>NC_138976.1:95169497-96554217 GCF_964341445.2 Mesoplodon mirus | reverse complement strand
GGTATCACCTCACACCTGTTAGAATGGGCATCATCAGAAAATGTACAAACAACAAATGCTGGGGAGGGTGTGGACCAAAGGAACCCTCTTCCACTATTGGTGGGAATGTAAATTGATACAGTCACTATGGAGAACAGCATGGAGGTTCCTTAAAAAACTAAAAATAGAATTACCATAGGATCCAGCAATCCCACTTCTGGGCATATAGCCAGAGAAAACCATAAATGAAAAAGACACATTCACCACAATGTTCATTGCAGCACTATTTACAATAGCCAGGTAATGGAAGCAACCTAAATGCCCACAGACAGACGAACGGATAATGATGTGGTCCATCTATGAAACGGAATATTACTCAGCCATAAAAAGGAACGAAACTGGGTCATCTGTGGAGACGTCGACGGATCTAGAGACTGTCATACAGAGTGAAGTAAGTCAGAAGGAGAAAAACAAATATTGTATATTAATGCATATATGTGGAACCTAGAAAAATGGTACAGATGACCCGGTTTGCAGGGCAGAAATAGAGACACAGAGGTAGAGAACAAACGTATGGACACCAAGAGGGGGGAAGCCATGGGTTGTTGGTGGTGGGATGAGTCGGGAGATTGGGATTGTCCTGTATACATGTATATGCATAAAATAGATAACTAATAATAATCCTGCTGAATAAAAAAATAAACTTAAATTTCAAAATTTTAAAAAATAAATAAAATTTTAAAATAAAACGGAAAAAAGTTCTTCCCTTCACACAGATGTATTTATAGGAATGAATTATTTCCATGCTTATATCTATAAATACATAGAAGAGGAATAAAATCTAACTTGAAGCAAAAAAGAAAAAAAAAAAAACCAGAACCCACCAGTTATACACAGGAAAACCCTATCAGGGCACTGGCTCCAGCGGCAAACAATTCTGAAGTTGGTCAGAGGTGGGGAATCATCTCCCATGCAGCCAGCAGCCCCCCCACCCCCGCAAGGAGCGTCGTCATTGCAAAGCTGGGGGACCGTGCCGAGGCGTCTGTGAGTCAACGTGAGCCGAGCCCCAGGCCAGCTGCTGCTGAACTGTTCCCACCCTTCCCAGGTAAAACACCTGAATATGTCCAAGGACTTGAAAGCCCAGAGGAAGGGCCGTGGAGCCACAGCAGCGACAGCACGCAGGCCGACTTGGTGCCTGCAGGCCAGCCAGGATGGTCCTGGCCCCGGGCGCTCTTCTGGAAGCTTTCCATTTCCCTGCCTGAGATACTCCTCCTGTCCCAGCCCCCACTGCTTTTTTCCTTCCTCACCTCTGCCCGGGGAGAAATTCCAACGGAAGGTATGGGTGACACATCCTCTTCTTTAGCAGGTGGCAGCCCGGCAACTCCTGCAGAAAGTCCAGCAGAGCCCCACTCACACCGGGCCACCCACAGAGCCGTGGCCCCTCACTCCCTCCCACCAGCACAGCCCCGAGACTGCTGACGGGGCAGAGAATATGGCGTCAGGCACAGCTGCAGGGGCTCTTGCTGCCTGGAGCCGTGTTTATATGGACCTCAACCCAGGCACACCTGGGGAGGGCTGGCCGGCAGGGTCAGGCTGCCCAGGTCAGCCCATCCTCACCCCTCAGGGACTCACATTGCAGAAAATGGACCTCGCTGAACCGGCCAGGTCCAAGGAACAGGTGTGGGCTCCTGAGAGTCTGGATAGACAAGGGGCTGCAGCTCCGGCTTGTTTTCTAATCCTTTTATCTGGCCCATGAGTGGGAGACAACTTCAAGAAGACCCTCTCCTAATGAGAGGAACCCAGGAGTCAGGGAGAGGAGGGGTGATGGGTGGAGACAGAGGCCTGGTGCCCCGGCTGCGGTGGAAGCCTCTGGAAGACCAGGCAGAGGGAGGCCGCACAGAGTGATGCCCAGGGTCACAGACCTGTCGGAGCTGCTGTTTGTTAGCTCAAGTCCTGCTCCGAGGTGCTCTGTGTCAGCTCTGAGTGACAGGTGATCTGGGCTGCTCTGCAATGAGGGCTACGTGCACGGTACCTGTGTGCCCAGCCCTGCCGGGGTACCTGCCCAGGGCAGCTCCGTATCCTGGGAGGGGCCTGACCACGAGAGCGCCATGGGCTGCTGGGGAGGGGGGGCCTGCCCAGGTGAGCTCCATATCCTGGGATTGCCCTGACCACGAGAGCCCCGTGGGCTGCTGGGGACCTGGTAAACGATGTCGGGACAGTCAGTGAAGCCACCGAGGATATACATCCGGTAGTTCCTAATTCCTACACCCTGCTGGTCGTTCTACCATCCACCAGGACACGGTATTCTGTATGAGACTTCAGTGATGCCTTCTTCTGGATTCCATTGGTCCCCGAAAGGCTCTGCTGCCCTAGTAACCAGATTTGGGAATGGAGAAATGCTGCCGCCTTGTGGCCGTTTGCCACAACAGCAGCTTTAAACCCAGTGCTCATGGTCACTAAATATTCACACTCATTGCAGCCTGTAAATGGCACCTGCCCTGAAAAACAATCCTGGGGTCGAAAATGGACCCAAAACTTCTAAAGAGGGCAACCATGCAAGAGGACAATTTCAAGAGGTTAATTGTACTCTCCGTTTTTTTCTGTTTTTCTGTACCAGAAATTTAAAACGGCCCCTCCGCCACGCCCCGGTACCCGAGGCCTCCGTTGCCCTGCCTGGGCGGGCGGCGGGGCGCTGCCGGGGCGGGCTGGCCGCGGGGATGGCGGTAAGGCGCAAGGACAAGCGAAGCTGGGCCTCAAGAGGCAGCCCGCGGTCCCCGCCCCCGTCTATGGCCATACCACCCTGAACGCGCCCGATCTCGTCTGATCTCGGAAGCTAAGCAGGGTCGGACCTGGTTAGTACTTGGATGGGAGACCGCCTGGGAATACCGGGTGCTGTAGGCTTTTGGCCTCCCGCTGCGGCTCCGCCTTCTCCTTTAGTCGCCCGCGGCGGTGGCCGCCAGCTCCGCCCCCCGCCGGGCAACGCTGCAGGCCCCACCTCCTCCGCCCCCCCCCTCGCCAACACCACCACAGAGCGCCAGAGGGGCCGCTCCATGCGGCCCGAAGGCGACCCTGGAAGGCAGCGGCACACCCGACGCTCCGGGGGTGGCTGGCCCGGACCCAGACTCCGCCGCGGGCCCGGGTGCCGTCCGTGCGGCCCGCGAGCCCCTCCACCTGCACCTGGCCGGCCCCACCGGCGCCCAGCCCCGGCGCCGCCACCTGTCCGCCGGTGTGGCTCTCCGCAGCTCTCTCCGGATAAAGCTGGATAAAGGTCTGGATGGGAAGGAGGGGCAGTGATTCAGCCTATTGCTCTTAGTGCCCCTCCCCCACACTCAGGAGCCCTTTGTGACAAGGCCACAGCTCTGTGATGCAGGCCTGGGGCCTGCCATCAAGTGAACTCCCAGGGCTCTGTTGCCTGAGGGCGGCAATGCAGTTCAGAAGACGGAGAATCTCTTTTCTTTGAAAAACACTGTTGCTATCTGGCTGAGATCCAGCCCAACTTCCTGGGTGATTGATATCATCCTTGGCTTCCTGTGTGGACTGGGGCTCTTCCTCGTGTTACTCCCCTGCTTCCAGAGTAATCCATTCTTAGCACCACCTAGGAAACCTAGAAACATCAGGAAGCATCAAGTAGAGCTGAAGGGGAGGAGCAGGAGTAGGAAGAAAAGTCGATCTTTGAAAGCTTGCAGAGATTGCCTGGAAGAACTGGAGGGGACTCACAACCTGGCTTCACCTCTGCGGAGCTGCCTGGGGAGGCTTCCTGGCAAGGGCAACTTTCATCAGCTCTCATGGCAAGACCCTCCTGGTGAGATGTGCAAAGCAGTGCCTGCTGGAGCCTGTGGAGGATACTGCTTGAAGGGTTGGGAACCCTGCAGGAACACCTCCTGTAGGGTTTCCTTCCTGGTTCAAGACACTCGAGAGGTGCTGGAAGCACATATTACAAGGTTTTGGGTAAAGCACGGGTGGACCCTACCCCTCAAGGTCCTCAAGCCCATCAATCTCTTGAAGTCGACAAAGTTCCAACCCTCCACCACCCTGCGGTTAGCCTCGTCCCCTTCAGCCACCTGTGTATCTGGGTCCCACTCAACAGTCACGTTTGCCGAGTTCGCGGAGAAACCTCCTCAGGCTCATTCAGGAGAGAAGGTGAGAACAGAAGAGTCCGTTCCTGCCCTGAAGAGGCCTCTCCTTGTCCCCTCCACTGTGTGTAAGGAAATCCAGAGTGCCCTGGGAGCGATTCCACCTGGTGACTACCATGGGCCCTCAAAGGCTTCTCTGACTGCACAGCAGGGCAGGCCACCTTCTCAGTCCCTCACACTCAGCCTTGTGGGCAGAACCTGGAAGAGTGAGACTGTGGAGTGGGTCAAGAGGGACAGCCTAGAGCCAGGTCCAAGTTCAGCAATGGTCAGGAATGAGCCAAGAGAGGAGAGTGGTGGTCAGGCCTCAGGAGACCCCTGCCATAGGGTAACAGTGATGGAGGTGAACTTAGGATCCCAATCTTTGAGAGGTGAAGAGGCCAGGGAGGCTGTGGAGGACAAGGAGTCTCCTGCTCTTCAACCACAGTCTAGTGTTATCTTGGAAACCAAAGTGTTGACAAAATCCCAAACCACAAATGCACCTATGAGGAGTTTAGAGGTGCCAGGGGCCAGTAAAAGTTTCCTACAACCTAGAATGTCTGTTTTCCAAAATCTAGGTGAGCCATGCCTTAACATGGAGGTTGCTAGTGAGTTTAACTCCAAAGTAAAGGTACAGTCAGACAACCAGCTTCAGGACTTCCCCAAACACAGGTTCCTTGCTGCAGACAACTTGGCTTCTCAGGTGCCTCAGTGCCATCCCCAGAGAGTTCCCACCAGAGACACGTTAGCTTCCCAGGAGCCAAGTGGCCTTATGGAAGGTCAAAGGAGCAACCTAGGGCAGCAGGAGCCCAAAACTTCAAAACTCCAAGACTCATGGAAGAGCCAGAGCAAGATGATTGCCCCTACTTACAAAAGAGAGGACCGTAGGAGGCATAACCCAGGAGAGCACGAAGAGAGGTTTAAAGAATGAGGGACCCCTCAAGCTAGAAGTATGAGCCGCCCTGCCCAGCTCAGGGGCATAACAGACTCTATTGGGAGCAGATGTCTCCAGCTCATGCCAGAGAAGAAATATAGCCCTCCAGAAAGCCTCTTCAGAAAAAGGATGAGGCTATTTTTAAAGTGGATATTCCCCAATAAAAAAGTCAATGGTCGAGATGCTCTGCAAAAAAAAAAAAAAAGCCCATATCAGCCACTGCCCGGAGTCACGGATCAGTCAAAAGCAGATCAATCTTGAAGAGTGAGACTGCTGAGGGTCAGGCACTCATGACAGCTGTTGGACAGATCGTAGAAGAAAAAAGAGCAATTCACCATGGACTTCATGCCACAGAGTTAAATGAGCACAGAGTGGAATTCCAAGTCCCAGTATGTGGGGGTTTCTGCTACCATAGGCTTACCTCCTACCCAGAGCAAGGGAGAATGATGGGTTCTACAGCCTGCAGTCATAAAGCCACCTCCAAGGGCCAGAGTTGTTCTGTCAGGGAAAGGGAAGTCAGACACCAACATAGTTTGAAAAGTGTAAGGTTCGACGATGAGCAGCTGGGCCTAAGGTGCCTCCCATCCTTGTCCCCCAGGAAGAGTGTGTTTCCAGTTAGTACCTGCCAGTATGGGCCAAGGATTCCAGGTGCCCCAGCCCGCCATAAACACTGTCCAAGGCATTGTCATCTTTGGGGAGGTGTCTTGCCTGGTCGACAGTAAAATCCTTCTTTAGTCTTCCCTTTAGTAGGAAAACATGTCTCCAAGTAAAAATTCAGTCCATGTAGAGAAAATGATTTTCTCATTAGCACATCCAAGATATTTAATGTTCCCCAATACATATATATATATATTTTTTTTTCTAATAAAAGCATAGTGTAATGGCAAAAAAAAAAAGAAATTTAAAACGGCATGGAAAAATGCTGAACGTTAGGAATAATTAAAGATATGCAAATCCAAATTACAAAAACCTATCCGCTCACACCAGTCAGAATGGCCATCAGCAAGAATTCTGCAAAAAGTAAATGCTGAAGGGGTTTTAGAGAAATGCCTACCCTTGGTCCAAAGTGGGACATGGTAAGAGCCAGTAATGAAAACAAAAATGAGGTGCCTTGTAAAGGTAAATACTGAGCTACCATTCAATCAAGCATACCCACTGCTGGGCCTATCGCCTGAGGGGATGAGAATCAAAAAAACACAGGCTGGGCTTCACTGGTGGCGCAGTGGTTGAGAGCCCGCCTGCCAATGCAGGGGACACGCGTTCATGCTCCGGGTCGGGAAGATCCCACGTGCCGCGGAGCGGCTTGTCCCGTGAGCTAGGGCTGCTGGGCCTGCGCGTCCGGAGCCTGTGCTCTGCAATGGGAGGGTCCACCGCAGTGAGAGGCCCACGTACCGCAAAAAAAAAAAAAAAAAAAAAAAAAACCAAAAAAAACAAAGACTGGCAATCCTCCACTCCAGCAATATTTACCATAGCCAACACTTGGAAGCTACGAAAATGTCCATCAACAGAGGAATGCACAAAGAAGAAGTGGTCCATGTACACAATGGAATATGACTCCAATAAAAATATATATATATAAATACAATTTATAAAACAAACATAAGTAAGGAGACATCAGCTTTTGGGGGCACATTCCACTCTAATATATAACCGAGGAACACCACTGCCTGGATGGTCTGTTTCCCTAGTTCCCTGGTTGGGAAAAGCAGAAATGCTGCCGCCCTCTGGCCGTTACCTGCAACAGCAGCTTTAAGACCTGTGCTAAGGGTCACTTCATATGCAGCAGTACTGGTGGGCTGTAAATGAAACCTGCCCTCAAAACGTCTTGAGGGAGGTAATGGCCAAAATATTTCTAAATGTCACACACACTTCACGAAGACAATTTGAAGAGGTAAGCTGTACTCACAGTTGAAGAAAAGAAGGACATGCCAGAAAGCTCAATTTCAAGGGATTATGAGACGCATGCAAATCCAGCCACAAAGTGGTATCGGCTCACACTAGTCAGAACACACATCAGCAAAAAAACTACAAACAAAAAATGCTGAAGGTGTTGTGGAGAAGTGCATACCCTCAACTTTAAGCGGGACGTAACCTGGAAAGAGCCACTAATGAGAACAGACTGGAGGTGCCTCTACAAGGTAAACATTCCGCTACCATATGATCCAGCAGGCCCACTCCTGGGCCTATAACCTAAGAAGACAGAATTGGAAAGACACAGGCAGGCAAATGTGCATTGCCGCAGCATTACAATAGCCATGACGTGGAAGCAACCAAAAAGTCCATCAACAGATGAGTGGACAAAGAAGAGCTGGTACATGTACAGAGAGAATATTAGCCAAGGAAGAAAAGGACACCATGCCATTTGCAGCACCGTAGATGAGTCTAGAGGTGATCACGTGACTTGTAGTAAGTCAGAAAGAGAAAGACACGTATCGTAGGATATCACTTATAGATGTTACCTAAAAATTGATACCAGTGAAGATATTTCCACAGAGAAGGGCAATCCCAGATTCATTAAACAAACTTATGGATCACCAACGGAAAGGTGTGAGGATTGGATACATTACGAGATTGGGGTGAACAGACATATACAAACACAGGTGAAATATATAATCACCAAAGACCTACAGAATACCAAGAGAAGACTACTCAACATTCTGTCATAACGTACATGGGAAAAGGATCCCAGCAAGAACAGACATATGTATATGTGTAAAAGAACCACATCTTGCACACCTGCAACAAGCCAAACATTGTAATCAAACATGCTGTGATTAAAAAAATAAAAAAATTAAATTAAGAAAACGAACAAGAAGTAGTGAGACAAACTTAAGGGGCCTTCTCCTGGCACATTCCATTCTAAATTACAACCTAGAACACGACTTCCATTGAGGCTCTGCTGCCCTAGTAACCAGATTTGGTAAGGGAGAACTGCTGCCCCCTTGTGGCCGTTTCACACAACAGCACCTTTAATCCCAGCGCTAATGGTCAGTTGATATTCAAAATCATTGCAGGCCTGTAAATGACACCTGCCCTGAAAACAAATCCTGGGGTCATATATCGACCAAAAAATTCAAAAGACGTCCATATTTCAAAACGACACTTTCAAGAGGCATATTTTGTTCTGCATATTTGTTCTGCACATTAGGGTTCTGCTTCTTTTTCTTTCTTTCTTTCTTTATTAAAAAAAAAAAAATGGGAATGGAAAAAGGCAACCCTCAGAATGGGAGAAAATATTTGCAAACGAATCCACGGACAAAGGTTTAATCTCCAATATATATAACAGCTCATGCAGCTTAATATTAAAAAAAAACAAACAACCCAATACAAAAATGGGCAGAAGATCTAAATAGACGTTTCTTCAAAGAAGACACAGAGATGGCCAAGACGCACATGAAAAGCTGCTCAACATCACTCATCATTAGAGAAATGCACATCAAAACTACAGTGAGGTATCACCTCACACCTGTTAGAATGGGCATCATCAGAAAATGTACAAACAACAAATGCTGGGGAGGGTGTGGACCAAAGGAACCCTCTTCCACTATTGGTGGGAATGTAAATTGATACAGTCACTATGGAGAACAGCATGGAGGTTCCTTAAAAAACTAAAAATAGAATTACCATAGGATCCAGCAATCCCACTTCTGGGCATATAGCCAGAGAAAACCATAAATGAAAAAGACACATTCACCACAATGTTCATTGCAGCACTATTTACAATAGCCAGGTAATGGAAGCAACCTAAATGCCCACAGACAGACGAACGGATAATGATGTGGTCCATCTATGAAACGGAATATTACTCAGCCATAAAAAGGAACGAAACTGGGTCATCTGTGGAGACGTCGACGGATCTAGAGACTGTCATACAGAGTGAAGTAAGTCAGAAGGAGAAAAACAAATATTGTATATTAATGCATATATGTGGAACCTAGAAAAATGGTACAGATGACCCGGTTTGCAGGGCAGAAATAGAGACACAGAGGTAGAGAACAAACGTATGGACACCAAGAGGGGGGAAGCCATGGGTTGTTGGTGGTGGGATGAGTCGGGAGATTGGGATTGTCCTGTATACATGTATATGCATAAAATAGATAACTAATAATAATCCTGCTGAATAAAAAAATAAACTTAAATTTCAAAATTTTAAAAAATAAATAAAATTTTAAAATAAAACGGAAAAAAGTTCTTCCCTTCACACAGATGTATTTATAGGAATGAATTATTTCCATGCTTATATCTATAAATACATAGAAGAGGAATAAAATCTAACTTGAAGCAAAAAAGAAAAAAAAAAAAACCAGAACCCACCAGTTATACACAGGAAAACCCTATCAGGGCACTGGCTCCAGCGGCAAACAATTCTGAAGTTGGTCAGAGGTGGGGAATCATCTCCCATGCAGCCAGCAGCCCCCCCACCCCCGCAAGGAGCGTCGTCATTGCAAAGCTGGGGGACCGTGCCGAGGCGTCTGTGAGTCAACGTGAGCCGAGCCCCAGGCCAGCTGCTGCTGAACTGTTCCCACCCTTCCCAGGTAAAACACCTGAATATGTCCAAGGACTTGAAAGCCCAGAGGAAGGGCCGTGGAGCCACAGCAGCGACAGCACGCAGGCCGACTTGGTGCCTGCAGGCCAGCCAGGATGGTCCTGGCCCCGGGCGCTCTTCTGGAAGCTTTCCATTTCCCTGCCTGAGATACTCCTCCTGTCCCAGCCCCCACTGCTTTTTTCCTTCCTCACCTCTGCCCGGGGAGAAATTCCAACGGAAGGTATGGGTGACACATCCTCTTCTTTAGCAGGTGGCAGCCCGGCAACTCCTGCAGAAAGTCCAGCAGAGCCCCACTCACACCGGGCCACCCACAGAGCCGTGGCCCCTCACTCCCTCCCACCAGCACAGCCCCGAGACTGCTGACGGGGCAGAGAATATGGCGGCAGGCACAGCTGCAGGGGCTCTTGCTGCCTGGAGCCGTGTTTATATGGACCTCAACCCAGGCACACCTGGGGAGGGCTGGCCGGCAGGGTCAGGCTGCCCAGGTCAGCCCATCCTCACCCCTCAGGGACTCACATTGCAGAAAATGGACCTCGCTGAACCGGCCAGGTCCAAGGAACAGGTGTGGGCTCCTGAGAGTCTGGATAGACAAGGGGCTGCAGCTCCGGCTTGTTTTCTAATCCTTTTATCTGGCCCATGAGTGGGAGACAACTTCAAGAAGACCCTCTCCTAATGAGAGGAACCCAGGAGTCAGGGAGAGGAGGGGTGATGGGTGGAGACAGAGGCCTGGTGCCCCGGCTGCGGTGGAAGCCTCTGGAAGACCAGGCAGAGGGAGGCCGCACAGAGTGATGCCCAGGGTCACAGACCTGTCGGAGCTGCTGTTTGTTAGCTCAAGTCCTGCTCCGAGGTGCTCTGTGTCAGCTCTGAGTGACAGGTGATCTGGGCTGCTCTGCAATGAGGGCTACGTGCACGGTACCTGTGTGCCCAGCCCTGCCGGGGTACCTGCCCAGGGCAGCTCCGTATCCTGGGAGGGGCCTGACCACGAGAGCGCCATGGGCTGCTGGGGAGGGGGGGCCTGCCCAGGTGAGCTCCATATCCTGGGATTGCCCTGACCACGAGAGCCCCGTGGGCTGCTGGGGACCTGGTAAACGATGTCGGGACAGTCAGTGAAGCCACCGAGGATATACATCCGGTAGTTCCTAATTCCTACACCCTGCTGGTCGTTCTACCATCCACCAGGACACGGTATTCTGTATGAGACTTCAGTGATGCCTTCTTCTGGATTCCATTGGTCCCCGAAAGGCTCTGCTGCCCTAGTAACCAGATTTGGGAATGGAGAAATGCTGCCGCCTTGTGGCCGTTTGCCACAACAGCAGCTTTAAACCCAGTGCTCATGGTCACTAAATATTCACACTCATTGCAGCCTGTAAATGGCACCTGCCCTGAAAAACAATCCTGGGGTCGAAAATGGACCCAAAACTTCTAAAGAGGGCAACCATGCAAGAGGACAATTTCAAGAGGTTAATTGTACTCTCCGTTTTTTTCTGTTTTTCTGTACCAGAAATTTAAAACGGCCCCTCCGCCACGCCCCGGTACCCGAGGCCTCCGTTGCCCTGCCTGGGCGGGCGGCGGGGCGCTGCCGGGGCGGGCTGGCCGCGGGGATGGCGGTAAGGCGCAAGGACAAGCGAAGCTGGGCCTCAAGAGGCAGCCCGCGGTCCCCGCCCCCGTCTATGGCCATACCACCCTGAACGCGCCCGATCTCGTCTGATCTCGGAAGCTAAGCAGGGTCGGACCTGGTTAGTACTTGGATGGGAGACCGCCTGGGAATACCGGGTGCTGTAGGCTTTTGGCCTCCCGCTGCGGCTCCGCCTTCTCCTTTAGTCGCCCGCGGCGGTGGCCGCCAGCTCCGCCCCCCGCCGGGCAACGCTGCAGGCCCCACCTCCTCCGCCCCCCCCCTCGCCAACACCACCACAGAGCGCCAGAGGGGCCGCTCCATGCGGCCCGAAGGCGACCCTGGAAGGCAGCGGCACACCCGACGCTCCGGGGGTGGCTGGCCCGGACCCAGACTCCGCCGCGGGCCCGGGTGCCGTCCGTGCGGCCCGCGAGCCCCTCCACCTGCACCTGGCCGGCCCCACCGGCGCCCAGCCCCGGCGCCGCCACCTGTCCGCCGGTGTGGCTCTCCGCAGCTCTCTCCGGATAAAGCTGGATAAAGCTCTGGATGGGAAGGAGGGGCAGTGATTCAGCCTATTGCTCTTAGTGCCCCTCCCCCACACTCAGGAGCCCTTTGTGACAAGGCCACAGCTCTGTGATGCAGGCCTGGGGCCTGCCATCAAGTGAACTCCCAGGGCTCTGTTGCCTGAGGGCGGCAATGCAGTTCAGAAGACGGAGAATCTCTTTTCTTTGAAAAACACTGTTGCTATCTGGCTGAGATCCAGCCCAACTTCCTGGGTGATTGATATCATCCTTGGCTTCCTGTGTGGACTGGGGCTCTTCCTCGTGTTACTCCCCTGCTTCCAGAGTAATCCATTCTTAGCACCACCTAGGAAACCTAGAAACATCAGGAAGCATCAAGTAGAGCTGAAGGGGAGGAGCAGGAGTAGGAAGAAAAGTCGATCTTTGAAAGCTTGCAGAGATTGCCTGGAAGAACTGGAGGGGACTCACAACCTGGCTTCACCTCTGCGGAGCTGCCTGGGGAGGCTTCCTGGCAAGGGCAACTTTCATCAGCTCTCATGGCAAGACCCTCCTGGTGAGATGTGCAAAGCAGTGCCTGCTGGAGCCTGTGGAGGATACTGCTTGAAGGGTTGGGAACCCTGCAGGAACACCTCCTGTAGGGTTTCCTTCCTGGTTCAAGACACTCGAGAGGTGCTGGAAGCACATATTACAAGGTTTTGGGTAAAGCACGGGTGGACCCTACCCCTCAAGGTCCTCAAGCCCATCAATCTCTTGAAGTCGACAAAGTTCCAACCCTCCACCACCCTGCGGTTAGCCTCGTCCCCTTCAGCCACCTGTGTATCTGGGTCCCACTCAACAGTCACGTTTGCCGAGTTCGCGGAGAAACCTCCTCAGGCTCATTCAGGAGAGAAGGTGAGAACAGAAGAGTCCGTTCCTGCCCTGAAGAGGCCTCTCCTTGTCCCCTCCACTGTGTGTAAGGAAATCCAGAGTGCCCTGGGAGCGATTCCACCTGGTGACTACCATGGGCCCTCAAAGGCTTCTCTGACTGCACAGCAGGGCAGGCCACCTTCTCAGTCCCTCACACTCAGCCTTGTGGGCAGAACCTGGAAGAGTGAGACTGTGGAGTGGGTCAAGAGGGACAGCCTAGAGCCAGGTCCAAGTTCAGCAATGGTCAGGAATGAGCCAAGAGAGGAGAGTGGTGGTCAGGCCTCAGGAGACCCCTGCCATAGGGTAACAGTGATGGAGGTGAACTTAGGATCCCAATCTTTGAGAGGTGAAGAGGCCAGGGAGGCTGTGGAGGACAAGGAGTCTCCTGCTCTTCAACCACAGTCTAGTGTTATCTTGGAAACCAAAGTGTTGACAAAATCCCAAACCACAAATGCACCTATGAGGAGTTTAGAGGTGCCAGGGGCCAGTAAAAGTTTCCTACAACCTAGAATGTCTGTTTTCCAAAATCTAGGTGAGCCATGCCTTAACATGGAGGTTGCTAGTGAGTTTAACTCCAAAGTAAAGGTACAGTCAGACAACCAGCTTCAGGACTTCCCCAAACACAGGTTCCTTGCTGCAGACAACTTGGCTTCTCAGGTGCCTCAGTGCCATCCCCAGAGAGTTCCCACCAGAGACACGTTAGCTTCCCAGGAGCCAAGTGGCCTTATGGAAGGTCAAAGGAGCAACCTAGGGCAGCAGGAGCCCAAAACTTCAAAACTCCAAGACTCATGGAAGAGCCAGAGCAAGATGATTGCCCCTACTTACAAAAGAGAGGACCGTAGGAGGCATAACCCAGGAGAGCACGAAGAGAGGTTTAAAGAATGAGGGACCCCTCAAGCTAGAAGTATGAGCCGCCCTGCCCAGCTCAGGGGCATAACAGACTCTATTGGGAGCAGATGTCTCCAGCTCATGCCAGAGAAGAAATATAGCCCTCCAGAAAGCCTCTTCAGAAAAAGGATGAGGCTATTTTTAAAGTGGATATTCCCCAATAAAAAAGTCAATGGTCGAGATGCTCTGCAAAAAAAAAAAAAAAGCCCATATCAGCCACTGCCCGGAGTCACGGATCAGTCAAAAGCAGATCAATCTTGAAGAGTGAGACTGCTGAGGGTCAGGCACTCATGACAGCTGTTGGACAGATCGTAGAAGAAAAAAGAGCAATTCACCATGGACTTCATGCCACAGAGTTAAATGAGCACAGAGTGGAATTCCAAGTCCCAGTATGTGGGGGTTTCTGCTACCATAGGCTTACCTCCTACCCAGAGCAAGGGAGAATGATGGGTTCTACAGCCTGCAGTCATAAAGCCACCTCCAAGGGCCAGAGTTGTTCTGTCAGGGAAAGGGAAGTCAGACACCAACATAGTTTGAAAAGTGTAAGGTTCGACGATGAGCAGCTGGGCCTAAGGTGCCTCCCATCCTTGTCCCCCAGGAAGAGTGTGTTTCCAGTTAGTACCTGCCAGTATGGGCCAAGGATTCCAGGTGCCCCAGCCCGCCATAAACACTGTCCAAGGCATTGTCATCTTTGGGGAGGTGTCTTGCCTGGTCGACAGTAAAATCCTTCTTTAGTCTTCCCTTTAGTAGGAAAACATGTCTCCAAGTAAAAATTCAGTCCATGTAGAGAAAATGATTTTCTCATTAGCACATCCAAGATATTTAATGTTCCCCAATACATATATATATATATTTTTTTTTCTAATAAAAGCATAGTGTAATGGCAAAAAAAAAAAGAAATTTAAAACGGCATGGAAAAATGCTGAACGTTAGGAATAATTAAAGATATGCAAATCCAAATTACAAAAACCTATCCGCTCACACCAGTCAGAATGGCCATCAGCAAGAATTCTGCAAAAAGTAAATGCTGAAGGGGTTTTAGAGAAATGCCTACCCTTGGTCCAAAGTGGGACATGGTAAGAGCCAGTAATGAAAACAAAAATGAGGTGCCTTGTAAAGGTAAATACTGAGCTACCATTCAATCAAGCATACCCACTGCTGGGCCTATCGCCTGAGGGGATGAGAATCAAAAAAACACAGGCTGGGCTTCACTGGTGGCGCAGTGGTTGAGAGCCCGCCTGCCAATGCAGGGGACACGCGTTCATGCTCCGGGTCGGGAAGATCCCACGTGCCGCGGAGCGGCTTGTCCCGTGAGCTAGGGCTGCTGGGCCTGCGCGTCCGGAGCCTGTGCTCTGCAATGGGAGGGTCCACCGCAGTGAGAGGCCCACGTACCGCAAAAAAAAAAAAAAAAAAAAAAAAAACCAAAAAAAACAAAGACTGGCAATCCTCCACTCCAGCAATATTTACCATAGCCAACACTTGGAAGCTACGAAAATGTCCATCAACAGAGGAATGCACAAAGAAGAAGTGGTCCATGTACACAATGGAATATGACTCCAATAAAAATATATATATATAAATACAATTTATAAAACAAACATAAGTAAGGAGACATCAGCTTTTGGGGGCACATTCCACTCTAATATATAACCGAGGAACACCACTGCCTGGATGGTCTGTTTCCCTAGTTCCCTGGTTGGGAAAAGCAGAAATGCTGCCGCCCTCTGGCCGTTACCTGCAACAGCAGCTTTAAGACCTGTGCTAAGGGTCACTTCATATGCAGCAGTACTGGTGGGCTGTAAATGAAACCTGCCCTCAAAACGTCTTGAGGGAGGTAATGGCCAAAATATTTCTAAATGTCACACACACTTCACGAAGACAATTTGAAGAGGTAAGCTGTACTCACAGTTGAAGAAAAGAAGGACATGCCAGAAAGCTCAATTTCAAGGGATTATGAGACGCATGCAAATCCAGCCACAAAGTGGTATCGGCTCACACTAGTCAGAACACACATCAGCAAAAAAACTACAAACAAAAAATGCTGAAGGTGTTGTGGAGAAGTGCATACCCTCAACTTTAAGCGGGACGTAACCTGGAAAGAGCCACTAATGAGAACAGACTGGAGGTGCCTCTACAAGGTAAACATTCCGCTACCATATGATCCAGCAGGCCCACTCCTGGGCCTATAACCTAAGAAGACAGAATTGGAAAGACACAGGCAGGCAAATGTGCATTGCCGCAGCATTACAATAGCCATGACGTGGAAGCAACCAAAAAGTCCATCAACAGATGAGTGGACAAAGAAGAGCTGGTACATGTACAGAGAGAATATTAGCCAAGGAAGAAAAGGACACCATGCCATTTGCAGCACCGTAGATGAGTCTAGAGGTGATCACGTGACTTGTAGTAAGTCAGAAAGAGAAAGACACGTATCGTAGGATATCACTTATAGATGTTACCTAAAAATTGATACCAGTGAAGATATTTCCACAGAGAAGGGCAATCCCAGATTCATTAAACAAACTTATGGATCACCAACGGAAAGGTGTGAGGATTGGATACATTACGAGATTGGGGTGAACAGACATATACAAACACAGGTGAAATATATAATCACCAAAGACCTACAGAATACCAAGAGAAGACTACTCAACATTCTGTCATAACGTACATGGGAAAAGGATCCCAGCAAGAACAGACATATGTATATGTGTAAAAGAACCACATCTTGCACACCTGCAACAAGCCAAACATTGTAATCAAACATGCTGTGATTAAAAAAATAAAAAAATTAAATTAAGAAAACGAACAAGAAGTAGTGAGACAAACTTAAGGGGCCTTCTCCTGGCACATTCCATTCTAAATTACAACCTAGAACACGACTTCCATTGAGGCTCTGCTGCCCTAGTAACCAGATTTGGTAAGGGAGAACTGCTGCCCCCTTGTGGCCGTTTCACACAACAGCACCTTTAATCCCAGCGCTAATGGTCAGTTGATATTCAAAATCATTGCAGGCCTGTAAATGACACCTGCCCTGAAAACAAATCCTGGGGTCATATATCGACCAAAAAATTCAAAAGACGTCCATATTTCAAAACGACACTTTCAAGAGGCATATTTTGTTCTGCATATTTGTTCTGCACATTAGGGTTCTGCTTCTTTTTCTTTCTTTCTTTCTTTATTAAAAAAAAAAAAATGGGAATGGAAAAAGGCAACCCTCAGAATGGGAGAAAATATTTGCAAACGAATCCACGGACAAAGGTTTAATCTCCAATATATATAACAGCTCATGCAGCTTAATATTAAAAAAAAACAAACAACCCAATACAAAAATGGGCAGAAGATCTAAATAGACGTTTCTTCAAAGAAGACACAGAGATGGCCAAGACGCACATGAAAAGCTGCTCAACATCACTCATCATTAGAGAAATGCACATCAAAACTACAGTGAGGTATCACCTCACACCTGTTAGAATGGGCATCATCAGAAAATGTACAAACAACAAATGCTGGGGAGGGTGTGGACCAAAGGAACCCTCTTCCACTATTGGTGGGAATGTAAATTGATACAGTCACTATGGAGAACAGCATGGAGGTTCCTTAAAAAACTAAAAATAGAATTACCATAGGATCCAGCAATCCCACTTCTGGGCATATAGCCAGAGAAAACCATAAATGAAAAAGACACATTCACCACAATGTTCATTGCAGCACTATTTACAATAGCCAGGTAATGGAAGCAACCTAAATGCCCACAGACAGACGAACGGATAATGATGTGGTCCATCTATGAAACGGAATATTACTCAGCCATAAAAAGGAACGAAACTGGGTCATCTGTGGAGACGTCGACGGATCTAGAGACTGTCATACAGAGTGAAGTAAGTCAGAAGGAGAAAAACAAATATTGTATATTAATGCATATATGTGGAACCTAGAAAAATGGTACAGATGACCCGGTTTGCAGGGCAGAAATAGAGACACAGAGGTAGAGAACAAACGTATGGACACCAAGAGGGGGGAAGCCATGGGTTGTTGGTGGTGGGATGAGTCGGGAGATTGGGATTGTCCTGTATACATGTATATGCATAAAATAGATAACTAATAATAATCCTGCTGAATAAAAAAATAAACTTAAATTTCAAAATTTTAAAAAATAAATAAAATTTTAAAATAAAACGGAAAAAAGTTCTTCCCTTCACACAGATGTATTTATAGGAATGAATTATTTCCATGCTTATATCTATAAATACATAGAAGAGGAATAAAATCTAACTTGAAGCAAAAAAGAAAAAAAAAAAAACCAGAACCCACCAGTTATACACAGGAAAACCCTATCAGGGCACTGGCTCCAGCGGCAAACAATTCTGAAGTTGGTCAGAGGTGGGGAATCATCTCCCATGCAGCCAGCAGCCCCCCCACCCCCGCAAGGAGCGTCCTCATTGCAAAGCTGGGGGACCGTGCCGAGGCGTCTGTGAGTCAACGTGAGCCGAGCCCCAGGCCAGCTGCTGCTGAACTGTTCCCACCCTTCCCAGGTAAAACACCTGAATATGTCCAAGGACTTGAAAGCCCAGAGGAAGGGCCGTGGAGCCACAGCAGCGACAGCACGCAGGCCGACTTGGTGCCTGCAGGCCAGCCAGGATGGTCCTGGCCCCGGGCGCTCTTCTGGAAGCTTTCCATTTCCCTGCCTGAGATACTCCTCCTGTCCCAGCCCCCACTGCTTTTTTCCTTCCTCACCTCTGCCCGGGGAGAAATTCCAACGGAAGGTATGGGTGACACATCCTCTTCTTTAGCAGGTGGCAGCCCGGCAACTCCTGCAGAAAGTCCAGCAGAGCCCCACTCACACCGGGCCACCCACAGAGCCGTGGCCCCTCACTCCCTCCCACCAGCACAGCCCCGAGACTGCTGACGGGGCAGAGAATATGGCGTCAGGCACAGCTGCAGGGGCTCTTGCTGCCTGGAGCCGTGTTTATATGGACCTCAACCCAGGCACACCTGGGGAGGGCTGGCCGGCAGGGTCAGGCTGCCCAGGTCAGCCCATCCTCACCCCTCAGGGACTCACATTGCAGAAAATGGACCTCGCTGAACCGGCCAGGTCCAAGGAACAGGTGTGGGCTCCTGAGAGTCTGGATAGACAAGGGGCTGCAGCTCCGGCTTGTTTTCTAATCCTTTTATCTGGCCCATGAGTGGGAGACAACTTCAAGAAGACCCTCTCCTAATGAGAGGAACCCAGGAGTCAGGGAGAGGAGGGGTGATGGGTGGAGACAGAGGCCTGGTGCCCCGGCTGCGGTGGAAGCCTCTGGAAGACCAGGCAGAGGGAGGCCGCACAGAGTGATGCCCAGGGTCACAGACCTGTCGGAGCTGCTGTTTGTTAGCTCAAGTCCTGCTCCGAGGTGCTCTGTGTCAGCTCTGAGTGACAGGTGATCTGGGCTGCTCTGCAATGAGGGCTACGTGCACGGTACCTGTGTGCCCAGCCCTGCCGGGGTACCTGCCCAGGGCAGCTCCGTATCCTGGGAGGGGCCTGACCACGAGAGCGCCATGGGCTGCTGGGGAGGGGGGGCCTGCCCAGGTGAGCTCCATATCCTGGGATTGCCCTGACCACGAGAGCCCCGTGGGCTGCTGGGGACCTGGTAAACGATGTCGGGACAGTCAGTGAAGCCACCGAGGATATACATCCGGTAGTTCCTAATTCCTACACCCTGCTGGTCGTTCTACCATCCACCAGGACACGGTATTCTGTATGAGACTTCAGTGATGCCTTCTTCTGGATTCCATTGGTCCCCGAAAGGCTCTGCTGCCCTAGTAACCAGATTTGGGAATGGAGAAATGCTGCCGCCTTGTGGCCGTTTGCCACAACAGCAGCTTTAAACCCAGTGCTCATGGTCACTAAATATTCACACTCATTGCAGCCTGTAAATGGCACCTGCCCTGAAAAACAATCCTGGGGTCGAAAATGGACCCAAAACTTCTAAAGAGGGCAACCATGCAAGAGGACAATTTCAAGAGGTTAATTGTACTCTCCGTTTTTTTCTGTTTTTCTGTACCAGAAATTTAAAACGGCCCCTCCGCCACGCCCCGGTACCCGAGGCCTCCGTTGCCCTGCCTGGGCGGGCGGCGGGGCGCTGCCGGGGCGGGCTGGCCGCGGGGATGGCGGTAAGGCGCAAGGACAAGCGAAGCTGGGCCTCAAGAGGCAGCCCGCGGTCCCCGCCCCCGTCTATGGCCATACCACCCTGAACGCGCCCGATCTCGTCTGATCTCGGAAGCTAAGCAGGGTCGGACCTGGTTAGTACTTGGATGGGAGACCGCCTGGGAATACCGGGTGCTGTAGGCTTTTGGCCTCCCGCTGCGGCTCCGCCTTCTCCTTTAGTCGCCCGCGGCGGTGGCCGCCAGCTCCGCCCCCCGCCGGGCAACGCTGCAGGCCCCACCTCCTCCGCCCCCCCCCTCGCCAACACCACCACAGAGCGCCAGAGGGGCCGCTCCATGCGGCCCGAAGGCGACCCTGGAAGGCAGCGGCACACCCGACGCTCCGGGGGTGGCTGGCCCGGACCCAGACTCCGCCGCGGGCCCGGGTGCCGTCCGTGCGGCCCGCGAGCCCCTCCACCTGCACCTGGCCGGCCCCACCGGCGCCCAGCCCCGGCGCCGCCACCTGTCCGCTGGTGTGGCTCTCCGCAGCTCTCTCCGGATAAAGCTGGATAAAGGTCTGGATGGGAAGGAGGGGCAGTGATTCAGCCTATTGCTCTTAGTGCCCCTCCCCCACACTCAGGAGCCCTTTGTGACAAGGCCACAGCTCTGTGATGCAGGCCTGGGGCCTGCCATCAAGTGAACTCCCAGGGCTCTGTTGCCTGAGGGCGGCAATGCAGTTCAGAAGACGGAGAATCTCTTTTCTTTGAAAAACACTGTTGCTATCTGGCTGAGATCCAGCCCAACTTCCTGGGTGATTGATATCATCCTTGGCTTCCTGTGTGGACTGGGGCTCTTCCTCGTGTTACTCCCCTGCTTCCAGAGTAATCCATTCTTAGCACCACCTAGGAAACCTAGAAACATCAGGAAGCATCAAGTAGAGCTGAAGGGGAGGAGCAGGAGTAGGAAGAAAAGTCGATCTTTGAAAGCTTGCAGAGATTGCCTGGAAGAACTGGAGGGGACTCACAACCTGGCTTCACCTCTGCGGAGCTGCCTGGGGAGGCTTCCTGGCAAGGGCAACTTTCATCAGCTCTCATGGCAAGACCCTCCTGGTGAGATGTGCAAAGCAGTGCCTGCTGGAGCCTGTGGAGGATACTGCTTGAAGGGTTGGGAACCCTGCAGGAACACCTCCTGTAGGGTTTCCTTCCTGGTTCAAGACACTCGAGAGGTGCTGGAAGCACATATTACAAGGTTTTGGGTAAAGCACGGGTGGACCCTACCCCTCAAGGTCCTCAAGCCCATCAATCTCTTGAAGTCGACAAAGTTCCAACCCTCCACCACCCTGCGGTTAGCCTCGTCCCCTTCAGCCACCTGTGTATCTGGGTCCCACTCAACAGTCACGTTTGCCGAGTTCGCGGAGAAACCTCCTCAGGCTCATTCAGGAGAGAAGGTGAGAACAGAAGAGTCCGTTCCTGCCCTGAAGAGGCCTCTCCTTGTCCCCTCTACTGTGTGTAAGGAAATCCAGAGTGCCCTGGGAGCGATTCCACCTGGTGACTACCATGGGCCCTCAAAGGCTTCTCTGACTGCACAGCAGGGCAGGCCACCTTCTCAGTCCCTCACACTCAGCCTTGTGGGCAGAACCTGGAAGAGTGAGACTGTGGAGTGGGTCAAGAGGGACAGCCTAGAGCCAGGTCCAAGTTCAGCAATGGTCAGGAATGAGCCAAGAGAGGAGAGTGGTGGTCAGGCCTCAGGAGACCCCTGCCATAGGGTAACAGTGATGGAGGTGAACTTAGGATCCCAATCTTTGAGAGGTGAAGAGGCCAGGGAGGCTGTGGAGGACAAGGAGTCTCCTGCTCTTCAACCACAGTCTAGTGTTATCTTGGAAACCAAAGTGTTGACAAAATCCCAAACCACAGATGTACCTATGAGGAGTTTAGAGGTGCCAGGGGCCAGTAAAAGTTTCCTACAACCTAGAATGTCTGTTTTCCAACATCTAGGTGAGCCATGCCTTAACATGGAGGTTGCTAGTGAGTTTAACTCCAAAGTAAAGGTACAGTCAGACAACCAGCTTCAGGACTTCCCCAAACACAGGTTCCTTGCTGCAGACAACTTGGCTTCTCAGGTGCCTCAGTGCCATCCCCAGAGAGTTCCCACCAGAGACACGTTAGCTTCCCAGGAGCCAAGTGGCCTTATGGAAGGTCAAAGGAGCAACCTAGGGCAGCAGGAGCCCAAAACTTCAAAACTCCAAGACTCATGGAAGAGCCAGAGCAAGATGATTGCCCCTACTTACAAAAGAGAGGACCGTAGGAGGCATAACCCAGGAGAGCACGAAGAGAGGTTTAAAGAATGAGGGACCCCTCAAGCTGGAAGTATGAGCCGCCCTGCCCAGGTCAGGGGCATAACAGACTCTATTGGGAGCAGATGTCTCCAGCTCATGCCAGAGAAGAAATATAGCCCTCCAGAAAGCCTCTTCAGAAAAAGGATGAGGCTATTTTTAAAGTGGATTTTCCCCAATAAAAAAGTCAATGGTCGAGATGCTCTGCAAAGAAAAAAAAAAAAAAACCCATATCAGCCACTGCCCAGAGTCACGGATCAGTCAAAAGCAGATCAATCTTGTAGAGTGAGACTGCTGAGGGTCAGGCACTCATGACAGCTGTTGGACAGATCGTAGAAGAAAAAAGAGCAATTCACCATGGACTTCATGCCACAGAGTTAAATGAGCACAGAGTGGAATTCCAAGTCCCAGTATGTGGGGGTTTCTGCTACCATAGGCTTACCTCCTACCCAGAGCAAGGGAGAATGATGGGTTCTACAGCCTGCAGTCATAAAGCCACCTCCAAGGGCCAGAGTTGTTCTGTCAGGGAAAGGGAAGTCAGACACCAACATAGTTTGAAAAGTGTAAGGTTCGACGATGAGCAGCTGGGCCTAAGGTGCCTCCCATCCTTGTCCCCCAGGAAGAGTGTGTTTCCAGTTAGTACCTGCCAGTATGGGCCAAGGATTCCAGGTGCCCCAGCCCGCCATAAACACTGTCCAAGGCATTGTCATCTTTGGGGAGGTGTCTTGCCTGGTCGACAGTAAAATCCTTCTTTAGTCTTCCCTTTAGTAGGAAAACATGTCTCCAAGTAAAAATTCAGTCCATGTAGAGAAAATGATTTTCTCATTAGCACATCCAAGATATTTAATGTTCCCCAATACATATATATATATATATATTTTTTCTAATAAAAGCATAGTGTAATGGCAAAAAAAAAAGAAATTTAAAACGGCATGGAAAAATGCTGAACATTAGGAATAATTAAAGATATGCAAATCCAAATTACAAAAACCTATCCGCTCACACCAGTCAGAATGGCCATCAGCAAGAATTCTGCAAAAAGTAAATGCTGAAGGGGTTTTAGAGAAATGCCTACCCTTGGTCCAAAGTGGGACATGGTAAGAGCCAGTAATGAAAACAAAAATGAGGTACCTTGTAAAGGTAAATAGTGAGCTACCATTCAATCAAGCATACCCACTGCTGGGCCTATCGCCTGAGGGGATGAGAATCAAAAAAGCACAGGCTGGGCTTCACTGGTGGCGCAGTGGTTGAGAGCCCGCCTGCCAATGCAGGGGACACGCGTTCATGCTCCGGGTCGGGAAGATCCCACATGCCGCGGAGCGGCTTGTCCCGTGAGCTAGGGCTGCTGGGCCTGCGCGTCCGGAGCCTGTGCTCTGCATTGGGAGGGTCCACCGCAGTGAGAGGCCCACGTACCGCAAAAAAAAAACAAAACAAAACAAAAAAAAATCCCACAGGCTGGCAATCCTCCACTCCAGCAATATTTACCATAGCCAACACTTGGAAGCTACGAAAGTGTCCATCATCAGAGGAATGCACAAAGAAGAAGTGGTCCATGTACACAATGGAATATGACTCCAATAAAAATATATATATAAATACAATTTATAAAACAAACATAAGTAAGGAGACATCAGCTTTTGGGGGCACATTCCACTCTAATATATAACCGAGGAACACCACTGCCCGGATGGTCTGTTTCCCTAGTTCCCTGGTTGGGAAAAGCAGAAATGCTGCCGCCCTCTGGCCGTTACCTGCAACAGCAGCTTTAAGACCTGTGCTAAGGGTCACTTCATATGCAGCAGTACTGGTGGGCTGTAAATGAAACCTGCCCTCCAAACGTCTTGAGGGAGGTAATGGCCAAAATATTTCTAAATGTCACACACACTTCACGAAGACAATTTGAAGAGGTAAGCTGTACTCACAGTTGAAGAAAAGAAGGACATGCCAGAAAGCTCAATTTCAAGGGATTATGAGACGCATGCAAATCCAGCCACAAAGTGGTATCGGCTCACACTAGTCAGAACACACATCAGCAAAAAAACTACAAACAAAAAATGCTGAAGGTGTTGTGGAGAAGTGCATACCCTCAACTTTAAGCAGGACGTAACCTGGAAAGAGCCACTAATGAGAACAGACTGGAGGTGCCTCTACAAGGTAAACATTCCGCTACCATATGATCCAGCAGGCCCACTCCTGGGCCTATAACCTAAGAAGACAGAATTGGAAAGACACAGGCAGGCAAATGTGCATTGCCGCAGCATTACAATAGCCATGACGTGGAAGCAACCAAAAAGTCCATCAACAGATGAGTGGACAAAGAAGAGCTGGTACATGTACAGAGAGAATATTAGCCAAGGAAGAAAAGGACACCATGCCATTTGCAGCACCGTAGATGAGTCTAGAGGTGATCACGTGACTTGTAGTAAGTCAGAAAGAGAAAGACACGTATCGTAGGATATCACTTATAGATGTTACCTAAAAATTGATACCAGTGAAGATATTTCCACAGAGAAGGGCAATCCCAGATTCATTAAACAAACTTATGGATCACCAACGGAAAGGTGTGAGGATTGGATACATTACGAGATTGGGGTGAACAGACATATACAAACACAGGTGAAATATATAATCACCAAAGACCTACAGAATACCAAGAGAAGACTACTCAACATTCTGTCATAACGTACATGGGAAAAGGATCCCAGCAAGAACAGACATATGTATATGTGTAAAAGAACCACATCTTGCACACCTGCAACAAGCCAAACATTGTAATCAAACATGCTGTGATTAAAAAAATAAAAAAATTAAATTAAGAAAACGAACAAGAAGTAGTGAGACAAACTTAAGGGGCCTTCTCCTGGCACATTCCATTCTAAATTACAACCTAGAACACGACTTCCATTGAGGCTCTGCTGCCCTAGTAACCAGATTTGGTAAGGGAGAACTGCTGCCCCCTTGTGGCCGTTTCACACAACAGCACCTTTAATCCCAGCGCTAATGGTCAGTTGATATTCAAAATCATTGCAGGCCTGTAAATGACACCTGCCCTGAAAACAAATCCTGGGGTCATATATCGACCAAAAAATTCAAAAGACGTCCATATTTCAAAACGACACTTTCAAGAGGCATATTTTGTTCTGCATATTTGTTCTGCACATTAGGGTTCTGCTTCTTTTTCTTTCTTTCTTTCTTTATTAAAAAAAAAAAAACGGGAATGGAAAAAGGCAACCCTCAGAATGGGAGAAAATATTTGCAAACGAATCCACGGACAAAGGTTTAATCTCCAATATATATAACAGCTCATGCAGCTTAATATTAAAAAAAAAACAAACAACCCAATACAAAAATGGGCAGAAGATCTAAATAGACGTTTCTTCAAGGAAGACACAGAGATGGCCAAGACGCACATGAAAAGCTGCTCAACATCACTCATCATTAGAAAAATGCACATCAAAACTACAGTGAGGTATCACCTCACACCTGTTAGAATGGGCATCATCAGAAAATGTACAAACAACAAATGCTGGGGAGGGTGTGGACCAAAGGAACCCTCTTCCACTATTGGTGGGAATGTAAATTGATACAGTCACTATGGAGAACAGCATGGAGGTTCCTTAAAAAACTAAAAATAGAATTACCATAGGATCCAGCAATCCCACTTCTGGGCATATAGCCAGAGAAAACCATAAATGAAAAAGACACATTCACCACAATGTTCATTGCAGCACTATTTACAATAGCCAGGTAATGGAAGCAACCTAAATGCCCACAGACAGACGAACGGATAATGATGTGGTCCATCTATGAAACGGAATATTACTCAGCCATAAAAAGGAACGAAACTGGGTCATCTGTGGAGACGTCGACGGATCTAGAGACTGTCATACAGAGTGAAGTAAGTCAGAAGGAGAAAAACAAATATTGTATATTAATGCATATATGTGGAACCTAGAAAAATGGTACAGATGACCCGGTTTGCAGGGCAGAAATAGAGACACAGAGGTAGAGAACAAACGTATGGACACCAAGAGGGGGGAAGCCATGGGTTGTTGGTGGTGGGATGAGTCGGGAGATTGGGATTGTCCTGTATACATGTATATGCATAAAATAGATAACTAATAATAATCCTGCTGAATAAAAAAATAAACTTAAATTTCAAAATTTTAAAAAATAAATAAAATTTTAAAATAAAACGGAAAAAAGTTCTTCCCTTCACACAGATGTATTTATAGGAATGAATTATTTCCATGCTTATATCTATAAATACATAGAAGAGGAATAAAATCTAACTTGAAGCAAAAAAGAAAAAAAAAAAAACCAGAACCCACCAGTTATACACAGGAAAACCCTATCAGGGCACTGGCTCCAGCGGCAAACAATTCTGAAGTTGGTCAGAGGTGGGGAATCATCTCCCATGCAGCCAGCAGCCCCCCCACCCCCGCAAGGAGCGTCGTCATTGCAAAGCTGGGGGACCGTGCCGAGGCGTCTGTGAGTCAACGTGAGCCGAGCCCCAGGCCAGCTGCTGCTGAACTGTTCCCACCCTTCCCAGGTAAAACACCTGAATATGTCCAAGGACTTGAAAGCCCAGAGGAAGGGCCGTGGAGCCACAGCAGCGACAGCACGCAGGCCGACTTGGTGCCTGCAGGCCAGCCAGGATGGTCCTGGCCCCGGGCGCTCTTCTGGAAGCTTTCCATTTCCCTGCCTGAGATACTCCTCCTGTCCCAGCCCCCACTGCTTTTTTCCTTCCTCACCTCTGCCCGGGGAGAAATTCCAACGGAAGGTATGGGTGACACATCCTCTTCTTTAGCAGGTGGCAGCCCGGCAACTCCTGCAGAAAGTCCAGCAGAGCCCCACTCACACCGGGCCACCCACAGAGCCGTGGCCCCTCACTCCCTCCCACCAGCACAGCCCCGAGACTGCTGACGGGGCAGAGAATATGGCGTCAGGCACAGCTGCAGGGGCTCTTGCTGCCTGGAGCCGTGTTTATATGGACCTCAACCCAGGCACACCTGGGGAGGGCTGGCCGGCAGGGTCAGGCTGCCCAGGTCAGCCCATCCTCACCCCTCAGGGACTCACATTGCAGAAAATGGACCTCGCTGAACCGGCCAGGTCCAAGGAACAGGTGTGGGCTCCTGAGAGTCTGGATAGACAAGGGGCTGCAGCTCCGGCTTGTTTTCTAATCCTTTTATCTGGCCCATGAGTGGGAGACAACTTCAAGAAGACCCTCTCCTAATGAGAGGAACCCAGGAGTCAGGGAGAGGAGGGGTGATGGGTGGAGACAGAGGCCTGGTGCCCCGGCTGCGGTGGAAGCCTCTGGAAGACCAGGCAGAGGGAGGCCGCACAGAGTGATGCCCAGGGTCACAGACCTGTCGGAGCTGCTGTTTGTTAGCTCAAGTCCTGCTCCGAGGTGCTCTGTGTCAGCTCTGAGTGACAGGTGATCTGGGCTGCTCTGCAATGAGGGCTACGTGCACGGTACCTGTGTGCCCAGCCCTGCCGGGGTACCTGCCCAGGGCAGCTCCGTATCCTGGGAGGGGCCTGACCACGAGAGCGCCATGGGCTGCTGGGGAGGGGGGGCCTGCCCAGGTGAGCTCCATATCCTGGGATTGCCCTGACCACGAGAGCCCCGTGGGCTGCTGGGGACCTGGTAAACGATGTCGGGACAGTCAGTGAAGCCACCGAGGATATACATCCGGTAGTTCCTAATTCCTACACCCTGCTGGTCGTTCTACCATCCACCAGGACACGGTATTCTGTATGAGACTTCAGTGATGCCTTCTTCTGGATTCCATTGGTCCCCGAAAGGCTCTGCTGCCCTAGTAACCAGATTTGGGAATGGAGAAATGCTGCCGCCTTGTGGCCGTTTGCCACAACAGCAGCTTTAAACCCAGTGCTCATGGTCACTAAATATTCACACTCATTGCAGCCTGTAAATGGCACCTGCCCTGAAAAACAATCCTGGGGTCGAAAATGGACCCAAAACTTCTAAAGAGGGCAACCATGCAAGAGGACAATTTCAAGAGGTTAATTGTACTCTCCGTTTTTTTCTGTTTTTCTGTACCAGAAATTTAAAACGGCCCCTCCGCCACGCCCCGGTACCCGAGGCCTCCGTTGCCCTGCCTGGGCGGGCGGCGGGGCGCTGCCGGGGCGGGCTGGCCGCGGGGATGGCGGTAAGGCGCAAGGACAAGCGAAGCTGGGCCTCAAGAGGCAGCCCGCGGTCCCCGCCCCCGTCTATGGCCATACCACCCTGAACGCGCCCGATCTCGTCTGATCTCGGAAGCTAAGCAGGGTCGGACCTGGTTAGTACTTGGATGGGAGACCGCCTGGGAATACCGGGTGCTGTAGGCTTTTGGCCTCCCGCTGCGGCTCCGCCTTCTCCTTTAGTCGCCCGCGGCGGTGGCCGCCAGCTCCGCCCCCCGCCGGGCAACGCTGCAGGCCCCACCTCCTCCGCCCCCCCCCTCGCCAACACCACCACAGAGCGCCAGAGGGGCCGCTCCATGCGGCCCGAAGGCGACCCTGGAAGGCAGCGGCACACCCGACGCTCCGGGGGTGGCTGGCCCGGACCCAGACTCCGCCGCGGGCCCGGGTGCCGTCCGTGCGGCCCGCGAGCCCCTCCACCTGCACCTGGCCGGCCCCACCGGCGCCCAGCCCCGGCGCCGCCACCTGTCCGCTGGTGTGGCTCTCCGCAGCTCTCTCCGGATAAAGCTGGATAAAGGTCTGGATGGGAAGGAGGGGCAGTGATTCAGCCTATTGCTCTTAGTGCCCCTCCCCCACACTCAGGAGCCCTTTGTGACAAGGCCACAGCTCTGTGATGCAGGCCTGGGGCCTGCCATCAAGTGAACTCCCAGGGCTCTGTTGCCTGAGGGCGGCAATGCAGTTCAGAAGACGGAGAATCTCTTTTCTTTGAAAAACACTGTTGCTATCTGGCTGAGATCCAGCCCAACTTCCTGGGTGATTGATATCATCCTTGGCTTCCTGTGTGGACTGGGGCTCTTCCTCGTGTTACTCCCCTGCTTCCAGAGTAATCCATTCTTAGCACCACCTAGGAAACCTAGAAACATCAGGAAGCATCAAGTAGAGCTGAAGGGGAGGAGCAGGAGTAGGAAGAAAAGTCGATCTTTGAAAGCTTGCAGAGATTGCCTGGAAGAACTGGAGGGGACTCACAACCTGGCTTCACCTCTGCGGAGCTGCCTGGGGAGGCTTCCTGGCAAGGGCAACTTTCATCAGCTCTCATGGCAAGACCCTCCTGGTGAGATGTGCAAAGCAGTGCCTGCTGGAGCCTGTGGAGGATACTGCTTGAAGGGTTGGGAACCCTGCAGGAACACCTCCTGTAGGGTTTCCTTCCTGGTTCAAGACACTCGAGAGGTGCTGGAAGCACATATTACAAGGTTTTGGGTAAAGCACGGGTGGACCCTACCCCTCAAGGTCCTCAAGCCCATCAATCTCTTGAAGTCGACAAAGTTCCAACCCTCCACCACCCTGCGGTTAGCCTCGTCCCCTTCAGCCACCTGTGTATCTGGGTCCCACTCAACAGTCACGTTTGCCGAGTTCGCGGAGAAACCTCCTCAGGCTCATTCAGGAGAGAAGGTGAGAACAGAAGAGTCCGTTCCTGCCCTGAAGAGGCCTCTCCTTGTCCCCTCCACTGTGTGTAAGGAAATCCAGAGTGCCCTGGGAGCGATTCCACCTGGTGACTACCATGGGCCCTCAAAGGCTTCTCTGACTGCACAGCAGGGCAGGCCACCTTCTCAGTCCCTCACACTCAGCCTTGTGGGCAGAACCTGGAAGAGTGAGACTGTGGAGTGGGTCAAGAGGGACAGCCTAGAGCCAGGTCCAAGTTCAGCAATGGTCAGGAATGAGCCAAGAGAGGAGAGTGGTGGTCAGGCCTCAGGAGACCCCTGCCATAGGGTAACAGTGATGGAGGTGAACTTAGGATCCCAATCTTTGAGAGGTGAAGAGGCCAGGGAGGCTGTGGAGGACAAGGAGTCTCCTGCTCTTCAACCACAGTCTAGTGTTATCTTGGAAACCAAAGTGTTGACAAAATCCCAAACCACAGATGTACCTATGAGGAGTTTAGAGGTGCCAGGGGCCAGTAAAAGTTTCCTACAACCTAGAATGTCTGTTTTCCAACATCTAGGTGAGCCATGCCTTAACATGGAGGTTGCTAGTGAGTTTAACTCCAAAGTAAAGGTACAGTCAGACAACCAGCTTCAGGACTTCCCCAAACACAGGTTCCTTGCTGCAGACAACTTGGCTTCTCAGGTGCCTCAGTGCCATCCCCAGAGAGTTCCCACCAGAGACACGTTAGCTTCCCAGGAGCCAAGTGGCCTTATGGAAGGTCAAAGGAGCAACCTAGGGCAGCAGGAGCCCAAAACTTCAAAACTCCAAGACTCATGGAAGAGCCAGAGCAAGATGATTGCCCCTACTTACAAAAGAGAGGACCGTAGGAGGCATAACCCAGGAGAGCACGAAGAGAGGTTTAAAGAATGAGGGACCCCTCAAGCTGGAAGTATGAGCCGCCCTGCCCAGGTCAGGGGCATAACAGACTCTATTGGGAGCAGATGTCTCCAGCTCATGCCAGAGAAGAAATATAGCCCTCCAGAAAGCCTCTTCAGAAAAAGGATGAGGCTATTTTTAAAGTGGATTTTCCCCAATAAAAAAGTCAATGGTCGAGATGCTCTGCAAAGAAAAAAAAAAAAAAACCCATATCAGCCACTGCCCAGAGTCACGGATCAGTCAAAAGCAGATCAATCTTGTAGAGTGAGACTGCTGAGGGTCAGGCACTCATGACAGCTGTTGGACAGATCGTAGAAGAAAAAAGAGCAATTCACCATGGACTTCATGCCACAGAGTTAAATGAGCACAGAGTGGAATTCCAAGTCCCAGTATGTGGGGGTTTCTGCTACCATAGGCTTACCTCCTACCCAGAGCAAGGGAGAATGATGGGTTCTACAGCCTGCAGTCATAAAGCCACCTCCAAGGGCCAGAGTTGTTCTGTCAGGGAAAGGGAAGTCAGACACCAACATAGTTTGAAAAGTGTAAGGTTCGACGATGAGCAGCTGGGCCTAAGGTGCCTCCCATCCTTGTCCCCCAGGAAGAGTGTGTTTCCAGTTAGTACCTGCCAGTATGGGCCAAGGATTCCAGGTGCCCCAGCCCGCCATAAACACTGTCCAAGGCATTGTCATCTTTGGGGAGGTGTCTTGCCTGGTCGACAGTAAAATCCTTCTTTAGTCTTCCCTTTAGTAGGAAAACATGTCTCCAAGTAAAAATTCAGTCCATGTAGAGAAAATGATTTTCTCATTAGCACATCCAAGATATTTAATGTTCCCCAATACATATATATATATATTTTTTTTTTCTAATAAAAGCATAGTGTAATGGCAAAAAAAAAAGAAATTTAAAACGGCATGGAAAAATGCTGAACATTAGGAATAATTAAAGATATGCAAATCCAAATTACAAAAACCTATCCGCTCACACCAGTCAGAATGGCCATCAGCAAGAATTCTGCAAAAAGTAAATGCTGAAGGGGTTTTAGAGAAATGCCTACCCTTGGTCCAAAGTGGGACATGGTAAGAGCCAGTAATGAAAACAAAAATGAGGTACCTTGTAAAGGTAAATACTGAGCTACCATTCAATCAAGCATACCCACTGCTGGGCCTATCGCCTGAGGGGATGAGAATCAAAAAAGCACAGGCTGGGCTTCACTGGTGGCGCAGTGGTTGAGAGCCCGCCTGCCAATGCAGGGGACACGCGTTCATGCTCCGGGTCGGGAAGATCCCACATGCCGCGGAGCGGCTTGTCCCGTGAGCTAGGGCTGCTGGGCCTGCGCGTCCGGAGCCTGTGCTCTGCATTGGGAGGGTCCACCGCAGTGAGAGGCCCACGTACCGCAAAAAAAAAACAAAACAAAACAAAAAAAAATCCCACAGGCTGGCAATCCTCCACTCCAGCAATATTTACCATAGCCAACACTTGGAAGCTACGAAAGTGTCCATCATCAGAGGAATGCACAAAGAAGAAGTGGTCCATGTACACAATGGAATATGACTCCAATAAAAATATATATATAAATACAATTTATAAAACAAACATAAGTAAGGAGACATCAGCTTTTGGGGGCACATTCCACTCTAATATATAACCGAGGAACACCACTGCCCGGATGGTCTGTTTCCCTAGTTCCCTGGTTGGGAAAAGCAGAAATGCTGCCGCCCTCTGGCCGTTACCTGCAACAGCAGCTTTAAGACCTGTGCTAAGGGTCACTTCATATGCAGCAGTACTGGTGGGCTGTAAATGAAACCTGCCCTCCAAACGTCTTGAGGGAGGTAATGGCCAAAATATTTCTAAATGTCACACACACTTCACGAAGACAATTTGAAGAGGTAAGCTGTACTCACAGTTGAAGAAAAGAAGGACATGCCAGAAAGCTCAATTTCAAGGGATTATGAGACGCATGCAAATCCAGCCACAAAGTGGTATCGGCTCACACTAGTCAGAACACACATCAGCAAAAAAACTACAAACAAAAAATGCTGAAGGTGTTGTGGAGAAGTGCATACCCTCAACTTTAAGCAGGACGTAACCTGGAAAGAGCCACTAATGAGAACAGACTGGAGGTGCCTCTACAAGGTAAACATTCCGCTACCATATGATCCAGCAGGCCCACTCCTGGGCCTATAACCTAAGAAGACAGAATTGGAAAGACACAGGCAGGCAAATGTGCATTGCCGCAGCATTACAATAGCCATGACGTGGAAGCAACCAAAAAGTCCATCAACAGATGAGTGGACAAAGAAGAGCTGGTACATGTACAGAGAGAATATTAGCCAAGGAAGAAAAGGACACCATGCCATTTGCAGCACCGTAGATGAGTCTAGAGGTGATCACGTGACTTGTAGTAAGTCAGAAAGAGAAAGACACGTATCGTAGGATATCACTTATAGATGTTACCTAAAAATTGATACCAGTGAAGATATTTCCACAGAGAAGGGCAATCCCAGATTCATTAAACAAACTTATGGATCACCAACGGAAAGGTGTGAGGATTGGATACATTACGAGATTGGGGTGAACAGACATATACAAACACAGGTGAAATATATAATCACCAAAGACCTACAGAATACCAAGAGAAGACTACTCAACATTCTGTCATAACGTACATGGGAAAAGGATCCCAGCAAGAACAGACATATGTATATGTGTAAAAGAACCACATCTTGCACACCTGCAACAAGCCAAACATTGTAATCAAACATGCTGTGATTAAAAAAATAAAAAAATTAAATTAAGAAAACGAACAAGAAGTAGTGAGACAAACTTAAGGGGCCTTCTCCTGGCACATTCCATTCTAAATTACAACCTAGAACACGACTTCCATTGAGGCTCTGCTGCCCTAGTAACCAGATTTGGTAAGGGAGAACTGCTGCCCCCTTGTGGCCGTTTCACACAACAGCACCTTTAATCCCAGCGCTAATGGTCAGTTGATATTCAAAATCATTGCAGGCCTGTAAATGACACCTGCCCTGAAAACAAATCCTGGGGTCATATATCGACCAAAAAATTCAAAAGACGTCCATATTTCAAAACGACACTTTCAAGAGGCATATTTTGTTCTGCATATTTGTTCTGCACATTAGGGTTCTGCTTCTTTTTCTTTCTTTCTTTCTTTATTAAAAAAAAAAAAACGGGAATGGAAAAAGGCAACCCTCAGAATGGGAGAAAATATTTGCAAACGAATCCACGGACAAAGGTTTAATCTCCAATATATATAACAGCTCATGCAGCTTAATATTAAAAAAAAAACAAACAACCCAATACAAAAATGGGCAGAAGATCTAAATAGACGTTTCTTCAAGGAAGACACAGAGATGGCCAAGACGCACATGAAAAGCTGCTCAACATCACTCATCATTAGAAAAATGCACATCAAAACTACAGTGAGGTATCACCTCACACCTGTTAGAATGGGCATCATCAGAAAATGTACAAACAACAAATGCTGGGGAGGGTGTGGACCAAAGGAACCCTCTTCCACTATTGGTGGGAATGTAAATTGATACAGTCACTATGGAGAACAGCATGGAGGTTCCTTAAAAAACTAAAAATAGAATTACCATAGGATCCAGCAATCCCACTTCTGGGCATATAGCCAGAGAAAACCATAAATGAAAAAGACACATTCACCGCAATGTTCATTGCAGCACTATTTACAATAGCCAGGTAATGGAAGCAACCTAAATGCCCACAGACAGACGAACGGATAATGATGTGGTCCATCTATGAAACGGAATATTACTCAGCCATAAAAAGGAACGAAACTGGGTCATCTGTGGAGACGTCGACGGATCTAGAGACTGTCATACAGAGTGAAGTAAGTCAGAAGGAGAAAAACAAATATTGTATATTAATGCATATATGTGGAACCTAGAAAAATGGTACAGATGACCCGGTTTGCAGGGCAGAAATAGAGACACAGAGGTAGAGAACAAACGTATGGACACCAAGAGGGGGGAAGCCATGGGTTGTTGGTGGTGGGATGAGTCGGGAGATTGGGATTGTCCTGTATACATGTATATGCATAAAATAGATAACTAATAATAATCCTGCTGAATAAAAAAATAAACTTAAATTTCAAAATTTTAAAAAATAAATAAAATTTTAAAATAAAACGGAAAAAAGTTCTTCCCTTCACACAGATGTATTTATAGGAATGAATTATTTCCATGCTTATATCTATAAATACATAGAAGAGGAATAAAATCTAACTTGAAGCAAAAAAGAAAAAAAAAAAAACCAGAACCCACCAGTTATACACAGGAAAACCCTATCAGGGCACTGGCTCCAGCGGCAAACAATTCTGAAGTTGGTCAGAGGTGGGGAATCATCTCCCATGCAGCCAGCAGCCCCCCCACCCCCGCAAGGAGCGTCGTCATTGCAAAGCTGGGGGACCGTGCCGAGGCGTCTGTGAGTCAACGTGAGCCGAGCCCCAGGCCAGCTGCTGCTGAACTGTTCCCACCCTTCCCAGGTAAAACACCTGAATATGTCCAAGGACTTGAAAGCCCAGAGGAAGGGCCGTGGAGCCACAGCAGCGACAGCACGCAGGCCGACTTGGTGCCTGCAGGCCAGCCAGGATGGTCCTGGCCCCGGGCGCTCTTCTGGAAGCTTTCCATTTCCCTGCCTGAGATACTCCTCCTGTCCCAGCCCCCACTGCTTTTTTCCTTCCTCACCTCTGCCCGGGGAGAAATTCCAACGGAAGGTATGGGTGACACATCCTCTTCTTTAGCAGGTGGCAGCCCGGCAACTCCTGCAGAAAGTCCAGCAGAGCCCCACTCACACCGGGCCACCCACAGAGCCGTGGCCCCTCACTCCCTCCCACCAGCACAGCCCCGAGACTGCTGACGGGGCAGAGAATATGGCGTCAGGCACAGCTGCAGGGGCTCTTGCTGCCTGGAGCCGTGTTTATATGGACCTCAACCCAGGCACACCTGGGGAGGGCTGGCCGGCAGGGTCAGGCTGCCCAGGTCAGCCCATCCTCACCCCTCAGGGACTCACATTGCAGAAAATGGACCTCGCTGAACCGGCCAGGTCCAAGGAACAGGTGTGGGCTCCTGAGAGTCTGGATAGACAAGGGGCTGCAGCTCCGGCTTGTTTTCTAATCCTTTTATCTGGCCCATGAGTGGGAGACAACTTCAAGAAGACCCTCTCCTAATGAGAGGAACCCAGGAGTCAGGGAGAGGAGGGGTGATGGGTGGAGACAGAGGCCTGGTGCCCCGGCTGCGGTGGAAGCCTCTGGAAGACCAGGCAGAGGGAGGCCGCACAGAGTGATGCCCAGGGTCACAGACCTGTCGGAGCTGCTGTTTGTTAGCTCAAGTCCTGCTCCGAGGTGCTCTGTGTCAGCTCTGAGTGACAGGTGATCTGGGCTGCTCTGCAATGAGGGCTACGTGCACGGTACCTGTGTGCCCAGCCCTGCCGGGGTACCTGCCCAGGGCAGCTCCGTATCCTGGGAGGGGCCTGACCACGAGAGCACCATGGGCTGCTGGGGAGGGGGGGCCTGCCCAGGTGAGCTCCATATCCTGGGATTGCCCTGACCACGAGAGCCCCGTGGGCTGCTGGGGACCTGGTAAACGATGTCGGGACAGTCAGTGAAGCCACCGAGGATATACATCCGGTAGTTCCTAATTCCTACACCCTGCTGGTCGTTCTACCATCCACCAGGACACGGTATTCTGTATGAGACTTCAGTGATGCCTTCTTCTGGATTCCATTGGTCCCCGAAAGGCTCTGCTGCCCTAGTAACCAGATTTGGGAATGGAGAAATGCTGCCGCCTTGTGGCCGTTTGCCACAACAGCAGCTTTAAACCCAGTGCTCATGGTCACTAAATATTCACACTCATTGCAGCCTGTAAATGGCACCTGCCCTGAAAAACAATCCTGGGGTCGAAAATGGACCCAAAACTTCTAAAGAGGGCAACCATGCAAGAGGACAATTTCAAGAGGTTAATTGTACTCTCCGTTTTTTTCTGTTTTTCTGTACCAGAAATTTAAAACGGCCCCTCCACCACGCCCCGGTACCCGAGGCCTCCGTTGCCCTGCCTGGGCGGGCGGCGGGGCGCTGCCGGGGCGGGCTGGCCGCGGGGATGGCGGTAAGGCGCAAGGACAAGCGAAGCTGGGCCTCAAGAGGCAGCCCACGGTCCCCGCCCCCGTCTATGGCCATACCACCCTGAACGCGCCCGATCTCGTCTGATCTCGGAAGCTAAGCAGGGTCGGACCTGGTTAGTACTTGGATGGGAGACCGCCTGGGAATACCGGGTGCTGTAGGCTTTTGGCCTCCCGCTGCGGCTCCGCCTTCTCCTTTAGTCGCCCGCGGCGGTGGCCGCCAGCTCCGCCCCCCGCCGGGCAACGCTGCAGGCCCCACCTCCTCCGCCCCCCCCCCTCGCCAACACCACCACAGAGCGCCAGAGGGGCCGCTCCATGCGGCCCGAAGGCGACCCTGGAAGGCAGCGGCACACCCGACGCTCCGGGGGTGGCTGGCCCGGACCCAGACTCCGCCGCGGGCCCGGGTGCCGTCCGTGCGGCCCGCGAGCCCCTCCACCTGCACCTGGCCGGCCCCACCGGCGCCCAGCCCCGGCGCCGCCACCTGTCCGCCGGTGTGGCTCTCCGCAGCTCTCTCCGGATAAAGCTGGATAAAGGTCTGGATGGGAAGGAGGGGCAGTGATTCAGCCTATTGCTCTTACTGCCCCTCCCCCACACTCAGGAGCCCTTTGTGACAAGGCCACAGCTCTGTGATGCAGGCCTGGGGCCTGCCATCAAGTGAACTCCCAGGGCTCTGTTGCCTGAGGGCGGCAATGCAGTTCAGAAGACGGAGAATCTCTTTTCTTTGAAAAACACTGTTGCTATCTGGCTGAGATCCAGCCCAACTTCCTGGGTGATTGATATCATCCTTGGCTTCCTGTGTGGACTGGGGCTCTTCCTCGTGTTACTCCCCTGCTTCCAGAGTAATCCATTCTTAGCACCACCTAGGAAACCTAGAAACATCAGGAAGCATCAAGTAGAGCTGAAGGGGAGGAGCAGGAGTAGGAAGAAAAGTCGATCTTTGAAAGCTTGCAGAGATTGCCTGGAAGAACTGGAGGGGACTCACAACCTGGCTTCACCTCTGCGGAGCTGCCTGGGGAGGCTTCCTGGCAAGGGCAACTTTCATCAGCTCTCATGGCAAGACCCTCCTGGTGAGATGTGCAAAGCAGTGCCTGCTGGAGCCTGTGGAGGATACTGCTTGAAGGGTTGGGAACCCTGCAGGAACACCTCCTGTAGGGTTTCCTTCCTGGTTCAAGACACTCGAGAGGTGCTGGAAGCACATATTACAAGGTTTTGGGTAAAGCACGGGTGGACCCTACCCCTCAAGGTCCTCAAGCCCATCAATCTCTTGAAGTCGACAAAGTTCCAACCCTCCACCACCCTGCGGTTAGCCTCGTCCCCTTCAGCCACCTGTGTATCTGGGTCCCACTCAACAGTCACGTTTGCCGAGTTCGCGGAGAAACCTCCTCAGGCTCATTCAGGAGAGAAGGTGAGAACAGAAGAGTCCGTTCCTGCCCTGAAGAGGCCTCTCCTTGTCCCCTCCACTGTGTGTAAGGAAATCCAGAGTGCCCTGGGAGCGATTCCACCTGGTGACTACCATGGGCCCTCAAAGGCTTCTCTGACTGCACAGCAGGGCAGGCCACCTTCTCAGTCCCTCACACTCAGCCTTGTGGGCAGAACCTGGAAGAGTGAGACTGTGGAGTGGGTCAAGAGGGACAGCCTAGAGCCAGGTCCAAGTTCAGCAATGGTCAGGAATGAGCCAAGAGAGGAGAGTGGTGGTCAGGCCTCAGGAGACCCCTGCCATAGGGTAACAGTGATGGAGGTGAACTTAGGATCCCAATCTTTGAGAGGTGAAGAGGCCAGGGAGGCTGTGGAGGACAAGGAGTCTCCTGCTCTTCAACCACAGTCTAGTGTTATCTTGGAAACCAAAGTGTTGACAAAATCCCAAACCACAGATGTACCTATGAGGAGTTTAGAGGTGCCAGGGGCCAGTAAAAGTTTCCTACAACCTAGAATGTCTGTTTTCCAACATCTAGGTGAGCCATGCCTTAACATGGAGGTTGCTAGTGAGTTTAACTCCAAAGTAAAGGTACAGTCAGACAACCAGCTTCAGGACTTCCCCAAACACAGGTTCCTTGCTGCAGACAACTTGGCTTCTCAGGTGCCTCAGTGCCATCCCCAGAGAGTTCCCACCAGAGACACGTTAGCTTCCCAGGAGCCAAGTGGCCTTATGGAAGGTCAAAGGAGCAACCTAGGGCAGCAGGAGCCCAAAACTTCAAAACTCCAAGACTCATGGAAGAGCCAGAGCAAGATGATTGCCCCTACTTACAAAAGAAAGGACCGTAGGAGGCATAACCCAGGAGAGCACGAAGAGAGGTTTAAAGAATGAGGGACCCCTCAAGCTGGAAGTATGAGCCGCCCTGCCCAGGTCAGGGGCATAACAGACTCTATTGGGAGCAGATGTCTCCAGCTCATGCCAGAGAAGAAATATAGCCCTCCAGAAAGCCTCTTCAGAAAAAGGATGAGGCTATTTTTAAAGTGGATTTTCCCCAATAAAAAAGTCAATGGTCGAGATGCTCTGCAAAGAAAAAAAAAAAAAACCCATATCAGCCACTGCCCAGAGTCACGGATCAGTCAAAAGCAGATCAATCTTGTAGAGTGAGACTGCTGAGGGTCAGGCACTCATGACAGCTGTTGGACAGATCGTAGAAGAAAAAAGAGCAATTCACCATGGACTTCATGCCACAGAGTTAAATGAGCACAGAGTGGAATTCCAAGTCCCAGTATGTGGGGGTTTCTGCTACCATAGGCTTACCTCCTACCCAGAGCAAGGGAGAATGATGGGTTCTACAGCCTGCAGTCATAAAGCCACCTCCAAGGGCCAGAGTTGTTCTGTCAGGGAAAGGGAAGTCAGACACCAACATAGTTTGAAAAGTGTAAGGTTCGACGATGAGCAGCTGGGCCTAAGGTGCCTCCCATCCTTGTCCCCCAGGAAGAGTGTGTTTCCAGTTAGTACCTGCCAGTATGGGCCAAGGATTCCAGGTGCCCCAGCCCGCCATAAACACTGTCCAAGGCATTGTCATCTTTGGGGAGGTGTCTTGCCTGGTCGACAGTAAAATCCTTCTTTAGTCTTCCCTTTAGTAGGAAAACATGTCTCCAAGTAAAAATTCAGTCCATGTAGAGAAAATGATTTTCTCATTAGCACATCCAAGATATTTAATGTTCCCCAATACATATATATATATATATTTTTTTTCTAATAAAAGCATAGTGTAATGGCAAAAAAAAAAGAAATTTAAAACGGCATGGAAAAATGCTGAACATTAGGAATAATTAAAGATATGCAAATCCAAATTACAAAAACCTATCCGCTCACACCAGTCAGAATGGCCATCAGCAAGAATTCTGCAAAAAGTAAATGCTGAAGGGGTTTTAGAGAAATGCCTACCCTTGGTCCAAAGTGGGACATGGTAAGAGCCAGTAATGAAAACAAAAATGAGGTACCTTGTAAAGGTAAATACTGAGCTACCATTCAATCAAGCATACCCACTGCTGGGCCTATCGCCTGAGGGGATGAGAATCAAAAAAGCACAGGCTGGGCTTCACTGGTGGCGCAGTGGTTGAGAGCCCGCCTGCCAATGCAGGGGACACGCGTTCATGCTCCGGGTCGGGAAGATCCCACATGCCGCGGAGCGGCTTGTCCCGTGAGCTAGGGCTGCTGGGCCTGCGCGTCCGGAGCCTGTGCTCTGCATTGGGAGGGTCCACCGCAGTGAGAGGCCCACGTACCGCAAAAAAAAAACAAAACAAAACAAAAAAAAAACCCACAGGCTGGCAATCCTCCACTCCAGCAATATTTACCATAGCCAACACTTGGAAGCTACGAAAGTGTCCATCATCAGAGGAATGCACAAAGAAGAAGTGGTCCATGTACACAATGGAATATGACTCCAATAAAAATATATATATAAATACAATTTATAAAACAAACATAAGTAAGGAGACATCAGCTTTTGGGGGCACATTCCACTCTAATATATAACCGAGGAACACCACTGCCCGGATGGTCTGTTTCCCTAGTTCCCTGGTTGGGAAAAGCAGAAATGCTGCCGCCCTCTGGCCGTTACCTGCAACAGCAGCTTTAAGACCTGTGCTAAGGGTCACTTCATATGCAGCAGTACTGGTGGGCTGTAAATGAAACCTGCCCTCCAAACGTCTTGAGGGAGGTAATGGCCAAAATATTTCTAAATGTCACACACACTTCACGAAGACAATTTGAAGAGGTAAGCTGTACTCACAGTTGAAGAAAAGAAGGACATGCCAGAAAGCTCAATTTCAAGGGATTATGAGACGCATGCAAATCCAGCCACAAAGTGGTATCGGCTCACACTAGTCAGAACACACATCAGCAAAAAAACTACAAACAAAAAATGCTGAAGGTGTTGTGGAGAAGTGCATACCCTCAACTTTAAGCGGGACGTAACCTGGAAAGAGCCACTAATGAGAACAGACTGGAGGTGCCTCTACAAGGTAAACATTCCGCTACCATATGATCCAGCAGGCCCACTCCTGGGCCTATAACCTAAGAAGACAGAATTGGAAAGACACAGGCAGGCAAATGTGCATTGCCGCAGCATTACAATAGCCATGACGTGGAAGCAACCAAAAAGTCCATCAACAGATGAGTGGACAAAGAAGAGCTGGTACATGTACAGAGAGAATATTAGCCAAGGAAGAAAAGGACACCATGCCATTTGCAGCACCGTAGATGAGTCTAGAGGTGATCACGTGACTTGTAGTAAGTCAGAAAGAGAAAGACACGTATCGTAGGATATCACTTATAGATGTTACCTAAAAATTGATACCAGTGAAGATATTTCCACAGAGAAGGGCAATCCCAGATTCATTAAACAAACTTATGGATCACCAACGGAAAGGTGTGAGGATTGGATACATTACGAGATTGGGGTGAACAGACATATACAAACACAGGTGAAATATATAATCACCAAAGACCTACAGAATACCAAGAGAAGACTACTCAACATTCTGTCATAACGTACATGGGAAAAGGATCCCAGCAAGAACAGACATATGTATATGTGTAAAAGAACCACATCTTGCACACCTGCAACAAGCCAAACATTGTAATCAAACATGCTGTGATTAAAAAAATAAAAAAATTAAATTAAGAAAACGAACAAGAAGTAGTGAGACAAACTTAAGGGGCCTTCTCCTGGCACATTCCATTCTAAATTACAACCTAGAACACGACTTCCATTGAGGCTCTGCTGCCCTAGTAACCAGATTTGGTAAGGGAGAACTGCTGCCCCCTTGTGGCCGTTTCACACAACAGCACCTTTAATCCCAGCGCTAATGGTCAGTTGATATTCAAAATCATTGCAGGCCTGTAAATGACACCTGCCCTGAAAACAAATCCTGGGGTCATATATCGACCAAAAAATTCAAAAGACGTCCATATTTCAAAACGACACTTTCAAGAGGCATATTTTGTTCTGCATATTTGTTCTGCACATTAGGGTTCTGCTTCTTTTTCTTTCTTTCTTTCTTTATTAAAAAAAAAAAAAACGGGAATGGAAAAAGGCAACCCTCAGAATGGGAGAAAATATTTGCAAACGAATCCACGGACAAAGGTTTAATCTCCAATATATATAACAGCTCATGCAGCTTAATATTAAAAAAAAAACAAACAACCCAATACAAAAATGGGCAGAAGATCTAAATAGACGTTTCTTCAAGGAAGACACAGAGATGGCCAAGACGCACATGAAAAGCTGCTCAACATCACTCATCATTAGAAAAATGCACATCAAAACTACAGTGAGGTATCACCTCACACCTGTTAGAATGGGCATCATCAGAAAATGTACAAACAACAAATGCTGGGGAGGGTGTGGACCAAAGGAACCCTCTTCCACTATTGGTGGGAATGTAAATTGATACAGTCACTATGGAGAACAGCATGGAGGTTCCTTAAAAAACTAAAAATAGAATTACCATAGGATCCAGCAATCCCACTTCTGGGCATATAGCCAGAGAAAACCATAAATGAAAAAGACACATTCACCACAATGTTCATTGCAGCACTATTTACAATAGCCAGGTAATGGAAGCAACCTAAATGCCCACAGACAGACGAACGGATAATGATGTGGTCCATCTATGAAACGGAATATTACTCAGCCATAAAAAGGAACGAAACTGGGTCATCTGTGGAGACGTCGACGGATCTAGAGACTGTCATACAGAGTGAAGTAAGTCAGAAGGAGAAAAACAAATATTGTATATTAATGCATATATGTGGAACCTAGAAAAATGGTACAGATGACCCGGTTTGCAGGGCAGAAATAGAGACACAGAGGTAGAGAACAAACGTATGGACACCAAGAGGGGGGAAGCCATGGGTTGTTGGTGGTGGGATGAGTCGGGAGATTGGGATTGTCCTGTATACATGTATATGCATAAAATAGATAACTAATAATAATCCTGCTGAATAAAAAAATAAACTTAAATTTCAAAATTTTAAAAAATAAATAAAATTTTAAAATAAAACGGAAAAAAGTTCTTCCCTTCACACAGATGTATTTATAGGAATGAATTATTTCCATGCTTATATCTATAAATACATAGAAGAGGAATAAAATCTAACTTGAAGCAAAAAAGAAAAAAAAAAAAACCAGAACCCACCAGTTATACACAGGAAAACCCTATCAGGGCACTGGCTCCAGCGGCAAACAATTCTGAAGTTGGTCAGAGGTGGGGAATCATCTCCCATGCAGCCAGCAGCCCCCCCACCCCCGCAAGGAGCGTCGTCATTGCAAAGCTGGGGGACCGTGCCGAGGCGTCTGTGAGTCAACGTGAGCCGAGCCCCAGGCCAGCTGCTGCTGAACTGTTCCCACCCTTCCCAGGTAAAACACCTGAATATGTCCAAGGACTTGAAAGCCCAGAGGAAGGGCCGTGGAGCCACAGCAGCGACAGCACGCAGGCCGACTTGGTGCCTGCAGGCCAGCCAGGATGGTCCTGGCCCCGGGCGCTCTTCTGGAAGCTTTCCATTTCCCTGCCTGAGATACTCCTCCTGTCCCAGCCCCCACTGCTTTTTTCCTTCCTCACCTCTGCCCGGGGAGAAATTCCAACGGAAGGTATGGGTGACACATCCTCTTCTTTAGCAGGTGGCAGCCCGGCAACTCCTGCAGAAAGTCCAGCAGAGCCCCACTCACACCGGGCCACCCACAGAGCCGTGGCCCCTCACTCCCTCCCACCAGCACAGCCCCGAGACTGCTGACGGGGCAGAGAATATGGCGTCAGGCACAGCTGCAGGGGCTCTTGCTGCCTGGAGCCGTGTTTATATGGACCTCAACCCAGGCACACCTGGGGAGGGCTGGCCGGCAGGGTCAGGCTGCCCAGGTCAGCCCATCCTCACCCCTCAGGGACTCACATTGCAGAAAATGGACCTCGCTGAACCGGCCAGGTCCAAGGAACAGGTGTGGGCTCCTGAGAGTCTGGATAGACAAGGGGCTGCAGCTCCGGCTTGTTTTCTAATCCTTTTATCTGGCCCATGAGTGGGAGACAACTTCAAGAAGACCCTCTCCTAATGAGAGGAACCCAGGAGTCAGGGAGAGGAGGGGTGATGGGTGGAGACAGAGGCCTGGTGCCCCGGCTGCGGTGGAAGCCTCTGGAAGACCAGGCAGAGGGAGGCCGCACAGAGTGATGCCCAGGGTCACAGACCTGTCGGAGCTGCTGTTTGTTAGCTCAAGTCCTGCTCCGAGGTGCTCTGTGTCAGCTCTGAGTGACAGGTGATCTGGGCTGCTCTGCAATGAGGGCTACGTGCACGGTACCTGTGTGCCCAGCCCTGCCGGGGTACCTGCCCAGGGCAGCTCCGTATCCTGGGAGGGGCCTGACCACGAGAGCACCATGGGCTGCTGGGGAGGGGGGGCCTGCCCAGGTGAGCTCCATATCCTGGGATTGCCCTGACCACGAGAGCCCCGTGGGCTGCTGGGGACCTGGTAAACGATGTCGGGACAGTCAGTGAAGCCACCGAGGATATACATCCGGTAGTTCCTAATTCCTACACCCTGCTGGTCGTTCTACCATCCACCAGGACACGGTATTCTGTATGAGACTTCAGTGATGCCTTCTTCTGGATTCCATTGGTCCCCGAAAGGCTCTGCTGCCCTAGTAACCAGATTTGGGAATGGAGAAATGCTGCCGCCTTGTGGCCGTTTGCCACAACAGCAGCTTTAAACCCAGTGCTCATGGTCACTAAATATTCACACTCATTGCAGCCTGTAAATGGCACCTGCCCTGAAAAACAATCCTGGGGTCGAAAATGGACCCAAAACTTCTAAAGAGGGCAACCATGCAAGAGGACAATTTCAAGAGGTTAATTGTACTCTCCGTTTTTTTCTGTTTTTCTGTACCAGAAATTTAAAACGGCCCCTCCACCACGCCCCGGTACCCGAGGCCTCCGTTGCCCTGCCTGGGCGGGCGGCGGGGCGCTGCCGGGGCGGGCTGGCCGCGGGGATGGCGGTAAGGCGCAAGGACAAGCGAAGCTGGGCCTCAAGAGGCAGCCCACGGTCCCCGCCCCCGTCTATGGCCATACCACCCTGAACGCGCCCGATCTCGTCTGATCTCGGAAGCTAAGCAGGGTCGGACCTGGTTAGTACTTGGATGGGAGACCGCCTGGGAATACCGGGTGCTGTAGGCTTTTGGCCTCCCGCTGCGGCTCCGCCTTCTCCTTTAGTCGCCCGCGGCGGTGGCCGCCAGCTCCGCCCCCCGCCGGGCAACGCTGCAGGCCCCACCTCCTCCGCCCCCCCCCCTCGCCAACACCACCACAGAGCGCCAGAGGGGCCGCTCCATGCGGCCCGAAGGCGACCCTGGAAGGCAGCGGCACACCCGACGCTCCGGGGGTGGCTGGCCCGGACCCAGACTCCGCCGCGGGCCCGGGTGCCGTCCGTGCGGCCCGCGAGCCCCTCCACCTGCACCTGGCCGGCCCCACCGGCGCCCAGCCCCGGCGCCGCCACCTGTCCGCCGGTGTGGCTCTCCGCAGCTCTCTCCGGATAAAGCTGGATAAAGGTCTGGATGGGAAGGAGGGGCAGTGATTCAGCCTATTGCTCTTAGTGCCCCTCCCCCACACTCAGGAGCCCTTTGTGACAAGGCCACAGCTCTGTGATGCAGGCCTGGGGCCTGCCATCAAGTGAACTCCCAGGGCTCTGTTGCCTGAGGGCGGCAATGCAGTTCAGAAGACGGAGAATCTCTTTTCTTTGAAAAACACTGTTGCTATCTGGCTGAGATCCAGCCCAACTTCCTGGGTGATTGATATCATCCTTGGCTTCCTGTGTGGACTGGGGCTCTTCCTCGTGTTACTCCCCTGCTTCCAGAGTAATCCATTCTTAGCACCACCTAGGAAACCTAGAAACATCAGGAAGCATCAAGTAGAGCTGAAGGGGAGGAGCAGGAGTAGGAAGAAAAGTCGATCTTTGAAAGCTTGCAGAGATTGCCTGGAAGAACTGGAGGGGACTCACAACCTGGCTTCACCTCTGCGGAGCTGCCTGGGGAGGCTTCCTGGCAAGGGCAACTTTCATCAGCTCTCATGGCAAGACCCTCCTGGTGAGATGTGCAAAGCAGTGCCTGCTGGAGCCTGTGGAGGATACTGCTTGAAGGGTTGGGAACCCTGCAGGAACACCTCCTGTAGGGTTTCCTTCCTGGTTCAAGACACTCGAGAGGTGCTGGAAGCACATATTACAAGGTTTTGGGTAAAGCACGGGTGGACCCTACCCCTCAAGGTCCTCAAGCCCATCAATCTCTTGAAGTCGACAAAGTTCCAACCCTCCACCACCCTGCGGTTAGCCTCGTCCCCTTCAGCCACCTGTGTATCTGGGTCCCACTCAACAGTCACGTTTGCCGAGTTCGCGGAGAAACCTCCTCAGGCTCATTCAGGAGAGAAGGTGAGAACAGAAGAGTCCGTTCCTGCCCTGAAGAGGCCTCTCCTTGTCCCCTCCACTGTGTGTAAGGAAATCCAGAGTGCCCTGGGAGCGATTCCACCTGGTGACTACCATGGGCCCTCAAAGGCTTCTCTGACTGCACAGCAGGGCAGGCCACCTTCTCAGTCCCTCACACTCAGCCTTGTGGGCAGAACCTGGAAGAGTGAGACTGTGGAGTGGGTCAAGAGGGACAGCCTAGAGCCAGGTCCAAGTTCAGCAATGGTCAGGAATGAGCCAAGAGAGGAGAGTGGTGGTCAGGCCTCAGGAGACCCCTGCCATAGGGTAACAGTGATGGAGGTGAACTTAGGATCCCAATCTTTGAGAGGTGAAGAGGCCAGGGAGGCTGTGGAGGACAAGGAGTCTCCTGCTCTTCAACCACAGTCTAGTGTTATCTTGGAAACCAAAGTGTTGACAAAATCCCAAACCACAGATGTACCTATGAGTTTAGAGGTGCCAGGGGCCAGTAAAAGTTTCCTACAACCTAGAATGTCTGTTTTCCAACATCTAGGTGAGCCATGCCTTAACATGGAGGTTGCTAGTGAGTTTAACTCCAAAGTAAAGGTACAGTCAGACAACCAGCTTCAGGACTTCCCCAAACACAGGTTCCTTGCTGCAGACAACTTGGCTTCTCAGGTGCCTCAGTGCCATCCCCAGAGAGTTCCCACCAGAGACACGTTAGCTTCCCAGGAGCCAAGTGGCCTTATGGAAGGTCAAAGGAGCAACCTAGGGCAGCAGGAGCCCAAAACTTCAAAACTCCAAGACTCATGGAAGAGCCAGAGCAAGATGATTGCCCCTACTTACAAAAGAGAGGACCGTAGGAGGCATAACCCAGGAGAGCACGAAGAGAGGTTTAAAGAATGAGGGACCCCTCAAGCTGGAAGTATGAGCCGCCCTGCCCAGGTCAGGGGCATAACAGACTCTATTGGGAGCAGATGTCTCCAGCTCATGCCAGAGAAGAAATATAGCCCTCCAGAAAGCCTCTTCAGAAAAAGGATGAGGCTATTTTTAAAGTGGATTTTCCCCAATAAAAAAGTCAATGGTCGAGATGCTCTGCAAAGAAAAAAAAAAAAAACCCATATCAGCCACTGCCCAGAGTCACGGATCAGTCAAAAGCAGATCAATCTTGTAGAGTGAGACTGCTGAGGGTCAGGCACTCATGACAGCTGTTGGACAGATCGTAGAAGAAAAAAGAGCAATTCACCATGGACTTCATGCCACAGAGTTAAATGAGCACAGAGTGGAATTCCAAGTCCCAGTATGTGGGGGTTTCTGCTACCATAGGCTTACCTCCTACCCAGAGCAAGGGAGAATGATGGGTTCTACAGCCTGCAGTCATAAAGCCACCTCCAAGGGCCAGAGTTGTTCTGTCAGGGAAAGGGAAGTCAGACACCAACATAGTTTGAAAAGTGTAAGGTTCGACGATGAGCAGCTGGGCCTAAGGTGCCTCCCATCCTTGTCCCCCAGGAAGAGTGTGTTTCCAGTTAGTACCTGCCAGTATGGGCCAAGGATTCCAGGTGCCCCAGCCCGCCATAAACACTGTCCAAGGCATTGTCATCTTTGGGGAGGTGTCTTGCCTGGTCGACAGTAAAATCCTTCTTTAGTCTTCCCTTTAGTAGGAAAACATGTCTCCAAGTAAAAATTCAGTCCATGTAGAGAAAATGATTTTCTCATTAGCACATCCAAGATATTTAATGTTCCCCAATACATATATATATATATATTTTTTCTAATAAAAGCATAGTGTAATGGCAAAAAAAAAGAAATTTAAAACGGCATGGAAAAATGCTGAACATTAGGAATAATTAAAGATATGCAAATCCAAATTACAAAAACCTATCCGCTCACACCAGTCAGAATGGCCATCAGCAAGAATTCTGCAAAAAGTAAATGCTGAAGGGGTTTTAGAGAAATGCCTACCCTTGGTCCAAAGTGGGACATGGTAAGAGCCAGTAATGAAAACAAAAATGAGGTACCTTGTAAAGGTAAATACTGAGCTACCATTCAATCAAGCATACCCACTGCTGGGCCTATCGCCTGAGGGGATGAGAATCAAAAAAGCACAGGCTGGGCTTCACTGGTGGCGCAGTGGTTGAGAGCCCGCCTGCCAATGCAGGGGACACGCGTTCATGCTCCGGGTCGGGAAGATCCCACATGCCGCGGAGCGGCTTGTCCCGTGAGCTAGGGCTGCTGGGCCTGCGCGTCCGGAGCCTGTGCTCTGCATTGGGAGGGTCCACCGCAGTGAGAGGCCCACGTACCGCAAAAAAAAAACAAAACAAAACAAAAAAAAAACCCACAGGCTGGCAATCCTCCACTCCAGCAATATTTACCATAGCCAACACTTGGAAGCTACGAAAGTGTCCATCATCAGAGGAATGCACAAAGAAGAAGTGGTCCATGTACACAATGGAATATGACTCCAATAAAAATATATATATAAATACAATTTATAAAACAAACATAAGTAAGGAGACATCAGCTTTTGGGGGCACATTCCACTCTAATATATAACCGAGGAACACCACTGCCCGGATGGTCTGTTTCCCTAGTTCCCTGGTTGGGAAAAGCAGAAATGCTGCCGCCCTCTGGCCGTTACCTGCAACAGCAGCTTTAAGACCTGTGCTAAGGGTCACTTCATATGCAGCAGTACTGGTGGGCTGTAAATGAAACCTGCCCTCCAAACGTCTTGAGGGAGGTAATGGCCAAAATATTTCTAAATGTCACACACACTTCACGAAGACAATTTGAAGAGGTAAGCTGTACTCACAGTTGAAGAAAAGAAGGACATGCCAGAAAGCTCAATTTCAAGGGATTATGAGACGCATGCAAATCCAGCCACAAAGTGGTATCGGCTCACACTAGTCAGAACACACATCAGCAAAAAAACTACAAACAAAAAATGCTGAAGGTGTTGTGGAGAAGTGCATACCCTCAACTTTAAGCGGGACGTAACCTGGAAAGAGCCACTAATGAGAACAGACTGGAGGTGCCTCTACAAGGTAAACATTCCGCTACCATATGATCCAGCAGGCCCACTCCTGGGCCTATAACCTAAGAAGACAGAATTGGAAAGACACAGGCAGGCAAATGTGCATTGCCGCAGCATTACAATAGCCATGACGTGGAAGCAACCAAAAAGTCCATCAACAGATGAGTGGACAAAGAAGAGCTGGTACATGTACAGAGAGAATATTAGCCAAGGAAGAAAAGGACACCATGCCATTTGCAGCACCGTAGATGAGTCTAGAGGTGATCACGTGACTTGTAGTAAGTCAGAAAGAGAAAGACACGTATCGTAGGATATCACTTATAGATGTTACCTAAAAATTGATACCAGTGAAGATATTTCCACAGAGAAGGGCAATCCCAGATTCATTAAACAAACTTATGGATCACCAACGGAAAGGTGTGAGGATTGGATACATTACGAGATTGGGGTGAACAGACATATACAAACACAGGTGAAATATATAATCACCAAAGACCTACAGAATACCAAGAGAAGACTACTCAACATTCTGTCATAACGTACATGGGAAAAGGATCCCAGCAAGAACAGACATATGTATATGTGTAAAAGAACCACATCTTGCACACCTGCAACAAGCCAAACATTGTAATCAAACATGCTGTGATTAAAAAAATAAAAAAATTAAATTAAGAAAACGAACAAGAAGTAGTGAGACAAACTTAAGGGGCCTTCTCCTGGCACATTCCATTCTAAATTACAACCTAGAACACGACTTCCATTGAGGCTCTGCTGCCCTAGTAACCAGATTTGGTAAGGGAGAACTGCTGCCCCCTTGTGGCCGTTTCACACAACAGCACCTTTAATCCCAGCGCTAATGGTCAGTTGATATTCAAAATCATTGCAGGCCTGTAAATGACACCTGCCCTGAAAACAAATCCTGGGGTCATATATCGACCAAAAAATTCAAAAGACGTCCATATTTCAAAACGACACTTTCAAGAGGCATATTTTGTTCTGCATATTTGTTCTGCACATTAGGGTTCTGCTTCTTTTTCTTTCTTTCTTTCTTTATTAAAAAAAAAAAAACGGGAATGGAAAAAGGCAACCCTCAGAATGGGAGAAAATATTTGCAAACGAATCCACGGACAAAGGTTTAATCTCCAATATATATAACAGCTCATGCAGCTTAATATTAAAAAAAAACAAACAACCCAATACAAAAATGGGCAGAAGATCTAAATAGACGTTTCTTCAAGGAAGACACAGAGATGGCCAAGACGCACATGAAAAGCTGCTCAACATCACTCATCATTAGAAAAATGCACATCAAAACTACAGTGAGGTATCACCTCACACCTGTTAGAATGGGCATCATCAGAAAATGTACAAACAACAAATGCTGGGGAGGGTGTGGACCAAAGGAACCCTCTTCCACTATTGGTGGGAATGTAAATTGATACAGTCACTATGGAGAACAGCATGGAGGTTCCTTAAAAAACTAAAAATAGAATTACCATAGGATCCAGCAATCCCACTTCTGGGCATATAGCCAGAGAAAACCATAAATGAAAAAGACACATTCACCACAATGTTCATTGCAGCACTATTTACAATAGCCAGGTAATGGAAGCAACCTAAATGCCCACAGACAGACGAACGGATAATGATGTGGTCCATCTATGAAACGGAATATTACTCAGCCATAAAAAGGAACGAAACTGGGTCATCTGTGGAGACGTCGACGGATCTAGAGACTGTCATACAGAGTGAAGTAAGTCAGAAGGAGAAAAACAAATATTGTATATTAATGCATATATGTGGAACCTAGAAAAATGGTACAGATGACCCGGTTTGCAGGGCAGAAATAGAGACACAGAGGTAGAGAACAAACGTATGGACACCAAGAGGGGGGAAGCCATGGGTTGTTGGTGGTGGGATGAGTCGGGAGATTGGGATTGTCCTGTATACATGTATATGCATAAAATAGATAACTAATAATAATCCTGCTGAATAAAAAAATAAACTTAAATTTCAAAATTTTAAAAAATAAATAAAATTTTAAAATAAAACGGAAAAAAGTTCTTCCCTTCACACAGATGTATTTATAGGAATGAATTATTTCCATGCTTATATCTATAAATACATAGAAGAGGAATAAAATCTAACTTGAAGCAAAAAAGAAAAAAAAAAAAAAACCAGAACCCACCAGTTATACACAGGAAAACCCTATCAGGGCACTGGCTCCAGCGGCAAACAATTCTGAAGTTGGTCAGAGGTGGGGAATCATCTCCCATGCAGCCAGCAGCCCCCCCACCCCCGCAAGGAGCGTCGTCATTGCAAAGCTGGGGGACCGTGCCGAGGCGTCTGTGAGTCAACGTGAGCCGAGCCCCAGGCCAGCTGCTGCTGAACTGTTCCCACCCTTCCCAGGTAAAACACCTGAATATGTCCAAGGACTTGAAAGCCCAGAGGAAGGGCCGTGGAGCCACAGCAGCGACAGCACGCAGGCCGACTTGGTGCCTGCAGGCCAGCCAGGATGGTCCTGGCCCCGGGCGCTCTTCTGGAAGCTTTCCATTTCCCTGCCTGAGATACTCCTCCTGTCCCAGCCCCCACTGCTTTTTTCCTTCCTCACCTCTGCCCGGGGAGAAATTCCAACGGAAGGTATGGGTGACACATCCTCTTCTTTAGCAGGTGGCAGCCCGGCAACTCCTGCAGAAAGTCCAGCAGAGCCCCACTCACACCGGGCCACCCACAGAGCCGTGGCCCCTCACTCCCTCCCACCAGCACAGCCCCGAGACTGCTGACGGGGCAGAGAATATGGCGTCAGGCACAGCTGCAGGGGCTCTTGCTGCCTGGAGCCGTGTTTATATGGACCTCAACCCAGGCACACCTGGGGAGGGCTGGCCGGCAGGGTCAGGCTGCCCAGGTCAGCCCATCCTCACCCCTCAGGGACTCACATTGCAGAAAATGGACCTCGCTGAACCGGCCAGGTCCAAGGAACAGGTGTGGGCTCCTGAGAGTCTGGATAGACAAGGGGCTGCAGCTCCGGCTTGTTTTCTAATCCTTTTATCTGGCCCATGAGTGGGAGACAACTTCAAGAAGACCCTCTCCTAATGAGAGGAACCCAGGAGTCAGGGAGAGGAGGGGTGATGGGTGGAGACAGAGGCCTGGTGCCCCGGCTGCGGTGGAAGCCTCTGGAAGACCAGGCAGAGGGAGGCCGCACAGAGTGATGCCCAGGGTCACAGACCTGTCGGAGCTGCTGTTTGTTAGCTCAAGTCCTGCTCCGAGGTGCTCTGTGTCAGCTCTGAGTGACAGGTGATCTGGGCTGCTCTGCAATGAGGGCTACGTGCACGGTACCTGTGTGCCCAGCCCTGCCGGGGTACCTGCCCAGGGCAGCTCCGTATCCTGGGAGGGGCCTGACCACGAGAGCACCATGGGCTGCTGGGGAGGGGGGGCCTGCCCAGGTGAGCTCCATATCCTGGGATTGCCCTGACCACGAGAGCCCCGTGGGCTGCTGGGGACCTGGTAAACGATGTCGGGACAGTCAGTGAAGCCACCGAGGATATACATCCGGTAGTTCCTAATTCCTACACCCTGCTGGTCGTTCTACCATCCACCAGGACACGGTATTCTGTATGAGACTTCAGTGATGCCTTCTTCTGGATTCCATTGGTCCCCGAAAGGCTCTGCTGCCCTAGTAACCAGATTTGGGAATGGAGAAATGCTGCCGCCTTGTGGCCGTTTGCCACAACAGCAGCTTTAAACCCAGTGCTCATGGTCACTAAATATTCACACTCATTGCAGCCTGTAAATGGCACCTGCCCTGAAAAACAATCCTGGGGTCGAAAATGGACCCAAAACTTCTAAAGAGGGCAACCATGCAAGAGGACAATTTCAAGAGGTTAATTGTACTCTCCGTTTTTTTCTGTTTTTCTGTACCAGAAATTTAAAACGGCCCCTCCACCACGCCCCGGTACCCGAGGCCTCCGTTGCCCTGCCTGGGCGGGCGGCGGGGCGCTGCCGGGGCGGGCTGGCCGCGGGGATGGCGGTAAGGCGCAAGGACAAGCGAAGCTGGGCCTCAAGAGGCAGCCCGCGGTCCCCGCCCCCGTCTATGGCCATACCACCCTGAACGCGCCCGATCTCGTCTGATCTCGGAAGCTAAGCAGGGTCGGACCTGGTTAGTACTTGGATGGGAGACCGCCTGGGAATACCGGGTGCTGTAGGCTTTTGGCCTCCCGCTGCGGCTCCGCCTTCTCCTTTAGTCGCCCGCGGCGGTGGCCGCCAGCTCCGCCCCCCGCCGGGCAACGCTGCAGGCCCCACCTCCTCCGCCCCCCCCCCTCGCCAACACCACCACAGAGCGCCAGAGGGGCCGCTCCATGCGGCCCGAAGGCGACCCTGGAAGGCAGCGGCACACCCGACGCTCCGGGGGTGGCTGGCCCGGACCCAGACTCCGCCGCGGGCCCGGGTGCCGTCCGTGCGGCCCGCGAGCCCCTCCACCTGCACCTGGCCGGCCCCACCGGCGCCCAGCCCCGGCGCCGCCACCTGTCCGCCGGTGTGGCTCTCCGCAGCTCTCTCCGGATAAAGCTGGATAAAGGTCTGGATGGGAAGGAGGGGCAGTGATTCAGCCTATTGCTCTTAGTGCCCCTCCCCCACACTCAGGAGCCCTTTGTGACAAGGCCACAGCTCTGTGATGCAGGCCTGGGGCCTGCCATCAAGTGAACTCCCAGGGCTCTGTTGCCTGAGGGCGGCAATGCAGTTCAGAAGACGGAGAATCTCTTTTCTTTGAAAAACACTGTTGCTATCTGGCTGAGATCCAGCCCAACTTCCTGGGTGATTGATATCATCCTTGGCTTCCTGTGTGGACTGGGGCTCTTCCTCGTGTTACTCCCCTGCTTCCAGAGTAATCCATTCTTAGCACCACCTAGGAAACCTAGAAACATCAGGAAGCATCAAGTAGAGCTGAAGGGGAGGAGCAGGAGTAGGAAGAAAAGTCGATCTTTGAAAGCTTGCAGAGATTGCCTGGAAGAACTGGAGGGGACTCACAACCTGGCTTCACCTCTGCGGAGCTGCCTGGGGAGGCTTCCTGGCAAGGGCAACTTTCATCAGCTCTCATGGCAAGACCCTCCTGGTGAGATGTGCAAAGCAGTGCCTGCTGGAGCCTGTGGAGGATACTGCTTGAAGGGTTGGGAACCCTGCAGGAACACCTCCTGTAGGGTTTCCTTCCTGGTTCAAGACACTCGAGAGGTGCTGGAAGCACATATTACAAGGTTTTGGGTAAAGCACGGGTGGACCCTACCCCTCAAGGTCCTCAAGCCCATCAATCTCTTGAAGTCGACAAAGTTCCAACCCTCCACCACCCTGCAGTTAGCCTCGTCCCCTTCAGCCACCTGTGTATCTGGGTCCCACTCAACAGTCACGTTTGCCGAGTTCGCGGAGAAACCTCCTCAGGCTCATTCAGGAGAGAAGGTGAGAACAGAAGAGTCCGTTCCTGCCCTGAAGAGGCCTCTCCTTGTCCCCTCCACTGTGTGTAAGGAAATCCAGAGTGCCCTGGGAGCGATTCCACCTGGTGACTACCATGGGCCCTCAAAGGCTTCTCTGACTGCACAGCAGGGCAGGCCACCTTCTCAGTCCCTCACACTCAGCCTTGTGGGCAGAACCTGGAAGAGTGAGACTGTGGAGTGGGTCAAGAGGGACAGCCTAGAGCCAGGTCCAAGTTCAGCAATGGTCAGGAATGAGCCAAGAGAGGAGAGTGGTGGTCAGGCCTCAGGAGACCCCTGCCATAGGGTAACAGTGATGGAGGTGAACTTAGGATCCCAATCTTTGAGAGGTGAAGAGGCCAGGGAGGCTGTGGAGGACAAGGAGTCTCCTGCTCTTCAACCACAGTCTAGTGTTATCTTGGAAACCAAAGTGTTGACAAAATCCCAAACCACAAATGCACCTATGAGGAGTTTAGAGGTGCCAGGGGCCAGTAAAAGTTTCCTACAACCTAGAATGTCTGTTTTCCAACATCTAGGTGAGCCATGCCTTAACATGGAGGTTGCTAGTGAGTTTAACTCCAAAGTAAAGGTACAGTCAGACAACCAGCTTCAGGACTTCCCCAAACACAGGTTCCTTGCTGCAGACAACTTGGCTTCTCAGGTGCCTCAGTGCCATCCCCAGAGAGTCCCCACCAGAGACACGTTAGCTTCCCAGGAGCCAAGCTCCCAAGGAGCCAAAGGAGCAACCTAGGGCAGCAGGAGCCCAAAACTTCAAAACTCCAAGACTCATGGAAGAGCCAGAGCAAGATGATTGCCCCTACTTACAAAAGAGAGGACCGTAGGAGGCATAACCCAGGAGAGCACGAAGAGAGGTTTAAAGAATGAGGGACCCCTCAAGCTGGAAGTATGAGCCGCCCTGCCCAGGTCAGGGGCATAACAGACTCTATTGGGAGCAGATGTCTCCAGCTCATGCCAGAGAAGAAATATAGCCCTCCAGAAAGCCTCTTCAGAAAAAGGATGAGGCTATTTTTAAAGTGGATATTCCCCAATAAAAAAGTCAATGGTCGAGATGCTCTGCAAAAAAAAAAAAAAAGCCCATATCAGCCACTGCCCGGAGTCACGGATCAGTCAAAAGCAGATCAATCTTGAAGAGTGAGACTGCTGAGGGTCAGGCACTCATGACAGCTGTTGGACAGATCGTAGAAGAAAAAAGAGCAATTCACCATGGACTTCATGCCACAGAGTTAAATGAGCACAGAGTGGAATTCCAAGTCCCAGTATGTGGGGGTTTCTGCTACCATAGGCTTACCTCCTACCCAGAGCAAGGGAGAATGATGGGTTCTACAGCCTGCAGTCATAAAGCCACCTCCAAGGGCCAGAGTTGTTCTGTCAGGGAAAGGGAAGTCAGACACCAACATAGTTTGAAAAGTGTAAGGTTCGACGATGAGCAGCTGGGCCTAAGGTGCCTCCCATCCTTGTCCCCCAGGAAGAGTGTGTTTCCAGTTAGTACCTGCCAGTATGGGCCAAGGATTCCAGGTGCCCCAGCCCGCCATAAACACTGTCCAAGGCATTGTCATCTTTGGGGAGGTGTCTTGCCTGGTCGACAGTAAAATCCTTCTTTAGTCTTCCCTTTAGTAGGAAAACATGTCTCCAAGTAAAAATTCAGTCCATGTAGAGAAAATGATTTTCTCATTAGCACATCCAAGATATTTAATGTTCCCCAATACATATATATATATATATTTTTTCTAATAAAAGCATAGTGTAATGGCAAAAAAAAAAGAAATTTAAAACGGCATGGAAAAATGCTGAACGTTAGGAATAATTAAAGATATGCAAATCCAAATTACAAAAACCTATCCGCTCACACCAGTCAGAATGGCCATCAGCAAGAATTCTGCAAAAAGTAAATGCTGAAGGGGTTTTAGAGAAATGCCTACCCTTGGTCCAAAGTGGGACATGGTAAGAGCCAGTAATGAAAACAAAAATGAGGTGCCTTGTAAAGGTAAATACTGAGCTACCATTCAATCAAGCATACCCACTGCTGGGCCTATCGCCTGAGGGGATGAGAATCAAAAAAACACAGGCTGGGCTTCACTGGTGGCGCAGTGGTTGAGAGCCCGCCTGCCAATGCAGGGGACACGCGTTCATGCTCCGGGTCGGGAAGATCCCACGTGCCGCGGAGCGGCTTGTCCCGTGAGCTAGGGCTGCTGGGCCTGCACGTCCGGAGCCTGTGCTCTGCAATGGGAGGGTCCACCGCAGTGAGAGGCCCACGTACTGCAAAAAAAAAAAAAAAAAAACAAACAAAAAACAAAAAAAACAAAGACTGGCAATCCTCCACTCCAGCAATATTTACCATAGCCAACACTTGGAAGCTACGAAAATGTCCATCAACAGAGGAATGCACAAAGAAGAAGTGGTCCATGTACACAATGGAATATGACTCCAATAAAAATATATATATATAAATACAATTTATAAAACAAACATAAGTAAGGAGACATCAGCTTTTGGGGGCACATTCCACTCTAATATATAACCGAGGAACACCACTGCCCGGATGGTCTGTTTCCCTAGTTCCCTGGTTGGGAAAAGCAGAAATGCTGCCGCCCTCTGGCCGTTACCTGCAACAGCAGCTTTAAGACCTGTGCTAAGGGTCACTTCATATGCAGCAGTACTGGTGGGCTGTAAATGAAACCTGCCCTCCAAACGTCTTGAGGGAGGTAATGGCCAAAATATTTCTAAATGTCACACACACTTCACGAAGACAATTTGAAGAGGTAAGCTGTACTCACAGTTGAAGAAAAGAAGGACATGCCAGAAAGCTCAATTTCAAGGGATTATGAGACGCATGCAAATCCAGCCACAAAGTGGTATCGGCTCACACTAGTCAGAACACACATCAGCAAAAAAACTACAAACAAAAAATGCTGAAGGTGTTGTGGAGAAGTGCATACCCTCAACTTTAAGCGGGACGTAACCTGGAAAGAGCCACTAATGAGAACAGACTGGAGGTGCCTCTACAAGGTAAACATTCCGCTACCATATGATCCAGCAGGCCCACTCCTGGGCCTATAACCTAAGAAGACAGAATTGGAAAGACACAGGCAGGCAAATGTGCATTGCCGCAGCATTACAATAGCCATGACGTGGAAGCAACCAAAAAGTCCATCAACAGATGAGTGGACAAAGAAGAGCTGGTACATGTACAGAGAGAATATTAGCCAAGGAAGAAAAGGACACCATGCCATTTGCAGCACCGTAGATGAGTCTAGAGGTGATCACGTGACTTGTAGTAAGTCAGAAAGAGAAAGACACGTATCGTAGGATATCACTTATAGATGTTACCTAAAAATTGATACCAGTGAAGATATTTCCACAGAGAAGGGCAATCCCAGATTCATTAAACAAACTTATGGATCACCAACGGAAAGGTGTGAGGATTGGATACATTACGAGATTGGGGTGAACGGACATATACAAACACAGGTGAAATATATAATCACCAAAGACCTACAGAATACCAAGAGAAGACTGCTCAACATTCTGTCATAACGTACATGGGAAAAGGATCCCAGCAAGAACAGACATATGTATATGTGTAAAAGAACCACATCTTGCACACCTGCAACAAGCCAAACATTGTAATCAAACATGCTGTGATTAAAAAAATAAAAAAATTAAATTAAGAAAACGAACAAGAAGTAGTGAGACAAACTTAAGGGGCCTTCTCCTGGCACATTCCATTCTAAATTACAACCTAGAACACGACTTCCATTGAGGCTCTGCTGCCCTAGTAACCAGATTTGGTAAGGGAGAACTGCTGCCCCCTTGTGGCCGTTTCACACAACAGCACCTTTAATCCCAGCGCTAATGGTCAGTTGATATTCAAAATCATTGCAGGCCTGTAAATGACACCTGCCCTGAAAACAAATCCTGGGGTCATATATCGACCAAAAAATTCAAAAGACGTCCATATTTCAAAACGACACTTTCAAGAGGCATATTTTGTTCTGCATATTTGTTCTGCACATTAGGGTTCTGCTTCTTTTTCTTTCTTTCTTTCTTTATTAAAAAAAAAAAAAACGGGAATGGAAAAAGGCAACCCTCAGAATGGGAGAAAATATTTGCAAACGAATCCACGGACAAAGGTTTAATCTCCAATATATATAACAGCTCATGCAGCTTAATATTAAAAAAAACCAAACAACCCAATACAAAAATGGGCAGAAGATCTAAATAGACGTTTCTTCAAAGAAGACACAGAGATGGCCAAGACGCACATGAAAAGCTGCTCAACATCACTCATCATTAGAGAAATGCACATCAAAACTACAGTGAGGTATCACCTCACACCTGTTAGAATGGGCATCATCAGAAAATGTACAAACAACAAATGCTGGGGAGGGTGTGGACCAAAGGAACCCTCTTCCACTATTGGTGGGAATGTAAATTGATACAGTCACTATGGAGAACAGCATGGAGGTTCCTTAAAAAACTAAAAATAGAATTACCATAGGATCCAGCAATCCCACTTCTGGGCATATAGCCAGAGAAAACCATAAATGAAAAAGACACATTCACCACAATGTTCATTGCAGCACTATTTACAATAGCCAGGTAATGGAAGCAACCTAAATGCCCACAGACAGACGAACGGATAATGATGTGGTCCATCTATGAAACGGAATATTACTCAGCCATAAAAAGGAACGAAACTGGGTCATCTGTGGAGACGTCGACGGATCTAGAGACTGTCATACAGAGTGAAGTAAGTCAGAAGGAGAAAAACAAATATTGTATATTAATGCATATATGTGGAACCTAGAAAAATGGTACAGATGACCCGGTTTGCAGGGCAGAAATAGAGACACAGAGGTAGAGAACAAACGTATGGACACCAAGAGGGGGGAAGCCATGGGTTGTTGGTGGTGGGATGAGTCGGGAGATTGGGATTGTCCTGTATACATGTATATGCATAAAATAGATAACTAATAATAATCCTGCTGAATAAAAAAATAAACTTAAATTTCAAAATTTTAAAAAATAAATAAAATTTTAAAATAAAACGGAAAAAAGTTCTTCCCTTCACACAGATGTATTTATAGGAATGAATTATTTCCATGCTTATATCTATAAATACATAGAAGAGGAATAAAATCTAACTTGAAGCAAAAAAGAAAAAAAAAAAAAACCAGAACCCACCAGTTATACACAGGAAAACCCTATCAGGGCACTGGCTCCAGCGGCAAACAATTCTGAAGTTGGTCAGAGGTGGGGAATCATCTCCCATGCAGCCAGCAGCCCCCCCACCCCAGCAAGGAGCGTCCTCATTGCAAAGCTGGGGGACCGTGCCGAGGCGTCTGTGAGTCAACGTGAGCCGAGCCCCAGGCCAGCTGCTGCTGAACTGTTCCCACCCTTCCCAGGTAAAACACCTGAATATGTCCAAGGACTTGAAAGCCCAGAGGAAGGGCCGTGGAGCCACAGCAGGGACAGCACGCAGGCCGACTTGGTGCCTGCAGGCCAGCCAGGATGGTCCTGGCCCCGGGCGCTCTTCTGGAAGCTTTCCATTTCCCTGCCTGAGATACTCCTCCTGTCCCAGCCCCCACTGCTTTTTTCCTTCCTCACCTCTGCCCGGGGAGAAATTCCAACGGAAGGTATGGGTGACACATCCTCTTCTTTAGCAGGTGGCAGCCCGGCAACTCCTGCAGAAAGTCCAGCAGAGCCCCACTCACACCGGGCCACCCACAGAGCCGTGGCCCCTCACTCCCTCCCACCAGCACAGCCCCGAGACTGCTGACGGGGCAGAGAATATGGCGTCAGGCACAGCTGCAGGGGCTCTTGCTGCCTGGAGCCGTGTTTATATGGACCTCAACCCAGGCACACCTGGGGAGGGCTGGCCGGCAGGGTCAGGCTGCCCAGGTCAGCCCATCCTCACCCCTCAGGGACTCACATTGCAGAAAATGGACCTCGCTGAACCGGCCAGGTCCAAGGAACAGGTGTGGGCTCCTGAGAGTCTGGATAGACAAGGGGCTGCAGCTCCGGCTTGTTTTCTAATCCTTTTATCTGGCCCATGAGTGGGAGACAACTTCAAGAAGACCCTCTCCTAATGAGAGGAACCCAGGAGTCAGGGAGAGGAGGGGTGATGGGTGGAGACAGAGGCCTGGTGCCCCGGCTGCGGTGGAAGCCTCTGGAAGACCAGGCAGAGGGAGGCCGCACAGAGTGATGTCCAGGGTCACAGACCTGTCGGAGCTGCTGTTTGTTAGCTCAAGTCCTGCTCCGAGGTGCTCTGTGTCAGCTCTGAGTGACAGGTGATCTGGGCTGCTCTGCAATGAGGGCTACGTGCACGGTACCTGTGTGCCCAGCCCTGCCGGGGTACCTGCCCAGGGCAGCTCCGTATCCTGGGAGGGGCCTGACCACGAGAGCACCATGGGCTGCTGGGGATGGGGGGCCTGCCCAGGTGAGCTCCATATCCTGGGATTGCCCTGACCACGAGAGCCCCGTGGGCTGCTGGGGACCTGGTAAACGATGTCGGGACAGTCAGTGAAGCCACCGAGGATATACATCCGGTAGTTCCTAATTCCTACACCCTGCTGGTCGTTCTACCATCCACCAGGACACGGTATTCTGTATGAGACTTCAGTGATGCCTTCTTCTGGATTCCATTGGTCCCCGAAAGGCTCTGCTGCCCTAGTAACCAGATTTGGGAATGGAGAAATGCTGCCGCCTTGTGGCCGTTTGCCACAACAGCAGCTTTAAACCCAGTGCTCATGGTCACTAAATATTCACACTCATTGCAGCCTGTAAATGGCACCTGCCCTGAAAAACAATCCTGGGGTCGAAAATGGACCCAAAACTTCTAAAGAGGGCAACCATGCAAGAGGACAATTTCAAGAGGTTAATTGTACTCTCCGTTTTTTTCTGTTTTTCTGTACCAGAAATTTAAAACGGCCCCTCCGCCACGCCCCGGTACCCGAGGCCTCCGTTGCCCTGCCTGGGCGGGCGGCGGGGCGCTGCCGGGGCGGGCTGGCCGCGGGGATGGCGGTAAGGCGCAAGGACAAGCGAAGCTGGGCCTCAAGAGGCAGCCCGCGGTCCCCGCCCCCGTCTATGGCCATACCACCCTGAACGCGCCCGATCTCGTCTGATCTCGGAAGCTAAGCAGGGTCGGACCTGGTTAGTACTTGGATGGGAGACCGCCTGGGAATACCGGGTGCTGTAGGCTTTTGGCCTCCCGCTGCGGCTCCGCCTTCTCCTTTAGTCGCCCGCGGCGGTGGCCGCCAGCTCCGCCCCCCGCCGGGCAACGCTGCAGGCCCCACCTCCTCCGCGCCCCCCCCTCGCCAACACCACCACAGAGCGCCAGAGGGGCCGCTCCATGCGGCCCGAAGGCGACCCTGGAAGGCAGCGGCACACCCGACGCTCCGGGGGTGGCTGGCCCGGACCCAGACTCCGCCGCGGGCCCGGGTGCCGTCCGTGCGGCCCGCGAGCCCCTCCACCTGCACCTGGCCGGCCCCACCGGCGCCCAGCCCCGGCGCCGCCACCTGTCCGCCGGTGTGGCTCTCCGCAGCTCTCTCCGGATAAAGCTGGATAAAGGTCTGGATGGGAAGGAGGGGCAGTGATTCAGCCTATTGCTCTTAGTGCCCCTCCCCCACACTCAGGAGCCCTTTGTGACAAGGCCACAGCTCTGTGATGCAGGCCTGGGGCCTGCCATCAAGTGAACTCCCAGGGCTCTGTTGCCTGAGGGCGGCAATGCAGTTCAGAAGACGGAGAATCTCTTTTCTTTGAAAAACACTGTTGCTATCTGGCTGAGATCCAGCCCAACTTCCTGGGTGATTGATATCATCCTTGGCTTCCTGTGTGGACTGGGGCTCTTCCTCGTGTTACTCCCCTGCTTCCAGAGTAATCCATTCTTAGCACCACCTAGGAAACCTAGAAACATCAGGAAGCATCAAGTAGAGCTGAAGGGGAGGAGCAGGAGTAGGAAGAAAAGTCGATCTTTGAAAGCTTGCAGAGATTGCCTGGAAGAACTGGAGGGGACTCACAACCTGGCTTCACCTCTGCGGAGCTGCCTGGGGAGGCTTCCTGGCAAGGGCAACTTTCATCAGCTCTCATGGCAAGACCCTCCTGGTGAGATGTGCAAAGCAGTGCCTGCTGGAGCCTGTGGAGGATACTGCTTGAAGGGTTGGGAACCCTGCAGGAACACCTCCTGTAGGGTTTCCTTCCTGGTTCAAGACACTCGAGAGGTGCTGGAAGCACATATTACAAGGTTTTGGGTAAAGCACGGGTGGACCCTACCCCTCAAGGTCCTCAAGCCCATCAATCTCTTGAAGTCGACAAAGTTCCAACCCTCCACCACCCTGCGGTTAGCCTCGTCCCCTTCAGCCACCTGTGTATCTGGGTCCCACTCAACAGTCACGTTTGCCGAGTTCGCGGAGAAACCTCCTCAGGCTCATTCAGGAGAGAAGGTGAGAACAGAAGAGTCCGTTCCTGCCCTGAAGAGGCCTCTCCTTGTCCCCTCCACTGTGTGTAAGGAAATCCAGAGTGCCCTGGGAGCGATTCCACCTGGTGACTACCATGGGCCCTCAAAGGCTTCTCTGACTGCACAGCAGGGCAGGCCACCTTCTCAGTCCCTCACACTCAGCCTTGTGGGCAGAACCTGGAAGAGTGAGACTGTGGAGTGGGTCAAGAGGGACAGCCTAGAGCCAGGTCCAAGTTCAGCAATGGTCAGGAATGAGCCAAGAGAGGAGAGTGGTGGTCAGGCCTCAGGAGACCCCTGCCATAGGGTAACAGTGATGGAGGTGAACTTAGGATCCCAATCTTTGAGAGGTGAAGAGGCCAGGGAGGCTGTGGAGGACAAGGAGTCTCCTGCTCTTCAACCACAGTCTAGTGTTATCTTGGAAACCAAAGTGTTGACAAAATCCCAAACCACAAATGCACCTATGAGGAGTTTAGAGGTGCCAGGGGCCAGTAAAAGTTTCCTACAACCTAGAATGTCTGTTTTCCAACATCTAGGTGAGCCATGCCTTAACATGGAGGTTGCTAGTGAGTTTAACTCCAAAGTAAAGGTACAGTCAGACAACCAGCTTCAGGACTTTCCCAAACACAGGTTCCTTGCTGCAGACAACTTGGCTTCTCAGGTGCCTCAGTGCCATCCCCAGAGAGTCCCCACAAGAGACACGTTAGCTTCCCAGGAGCCAAGTGGCCTTATGGAAGGCCAAAGGAGCAACCTAGGGCAGCAGGAGCCCAAAACTTCAAAACTCCAAGACTCATGGAAGAGCCAGAGCAAGATGATTGCCCCTACTTACAAAAGAGAGGACCGTAGGAGGCATAACCCAGGAGAGCACGAAGAGAGGTTTAAAGAATGAGGGACCCCTCAAGCTGGAAGTATGAGCCGCCCTGCCCAGGTCAGGGGAATAACAGACTCTATTGGGAGCAGATGTCTCCTGCTCATGCCAGAGAAGAAATATAGCCCTCCAGAAAGCCTCTTCAGAAAACGGATGAGGCTATTTTTAAAGTGGATTTTCCCCAATAAAAAAGTCAATGGTCGAGATGCTCTGCAAAGAAAAAAAAAAAAACCCATATCAGCCACTGCCCAGAGTCACGGATCAGTCAAAAGCAGATCAATCTTGAAGAGTGAGACTGCTGAGGGTCAGGCACTCATGACAGCTGTTGGACAGATCGTAGAAGAAAAAAGAGCAATTCACCATGGACTTCATGCCACAGAGTTAAATGAGCACAGAGTGGAATTCCAAGTCCCAGTATGTGGGGGTTTCTGCTACCATAGGCTTACCTCCTACCCAGAGCAAGGGAGAATGATGGGTTCTACAGCCTGCAGTCATAAAGCCACCTCCAAGGGCCAGAGTTGTTCTGTCAGGGAAAGGGAAGTCAGACACCAACATAGTTTGAAAAGTGTAAGGTTCGACGATGAGCAGCTGGGCCTAAGGTGCCTCCCATCCTTGTCCCCCAGGAAGAGTGTGTTTCCAGTTAGTACCTGCCAGTATGGGCCAAGGATTCCAGGTGCCCCAGCCCGCCATAAACACTGTCCAAGGCATTGTCATCTTTGGGGAGGTGTCTTGCCTGGTCGACAGTAAAATCCTTCTTTAGTCTACCCTTTAGTAGGAAAACATGTCTCCAAGTAAAAATTCAGTCCATGTAGAGAAAATGATTTTCTCATTAGCACATCCAAGATATTTAATGTTCCCCAATACATATATATATATATATATATATATATATATATATATATATATATATATATATATATATATTTTCTAATAAAAGCATAGTGTAATGGCAAAAAAAAAGAAATTTAAAACGGCATGGAAAAATGCTGAACATTAGGAATAATTAAAGATATGCAAATCCAAATTACAAAAACCTATCCGCTCACACCAGTCAGAATGGCCATCAGCAAGAATTCTGCAAAAAGTAAATGCTGAAGGGGTTTTAGAGAAATGCCTACCCTTGGTCCAAAGTGGGACATGGTAAGAGCCAGTAATGAAAACAAAAATGAGGTGCCTTGTAAAGGTAAATACTGAGCTACCATTCAATCAAGCATACCCACTGCTGGGCCTATCGCCTGAGGGGATGAGAATCAAAAAAACACAGGCTGGGCTTCACTGGTGGCGCAGTGGTTGAGAGCCCGCCTGCCAATGCAGGGGACACGCGTTCATGCTCCGGGTCGGGAAGATCCCACGTGCCGCGGAGCGGCTTGTCCCGTGAGCTAGGGCTGCTGGGCCTGCGCGTCCGGAGCCTGTGCTCTGCAATGGGAGGGTCCACCGCAGTGAGAGGCCCACGTACCGCAAAAAAAAAAAAAAAAAACACAAAAAAACCAAAAAAAACAAAGACTGGCAATCCTCCACTCCAGCAATATTTACCATAGCCAACACTTGGAAGCTACGAAAATGTCCATCAACAGAGGAATGCACAAAGAAGAAGTGGTCCATGTACACAATGGAATATGACTCCAATAAAAATATATATATAAATACAATTTATAAAACAAACCTAAGTAAGGAGACATCAGCTTTTGGGGGCACATTCCACTCTAATATATAACCGAGGAACACCACTGCCCGGATGGTCTGTTTCCCTAGTTCCCAGGTTGGGAAAAGCAGAAATGCTGCCGCCCTCTGGCCGTTACCTGCAACAGCAGCTTTAAGACCTGTGCTAAGGGTCACTTCATATGCAGCAGTACTGGTGGGCTGTAAATGAAACCTGCCCTCAAAACGTCTTGAGGGAGGTAATGGCCAAAATATTTCTAAATGTCACACACACTTCACGAAGACAATTTGAAGAGGTAAGCTGTACTCACAGTTGAAGAAAAGAAGGACATGCCAGAAAGCTCAATTTCAAGGGATTATGAGACGCATGCAAATCCAGCCACAAAGTGGTATCGGCTCACACTAGTCAGAACACACATCAGCAAAAAAACTACAAACAAAAAATGCTGAAGGTGTTGTGGAGAAGTGCATACCCTCAACTTTAAGCGGGACGTAACCTGGAAAGAGCCACTAATGAGAACAGACTGGAGGTGCCTCTACAAGGTAAACATTCCGCTACCATATGATCCAGCAGGCCCACTCCTGGGCCTATAACCTAAGAAGACAGAATTGGAAAGACACAGGCAGGCAAATGTGCATTGCCGCAGCATTACAATAGCCATGACGTGGAAGCAACCAAAAAGTCCATCAACAGATGAGTGGACAAAGAAGAGCTGGTACATGTACAGAGAGAATATTAGCCAAGGAAGAAAAGGACACCATGCCATTTGCAGCACCGTAGATGAGTCTAGAGGTGATCACGTGACTTGTAGTAAGTCAGAAAGAGAAAGACACGTATCGTAGGATATCACTTATAGATGTTACCTAGAAATTGATACCAGTGAAGATATTTCCACAGAGAAGGGCAATCCCAGATTCATTAAACAAACTTATGGATCACCAACGGAAAGGTGTGAGGATTGGATACATTACGAGATTGGGGTGAACGGACATATACAAACACAGGTGAAATATATAATCACCAAAGACCTACAGAATACCAAGAGAAGACTGCTCAACATTCTGTCATAACGTACATGGGAAAAGGATCCCAGCAAGAACAGACATATGTATATGTGTAAAAGAACCACATCTTGCACACCTGCAACAAGCCAAACATTGTAATCAAACATGCTGTGATTAAAAAAATAAAAAAATTAAATTAAGAAAACGAACAAGAAGTAGTGAGACAAACTTAAGGGGCCTTCTCCTGGCACATTCCATTCTAAATTACAACCTAGAACACGACTTCCATTGAGGCTCTGCTGCCCTAGTAACCAGATTTGGTAAGGGAGAACTGCTGCCCCCTTGTGGCCGTTTCACACAACAGCACCTTTAATCCCAGCGCTAATGGTCAGTTGATATTCAAAATCATTGCAGGCCTGTAAATGACACCTGCCCTGAAAACAAATCCTGGGGTCATATATCGACCAAAAAATTCAAAAGACGTCCATATTTCAAAACGACACTTTCAAGAGGCATATTTTGTTCTGCATATTTGTTCTGCACATTAGGGTTCTGCTTCTTTTTCTTTCTTTCTTTCTTTATTAAAAAAAAAAAAAACGGGAATGGAAAAAGGCAACCCTCAGAATGGGAGAAAATATTTGCAAACGAATCCACGGACAAAGGTTTAATCTCCAATATATATAACAGCTCATGCAGCTTAATATTAAAAAAAAACAAACAACCCAATACAAAAATGGGCAGAAGATCTAAATAGACGTTTCTTCAAAGAAGACACAGAGATGGCCAAGACGCACATGAAAAGCTGCTCAACATCACTCATCATTAGAGAAATGCACATCAAAACTACAGTGAGGTATCACCTCACACCTGTTAGAATGGGCATCATCAGAAAATGTACAAACAACAAATGCTGGGGAGGGTGTGGACCAAAGGAACCCTCTTCCACTATTGGTGGGAATGTAAATTGATACAGTCACTATGGAGAACAGCATGGAGGTTCCTTAAAAAACTAAAAATAGAATTACCATAGGATCCAGCAATCCCACTTCTGGGCATATAGCCAGAGAAAACCATAAATGAAAAAGACACATTCACCACAATGTTCATTGCAGCACTATTTACAATAGCCAGGTAATGGAAGCAACCTAAATGCCCACAGACAGACGAACGGATAATGATGTGGTCCATCTATGAAACGGAATATTACTCAGCCATAAAAAGGAACGAAACTGGGTCATCTGTGGAGACGTCGACGGATCTAGAGACTGTCATACAGAGTGAAGTAAGTCAGAAGGAGAAAAACAAATATTGTATATTAATGCATATATGTGGAACCTAGAAAAATGGTACAGATGACCCGGTTTGCAGGGCAGAAATAGAGACACAGAGGTAGAGAACAAACGTATGGACACCAAGAGGGGGGAAGCCATGGGTTGTTGGTGGTGGGATGAGTCGGGAGATTGGGATTGTCCTGTATACATGTATATGCATAAAATAGATAACTAATAATAATCCTGCTGAATAAAAAAATAAACTTAAATTTCAAAATTTTAAAAAATAAATAAAATTTTAAAATAAAACGGAAAAAAGTTCTTCCCTTCACACAGATGTATTTATAGGAATGAATTATTTCCATGCTTATATCTATAAATACATAGAAGAGGAATAAAATCTAACTTGAAGCAAAAAAGAAAAAAAAAAAAAAACCAGAACCCACCAGTTATACACAGGAAAACCCTATCAGGGCACTGGCTCCAGCGGCAAACAATTCTGAAGTTGGTCAGAGGTGGGGAATCATCTCCCATGCAGCCAGCAGCCCCCCCACCCCCGCAAGGAGCGTCGTCATTGCAAAGCTGGGGGACCGTGCCGAGGCGTCTGTGAGTCAACGTGAGCCGAGCCCCAGGCCAGCTGCTGCTGAACTGTTCCCACCCTTCCCAGGTAAAACACCTGAATATGTCCAAGGACTTGAAAGCCCAGAGGAAGGGCCGTGGAGCCACAGCAGCGACAGCACGCAGGCCGACTTGGTGCCTGCAGGCCAGCCAGGATGGTCCTGGCCCCGGGCGCTCTTCTGGAAGCTTTCCATTTCCCTGCCTGAGATACTCCTCCTGTCCCAGCCCCCACTGCTTTTTTCCTTCCTCACCTCTGCCCGGGGAGAAATTCCAACGGAAGGTATGGGTGACACATCCTCTTCTTTAGCAGGTGGCAGCCCGGCAACTCCTGCAGAAAGTCCAGCAGAGCCCCACTCACACCGGGCCACCCACAGAGCCGTGGCCCCTCACTCCCTCCCACCAGCACAGCCCCGAGACTGCTGACGGGGCAGAGAATATGGCGTCAGGCACAGCTGCAGGGGCTCTTGCTGCCTGGAGCCGTGTTTATATGGACCTCAACCCAGGCACACCTGGGGAGGGCTGGCCGGCAGGGTCAGGCTGCCCAGGTCAGCCCATCCTCACCCCTCAGGGACTCACATTGCAGAAAATGGACCTCGCTGAACCGGCCAGGTCCAAGGAACAGGTGTGGGCTCCTGAGAGTCTGGATAGACAAGGGGCTGCAGCTCCGGCTTGTTTTCTAATCCTTTTATCTGGCCCATGAGTGGGAGACAACTTCAAGAAGACCCTCTCCTAATGAGAGGAACCCAGGAGTCAGGGAGAGGAGGGGTGATGGGTGGAGACAGAGGCCTGGTGCCCCGGCTGCGGTGGAAGCCTCTGGAAGACCAGGCAGAGGGAGGCCGCACAGAGTGATGTCCAGGGTCACAGACCTGTCGGAGCTGCTGTTTGTTAGCTCAAGTCCTGCTCCGAGGTGCTCTGTGTCAGCTCTGAGTGACAGGTGATCTGGGCTGCTCTGCAATGAGGGCTACGTGCACGGTACCTGTGTGCCCAGCCCTGCCGGGGTACCTGCCCAGGGCAGCTCCGTATCCTGGGAGGGGCCTGACCACGAGAGCACCATGGGCTGCTGGGGATGGGGGGCCTGCCCAGGTGAGCTCCATATCCTGGGATTGCCCTGACCACGAGAGCCCCGTGGGCTGCTGGGGACCTGGTAAACGATGTCGGGACAGTCAGTGAAGCCACCGAGGATATACATCCGGTAGTTCCTAATTCCTACACCCTGCTGGTCGTTCTACCATCCACCAGGACACGGTATTCTGTATGAGACTTCAGTGATGCCTTCTTCTGGATTCCATTGGTCCCCGAAAGGCTCTGCTGCCCTAGTAACCAGATTTGGGAATGGAGAAATGCTGCCGCCTTGTGGCCGTTTGCCACAACAGCAGCTTTAAACCCAGTGCTCATGGTCACTAAATATTCACACTCATTGCAGCCTGTAAATGGCACCTGCCCTGAAAAACAATCCTGGGGTCGAAAATGGACCCAAAACTTCTAAAGAGGGCAACCATGCAAGAGGACAATTTCAAGAGGTTAATTGTACTCTCCGTTTTTTTCTGTTTTTCTGTACCAGAAATTTAAAACGGCCCCTCCGCCACGCCCCGGTACCCGAGGCCTCCGTTGCCCTGCCTGGGCGGGCGGCGGGGCGCTGCCGGGGCGGGCTGGCCGCGGGGATGGCGGTAAGGCGCAAGGACAAGCGAAGCTGGGCCTCAAGAGGCAGCCCGCGGTCCCCGCCCCCGTCTATGGCCATACCACCCTGAACGCGCCCGATCTCGTCTGATCTCGGAAGCTAAGCAGGGTCGGACCTGGTTAGTACTTGGATGGGAGACCGCCTGGGAATACCGGGTGCTGTAGGCTTTTGGCCTCCCGCTGCGGCTCCGCCTTCTCCTTTAGTCGCCCGCGGCGGTGGCCGCCAGCTCCGCCCCCCGCCGGGCAACGCTGCAGGCCCCACCTCCTCCGCGCCCCCCCCTCGCCAACACCACCACAGAGCGCCAGAGGGGCCGCTCCATGCGGCCCGAAGGCGACCCTGGAAGGCAGCGGCACACCCGACGCTCCGGGGGTGGCTGGCCCGGACCCAGACTCCGCCGCGGGCCCGGGTGCCGTCCGTGCGGCCCGCGAGCCCCTCCACCTGCACCTGGCCGGCCCCACCGGCGCCCAGCCCCGGCGCCGCCACCTGTCCGCCGGTGTGGCTCTCCGCAGCTCTCTCCGGATAAAGCTGGATAAAGGTCTGGATGGGAAGGAGGGGCAGTGATTCAGCCTATTGCTCTTAGTGCCCCTCCCCCACACTCAGGAGCCCTTTGTGACAAGGCCACAGCTCTGTGATGCAGGCCTGGGGCCTGCCATCAAGTGAACTCCCAGGGCTCTGTTGCCTGAGGGCGGCAATGCAGTTCAGAAGACGGAGAATCTCTTTTCTTTGAAAAACACTGTTGCTATCTGGCTGAGATCCAGCCCAACTTCCTGGGTGATTGATATCATCCTTGGCTTCCTGTGTGGACTGGGGCTCTTCCTCGTGTTACTCCCCTGCTTCCAGAGTAATCCATTCTTAGCACCACCTAGGAAACCTAGAAACATCAGGAAGCATCAAGTAGAGCTGAAGGGGAGGAGCAGGAGTAGGAAGAAAAGTCGATCTTTGAAAGCTTGCAGAGATTGCCTGGAAGAACTGGAGGGGACTCACAACCTGGCTTCACCTCTGCGGAGCTGCCTGGGGAGGCTTCCTGGCAAGGGCAACTTTCATCAGCTCTCATGGCAAGACCCTCCTGGTGAGATGTGCAAAGCAGTGCCTGCTGGAGCCTGTGGAGGATACTGCTTGAAGGGTTGGGAACCCTGCAGGAACACCTCCTGTAGGGTTTCCTTCCTGGTTCAAGACACTCGAGAGGTGCTGGAAGCACATATTACAAGGTTTTGGGTAAAGCACGGGTGGACCCTACCCCTCAAGGTCCTCAAGCCCATCAATCTCTTGAAGTCGACAAAGTTCCAACCCTCCACCACCCTGCGGTTAGCCTCGTCCCCTTCAGCCACCTGTGTATCTGGGTCCCACTCAACAGTCACGTTTGCCGAGTTCGCGGAGAAACCTCCTCAGGCTCATTCAGGAGAGAAGGTGAGAACAGAAGAGTCCGTTCCTGCCCTGAAGAGGCCTCTCCTTGTCCCCTCCACTGTGTGTAAGGAAATCCAGAGTGCCCTGGGAGCGATTCCACCTGGTGACTACCATGGGCCCTCAAAGGCTTCTCTGACTGCACAGCAGGGCAGGCCACCTTCTCAGTCCCTCACACTCAGCCTTGTGGGCAGAACCTGGAAGAGTGAGACTGTGGAGTGGGTCAAGAGGGACAGCCTAGAGCCAGGTCCAAGTTCAGCAATGGTCAGGAATGAGCCAAGAGAGGAGAGTGGTGGTCAGGCCTCAGGAGACCCCTGCCATAGGGTAACAGTGATGGAGGTGAACTTAGGATCCCAATCTTTGAGAGGTGAAGAGGCCAGGGAGGCTGTGGAGGACAAGGAGTCTCCTGCTCTTCAACCACAGTCTAGTGTTATCTTGGAAACCAAAGTGTTGACAAAATCCCAAACCACAAATGCACCTATGAGGAGTTTAGAGGTGCCAGGGGCCAGTAAAAGTTTCCTACAACCTAGAATGTCTGTTTTCCAACATCTAGGTGAGCCATGCCTTAACATGGAGGTTGCTAGTGAGTTTAACTCCAAAGTAAAGGTACAGTCAGACAACCAGCTTCAGGACTTTCCCAAACACAGGTTCCTTGCTGCAGACAACTTGGCTTCTCAGGTGCCTCAGTGCCATCCCCAGAGAGTCCCCACAAGAGACACGTTAGCTTCCCAGGAGCCAAGTGGCCTTATGGAAGGCCAAAGGAGCAACCTAGGGCAGCAGGAGCCCAAAACTTCAAAACTCCAAGACTCATGGAAGAGCCAGAGCAAGATGATTGCCCCTACTTACAAAAGAGAGGACCGTAGGAGGCATAACCCAGGAGAGCACGAAGAGAGGTTTAAAGAATGAGGGACCCCTCAAGCTGGAAGTATGAGCCGCCCTGCCCAGGTCAGGGGAATAACAGACTCTATTGGGAGCAGATGTCTCCTGCTCATGCCAGAGAAGAAATATAGCCCTCCAGAAAGCCTCTTCAGAAAACGGATGAGGCTATTTTTAAAGTGGATTTTCCCCAATAAAAAAGTCAATGGTCGAGATGCTCTGCAAAGAAAAAAAAAAAAACCCATATCAGCCACTGCCCAGAGTCACGGATCAGTCAAAAGCAGATCAATCTTGAAGAGTGAGACTGCTGAGGGTCAGGCACTCATGACAGCTGTTGGACAGATCGTAGAAGAAAAAAGAGCAATTCACCATGGACTTCATGCCACAGAGTTAAATGAGCACAGAGTGGAATTCCAAGTCCCAGTATGTGGGGGTTTCTGCTACCATAGGCTTACCTCCTACCCAGAGCAAGGGAGAATGATGGGTTCTACAGCCTGCAGTCATAAAGCCACCTCCAAGGGCCAGAGTTGTTCTGTCAGGGAAAGGGAAGTCAGACACCAACATAGTTTGAAAAGTGTAAGGTTCGACGATGAGCAGCTGGGCCTAAGGTGCCTCCCATCCTTGTCCCCCAGGAAGAGTGTGTTTCCAGTTAGTACCTGCCAGTATGGGCCAAGGATTCCAGGTGCCCCAGCCCGCCATAAACACTGTCCAAGGCATTGTCATCTTTGGGGAGGTGTCTTGCCTGGTCGACAGTAAAATCCTTCTTTAGTCTACCCTTTAGTAGGAAAACATGTCTCCAAGTAAAAATTCAGTCCATGTAGAGAAAATGATTTTCTCATTAGCACATCCAAGATATTTAATGTTCCCCAATACATATATATATATATATATATATATATATATATATATATATATATATATATTTTCTAATAAAAGCATAGTGTAATGGCAAAAAAAAAGAAATTTAAAACGGCATGGAAAAATGCTGAACATTAGGAATAATTAAAGATATGCAAATCCAAATTACAAAAACCTATCCGCTCACACCAGTCAGAATGGCCATCAGCAAGAATTCTGCAAAAAGTAAATGCTGAAGGGGTTTTAGAGAAATGCCTACCCTTGGTCCAAAGTGGGACATGGTAAGAGCCAGTAATGAAAACAAAAATGAGGTGCCTTGTAAAGGTAAATACTGAGCTACCATTCAATCAAGCATACCCACTGCTGGGCCTATCGCCTGAGGGGATGAGAATCAAAAAAACACAGGCTGGGCTTCACTGGTGGCGCAGTGGTTGAGAGCCCGCCTGCCAATGCAGGGGACACGCGTTCATGCTCCGGGTCGGGAAGATCCCACGTGCCGCGGAGCGGCTTGTCCCGTGAGCTAGGGCTGCTGGGCCTGCGCGTCTGGAGCCTGTGCTCTGCAATGGGAGGGTCCACCGCAGTGAGAGGCCCACGTACCGCAAAAAAAAAAAAAAAAACAAAAAAAACCCAAAAAAAACAAAGACTGGCAATCCTCCACTCCAGCAATATTTACCATAGCCAACACTTGGAAGCTACGAAAATGTCCATCAACAGAGGAATGCACAAAGAAGAAGTGGTCCATGTACACAATGGAATATGACTCCAATAAAAATATATATATAAATACAATTTATAAAACAAACCTAAGTAAGGAGACATCAGCTTTTGGGGGCACATTCCACTCTAATATATAACCGAGGAACACCACTGCCCGGATGGTCTGTTTCCCTAGTTCCCAGGTTGGGAAAAGCAGAAATGCTGCCGCCCTCTGGCCGTTACCTGCAACAGCAGCTTTAAGACCTGTGCTAAGGGTCACTTCATATGCAGCAGTACTGGTGGGCTGTAAATGAAACCTGCCCTCAAAACGTCTTGAGGGAGGTAATGGCCAAAATATTTCTAAATGTCACACACACTTCACGAAGACAATTTGAAGAGGTAAGCTGTACTCACAGTTGAAGAAAAGAAGGACATGCCAGAAAGCTCAATTTCAAGGGATTATGAGACGCATGCAAATCCAGCCACAAAGTGGTATCGGCTCACACTAGTCAGAACACACATCAGCAAAAAAACTACAAACAAAAAATGCTGAAGGTGTTGTGGAGAAGTGCATACCCTCAACTTTAAGCGGGACGTAACCTGGAAAGAGCCACTAATGAGAACAGACTGGAGGTGCCTCTACAAGGTAAACATTCCGCTACCATATGATCCAGCAGGCCCACTCCTGGGCCTATAACCTAAGAAGACAGAATTGGAAAGACACAGGCAGGCAAATGTGCATTGCCGCAGCATTACAATAGCCATGACGTGGAAGCAACCAAAAAGTCCATCAACAGATGAGTGGACAAAGAAGAGCTGGTACATGTACAGAGAGAATATTAGCCAAGGAAGAAAAGGACACCATGCCATTTGCAGCACCGTAGATGAGTCTAGAGGTGATCACGTGACTTGTAGTAAGTCAGAAAGAGAAAGACACGTATCGTAGGATATCACTTATAGATGTTACCTAGAAATTGATACCAGTGAAGATATTTCCACAGAGAAGGGCAATCCCAGATTCATTAAACAAACTTATGGATCACCAACGGAAAGGTGTGAGGATTGGATACATTACGAGATTGGGGTGAACAGACATATACAAACACAGGTGAAATATATAATCACCAAAGACCTACAGAATACCAAGAGAAGACTGCTCAACATTCTGTCATAACGTACATGGGAAAAGGATCCCAGCAAGAACAGACATATGTATATGTGTAAAAGAACCACATCTTGCACACCTGCAACAAGCCAAACATTGTAATCAAACATGCTGTGATTAAAAAAATAAAAAAATTAAATTAAGAAAACGAACAAGAAGTAGTGAGACAAACTTAAGGGGCCTTCTCCTGGCACATTCCATTCTAAATTACAACCTAGAACACGACTTCCATTGAGGCTCTGCTGCCCTAGTAACCAGATTTGGTAAGGGAGAACTGCTGCCCCCTTGTGGCCGTTTCACACAACAGCACCTTTAATCCCAGCGCTAATGGTCAGTTGATATTCAAAATCATTGCAGGCCTGTAAATGACACCTGCCCTGAAAACAAATCCTGGGGTCATATATCGACCAAAAAATTCAAAAGACGTCCATATTTCAAAACGACACTTTCAAGAGGCATATTTTGTTCTGCATATTTGTTCTGCACATTAGGGTTCTGCTTCTTTTTCTTTCTTTCTTTCTTTATTAAAAAAAAAAAAAACGGGAATGGAAAAAGGCAACCCTCAGAATGGGAGAAAATATTTGCAAACGAATCCACGGACAAAGGTTTAATCTCCAATATATATAACAGCTCATGCAGCTTAATATTAAAAAAAAACAAACAACCCAATACAAAAATGGGCAGAAGATCTAAATAGACGTTTCTTCAAAGAAGACACAGAGATGGCCAAGACGCACATGAAAAGCTGCTCAACATCACTCATCATTAGAGAAATGCACATCAAAACTACAGTGAGGTATCACCTCACACCTGTTAGAATGGGCATCATCAGAAAATGTACAAACAACAAATGCTGGGGAGGGTGTGGACCAAAGGAACCCTCTTCCACTATTGGTGGGAATGTAAATTGATACAGTCACTATGGAGAACAGCATGGAGGTTCCTTAAAAAACTAAAAATAGAATTACCATAGGATCCAGCAATCCCACTTCTGGGCATATAGCCAGAGAAAACCATAAATGAAAAAGACACATTCACCACAATGTTCATTGCAGCACTATTTACAATAGCCAGGTAATGGAAGCAACCTAAATGCCCACAGACAGACGAACGGATAATGATGTGGTCCATCTATGAAACGGAATATTACTCAGCCATAAAAAGGAACGAAACTGGGTCATCTGTGGAGACGTCGACGGATCTAGAGACTGTCATACAGAGTGAAGTAAGTCAGAAGGAGAAAAACAAATATTGTATATTAATGCATATATGTGGAACCTAGAAAAATGGTACAGATGACCCGGTTTGCAGGGCAGAAATAGAGACACAGAGGTAGAGAACAAACGTATGGACACCAAGAGGGGGGAAGCCATGGGTTGTTGGTGGTGGGATGAGTCGGGAGATTGGGATTGTCCTGTATACATGTATATGCATAAAATAGATAACTAATAATAATCCTGCTGAATAAAAAAATAAACTTAAATTTCAAAATTTTAAAAAATAAATAAAATTTTAAAATAAAACGGAAAAAAGTTCTTCCCTTCACACAGATGTATTTATAGGAATGAATTATTTCCATGCTTATATCTATAAATACATAGAAGAGGAATAAAATCTAACTTGAAGCAAAAAAGAAAAAAAAAAAAAACCAGAACCCACCAGTTATACACAGGAAAACCCTATCAGGGCACTGGCTCCAGCGGCAAACAATTCTGAAGTTGGTCAGAGGTGGGGAATCATCTCCCATGCAGCCAGCAGCCCCCCCACCCCCGCAAGGAGCGTCGTCATTGCAAAGCTGGGGGACCGTGCCGAGGCGTCTGTGAGTCAACGTGAGCCGAGCCCCAGGCCAGCTGCTGCTGAACTGTTCCCACCCTTCCCAGGTAAAACACCTGAATATGTCCAAGGACTTGAAAGCCCAGAGGAAGGGCCGTGGAGCCACAGCAGCGACAGCACGCAGGCCGACTTGGTGCCTGCAGGCCAGCCAGGATGGTCCTGGCCCCGGGCGCTCTTCTGGAAGCTTTCCATTTCCCTGCCTGAGATACTCCTCCTGTCCCAGCCCCCACTGCTTTTTTCCTTCCTCACCTCTGCCCGGGGAGAAATTCCAACGGAAGGTATGGGTGATACATCCTCTTCTTTAGCAGGTGGCAGCCCGGCAACTCCTGCAGAAAGTCCAGCAGAGCCCCACTCACACCGGGCCACCCACAGAGCCGTGGCCCCTCACTCCCTCCCACCAGCACAGCCCCGAGACTGCTGACGGGGCAGAGAATATGGCGTCAGGCACAGCTGCAGGGGCTCTTGCTGCCTGGAGCCGTGTTTATATGGACCTCAACCCAGGCACACCTGGGGAGGGCTGGCCGGCAGGGTCAGGCTGCCCAGGTCAGCCCATCCTCACCCCTCAGGGACTCACATTGCAGAAAATGGACCTCGCTGAACCGGCCAGGTCCAAGGAACAGGTGTGGGCTCCTGAGAGTCTGGATAGACAAGGGGCTGCAGCTCCGGCTTGTTTTCTAATCCTTTTATCTGGCCCATGAGTGGGAGACAACTTCAAGAAGACCCTCTCCTAATGAGAGGAACCCAGGAGTCAGGGAGAGGAGGGGTGATGGGTGGAGACAGAGGCCTGGTGCCCCGGCTGCGGTGGAAGCCTCTGGAAGACCAGGCAGAGGGAGGCCGCACAGAGTGATGTCCAGGGTCACAGACCTGTCGGAGCTGCTGTTTGTTAGCTCAAGTCCTGCTCCGAGGTGCTCTGTGTCAGCTCTGAGTGACAGGTGATCTGGGCTGCTCTGCAATGAGGGCTACGTGCACGGTACCTGTGTGCCCAGCCCTGCCGGGGTACCTGCCCAGGGCAGCTCCGTATCCTGGGAGGGGCCTGACCACGAGAGCACCATGGGCTGCTGGGGATGGGGGGCCTGCCCAGGTGAGCTCCATATCCTGGGATTGCCCTGACCACGAGAGCCCCGTGGGCTGCTGGGGACCTGGTAAACGATGTCGGGACAGTCAGTGAAGCCACCGAGGATATACATCCGGTAGTTCCTAATTCCTACACCCTGCTGGTCGTTCTACCATCCACCAGGACACGGTATTCTGTATGAGACTTCAGTGATGCCTTCTTCTGGATTCCATTGGTCCCCGAAAGGCTCTGCTGCCCTAGTAACCAGATTTGGGAATGGAGAAATGCTGCCGCCTTGTGGCCGTTTGCCACAACAGCAGCTTTAAACCCAGTGCTCATGGTCACTAAATATTCACACTCATTGCAGCCTGTAAATGGCACCTGCCCTGAAAAACAATCCTGGGGTCGAAAATGGACCCAAAACTTCTAAAGAGGGCAACCATGCAAGAGGACAATTTCAAGAGGTTAATTGTACTCTCCGTTTTTTTCTGTTTTTCTGTACCAGAAATTTAAAACGGCCCCTCCGCCACGCCCCGGTACCCGAGGCCTCCGTTGCCCTGCCTGGGCGGGCGGCGGGGCGCTGCCGGGGCGGGCTGGCCGCGGGGATGGCGGTAAGGCGCAAGGACAAGCGAAGCTGGGCCTCAAGAGGCAGCCCGCGGTCCCCGCCCCCGTCTATGGCCATACCACCCTGAACGCGCCCGATCTCGTCTGATCTCGGAAGCTAAGCAGGGTCGGACCTGGTTAGTACTTGGATGGGAGACCGCCTGGGAATACCGGGTGCTGTAGGCTTTTGGCCTCCCGCTGCGGCTCCGCCTTCTCCTTTAGTCGCCCGCGGCGGTGGCCGCCAGCTCCGCCCCCCGCCGGGCAACGCTGCAGGCCCCACCTCCTCCGCGCCCCCCCCTCGCCAACACCACCACAGAGCGCCAGAGGGGCCGCTCCATGCGGCCCGAAGGCGACCCTGGAAGGCAGCGGCACACCCGACGCTCCGGGGGTGGCTGGCCCGGACCCAGACTCCGCCGCGGGCCCGGGTGCCGTCCGTGCGGCCCGCGAGCCCCTCCACCTGCACCTGGCCGGCCCCACCGGCGCCCAGCCCCGGCGCCGCCACCTGTCCGCCGGTGTGGCTCTCCGCAGCTCTCTCCGGATAAAGCTGGATAAAGGTCTGGATGGGAAGGAGGGGCAGTGATTCAGCCTATTGCTCTTAGTGCCCCTCCCCCACACTCAGGAGCCCTTTGTGACAAGGCCACAGCTCTGTGATGCAGGCCTGGGGCCTGCCATCAAGTGAACTCCCAGGGCTCTGTTGCCTGAGGGCGGCAATGCAGTTCAGAAGACGGAGAATCTCTTTTCTTTGAAAAACACTGTTGCTATCTGGCTGAGATCCAGCCCAACTTCCTGGGTGATTGATATCATCCTTGGCTTCCTGTGTGGACTGGGGCTCTTCCTCGTGTTACTCCCCTGCTTCCAGAGTAATCCATTCTTAGCACCACCTAGGAAACCTAGAAACATCAGGAAGCATCAAGTAGAGCTGAAGGGGAGGAGCAGGAGTAGGAAGAAAAGTCGATCTTTGAAAGCTTGCAGAGATTGCCTGGAAGAACTGGAGGGGACTCACAACCTGGCTTCACCTCTGCGGAGCTGCCTGGGGAGGCTTCCTGGCAAGGGCAACTTTCATCAGCTCTCATGGCAAGACCCTCCTGGTGAGATGTGCAAAGCAGTGCCTGCTGGAGCCTGTGGAGGATACTGCTTGAAGGGTTGGGAACCCTGCAGGAACACCTCCTGTAGGGTTTCCTTCCTGGTTCAAGACACTCGAGAGGTGCTGGAAGCACATATTACAAGGTTTTGGGTAAAGCACGGATGGACCCTACCCCTCAAGGTCCTCAAGCCCATCAATCTCTTGAAGTCGACAAAGTTCCAACCCTCCACCACCCTGCGGTTAGCCTCGTCCCCTTCAGCCACCTGTGTATCTGGGTCCCACTCAACAGTCACGTTTGCCGAGTTCGCGGAGAAACCTCCTCAGGCTCATTCAGGAGAGAAGGTGAGAACAGAAGAGTCCGTTCCTGCCCTGAAGAGGCCTCTCCTTGTCCCCTCCACTGTGTGTAAGGAAATCCAGAGTGCCCTGGGAGCGATTCCACCTGGTGACTACCATGGGCCCTCAAAGGCTTCTCTGACTGCACAGCAGGGCAGGCCACCTTCTCAGTCCCTCACACTCAGCCTTGTGGGCAGAACCTGGAAGAGTGAGACTGTGGAGTGGGTCAAGAGGGACAGCCTAGAGCCAGGTCCAAGTTCAGCAATGGTCAGGAATGAGCCAAGAGAGGAGAGTGGTGGTCAGGCCTCAGGAGACCCCTGCCATAGGGTAACAGTGATGGAGGTGAACTTAGGATCCCAATCTTTGAGAGGTGAAGAGGCCAGGGAGGCTGTGGAGGACAAGGAGTCTCCTGCTCTTCAACCACAGTCTAGTGTTATCTTGGAAACCAAAGTGTTGACAAAATCCCAAACCACAAATGCACCTATGAGGAGTTTAGAGGTGCCAGGGGCCAGTAAAAGTTTCCTACAACCTAGAATGTCTGTTTTCCAACATCTAGGTGAGCCATGCCTTAACATGGAGGTTGCTAGTGAGTTTAACTCCAAAGTAAAGGTACAGTCAGACAACCAGCTTCAGGACTTTCCCAAACACAGGTTCCTTGCTGCAGACAACTTGGCTTCTCAGGTGCCTCAGTGCCATCCCCAGAGAGTCCCCACAAGAGACACGTTAGCTTCCCAGGAGCCAAGTGGCCTTATGGAAGGCCAAAGGAGCAACCTAGGGCAGCAGGAGCCCAAAACTTCAAAACTCCAAGACTCATGGAAGAGCCAGAGCAAGATGATTGCCCCTACTTACAAAAGAGAGGACCGTAGGAGGCATAACCCAGGAGAGCACGAAGAGAGGTTTAAAGAATGAGGGACCCCTCAAGCTGGAAGTATGAGCCGCCCTGCCCAGGTCAGGGGAATAACAGACTCTATTGGGAGCAGATGTCTCCTGCTCATGCCAGAGAAGAAATATAGCCCTCCAGAAAGCCTCTTCAGAAAACGGATGAGGCTATTTTTAAAGTGGATTTTCCCCAATAAAAAAGTCAATGGTCGAGATGCTCTGCAAAGAAAAAAAAAAAAACCCATATCAGCCACTGCCCAGAGTCACGGATCAGTCAAAAGCAGATCAATCTTGAAGAGTGAGACTGCTGAGGGTCAGGCACTCATGACAGCTGTTGGACAGATCGTAGAAGAAAAAAGAGCAATTCACCATGGACTTCATGCCACAGAGTTAAATGAGCACAGAGTGGAATTCCAAGTCCCAGTATGTGGGGGTTTCTGCTACCATAGGCTTACCTCCTACCCAGAGCAAGGGAGAATGATGGGTTCTACAGCCTGCAGTCATAAAGCCACCTCCAAGGGCCAGAGTTGTTCTGTCAGGGAAAGGGAAGTCAGACACCAACATAGTTTGAAAAGTGTAAGGTTCGACGATGAGCAGCTGGGCCTAAGGTGCCTCCCATCCTTGTCCCCCAGGAAGAGTGTGTTTCCAGTTAGTACCTGCCAGTATGGGCCAAGGATTCCAGGTGCCCCAGCCCGCCATAAACACTGTCCAAGGCATTGTCATCTTTGGGGAGGTGTCTTGCCTGGTCGACAGTAAAATCCTTCTTTAGTCTACCCTTTAGTAGGAAAACATGTCTCCAAGTAAAAATTCAGTCCATGTAGAGAAAATGATTTTCTCATTAGCACATCCAAGATATTTAATGTTCCCCAATACATATATATATATATATATATATATATATATATATATATATATATATATATATATATATATTTTCTAATAAAAGCATAGTGTAATGGCAAAAAAAAAGAAATTTAAAACGGCATGGAAAAATGCTGAACATTAGGAATAATTAAAGATATGCAAATCCAAATTACAAAAACCTATCCGCTCACACCAGTCAGAATGGCCATCAGCAAGAATTCTGCAAAAAGTAAATGCTGAAGGGGTTTTAGAGAAATGCCTACCCTTGGTCCAAAGTGGGACATGGTAAGAGCCAGTAATGAAAACAAAAATGAGGTGCCTTGTAAAGGTAAATACTGAGCTACCATTCAATCAAGCATACCCACTGCTGGGCCTATCGCCTGAGGGGATGAGAATCAAAAAAACACAGGCTGGGCTTCACTGGTGGCGCAGTGGTTGAGAGCCCGCCTGCCAATGCAGGGGACACGCGTTCATGCTCCGGGTCGGGAAGATCCCACGTGCCGCGGAGCGGCTTGTCCCGTGAGCTAGGGCTGCTGGGCCTGCGCGTCTGGAGCCTGTGCTCTGCAATGGGAGGGTCCACCGCAGTGAGAGGCCCACGTACCGCAAAAAAAAAAAAAAAAACAAAAAAAACCCAAAAAAAACAAAGACTGGCAATCCTCCACTCCAGCAATATTTACCATAGCCAACACTTGGAAGCTACGAAAATGTCCATCAACAGAGGAATGCACAAAGAAGAAGTGGTCCATGTACACAATGGAATATGACTCCAATAAAAATATATATATAAATACAATTTATAAAACAAACCTAAGTAAGGAGACATCAGCTTTTGGGGGCACATTCCACTCTAATATATAACCGAGGAACACCACTGCCCGGATGGTCTGTTTCCCTAGTTCCCAGGTTGGGAAAAGCAGAAATGCTGCCGCCCTCTGGCCGTTACCTGCAACAGCAGCTTTAAGACCTGTGCTAAGGGTCACTTCATATGCAGCAGTACTGGTGGGCTGTAAATGAAACCTGCCCTCAAAACGTCTTGAGGGAGGTAATGGCCAAAATATTTCTAAATGTCACACACACTTCACGAAGACAATTTGAAGAGGTAAGCTGTACTCACAGTTGAAGAAAAGAAGGACATGCCAGAAAGCTCAATTTCAAGGGATTATGAGACGCATGCAAATCCAGCCACAAAGTGGTATCGGCTCACACTAGTCAGAACACACATCAGCAAAAAAACTACAAACAAAAAATGCTGAAGGTGTTGTGGAGAAGTGCATACCCTCAACTTTAAGCGGGACGTAACCTGGAAAGAGCCACTAATGAGAACAGACTGGAGGTGCCTCTACAAGGTAAACATTCCGCTACCATATGATCCAGCAGGCCCACTCCTGGGCCTATAACCTAAGAAGACAGAATTGGAAAGACACAGGCAGGCAAATGTGCATTGCCGCAGCATTACAATAGCCATGACGTGGAAGCAACCAAAAAGTCCATCAACAGATGAGTGGACAAAGAAGAGCTGGTACATGTACAGAGAGAATATTAGCCAAGGAAGAAAAGGACACCATGCCATTTGCAGCACCGTAGATGAGTCTAGAGGTGATCACGTGACTTGTAGTAAGTCAGAAAGAGAAAGACACGTATCGTAGGATATCACTTATAGATGTTACCTAGAAATTGATACCAGTGAAGATATTTCCACAGAGAAGGGCAATCCCAGATTCATTAAACAAACTTATGGATCACCAACGGAAAGGTGTGAGGATTGGATACATTACGAGATTGGGGTGAACAGACATATACAAACACAGGTGAAATATATAATCACCAAAGACCTACAGAATACCAAGAGAAGACTGCTCAACATTCTGTCATAACGTACATGGGAAAAGGATCCCAGCAAGAACAGACATATGTATATGTGTAAAAGAACCACATCTTGCACACCTGCAACAAGCCAAACATTGTAATCAAACATGCTGTGATTAAAAAAATAAAAAAATTAAATTAAGAAAACGAACAAGAAGTAGTGAGACAAACTTAAGGGGCCTTCTCCTGGCACATTCCATTCTAAATTACAACCTAGAACACGACTTCCATTGAGGCTCTGCTGCCCTAGTAACCAGATTTGGTAAGGGAGAACTGCTGCCCCCTTGTGGCCGTTTCACACAACAGCACCTTTAATCCCAGCGCTAATGGTCAGTTGATATTCAAAATCATTGCAGGCCTGTAAATGACACCTGCCCTGAAAACAAATCCTGGGGTCATATATCGACCAAAAAATTCAAAAGACGTCCATATTTCAAAACGACACTTTCAAGAGGCATATTTTGTTCTGCATATTTGTTCTGCACATTAGGGTTCTGCTTCTTTTTCTTTCTTTCTTTCTTTATTAAAAAAAAAAAAAAAACGGGAATGGAAAAAGGCAACCCTCAGAATGGGAGAAAATATTTGCAAACGAATCCACGGACAAAGGTTTAATCTCCAATATATATAACAGCTCATGCAGCTTAATATTAAAAAAAAACAAACAACCCAATACAAAAATGGGCAGAAGATCTAAATAGACGTTTCTTCAAAGAAGACACAGAGATGGCCAAGACGCACATGAAAAGCTGCTCAACATCACTCATCATTAGAGAAATGCACATCAAAACTACAGTGAGGTATCACCTCACACCTGTTAGAATGGGCATCATCAGAAAATGTACAAACAACAAATGCTGGCGAGGGTGTGGACCAAAGGAACCCTCTTCCACTATTGGTGGGAATGTAAATTGATACAGTCACTATGGAGAACAGCATGGAGGTTCCTTAAAAAACTAAAAATAGAATTACCATAGGATCCAGCAATCCCACTTCTGGGCATATAGCCAGAGAAAACCATAAATGAAAAAGACACATTCACCACAATGTTCATTGCAGCACTATTTACAATAGCCAGGTAATGGAAGCAACCTAAATGCCCACAGACAGACGAACGGATAATGATGTGGTCCATCTATGAAACGGAATATTACTCAGCCATAAAAAGGAACGAAACTGGGTCATCTGTGGAGACGTCGACGGATCTAGAGACTGTCATACAGAGTGAAGTAAGTCAGAAGGAGAAAAACAAATATTGTATATTAATGCATATATGTGGAACCTAGAAAAATGGTACAGATGACCCGGTTTGCAGGGCAGAAATAGAGACACAGAGGTAGAGAACAAACGTATGGACACCAAGAGGGGGGAAGCCATGGGTTGTTGGTGGTGGGATGAGTCGGGAGATTGGGATTGTCCTGTATACATGTATATGCATAAAATAGATAACTAATAATAATCCTGCTGAATAAAAAAATAAACTTAAATTTCAAAATTTTAAAAAATAAATAAAATTTTAAAATAAAACGGAAAAAAGTTCTTCCCTTCACACAGATGTATTTATAGGAATGAATTATTTCCATGCTTATATCTATAAATACATAGAAGAGGAATAAAATCTAACTTGAAGCAAAAAAGAAAAAAAAAAAAAAACCAGAACCCACCAGTTATACACAGGAAAACCCTATCAGGGCACTGGCTCCAGCGGCAAACAATTCTGAAGTTGGTCAGAGGTGGGGAATCATCTCCCATGCAGCCAGCAGCCCCCCCACCCCCGCAAGGAGCGTCGTCATTGCAAAGCTGGGGGACCGTGCCGAGGCGTCTGTGAGTCAACGTGAGCCGAGCCCCAGGCCAGCTGCTGCTGAACTGTTCCCACCCTTCCCAGGTAAAACACCTGAATATGTCCAAGGACTTGAAAGCCCAGAGGAAGGGCCGTGGAGCCACAGCAGCGACAGCACGCAGGCCGACTTGGTGCCTGCAGGCCAGCCAGGATGGTCCTGGCCCCGGGCGCTCTTCTGGAAGCTTTCCATTTCCCTGCCTGAGATACTCCTCCTGTCCCAGCCCCCACTGCTTTTTTCCTTCCTCACCTCTGCCCGGGGAGAAATTCCAACGGAAGGTATGGGTGACACATCCTCTTCTTTAGCAGGTGGCAGCCCGGCAACTCCTGCAGAAAGTCCAGCAGAGCCCCACTCACACCGGGCCACCCACAGAGCCGTGGCCCCTCACTCCCTCCCACCAGCACAGCCCCGAGACTGCTGACGGGGCAGAGAATATGGCGTCAGGCACAGCTGCAGGGGCTCTTGCTGCCTGGAGCCGTGTTTATATGGACCTCAACCCAGGCACACCTGGGGAGGGCTGGCCGGCAGGGTCAGGCTGCCCAGGTCAGCCCATCCTCACCCCTCAGGGACTCACATTGCAGAAAATGGACCTCGCTGAACCGGCCAGGTCCAAGGAACAGGTGTGGGCTCCTGAGAGTCTGGATAGACAAGGGGCTGCAGCTCCGGCTTGTTTTCTAATCCTTTTATCTGGCCCATGAGTGGGAGACAACTTCAAGAAGACCCTCTCCTAATGAGAGGAACCCAGGAGTCAGGGAGAGGAGGGGTGATGGGTGGAGACAGAGGCCTGGTGCCCCGGCTGCGGTGGAAGCCTCTGGAAGACCAGGCAGAGGGAGGCCGCACAGAGTGATGTCCAGGGTCACAGACCTGTCGGAGCTGCTGTTTGTTAGCTCAAGTCCTGCTCCGAGGTGCTCTGTGTCAGCTCTGAGTGACAGGTGATCTGGGCTGCTCTGCAATGAGGGCTACGTGCACGGTACCTGTGTGCCCAGCCCTGCCGGGGTACCTGCCCAGGGCAGCTCCGTATCCTGGGAGGGGCCTGACCACGAGAGCACCATGGGCTGCTGGGGATGGGGGGCCTGCCCAGGTGAGCTCCATATCCTGGGATTGCCCTGACCACGAGAGCCCCGTGGGCTGCTGGGGACCTGGTAAACGATGTCGGGACAGTCAGTGAAGCCACCGAGGATATACATCCGGTAGTTCCTAATTCCTACACCCTGCTGGTCGTTCTACCATCCACCAGGACACGGTATTCTGTATGAGACTTCAGTGATGCCTTCTTCTGGATTCCATTGGTCCCCGAAAGGCTCTGCTGCCCTAGTAACCAGATTTGGGAATGGAGAAATGCTGCCGCCTTGTGGCCGTTTGCCACAACAGCAGCTTTAAACCCAGTGCTCATGGTCACTAAATATTCACACTCATTGCAGCCTGTAAATGGCACCTGCCCTGAAAAACAATCCTGGGGTCGAAAATGGACCCAAAACTTCTAAAGAGGGCAACCATGCAAGAGGACAATTTCAAGAGGTTAATTGTACTCTCCGTTTTTTTCTGTTTTTCTGTACCAGAAATTTAAAACGGCCCCTCCGCCACGCCCCGGTACCCGAGGCCTCCGTTGCCCTGCCTGGGCGGGCGGCGGGGCGCTGCCGGGGCGGGCTGGCCGCGGGGATGGCGGTAAGGCGCAAGGACAAGCGAAGCTGGGCCTCAAGAGGCAGCCCGCGGTCCCCGCCCCCGTCTATGGCCATACCACCCTGAACGCGCCCGATCTCGTCTGATCTCGGAAGCTAAGCAGGGTCGGACCTGGTTAGTACTTGGATGGGAGACCGCCTGGGAATACCGGGTGCTGTAGGCTTTTGGCCTCCCGCTGCGGCTCCGCCTTCTCCTTTAGTCGCCCGCGGCGGTGGCCGCCAGCTCCGCCCCCCGCCGGGCAACGCTGCAGGCCCCACCTCCTCCGCGCCCCCCCCTCGCCAACACCACCACAGAGCGCCAGAGGGGCCGCTCCATGCGGCCCGAAGGCGACCCTGGAAGGCAGCGGCACACCCGACGCTCCGGGGGTGGCTGGCCCGGACCCAGACTCCGCCGCGGGCCCGGGTGCCGTCCGTGCGGCCCGCGAGCCCCTCCACCTGCACCTGGCCGGCCCCACCGGCGCCCAGCCCCGGCGCCGCCACCTGTCCGCCGGTGTGGCTCTCCGCAGCTCTCTCCGGATAAAGCTGGATAAAGGTCTGGATGGGAAGGAGGGGCAGTGATTCAGCCTATTGCTCTTAGTGCCCCTCCCCCACACTCAGGAGCCCTTTGTGACAAGGCCACAGCTCTGTGATGCAGGCCTGGGGCCTGCCATCAAGTGAACTCCCAGGGCTCTGTTGCCTGAGGGCGGCAATGCAGTTCAGAAGACGGAGAATCTCTTTTCTTTGAAAAACACTGTTGCTATCTGGCTGAGATCCAGCCCAACTTCCTGGGTGATTGATATCATCCTTGGCTTCCTGTGTGGACTGGGGCTCTTCCTCGTGTTACTCCCCTGCTTCCAGAGTAATCCATTCTTAGCACCACCTAGGAAACCTAGAAACATCAGGAAGCATCAAGTAGAGCTGAAGGGGAGGAGCAGGAGTAGGAAGAAAAGTCGATCTTTGAAAGCTTGCAGAGATTGCCTGGAAGAACTGGAGGGGACTCACAACCTGGCTTCACCTCTGCGGAGCTGCCTGGGGAGGCTTCCTGGCAAGGGCAACTTTCATCAGCTCTCATGGCAAGACCCTCCTGGTGAGATGTGCAAAGCAGTGCCTGCTGGAGCCTGTGGAGGATACTGCTTGAAGGGTTGGGAACCCTGCAGGAACACCTCCTGTAGGGTTTCCTTCCTGGTTCAAGACACTCGAGAGGTGCTGGAAGCACATATTACAAGGTTTTGGGTAAAGCACGGGTGGACCCTACCCCTCAAGGTCCTCAAGCCCATCAATCTCTTGAAGTCGACAAAGTTCCAACCCTCCACCACCCTGCGGTTAGCCTCGTCCCCTTCAGCCACCTGTGTATCTGGGTCCCACTCAACAGTCACGTTTGCCGAGTTCGCGGAGAAACCTCCTCAGGCTCATTCAGGAGAGAAGGTGAGAACAGAAGAGTCCGTTCCTGCCCTGAAGAGGCCTCTCCTTGTCCCCTCCACTGTGTGTAAGGAAATCCAGAGTGCCCTGGGAGCGATTCCACCTGGTGACTACCATGGGCCCTCAAAGGCTTCTCTGACTGCACAGCAGGGCAGGCCACCTTCTCAGTCCCTCACACTCAGCCTTGTGGGCAGAACCTGGAAGAGTGAGACTGTGGAGTGGGTCAAGAGGGACAGCCTAGAGCCAGGTCCAAGTTCAGCAATGGTCAGGAATGAGCCAAGAGAGGAGAGTGGTGGTCAGGCCTCAGGAGACCCCTGCCATAGGGTAACAGTGATGGAGGTGAACTTAGGATCCCAATCTTTGAGAGGTGAAGAGGCCAGGGAGGCTGTGGAGGACAAGGAGTCTCCTGCTCTTCAACCACAGTCTAGTGTTATCTTGGAAACCAAAGTGTTGACAAAATCCCAAACCACAAATGCACCTATGAGGAGTTTAGAGGTGCCAGGGGCCAGTAAAAGTTTCCTACAACCTAGAATGTCTGTTTTCCAACATCTAGGTGAGCCATGCCTTAACATGGAGGTTGCTAGTGAGTTTAACTCCAAAGTAAAGGTACAGTCAGACAACCAGCTTCAGGACTTTCCCAAACACAGGTTCCTTGCTGCAGACAACTTGGCTTCTCAGGTGCCTCAGTGCCATCCCCAGAGAGTCCCCACAAGAGACACGTTAGCTTCCCAGGAGCCAAGTGGCCTTATGGAAGGCCAAAGGAGCAACCTAGGGCAGCAGGAGCCCAAAACTTCAAAACTCCAAGACTCATGGAAGAGCCAGAGCAAGATGATTGCCCCTACTTACAAAAGAGAGGACCGTAGGAGGCATAAACCAGGAGAGCACGAAGAGAGGTTTAAAGAATGAGGGACCCCTCAAGCTGGAAGTATGAGCCGCCCTGCCCAGGTCAGGGGAATAACAGACTCTATTGGGAGCAGATGTCTCCTGCTCATGCCAGAGAAGAAATATAGCCCTCCAGAAAGCCTCTTCAGAAAAAGGATGAGGCTATTTTTAAAGTGGATTTTCCCCAATAAAAAAGTCAATGGTCGAGATGCTCTGCAAAGAAAAAAAAAAAAACCCATATCAGCCACTGCCCAGAGTCACGGATCAGTCAAAAGCAGATCAATCTTGAAGAGTGAGACTGCTGAGGGTCAGGCACTCATGACAGCTGTTGGACAGATCGTAGAAGAAAAAAGAGCAATTCACCATGGACTTCATGCCACAGAGTTAAATGAGCACAGAGTGGAATTCCAAGTCCCAGTATGTGGGGGTTTCTGCTACCATAGGCTTACCTCCTACCCAGAGCAAGGGAGAATGATGGGTTCTACAGCCTGCAGTCATAAAGCCACCTCCAAGGGCCAGAGTTGTTCTGTCAGGGAAAGGGAAGTCAGACACCAACATAGTTTGAAAAGTGTAAGGTTCGACGATGAGCAGCTGGGCCTAAGGTGCCTCCCATCCTTGTCCCCCAGGAAGAGTGTGTTTCCAGTTAGTACCTGCCAGTATGGGCCAAGGATTCCAGGTGCCCCAGCCCGCCATAAACACTGTCCAAGGCATTGTCATCTTTGGGGAGGTGTCTTGCCTGGTCGACAGTAAAATCCTTCTTTAGTCTACCCTTTAGTAGGAAAACATGTCTCCAAGTAAAAATTCAGTCCATGTAGAGAAAATGATTTTCTCATTAGCACATCCAAGATATTTAATGTTCCCCAATACATATATATATATATATATATATATATATATATATATATATATATATATATATATATTTTCTAATAAAAGCATAGTGTAATGGCAAAAAAAAAGAAATTTAAAACGGCATGGAAAAATGCTGAACATTAGGAATAATTAAAGATATGCAAATCCAAATTACAAAAACCTATCCGCTCACACCAGTCAGAATGGCCATCAGCAAGAATTCTGCAAAAAGTAAATGCTGAAGGGGTTTTAGAGAAATGCCTACCCTTGGTCCAAAGTGGGACATGGTAAGAGCCAGTAATGAAAACAAAAATGAGGTGCCTTGTAAAGGTAAATACTGAGCTACCATTCAATCAAGCATACCCACTGCTGGGCCTATCGCCTGAGGGGATGAGAATCAAAAAAACACAGGCTGGGCTTCACTGGTGGCGCAGTGGTTGAGAGCCCGCCTGCCAATGCAGGGGACACGCGTTCATGCTCCGGGTCGGGAAGATCCCACGTGCCGCGGAGCGGCTTGTCCCGTGAGCTAGGGCTGCTGGGCCTGCGCGTCTGGAGCCTGTGCTCTGCAATGGGAGGGTCCACCGCAGTGAGAGGCCCACGTACCGCAAAAAAAAAAAAAAAAAAAAAAAAACCCAAAAAAAACAAAGACTGGCAATCCTCCACTCCAGCAATATTTACCATAGCCAACACTTGGAAGCTACGAAAATGTCCATCAACAGAGGAATGCACAAAGAAGAAGTGGTCCATGTACACAATGGAATATGACTCCAATAAAAATATATATATAAATACAATTTATAAAACAAACCTAAGTAAGGAGACATCAGCTTTTGGGGGCACATTCCACTCTAATATATAACCGAGGAACACCACTGCCCGGATGGTCTGTTTCCCTAGTTCCCAGGTTGGGAAAAGCAGAAATGCTGCCGCCCTCTGGCCGTTACCTGCAACAGCAGCTTTAAGACCTGTGCTAAGGGTCACTTCATATGCAGCAGTACTGGTGGGCTGTAAATGAAACCTGCCCTCAAAACGTCTTGAGGGAGGTAATGGCCAAAATATTTCTAAATGTCACACACACTTCACGAAGACAATTTGAAGAGGTAAGCTGTACTCACAGTTGAAGAAAAGAAGGACATGCCAGAAAGCTCAATTTCAAGGGATTATGAGACGCATGCAAATCCAGCCACAAAGTGGTATCGGCTCACACTAGTCAGAACACACATCAGCAAAAAAACTACAAACAAAAAATGCTGAAGGTGTTGTGGAGAAGTGCATACCCTCAACTTTAAGCGGGACGTAACCTGGAAAGAGCCACTAATGAGAACAGACTGGAGGTGCCTCTACAAGGTAAACATTCCGCTACCATATGATCCAGCAGGCCCACTCCTGGGCCTATAACCTAAGAAGACAGAATTGGAAAGACACAGGCAGGCAAATGTGCATTGCCGCAGCATTACAATAGCCATGACGTGGAAGCAACCAAAAAGTCCATCAACAGATGAGTGGACAAAGAAGAGCTGGTACATGTACAGAGAGAATATTAGCCAAGGAAGAAAAGGACACCATGCCATTTGCAGCACCGTAGATGAGTCTAGAGGTGATCACGTGACTTGTAGTAAGTCAGAAAGAGAAAGACACGTATCGTAGGATATCACTTATAGATGTTACCTAGAAATTGATACCAGTGAAGATATTTCCACAGAGAAGGGCAATCCCAGATTCATTAAACAAACTTATGGATCACCAACGGAAAGGTGTGAGGATTGGATACATTACGAGATTGGGGTGAACAGACATATACAAACACAGGTGAAATATATAATCACCAAAGACCTACAGAATACCAAGAGAAGACTGCTCAACATTCTGTCATAACGTACATGGGAAAAGGATCCCAGCAAGAACAGACATATGTATATGTGTAAAAGAACCACATCTTGCACACCTGCAACAAGCCAAACATTGTAATCAAACATGCTGTGATTAAAAAAATAAAAAAATTAAATTAAGAAAACGAACAAGAAGTAGTGAGACAAACTTAAGGGGCCTTCTCCTGGCACATTCCATTCTAAATTACAACCTAGAACACGACTTCCATTGAGGCTCTGCTGCCCTAGTAACCAGATTTGGTAAGGGAGAACTGCTGCCCCCTTGTGGCCGTTTCACACAACAGCACCTTTAATCCCAGCGCTAATGGTCAGTTGATATTCAAAATCATTGCAGGCCTGTAAATGACACCTGCCCTGAAAACAAATCCTGGGGTCATATATCGACCAAAAAATTCAAAAGACGTCCATATTTCAAAACGACACTTTCAAGAGGCATATTTTGTTCTGCATATTTGTTCTGCACATTAGGGTTCTGCTTCTTTTTCTTTCTTTCTTTCTTTATTAAAAAAAAAAAAAAAACGGGAATGGAAAAAGGCAACCCTCAGAATGGGAGAAAATATTTGCAAACGAATCCACGGACAAAGGTTTAATCTCCAATATATATAACAGCTCATGCAGCTTAATATTAAAAAAAAACAAACAACCCAATACAAAAATGGGCAGAAGATCTAAATAGACGTTTCTTCAAAGAAGACACAGAGATGGCCAAGACGCACATGAAAAGCTGCTCAACATCACTCATCATTAGAGAAATGCACATCAAAACTACAGTGAGGTATCACCTCACACCTGTTAGAATGGGCATCATCAGAAAATGTACAAACAACAAATGCTGGCGAGGGTGTGGACCAAAGGAACCCTCTTCCACTATTGGTGGGAATGTAAATTGATACAGTCACTATGGAGAACAGCATGGAGGTTCCTTAAAAAACTAAAAATAGAATTACCATAGGATCCAGCAATCCCACTTCTGGGCATATAGCCAGAGAAAACCATAAATGAAAAAGACACATTCACCACAATGTTCATTGCAGCACTATTTACAATAGCCAGGTAATGGAAGCAACCTAAATGCCCACAGACAGACGAACGGATAATGATGTGGTCCATCTATGAAACGGAATATTACTCAGCCATAAAAAGGAACGAAACTGGGTCATCTGTGGAGACGTCGACGGATCTAGAGACTGTCATACAGAGTGAAGTAAGTCAGAAGGAGAAAAACAAATATTGTATATTAATGCATATATGTGGAACCTAGAAAAATGGTACAGATGACCCGGTTTGCAGGGCAGAAATAGAGACACAGAGGTAGAGAACAAACGTATGGACACCAAGAGGGGGGAAGCCATGGGTTGTTGGTGGTGGGATGAGTCGGGAGATTGGGATTGTCCTGTATACATGTATATGCATAAAATAGATAACTAATAATAATCCTGCTGAATAAAAAAATAAACTTAAATTTCAAAATTTTAAAAAATAAATAAAATTTTAAAATAAAACGGAAAAAAGTTCTTCCCTTCACACAGATGTATTTATAGGAATGAATTATTTCCATGCTTATATCTATAAATACATAGAAGAGGAATAAAATCTAACTTGAAGCAAAAAAGAAAAAAAAAAAAAAACCAGAACCCACCAGTTATACACAGGAAAACCCTATCAGGGCACTGGCTCCAGCGGCAAACAATTCTGAAGTTGGTCAGAGGTGGGGAATCATCTCCCATGCAGCCAGCAGCCCCCCCACCCCCGCAAGGAGCGTCGTCATTGCAAAGCTGGGGGACCGTGCCGAGGCGTCTGTGAGTCAACGTGAGCCGAGCCCCAGGCCAGCTGCTGCTGAACTGTTCCCACCCTTCCCAGGTAAAACACCTGAATATGTCCAAGGACTTGAAAGCCCAGAGGAAGGGCCGTGGAGCCACAGCAGCGACAGCACGCAGGCCGACTTGGTGCCTGCAGGCCAGCCAGGATGGTCCTGGCCCCGGGCGCTCTTCTGGAAGCTTTCCATTTCCCTGCCTGAGATACTCCTCCTGTCCCAGCCCCCACTGCTTTTTTCCTTCCTCACCTCTGCCCGGGGAGAAATTCCAACGGAAGGTATGGGTGACACATCCTCTTCTTTAGCAGGTGGCAGCCCGGCAACTCCTGCAGAAAGTCCAGCAGAGCCCCACTCACACCGGGCCACCCACAGAGCCGTGGCCCCTCACTCCCTCCCACCAGCACAGCCCCGAGACTGCTGACGGGGCAGAGAATATGGCGTCAGGCACAGCTGCAGGGGCTCTTGCTGCCTGGAGCCGTGTTTATATGGACCTCAACCCAGGCACACCTGGGGAGGGCTGGCCGGCAGGGTCAGGCTGCCCAGGTCAGCCCATCCTCACCCCTCAGGGACTCACATTGCAGAAAATGGACCTCGCTGAACCGGCCAGGTCCAAGGAACAGGTGTGGGCTCCTGAGAGTCTGGATAGACAAGGGGCTGCAGCTCCGGCTTGTTTTCTAATCCTTTTATCTGGCCCATGAGTGGGAGACAACTTCAAGAAGACCCTCTCCTAATGAGAGGAACCCAGGAGTCAGGGAGAGGAGGGGTGATGGGTGGAGACAGAGGCCTGGTGCCCCGGCTGCGGTGGAAGCCTCTGGAAGACCAGGCAGAGGGAGGCCGCACAGAGTGATGTCCAGGGTCACAGACCTGTCGGAGCTGCTGTTTGTTAGCTCAAGTCCTGCTCCGAGGTGCTCTGTGTCAGCTCTGAGTGACAGGTGATCTGGGCTGCTCTGCAATGAGGGCTACGTGCACGGTACCTGTGTGCCCAGCCCTGCCGGGGTACCTGCCCAGGGCAGCTCCGTATCCTGGGAGGGGCCTGACCACGAGAGCACCATGGGCTGCTGGGGATGGGGGGCCTGCCCAGGTGAGCTCCATATCCTGGGATTGCCCTGACCACGAGAGCCCCGTGGGCTGCTGGGGACCTGGTAAACGATGTCGGGACAGTCAGTGAAGCCACCGAGGATATACATCCGGTAGTTCCTAATTCCTACACCCTGCTGGTCGTTCTACCATCCACCAGGACACGGTATTCTGTATGAGACTTCAGTGATGCCTTCTTCTGGATTCCATTGGTCCCCGAAAGGCTCTGCTGCCCTAGTAACCAGATTTGGGAATGGAGAAATGCTGCCGCCTTGTGGCCGTTTGCCACAACAGCAGCTTTAAACCCAGTGCTCATGGTCACTAAATATTCACACTCATTGCAGCCTGTAAATGGCACCTGCCCTGAAAAACAATCCTGGGGTCGAAAATGGACCCAAAACTTCTAAAGAGGGCAACCATGCAAGAGGACAATTTCAAGAGGTTAATTGTACTCTCCGTTTTTTTCTGTTTTTCTGTACCAGAAATTTAAAACGGCCCCTCCGCCACGCCCCGGTACCCAAGGCCTCCGTTGCCCTGCCTGGGCGGGCGGCGGGGCGCTGCCGGGGCGGGCTGGCCGCGGGGATGGCGGTAAGGCGCAAGGACAAGCGAAGCTGGGCCTCAAGAGGCAGCCCGCGGTCCCCGCCCCCGTCTATGGCCATACCACCCTGAACGCGCCCGATCTCGTCTGATCTCGGAAGCTAAGCAGGGTCGGACCTGGTTAGTACTTGGATGGGAGACCGCCTGGGAATACCGGGTGCTGTAGGCTTTTGGCCTCCCGCTGCGGCTCCGCCTTCTCCTTTAGTCGCCCGCGGCGGTGGCCGCCAGCTCCGCCCCCCGCCGGGCAACGCTGCAGGCCCCACCTCCTCCGCCCCCCCCCCTCGCCAACACCACCACAGAGCGCCAGAGGGGCCGCTCCATGCGGCCCGAAGGCGACCCTGGAAGGCAGCGGCACACCCGACGCTCCGGGGGTGGCTGGCCCGGACCCAGACTCCGCCGCGGGCCCGGGTGCCGTCCGTGCGGCCCGCGAGCCCCTCCACCTGCACCTGGCCGGCCCCACCGGCGCCCAGCCCCGGCGCCGCCACCTGTCCGCCGGTGTGGCTCTCCGCAGCTCTCTCCGGATAAAGCTGGATAAAGGTCTGGATGGGAAGGAGGGGCAGTGATTCAGCCTATTGCTCTTACTGCCCCTCCCCCACACTCAGGAGCCCTTTGTGACAAGGCCACAGCTCTGTGATGCAGGCCTGGGGCCTGCCATCAAGTGAACTCCCAGGGCTCTGTTGCCTGAGGGCGGCAATGCAGTTCAGAAGACGGAGAATCTCTTTTCTTTGAAAAACACTGTTGCTATCTGGCTGAGATCCAGCCCAACTTCCTGGGTGATTGATATCATCCTTGGCTTCCTGTGTGGACTGGGGCTCTTCCTCGTGTTACTCCCCTGCTTCCAGAGTAATCCATTCTTAGCACCACCTAGGAAACCTAGAAACATCAGGAAGCATCAAGTAGAGCTGAAGGGGAGGAGCAGGAGTAGGAAGAAAAGTCGATCTTTGAAAGCTTGCAGAGATTGCCTGGAAGAACTGGAGGGGACTCACAACCTGGCTTCACCTCTGCGGAGCTGCCTGGGGAGGCTTCCTGGCAAGGGCAACTTTCATCAGCTCTCATGGCAAGACCCTCCTGGTGAGATGTGCAAAGCAGTGCCTGCTGGAGCCTGTGGAGGATACTGCTTGAAGGGTTGGGAACCCTGCAGGAACACCTCCTGTAGGGTTTCCTTCCTGGTTCAAGACACTCGAGAGGTGCTGGAAGCACATATTACAAGGTTTTGGGTAAAGCACGGGTGGACCCTACCCCTCAAGGTCCTCAAGCCCATCAATCTCTTGAAGTCGACAAAGTTCCAACCCTCCACCACCCTGCGGTTAGCCTCGTCCCCTTCAGCCACCTGTGTATCTGGGTCCCACTCAACAGTCACGTTTGCCGAGTTCGCAGAGAAACCTCCTCAGGCTCATTCAGGAGAGAAGGTGAGAACAGAAGAGTCCGTTCCTGCCCTGAAGAGGCCTCTCCTTGTCCCCTCCACTGTGTGTAAGGAAATCCAGAGTGCCCTGGGAGCGATTCCACCTGGTGACTACCATGGGCCCTCAAAGGCTTCTCTGACTGCACAGCAGGGCAGGCCACCTTCTCAGTCCCTCACACTCAGCCTTGTGGGCAGAACCTGGAAGAGTGAGACTGTGGAGTGGGTCAAGAGGGACAGCCTAGAGCCAGGTCCAAGTTCAGCAATGGTCAGGAATGAGCCAAGAGAGGAGAGTGGTGGTCAGGCCTCAGGAGACCCCTGCCATAGGGTAACAGTGATGGAGGTGAACTTAGGATCCCAATCTTTGAGAGGTGAAGAGGCCAGGGAGGCTGTGGAGGACAAGGAGTCTCCTGCTCTTCAACCACAGTCTAGTGTTATCTTGGAAACCAAAGTGTTGACAAAATCCCAAACCACAGATGCACCTATGAGGAGTTTAGAGGTGCCAGGGGCCAGTAAAAGTTTCCTACAACCTAGAATGTCTGTTTTCCAACATCTAGGTGAGCCATGCCTTAACATGGAGGTTGCTAGTGAGTTTAACTCCAAAGTAAAGGTACAGTCAGACAACCAGCTTCAGGACTTCCCCAAACACAGGTTCCTTGCTGCAGACAACTTGGCTTCTCAGGTGCCTCAGTGCCATCCCCAGAGAGTCCCCACCAGAGACACGTTAGCTTCCCAGGAGCCAAGCTCCCAAGGAGCCAAAGGAGCAACCTAGGGCAGCAGGAGCCCAAAACTTCAAAACTCCAAGACTCATGGAAGAGCCAGAGCAAGATGATTGCCCCTACTTACAAAAGAGAGGACCGTAGGAGGCATAAACCAGGAGAGCACGAAGAGAGGTTTAAAGAATGAGGGACCCCTCAAGCTGGAAGTATGAGCCGCCCTGCCCAGGTCAGGGGAATAACAGACTCTATTGGGAGCAGATGTCTCCTGCTCATGCCAGAGAAGAAATATAGCCCTCCAGAAAGCCTCTTCAGAAAAAGGATGAGGCTATTTTTAAAGTGGATTTTCCCCAATAAAAAAGTCAATGGTCGAGATGCTCTGCAAAGAAAAAAAAAAAACCCATATCAGCCACTGCCCAGAGTCACGGATCAGTCAAAAGCAGATCAATCTTGAAGAGTGAGACTGCTGAGGGTCAGGCACTCATGACAGCTGTTGGACAGATCGTAGAAGAAAAAAGAGCAATTCACCATGGACTTCATGCCACAGAGTTAAATGAGCACAGAGTGGAATTCCAAGTCCCAGTATGTGGGGGTTTCTGCTACCATAGGCTTACCTCCTACCCAGAGCAAGGGAGAATGATGGGTTCTACAGCCTGCAGTCATAAAGCCACCTCCAAGGGCCAGAGTTGTTCTGTCAGGGAAAGGGAAGTCAGACACCAACATAGTTTGAAAAGTGTAAGGTTCGACGATGAGCAGCTGGGCCTAAGGTGCCTCCCATCCTTGTCCCCCAGGAAGAGTGTGTTTCCAGTTAGTACCTGCCAGTATGGGCCAAGGATTCCAGGTGCCCCAGCCCGCCATAAACACTGTCCAAGGCATTGTCATCTTTGGGGAGGTGTCTTGCCTGGTCGACAGTAAAATCCTTCTTTAGTCTACCCTTTAGTAGGAAAACATGTCTCCAAGTAAAAATTCAGTCCATGTAGAGAAAATGATTTTCTCATTAGCACATCCAAGATATTTAATGTTCCCCAATACATATATATATATATATATATATATATATATATATATATATATATATATATATATATATATATTTCTAATAAAAGCATAGTGTAATGGCAAAAAAAAAGAAATTTAAAACGGCATGGAAAAATGCTGAACATTAGGAATAATTAAAGATATGCAAATCCAAATTACAAAAACCTATCCGCTCACACCAGTCAGAATGGCCATCAGCAAGAATTCTGCAAAAAGTAAATGCTGAAGGGGTTTTAGAGAAATGCCTACCCTTGGTCCAAAGTGGGACATGGTAAGAGCCAGTAATGAAAACAAAAATGAGGTGCCTTGTAAAGGTAAATACTGAGCTACCATTCAATCAAGCATACCCACTGCTGGGCCTATCGCCTGAGGGGATGAGAATCAAAAAAACACAGGCTGGGCTTCACTGGTGGCGCAGTGGTTGAGAGCCCGCCTGCCAATGCAGGGGACACGCGTTCATGCTCCGGGTCGGGAAGATCCCACGTGCCGCGGAGCGGCTTGTCCCGTGAGCTAGGGCTGCTGGGCCTGCGCGTCTGGAGCCTGTGCTCTGCAATGGGAGGGTCCACCGCAGTGAGAGGCCCACGTACCGCAAAAAAAAAAAAAAAACAAAAAAAACCCAAAAAAAACAAAGACTGGCAATCCTCCACTCCAGCAATATTTACCATAGCCAACACTTGGAAGCTACGAAAATGTCCATCAACAGAGGAATGCACAAAGAAGAAGTGGTCCATGTACACAATGGAATATGACTCCAATAAAAATATATATATAAATACAATTTATAAAACAAACCTAAGTAAGGAGACATCAGCTTTTGGGGGCACATTCCACTCTAATATATAACCGAGGAACACCACTGCCCGGATGGTCTGTTTCCCTAGTTCCCAGGTTGGGAAAAGCAGAAATGCTGCCGCCCTCTGGCCGTTACCTGCAACAGCAGCTTTAAGACCTGTGCTAAGGGTCACTTCATATGCAGCAGTACTGGTGGGCTGTAAATGAAACCTGCCCTCAAAACGTCTTGAGGGAGGTAATGGCCAAAATATTTCTAAATGTCACACACACTTCACGAAGACAATTTGAAGAGGTAAGCTGTACTCACAGTTGAAGAAAAGAAGGACATGCCAGAAAGCTCAATTTCAAGGGATTATGAGACGCATGCAAATCCAGCCACAAAGTGGTATCGGCTCACACTAGTCAGAACACACATCAGCAAAAAAACTACAAACAAAAAATGCTGAAGGTGTTGTGGAGAAGTGCATACCCTCAACTTTAAGCGGGACGTAACCTGGAAAGAGCCACTAATGAGAACAGACTGGAGGTGCCTCTACAAGGTAAACATTCCGCTACCATATGATCCAGCAGGCCCACTCCTGGGCCTATAACCTAAGAAGACAGAATTGGAAAGACACAGGCAGGCAAATGTGCATTGCCGCAGCATTACAATAGCCATGACGTGGAAGCAACCAAAAAGTCCATCAACAGATGAGTGGACAAAGAAGAGCTGGTACATGTACAGAGAGAATATTAGCCAAGGAAGAAAAGGACACCATGCCATTTGCAGCACCGTAGATGAGTCTAGAGGTGATCACGTGACTTGTAGTAAGTCAGAAAGAGAAAGACACGTATCGTAGGATATCACTTATAGATGTTACCTAGAAATTGATACCAGTGAAGATATTTCCACAGAGAAGGGCAATCCCAGATTCATTAAACAAACTTATGGATCACCAACGGAAAGGTGTGAGGATTGGATACATTACGAGATTGGGGTGAACAGACATATACAAACACAGGTGAAATATATAATCACCAAAGACCTACAGAATACCAAGAGAAGACTGCTCAACATTCTGTCATAACGTACATGGGAAAAGGATCCCAGCAAGAACAGACATATGTATATGTGTAAAAGAACCACATCTTGCACACCTGCAACAAGCCAAACATTGTAATCAAACATGCTGTGATTAAAAAAATAAAAAAATTAAATTAAGAAAACGAACAAGAAGTAGTGAGACAAACTTAAGGGGCCTTCTCCTGGCACATTCCATTCTAAATTACAACCTAGAACACGACTTCCATTGAGGCTCTGCTGCCCTAGTAACCAGATTTGGTAAGGGAGAACTGCTGCCCCCTTGTGGCCGTTTCACACAACAGCACCTTTAATCCCAGCGCTAATGGTCAGTTGATATTCAAAATCATTGCAGGCCTGTAAATGACACCTGCCCTGAAAACAAATCCTGGGGTCATATATCGACCAAAAAATTCAAAAGACGTCCATATTTCAAAACGACACTTTCAAGAGGCATATTTTGTTCTGCATATTTGTTCTGCACATTAGGGTTCTGCTTCTTTTTCTTTCTTTCTTTCTTTATTAAAAAAAAAAAAAACGGGAATGGAAAAAGGCAACCCTCAGAATGGGAGAAAATATTTGCAAACGAATCCACGGACAAAGGTTTAATCTCCAATATATATAACAGCTCATGCAGCTTAATATTAAAAAAAAACAAACAACCCAATACAAAAATGGGCAGAAGATCTAAATAGACGTTTCTTCAAAGAAGACACAGAGATGGCCAAGACGCACATGAAAAGCTGCTCAACATCACTCATCATTAGAGAAATGCACATCAAAACTACAGTGAGGTATCACCTCACACCTGTTAGAATGGGCATCATCAGAAAATGTACAAACAACAAATGCTGGGGAGGGTGTGGACCAAAGGAACCCTCTTCCACTATTGGTGGGAATGTAAATTGATACAGTCACTATGGAGAACAGCATGGAGGTTCCTTAAAAAACTAAAAATAGAATTACCATAGGATCCAGCAATCCCACTTCTGGGCATATAGCCAGAGAAAACCATAAATGAAAAAGACACATTCACCACAATGTTCATTGCAGCACTATTTACAATAGCCAGGTAATGGAAGCAACCTAAATGCCCACAGACAGACGAACGGATAATGATGTGGTCCATCTATGAAACGGAATATTACTCAGCCATAAAAAGGAACGAAACTGGGTCATCTGTGGAGACGTCGACGGATCTAGAGACTGTCATACAGAGTGAAGTAAGTCAGAAGGAGAAAAACAAATATTGTATATTAATGCATATATGTGGAACCTAGAAAAATGGTACAGATGACCCGGTTTGCAGGGCAGAAATAGAGACACAGAGGTAGAGAACAAACGTATGGACACCAAGAGGGGGGAAGCCATGGGTTGTTGGTGGTGGGATGAGTCGGGAGATTGGGATTGTCCTGTATACATGTATATGCATAAAATAGATAACTAATAATAATCCTGCTGAATAAAAAAATAAACTTAAATTTCAAAATTTTTAAAAATAAATAAAATTTTAAAATAAAACGGAAAAAAGTTCTTCCCTTCACACAGATGTATTTATAGGAATGAATTATTTCCATGCTTATATCTATAAATACATAGAAGAGGAATAAAATCTAACTTGAAGCAAAAAAGAAAAAAAAAAAAAACCAGAACCCACCAGTTATACACAGGAAAACCCTATCAGGGCACTGGCTCCAGCGGCAAACAATTCTGAAGTTGGTCAGAGGTGGGGAATCATCTCCCATGCAGCCAGCAGCCCCCCCACCCCCGCAAGGAGCGTCGTCATTGCAAAGCTGGGGGACCGTGCCGAGGCGTCTGTGAGTCAACGTGAGCCGAGCCCCAGGCCAGCTGCTGCTGAACTGTTCCCACCCTTCCCAGGTAAAACACCTGAATATGTCCAAGGACTTGAAAGCCCAGAGGAAGGGCCGTGGAGCCACAGCAGCGACAGCACGCAGGCCGACTTGGTGCCTGCAGGCCAGCCAGGATGGTCCTGGCCCCGGGCGCTCTTCTGGAAGCTTTCCATTTCCCTGCCTGAGATACTCCTCCTGTCCCAGCCCCCACTGCTTTTTTCCTTCCTCACCTCTGCCCGGGGAGAAATTCCAACGGAAGGTATGGGTGACACATCCTCTTCTTTAGCAGGTGGCAGCCCGGCAACTCCTGCAGAAAGTCCAGCAGAGCCCCACTCACACCGGGCCACCCACAGAGCCGTGGCCCCTCACTCCCTCCCACCAGCACAGCCCCGAGACTGCTGACGGGGCAGAGAATATGGCGTCAGGCACAGCTGCAGGGGCTCTTGCTGCCTGGAGCCGTGTTTATATGGACCTCAACCCAGGCACACCTGGGGAGGGCTGGCCGGCAGGGTCAGGCTGCCCAGGTCAGCCCATCCTCACCCCTCAGGGACTCACATTGCAGAAAATGGACCTCGCTGAACCGGCCAGGTCCAAGGAACAGGTGTGGGCTCCTGAGAGTCTGGATAGACAAGGGGCTGCAGCTCCGGCTTGTTTTCTAATCCTTTTATCTGGCCCATGAGTGGGAGACAACTTCAAGAAGACCCTCTCCTAATGAGAGGAACCCAGGAGTCAGGGAGAGGAGGGGTGATGGGTGGAGACAGAGGCCTGGTGCCCCGGCTGCGGTGGAAGCCTCTGGAAGACCAGGCAGAGGGAGGCCGCACAGAGTGATGTCCAGGGTCACAGACCTGTCGGAGCTGCTGTTTGTTAGCTCAAGTCCTGCTCCGAGGTGCTCTGTGTCAGCTCTGAGTGACAGGTGATCTGGGCTGCTCTGCAATGAGGGCTACGTGCACGGTACCTGTGTGCCCAGCCCTGCCGGGGTACCTGCCCAGGGCAGCTCCGTATCCTGGGAGGGGCCTGACCACGAGAGCACCATGGGCTGCTGGGGATGGGGGGCCTGCCCAGGTGAGCTCCATATCCTGGGATTGCCCTGACCACGAGAGCCCCGTGGGCTGCTGGGGACCTGGTAAACGATGTCGGGACAGTCAGTGAAGCCACCGAGGATATACATCCGGTAGTTCCTAATTCCTACACCCTGCTGGTCGTTCTACCATCCACCAGGACACGGTATTCTGTATGAGACTTCAGTGATGCCTTCTTCTGGATTCCATTGGTCCCCGAAAGGCTCTGCTGCCCTAGTAACCAGATTTGGGAATGGAGAAATGCTGCCGCCTTGTGGCCGTTTGCCACAACAGCAGCTTTAAACCCAGTGCTCATGGTCACTAAATATTCACACTCATTGCAGCCTGTAAATGGCACCTGCCCTGAAAAACAATCCTGGGGTCGAAAATGGACCCAAAACTTCTAAAGAGGGCAACCATGCAAGAGGACAATTTCAAGAGGTTAATTGTACTCTCCGTTTTTTTCTGTTTTTCTGTACCAGAAATTTAAAACGGCCCCTCCGCCACGCCCCGGTACCCGAGGCCTCCGTTGCCCTGCCTGGGCGGGCGGCGGGGCGCTGCCGGGGCGGGCTGGCCGCGGGGATGGCGGTAAGGCGCAAGGACAAGCGAAGCTGGGCCTCAAGAGGCAGCCCGCGGTCCCCGCCCCCGTCTATGGCCATACCACCCTGAACGCGCCCGATCTCGTCTGATCTCGGAAGCTAAGCAGGGTCGGACCTGGTTAGTACTTGGATGGGAGACCGCCTGGGAATACCGGGTGCTGTAGGCTTTTGGCCTCCCGCTGCGGCTCCGCCTTCTCCTTTAGTCGCCCGCGGCGGTGGCCGCCAGCTCCGCCCCCCGCCGGGCAACGCTGCAGGCCCCACCTCCTCCGCGCCCCCCCCTCGCCAACACCACCACAGAGCGCCAGAGGGGCCGCTCCATGCGGCCCGAAGGCGACCCTGGAAGGCAGCGGCACACCCGACGCTCCGGGGGTGGCTGGCCCGGACCCAGACTCCGCCGCGGGCCCGGGTGCCGTCCGTGCGGCCCGCGAGCCCCTCCACCTGCACCTGGCCGGCCCCACCGGCGCCCAGCCCCGGCGCCGCCACCTGTCCGCCGGTGTGGCTCTCCGCAGCTCTCTCCGGATAAAGCTGGATAAAGGTCTGGATGGGAAGGAGGGGCAGTGATTCAGCCTATTGCTCTTAGTGCCCCTCCCCCACACTCAGGAGCCCTTTGTGACAAGGCCACAGCTCTGTGATGCAGGCCTGGGGCCTGCCATCAAGTGAACTCCCAGGGCTCTGTTGCCTGAGGGCGGCAATGCAGTTCAGAAGACGGAGAATCTCTTTTCTTTGAAAAACACTGTTGCTATCTGGCTGAGATCCAGCCCAACTTCCTGGGTGATTGATATCATCCTTGGCTTCCTGTGTGGACTGGGGCTCTTCCTCGTGTTACTCCCCTGCTTCCAGAGTAATCCATTCTTAGCACCACCTAGGAAACCTAGAAACATCAGGAAGCATCAAGTAGAGCTGAAGGGGAGGAGCAGGAGTAGGAAGAAAAGTCGATCTTTGAAAGCTTGCAGAGATTGCCTGGAAGAACTGGAGGGGACTCACAACCTGGCTTCACCTCTGCGGAGCTGCCTGGGGAGGCTTCCTGGCAAGGGCAACTTTCATCAGCTCTCATGGCAAGACCCTCCTGGTGAGATGTGCAAAGCAGTGCCTGCTGGAGCCTGTGGAGGATACTGCTTGAAGGGTTGGGAACCCTGCAGGAACACCTCCTGTAGGGTTTCCTTCCTGGTTCAAGACACTCGAGAGGTGCTGGAAGCACATATTACAAGGTTTTGGGTAAAGCACGGGTGGACCCTACCCCTCAAGGTCCTCAAGCCCATCAATCTCTTGAAGTCGACAAAGTTCCAACCCTCCACCACCCTGCGGTTAGCCTCGTCCCCTTCAGCCACCTGTGTATCTGGGTCCCACTCAACAGTCACGTTTGCCGAGTTCGCGGAGAAACCTCCTCAGGCTCATTCAGGAGAGAAGGTGAGAACAGAAGAGTCCGTTCCTGCCCTGAAGAGGCCTCTCCTTGTCCCCTCCACTGTGTGTAAGGAAATCCAGAGTGCCCTGGGAGCGATTCCACCTGGTGACTACCATGGGCCCTCAAAGGCTTCTCTGACTGCACAGCAGGGCAGGCCACCTTCTCAGTCCCTCACACTCAGCCTTGTGGGCAGAACCTGGAAGAGTGAGACTGTGGAGTGGGTCAAGAGGGACAGCCTAGAGCCAGGTCCAAGTTCAGCAATGGTCAGGAATGAGCCAAGAGAGGAGAGTGGTGGTCAGGCCTCAGGAGACCCCTGCCATAGGGTAACAGTGATGGAGGTGAACTTAGGATCCCAATCTTTGAGAGGTGAAGAGGCCAGGGAGGCTGTGGAGGACAAGGAGTCTCCTGCTCTTCAACCACAGTCTAGTGTTATCTTGGAAACCAAAGTGTTGACAAAATCCCAAACCACAAATGCACCTATGAGGAGTTTAGAGGTGCCAGGGGCCAGTAAAAGTTTCCTACAACCTAGAATGTCTGTTTTCCAACATCTAGGTGAGCCATGCCTTAACATGGAGGTTGCTAGTGAGTTTAACTCCAAAGTAAAGGTACAGTCAGACAACCAGCTTCAGGACTTTCCCAAACACAGGTTCCTTGCTGCAGACAACTTGGCTTCTCAGGTGCCTCAGTGCCATCCCCAGAGAGTCCCCACAAGAGACACGTTAGCTTCCCAGGAGCCAAGTGGCCTTATGGAAGGCCAAAGGAGCAACCTAGGGCAGCAGGAGCCCAAAACTTCAAAACTCCAAGACTCATGGAAGAGCCAGAGCAAGATGATTGCCCCTACTTACAAAAGAGAGGACCGTAGGAGGCATAAACCAGGAGAGCACGAAGAGAGGTTTAAAGAATGAGGGACCCCTCAAGCTGGAAGTATGAGCCGCCCTGCCCAGGTCAGGGGAATAACAGACTCTATTGGGAGCAGATGTCTCCTGCTCATGCCAGAGAAGAAATATAGCCCTCCAGAAAGCCTCTTCAGAAAAAGGATGAGGCTATTTTTAAAGTGGATTTTCCCCAATAAAAAAGTCAATGGTCGAGATGCTCTGCAAAGAAAAAAAAAAAAACCCATATCAGCCACTGCCCAGAGTCACGGATCAGTCAAAAGCAGATCAATCTTGAAGAGTGAGACTGCTGAGGGTCAGGCACTCATGACAGCTGTTGGACAGATCGTAGAAGAAAAAAGAGCAATTCACCATGGACTTCATGCCACAGAGTTAAATGAGCACAGAGTGGAATTCCAAGTCCCAGTATGTGGGGGTTTCTGCTACCATAGGCTTACCTCCTACCCAGAGCAAGGGAGAATGATGGGTTCTACAGCCTGCAGTCATAAAGCCACCTCCAAGGGCCAGAGTTGTTCTGTCAGGGAAAGGGAAGTCAGACACCAACATAGTTTGAAAAGTGTAAGGTTCGACGATGAGCAGCTGGGCCTAAGGTGCCTCCCATCCTTGTCCCCCAGGAAGAGTGTGTTTCCAGTTAGTACCTGCCAGTATGGGCCAAGGATTCCAGGTGCCCCAGCCCGCCATAAACACTGTCCAAGGCATTGTCATCTTTGGGGAGGTGTCTTGCCTGGTCGACAGTAAAATCCTTCTTTAGTCTACCCTTTAGTAGGAAAACATGTCTCCAAGTAAAAATTCAGTCCATGTAGAGAAAATGATTTTCTCATTAGCACATCCAAGATATTTAATGTTCCCCAATACATATATATATATATATATATATATATATATATATATATATATATATATATATATATATATTTCTAATAAAAGCATAGTGTAATGGCAAAAAAAAAGAAATTTAAAACGGCATGGAAAAATGCTGAACATTAGGAATAATTAAAGATATGCAAATCCAAATTACAAAAACCTATCCGCTCACACCAGTCAGAATGGCCATCAGCAAGAATTCTGCAAAAAGTAAATGCTGAAGGGGTTTTAGAGAAATGCCTACCCTTGGTCCAAAGTGGGACATGGTAAGAGCCAGTAATGAAAACAAAAATGAGGTGCCTTGTAAAGGTAAATACTGAGCTACCATTCAATCAAGCATACCCACTGCTGGGCCTATCGCCTGAGGGGATGAGAATCAAAAAAACACAGGCTGGGCTTCACTGGTGGCGCAGTGGTTGAGAGCCCGCCTGCCAATGCAGGGGACACGCGTTCATGCTCCGGGTCGGGAAGATCCCACGTGCCGCGGAGCGGCTTGTCCCGTGAGCTAGGGCTGCTGGGCCTGCGCGTCTGGAGCCTGTGCTCTGCAATGGGAGGGTCCACCGCAGTGAGAGGCCCACGTACCGCAAAAAAAAAAAAAAAAAAAAAAAAAAAACCCAAAAAAAACAAAGACTGGCAATCCTCCACTCCAGCAATATTTACCATAGCCAACACTTGGAAGCTACGAAAATGTCCATCAACAGAGGAATGCACAAAGAAGAAGTGGTCCATGTACACAATGGAATATGACTCCAATAAAAATATATATATAAATACAATTTATAAAACAAACCTAAGTAAGGAGACATCAGCTTTTGGGGGCACATTCCACTCTAATATATAACCGAGGAACACCACTGCCCGGATGGTCTGTTTCCCTAGTTCCCAGGTTGGGAAAAGCAGAAATGCTGCCGCCCTCTGGCCGTTACCTGCAACAGCAGCTTTAAGACCTGTGCTAAGGGTCACTTCATATGCAGCAGTACTGGTGGGCTGTAAATGAAACCTGCCCTCAAAACGTCTTGAGGGAGGTAATGGCCAAAATATTTCTAAATGTCACACACACTTCACGAAGACAATTTGAAGAGGTAAGCTGTACTCACAGTTGAAGAAAAGAAGGACATGCCAGAAAGCTCAATTTCAAGGGATTATGAGACGCATGCAAATCCAGCCACAAAGTGGTATCGGCTCACACTAGTCAGAACACACATCAGCAAAAAAACTACAAACAAAAAATGCTGAAGGTGTTGTGGAGAAGTGCATACCCTCAACTTTAAGCGGGACGTAACCTGGAAAGAGCCACTAATGAGAACAGACTGGAGGTGCCTCTACAAGGTAAACATTCCGCTACCATATGATCCAGCAGGCCCACTCCTGGGCCTATAACCTAAGAAGACAGAATTGGAAAGACACAGGCAGGCAAATGTGCATTGCCGCAGCATTACAATAGCCATGACGTGGAAGCAACCAAAAAGTCCATCAACAGATGAGTGGACAAAGAAGAGCTGGTACATGTACAGAGAGAATATTAGCCAAGGAAGAAAAGGACACCATGCCATTTGCAGCACCGTAGATGAGTCTAGAGGTGATCACGTGACTTGTAGTAAGTCAGAAAGAGAAAGACACGTATCGTAGGATATCACTTATAGATGTTACCTAGAAATTGATACCAGTGAAGATATTTCCACAGAGAAGGGCAATCCCAGATTCATTAAACAAACTTATGGATCACCAACGGAAAGGTGTGAGGATTGGATACATTACGAGATTGGGGTGAACAGACATATACAAACACAGGTGAAATATATAATCACCAAAGACCTACAGAATACCAAGAGAAGACTGCTCAACATTCTGTCATAACGTACATGGGAAAAGGATCCCAGCAAGAACAGACATATGTATATGTGTAAAAGAACCACATCTTGCACACCTGCAACAAGCCAAACATTGTAATCAAACATGCTGTGATTAAAAAAATAAAAAAATTAAATTAAGAAAACGAACAAGAAGTAGTGAGACAAACTTAAGGGGCCTTCTCCTGGCACATTCCATTCTAAATTACAACCTAGAACACGACTTCCATTGAGGCTCTGCTGCCCTAGTAACCAGATTTGGTAAGGGAGAACTGCTGCCCCCTTGTGGCCGTTTCACACAACAGCACCTTTAATCCCAGCGCTAATGGTCAGTTGATATTCAAAATCATTGCAGGCCTGTAAATGACACCTGCCCTGAAAACAAATCCTGGGGTCATATATCGACCAAAAAATTCAAAAGACGTCCATATTTCAAAACGACACTTTCAAGAGGCATATTTTGTTCTGCATATTTGTTCTGCACATTAGGGTTCTGCTTCTTTTTCTTTCTTTCTTTCTTTATTAAAAAAAAAAAAAACGGGAATGGAAAAAGGCAACCCTCAGAATGGGAGAAAATATTTGCAAACGAATCCACGGACAAAGGTTTAATCTCCAATATATATAACAGCTCATGCAGCTTAATATTAAAAAAAAACAAACAACCCAATACAAAAATGGGCAGAAGATCTAAATAGACGTTTCTTCAAAGAAGACACAGAGATGGCCAAGACGCACATGAAAAGCTGCTCAACATCACTCATCATTAGAGAAATGCACATCAAAACTACAGTGAGGTATCACCTCACACCTGTTAGAATGGGCATCATCAGAAAATGTACAAACAACAAATGCTGGGGAGGGTGTGGACCAAAGGAACCCTCTTCCACTATTGGTGGGAATGTAAATTGATACAGTCACTATGGAGAACAGCATGGAGGTTCCTTAAAAAACTAAAAATAGAATTACCATAGGATCCAGCAATCCCACTTCTGGGCATATAGCCAGAGAAAACCATAAATGAAAAAGACACATTCACCACAATGTTCATTGCAGCACTATTTACAATAGCCAGGTAATGGAAGCAACCTAAATGCCCACAGACAGACGAACGGATAATGATGTGGTCCATCTATGAAACGGAATATTACTCAGCCATAAAAAGGAACGAAACTGGGTCATCTGTGGAGACGTCGACGGATCTAGAGACTGTCATACAGAGTGAAGTAAGTCAGAAGGAGAAAAACAAATATTGTATATTAATGCATATATGTGGAACCTAGAAAAATGGTACAGATGACCCGGTTTGCAGGGCAGAAATAGAGACACAGAGGTAGAGAACAAACGTATGGACACCAAGAGGGGGGAAGCCATGGGTTGTTGGTGGTGGGATGAGTCGGGAGATTGGGATTGTCCTGTATACATGTATATGCATAAAATAGATAACTAATAATAATCCTGCTGAATAAAAAAATAAACTTAAATTTCAAAATTTTAAAAAATAAATAAAATTTTAAAATAAAACGGAAAAAAGTTCTTCCCTTCACACAGATGTATTTATAGGAATGAATTATTTCCATGCTTATATCTATAAATACATAGAAGAGGAATAAAATCTAACTTGAAGCAAAAAAGAAAAAAAAAAAAAAACCAGAACCCACCAGTTATACACAGGAAAACCCTATCAGGGCACTGGCTCCAGCGGCAAACAATTCTGAAGTTGGTCAGAGGTGGGGAATCATCTCCCATGCAGCCAGCAGCCCCCCCACCCCCGCAAGGAGCGTCGTCATTGCAAAGCTGGGGGACCGTGCCGAGGCGTCTGTGAGTCAACGTGAGCCGAGCCCCAGGCCAGCTGCTGCTGAACTGTTCCCACCCTTCCCAGGTAAAACACCTGAATATGTCCAAGGACTTGAAAGCCCAGAGGAAGGGCCGTGGAGCCACAGCAGCGACAGCACGCAGGCCGACTTGGTGCCTGCAGGCCAGCCAGGATGGTCCTGGCCCCGGGCGCTCTTCTGGAAGCTTTCCATTTCCCTGCCTGAGATACTCCTCCTGTCCCAGCCCCCACTGCTTTTTTCCTTCCTCACCTCTGCCCGGGGAGAAATTCCAACGGAAGGTATGGGTGACACATCCTCTTCTTTAGCAGGTGGCAGCCCGGCAACTCCTGCAGAAAGTCCAGCAGAGCCCCACTCACACCGGGCCACCCACAGAGCCGTGGCCCCTCACTCCCTCCCACCAGCACAGCCCCGAGACTGCTGACGGGGCAGAGAATATGGCGTCAGGCACAGCTGCAGGGGCTCTTGCTGCCTGGAGCCGTGTTTATATGGACCTCAACCCAGGCACACCTGGGGAGGGCTGGCCGGCAGGGTCAGGCTGCCCAGGTCAGCCCATCCTCACCCCTCAGGGACTCACATTGCAGAAAATGGACCTCGCTGAACCGGCCAGGTCCAAGGAACAGGTGTGGGCTCCTGAGAGTCTGGATAGACAAGGGGCTGCAGCTCCGGCTTGTTTTCTAATCCTTTTATCTGGCCCATGAGTGGGAGACAACTTCAAGAAGACCCTCTCCTAATGAGAGGAACCCAGGAGTCAGGGAGAGGAGGGGTGATGGGTGGAGACAGAGGCCTGGTGCCCCGGCTGCGGTGGAAGCCTCTGGAAGACCAGGCAGAGGGAGGCCGCACAGAGTGATGTCCAGGGTCACAGACCTGTCGGAGCTGCTGTTTGTTAGCTCAAGTCCTGCTCCGAGGTGCTCTGTGTCAGCTCTGAGTGACAGGTGATCTGGGCTGCTCTGCAATGAGGGCTACGTGCACGGTACCTGTGTGCCCAGCCCTGCCGGGGTACCTGCCCAGGGCAGCTCCGTATCCTGGGAGGGGCCTGACCACGAGAGCACCATGGGCTGCTGGGGATGGGGGGCCTGCCCAGGTGAGCTCCATATCCTGGGATTGCCCTGACCACGAGAGCCCCGTGGGCTGCTGGGGACCTGGTAAACGATGTCGGGACAGTCAGTGAAGCCACCGAGGATATACATCCGGTAGTTCCTAATTCCTACACCCTGCTGGTCGTTCTACCATCCACCAGGACACGGTATTCTGTATGAGACTTCAGTGATGCCTTCTTCTGGATTCCATTGGTCCCCGAAAGGCTCTGCTGCCCTAGTAACCAGATTTGGGAATGGAGAAATGCTGCCGCCTTGTGGCCGTTTGCCACAACAGCAGCTTTAAACCCAGTGCTCATGGTCACTAAATATTCACACTCATTGCAGCCTGTAAATGGCACCTGCCCTGAAAAACAATCCTGGGGTCGAAAATGGACCCAAAACTTCTAAAGAGGGCAACCATGCAAGAGGACAATTTCAAGAGGTTAATTGTACTCTCCGTTTTTTTCTGTTTTTCTGTACCAGAAATTTAAAACGGCCCCTCCGCCACGCCCCGGTACCCGAGGCCTCCGTTGCCCTGCCTGGGCGGGCGGCGGGGCGCTGCCGGGGCGGGCTGGCCGCGGGGATGGCGGTAAGGCGCAAGGACAAGCGAAGCTGGGCCTCAAGAGGCAGCCCGCGGTCCCCGCCCCCGTCTATGGCCATACCACCCTGAACGCGCCCGATCTCGTCTGATCTCGGAAGCTAAGCAGGGTCGGACCTGGTTAGTACTTGGATGGGAGACCGCCTGGGAATACCGGGTGCTGTAGGCTTTTGGCCTCCCGCTGCGGCTCCGCCTTCTCCTTTAGTCGCCCGCGGCGGTGGCCGCCAGCTCCGCCCCCCGCCGGGCAACGCTGCAGGCCCCACCTCCTCCGCGCCCCCCCCTCGCCAACACCACCACAGAGCGCCAGAGGGGCCGCTCCATGCGGCCCGAAGGCGACCCTGGAAGGCAGCGGCACACCCGACGCTCCGGGGGTGGCTGGCCCGGACCCAGACTCCGCCGCGGGCCCGGGTGCCGTCCGTGCGGCCCGCGAGCCCCTCCACCTGCACCTGGCCGGCCCCACCGGCGCCCAGCCCCGGCGCCGCCACCTGTCCGCCGGTGTGGCTCTCCGCAGCTCTCTCCGGATAAAGCTGGATAAAGGTCTGGATGGGAAGGAGGGGCAGTGATTCAGCCTATTGCTCTTAGTGCCCCTCCCCCACACTCAGGAGCCCTTTGTGACAAGGCCACAGCTCTGTGATGCAGGCCTGGGGCCTGCCATCAAGTGAACTCCCAGGGCTCTGTTGCCTGAGGGCGGCAATGCAGTTCAGAAGACGGAGAATCTCTTTTCTTTGAAAAACACTGTTGCTATCTGGCTGAGATCCAGCCCAACTTCCTGGGTGATTGATATCATCCTTGGCTTCCTGTGTGGACTGGGGCTCTTCCTCGTGTTACTCCCCTGCTTCCAGAGTAATCCATTCTTAGCACCACCTAGGAAACCTAGAAACATCAGGAAGCATCAAGTAGAGCTGAAGGGGAGGAGCAGGAGTAGGAAGAAAAGTCGATCTTTGAAAGCTTGCAGAGATTGCCTGGAAGAACTGGAGGGGACTCACAACCTGGCTTCACCTCTGCGGAGCTGCCTGGGGAGGCTTCCTGGCAAGGGCAACTTTCATCAGCTCTCATGGCAAGACCCTCCTGGTGAGATGTGCAAAGCAGTGCCTGCTGGAGCCTGTGGAGGATACTGCTTGAAGGGTTGGGAACCCTGCAGGAACACCTCCTGTAGGGTTTCCTTCCTGGTTCAAGACACTCGAGAGGTGCTGGAAGCACATATTACAAGGTTTTGGGTAAAGCACGGGTGGACCCTACCCCTCAAGGTCCTCAAGCCCATCAATCTCTTGAAGGCGACAAAGTTCCAACCCTCCACCACCCTGCGGTTAGCCTCGTCCCCTTCAGCCACCTGTGTATCTGGGTCCCACTCAACAGTCACGTTTGCCGAGTTCGCGGAGAAACCTCCTCAGGCTCATTCAGGAGAGAAGGTGAGAACAGAAGAGTCCGTTCCTGCCCTGAAGAGGCCTCTCCTTGTCCCCTCCACTGTGTGTAAGGAAATCCAGAGTGCCCTGGGAGCGATTCCACCTGGTGACTACCATGGGCCCTCAAAGGCTTCTCTGACTGCACAGCAGGGCAGGCCACCTTCTCAGTCCCTCACACTCAGCCTTGTGGGCAGAACCTGGAAGAGTGAGACTGTGGAGTGGGTCAAGAGGGACAGCCTAGAGCCAGGTCCAAGTTCAGCAATGGTCAGGAATGAGCCAAGAGAGGAGAGTGGTGGTCAGGCCTCAGGAGACCCCTGCCATAGGGTAACAGTGATGGAGGTGAACTTAGGATCCCAATCTTTGAGAGGTGAAGAGGCCAGGGAGGCTGTGGAGGACAAGGAGTCTCCTGCTCTTCAACCACAGTCTAGTGTTATCTTGGAAACCAAAGTGTTGACAAAATCCCAAACCACAGATGTACCTATGAGGAGTTTAGAGGTGCCAGGGGCCAGTAAAAGTTTCCTACAACCTAGAATGTCTGTTTTCCAACATCTAGGTGAGCCATGCCTTAACATGGAGGTTGCTAGTGAGTTTAACTCCAAAGTAAAGGTACAGTCAGACAACCAGCTTCAGGACTTTCCCAAACACAGGTTCCTTGCTGCAGACAACTTGGCTTCTCAGGTGCCTCAGTGCCATCCCCAGAGAGTCCCCACAAGAGACACGTTAGCTTCCCAGGAGCCAAGTGGCCTTATGGAAGGCCAAAGGAGCAACCTAGGGCAGCAGGAGCCCAAAACTTCAAAACTCCAAGACTCATGGAAGAGCCAGAGCAAGATGATTGCCCCTACTTACAAAAGAGAGGACCGTAGGAGGCATAAACCAGGAGAGCACGAAGAGAGGTTTAAAGAATGAGGGACCCCTCAAGCTGGAAGTATGAGCCGCCCTGCCCAGGTCAGGGGAATAACAGACTCTATTGGGAGCAGATGTCTCCTGCTCATGCCAGAGAAGAAATATAGCCCTCCAGAAAGCCTCTTCAGAAAAAGGATGAGGCTATTTTTAAAGTGGATTTTCCCCAATAAAAAAGTCAATGGTCGAGATGCTCTGCAAAGAAAAAAAAAAAAAACCCATATCAGCCACTGCCCAGAGTCACGGATCAGTCAAAAGCAGATCAATCTTGAAGAGTGAGACTGCTGAGGGTCAGGCACTCATGACAGCTGTTGGACAGATCGTAGAAGAAAAAAGAGCAATTCACCATGGACTTCATGCCACAGAGTTAAATGAGCACAGAGTGGAATTCCAAGTCCCAGTATGTGGGGGTTTCTGCTACCATAGGCTTACCTCCTACCCAGAGCAAGGGAGAATGATGGGTTCTACAGCCTGCAGTCATAAAGCCACCTCCAAGGGCCAGAGTTGTTCTGTCAGGGAAAGGGAAGTCAGACACCAACATAGTTTGAAAAGTGTAAGGTTCGACGATGAGCAGCTGGGCCTAAGGTGCCTCCCATCCTTGTCCCCCAGGAAGAGTGTGTTTCCAGTTAGTACCTGCCAGTATGGGCCAAGGATTCCAGGTGCCCCAGCCCGCCATAAACACTGTCCAAGGCATTGTCATCTTTGGGGAGGTGTCTTGCCTGGTCGACAGTAAAATCCTTCTTTAGTCTACCCTTTAGTAGGAAAACATGTCTCCAAGTAAAAATTCAGTCCATGTAGAGAAAATGATTTTCTCATTAGCACATCCAAGATATTTAATGTTCCCCAATACATATATATATATATATATATATATATATATATATATATATATATATATATATATATATATTTTCTAATAAAAGCATAGTGTAATGGCAAAAAAAAAGAAATTTAAAACGGCATGGAAAAATGCTGAACATTAGGAATAATTAAAGATATGCAAATCCAAATTACAAAAACCTATCCGCTCACACCAGTCAGAATGGCCATCAGCAAGAATTCTGCAAAAAGTAAATGCTGAAGGGGTTTTAGAGAAATGCCTACCCTTGGTCCAAAGTGGGACATGGTAAGAGCCAGTAATGAAAACAAAAATGAGGTGCCTTGTAAAGGTAAATACTGAGCTACCATTCAATCAAGCATACCCACTGCTGGGCCTATCGCCTGAGGGGATGAGAATCAAAAAAACACAGGCTGGGCTTCACTGGTGGCGCAGTGGTTGAGAGCCCGCCTGCCAATGCAGGGGACACGCGTTCATGCTCCGGGTCGGGAAGATCCCACGTGCCGCGGAGCGGCTTGTCCCGTGAGCTAGGGCTGCTGGGCCTGCGCGTCCGGAGCCTGTGCTCTGCAATGGGAGGGTCCACCGCAGTGAGAGGCCCACGTACCGCAAAAAAAAAAAAACCACAAAAAAAACAAAAAAAACAAAGACTGGCAATCCTCCACTCCAGCAATATTTACCATAGCCAACACTTGGAAGCTACGAAAATGTCCATCAACAGAGGAATGCACAAAGAAGAAGTGGTCCATGTACACAATGGAATATGACTCCAATAAAAATATATATATAAATACAATTTATAAAACAAACCTAAGTAAGGAGACATCAGCTTTTGGGGGCACATTCCACTCTAATATATAACCGAGGAACACCACTGCCCGGATGGTCTGTTTCCCTAGTTCCCAGGTTGGGAAAAGCAGAAATGCTGCCGCCCTCTGGCCGTTACCTGCAACAGCAGCTTTAAGACCTGTGCTAAGGGTCACTTCATATGCAGCAGTACTGGTGGGCTGTAAATGAAACCTGCCCTCAAAACGTCTTGAGGGAGGTAATGGCCAAAATATTTCTAAATGTCACACACACTTCACGAAGACAATTTGAAGAGGTAAGCTGTACTCACAGTTGAAGAAAAGAAGGACATGCCAGAAAGCTCAATTTCAAGGGATTATGAGACGCATGCAAATCCAGCCACAAAGTGGTATCGGCTCACACTAGTCAGAACACACATCAGCAAAAAAACTACAAACAAAAAATGCTGAAGGTGTTGTGGAGAAGTGCATACCCTCAACTTTAAGCGGGACGTAACCTGGAAAGAGCCACTAATGAGAACAGACTGGAGGTGCCTCTACAAGGTAAACATTCCGCTACCATATGATCCAGCAGGCCCACTCCTGGGCCTATAACCTAAGAAGACAGAATTGGAAAGACACAGGCAGGCAAATGTGCATTGCCGCAGCATTACAATAGCCATGACGTGGAAGCAACCAAAAAGTCCATCAACAGATGAGTGGACAAAGAAGAGCTGGTACATGTACAGAGAGAATATTAGCCAAGGAAGAAAAGGACACCATGCCATTTGCAGCACCGTAGATGAGTCTAGAGGTGATCACGTGACTTGTAGTAAGTCAGAAAGAGAAAGACACGTATCGTAGGATATCACTTATAGATGTTACCTAAAAATTGATACCAGTGAAGATATTTCCACAGAGAAGGGCAATCCCAGATTCATTAAACAAACTTATGGATCACCAACGGAAAGGTGTGAGGATTGGATACATTACGAGATTGGGGTGAACGGACATATACAAACACAGGTGAAATATATAATCACCAAAGACCTACAGAATACCAAGAGAAGACTGCTCAACATTCTGTCATAACGTACATGGGAAAAGGATCCCAGCAAGAACAGACATATGTATATGTGTAAAAGAACCACATCTTGCACACCTGCAACAAGCCAAACATTGTAATCAAACATGCTGTGATTAAAAAAATAAAAAAATTAAATTAAGAAAACGAACAAGAAGTAGTGAGACAAACTTAAGGGGCCTTCTCCTGGCACATTCCATTCTAAATTACAACCTAGAACACGACTTCCATTGAGGCTCTGCTGCCCTAGTAACCAGATTTGGTAAGGGAGAACTGCTGCCCCCTTGTGGCCGTTTCACACAACAGCACCTTTAATCCCAGCGCTAATGGTCAGTTGATATTCAAAATCATTGCAGGCCTGTAAATGACACCTGCCCTGAAAACAAATCCTGGGGTCATATATCGACCAAAAAATTCAAAAGACGTCCATATTTCAAAACGACACTTTCAAGAGGCATATTTTGTTCTGCATATTTGTTCTGCACATTAGGGTTCTGCTTCTTTTTCTTTCTTTCTTTCTTTATTAAAAAAAAAAAAAACGGGAATGGAAAAAGGCAACCCTCAGAATGGGAGAAAATATTTGCAAACGAATCCACGGACAAAGGTTTAATCTCCAATATATATAACAGCTCATGCAGCTTAATATTAAAAAAAACAAACAACCCAATACAAAAATGGGCAGAAGATCTAAATAGACGTTTCTTCAAAGAAGACACAGAGATGGCCAAGACGCACATGAAAAGCTGCTCAACATCACTCATCATTAGAGAAATGCACATCAAAACTACAGTGAGGTATCACCTCACACCTGTTAGAATGGGCATCATCAGAAAATGTACAAACAACAAATGCTGGCGAGGGTGTGGACCAAAGGAACCCTCTTCCACTATTGGTGGGAATGTAAATTGATACAGTCACTATGGAGAACAGCATGGAGGTTCCTTAAAAAACTAAAAATAGAATTACCATAGGATCCAGCAATCCCACTTCTGGGCATATAGCCAGAGAAAACCATAAATGAAAAAGACACATTCACCACAATGTTCATTGCAGCACTATTTACAATAGCCAGGTAATGGAAGCAACCTAAATGCCCACAGACAGACGAACGGATAATGATGTGGTCCATCTATGAAACGGAATATTACTCAGCCATAAAAAGGAACGAAACTGGGTCATCTGTGGAGACGTCGACGGATCTAGAGACTGTCATACAGAGTGAAGTAAGTCAGAAGGAGAAAAACAAATATTGTATATTAATGCATATATGTGGAACCTAGAAAAATGGTACAGATGACCCGGTTTGCAGGGCAGAAATAGAGACACAGAGGTAGAGAACAAACGTATGGACACCAAGAGGGGGGAAGCCATGGGTTGTTGGTGGTGGGATGAGTCGGGAGATTGGGATTGTCCTGTATACATGTATATGCATAAAATAGATAACTAATAATAATCCTGCTGAATAAAAAAATAAACTTAAATTTCAAAATTTTTAAAAATAAATAAAATTTTAAAATAAAACGGAAAAAAGTTCTTCCCTTCACACAGATGTATTTATAGGAATGAATTATTTCCATGCTTATATCTATAAATACATAGAAGAGGAATAAAATCTAACTTGAAGCAAAAAAGAAAAAAAAAAAAACACCAGAACCCACCAGTTATACACAGGAAAACCCTATCAGGGCACTGGCTCCAGCGGCAAACAATTCTGAAGTTGGTCAGAGGTGGGGAATCATCTCCCATGCAGCCAGCAGCCCCCCCACCCCCGCAAGGAGCGTCGTCATTGCAAAGCTGGGGGACCGTGCCGAGGCGTCTGTGAGTCAACGTGAGCCGAGCCCCAGGCCAGCTGCTGCTGAACTGTTCCCACCCTTCCCAGGTAAAACACCTGAATATGTCCAAGGACTTGAAAGCCCAGAGGAAGGGCCGTGGAGCCACAGCAGCGACAGCACGCAGGCCGACTTGGTGCCTGCAGGCCAGCCAGGATGGTCCTGGCCCCGGGCGCTCTTCTGGAAGCTTTCCATTTCCCTGCCTGAGATACTCCTCCTGTCCCAGCCCCCACTGCTTTTTTCCTTCCTCACCTCTGCCCGGGGAGAAATTCCAACGGAAGGTATGGGTGACACATCCTCTTCTTTAGCAGGTGGCAGCCCGGCAACTCCTGCAGAAAGTCCAGCAGAGCCCCACTCACACCGGGCCACCCACAGAGCCGTGGCCCCTCACTCCCTCCCACCAGCACAGCCCCGAGACTGCTGACGGGGCAGAGAATATGGCGTCAGGCACAGCTGCAGGGGCTCTTGCTGCCTGGAGCCGTGTTTATATGGACCTCAACCCAGGCACACCTGGGGAGGGCTGGCCGGCAGGGTCAGGCTGCCCAGGTCAGCCCATCCTCACCCCTCAGGGACTCACATTGCAGAAAATGGACCTCGCTGAACCGGCCAGGTCCAAGGAACAGGTGTGGGCTCCTGAGAGTCTGGATAGACAAGGGGCTGCAGCTCCGGCTTGTTTTCTAATCCTTTTATCTGGCCCATGAGTGGGAGACAACTTCAAGAAGACCCTCTCCTAATGAGAGGAACCCAGGAGTCAGGGAGAGGAGGGGTGATGGGTGGAGACAGAGGCCTGGTGCCCCGGCTGCGGTGGAAGCCTCTGGAAGACCAGGCAGAGGGAGGCCGCACAGAGTGATGTCCAGGGTCACAGACCTGTCGGAGCTGCTGTTTGTTAGCTCAAGTCCTGCTCCGAGGTGCTCTGTGTCAGCTCTGAGTGACAGGTGATCTGGGCTGCTCTGCAATGAGGGCTACGTGCACGGTACCTGTGTGCCCAGCCCTGCCGGGGTACCTGCCCAGGGCAGCTCCGTATCCTGGGAGGGGCCTGACCACGAGAGCACCATGGGCTGCTGGGGATGGGGGGCCTGCCCAGGTGAGCTCCATATCCTGGGATTGCCCTGACCACGAGAGCCCCGTGGGCTGCTGGGGACCTGGTAAACGATGTCGGGACAGTCAGTGAAGCCACCGAGGATATACATCCGGTAGTTCCTAATTCCTACACCCTGCTGGTCGTTCTACCATCCACCAGGACACGGTATTCTGTATGAGACTTCAGTGATGCCTTCTTCTGGATTCCATTGGTCCCCGAAAGGCTCTGCTGCCCTAGTAACCAGATTTGGGAATGGAGAAATGCTGCCGCCTTGTGGCCGTTTGCCACAACAGCAGCTTTAAACCCAGTGCTCATGGTCACTAAATATTCACACTCATTGCAGCCTGTAAATGGCACCTGCCCTGAAAAACAATCCTGGGGTCGAAAATGGACCCAAAACTTCTAAAGAGGGCAACCATGCAAGAGGACAATTTCAAGAGGTTAATTGTACTCTCCGTTTTTTTCTGTTTTTCTGTACCAGAAATTTAAAACGGCCCCTCCGCCACGCCCCGGTACCCAAGGCCTCCGTTGCCCTGCCTGGGCGGGCGGCGGGGCGCTGCCGGGGCGGGCTGGCCGCGGGGATGGCGGTAAGGCGCAAGGACAAGCGAAGCTGGGCCTCAAGAGGCAGCCCGCGGTCCCCGCCCCCGTCTATGGCCATACCACCCTGAACGCGCCCGATCTCGTCTGATCTCGGAAGCTAAGCAGGGTCGGACCTGGTTAGTACTTGGATGGGAGACCGCCTGGGAATACCGGGTGCTGTAGGCTTTTGGCCTCCCGCTGCGGCTCCGCCTTCTCCTTTAGTCGCCCGCGGCGGTGGCCGCCAGCTCCGCCCCCCGCCGGGCAACGCTGCAGGCCCCACCTCCTCCGCCCCCCCCCCTCGCCAACACCACCACAGAGCGCCAGAGGGGCCGCTCCATGCGGCCCGAAGGCGACCCTGGAAGGCAGCGGCACACCCGACGCTCCGGGGGTGGCTGGCCCGGACCCAGACTCCGCCGCGGGCCCGGGTGCCGTCCGTGCGGCCCGCGAGCCCCTCCACCTGCACCTGGCCGGCCCCACCGGCGCCCAGCCCCGGCGCCGCCACCTGTCCGCCGGTGTGGCTCTCCGCAGCTCTCTCCGGATAAAGCTGGATAAAGGTCTGGATGGGAAGGAGGGGCAGTGATTCAGCCTATTGCTCTTACTGCCCCTCCCCCACACTCAGGAGCCCTTTGTGACAAGGCCACAGCTCTGTGATGCAGGCCTGGGGCCTGCCATCAAGTGAACTCCCAGGGCTCTGTTGCCTGAGGGCGGCAATGCAGTTCAGAAGACGGAGAATCTCTTTTCTTTGAAAAACACTGTTGCTATCTGGCTGAGATCCAGCCCAACTTCCTGGGTGATTGATATCATCCTTGGCTTCCTGTGTGGACTGGGGCTCTTCCTCGTGTTACTCCCCTGCTTCCAGAGTAATCCATTCTTAGCACCACCTAGGAAACCTAGAAACATCAGGAAGCATCAAGTAGAGCTGAAGGGGAGGAGCAGGAGTAGGAAGAAAAGTCGATCTTTGAAAGCTTGCAGAGATTGCCTGGAAGAACTGGAGGGGACTCACAACCTGGCTTCACCTCTGCGGAGCTGCCTGGGGAGGCTTCCTGGCAAGGGCAACTTTCATCAGCTCTCATGGCAAGACCCTCCTGGTGAGATGTGCAAAGCAGTGCCTGCTGGAGCCTGTGGAGGATACTGCTTGAAGGGTTGGGAACCCTGCAGGAACACCTCCTGTAGGGTTTCCTTCCTGGTTCAAGACACTCGAGAGGTGCTGGAAGCACATATTACAAGGTTTTGGGTAAAGCACGGGTGGACCCTACCCCTCAAGGTCCTCAAGCCCATCAATCTCTTGAAGTCGACAAAGTTCCAACCCTCCACCACCCTGCGGTTAGCCTCGTCCCCTTCAGCCACCTGTGTATCTGGGTCCCACTCAACAGTCACGTTTGCCGAGTTCGCAGAGAAACCTCCTCAGGCTCATTCAGGAGAGAAGGTGAGAACAGAAGAGTCCGTTCCTGCCCTGAAGAGGCCTCTCCTTGTCCCCTCCACTGTGTGTAAGGAAATCCAGAGTGCCCTGGGAGCGATTCCACCTGGTGACTACCATGGGCCCTCAAAGGCTTCTCTGACTGCACAGCAGGGCAGGCCACCTTCTCAGTCCCTCACACTCAGCCTTGTGGGCAGAACCTGGAAGAGTGAGACTGTGGAGTGGGTCAAGAGGGACAGCCTAGAGCCAGGTCCAAGTTCAGCAATGGTCAGGAATGAGCCAAGAGAGGAGAGTGGTGGTCAGGCCTCAGGAGACCCCTGCCATAGGGTAACAGTGATGGAGGTGAACTTAGGATCCCAATCTTTGAGAGGTGAAGAGGCCAGGGAGGCTGTGGAGGACAAGGAGTCTCCTGCTCTTCAACCACAGTCTAGTGTTATCTTGGAAACCAAAGTGTTGACAAAATCCCAAACCACAAATGCACCTATGAGGAGTTTAGAGGTGCCAGGGGCCAGTAAAAGTTTCCTACAACCTAGAATGTCTGTTTTCCAACATCTAGGTGAGCCATGCCTTAACATGGAGGTTGCTAGTGAGTTTAACTCCAAAGTAAAGGTACAGTCAGACAACCAGCTTCAGGACTTCCCCAAACACAGGTTCCTTGCTGCAGACAACTTGGCTTCTCAGGTGCCTCAGTGCCATCCCCAGAGAGTCCCCACCAGAGACACGTTAGCTTCCCAGGAGCCAAGCTCCCAAGGAGCCAAAGGAGCAACCTAGGGCAGCAGGAGCCCAAAACTTCAAAACTCCAAGACTCATGGAAGAGCCAGAGCAAGATGATTGCCCCTACTTACAAAAGAGAGGACCGTAGGAGGCATAAACCAGGAGAGCACGAAGAGAGGTTTAAAGAATGAGGGACCCCTCAAGCTGGAAGTATGAGCCGCCCTGCCCAGGTCAGGGGAATAACAGACTCTATTGGGAGCAGATGTCTCCTGCTCATGCCAGAGAAGAAATATAGCCCTCCAGAAAGCCTCTTCAGAAAAAGGATGAGGCTATTTTTAAAGTGGATTTTCCCCAATAAAAAAGTCAATGGTCGAGATGCTCTGCAAAGAAAAAAAAAAAAACCCATATCAGCCACTGCCCAGAGTCACGGATCAGTCAAAAGCAGATCAATCTTGAAGAGTGAGACTGCTGAGGGTCAGGCACTCATGACAGCTGTTGGACAGATCGTAGAAGAAAAAAGAGCAATTCACCATGGACTTCATGCCACAGAGTTAAATGAGCACAGAGTGGAATTCCAAGTCCCAGTATGTGGGGGTTTCTGCTACCATAGGCTTACCTCCTACCCAGAGCAAGGGAGAATGATGGGTTCTACAGCCTGCAGTCATAAAGCCACCTCCAAGGGCCAGAGTTGTTCTGTCAGGGAAAGGGAAGTCAGACACCAACATAGTTTGAAAAGTGTAAGGTTCGACGATGAGCAGCTGGGCCTAAGGTGCCTCCCATCCTTGTCCCCCAGGAAGAGTGTGTTTCCAGTTAGTACCTGCCAGTATGGGCCAAGGATTCCAGGTGCCCCAGCCCGCCATAAACACTGTCCAAGGCATTGTCATCTTTGGGGAGGTGTCTTGCCTGGTCGACAGTAAAATCCTTCTTTAGTCTACCCTTTAGTAGGAAAACATGTCTCCAAGTAAAAATTCAGTCCATGTAGAGAAAATGATTTTCTCATTAGCACATCCAAGATATTTAATGTTCCCCAATACATATATATATATATATATATATATATATATATATATATATATATATATATATATATATATATATTTTCTAATAAAAGCATAGTGTAATGGCAAAAAAAAAGAAATTTAAAACGGCATGGAAAAATGCTGAACATTAGGAATAATTAAAGATATGCAAATCCAAATTACAAAAACCTATCCGCTCACACCAGTCAGAATGGCCATCAGCAAGAATTCTGCAAAAAGTAAATGCTGAAGGGGTTTTAGAGAAATGCCTACCCTTGGTCCAAAGTGGGACATGGTAAGAGCCAGTAATGAAAACAAAAATGAGGTGCCTTGTAAAGGTAAATACTGAGCTACCATTCAATCAAGCATACCCACTGCTGGGCCTATCGCCTGAGGGGATGAGAATCAAAAAAACACAGGCTGGGCTTCACTGGTGGCGCAGTGGTTGAGAGCCCGCCTGCCAATGCAGGGGACACGCGTTCATGCTCCGGGTCGGGAAGATCCCACGTGCCGCGGAGCGGCTTGTCCCGTGAGCTAGGGCTGCTGGGCCTGCGCGTCCGGAGCCTGTGCTCTGCAATGGGAGGGTCCACCGCAGTGAGAGGCCCACGTACCGCAAAAAAAAAAAAAAACACAAAAAAAACAAAAAAAAACAAAGACTGGCAATCCTCCACTCCAGCAATATTTACCATAGCCAACACTTGGAAGCTACGAAAATGTCCATCAACAGAGGAATGCACAAAGAAGAAGTGGTCCATGTACACAATGGAATATGACTCCAATAAAAATATATATATAAATACAATTTATAAAACAAACCTAAGTAAGGAGACATCAGCTTTTGGGGGCACATTCCACTCTAATATATAACCGAGGAACACCACTGCCCGGATGGTCTGTTTCCCTAGTTCCCAGGTTGGGAAAAGCAGAAATGCTGCCGCCCTCTGGCCGTTACCTGCAACAGCAGCTTTAAGACCTGTGCTAAGGGTCACTTCATATGCAGCAGTACTGGTGGGCTGTAAATGAAACCTGCCCTCCAAACGTCTTGAGGGAGGTAATGGCCAAAATATTTCTAAATGTCACACACACTTCACGAAGACAATTTGAAGAGGTAAGCTGTACTCACAGTTGAAGAAAAGAAGGACATGCCAGAAAGCTCAATTTCAAGGGATTATGAGACGCATGCAAATCCAGCCACAAAGTGGTATCGGCTCACACTAGTCAGAACACACATCAGCAAAAAAACTACAAACAAAAAATGCTGAAGGTGTTGTGGAGAAGTGCATACCCTCAACTTTAAGCGGGACGTAACCTGGAAAGAGCCACTAATGAGAACAGACTGGAGGTGCCTCTACAAGGTAAACATTCCGCTACCATATGATCCAGCAGGCCCACTCCTGGGCCTATAACCTAAGAAGACAGAATTGGAAAGACACAGGCAGGCAAATGTGCATTGCCGCAGCATTACAATAGCCATGACGTGGAAGCAACCAAAAAGTCCATCAACAGATGAGTGGACAAAGAAGAGCTGGTACATGTACAGAGAGAATATTAGCCAAGGAAGAAAAGGACACCATGCCATTTGCAGCACCGTAGATGAGTCTAGAGGTGATCACGTGACTTGTAGTAAGTCAGAAAGAGAAAGACACGTATCGTAGGATATCACTTATAGATGTTACCTAAAAATTGATACCAGTGAAGATATTTCCACAGAGAAGGGCAATCCCAGATTCATTAAACAAACTTATGGATCACCAACGGAAAGGTGTGAGGATTGGATACATTACGAGATTGGGGTGAACGGACATATACAAACACAGGTGAAATATATAATCACCAAAGACCTACAGAATACCAAGAGAAGACTGCTCAACATTCTGTCATAACGTACATGGGAAAAGGATCCCAGCAAGAACAGACATATGTATATGTGTAAAAGAACCACATCTTGCACACCTGCAACAAGCCAAACATTGTAATCAAACATGCTGTGATTAAAAAAATAAAAAAATTAAATTAAGAAAACGAACAAGAAGTAGTGAGACAAACTTAAGGGGCCTTCTCCTGGCACATTCCATTCTAAATTACAACCTAGAACACGACTTCCATTGAGGCTCTGCTGCCCTAGTAACCAGATTTGGTAAGGGAGAACTGCTGCCCCCTTGTGGCCGTTTCACACAACAGCACCTTTAATCCCAGCGCTAATGGTCAGTTGATATTCAAAATCATTGCAGGCCTGTAAATGACACCTGCCCTGAAAACAAATCCTGGGGTCATATATCGACCAAAAAATTCAAAAGACGTCCATATTTCAAAACGACACTTTCAAGAGGCATATTTTGTTCTGCATATTTGTTCTGCACATTAGGGTTCTGCTTCTTTTTCTTTCTTTCTTTCTTTATTAAAAAAAAAAAAAAACGGGAATGGAAAAAGGCAACCCTCAGAATGGGAGAAAATATTTGCAAACGAATCCACGGACAAAGGTTTAATCTCCAATATATATAACAGCTCATGCAGCTTAATATTAAAAAAAAACAAACAACCCAATACAAAAATGGGCAGAAGATCTAAATAGACGTTTCTTCAAAGAAGACACAGAGATGGGCAAGACGCACATGAAAAGCTGCTCAACATCACTCATCATTAGAGAAATGCACATCAAAACTACAGTGAGGTATCACCTCACACCTGTTAGAATGGGCATCATCAGAAAATGTACAAACAACAAATGCTGGGGAGGGTGTGGACCAAAGGAACCCTCTTCCACTATTGGTGGGAATGTAAATTGATACAGTCACTATGGAGAACAGCATGGAGGTTCCTTAAAAAACTAAAAATAGAATTACCATAGGATCCAGCAATCCCACTTCTGGGCATATAGCCAGAGAAAACCATAAATGAAAAAGACACATTCACCACAATGTTCATTGCAGCACTATTTACAATAGCCAGGTAATGGAAGCAACCTAAATGCCCACAGACAGACGAACGGATAATGATGTGGTCCATCTATGAAACGGAATATTACTCAGCCATAAAAAGGAACGAAACTGGGTCATCTGTGGAGACGTCGACGGATCTAGAGACTGTCATACAGAGTGAAGTAAGTCAGAAGGAGAAAAACAAATATTGTATATTAATGCATATATGTGGAACCTAGAAAAATGGTACAGATGACCCGGTTTGCAGGGCAGAAATAGAGACACAGAGGTAGAGAACAAACGTATGGACACCAAGAGGGGGGAAGCCATGGGTTGTTGGTGGTGGGATGAGTCGGGAGATTGGGATTGTCCTGTATACATGTATATGCATAAAATAGATAACTAATAATAATCCTGCTGAATAAAAAAATAAACTTAAATTTCAAAATTTTAAAAAATAAATAAAATTTTAAAATAAAACGGAAAAAAGTTCTTCCCTTCACACAGATGTATTTATAGGAATGAATTATTTCCATGCTTATATCTATAAATACATAGAAGAGGAATAAAATCTAACTTGAAGCAAAAAAGAAAAAAAAAAAAAACCAGAACCCACCAGTTATACACAGGAAAACCCTATCAGGGCACTGGCTCCAGCGGCAAACAATTCTGAAGTTGGTCAGAGGTGGGGAATCATCTCCCATGCAGCCAGCAGCCCCCCCACCCCCGCAAGGAGCGTCGTCATTGCAAAGCTGGGGGACCGTGCCGAGGCGTCTGTGAGTCAACGTGAGCCGAGCCCCAGGCCAGCTGCTGCTGAACTGTTCCCACCCTTCCCAGGTAAAACACCTGAATATGTCCAAGGACTTGAAAGCCCAGAGGAAGGGCCGTGGAGCCACAGCAGCGACAGCACGCAGGCCGACTTGGTGCCTGCAGGCCAGCCAGGATGGTCCTGGCCCCGGGCGCTCTTCTGGAAGCTTTCCATTTCCCTGCCTGAGATACTCCTCCTGTCCCAGCCCCCACTGCTTTTTTCCTTCCTCACCTCTGCCCGGGGAGAAATTCCAACGGAAGGTATGGGTGACACATCCTCTTCTTTAGCAGGTGGCAGCCCGGCAACTCCTGCAGAAAGTCCAGCAGAGCCCCACTCACACCGGGCCACCCACAGAGCCGTGGCCCCTCACTCCCTCCCACCAGCACAGCCCCGAGACTGCTGACGGGGCAGAGAATATGGCGTCAGGCACAGCTGCAGGGGCTCTTGCTGCCTGGAGCCGTGTTTATATGGACCTCAACCCAGGCACACCTGGGGAGGGCTGGCCGGCAGGGTCAGGCTGCCCAGGTCAGCCCATCCTCACCCCTCAGGGACTCACATTGCAGAAAATGGACCTCGCTGAACCGGCCAGGTCCAAGGAACAGGTGTGGGCTCCTGAGAGTCTGGATAGACAAGGGGCTGCAGCTCCGGCTTGTTTTCTAATCCTTTTATCTGGCCCATGAGTGGGAGACAACTTCAAGAAGACCCTCTCCTAATGAGAGGAACCCAGGAGTCAGGGAGAGGAGGGGTGATGGGTGGAGACAGAGGCCTGGTGCCCCGGCTGCGGTGGAAGCCTCTGGAAGACCAGGCAGAGGGAGGCCGCACAGAGTGATGTCCAGGGTCACAGACCTGTCGGAGCTGCTGTTTGTTAGCTCAAGTCCTGCTCCGAGGTGCTCTGTGTCAGCTCTGAGTGACAGGTGATCTGGGCTGCTCTGCAATGAGAGCTACGTGCACTGTACCTGTGTGCCCAGCCCTGCCGGGGTACCTGCCCAGGGCAGCTCCGTATCCTGGGAGGGGCCTGACCACGAGAGCACCATGGGCTGCTGGGGATGGGGGGCCTGCCCAGGTGAGCTCCATATCCTGGGATTGCCCTGACCACGAGAGCCCCGTGGGCTGCTGGGGACCTGGTAAACGATGTCGGGACAGTCAGTGAAGCCACCGAGGATATACATCCGGTAGTTCCTAATTCCTACACCCTGCTGGTCGTTCTACCATCCACCAGGACACGGTATTCTGTATGAGACTTCAGTGATGCCTTCTTCTGGATTCCATTGGTCCCCGAAAGGCTCTGCTGCCCTAGTAACCAGATTTGGGAATGGAGAAATGCTGCCGCCTTGTGGCCGTTTGCCACAACAGCAGCTTTAAACCCAGTGCTCATCGTCACTAAATATTCACACTCATTGCAGCCTGTAAATGGCACCTGCCCTGAAAAACAATCCTGGGGTCGAAAATGGACCCAAAACTTCTAAAGAGGGCAACCATGCAAGAGGACAATTTCAAGAGGTTAATTGTACTCTCCGTTTTTTTCTGTTTTTCTGTACCAGAAATTTAAAACGGCCCCTCCGCCACGCCCCGGTACCCGAGGCCTCCGTTGCCCTGCCTGGGCGGGCGGCGGGGCGCTGCCGGGGCGGGCTGGCCGCGGGGATGGCGGTAAGGCGCAAGGACAAGCGAAGCTGGGCCTCAAGAGGCAGCCCGCGGTCCCCGCCCCCGTCTATGGCCATACCACCCTGAACGCGCCCGATCTCGTCTGATCTCGGAAGCTAAGCAGGGTCGGACCTGGTTAGTACTTGGATGGGAGACCGCCTGGGAATACCGGGTGCTGTAGGCTTTTGGCCTCCCGCTGCGGCTCCGCCTTCTCCTTTAGTCGCCCGCGGCGGTGGCCGCCAGCTCCGCCCCCCGCCGGGCAACGCTGCAGGCCCCACCTCCTCCGCCCCCCCCCTCGCCAACACCACCACAGAGCGCCAGAGGGGCCGCTCCATGCGGCCCGAAGGCGACCCTGGAAGGCAGCGGCACACCCGACGCTCCGGGGGTGGCTGGCCCGGACCCAGACTCCGCCGCGGGCCCGGGTGCCGTCCGTGCGGCCCGCGAGCCCCTCCACCTGCACCTGGCCGGCCCCACCGGCGCCCAGCCCCGGCGCCGCCACCTGTCCGCCGGTGTGGCTCTCCGCAGCTCTCTCCGGATAAAGCTGGATAAAGGTCTGGATGGGAAGGAGGGGCAGTGATTCAGCCTATTGCTCTTAGTGCCCCTCCCCCACACTCAGGAGCCCTTTGTGACAAGGCCACAGCTCTGTGATGCAGGCCTGGGGCCTGCCATCAAGTGAACTCCCAGGGCTCTGTTGCCTGAGGGCGGCAATGCAGTTCAGAAGACGGAGAATCTCTTTTCTTTGAAAAACACTGTTGCTATCTGGCTGAGATCCAGCCCAACTTCCTGGGTGATTGATATCATCCTTGGCTTCCTGTGTGGACTGGGGCTCTTCCTCGTGTTACTCCCCTGCTTCCAGAGTAATCCATTCTTAGCACCACCTAGGAAACCTAGAAACATCAGGAAGCATCAAGTAGAGCTGAAGGGGAGGAGCAGGAGTAGGAAGAAAAGTCGATCTTTGAAAGCTTGCAGAGATTGCCTGGAAGAACTGGAGGGGACTCACAACCTGGCTTCACCTCTGCGGAGCTGCCTGGGGAGGCTTCCTGGCAAGGGCAACTTTCATCAGCTCTCATGGCAAGACCCTCCTGGTGAGATGTGCAAAGCAGTGCCTGCTGGAGCCTGTGGAGGATACTGCTTGAAGGGTTGGGAACCCTGCAGGAACACCTCCTGTAGGGTTTCCTTCCTGGTTCAAGACACTCGAGAGGTGCTGGAAGCACATATTACAAGGTTTTGGGTAAAGCACGGGTGGACCCTACCCCTCAAGGTCCTCAAGCCCATCAATCTCTTGAAGTCGACAAAGTTCCAACCCTCCACCACCCTGCGGTTAGCCTCGTCCCCTTCAGCCACCTGTGTATCTGGGTCCCACTCAACAGTCACGTTTGCCGAGTTCGCGGAGAAACCTCCTCAGGCTCATTCAGGAGAGAAGGTGAGAACAGAAGAGTCCGTTCCTGCCCTGAAGAGGCCTCTCCTTGTCCCCTCCACTGTGTGTAAGGAAATCCAGAGTGCCCTGGGAGCGATTCCACCTGGTGACTACCATGGGCCCTCAAAGGCTTCTCTGACTGCACAGCAGGGCAGGCCACCTTCTCAGTCCCTCACACTCAGCCTTGTGGGCAGAACCTGGAAGAGTGAGACTGTGGAGTGGGTCAAGAGGGACAGCCTAGAGCCAGGTCCAAGTTCAGCAATGGTCAGGAATGAGCCAAGAGAGGAGAGTGGTGGTCAGGCCTCAGGAGACCCCTGCCATAGGGTAACAGTGATGGAGGTGAACTTAGGATCCCAATCTTTGAGAGGTGAAGAGGCCAGGGAGGCTGTGGAGGACAAGGAGTCTCCTGCTCTTCAACCACAGTCTAGTGTTATCTTGGAAACCAAAGTGTTGACAAAATCCCAAACCACAAATGCACCTATGAGGAGTTTAGAGGTGCCAGGGGCCAGTAAAAGTTTCCTACAACCTAGAATGTCTGTTTTCCAACATCTAGGTGAGCCATGCCTTAACATGGAGGTTGCTAGTGAGTTTAACTCCAAAGTAAAGGTACAGTCAGACAACCAGCTTCAGGACTTCCCCAAACACAGGTTCCTTGCTGCAGACAACTTGGCTTCTCAGGTGCCTCAGTGCCATCCCCAGAGAGTCCCCACCAGAGACACGTTAGCTTCCCAGGAGCCAAGCTCCCAAGGAGCCAAAGGAGCAACCTAGGGCAGCAGGAGCCCAAAACTTCAAAACTCCAAGACTCATGGAAGAGCCAGAGCAAGATGATTGCCCCTACTTACAAAAGAGAGGACCGTAGGAGGCATAACCCAGGAGAGCACGAAGAGAGGTTTAAAGGATGAGGGACCCCTCAAGCTGGAAGTATGAGCCGCCCTGCCCAGGTCAGGGGCATAACAGACTCTATTGGGAGCAGATGTCTCCAGCTCATGCCAGAGAAGAAATATAGCCCTCCAGAAAGCCTCTTCAGAAAAAGGATGAGGCTATTTTTAAAGTGGATATTCCCCAATAAAAAAGTCAATGGTCGAGATGCTCTGCAAAAAAAAAAAAAGCCCATATCAGCCACTGCCCGGAGTCACGGATCAGTCAAAAGCAGATCAATCTTGAAGAGTGAGACTGCTGAGGGTCAGGCACTCATGACAGCTGTTGGACAGATCGTAGAAGAAAAAAGAGCAATTCACCATGGACTTCATGCCACAAAGTTAAATGAGCACAGACTGGAATTCCAAGTCCCAGTATGTGGGGGTTTCTGCTACCATAGGCTTACCTCCTACCCAGAGCAAGGGAGAATGATGGGTTCTACAGCCTGCAGTCATAAAGCCACCTCCAAGGGCCAGAGTTGTTCTGTCAGGGAAAGGGAAGTCAGACACCAACATAGTTTGAAAAGTGTAAGGTTCGACGATGAGCAGCTGGGCCTAAGGTGCCTCCCATCCTTGTCCCCCAGGAAGAGTGTGTTTCCAGTTAGTACCTGCCAGTATGGGCCAAGGATTCCAGGTGCCCCAGCCCGCCATAAACACTGTCCAAGGCATTGTCATCTTTGGGGAGGTGTCTTGCCTGGTCGACAGTAAAATCCTTCTTTAGTCTTCCCTTTAGTAGGAAAACATGTCTCCAAGTAAAAATTCAGTCCATGTAGAGAAAATGATTTTCTCATTAGCACATCCAAGATATTTAATGTTCCCCAATACATATATATATATATTTTTTCTAATAAAAGCATAGTGTAATGGCAAAAAAAAAAGAAATTTAAAACGGCATGGAAAAATGCTGAACATTAGGAATAATTAAAGATATGCAAATCCAAATTACAAAAACCTATCCGCTCACACCAGTCAGAATGGCCATCAGCAAGAATTCTGCAAAAAGTAAATGCTGAAGGGGTTTTAGAGAAATGCCTACCCTTGGTCCAAAGTGGGACATGGTAAGAGCCAGTAATGAAAACAAAAATGAGGTGCCTTGTAAAGGTAAATACTGAGCTACCATTCAATCAAGCATACCCACTGCTGGGCCTATCGCCTGAGGGGATGAGAATCAAAAAAACACAGGCTGGGCTTCACTGGTGGCGCAGTGGTTGAGAGCCCGCCTGCCAATGCAGGGGACACGCGTTCATGCTCCGGGTCGGGAAGATCCCACGTGCCGCGGAGCGGCTTGTCCCGTGAGCTAGGGCTGCTGGGCCTGCGCGTCCGGAGCCTGTGCTCTGCATTGGGAGGGTCCACCGCAGTGAGAGGCCCACGTACCGCAAAAAAAAAAAAAAAACAAAACAAAAAAAAATCCCACAGGCTGGCAATCCTCCACTCCAGCAATATTTACCATAGCCAACACTTGGAAGCTACGAAAGTGTCCATCATCAGAGGAATGCACAAAGAAGAAGTGGTCCATGTACACAATGGAATATGACTCCAATAAAAATATATATATAAATACAATTTATAAAACAAACATAAGTAAGGAGACATCAGCTTTTGGGGGCACATTCCACTCTAATATATAACCGAGGAACACCACTGCCCGGATGGTCTGTTTCCCTAGTTCCCTGGTTGGGAAAAGCAGAAATGCTGCCGCCCTCTGGCCGTTACCTGCAACAGCAGCTTTAAGACCTGTGCTAAGGGTCACTTCATATGCAGCAGTACTGGTGGGCTGTAAATGAAACCTGCCCTCCAAACGTCTTGAGGGAGGTAATGGCCAAAATATTTCTAAATGTCACACACACTTCACGAAGACAATTTGAAGAGGTAAGCTGTACTCACAGTTGAAGAAAAGAAGGACATGCCAGAAAGCTCAATTTCAAGGGATTATGAGACGCATGCAAATCCAGCCACAAAGTGGTATCGGCTCACACTAGTCAGAACACACATCAGCAAAAAAACTACAAACAAAAAATGCTGAAGGTGTTGTGGAGAAGTGCATACCCTCAACTTTAAGCGGGACGTAACCTGGAAAGAGCCACTAATGAGAACAGACTGGAGGTGCCTCTACAAGGTAAACATTCCGCTACCATATGATCCAGCAGGCCCACTCCTGGGCCTATAACCTAAGAAGACAGAATTGGAAAGACACAGGCAGGCAAATGTGCATTGCCGCAGCATTACAATAGCCATGACGTGGAAGCAACCAAAAAGTCCATCAACAGATGAGTGGACAAAGAAGAGCTGGTACATGTACAGAGAGAATATTAGCCAAGGAAGAAAAGGACACCATGCCATTTGCAGCACCGTAGATGAGTCTAGAGGTGATCACGTGACTTGTAGTAAGTCAGAAAGAGAAAGACACGTATCGTAGGATATCACTTATAGATGTTACCTAAAAATTGATACCAGTGAAGATATTTCCACAGAGAAGGGCAATCCCAGATTCATTAAACAAACTTATGGATCACCAACGGAAAGGTGTGAGGATTGGATACATTACGAGATTGGGGTGAACAGACATATACAAACACAGGTGAAATATATAATCACCAAAGACCTACAGAATACCAAGAGAAGACTACTCAACATTCTGTCATAACGTACATGGGAAAAGGATCCCAGCAAGAACAGACATATGTATATGTGTAAAAGAACCACATCTTGCACACCTGCAACAAGCCAAACATTGTAATCAAACATGCTGTGATTAAAAAAATAAAAAAATTAAATTAAGAAAACGAACAAGAAGTAGTGAGACAAACTTAAGGGGCCTTCTCCTGGCACATTCCATTCTAAATTACAACCTAGAACACGACTTCCATTGAGGCTCTGCTGCCCTAGTAACCAGATTTGGTAAGGGAGAACTGCTGCCCCCTTGTGGCCGTTTCACACAACAGCACCTTTAATCCCAGCGCTAATGGTCAGTTGATATTCAAAATCATTGCAGGCCTGTAAATGACACCTGCCCTGAAAACAAATCCTGGGGTCATATATCGACCAAAAAATTCAAAAGACGTCCATATTTCAAAACGACACTTTCAAGAGGCATATTTTGTTCTGCATATTTGTTCTGCACATTAGGGTTCTGCTTCTTTTTCTTTCTTTCTTTCTTTATTAAAAAAAAAAAAACGGGAATGGAAAAAGGCAACCCTCAGAATGGGAGAAAATATTTGCAAACGAATCCACGGACAAAGGTTTAATCTCCAATATATATAACAGCTCATGCAGCTTAATATTAAAAAAAAACAAACAACCCAATACAAAAATGGGCAGAAGATCTAAATAGACGTTTCTTCAAAGAAGACACAGAGATGGCCAAGACGCACATGAAAAGCTGCTCAACATCACTCATCATTAGAGAAATGCACATCAAAACTACAGTGAGGTATCACCTCACACCTGTTAGAATGGGCATCATCAGAAAATGTACAAACAACAAATGCTGGCGAGGGTGTGGACCAAAGGAACCCTCTTCCACTATTGGTGGGAATGTAAATTGATACAGTCACTATGGAGAACAGCATGGAGGTTCCTTAAAAAACTAAAAATAGAATTACCATAGGATCCAGCAATCCCACTTCTGGGCATATAGCCAGAGAAAACCATAAATGAAAAAGACACATTCACCACAATGTTCATTGCAGCACTATTTACAATAGCCAGGTAATGGAAGCAACCTAAATGCCCACAGACAGACGAACGGATAATGATGTGGTCCATCTATGAAACGGAATATTACTCAGCCATAAAAAGGAACGAAACTGGGTCATCTGTGGAGACGTCGACGGATCTAGAGACTGTCATACAGAGTGAAGTAAGTCAGAAGGAGAAAAACAAATATTGTATATTAATGCATATATGTGGAACCTAGAAAAATGGTACAGATGACCCGGTTTGCAGGGCAGAAATAGAGACACAGAGGTAGAGAACAAACGTATGGACACCAAGAGGGGGGAAGCCATGGGTTGTTGGTGGTGGGATGAGTCGGGAGATTGGGATTGTCCTGTATACATGTATATGCATAAAATAGATAACTAATAATAATCCTGCTGAATAAAAAAATAAACTTAAATTTCAAAATTTTAAAAAATAAATAAAATTTTAAAATAAAACGGAAAAAAGTTCTTCCCTTCACACAGATGTATTTATAGGAATGAATTATTTCCATGCTTATATCTATAAATACATAGAAGAGGAATAAAATCTAACTTGAAGCAAAAAAGAAAAAAAAAAAAAAACCAGAACCCACCAGTTATACACAGGAAAACCCTATCAGGGCACTGGCTCCAGCGGCAAACAATTCTGAAGTTGGTCAGAGGTGGGGAATCATCTCCCATGCAGCCAGCAGCCCCCCCACCCCCGCAAGGAGCGTCGTCATTGCAAAGCTGGGGGACCGTGCCGAGGCGTCTGTGAGTCAACGTGAGCCGAGCCCCAGGCCAGCTGCTGCTGAACTGTTCCCACCCTTCCCAGGTAAAACACCTGAATATGTCCAAGGACTTGAAAGCCCAGAGGAAGGGCCGTGGAGCCACAGCAGCGACAGCACGCAGGCCGACTTGGTGCCTGCAGGCCAGCCAGGATGGTCCTGGCCCCGGGCGCTCTTCTGGAAGCTTTCCATTTCCCTGCCTGAGATACTCCTCCTGTCCCAGCCCCCACTGCTTTTTTCCTTCCTCACCTCTGCCCGGGGAGAAATTCCAACGGAAGGTATGGGTGACACATCCTCTTCTTTAGCAGGTGGCAGCCCGGCAACTCCTGCAGAAAGTCCAGCAGAGCCCCACTCACACCGGGCCACCCACAGAGCCGTGGCCCCTCACTCCCTCCCACCAGCACAGCCCCGAGACTGCTGACGGGGCAGAGAATATGGCGTCAGGCACAGCTGCAGGGGCTCTTGCTGCCTGGAGCCGTGTTTATATGGACCTCAACCCAGGCACACCTGGGGAGGGCTGGCCGGCAGGGTCAGGCTGCCCAGGTCAGCCCATCCTCACCCCTCAGGGACTCACATTGCAGAAAATGGACCTCGCTGAACCGGCCAGGTCCAAGGAACAGGTGTGGGCTCCTGAGAGTCTGGATAGACAAGGGGCTGCAGCTCCGGCTTGTTTTCTAATCCTTTTATCTGGCCCATGAGTGGGAGACAACTTCAAGAAGACCCTCTCCTAATGAGAGGAACCCAGGAGTCAGGGAGAGGAGGGGTGATGGGTGGAGACAGAGGCCTGGTGCCCCGGCTGCGGTGGAAGCCTCTGGAAGACCAGGCAGAGGGAGGCCGCACAGAGTGATGCCCAGGGTCACAGACCTGTCGGAGCTGCTGTTTGTTAGCTCAAGTCCTGCTCCGAGGTGCTCTGTGTCAGCTCTGAGTGACAGGTGATCTGGGCTGCTCTGCAATGAGGGCTACGTGCACGGTACCTGTGTGCCCAGCCCTGCCGGGGTACCTGCCCAGGGCAGCTCCGTATCCTGGGAGGGGCCTGACCACGAGAGCGCCATGGGCTGCTGGGGAGGGGGGGCCTGCCCAGGTGAGCTCCATATCCTGGGATTGCCCTGACCACGAGAGCCCCGTGGGCTGCTGGGGACCTGGTAAACGATGTCGGGACAGTCAGTGAAGCCACCGAGGATATACATCCGGTAGTTCCTAATTCCTACACCCTGCTGGTCGTTCTACCATCCACCAGGACACGGTATTCTGTATGAGACTTCAGTGATGCCTTCTTCTGGATTCCATTGGTCCCCGAAAGGCTCTGCTGCCCTAGTAACCAGATTTGGGAATGGAGAAATGCTGCCGCCTTGTGGCCGTTTGCCACAACAGCAGCTTTAAACCCAGTGCTCATGGTCACTAAATATTCACACTCATTGCAGCCTGTAAATGGCACCTGCCCTGAAAAACAATCCTGGGGTCGAAAATGGACCCAAAACTTCTAAAGAGGGCAACCATGCAAGAGGACAATTTCAAGAGGTTAATTGTACTCTCCGTTTTTTTCTGTTTTTCTGTACCAGAAATTTAAAACGGCCCCTCCGCCACGCCCCGGTACCCGAGGCCTCCGTTGCCCTGCCTGGGCGGGCGGCGGGGCGCTGCCGGGGCGGGCTGGCCGCGGGGATGGCGGTAAGGCGCAAGGACAAGCGAAGCTGGGCCTCAAGAGGCAGCCCGCGGTCCCCGCCCCCGTCTACGGCCATACCACCCTGAACGCGCCCGATCTCGTCTGATCTCGGAAGCTAAGCAGGGTCGGGCCTGGTTAGTACTTGGATGGGAGACCGCCTGGGAATACCGGGTGCTGTAGGCTTTTGGCCTCCCGCTGCGGCTCCGCCTTCTCCTTTAGTCGCCCGCGGCGGTGGCCGCCAGCTCCGCCCCTCGCCAGGCACCGCTACAGGCCCCACCTCCTCCGCCCCCCCCCACGACCACCACCACAGAGCGCCAGAGGGGCCGCTCCATGCGGCCCGAAGGCGGCCCTGGAAGGCAGCGGCACACCCGACGCTCCGGGGGTGGCTGGCCCGGACCCAGACTCCGCCGCGGGCCCGGGTGCCGTCCGTGCGGCCCGCGAGCCCCTCCACCTGCACCTGGCCGGCCCCACCGGCGCCCAGCCCCGGCGCCGCCACCTGTCCGCCGGTGTGGCTCTCCGCAGCTCTCTCCGGATAAAGCTGGATAAAGGTCTGGATGGGAAGGAGGGGCAGTGATTCAGCCTATTGCTCTTAGTGCCCCTCCCCCACACTCAGGAGCCCTTTGTGACAAGGCCACAGCTCTGTGATGCAGGCCTGGGGCCTGCCATCAAGTGAACTCCCAGGGCTCTGTTGCCTGAGGGCGGCAATGCAGTTCAGAAGACGGAGAATCTCTTTTCTTTGAAAAACACTGTTGCTATCTGGCTGAGATCCAGCCCAACTTCCTGGGTGATTGATATCATCCTTGGCTTCCTGTGTGGACTGGGGCTCTTCCTCGTGTTACTCCCCTGCTTCCAGAGTAATCCATTCTTAGCACCACCTAGGAAACCTAGAAACATCAGGAAGCATCAAGTAGAGCTGAAGGGGAGGAGCAGGAGTAGGAAGAAAAGTCGATCTTTGAAAGCTTGCAGAGATTGCCTGGAAGAACTGGAGGGGACTCACAACCTGGCTTCACCTCTGCGGAGCTGCCTGGGGAGGCTTCCTGGCAAGGGCAACTTTCATCAGCTCTCATGGCAAGACCCTCCTGGTGAGATGTGCAAAGCAGTGCCTGCTGGAGCCTGTGGAGGATACTGCTTGAAGGGTTGGGAACCCTGCAGGAACACCTCCTGTAGGGTTTCCTTCCTGGTTCAAGACACTCGAGAGGTGCTGGAAGCACATATTACAAGGTTTTGGGTAAAGCACGGGTGGACCCTACCCCTCAAGGTCCTCAAGCCCATCAATCTCTTGAAGTCGACAAAGTTCCAACCCTCCACCACCCTGCGGTTAGCCTCGTCCCCTTCAGCCACCTGTGTATCTGGGTCCCACTCAACAGTCACGTTTGCCGAGTTCGCGGAGAAACCTCCTCAGGCTCATTCAGGAGAGAAGGTGAGAACAGAAGAGTCCGTTCCTGCCCTGAAGAGGCCTCTCCTTGTCCCCTCCACTGTGTGTAAGGAAATCCAGAGTGCCCTGGGAGCGATTCCACCTGGTGACTACCATGGGCCCTCAAAGGCTTCTCTGACTGCACAGCAGGGCAGGCCACCTTCTCAGTCCCTCACACTCAGCCTTGTGGGCAGAACCTGGAAGAGTGAGACTGTGGAGTGGGTCAAGAGGGACAGCCTAGAGCCAGGTCCAAGTTCAGCAATGGTCGGGAATGAGCCAAGAGAGGAGAGTGGTGGTCAGGACTCAGGAGACCCCTGCCATAGGGTAACAGTGATGGAGGTGAACTTAGGATCCCAATCTTTGAGAGGTGAAGAGGCCAGGGAGGCTGTGGAGGACAAGGAGTCTCCTGCTCTTCAACCACAGTCTAGTGTTATCTTGGAAACCAAAGTGTTGACAAAATCCCAAACCACAAATGCACCTATGAGGAGTTTAGAGGTGCCAGGGGCCAGTAAAAGTTTCCTACAACCTAGAATGTCTGTTTTCCAACATCTAGGTGAGCCATGCCTTAACATGGAGGTTGCTAGTGAGTTTAACTCCAAAGTAAAGGTACAGTCAGACAACCAGCTTCAGGACTTCCCCAAACACAGGTTCCTTGCTGCAGACAACTTGGCTTCTCAGGTGCCTCAGTGCCATCCCCAGAGAGTCCCCACCAGAGACACGTTAGCTTCCCAGGAGCCAAGCTCCCAAGGAGCCAAAGGAGCAACCTAGGGCAGCAGGAGCCCAAAACTTCAAAACTCCAAGACTCATGGAAGAGCCAGAGCAAGATGATTGCCCGTACTTACAAAAGAGAGGACCGTAGGAGGCATAACCCAGGAGAGCACGAAGAGAGGTTTAAAGAATGAGGGACCCCTCAAGCTGGAAGTATGAGCCGCCCTGCCCAGGTCAGGGGCATAACAGACTCTATTGGGAGCAGATGTCTCCAGCTCATGCCAGAGAAGAAATATAGCCCTCCAGAAAGCCTCTTCAGAAAAAGGATGAGGCTATTTTTAAAGTGGATATTCCCCAATAAAAAAGTCAATGGTCGAGATGCTCTGCAAAAAAAAAAAAAGCCCATATCAGCCACTGCCCGGAGTCACGGATCAGTCAAAAGCAGATCAATCTTGAAGAGTGAGACTGCTGAGGGTCAGGCACTCATGACAGCTGTTGGACAGATCGTAGAAGAAAAAAGAGCAATTCACCATGGACTTCATGCCACAAAGTTAAATGAGCACAGACTGGAATTCCAAGTCCCAGTATGTGGGGGTTTCTGCTACCATAGGCTTACCTCCTACCCAGAGCAAGGGAGAATGATGGATTCTACAGCCTGCAGTCATAAAGCCACCTCCAAGGGCCAGAGTTGTTCTGTCAGGGAAAGGGAAGTCAGACACCAACATAGTTTGAAAAGTGTAAGGTTCGACGATGAGCAGCTGGGCCTAAGGTGCCTCCCATCCTTGTCCCCCAGGAAGAGTGTGTTTCCAGTTAGTACCTGCCAGTATGGGCCAAGGATTCCAGGTGCCCTAGCCCGCCATAAACACTGTCCAAGGCATTGTCATCTTTGGGGAGGTGTCTTGCCTGGTCGACAGTAAAATCCTTCTTTAGTCTTCCCTTTAGTAGGAAAACATGTCTCCAAGTAAAAATTCAGTCCATGTAGAGAAAATGATTTTCTCATTAGCACATCCAAGATATTTAATGTTCCCCAATACATATATATATATATATATTTTCTAATAAAAGCATAGTGTAATGGCAAAAAAAAAGAAATTTAAAACGGCATGGAAAAATGCTGAACATTAGGAATAATTAAAGATATGCAAATCCAAATTACAAAAACCTATCCGCTCACACCAGTCAGAATGGCCATCAGCAAGAATTCTGCAAAAAGTAAATGCTGAAGGGGTTTTAGAGAAATGCCTACCCTTGGTCCAAAGTGGGACATGGTAAGAGCCAGTAATGAAAACAAAAATGAGGTGCCTTGTAAAGGTAAATACTGAGCTACCATTCAATCAAGCATACCCACTGCTGGGCCTATCGCCTGAGGGGATGAGAATCAAAAAAACACAGGCTGGGCTTCACTGGTGGCGCAGTGGTTGAGAGCCCGCCTGCCAATGCAGGGGACACGCGTTCATGCTCCGGGTCGGGAAGATCCCACGTGCCGCGGAGCGGCTTGTCCCGTGAGCTAGGGCTGCTGGGCCTGCGCGTCCGGAGCCTGTGCTCTGCATTGGGAGGGTCCACCGCAGTGAGAGGCCCACGTACCGCAAAAAAAAACAAAACAAAACAAAAAAAAAACCCACAGGCTGGCAATCCTCCACTCCAGCAATATTTACCATAGCCAACACTTGGAAGCTACGAAAGTGTCCATCATCAGAGGAATGCACAAAGAAGAAGTGGTCCATGTACACAATGGAATATGACTCCAATAAAAATATATATATAAATACAATTTATAAAACAAACATAAGTAAGGAGACATCAGCTTTTGGGGGCACATTCCACTCTAATATATAACCGAGGAACACCACTGCCCGGATGGTCTGTTTCCCTAGTTCCCTGGTTGGGAAAAGCAGAAATGCTGCCGCCCTCTGGCCGTTACCTGCAACAGCAGCTTTAAGACCTGTGCTAAGGGTCACTTCATATGCAGCAGTACTGGTGGGCTGTAAATGAAACCTGCCCTCAAAACGTCTTGAGGGAGGTAATGGCCAAAATATTTCTAAATGTCACACACACTTCACGAAGACAATTTGAAGAGGTAAGCTGTACTCACAGTTGAAGAAAAGAAGGACATGCCAGAAAGCTCAATTTCAAGGGATTATGAGACGCATGCAAATCCAGCCACAAAGTGGTATCGGCTCACACTAGTCAGAACACACATCAGCAAAAAAACTACAAACAAAAAATGCTGAAGGTGTTGTGGAGAAGTGCATACCCTCAACTTTAAGCGGGACGTAACCTGGAAAGAGCCACTAATGAGAACAGACTGGAGGTGCCTCTACAAGGTAAACATTCCGCTACCATATGATCCAGCAGGCCCACTCCTGGGCCTATAACCTAAGAAGACAGAATTGGAAAGACACAGGCAGGCAAATGTGCATTGCCGCAGCATTACAATAGCCATGACGTGGAAGCAACCAAAAAGTCCATCAACAGATGAGTGGACAAAGAAGAGCTGGTACATGTACAGAGAGAATATTAGCCAAGGAAGAAAAGGACACCATGCCATTTGCAGCACCGTAGATGAGTCTAGAGGTGATCACGTGACTTGTAGTAAGTCAGAAAGAGAAAGACACGTATCGTAGGATATCACTTATAGATGTTACCTAAAAATTGATACCAGTGAAGATATTTCCACAGAGAAGGGCAATCCCAGATTCATTAAACAAACTTATGGATCACCAACGGAAAGGTGTGAGGATTGGATACATTACGAGATTGGGGTGAACAGACATATACAAACACAGGTGAAATATATAATCACCAAAGACCTACAGAATACCAAGAGAAGACTGCTCAACATTCTGTCATAACGTACATGGGAAAAGGATCCCAGCAAGAACAGACATATGTATATGTGTAAAAGAACCACATCTTGCACACCTGCAACAAGCCAAACATTGTAATCAAACATGCTGTGATTAAAAAAATAAAAAAATTAAATTAAGAAAACGAACAAGAAGTAGTGAGACAAACTTAAGGGGCCTTCTCCTGGCACATTCCATTCTAAATTACAACCTAGAACACGACTTCCATTGAGGCTCTGCTGCCCTAGTAACCAGATTTGGTAAGGGAGAACTGCTGCCCCCTTGTGGCCGTTTCACACAACAGCACCTTTAATCCCAGCGCTAATGGTCAGTTGATATTCAAAATCATTGCAGGCCTGTAAATGACACCTGCCCTGAAAACAAATCCTGGGGTCATATATCGACCAAAAAATTCAAAAGACGTCCATATTTCAAAACGACACTTTCAAGAGGCATATTTTGTTCTGCATATTTGTTCTGCACATTAGGGTTCTGCTTCTTTTTCTTTCTTTCTTTCTTTATTAAAAAAAAAAAACGGGAATGGAAAAAGGCAACCCTCAGAATGGGAGAAAATATTTGCAAACGAATCCACGGACAAAGGTTTAATCTCCAATATATATAACAGCTCATGCAGCTTAATATTAAAAAAAAACAAACAACCCAATACAAAAATGGGCAGAAGATCTAAATAGACGTTTCTTCAAAGAAGACACAGAGATGGCCAAGACGCACATGAAAAGCTGCTCAACATCACTCATCATTAGAGAAATGCACATCAAAACTACAGTGAGGTATCACCTCACACCTGTTAGAATGGGCATCATCAGAAAATGTACAAACAACAAATGCTGGCGAGGGTGTGGACCAAAGGAACCCTCTTCCACTATTGGTGGGAATGTAAATTGATACAGTCACTATGGAGAACAGCATGGAGGTTCCTTAAAAAACTAAAAATAGAATTACCATAGGATCCAGCAATCCCACTTCTGGGCATATAGCCAGAGAAAACCATAAATGAAAAAGACACATTCACCACAATGTTCATTGCAGCACTATTTACAATAGCCAGGTAATGGAAGCAACCTAAATGCCCACAGACAGACGAACGGATAATGATGTGGTCCATCTATGAAACGGAATATTACTCAGCCATAAAAAGGAACGAAACTGGGTCATCTGTGGAGACGTCGACGGATCTAGAGACTGTCATACAGAGTGAAGTAAGTCAGAAGGAGAAAAACAAATATTGTATATTAATGCATATATGTGGAACCTAGAAAAATGGTACAGATGACCCGGTTTGCAGGGCAGAAATAGAGACACAGAGGTAGAGAACAAACGTATGGACACCAAGAGGGGGGAAGCCATGGGTTGTTGGTGGTGGGATGAGTCGGGAGATTGGGATTGTCCTGTATACATGTATATGCATAAAATAGATAACTAATAATAATCCTGCTGAATAAAAAAATAAACTTAAATTTCAAAATTTTTAAAAATAAATAAAATTTTAAAATAAAACGGAAAAAAGTTCTTCCCTTCACACAGATGTATTTATAGGAATGAATTATTTCCATGCTTATATCTATAAATACATAGAAGAGGAATAAAATCTAACTTGAAGCAAAAAAGAAAAAAAAAAAAACCAGAACCCACCAGTTATACACAGGAAAACCCTATCAGGGCACTGGCTCCAGCGGCAAACAATTCTGAAGTTGGTCAGAGGTGGGGAATCATCTCCCATGCAGCCAGCAGCCCCCCCACCCCCGCAAGGAGCGTCGTCATTGCAAAGCTGGGGGACCGTGCCGAGGCGTCTGTGAGTAAACGTGAGCCGAGCCCCAGGCCAGCTGCTGCTGAACTGTTCCCACCCTTCCCAGGTAAAACACCTGAATATGTCCAAGGACTTGAAAGCCCAGAGGAAGGGCCGTGGAGCCACAGCAGCGACAGCACGCAGGCCGACTTGGTGCCTGCAGGCCAGCCAGGATGGTCCTGGCCCCGGGCGCTCTTCTGGAAGCTTTCCATTTCCCTGCCTGAGATACTCCTCCTGTCCCAGCCCCCACTGCTTTTTTCCTTCCTCACCTCTGCCCGGGGAGAAATTCCAACGGAAGGTATGGGTGACACATCCTCTTCTTTAGCAGGTGGCAGCCCGGCAACTCCTGCAGAAAGTCCAGCAGAGCCCCACTCACACCGGGCCACCCACAGAGCCGTGGCCCCTCACTCCCTCCCACCAGCACAGCCCCGAGACTGCTGACGGGGCAGAGAATATGGCGTCAGGCACAGCTGCAGGGGCTCTTGCTGCCTGGAGCCGTGTTTATATGGACCTCAACCCAGGCACACCTGGGGAGGGCTGGCCGGCAGGGTCAGGCTGCCCAGGTCAGCCCATCCTCACCCCTCAGGGACTCACATTGCAGAAAATGGACCTCGCTGAACCGGCCAGGTCCAAGGAACAGGTGTGGGCTCCTGAGAGTCTGGATAGACAAGGGGCTGCAGCTCCGGCTTGTTTTCTAATCCTTTTATCTGGCCCATGAGTGGGAGACAACTTCAAGAAGACCCTCTCCTAATGAGAGGAACCCAGGAGTCAGGGAGAGGAGGGGTGATGGGTGGAGACAGAGGCCTGGTGCCCCGGCTGCGGTGGAAGCCTCTGGAAGACCAGGCAGAGGGAGGCCGCACAGAGTGATGCCCAGGGTCACAGACCTGTCGGAGCTGCTGTTTGTTAGCTCAAGTCCTGCTCCGAGGTGCTCTGTGTCAGCTCTGAGTGACAGGTGATCTGGGCTGCTCTGCAATGAGGGCTACGTGCACGGTACCTGTGTGCCCAGCCCTGCCGGGGTACCTGCCCAGGGCAGCTCCGTATCCTGGGAGGGGCCTGACCACGAGAGCGCCATGGGCTGCTGGGGAGGGGGGGCCTGCCCAGGTGAGCTCCATATCCTGGGATTGCCCTGACCACGAGAGCCCCGTGGGCTGCTGGGGACCTGGTAAACGATGTCGGGACAGTCAGTGAAGCCACCGAGGATATACATCCGGTAGTTCCTAATTCCTACACCCTGCTGGTCGTTCTACCATCCACCAGGACACGGTATTCTGTATGAGACTTCAGTGATGCCTTCTTCTGGATTCCATTGGTCCCCGAAAGGCTCTGCTGCCCTAGTAACCAGATTTGGGAATGGAGAAATGCTGCCGCCTTGTGGCCGTTTGCCACAACAGCAGCTTTAAACCCAGTGCTCATGGTCACTAAATATTCACACTCATTGCAGCCTGTAAATGGCACCTGCCCTGAAAAACAATCCTGGGGTCGAAAATGGACCCAAAACTTCTAAAGAGGGCAACCATGCAAGAGGACAATTTCAAGAGGTTAATTGTACTCTCCGTTTTTTTCTGTTTTTCTGTACCAGAAATTTAAAACGGCCCCTCCGCCACGCCCCGGTACCCGAGGCCTCCGTTGCCCTGCCTGGGCGGGCGGCGGGGCGCTGCCGGGGCGGGCTGGCCGCGGGGATGGCGGTAAGGCGCAAGGACAAGCGAAGCTGGGCCTCAAGAGGCAGCCCGCGGTCCCCGCCCCCGTCTACGGCCATACCACCCTGAACGCGCCCGATCTCGTCTGATCTCGGAAGCTAAGCAGGGTCGGGCCTGGTTAGTACTTGGATGGGAGACCGCCTGGGAATACCGGGTGCTGTAGGCTTTTGGCCTCCCGCTGCGGCTCCGCCTTCTCCTTTAGTCGCCCGCGGCGGTGGCCGCCAGCTCCGCCCCTCGCCAGGCACCGCTACAGGCCCCACCTCCTCCGCCCCCCCCCACGACCACCACCACAGAGCGCCAGAGGGGCCGCTCCATGCGGCCCGAAGGCGGCCCTGGAAGGCAGCGGCACACCCGACGCTCCGGGGGTGGCTGGCCCGGACCCAGACTCCGCCGCGGGCCCGGGTGCCGTCCGTGCGGCCCGCGAGCCCCTCCACCTGCACCTGGCCGGCCCCACCGGCGCCCAGCCCCGGCGCCGCCACCTGTCCGCCGGTGTGGCTCTCCGCAGCTCTCTCCGGATAAAGCTGGATAAAGGTCTGGATGGGAAGGAGGGGCAGTGATTCAGCCTATTGCTCTTAGTGCCCCTCCCCCACACTCAGGAGCCCTTTGTGACAAGGCCACAGCTCTGTGATGCAGGCCTGGGGCCTGCCATCAAGTGAACTCCCAGGGCTCTGTTGCCTGAGGGCGGCAATGCAGTTCAGAAGACGGAGAATCTCTTTTCTTTGAAAAACACTGTTGCTATCTGGCTGAGATCCAGCCCAACTTCCTGGGTGATTGATATCATCCTTGGCTTCCTGTGTGGACTGGGGCTCTTCCTCGTGTTACTCCCCTGCTTCCAGAGTAATCCATTCTTAGCACCACCTAGGAAACCTAGAAACATCAGGAAGCATCAAGTAGAGCTGAAGGGGAGGAGCAGGAGTAGGAAGAAAAGTCGATCTTTGAAAGCTTGCAGAGATTGCCTGGAAGAACTGGAGGGGACTCACAACCTGGCTTCACCTCTGCGGAGCTGCCTGGGGAGGCTTCCTGGCAAGGGCAACTTTCATCAGCTCTCATGGCAAGACCCTCCTGGTGAGATGTGCAAAGCAGTGCCTGCTGGAGCCTGTGGAGGATACTGCTTGAAGGGTTGGGAACCCTGCAGGAACACCTCCTGTAGGGTTTCCTTCCTGGTTCAAGACACTCGAGAGGTGCTGGAAGCACATATTACAAGGTTTTGGGTAAAGCACGGGTGGACCCTACCCCTCAAGGTCCTCAAGCCCATCAATCTCTTGAAGTCGACAAAGTTCCAACCCTCCACCACCCTGCGGTTAGCCTCGTCCCCTTCAGCCACCTGTGTATCTGGGTCCCACTCAACAGTCACGTTTGCCGAGTTCGCGGAGAAACCTCCTCAGGCTCATTCAGGAGAGAAGGTGAGAACAGAAGAGTCCGTTCCTGCCCTGAAGAGGCCTCTCCTTGTCCCCTCCACTGTGTGTAAGGAAATCCAGAGTGCCCTGGGAGCGATTCCACCTGGTGACTACCATGGGCCCTCAAAGGCTTCTCTGACTGCACAGCAGGGCAGGCCACCTTCTCAGTCCCTCACACTCAGCCTTGTGGGCAGAACCTGGAAGAGTGAGACTGTGGAGTGGGTCAAGAGGGACAGCCTAGAGCCAGGTCCAAGTTCAGCAATGGTCGGGAATGAGCCAAGAGAGGAGAGTGGTGGTCAGGCCTCAGGAGACCCCTGCCATAGGGTAACAGTGATGGAGGTGAACTTAGGATCCCAATCTTTGAGAGGTGAAGAGGCCAGGGAGGCTGTGGAGGACAAGGAGTCTCCTGCTCTTCAACCACAGTCTAGTGTTATCTTGGAAACCAAAGTGTTGACAAAATCCCAAACCACAAATGCACCTATGAGGAGTTTAGAGGTGCCAGGGGCCAGTAAAAGTTTCCTACAACCTAGAATGTCTGTTTTCCAACATCTAGGTGAGCCATGCCTTAACATGGAGGTTGCTAGTGAGTTTAACTCCAAAGTAAAGGTACAGTCAGACAACCAGCTTCAGGACTTCCCCAAACACAGGTTCCTTGCTGCAGACAACTTGGCTTCTCAGGTGCCTCAGTGCCATCCCCAGAGAGTCCCCACCAGAGACACGTTAGCTTCCCAGGAGCCAAGCTCCCAAGGAGCCAAAGGAGCAACCTAGGGCAGCAGGAGCCCAAAACTTCAAAACTCCAAGACTCATGGAAGAGCCAGAGCAAGATGATTGCCCCTACTTACAAAAGAGAGGACCGTAGGAGGCATAACCCAGGAGAGCACGAAGAGAGGTTTAAAGAATGAGGGACCCCTCAAGCTGGAAGTATGAGCCGCCCTGCCCAGGTCAGGGGCATAACAGACTCTATTGGGAGCAGATGTCTCCAGCTCATGCCAGAGAAGAAATATAGCCCTCCAGAAAGCCTCTTCAGAAAAAGGATGAGGCTATTTTTAAAGTGGATTTTCCCCAATAAAAAAGTCAATGGTCGAGATGCTCTGCAAAAAAAAAAAAAAAGCCCATATCAGCCACTGCCCGGAGTCACGGATCAGTCAAAAGCAGATCAATCTTGAAGAGTGAGACTGCTGAGGGTCAGGCACTCATGACAGCTGTTGGACAGATCGTAGAAGAAAAAAGAGCAATTCACCATGGACTTCATGCCACAGAGTTAAATGAGCACAGACTGGAATTCCAAGTCCCAGTATGTGGGGGTTTCTGCTACCATAGGCTTACCTCCTACCCAGAGCAAGGGAGAATGATGGGTTCTACAGCCTGCAGTCATAAAGCCACCTCCAAGGGCCAGAGTTGTTCTGTCAGGGAAAGGGAAGTCAGACACCAACATAGTTTGAAAAGTGTAAGGTTCGACGATGAGCAGCTGGGCCTAAGGTGCCTCCCATCCTTGTCCCCCAGGAAGAGTGTGTTTCCAGTTAGTACCTGCCAGTATGGGCCAAGGATTCCAGGTGCCCCAGCCCGCCATAAACACTGTCCAAGGCATTGTCATCTTTGGGGAGGTGTCTTGCCTGGTCGACAGTAAAATCCTTCTTTAGTCTTCCCTTTAGTAGGAAAACATGTCTCCAAGTAAAAATTCAGTCCATGTAGAGAAAATGATTTTCTCATTAGCACATCCAAGATATTTAATGTTCCCCAATACATATATATATATATATATATATATATTTTCTAATAAAAGCATAGTGTAATGGCAAAAAAAAAGAAATTTAAAACGGCATGGAAAAATGCTGAACATTAGGAATAATTAAAGATATGCAAATCCAAATTACAAAAACCTATCCGCTCACACCAGTCAGAATGGCCATCAGCAAGAATTCTGCAAAAAGTAAATGCTGAAGGGGTTTTAGAGAAATGCCTACCCTTGGTCCAAAGTGGGACATGGTAAGAGCCAGTAATGAAAACAAAAATGAGGTGCCTTGTAAAGGTAAATACTGAGCTACCATTCAATCAAGCATACCCACTGCTGGGCCTATCGCCTGAGGGGATGAGAATCAAAAAAACACAGGCTGGGCTTCACTGGTGGCGCAGTGGTTGAGAGCCCGCCTGCCAATGCAGGGGACACGCGTTCATGCTCCGGGTCGGGAAGATCCCACGTGCCGCGGAGCGGCTTGTCCCGTGAGCTAGGGCTGCTGGGCCTGCGCGTCCGGAGCCTGTGCTCTGCATTGGGAGGGTCCACCGCAGTGAGAGGCCCACGTACCGCAAAAAAAACAAAAAAAAAAAATAAAATAAAACCCACAGGCTGGCAATCCTCCACTCCAGCAATATTTACCATAGCCAACACTTGGAAGCTACGAAAGTGTCCATCATCAGAGGAATGCACAAAGAAGAAGTGGTCCATGTACACAATGGAATATGACTCCAATAAAAATATATATATAAATACAATTTATAAAACAAACATAAGTAAGGAGACATCAGCTTTTGGGGGCACATTCCACTCTAATATATAACCGAGGAACACCACTGCCCGGATGGTCTGTTTCCCTAGTTCCCTGGTTGGGAAAAGCAGAAATGCTGCCGCCCTCTGGCCGTTACCTGCAACAGCAGCTTTAAGACCTGTGCTAAGGGTCACTTCATATGCAGCAGTACTGGTGGGCTGTAAATGAAACCTGCCCTCCAAACGTCTTGAGGGAGGTAATGGCCAAAATATTTCTAAATGTCACACACACTTCACGAAGACAATTTGAAGAGGTAAGCTGTACTCACAGTTGAAGAAAAGAAGGACATGCCAGAAAGCTCAATTTCAAGGGATTATGAGACGCATGCAAATCCAGCCACAAAGTGGTATCGGCTCACACTAGTCAGAACACACATCAGCAAAAAAACTACAAACAAAAAATGCTGAAGGTGTTGTGGAGAAGTGCATACCCTCAACTTTAAGCGGGACGTAACCTGGAAAGAGCCACTAATGAGAACAGACTGGAGGTGCCTCTACAAGGTAAACATTCCGCTACCATATGATCCAGCAGGCCCACTCCTGGGCCTATAACCTAAGAAGACAGAATTGGAAAGACACAGGCAGGCAAATGTGCATTGCCGCAGCATTACAATAGCCATGACGTGGAAGCAACCAAAAAGTCCATCAACAGATGAGTGGACAAAGAAGAGCTGGTACATGTACAGAGAGAATATTAGCCAAGGAAGAAAAGGACACCATGCCATTTGCAGCACCGTAGATGAGTCTAGAGGTGATCACGTGACTTGTAGTAAGTCAGAAAGAGAAAGACACGTATCGTAGGATATCACTTATAGATGTTACCTAAAAATTGATACCAGTGAAGATATTTCCACAGAGAAGGGCAATCCCAGATTCATTAAACAAACTTATGGATCACCAACGGAAAGGTGTGAGGATTGGATACATTACGAGATTGGGGTGAACAGACATATACAAACACAGGTGAAATATATAATCACCAAAGACCTACAGAATACCAAGAGAAGACTACTCAACATTCTGTCATAACGTACATGGGAAAAGGATCCCAGCAAGAACAGACATATGTATATGTGTAAAAGAACCACATCTTGCACACCTGCAACAAGCCAAACATTGTAATCAAACATGCTGTGATTAAAAAAATAAAAAAATTAAATTAAGAAAACGAACAAGAAGTAGTGAGACAAACTTAAGGGGCCTTCTCCTGGCACATTCCATTCTAAATTACAACCTAGAACACGACTTCCATTGAGGCTCTGCTGCCCTAGTAACCAGATTTGGTAAGGGAGAACTGCTGCCCCCTTGTGGCCGTTTCACACAACAGCACCTTTAATCCCAGCGCTAATGGTCAGTTGATATTCAAAATCATTGCAGGCCTGTAAATGACACCTGCCCTGAAAACAAATCCTGGGGTCATATATCGACCAAAAAATTCAAAAGACGTCCATATTTCAAAACGACACTTTCAAGAGGCATATTTTGTTCTGCATATTTGTTCTGCACATTAGGGTTCTGCTTCTTTTTCTTTCTTTCTTTCTTTATTAAAAAAAAAAAAACGGGAATGGAAAAAGGCAACCCTCAGAATGGGAGAAAATATTTGCAAACGAATCCACGGACAAAGGTTTAATCTCCAATATATATAACAGCTCATGCAGCTTAATATTAAAAAAAAACAAACAACCCAATACAAAAATGGGCAGAAGATCTAAATAGACGTTTCTTCAAAGAAGACACAGAGATGGCCAAGACGCACATGAAAAGCTGCTCAACATCACTCATCATTAGAGAAATGCACATCAAAACTACAGTGAGGTATCACCTCACACCTGTTAGAATGGGCATCATCAGAAAATGTACAAACAACAAATGCTGGCGAGGGTGTGGACCAAAGGAACCCTCTTCCACTATTGGTGGGAATGTAAATTGATACAGTCACTATGGAGAACAGCATGGAGGTTCCTTAAAAAACTAAAAATAGAATTACCATAGGATCCAGCAATCCCACTTCTGGGCATATAGCCAGAGAAAACCATAAATGAAAAAGACACATTCACCACAATGTTCATTGCAGCACTATTTACAATAGCCAGGTAATGGAAGCAACCTAAATGCCCACAGACAGACGAACGGATAATGATGTGGTCCATCTATGAAACGGAATATTACTCAGCCATAAAAAGGAACGAAACTGGGTCATCTGTGGAGACGTCGACGGATCTAGAGACTGTCATACAGAGTGAAGTAAGTCAGAAGGAGAAAAACAAATATTGTATATTAATGCATATATGTGGAACCTAGAAAAATGGTACAGATGACCCGGTTTGCAGGGCAGAAATAGAGACACAGAGGTAGAGAACAAACGTATGGACACCAAGAGGGGGGAAGCCATGGGTTGTTGGTGGTGGGATGAGTCGGGAGATTGGGATTGTCCTGTATACATGTATATGCATAAAATAGATAACTAATAATAATCCTGCTGAATAAAAAAATAAACTTAAATTTCAAAATTTTAAAAAATAAATAAAATTTTAAAATAAAACGGAAAAAAGTTCTTCCCTTCACACAGATGTATTTATAGGAATGAATTATTTCCATGCTTATATCTATAAATACATAGAAGAGGAATAAAATCTAACTTGAAGCAAAAAAGAAAAAAAAAAACACCAGAACCCACCAGTTATACACAGGAAAACCCTATCAGGGCACTGGCTCCAGCGGCAAACAATTCTGAAGTTGGTCAGAGGTGGGGAATCATCTCCCATGCAGCCAGCAGCCCCCCCACCCCCGCAAGGAGCGTCGTCATTGCAAAGCTGGGGGACCGTGCCGAGGCGTCTGTGAGTCAACGTGAGCCGAGCCCCAGGCCAGCTGCTGCTGAACTGTTCCCACCCTTCCCAGGTAAAACACCTGAATATGTCCAAGGACTTGAAAGCCCAGAGGAAGGGCCGTGGAGCCACAGCAGCGACAGCACGCAGGCCGACTTGGTGCCTGCAGGCCAGCCAGGATGGTCCTGGCCCCGGGCGCTCTTCTGGAAGCTTTCCATTTCCCTGCCTGAGATACTCCTCCTGTCCCAGCCCCCACTGCTTTTTTCCTTCCTCACCTCTGCCCGGGGAGAAATTCCAACGGAAGGTATGGGTGACACATCCTCTTCTTTAGCAGGTGGCAGCCCGGCAACTCCTGCAGAAAGTCCAGCAGAGCCCCACTCACACCGGGCCACCCACAGAGCCGTGGCCCCTCACTCCCTCCCACCAGCACAGCCCCGAGACTGCTGACGGGGCAGAGAATATGGCGTCAGGCACAGCTGCAGGGGCTCTTGCTGCCTGGAGCCGTGTTTATATGGACCTCAACCCAGGCACACCTGGGGAGGGCTGGCCGGCAGGGTCAGGCTGCCCAGGTCAGCCCATCCTCACCCCTCAGGGACTCACATTGCAGAAAATGGACCTCGCTGAACCGGCCAGGTCCAAGGAACAGGTGTGGGCTCCTGAGAGTCTGGATAGACAAGGGGCTGCAGCTCTGGCTTGTTTTCTAATCCTTTTATCTGGCCCATGAGTGGGAGACAACTTCAAGAAGACCCTCTCCTAATGAGAGGAACCCAGGAGTCAGGGAGAGGAGGGGTGATGGGTGGAGACAGAGGCCTGGTGCCCCGGCTGCGGTGGAAGCCTCTGGAAGACCAGGCAGAGGGAGGCCGCACAGAGTGATGCCCAGGGTCACAGACCTGTCGGAGCTGCTGTTTGTTAGCTCAAGTCCTGCTCCGAGGTGCTCTGTGTCAGCTCTGAGTGACAGGTGATCTGGGCTGCTCTGCAATGAGGGCTACGTGCACGGTACCTGTGTGCCCAGCCCTGCCGGGGTACCTGCCCAGGGCAGCTCCGTATCCTGGGAGGGGCCTGACCACGAGAGCGCCATGGGCTGCTGGGGAGGGGGGGCCTGCCCAGGTGAGCTCCATATCCTGGGATTGCCCTGACCACGAGAGCCCCGTGGGCTGCTGGGGACCTGGTAAACGATGTCGGGACAGTCAGTGAAGCCACCGAGGATATACATCCGGTAGTTCCTAATTCCTACACCCTGCTGGTCGTTCTACCATCCACCAGGACACGGTATTCTGTATGAGACTTCAGTGATGCCTTCTTCTGGATTCCATTGGTCCCCGAAAGGCTCTGCTGCCCTAGTAACCAGATTTGGGAATGGAGAAATGCTGCCGCCTTGTGGCCGTTTGCCACAACAGCAGCTTTAAACCCAGTGCTCATGGTCACTAAATATTCACACTCATTGCAGCCTGTAAATGGCACCTGCCCTGAAAAACAATCCTGGGGTCGAAAATGGACCCAAAACTTCTAAAGAGGGCAACCATGCAAGAGGACAATTTCAAGAGGTTAATTGTACTCTCCGTTTTTTTCTGTTTTTCTGTACCAGAAATTTAAAACGGCCCCTCCGCCACGCCCCGGTACCCGAGGCCTCCGTTGCCCTGCCTGGGCGGGCGGCGGGGCGCTGCCGGGGCGGGCTGGCCGCGGGGATGGCGGTAAGGCGCAAGGACAAGCGAAGCTGGGCCTCAAGAGGCAGCCCGCGGTCCCCGCCCCCGTCTACGGCCATACCACCCTGAACGCGCCCGATCTCGTCTGATCTCGGAAGCTAAGCAGGGTCGGGCCTGGTTAGTACTTGGATGGGAGACCGCCTGGGAATACCGGGTGCTGTAGGCTTTTGGCCTCCCGCTGCGGCTCCGCCTTCTCCTTTAGTCGCCCGCGGCGGTGGCCGCCAGCTCCGCCCCTCGCCAGGCACCGCTACAGGCCCCACCTCCTCCGCCCCCCCCCCACGACCACCACCACAGAGCGCCAGAGGGGCCGCTCCATGCGGCCCGAAGGCGGCCCTGGAAGGCAGCGGCACACCCGACGCTCCGGGGGTGGCTGGCCCGGACCCAGACTCCGCCGCGGGCCCGGGTGCCGTCCGTGCGGCCCGCGAGCCCCTCCACCTGCACCTGGCCGGCCCCACCGGCGCCCAGCCCCGGCGCCGCCACCTGTCCGCCGGTGTGGCTCTCCGCAGCTCTCTCCGGATAAAGCTGGATAAAGGTCTGGATGGGAAGGAGGGGCAGTGATTCAGCCTATTGCTCTTAGTGCCCCTCCCCCACACTCAGGAGCCCTTTGTGACAAGGCCACAGCTCTGTGATGCAGGCCTGGGGCCTGCCATCAAGTGAACTCCCAGGGCTCTGTTGCCTGAGGGCGGCAATGCAGTTCAGAAGACGGAGAATCTCTTTTCTTTGAAAAACACTGTTGCTATCTGGCTGAGATCCAGCCCAACTTCCTGGGTGATTGATATCATCCTTGGCTTCCTGTGTGGACTGGGGCTCTTCCTCGTGTTACTCCCCTGCTTCCAGAGTAATCCATTCTTAGCACCACCTAGGAAACCTAGAAACATCAGGAAGCATCAAGTAGAGCTGAAGGGGAGGAGCAGGAGTAGGAAGAAAAGTCGATCTTTGAAAGCTTGCAGAGATTGCCTGGAAGAACTGGAGGGGACTCACAACCTGGCTTCACCTCTGCGGAGCTGCCTGGGGAGGCTTCCTGGCAAGGGCAACTTTCATCAGCTCTCATGGCAAGACCCTCCTGGTGAGATGTGCAAAGCAGTGCCTGCTGGAGCCTGTGGAGGATACTGCTTGAAGGGTTGGGAACCCTGCAGGAACACCTCCTGTAGGGTTTCCTTCCTGGTTCAAGACACTCGAGAGGTGCTGGAAGCACATATTACAAGGTTTTGGGTAAAGCACGGGTGGACCCTACCCCTCAAGGTCCTCAAGCCCATCAATCTCTTGAAGTCGACAAAGTTCCAACCCTCCACCACCCTGCGGTTAGCCTCGTCCCCTTCAGCCACCTGTGTATCTGGGTCCCACTCAACAGTCACGTTTGCCGAGTTCGCGGAGAAACCTCCTCAGGCTCATTCAGGAGAGAAGGTGAGAACAGAAGAGTCCGTTCCTGCCCTGAAGAGGCCTCTCCTTGTCCCCTCCACTGTGTGTAAGGAAATCCAGAGTGCCCTGGGAGCGATTCCACCTGGTGACTACCATGGGCCCTCAAAGGCTTCTCTGACTGCACAGCAGGGCAGGCCACCTTCTCAGTCCCTCACACTCAGCCTTGTGGGCAGAACCTGGAAGAGTGAGACTGTGGAGTGGGTCAAGAGGGACAGCCTAGAGCCAGGTCCAAGTTCAGCAATGGTCAGGAATGAGCCAAGAGAGGAGAGTGGTGGTCAGGCCTCAGGAGACCCCTGCCATAGGGTAACAGTGATGGAGGTGAACTTAGGATCCCAATCTTTGAGAGGTGAAGAGGCCAGGGAGGCTGTGGAGGACAAGGAGTCTCCTGCTCTTCAACCACAGTCTAGTGTTATCTTGGAAACCAAAGTGTTGACAAAATCCCAAACCACAAATGCACCTATGAGGAGTTTAGAGGTGCCAGGGGCCAGTAAAAGTTTCCTACAACCTAGAATGTCTGTTTTCCAACATCTAGGTGAGCCATGCCTTAACATGGAGGTTGCTAGTGAGTTTAGCTCCAAAGTAAAGGTACAGTCAGACAACCAGCTTCAGGACTTCCCCAAACACAGGTTCCTTGCTGCAGACAACTTGGCTTCTCAGGTGCCTCAGTGCCATCCCCAGAGAGTCCCCACCAGAGACACGTTAGCTTCCCAGGAGCCAAGCTCCCAAGGAGCCAAAGGAGCAACCTAGGGCAGCAGGAGCCCAAAACTTCAAAACTCCAAGACTCATGGAAGAGCCAGAGCAAGATGATTGTCCCTACTTACAAAAGAGAGGACCGTAGGAGGCATAACCCAGGAGAGCACGAAGAGAGGTTTAAAGAATGAGGGACCCCTCAAGCTGGAAGTATGAGCCGCCCTGCCCAGGTCAGGGGCATAACAGACTCTATTGGGAGCAGATGTCTCCAGCTCATGCCAGAGAAGAAATATAGCCCTCCAGAAAGCCTCTTCAGAAAAAGGATGAGGCTATTTTTAAAGTGGATATTCCCCAATAAAAAAGTCAATGGTCGAGATGCTCTGCAAAAAAAAAAAAAAAGCCCATATCAGCCACTGCCAGGAGTCACGGATCAGTCAAAAGCAGATCAATCTTGAAGAGTGAGACTGCTGAGGGTCAGGCACTCATGACAGCTGTTGGACAGATCGTAGAAGAAAAAAGAGCAATTCACCATGGACTTCATGCCACAAAGTTAAATGAGCACAGACTGGAATTCCAAGTCCCAGTATGTGGGGGTTTCTGCTACCATAGGCTTACCTCCTACCCAGAGCAAGGGAGAATGATGGGTTCTACAGCCTGCAGTCATAAAGCCACCTCCAAGGGCCAGAGTTGTTCTGTCAGGGAAAGGGAAGTCAGACACCAACATAGTTTGAAAAGTGTAAGGTTCGACGATGAGCAGCTGGGCCTAAGGTGCCTCCCATCCTTGTCCCCCAGGAAGAGTGTGTTTCCAGTTAGTACCTGCCAGTATGGGCCAAGGATTCCAGGTGCCCCAGCCCGCCATAAACACTGTCCAAGGCATTGTCATCTTTGGGGAGGTGTCTTGCCTGGTCGACAGTAAAATCCTTCTTTAGTCTTCCCTTTAGTAGGAAAACATGTCTCCAAGTAAAAATTCAGTCCATGTAGAGAAAATGATTTTCTCATTAGCACATCCAAGATATTTAATGTTCCCCAATACATATATATATATATATTTTTTTTTTTTTTTCTAATAAAAGCATAGTGTAATGGCAAAAAAAAAAGAAATTTAAAACGGCATGGAAAAATGCTGAACATTAGGAATAATTAAAGATATGCAAATCCAAATTACAAAAACCTATCCGCTCACACCAGTCAGAATGGCCATCAGCAAGAATTCTGCAAAAAGTAAATGCTGAAGGGGTTTTAGAGAAATGCCTACCCTTGGTCCAAAGTGGGACATGGTAAGAGCCAGTAATGAAAAGAAAAATGAGGTGCCTTGTAAAGGTAAATACTGAGCTACCATTCAATCAAGCATACCCACTGCTGGGCCTATCGCCTGAGGGGATGAGAATCAAAAAAACACAGGCTGGGCTTCACTGGTGGCGCAGTGGTTGAGAGCCCGCCTGCCAATGCAGGGGACACGCGTTCATGCTCCGGGTCGGGAAGATCCCACGTGCCGCGGAGCGGCTTGTCCCGTGAGCTAGGGCTGCTGGGCCTGCGCGTCCGGAGCCTGTGCTCTGCATTGGGAGGGTCCACCGCAGTGAGAGGCCCACGTACCGCAAAACAAAACAAAACAAAACAAAAAAAAACCCACAGGCTGGCAATCCTCCACTCCAGCAATATTTACCATAGCCAACACTTGGAAGCTACGAAAGTGTCCATCATCAGAGGAATGCACAAAGAAGAAGTGGTCCATGTACACAATGGAATATGACTCCAATAAAAATATATATATAAATACAATTTATAAAACAAACATAAGTAAGGAGACATCAGCTTTTGGGGGCACATTCCACTCTAATATATAACCGAGGAACACCACTGCCCGGATGGTCTGTTTCCCTAGTTCCCTGGTTGGGAAAAGCAGAAATGCTGCCGCCCTCTGGCCGTTACCTGCAACAGCAGCTTTAAGACCTGTGCTAAGGGTCACTTCATATGCAGCAGTACTGGTGGGCTGTAAATGAAACCTGCCCTCAAAACGTCTTGAGGGAGGTAATGGCCAAAATATTTCTAAATGTCACACACACTTCACGAAGACAATTTGAAGAGGTAAGCTGTACTCACAGTTGAAGAAAAGAAGGACATGCCAGAAAGCTCAATTTCAAGGGATTATGAGACGCATGCAAATCCAGCCACAAAGTGGTATCGGCTCACACTAGTCAGAACACACATCAGCAAAAAAACTACAAACAAAAAATGCTGAAGGTGTTGTGGAGAAGTGCATACCCTCAACTTTAAGCGGGACGTAACCTGGAAAGAGCCACTAATGAGAACAGACTGGAGGTGCCTCTACAAGGTAAACATTCCGCTACCATATGATCCAGCAGGCCCACTCCTGGGCCTATAACCTAAGAAGACAGAATTGGAAAGACACAGGCAGGCAAATGTGCATTGCCGCAGCATTACAATAGCCATGACGTGGAAGCAACCAAAAAGTCCATCAACAGATGAGTGGACAAAGAAGAGCTGGTACATGTACAGAGAGAATATTAGCCAAGGAAGAAAAGGACACCATGCCATTTGCAGCACCGTAGATGAGTCTAGAGGTGATCACGTGACTTGTAGTAAGTCAGAAAGAGAAAGACACGTATCGTAGGATATCACTTATAGATGTTACCTAAAAATTGATACCAGTGAAGATATTTCCACAGAGAAGGGCAATCCCAGATTCATTAAACAAACTTATGGATCACCAACGGAAAGGTGTGAGGATTGGATACATTACGAGATTGGGGTGAACAGACATATACAAACACAGGTGAAATATATAATCACCAAAGACCTACAGAATACCAAGAGAAGACTGCTCAACATTCTGTCATAACGTACATGGGAAAAGGATCCCAGCAAGAACAGACATATGTATATGTGTAAAAGAACCACATCTTGCACACCTGCAACAAGCCAAACATTGTAATCAAACATGCTGTGATTAAAAAAATAAAAAAATTAAATTAAGAAAACGAACAAGAAGTAGTGAGACAAACTTAAGGGGCCTTCTCCTGGCACATTCCATTCTAAATTACAACCTAGAACACGACTTCCATTGAGGCTCTGCTGCCCTAGTAACCAGATTTGGTAAGGGAGAACTGCTGCCCCCTTGTGGCCGTTTCACACAACAGCACCTTTAATCCCAGCGCTAATGGTCAGTTGATATTCAAAATCATTGCAGGCCTGTAAATGACACCTGCCCTGAAAACAAATCCTGGGGTCATATATCGACCAAAAAATTCAAAAGACGTCCATATTTCAAAACGACACTTTCAAGAGGCATATTTTGTTCTGCATATTTGTTCTGCACATTAGGGTTCTGCTTCTTTTTCTTTCTTTCTTTCTTTATTAAAAAAAAAAAAAAACGGGAGTGGAAAAAGGCAACCCTCAGAATGGGAGAAAATATTTGCAAACGAATCCACGGACAAAGGTTTAATCTCCAATATATATAACAGCTCATGCAGCTTAATATTAAAAAAAAACAAACAACCCAATACAAAAATGGGCAGAAGATCTAAATAGACGTTTCTTCAAAGAAGACACAGAGATGGCCAAGACGCACATGAAAAGCTGCTCAACATCACTCATCATTAGAGAAATGCACATCAAAACTACAGTGAGGTATCACCTCACACCTGTTAGAATGGGCATCATCAGAAAATGTACAAACAACAAATGCTGGGGAGGGTGTGGACCAAAGGAACCCTCTTCCACTATTGGTGGGAATGTAAATTGATACAGTCACTATGGAGAACAGCATGGAGGTTCCTTAAAAAACTAAAAATAGAATTACCATAGGATCCAGCAATCCCACTTCTGGGCATATAGCCAGAGAAAACCATAAATGAAAAAGACACATTCACCACAATGTTCATTGCAGCACTATTTACAATAGCCAGGTAATGGAAGCAACCTAAATGCCCACAGACAGACGAACGGATAATGATGTGGTCCATCTATGAAACGGAATATTACTCAGCCATAAAAAGGAACGAAACTGGGTCATCTGTGGAGACGTCGACGGATCTAGAGACTGTCATACAGAGTGAAGTAAGTCAGAAGGAGAAAAACAAATATTGTATATTAATGCATATATGTGGAACCTAGAAAAATGGTACAGATGACCCGGTTTGCAGGGCAGAAATAGAGACACAGAGGTAGAGAACAAACGTATGGACACCAAGAGGGGGGAAGCCATGGGTTGTTGGTGGTGGGATGAGTCGGGAGATTGGGATTGTCCTGTATACATGTATATGCATAAAATAGATAACTAATAATAATCCTGCTGAATAAAAAAATAAACTTAAATTTCAAAATTTTAAAAAATAAATAAAATTTTAAAATAAAACGGAAAAAAGTTCTTCCCTTCACACAGATGTATTTATAGGAATGAATTATTTCCATGCTTATATCTATAAATACATAGAAGAGGAATAAAATCTAACTTGAAGCAAAAAAGAAAAAAAAAAAAACCAGAACCCACCAGTTATACACAGGAAAACCCTATCAGGGCACTGGCTCCAGCGGCAAACAATTCTGAAGTTGGTCAGAGGTGGGGAATCATCTCCCATGCAGCCAGCAGCCCCCCCACCCCCGCAAGGAGCGTCGTCATTGCAAAGCTGGGGGACCGTGCCGAGGCGTCTGTGAGTCAACGTGAGCCGAGCCCCAGGCCAGCTGCTGCTGAACTGTTCCCACCCTTCCCAGGTAAAACACCTGAATATGTCCAAGGACTTGAAAGCCCAGAGGAAGGGCCGTGGAGCCACAGCAGCGACAGCACGCAGGCCGACTTGGTGCCTGCAGGCCAGCCAGGATGGTCCTGGCCCCGGGCGCTCTTCTGGAAGCTTTCCATTTCCCTGCCTGAGATACTCCTCCTGTCCCAGCCCCCACTGCTTTTTTCCTTCCTCACCTCTGCCCGGGGAGAAATTCCAACGGAAGGTATGGGTGACACATCCTCTTCTTTAGCAGGTGGCAGCCCGGCAACTCCTGCAGAAAGTCCAGCAGAGCCCCACTCACACCGGGCCACCCACAGAGCCGTGGCCCCTCACTCCCTCCCACCAGCACAGCCCCGAGACTGCTGACGGGGCACAGAATATGGCGTCAGGCACAGCTGCAGGGGCTCTTGCTGCCTGGAGCCGTGTTTATATGGACCTCAACCCAGGCACACCTGGGGAGGGCTGGCCGGCAGGGTCAGGCTGCCCAGGTCAGCCCATCCTCACCCCTCAGGGACTCACATTGCAGAAAATGGACCTCGCTGAACCGGCCAGGTCCAAGGAACAGGTGTGGGCTCCTGAGAGTCTGGATAGACAAGGGGCTGCAGCTCCGGCTTGTTTTCTAATCCTTTTATCTGGCCCATGAGTGGGAGACAACTTCAAGAAGACCCTCTCCTAATGAGAGGAACCCAGGAGTCAGGGAGAGGAGGGGTGATGGGTGGAGACAGAGGCCTGGTGCCCCGGCTGCGGTGGAAGCCTCTGGAAGACCAGGCAGAGGGAGGCCGCACAGAGTGATGCCCAGGGTCACAGACCTGTCGGAGCTGCTGTTTGTTAGCTCAAGTCCTGCTCCGAGGTGCTCTGTGTCAGCTCTGAGTGACAGGTGATCTGGGCTGCTCTGCAATGAGGGCTACGTGCACGGTACCTGTGTGCCCAGCCCTGCCGGGGTACCTGCCCAGGGCAGCTCCGTATCCTGGGAGGGGCCTGACCACGAGAGCGCCATGGGCTGCTGGGGAGGGGGGGCCTGCCCAGGTGAGCTCCATATCCTGGGATTGCCCTGACCACGAGAGCCCCGTGGGCTGCTGGGGACCTGGTAAACGATGTCGGGACAGTCAGTGAAGCCACCGAGGATATACATCCGGTAGTTCCTAATTCCTACACCCTGCTGGTCGTTCTACCATCCACCAGGACACGGTATTCTGTATGAGACTTCAGTGATGCCTTCTTCTGGATTCCATTGGTCCCCGAAAGGCTCTGCTGCCCTAGTAACCAGATTTGGGAATGGAGAAATGCTGCCGCCTTGTGGCCGTTTGCCACAACAGCAGCTTTAAACCCAGTGCTCATGGTCACTAAATATTCACACTCATTGCAGCCTGTAAATGGCACCTGCCCTGAAAAACAATCCTGGGGTCGAAAATGGACCCAAAACTTCTAAAGAGGGCAACCATGCAAGAGGACAATTTCAAGAGGTTAATTGTACTCTCCGTTTTTTTCTGTTTTTCTGTACCAGAAATTTAAAACGGCCCCTCCGCCACGCCCCGGTACCTGAGGCCTCCGTTGCCCTGCCTGGGCGGGCGGCGGGGCGCTGCCGGGGCGGGCTGGCCGCGGGGATGGCGGTAAGGCGCAAGGACAAGCGAAGCTGGGCCTCAAGAGGCAGCCCGCGGTCCCCGCCCCCGTCTATGGCCATACCACCCTGAACGCGCCCGATCTCGTCTGATCTCGGAAGCTAAGCAGGGTCGGACCTGGTTAGTACTTGGATGGGAGGCCGCCTGGGAATACCGGGTGCTGTAGGCTTTTGGCCTCCCGCTGCGGCTCCGCCTTCTCCTTTAGTCGCCCGCGGCGGTGGCCGCCAGCTCCGCCCCCCGCCGGGCAACGCTGCAGGCCCCACCTCCTCCGCCCCCCCCCCTCGCCAACACCACCACAGAGCGCCAGAGGGGCCGCTCCATGCGGCCCGAAGGCGACCCTGGAAGGCAGCGGCACACCCGACGCTCCGGGGGTGGCTGGCCCGGACCCAGACTCCGCCGCGGGCCCGGGTGCCGTCCGTGCGGCCCGCGAGCCCCTCCACCTGCACCTGGCCGGCCCCACCGGCGCCCAGCCCCGGCGCCGCCACCTGTCCGCCGGTATGGCTCTCCGCAGCTCTCTCCGGATAAAGCTGGATAAAGGTCTGGATGGGAAGGAGGGGCAGTGATTCAGCCTATTGCTCTTAGTGCCCCTCCCCCACACTCAGGAGCCCTTTGTGACAAGGCCACAGCTCTGTGATGCAGGCCTGGGGCCTGCCATCAAGTGAACTCCCAGGGCTCTGTTGCCTGAGGGCGGCAATGCAGTTCAGAAGACGGAGAATCTCTTTTCTTTGAAAAACACTGTTGCTATCTGGCTGAGATCCAGCCCAACTTCCTGGGTGATTGATATCATCCTTGGCTTCCTGTGTGGACTGGGGCTCTTCCTCGTGTTACTCCCCTGCTTCCAGAGTAATCCATTCTTAGCACCACCTAGGAAACCTAGAAACATCAGGAAGCATCAAGTAGAGCTGAAGGGGAGGAGCAGGAGTAGGAAGAAAAGTCGATCTTTGAAAGCTTGCAGAGATTGCCTGGAAGAACTGGAGGGGACTCACAACCTGGCTTCACCTCTGCGGAGCTGCCTGGGGAGGCTTCCTGGCAAGGGCAACTTTCATCAGCTCTCATGGCAAGACCCTCCTGGTGAGATGTGCAAAGCAGTGCCTGCTGGAGCCTGTGGAGGATACTGCTTGAAGGGTTGGGAACCCTGCAGGAACACCTCCTGTAGGGTTTCCTTCCTGGTTCAAGACACTCGAGAGGTGCTGGAAGCACATATTACAAGGTTTTGGGTAAAGCACGGGTGGACCCTACCCCTCAAGGTCCTCAAGCCCATCAATCTCTTGAAGGCGACAAAGTTCCAACCCTCCACCACCCTGCGGTTAGCCTCGTCCCCTTCAGCCACCTGTGTATCTGGGTCCCACTCAACAGTCACGTTTGCCGAGTTCGCGGAGAAACCTCCTCAGGCTCATTCAGGAGAGAAGGTGAGAACAGAAGAGTCCGTTCCTGCCCTGAAGAGGCCTCTCCTTGTCCCCTCCACTGTGTGTAAGGAAATCCAGAGTGCCCTGGGAGCGATTCCACCTGGTGACTACCATGGGCCCTCAAAGGCTTCTCTGACTGCACAGCAGGGCAGGCCACCTTCTCAGTCCCTCACACTCAGCCTTGTGGGCAGAACCTGGAAGAGTGAGACTGTGGAATGGGTCAAGAGGGACAGCCTAGAGCCAGGTGCAAGTTCAGCAATGGTCAGGAACGAGCCAAGAGAGGAGAGTGGTGGTCAGGCCTCAGGAGACCCCTGCCATAGGGTAACAGTGATGGAGGTGAACTTAGGATCCCAATCTTTGAGAGGTGAAGAGGCCAGGGAGGCTGTGGAGGCCAAGGAGTCTCCTGCTCTTCAACCACAGTCTAGTGTTATCTTGGAAACCAAAGTGTTGACAAAATCCCAAACCACAGATGTACCTATGAGGAGTTTAGAGGTGCCAGGGGCCAGTAAAAGTTTCCTACTACCTAGAATGTCTGTTTTCCAACATCTAGGTGAGCCATGCCTTAACATGGAGGTTGCTAGTGAGTTTAACTCCAAAGTAAAGGTACAGTCAGACAACCAGCTTCAGGACTTTCCCAAACACAGGTTCCTTGCTGCAGACAACTTGGCTTCTCAGGTGCCTCAGTGCCATCCCCAGAGAGTCCCCACCAGAGACATGTTAGCTTCCCAGGAGCCAAGTGGCCTTATGGAAGGCCAAAGGAGCAACCTAGGGCAGCAGGAGCCCAAAACTTCAAAACTCCAAGACTCATGGAAGAGCCAGAGCAAGATGATTGCCCCTACTTACAAAAGAGAGGACCGTAGGAGGCATAAACCAGGAGAGCACGAAGAGAGGTTTAAAGAATGAGGGACCCCTCAAGCTGGAAGTATGAGCCGCCCTGCCCAGGTCAGGGGAATAACAGACTCTATTGGGAGCAGATGTCTCCTGCTCATGCCAGAGAAGAAATATAGCCCTCCAGAAAGCCTCTTCAGAAAAAGGATGAGGCTATTTTTAAAGTGGATTTTCCCCAATAAAAATGTCAATGGTCGAGATGCTCTGCAAAGAAAAAAAAAAAAACCCATATCAGCCACTGCCCAGAGTCACGGATCAGTCAAAAGCAGATCAATCTTGAAGAGTGAGACTGCTGAGGGTCAGGCACTCATGACAGCTGTTGGACAGATCATAGAAGAAAAAAGAGCAATTCACCATGGACTTCATGCCACAGAGTTAAATGAGCACAGAGTGGAATTCCAAGTCCCAGTATGTGGGGGTTTCTGCTACCATAGGCTTACCTCTTACGCAGAGCAAGGGAGAATGATGGGTTCTACAGCCTGCAGTCATAAAGCCACCTCCAAGGGCCAGAGTTGTTCTGTCAGGGAAAGGGAAGTCAGACACCAACATAGTTTGAAAAGTGTAAGGTTCGACGATGAGCAGCTGGGCCTAAGGTGCCTCCCATCCTTGTCCCCCAGGAAGAGTGTGTTTCCAGTTAGTACCTGCCAGTATGGGCCAAGGATTCCAGGTGCCCCAGCCCGCCATAAACACTGTCCAAGGCATTGTCATCTTTGGGGAGGTGTCTTGCCTGGTCGACAGTAAAATCCTTCTTTAGTCTACCCTTTAGTAGGAAAACATGTCTCCAAGTAAAAATTCAGTCCATGTAGAGAAAATGATTTTCTCATTAGCACATCCAAGATATTTAATGTTCCCCAATACATATATATATATATATTTTTTTCTAATAAAAGCATAGTGTAATGGCAAAAAAAAAGAAATTTAAAACGGCATGGAAAAATGCTGAACATTAGGAATAATTAAAGATATGCAAATCCAAATTACAAAAACCTATCCGCTCACACCAGTCAGAATGGCCATCAGCAAGAATTCTGCAAAAAGTAAATGCTGAAGGGGTTTTAGAGAAATGCCTACCCTTGGTCCAAAGTGGGACATGGTAAGAGCCAGTAATGAAAACAAAAATGAGGTGCCTTGTAAAGGTAAATACTGAGCTACCATTCAATCAAGCATACCCACTGCTGGGCCTATCGCCTGAGGGGATGAGAATCAAAAAAACACAGGCTGGGCTTCACTGGTGGCGCAGTGGTTGAGAGCCCGCCTGCCAATGCAGGGGACACGCGTTCATGCTCCGGGTCGGGAAGATCCCACGTGCCGCGGAGCGGCTTGTCCCGTGAGCTAGGGCTGCTGGGCCTGCGCGTCCGGAGCCTGTGCTCTGCATTGGGAGGGTCCACCGCAGTGAGAGGCCCACGTACCGCAAAAAAAAACAAAAAAAACAAAAAAAACCCCACAGGCTGGCAATCCTCCACTCCAGCAATATTTACCATAGCCAACACTTGGAAGCTACGAAAGTGTCCATCATCAGAGGAATGCACAAAGAAGAAGTGGTCCATGTACACAATGGAATATGACTCCAATAAAAATATATATATAAATACAATTTATAAAACAAACATAAGTAAGGAGACATCAGCTTTTGGGGGCACATTCCACTCTAATATATAACCGAGGAACACCACTGCCCGGATGGTCTGTTTCCCTAGTTCCCTGGTTGGGAAAAGCAGAAATGCTGCCGCCCTCTGGCCGTTACCTGCAACAGCAGCTTTAAGACCTGTGCTAAGGGTCACTTCATATGCAGCAGTACTGGTGGGCTGTAAATGAAACCTGCCCTCAAAACGTCTTGAGGGAGGTAATGGCCAAAATATTTCTAAATGTCACACACACTTCACGAAGACAATTTGAAGAGGTAAGCTGTACTCACAGTTGAAGAAAAGAAGGACATGCCAGAAAGCTCAATTTCAAGGGATTATGAGACGCATGCAAATCCAGCCACAAAGTGGTATCGGCTCACACTAGTCAGAACACACATCAGCAAAAAAACTACAAACAAAAAATGCTGAAGGTGTTGTGGAGAAGTGCATACCCTCAACTTTAAGCGGGACGTAACCTGGAAAGAGCCACTAATGAGAACAGACTGGAGGTGCCTCTACAAGGTAAACATTCCGCTACCATATGATCCAGCAGGCCCACTCCTGGGCCTATAACCTAAGAAGACAGAATTGGAAAGACACAGGCAGGCAAATGTGCATTGCCGCAGCATTACAATAGCCATGACGTGGAAGCAACCAAAAAGTCCATCAACAGATGAGTGGACAAAGAAGAGCTGGTACATGTACAGAGAGAATATTAGCCAAGGAAGAAAAGGACACCATGCCATTTGCAGCACCGTAGATGAGTCTAGAGGTGATCACGTGACTTGTAGTAAGTCAGAAAGAGAAAGACACGTATCGTAGGATATCACTTATAGATGTTACCTAAAAATTGATACCAGTGAAGATATTTCCACAGAGAAGGGCAATCCCAGATTCATTAAACAAACTTATGGATCACCAACGGAAAGGTGTGAGGATTGGATACATTACGAGATTGGGGTGAACAGACATATACAAACACAGGTGAAATATATAATCACCAAAGACCTACAGAATACCAAGAGAAGACTGCTCAACATTCTGTCATAACGTACATGGGAAAAGGATCCCAGCAAGAACAGACATATGTATATGTGTAAAAGAACCACATCTTGCACACCTGCAACAAGCCAAACATTGTAATCAAACATGCTGTGATTAAAAAAATAAAAAAATTAAATTAAGAAAACGAACAAGAAGTAGTGAGACAAACTTAAGGGGCCTTCTCCTGGCACATTCCATTCTAAATTACAACCTAGAACACGACTTCCATTGAGGCTCTGCTGCCCTAGTAACCAGATTTGGTAAGGGAGAACTGCTGCCCCCTTGTGGCCGTTTCACACAACAGCACCTTTAATCCCAGCGCTAATGGTCAGTTGATATTCAAAATCATTGCAGGCCTGTAAATGACACCTGCCCTGAAAACAAATCCTGGGGTCATATATCGACCAAAAAATTCAAAAGACGTCCATATTTCAAAACGACACTTTCAAGAGGCATATTTTGTTCTGCATATTTGTTCTGCACATTAGGGTTCTGCTTCTTTTTCTTTCTTTCTTTCTTTATTAAAAAAAAAAAAAAACGGGAGTGGAAAAAGGCAACCCTCAGAATGGGAGAAAATATTTGCAAACGAATCCACGGACAAAGGTTTAATCTCCAATATATATAACAGCTCATGCAGCTTAATATTAAAAAAAAACAAACAACCCAATACAAAAATGGGCAGAAGATCTAAATAGACGTTTCTTCAAAGAAGACACAGAGATGGCCAAGACGCACATGAAAAGCTGCTCAACATCACTCATCATTAGAGAAATGCACATCAAAACTACAGTGAGGTATCACCTCACACCTGTTAGAATGGGCATCATCAGAAAATGTACAAACAACAAATGCTGGGGAGGGTGTGGACCAAAGGAACCCTCTTCCACTATTGGTGGGAATGTAAATTGATACAGTCACTATGGAGAACAGCATGGAGGTTCCTTAAAAAACTAAAAATAGAATTACCATAGGATCCAGCAATCCCACTTCTGGGCATATAGCCAGAGAAAACCATAAATGAAAAAGACACATTCACCACAATGTTCATTGCAGCACTATTTACAATAGCCAGGTAATGGAAGCAACCTAAATGCCCACAGACAGACGAACGGATAATGATGTGGTCCATCTATGAAACGGAATATTACTCAGCCATAAAAAGGAACGAAACTGGGTCATCTGTGGAGACGTCGACGGATCTAGAGACTGTCATACAGAGTGAAGTAAGTCAGAAGGAGAAAAACAAATATTGTATATTAATGCATATATGTGGAACCTAGAAAAATGGTACAGATGACCCGGTTTGCAGGGCAGAAATAGAGACACAGAGGTAGAGAACAAACGTATGGACACCAAGAGGGGGGAAGCCATGGGTTGTTGGTGGTGGGATGAGTCGGGAGATTGGGATTGTCCTGTATACATGTATATGCATAAAATAGATAACTAATAATAATCCTGCTGAATAAAAAAATAAACTTAAATTTCAAAATTTTAAAAAATAAATAAAAGTTTAAAATAAAACGGAAAAAAGTTCTTCCCTTCACACAGATGTATTTATAGGAATGAATTATTTCCATGCTTATATCTATAAATACATAGAAGAGGAATAAAATCTAACTTGAAGCAAAAAAGAAAAAAAAAAACACCAGAACCCACCAGTTATACACAGGAAAACCCTATCAGGGCACTGGCTCCAGCGGCAAACAATTCTGAAGTTGGTCAGAGGTGGGGAATCATCTCCCATGCAGCCAGCAGCCCCCCCACCCCCGCAAGGAGCGTCGTCATTGCAAAGCTGGGGGACCGTGCCGAGGCGTCTGTGAGTCAACGTGAGCCGAGCCCCAGGCCAGCTGCTGCTGAACTGTTCCCACCCTTCCCAGGTAAAACACCTGAATATGTCCAAGGACTTGAAAGCCCAGAGGAAGGGCCGTGGAGCCACAGCAGCGACAGCACGCAGGCCGACTTGGTGCCTGCAGGCCAGCCAGGATGGTCCTGGCCCCGGGCGCTCTTCTGGAAGCTTTCCATTTCCCTGCCTGAGATACTCCTCCTGTCCCAGCCCCCACTGCTTTTTTCCTTCCTCACCTCTGCCCGGGGAGAAATTCCAACGGAAGGTATGGGTGACACATCCTCTTCTTTAGCAGGTGGCAGCCCGGCAACTCCTGCAGAAAGTCCAGCAGAGCCCCACTCACACCGGGCCACCCACAGAGCCGTGGCCCCTCACTCCCTCCCACCAGCACAGCCCCGAGACTGCTGACGGGGCACAGAATATGGCGTCAGGCACAGCTGCAGGGGCTCTTGCTGCCTGGAGCCGTGTTTATATGGACCTCAACCCAGGCACACCTGGGGAGGGCTGGCCGGCAGGGTCAGGCTGCCCAGGTCAGCCCATCCTCACCCCTCAGGGACTCACATTGCAGAAAATGGACCTCGCTGAACCGGCCAGGTCCAAGGAACAGGTGTGGGCTCCTGAGAGTCTGGATAGACAAGGGGCTGCAGCTCCGGCTTGTTTTCTAATCCTTTTATCTGGCCCATGAGTGGGAGACAACTTCAAGAAGACCCTCTCCTAATGAGAGGAACCCAGGAGTCAGGGAGAGGAGGGGTGATGGGTGGAGACAGAGGCCTGGTGCCCCGGCTGCGGTGGAAGCCTCTGGAAGACCAGGCAGAGGGAGGCCGCACAGAGTGATGCCCAGGGTCACAGACCTGTCGGAGCTGCTGTTTGTTAGCTCAAGTCCTGCTCCGAGGTGCTCTGTGTCAGCTCTGAGTGACAGGTGATCTGGGCTGCTCTGCAATGAGGGCTACGTGCACGGTACCTGTGTGCCCAGCCCTGCCGGGGTACCTGCCCAGGGCAGCTCCGTATCCTGGGAGGGGCCTGACCACGAGAGCGCCATGGGCTGCTGGGGAGGGGGGGCCTGCCCAGGTGAGCTCCATATCCTGGGATTGCCCTGACCACGAGAGCCCCGTGGGCTGCTGGGGACCTGGTAAACGATGTCGGGACAGTCAGTGAAGCCACCGAGGATATACATCCGGTAGTTCCTAATTCCTACACCCTGCTGGTCGTTCTACCATCCACCAGGACACGGTATTCTGTATGAGACTTCAGTGATGCCTTCTTCTGGATTCCATTGGTCCCCGAAAGGCTCTGCTGCCCTAGTAACCAGATTTGGGAATGGAGAAATGCTGCCGCCTTGTGGCCGTTTGCCACAACAGCAGCTTTAAACCCAGTGCTCATGGTCACTAAATATTCACACTCATTGCAGCCTGTAAATGGCACCTGCCCTGAAAAACAATCCTGGGGTCGAAAATGGACCCAAAACTTCTAAAGAGGGCAACCATGCAAGAGGACAATTTCAAGAGGTTAATTGTACTCTCCGTTTTTTTCTGTTTTTCTGTACCAGAAATTTAAAACGGCCCCTCCGCCACGCCCCGGTACCTGAGGCCTCCGTTGCCCTGCCTGGGCGGGCGGCGGGGCGCTGCCGGGGCGGGCTGGCCGCGGGGATGGCGGTAAGGCGCAAGGACAAGCGAAGCTGGGCCTCAAGAGGCAGCCCGCGGTCCCCGCCCCCGTCTATGGCCATACCACCCTGAACGCGCCCGATCTCGTCTGATCTCGGAAGCTAAGCAGGGTCGGACCTGGTTAGTACTTGGATGGGAGGCCGCCTGGGAATACCGGGTGCTGTAGGCTTTTGGCCTCCCGCTGCGGCTCCGCCTTCTCCTTTAGTCGCCCGCGGCGGTGGCCGCCAGCTCCGCCCCCCGCCGGGCAACGCTGCAGGCCCCACCTCCTCCGCCCCCCCCCCTCGCCAACACCACCACAGAGCGCCAGAGGGGCCGCTCCATGCGGCCCGAAGGCGACCCTGGAAGGCAGCGGCACACCCGACGCTCCGGGGGTGGCTGGCCCGGACCCAGACTCCGCCGCGGGCCCGGGTGCCGTCCGTGCGGCCCGCGAGCCCCTCCACCTGCACCTGGCCGGCCCCACCGGCGCCCAGCCCCGGCGCCGCCACCTGTCCGCCGGTATGGCTCTCCGCAGCTCTCTCCGGATAAAGCTGGATAAAGGTCTGGATGGGAAGGAGGGGCAGTGATTCAGCCTATTGCTCTTAGTGCCCCTCCCCCACACTCAGGAGCCCTTTGTGACAAGGCCACAGCTCTGTGATGCAGGCCTGGGGCCTGCCATCAAGTGAACTCCCAGGGCTCTGTTGCCTGAGGGCGGCAATGCAGTTCAGAAGACGGAGAATCTCTTTTCTTTGAAAAACACTGTTGCTATCTGGCTGAGATCCAGCCCAACTTCCTGGGTGATTGATATCATCCTTGGCTTCCTGTGTGGACTGGGGCTCTTCCTCGTGTTACTCCCCTGCTTCCAGAGTAATCCATTCTTAGCACCACCTAGGAAACCTAGAAACATCAGGAAGCATCAAGTAGAGCTGAAGGGGAGGAGCAGGAGTAGGAAGAAAAGTCGATCTTTGAAAGCTTGCAGAGATTGCCTGGAAGAACTGGAGGGGACTCACAACCTGGCTTCACCTCTGCGGAGCTGCCTGGGGAGGCTTCCTGGCAAGGGCAACTTTCATCAGCTCTCATGGCAAGACCCTCCTGGTGAGATGTGCAAAGCAGTGCCTGCTGGAGCCTGTGGAGGATACTGCTTGAAGGGTTGGGAACCCTGCAGGAACACCTCCTGTAGGGTTTCCTTCCTGGTTCAAGACACTCGAGAGGTGCTGGAAGCACATATTACAAGGTTTTGGGTAAAGCACGGGTGGACCCTACCCCTCAAGGTCCTCAAGCCCATCAATCTCTTGAAGGCGACAAAGTTCCAACCCTCCACCACCCTGCGGTTAGCCTCGTCCCCTTCAGCCACCTGTGTATCTGGGTCCCACTCAACAGTCACGTTTGCCGAGTTCGCGGAGAAACCTCCTCAGGCTCATTCAGGAGAGAAGGTGAGAACAGAAGAGTCCGTTCCTGCCCTGAAGAGGCCTCTCCTTGTCCCCTCCACTGTGTGTAAGGAAATCCAGAGTGCCCTGGGAGCGATTCCACCTGGTGACTACCATGGGCCCTCAAAGGCTTCTCTGACTGCACAGCAGGGCAGGCCACCTTCTCAGTCCCTCACACTCAGCCTTGTGGGCAGAACCTGGAAGAGTGAGACTGTGGAATGGGTCAAGAGGGACAGCCTAGAGCCAGGTGCAAGTTCAGCAATGGTCAGGAACGAGCCAAGAGAGGAGAGTGGTGGTCAGGCCTCAGGAGACCCCTGCCATAGGGTAACAGTGATGGAGGTGAACTTAGGATCCCAATCTTTGAGAGGTGAAGAGGCCAGGGAGGCTGTGGAGGCCAAGGAGTCTCCTGCTCTTCAACCACAGTCTAGTGTTATCTTGGAAACCAAAGTGTTGACAAAATCCCAAACCACAGATGTACCTATGAGGAGTTTAGAGGTGCCAGGGGCCAGTAAAAGTTTCCTACTACCTAGAATGTCTGTTTTCCAACATCTAGGTGAGCCATGCCTTAACATGGAGGTTGCTAGTGAGTTTAACTCCAAAGTAAAGGTACAGTCAGACAACCAGCTTCAGGACTTTCCCAAACACAGGTTCCTTGCTGCAGACAACTTGGCTTCTCAGGTGCCTCAGTGCCATCCCCAGAGAGTCCCCACCAGAGACATGTTAGCTTCCCAGGAGCCAAGTGGCCTTATGGAAGGCCAAAGGAGCAACCTAGGGCAGCAGGAGCCCAAAACTTCAAAACTCCAAGACTCATGGAAGAGCCAGAGCAAGATGATTGCCCCTACTTACAAAAGAGAGGACCGTAGGAGGCATAAACCAGGAGAGCACGAAGAGAGGTTTAAAGAATGAGGGACCCCTCAAGCTGGAAGTATGAGCCGCCCTGCCCAGGTCAGGGGAATAACAGACTCTATTGGGAGCAGATGTCTCCTGCTCATGCCAGAGAAGAAATATAGCCCTCCAGAAAGCCTCTTCAGAAAAAGGATGAGGCTATTTTTAAAGTGGATTTTCCCCAATAAAAATGTCAATGGTCGAGATGCTCTGCAAAGAAAAAAAAAAAAACCCATATCAGCCACTGCCCAGAGTCACGGATCAGTCAAAAGCAGATCAATCTTGAAGAGTGAGACTGCTGAGGGTCAGGCACTCATGACAGCTGTTGGACAGATCATAGAAGAAAAAAGAGCAATTCACCATGGACTTCATGCCACAGAGTTAAATGAGCACAGAGTGGAATTCCAAGTCCCAGTATGTGGGGGTTTCTGCTACCATAGGCTTACCTCTTACGCAGAGCAAGGGAGAATGATGGGTTCTACAGCCTGCAGTCATAAAGCCACCTCCAAGGGCCAGAGTTGTTCTGTCAGGGAAAGGGAAGTCAGACACCAACATAGTTTGAAAAGTGTAAGGTTCGACGATGAGCAGCTGGGCCTAAGGTGCCTCCCATCCTTGTCCCCCAGGAAGAGTGTGTTTCCAGTTAGTACCTGCCAGTATGGGCCAAGGATTCCAGGTGCCCCAGCCCGCCATAAACACTGTCCAAGGCATTGTCATCTTTGGGGAGGTGTCTTGCCTGGTCGACAGTAAAATCCTTCTTTAGTCTACCCTTTAGTAGGAAAACATGTCTCCAAGTAAAAATTCAGTCCATGTAGAGAAAATGATTTTCTCATTAGCACATCCAAGATATTTAATGTTCCCCAATACATATATATATATATATTTTTTTCTAATAAAAGCATAGTGTAATGGCAAAAAAAAAGAAATTTAAAACGGCATGGAAAAATGCTGAACATTAGGAATAATTAAAGATATGCAAATCCAAATTACAAAAACCTATCCGCTCACACCAGTCAGAATGGCCATCAGCAAGAATTCTGCAAAAAGTAAATGCTGAAGGGGTTTTAGAGAAATGCCTACCCTTGGTCCAAAGTGGGACATGGTAAGAGCCAGTAATGAAAACAAAAATGAGGTGCCTTGTAAAGGTAAATACTGAGCTACCATTCAATCAAGCATACCCACTGCTGGGCCTATCGCCTGAGGGGATGAGAATCAAAAAAACACAGGCTGGGCTTCACTGGTGGCGCAGTGGTTGAGAGCCCGCCTGCCAATGCAGGGGACACGCGTTCATGCTCCGGGTCGGGAAGATCCCACGTGCCGCGGAGCGGCTTGTCCCGTGAGCTAGGGCTGCTGGGCCTGCGCGTCCGGAGCCTGTGCTCTGCATTGGGAGGGTCCACCGCAGTGAGAGGCCCACGTACCGCAAAAAAAACAAAAAAAACAAAAAAAACCCCACAGGCTGGCAATCCTCCACTCCAGCAATATTTACCATAGCCAACACTTGGAAGCTACGAAAGTGTCCATCATCAGAGGAATGCACAAAGAAGAAGTGGTCCATGTACACAATGGAATATGACTCCAATAAAAATATATATATAAATACAATTTATAAAACAAACATAAGTAAGGAGACATCAGCTTTTGGGGGCACATTCCACTCTAATATATAACCGAGGAACACCACTGCCCGGATGGTCTGTTTCCCTAGTTCCCTGGTTGGGAAAAGCAGAAATGCTGCCGCCCTCTGGCCGTTACCTGCAACAGCAGCTTTAAGACCTGTGCTAAGGGTCACTTCATATGCAGCAGTACTGGTGGGCTGTAAATGAAACCTGCCCTCAAAACGTCTTGAGGGAGGTAATGGCCAAAATATTTCTAAATGTCACACACACTTCACGAAGACAATTTGAAGAGGTAAGCTGTACTCACAGTTGAAGAAAAGAAGGACATGCCAGAAAGCTCAATTTCAAGGGATTATGAGACGCATGCAAATCCAGCCACAAAGTGGTATCGGCTCACACTAGTCAGAACACACATCAGCAAAAAAACTACAAACAAAAAATGCTGAAGGTGTTGTGGAGAAGTGCATACCCTCAACTTTAAGCGGGACGTAACCTGGAAAGAGCCACTAATGAGAACAGACTGGAGGTGCCTCTACAAGGTAAACATTCCGCTACCATATGATCCAACAGGCCCACTCCTGGGCCTATAACCTAAGAAGACAGAATTGGAAAGACACAGGCAGGCAAATGTGCATTGCCGCAGCATTACAATAGCCATGACGTGGAAGCAACCAAAAAGTCCATCAACAGATGAGTGGACAAAGAAGAGCTGGTACATGTACAGAGAGAATATTAGCCAAGGAAGAAAAGGACACCATGCCATTTGCAGCACCGTAGATGAGTCTAGAGGTGATCACGTGACTTGTAGTAAGTCAGAAAGAGAAAGACACGTATCGTAGGATATCACTTATAGATGTTACCTAAAAATTGATACCAGTGAAGATATTTCCACAGAGAAGGGCAATCCCAGATTCATTAAACAAACTTATGGATCACCAACGGAAAGGTGTGAGGATTGGATACATTACGAGATTGGGGTGAACAGACATATACAAACACAGGTGAAATATATAATCACCAAAGACCTACAGAATACCAAGAGAAGACTACTCAACATTCTGTCATAACGTACATGGGAAAAGGATCCCAGCAAGAACAGACATATGTATATGTGTAAAAGAACCACATCTTGCACACCTGCAACAAGCCAAACATTGTAATCAAACATGCTGTGATTAAAAAAATAAAAAAATTAAATTAAGAAAACGAACAAGAAGTAGTGAGACAAACTTAAGGGGCCTTCTCCTGGCACATTCCATTCTAAATTACAACCTAGAACACGACTTCCATTGAGGCTCTGCTGCCCTAGTAACCAGATTTGGTAAGGGAGAACTGCTGCCCCCTTGTGGCCGTTTCACACAACAGCACCTTTAATCCCAGCGCTAATGGTCAGTTGATATTCAAAATCATTGCAGGCCTGTAAATGACACCTGCCCTGAAAACAAATCCTGGGGTCATATATCGACCAAAAAATTCAAAAGACGTCCATATTTCAAAACGACACTTTCAAGAGGCATATTTTGTTCTGCATATTTGTTCTGCACATTAGGGTTCTGCTTCTTTTTCTTTCTTTCTTTCTTTGTTAAAAAAAAAAACGGGAATGGAAAAAGGCAACCCTCAGAATGGGAGAAAATATTTGCAAACGAATCCACGGACAAAGGTTTAATCTCCAATATATATAACAGCTCATGCAGCTTAATATTAAAAAAAAACAAACAACCCAATACAAAAATGGGCAGAAGATCTAAATAGACGTTTCTTCAAAGAAGACACAGAGATGGCCAAGACGCACATGAAAAGCTGCTCAACATCACTCATCATTAGAGAAATGCACATCAAAACTACAGTGAGGTATCACCTCACACCTGTTAGAATGGGCATCATCAGAAAATGTACAAACAACAAATGCTGGCGAGGGTGTGGACCAAAGGAACCCTCTTCCACTATTGGTGGGAATGTAAATTGATACAGTCACTATGGAGAACAGCATGGAGGTTCCTTAAAAAACTAAAAATAGAATTACCATAGGATCCAGCAATCCCACTTCTGGGCATATAGCCAGAGAAAACCATAAATGAAAAAGACACATTCACCACAATGTTCATTGCAGCACTATTTACAATAGCCAGGTAATGGAAGCAACCTAAATGCCCACAGACAGACGAACGGATAATGATGTGGTCCATCTATGAAACGGAATATTACTCAGCCATAAAAAGGAACGAAACTGGGTCATCTGTGGAGACGTCGACGGATCTAGAGACTGTCATACAGAGTGAAGTAAGTCAGAAGGAGAAAAACAAATATTGTATATTAATGCATATATGTGGAACCTAGAAAAATGGTACAGATGACCCGGTTTGCAGGGCAGAAATAGAGACACAGAGGTAGAGAACAAACGTATGGACACCAAGAGGGGGGAAGCCATGGGTTGTTGGTGGTGGGATGAGTCGGGAGATTGGGATTGTCCTGTATACATGTATATGCATAAAATAGATAACTAATAATAATCCTGCTGAATAAAAAAATAAACTTAAATTTCAAAATTTTTAAAAATAAATAAAATTTTAAAATAAAACGGAAAAAAGTTCTTCCCTTCACACAGATGTATTTATAGGAATGAATTATTTCCATGCTTATATCTATAAATACATAGAAGAGGAATAAAATCTAACTTGAAGCAAAAAAGAAAAAAAAAAAAACCAGAACCCACCAGTTATACACAGGAAAACCCTATCAGGGCACTGGCTCCAGCGGCAAACAATTCTGAAGTTGGTCAGAGGTGGGGAATCATCTCCCATGCAGCCAGCAGCCCCCCCACCCCCGCAAGGAGCGTCGTCATTGCAAAGCTGGGGGACCGTGCCGAGGCGTCTGTGAGTCAACGTGAGCCGAGCCCCAGGCCAGCTGCTGCTGAACTGTTCCCACCCTTCCCAGGTAAAACACCTGAATATGTCCAAGGACTTGAAAGCCCAGAGGAAGGGCCGTGGAGCCACAGCAGCGACAGCACGCAGGCCGACTTGGTGCCTGCAGGCCAGCCAGGATGGTCCTGGCCCCGGGCGCTCTTCTGGAAGCTTTCCATTTCCCTGCCTGAGATACTCCTCCTGTCCCAGCCCCCACTGCTTTTTTCCTTCCTCACCTCTGCCCGGGGAGAAATTCCAACGGAAGGTATGGGTGACACATCCTCTTCTTTAGCAGGTGGCAGCCCGGCAACTCCTGCAGAAAGTCCAGCAGAGCCCCACTCACACCGGGCCACCCACAGAGCCATGGCCCCTCACTCCCTCCCACCAGCACAGCCCCGAGACTGCTGACGGGGCAGAGAATATGGCGTCAGGCACAGCTGCAGGGGCTCTTGCTGCCTGGAGCCGTGTTTATATGGACCTCAACCCAGGCACACCTGGGGAGGGCTGGCCGGCAGGGTCAGGCTGCCCAGGTCAGCCCATCCTCACCCCTCAGGGACTCACATTGCAGAAAATGGACCTCGCTGAACCGGCCAGGTCCAAGGAACAGGTGTGGGCTCCTGAGAGTCTGGATAGACAAGGGGCTGCAGCTCCGGCTTGTTTTCTAATCCTTTTATCTGGCCCATGAGTGGGAGACAACTTCAAGAAGACCCTCTCCTAATGAGAGGAACCCAGGAGTCAGGGAGAGGAGGGGTGATGGGTGGAGACAGAGGCCTGGTGCCCCGGCTGCGGTGGAAGCCTCTGGAAGACCAGGCAGAGGGAGGCCGCACAGAGTGATGCCCAGGGTCACAGACCTGTCGGAGCTGCTGTTTGTTAGCTCAAGTCCTGCTCCGAGGTGCTCTGTGTCAGCTCTGAGTGACAGGTGATCTGGGCTGCTCTGCAATGAGGGCTACGTGCACGGTACCTGTGTGCCCAGCCCTGCCGGGGTACCTGCCCAGGGCAGCTCCGTATCCTGGGAGGGGCCTGACCACGAGAGCGCCATGGGCTGCTGGGGAGGGGGGGCCTGCCCAGGTGAGCTCCATATCCTGGGATTGCCCTGACCACGAGAGCCCCGTGGGCTGCTGGGGACCTGGTAAACGATGTCGGGACAGTCAGTGAAGCCACCGAGGATATACATCCGGTAGTTCCTAATTCCTACACCCTGCTGGTCGTTCTACCATCCACCAGGACACGGTATTCTGTATGAGACTTCAGTGATGCCTTCTTCTGGATTCCATTGGTCCCCGAAAGGCTCTGCTGCCCTAGTAACCAGATTTGGGAATGGAGAAATGCTGCCGCCTTGTGGCCGTTTGCCACAACAGCAGCTTTAAACCCAGTGCTCATGGTCACTAAATATTCACACTCATTGCAGCCTGTAAATGGCACCTGCCCTGAAAAACAATCCTGGGGTCGAAAATGGACCCAAAACTTCTAAAGAGGGCAACCATGCAAGAGGACAATTTCAAGAGGTTAATTGTACTCTCCGTTTTTTTCTGTTTTTCTGTACCAGAAGTTTAAAACGGCCCCTCCGCCACGCCCCGGTACCCGAGGCCTCCGTTGCCCTGCCTGGGCGGGCGGCGGGGCGCTGCCGGGGCGGGCTGGCCGCGGGGATGGCGGTAAGGCGCAAGGACAAGCGAAGCTGGGCCTCAAGAGGCAGCCCGCGGTCCCCGCCCCCGTCTACGGCCATACCACCCTGAACGCGCCCGATCTCGTCTGATCTCGGAAGCTAAGCAGGGTCGGGCCTGGTTAGTACTTGGATGGGAGACCGCCTGGGAATACCGGGTGCTGTAGGCTTTTGGCCTCCCGCTGCGGCTCCGCCTTCTCCTTTAGTCGCCCGCGGCGGTGGCCGCCAGCTCCGCCCCTCGCCAGGCACCGCTACAGGCCCCACCTCCTCCGCCCCCCCCCACGAACACCACCACAGAGCGCCAGAGGGGCCGCTCCATGCGGCCCGAAGGCGGCCCTGGAAGGCAGCGGCACACCCGACGCTCCGGGGGTGGCTGGCCCGGACCCAGACTCCGCCGCGGGCCCGGGTGCCGTCCGTGCGGCCCGCGAGCCCCTCCACCTGCACCTGGCCGGCCCCACCGGCGCCCAGCCCCGGCGCCGCCACCTGTCCGCCGGTGTGGCTCTCCGCAGCTCTCTCCGGATAAAGCTGGATAAAGGTCTGGATGGGAAGGAGGGGCAGTGATTCAGCCTATTGCTCTTAGTGCCCCTCCCCCACACTCAGGAGCCCTTTGTGACAAGGCCACAGCTCTGTGATGCAGGCCTGGGGCCTGCCATCAAGTGAACTCCCAGGGCTCTGTTGCCTGAGGGCGGCAATGCAGTTCAGAAGACGGAGAATCTCTTTTCTTTGAAAAACACTGTTGCTATCTGGCTGAGATCCAGCCCAACTTCCTGGGTGATTGATATCATCCTTGGCTTCCTGTGTGGACTGGGGCTCTTCCTCGTGTTACTCCCCTGCTTCCAGAGTAATCCATTCTTAGCACCACCTAGGAAACCTAGAAACATCAGGAAGCATCAAGTAGAGCTGAAGGGGAGGAGCAGGAGTAGGAAGAAAAGTCGATCTTTGAAAGCTTGCAGAGATTGCCTGGAAGAACTGGAGGGGACTCACAACCTGGCTTCACCTCTGCGGAGCTGCCTGGGGAGGCTTCCTGGCAAGGGCAACTTTCATCAGCTCTCATGGCAAGACCCTCCTGGTGAGATGTGCAAAGCAGTGCCTGCTGGAGCCTGTGGAGGATACTGCTTGAAGGGTTGGGAACCCTGCAGGAACACCTCCTGTAGGGTTTCCTTCCTGGTTCAAGACACTCGAGAGGTGCTGGAAGCACATATTACAAGGTTTTGGGTAAAGCACGGGTGGACCCTACCCCTCAAGGTCCTCAAGCCCATCAATCTCTTGAAGGCGACAAAGTTCCAACCCTCCACCACCCTGCGGTTAGCCTCGTCCCCTTCAGCCACCTGTGTATCTGGGTCCCACTCAACAGTCACGTTTGCCGAGTTCCCGGAGAAACCTCCTCAGGCTCATTCAGGAGAGAAGGTGAGAACAGAAGAGTCCGTTTCTGCCCTGAAGAGGCCTCTCCTTGTCCCCTCCACTGTGTGTAAGGAAATCCAGAGTGCCCTGGGAGCGATTCCACCTGGTGACTACCATGGGCCCTCAAAGGCTTCTCTGACTGCACAGCAGGGCAGGCCACCTTCTCAGTCCCTCACACTCAGCCTTGTGGGCAGAACCTGGAAGAGTGTGACTGTGGAATGGGTCAAGAGGGACAGCCTAGAGCCAGGTGCAAGTTCAGCAATGGTCAGGAACGAGCCAAGAGAGGAGAGTGGTGGTCAGGCCTCAGGAGACCCCTGCCATAGGGTAACAGTGATGGAGGTGAACTTAGGATCCCAATCTTTGAGAGGTGAAGAGGCCAGGGAGGCTGTGGAGGCCAAGGAGTCTCCTGCTCTTCAACCACAGTCTAGTGTTATCTTGGAAACCAAAGTGTTGACAAAATCCCAAACCACAGATGTACCTATGAGGAGTTTAGAGGTGCCAGGGGCCAGTAAAAGTTTCCTACTACCTAGAATGTCTGTTTTCCAACATCTAGGTGAGCCATGCCTTAACATGGAGGTTGCTAGTGAGTTTAACTCCAAAGTAAAGGTACAGTCAGACAACCAGCTTCAGGACTTTCCCAAACACAGGTTCCTTGCTGCAGACAACTTGGCTTCTCAGGTGCCTCAGTGCCATCCCCAGAGAGTCCCCACCAGAGACATGTTAGCTTCCCAGGAGCCAAGTGGCCTTATGGAAGGCCAAAGGAGCAACCTAGGGCAGCAGGAGCCCCAAACTTCAAAACTCCAAGACTCATGGAAGAGCCAGAGCAAGATGATTGCCCCTACTTACAAAAGAGAGGACCGTAGGAGGCATAAACCAGGAGAGCACGAAGAGAGGTTTAAAGAATGAGGGACCCCTCAAGCTGGAAGTATGAGCCGCCCTGCCCAGGTCAGGGGAATAACAGACTCTATTGGGAGCAGATGTCTCCTGCTCATGCCAGAGAAGAAATATAGCCCTCCAGAAAGCCTCTTCAGAAAAAGGATGAGGCTATTTTTAAAGTGGATTTTCCCCAATAAAAAAGTCAATGGTCGAGATGCTCTGCAAAGAAAAAAAAAAAACCCATATCAGCCACTGCCCAGAGTCACGGATCAGTCAAAAGCAGATCAATCTTGAAGAGTGAGACTGCTGAGGGTCAGGCACTCATGACAGCTGTTGGACAGATCGTAGAAGAAAAAAGAGCAATTCACCATGGACTTCATGCCACAGAGTTAAATGAGCACAGAGTGGAATTCCAAGTCCCAGTATGTGGGGGTTTCTGCTACCATAGGCTTACCTCCTACCCAGAGCAAGGGAGAATGATGGGTTCTACAGCCTGCAGTCATAAAGCCACCTCCAAGGGCCAGAGTTGTTCTGTCAGGGAAAGGGAAGTCAGACACCAACATAGTTTGAAAAGTGTAAGGTTCGACGATGAGCAGCTGGGCCTAAGGTGCCTCCCATCCTTGTCCCCCAGGAAGAGTGTGTTTCCAGTTAGTACCTGCCAGTATGGGCCAAGGATTCCAGGTGCCCCAGCCCGCCATAAACACTGTCCAAGGCATTGTCATCTTTGGGGAGGTGTCTTGCCTGGTCGACAGTAAAATCCTTCTTTAGTCTACCCTTTAGTAGGAAAACATGTCTCCAAGTAAAAATTCAGTCCATGTAGAGAAAATGATTTTCTCATTAGCACATCCAAGATATTTAATGTTCCCCAATACATATATATATATATATATATTTTTTTTTCTAATAAAAGCATAGTGTAATGGCAAAAAAAAAGAAATTTAAAACGGCATGGAAAAATGCTGAACATTAGGAATAATTAAAGATATGCAAATCCAAATTACAAAAACCTATCCGCTCACACCAGTCAGAATGGCCATCAGCAAGAATTCTGCAAAAAGTAAATGCTGAAGGGGTTTTAGAGAAATGCCTACCCTTGGTCCAAAGTGGGACATGGTAAGAGCCAGTAATGAAAACAAAAATGAGGTGCCTTGTAAAGGTAAATACTGAGCTACCATTCAATCAAGCATACCCACTGCTGGGCCTATCGCCTGAGGGGATGAGAATCAAAAAAACACAGGCTGGGCTTCACTGGTGGCGCAGTGGTTGAGAGCCTGCCTGCCAATGCAGGGGACACGCGTTCATGCTCCGGGTCGGGAAGACCCCACGTGCCGCGGAGCGGCTTGTCCCGTGAGCTAGGGCTGCTGGGCCTGCGCGTCCGGAGCCTGTGCTCTGCATTGGGAGGGTCCACCGCAGTGAGAGGCCCACGTACCGCAAAAAAAACAAAAAAAACAAAAAAAACCCCACAGGCTGGCAATCCTCCACTCCAGCAATATTTACCATAGCCAACACTTGGAAGCTACGAAAGTGTCCATCATCAGAGGAATGCACAAAGAAGAAGTGGTCCATGTACACAATGGAATATGACTCCAATAAAAATATATATATAAATACAATTTATAAAACAAACATAAGTAAGGAGACATCAGCTTTTGGGGGCACATTCCACTCTAATATATAACCGAGGAACACCACTGCCCGGATGGTCTGTTTCCCTAGTTCCCTGGTTGGGAAAAGCAGAAATGCTGCCGCCCTCTGGCCGTTACCTGCAACAGCAGCTTTAAGACCTGTGCTAAGGGTCACTTCATATGCAGTAGTACTGGTGGGCTGTAAATGAAACCTGCCCTCCAAACGTCTTGAGGGAGGTAATGGCCAAAATATTTCTAAATGTCACACACACTTCACGAAGACAATTTGAAGAGGTAAGCTGTACTCACAGTTGAAGAAAAGAAGGACATGCCAGAAAGCTCAATTTCAAGGGATTATGAGACGCATGCAAATCCAGCCACAAAGTGGTATCGGCTCACACTAGTCAGAACACACATCAGCAAAAAAACTACAAACAAAAAATGCTGAAGGTGTTGTGGAGAAGTGCATACCCTCAACTTTAAGCGGGACGTAACCTGGAAAGAGCCACTAATGAGAACAGACTGGAGGTGCCTCTACAAGGTAAACATTCCGCTACCATATGATCCAGCAGGCCCACTCCTGGGCCTATAACCTAAGAAGACAGAATTGGAAAGACACAGGCAGGCAAATGTGCATTGCCGCAGCATTACAATAGCCATGACGTGGAAGCAACCAAAAAGTCCATCAACAGATGAGTGGACAAAGAAGAGCTGGTACATGTACAGAGAGAATATTAGCCAAGGAAGAAAAGGACACCATGCCATTTGCAGCACCGTAGATGAGTCTAGAGGTGATCACGTGACTTGTAGTAAGTCAGAAAGAGAAAGACACGTATCGTAGGATATCACTTATAGATGTTACCTAAAAATTGATACCAGTGAAGATATTTCCACAGAGAAGGGCAATCCCAGATTCATTAAACAAACTTATGGATCACCAACGGAAAGGTGTGAGGATTGGATACATTACGAGATTGGGGTGAACAGACATATACAAACACAGGTGAAATATATAATCACCAAAGACCTACAGAATACCAAGAGAAGACTACTCAACATTCTGTCATAACGTACATGGGAAAAGGATCCCAGCAAGAACAGACATATGTATATGTGTAAAAGAACCACATCTTGCACACCTGCAACAAGCCAAACATTGTAATCAAACATGCTGTGATTAAAAAAATAAAAAAATTAAATTAAGAAAACGAACAAGAAGTAGTGAGACAAACTTAAGGGGCCTTCTCCTGGCACATTCCATTCTAAATTACAACCTAGAACACGACTTCCATTGAGGCTCTGCTGCCCTAGTAACCAGATTTGGTAAGGGAGAACTGCTGCCCCCTTGTGGCCGTTTCACACAACAGCACCTTTAATCCCAGCGCTAATGGTCAGTTGATATTCAAAATCATTGCAGGCCTGTAAATGACACCTGCCCTGAAAACAAATCCTGGGGTCATATATCGACCAAAAAATTCAAAAGACGTCCATATTTCAAAACGACACTTTCAAGAGGCATATTTTGTTCTGCATATTTGTTCTGCACATTAGGGTTCTGCTTCTTTTTCTTTCTTTCTTTCTTTGTTAAAAAAAAAAAACGGGAATGGAAAAAGGCAACCCTCAGAATGGGAGAAAATATTTGCAAACGAATCCACGGACAAAGGTTTAATCTCCAATATATATAACACATGCAGCTTAATATTAAAAAAAAACAAACAACCCAATACAAAAATGGGCAGAAGATCTAAATAGACGTTTCTTCAAAGAAGACACAGAGATGGCCAAGACGCACATGAAAAGCTGCTCAACATCACTCATCATTAGAGAAATGCACATCAAAACTACAGTGAGGTATCACCTCACACCTGTTAGAATGGGCATCATCAGAAAATGTACAAACAACAAATGCTGGCGAGGGTGTGGACCAAAGGAACCCTCTTCCACTATTGGTGGGAATGTAAATTGATACAGTCACTATGGAGAACAGCATGGAGGTTCCTTAAAAAACTAAAAATAGAATTACCATAGGATCCAGCAATCCCACTTCTGGGCATATAGCCAGAGAAAACCATAAATGAAAAAGACACATTCACCACAATGTTCATTGCAGCACTATTTACAATAGCCAGGTAATGGAAGCAACCTAAATGCCCACAGACAGACGAACGGATAATGATGTGGTCCATCTATGAAACGGAATATTACTCAGCCATAAAAAGGAACGAAACTGGGTCATCTGTGGAGACGTCGACGGATCTAGAGACTGTCATACAGAGTGAAGTAAGTCAGAAGGAGAAAAACAAATATTGTATATTAATGCACATATGTGGAACCTAGAAAAATGGTACAGATGACCCGGTTTGCAGGGCAGAAATAGAGACACAGAGGTAGAGAACAAACGTATGGACACCAAGAGGGGGGAAGCCATGGGTTGTTGGTGGTGGGATGAGTCGGGAGATTGGGATTGTCCTGTATACATGTATATGCATAAAATAGATAACTAATAATAATCCTGCTGAATAAAAAAATAAACTTAAATTTCAAAATTTTAAAAAATAAATAAAAGTTTAAAATAAAACGGAAAAAAGTTCTTCCATTCACACAGATGTATTTATAGGAATGAATTATTTCCATGCTTATATCTATAAATACATAGAAGAGGAATAAAATCTAACTTGAAGCAAAAAAGAAAAAAAAAAAAACCAGAACCCACCAGTTATACACAGGAAAACCCTATCAGGGCACTGGCTCCAGCGGCAAACAATTCTGAAGTTGGTCAGAGGTGGGGAATCATCTCCCATGCAGCCAGCAGCCCCCCCACCCCCGCAAGGAGCGTCGTCATTGCAAAGCTGGGGGACCGTGCCGAGGCGTCTGTGAGTCAACGTGAGCCGAGCCCCAGGCCAGCTGCTGCTGAACTGTTCCCACCCTTCCCAGGTAAAACACCTGAATATGTCCAAGGACTTGAAAGCCCAGAGGAAGGGCCGTGGAGCCACAGCAGCGACAGCACGCAGGCCGACTTGGTGCCTGCAGGCCAGCCAGGATGGTCCTGGCCCCGGGCGCTCTTCTGGAAGCTTTCCATTTCCCTGCCTGAGATACTCCTCCTGTCCCAGCCCCCACTGCTTTTTTCCTTCCTCACCTCTGCCCGGGGAGAAATTCCAACGGAAGGTATGGGTGACACATCCTCTTCTTTAGCAGGTGGCAGCCCGGCAACTCCTGCAGAAAGTCCAGCAGAGCCCCACTCACACCGGGCCACCCACAGAGCCGTGGCCCCTCACTCCCTCCCACCAGCACAGCCCCGAGACTGCTGACGGGGCAGAGAATATGGCGTCAGGCACAGCTGCAGGGGCTCTTGCTGCCTGGAGCCGTGTTTATATGGACCTCAACCCAGGCACACCTGGGGAGGGCTGGCCGGCAGGGTCAGGCTGCCCAGGTCAGCCCATCCTCACCCCTCAGGGACTCACATTGCAGAAAATGGACCTCGCTGAACCGGCCAGGTCCAAGGAACAGGTGTGGGCTCCTGAGAGTCTGGATAGACAAGGGGCTGCAGCTCCGGCTTGTTTTCTAATCCTTTTATCTGGCCCATGAGTGGGAGACAACTTCAAGAAGACCCTCTCCTAATGAGAGGAACCCAGGAGTCAGGGAGAGGAGGGGTGATGGGTGGAGACAGAGGCCTGGTGCCCCGGCTGCGGTGGAAGCCTCTGGAAGACCAGGCAGAGGGAGGCCGCACAGAGTGATGCCCAGGGTCACAGACCTGTCGGAGCTGCTGTTTGTTAGCTCAAGTCCTGCTCCGAGGTGCTCTGTGTCAGCTCTGAGTGACAGGTGATCTGGGCTGCTCTGCAATGAGGGCTACGTGCACGGTACCTGTGTGCCCAGCCCTGCCGGGGTACCTGCCCAGGGCAGCTCCGTATCCTGGGAGGGGCCTGACCACGAGAGCGCCATGGGCTGCTGGGGAGGGGGGGCCTGCCCAGGTGAGCTCCATATCCTGGGATTGCCCTGACCACGAGAGCCCCGTGGGCTGCTGGGGACCTGGTAAACGATGTCGGGACAGTCAGTGAAGCCACCGAGGATATACATCCGGTAGTTCCTAATTCCTACACCCTGCTGGTCGTTCTACCATCCACCAGGACACGGTATTCTGTATGAGACTTCAGTGATGCCTTCTTCTGGATTCCATTGGTCCCCGAAAGGCTCTGCTGCCCTAGTAACCAGATTTGGGAATGGAGAAATGCTGCCGCCTTGTGGCCGTTTGCCACAACAGCAGCTTTAAACCCAGTGCTCATGGTCACTAAATATTCACACTCATTGCAGCCTGTAAATGGCACCTGCCCTGAAAAACAATCCTGGGGTCGAAAATGGACCCAAAACTTCTAAAGAGGGCAACCATGCAAGAGGACAATTTCAAGAGGTTAATTGTACTCTCCGTTTTTTTCTGTTTTTCTGTACCAGAAATTTAAAACGGCCCCTCCGCCACGCCCCGGTACCTGAGGCCTCCGTTGCCCTGCCTGGGCGGGCGGCGGGGCGCTGCCGGGGCGGGCTGGCCGCGGGGATGGCGGTAAGGCGCAAGGACAAGCGAAGCTGGGCCTCAAGAGGCAGCCCGCGGTCCCCGCCCCCGTCTATGGCCATACCACCCTGAACGCGCCCGATCTCGTCTGATCTCGGAAGCTAAGCAGGGTCGGACCTGGTTAGTACTTGGATGGGAGGCCGCCTGGGAATACCGGGTGCTGTAGGCTTTTGGCTTCCCGCTGCGGCTCCGCCTTCTCCTTTAGTCGCCCGCGGCGGTGGCCGCCAGCTCCGCCCCCCGCCGGGCAACGCTGCAGGCCCCACCTCCTCCGCCCCCCCCCCTCGCCAACACCACCACAGAGCGCCAGAGGGGCCGCTCCATGCGGCCCGAAGGCGACCCTGGAAGGCAGCGGCACACCCGACGCTCCGGGGGTGGCTGGCCCGGACCCAGACTCCGCCGCGGGCCCGGGTGCCGTCCGTGCGGCCCGCGAGCCCCTCCACCTGCACCTGGCCGGCCCCACCGGCGCCCAGCCCCGGCGCCGCCACCTGTCCGCCGGTATGGCTCTCTGCAGCTCTCTCCGGATAAAGCTGGATAAAGGTCTGGATGGGAAGGAGGGGCAGTGATTCAGCCTATTGCTCTTAGTGCCCCTCCCCCACACTCAGGAGCCCTTTGTGACAAGGCCACAGCTCTGTGATGCAGGCCTGGGGCCTGCCATCAAGTGAACTCCCAGGGCTCTGTTGCCTGAGGGCGGCAATGCAGTTCAGAAGACGGAGAATCTCTTTTCTTTGAAAAACACTGTTGCTATCTGGCTGAGATCCAGCCCAACTTCCTGGGTGATTGATATCATCCTTGGCTTCCTGTGTGGACTGGGGCTCTTCCTCGTGTTACTCCCCTGCTTCCAGAGTAATCCATTCTTAGCACCACCTAGGAAACCTAGAAACATCAGGAAGCATCAAGTAGAGCTGAAGGGGAGGAGCAGGAGTAGGAAGAAAAGTCGATCTTTGAAAGCTTGCAGAGATTGCCTGGAAGAACTGGAGGGGACTCACAACCTGGCTTCACCTCTGCGGAGCTGCCTGGGGAGGCTTCCTGGCAAGGGCAACTTTCATCAGCTCTCATGGCAAGACCCTCCTGGTGAGATGTGCAAAGCAGTGCCTGCTGGAGCCTGTGGAGGATACTGCTTGAAGGGTTGGGAACCCTGCAGGAACACCTCCTGTAGGGTTTCCTTCCTGGTTCAAGACACTCGAGAGGTGCTGGAAGCACATATTACAAGGTTTTGGGTAAAGCACGGGTGGACCCTACCCCTCAAGGTCCTCAAGCCCATCAATCTCTTGAAGGCGACAAAGTTCCAACCCTCCACCACCCTGCGGTTAGCCTCGTCCCCTTCAGCCACCTGTGTATCTGGGTCCCACTCAACAGTCACGTTTGCCGAGTTCGCGGAGAAACCTCCTCAGGCTCATTCAGGAGAGAAGGTGAGAACAGAAGAGTCCGTTCCTGCCCTGAAGAGGCCTCTCCTTGTCCCCTCCACTGTGTGTAAGGAAATCCAGAGTGCCCTGGGAGCGATTCCACCTGGTGACTACCATGGGCCCTCAAAGGCTTCTCTGACTGCACAGCAGGGCAGGCCACCTTCTCAGTCCCTCACACTCAGCCTTGTGGGCAGAACCTGGAAGAGTGAGACTGTGGAATGGGTCAAGAGGGACAGCCTAGAGCCAGGTGCAAGTTCAGCAATGGTCAGGAACGAGCCAAGAGAGGAGAGTGGTGGTCAGGCCTCAGGAGACCCCTGCCATAGGGTAACAGTGATGGAGGTGAACTTAGGATCCCAATCTTTGAGAGGTGAAGAGGCCAGGGAGGCTGTGGAGGCCAAGGAGTCTCCTGCTCTTCAACCACAGTCTAGTGTTATCTTGGAAACCAAAGTGTTGACAAAATCCCAAACCACAGATGTACCTATGAGGAGTTTAGAGGTGCCAGGGGCCAGTAAAAGTTTCCTACTACCTAGAATGTCTGTTTTCCAACATCTAGGTGAGCCATGCCTTAACATGGAGGTTGCTAGTGAGTTTAACTCCAAAGTAAAGGTACAGTCAGACAACCAGCTTCAGGACTTTCCCAAACACAGGTTCCTTGCTGCAGACAACTTGGCTTCTCAGGTGCCTCAGTGCCATCCCCAGAGAGTCCCCACCAGAGACATGTTAGCTTCCCAGGAGCCAAGTGGCCTTATGGAAGGCCAAAGGAGCAACCTAGGGCAGCAGGAGCCCAAAACTTCAAAACTCCAAGACTCATGGAAGAGCCAGAGCAAGATGATTGCCCCTACTTACAAAAGAGAGGACCGTAGGAGGCATAAACCAGGAGAGCACGAAGAGAGGTTTAAAGAATGAGGGACCCCTCAAGCTGGAAGTATGAGCCGCCCTGCCCAGGTCAGGGGAATAACAGACTCTATTGGGAGCAGATGTCTCCTGCTCATGCCAGAGAAGAAATATAGCCCTCCAGAAAGCCTCTTCAGAAAAAGGATGAGGCTATTTTTAAAGTGGATTTTCCCCAATAAAAATGTCAATGGTCGAGATGCTCTGCAAAGAAAAAAAAAAAAACCCATATCAGCCACTGCCCAGAGTCACGGATCAGTCAAAAGCAGATCAATCTTGAAGAGTGAGACTGCTGAGGGTCAGGCACTCATGACAGCTGTTGGACAGATCATAGAAGAAAAAAGAGCAATTCACCATGGACTTCATGCCACAGAGTTAAATGAGCACAGAGTGGAATTCCAAGTCCCAGTATGTGGGGGTTTCTGCTACCATAGGCTTACCTCTTACGCAGAGCAAGGGAGAATGATGGGTTCTACAGCCTGCAGTCATAAAGCCACCTCCAAGGGCCAGAGTTGTTCTGTCAGGGAAAGGGAAGTCAGACACCAACATAGTTTGAAAAGTGTAAGGTTCGACGATGAGCAGCTGGGCCTAAGGTGCCTCCCATCCTTGTCCCCCAGGAAGAGTGTGTTTCCAGTTAGTACCTGCCAGTATGGGCCAAGGATTCCAGGTGCCCCAGCCCGCCATAAACACTGTCCAAGGCATTGTCATCTTTGGGGAGGTGTCTTGCCTGGTCGACAGTAAAATCCTTCTTTAGTCTACCCTTTAGTAGGAAAACATGTCTCCAAGTAAAAATTCAGTCCATGTAGAGAAAATGATTTTCTCATTAGCACATCCAAGATATTTAATGTTCCCCAATACATATATATATATATATTTTTTTCTAATAAAAGCATAGTGTAATGGCAAAAAAAAAGAAATTTAAAACGGCATGGAAAAATGCTGAACATTAGGAATAATTAAAGATATGCAAATCCAAATTACAAAAACCTATCCGCTCACACCAGTCAGAATGGCCATCAGCAAGAATTCTGCAAAAAGTAAATGCTGAAGGGGTTTTAGAGAAATGCCTACCCTTGGTCCAAAGTGGGACATGGTAAGAGCCAGTAATGAAAACAAAAATGAGGTGCCTTGTAAAGGTAAATACTGAGCTACCATTCAATCAAGCATACCCACTGCTGGGCCTATCGCCTGAGGGGATGAGAATCAAAAAAACACAGGCTGGGCTTCACTGGTGGCGCAGTGGTTGAGAGCCCGCCTGCCAATGCAGGGGACACGCGTTCATGCTCCGGGTCGGGAAGATCCCACGTGCCGCGGAGCGGCTTGTCCCGTGAGCTAGGGCTGCTGGGCCTGCGCGTCCGGAGCCTGTGCTCTGCATTGGGAGGGTCCACCGCAGTGAGAGGCCCACGTACCGCAAAAAAAACAAAAAAAACAAAAAAAACCCCACAGGCTGGCAATCCTCCACTCCAGCAATATTTACCATAGCCAACACTTGGAAGCTACGAAAGTGTCCATCATCAGAGGAATGCACAAAGAAGAAGTGGTCCATGTACACAATGGAATATGACTCCAATAAAAATATATATATAAATACAATTTATAAAACAAACATAAGTAAGGAGACATCAGCTTTTGGGGGCACATTCCACTCTAATATATAACCGAGGAACACCACTGCCCGGATGGTCTGTTTCCCTAGTTCCCTGGTTGGGAAAAGCAGAAATGCTGCCGCCCTCTGGCCGTTACCTGCAACAGCAGCTTTAAGACCTGTGCTAAGGGTCACTTCATATGCAGCAGTACTGGTGGGCTGTAAATGAAACCTGCCCTCAAAACGTCTTGAGGGAGGTAATGGCCAAAATATTTCTAAATGTCACACACACTTCACGAAGACAATTTGAAGAGGTAAGCTGTACTCACAGTTGAAGAAAAGAAGGACATGCCAGAAAGCTCAATTTCAAGGGATTATGAGACGCATGCAAATCCAGCCACAAAGTGGTATCGGCTCACACTAGTCAGAACACACATCAGCAAAAAAACTACAAACAAAAAATGCTGAAGGTGTTGTGGAGAAGTGCATACCCTCAACTTTAAGCGGGACGTAACCTGGAAAGAGCCACTAATGAGAACAGACTGGAGGTGCCTCTACAAGGTAAACATTCCGCTACCATATGATCCAACAGGCCCACTCCTGGGCCTATAACCTAAGAAGACAGAATTGGAAAGACACAGGCAGGCAAATGTGCATTGCCGCAGCATTACAATAGCCATGACGTGGAAGCAACCAAAAAGTCCATCAACAGATGAGTGGACAAAGAAGAGCTGGTACATGTACAGAGAGAATATTAGCCAAGGAAGAAAAGGACACCATGCCATTTGCAGCACCGTAGATGAGTCTAGAGGTGATCACGTGACTTGTAGTAAGTCAGAAAGAGAAAGACACGTATCGTAGGATATCACTTATAGATGTTACCTAAAAATTGATACCAGTGAAGATATTTCCACAGAGAAGGGCAATCCCAGATTCATTAAACAAACTTATGGATCACCAACGGAAAGGTGTGAGGATTGGATACATTACGAGATTGGGGTGAACAGACATATACAAACACAGGTGAAATATATAATCACCAAAGACCTACAGAATACCAAGAGAAGACTACTCAACATTCTGTCATAACGTACATGGGAAAAGGATCCCAGCAAGAACAGACATATGTATATGTGTAAAAGAACCACATCTTGCACACCTGCAACAAGCCAAACATTGTAATCAAACATGCTGTGATTAAAAAAATAAAAAAATTAAATTAAGAAAACGAACAAGAAGTAGTGAGACAAACTTAAGGGGCCTTCTCCTGGCACATTCCATTCTAAATTACAACCTAGAACACGACTTCCATTGAGGCTCTGCTGCCCTAGTAACCAGATTTGGTAAGGGAGAACTGCTGCCCCCTTGTGGCCGTTTCACACAACAGCACCTTTAATCCCAGCGCTAATGGTCAGTTGATATTCAAAATCATTGCAGGCCTGTAAATGACACCTGCCCTGAAAACAAATCCTGGGGTCATATATCGACCAAAAAATTCAAAAGACGTCCATATTTCAAAACGACACTTTCAAGAGGCATATTTTGTTCTGCATATTTGTTCTGCACATTAGGGTTCTGCTTCTTTTTCTTTCTTTCTTTCTTTGTTAAAAAAAAAAACGGGAATGGAAAAAGGCAACCCTCAGAATGGGAGAAAATATTTGCAAACGAATCCACGGACAAAGGTTTAATCTCCAATATATATAACAGCTCATGCAGCTTAATATTAAAAAAAAACAAACAACCCAATACAAAAATGGGCAGAAGATCTAAATAGACGTTTCTTCAAAGAAGACACAGAGATGGCCAAGACGCACATGAAAAGCTGCTCAACATCACTCATCATTAGAGAAATGCACATCAAAACTACAGTGAGGTATCACCTCACACCTGTTAGAATGGGCATCATCAGAAAATGTACAAACAACAAATGCTGGCGAGGGTGTGGACCAAAGGAACCCTCTTCCACTATTGGTGGGAATGTAAATTGATACAGTCACTATGGAGAACAGCATGGAGGTTCCTTAAAAAACTAAAAATAGAATTACCATAGGATCCAGCAATCCCACTTCTGGGCATATAGCCAGAGAAAACCATAAATGAAAAAGACACATTCACCACAATGTTCATTGCAGCACTATTTACAATAGCCAGGTAATGGAAGCAACCTAAATGCCCACAGACAGACGAACGGATAATGATGTGGTCCATCTATGAAACGGAATATTACTCAGCCATAAAAAGGAACGAAACTGGGTCATCTGTGGAGACGTCGACGGATCTAGAGACTGTCATACAGAGTGAAGTAAGTCAGAAGGAGAAAAACAAATATTGTATATTAATGCATATATGTGGAACCTAGAAAAATGGTACAGATGACCCGGTTTGCAGGGCAGAAATAGAGACACAGAGGTAGAGAACAAACGTATGGACACCAAGAGGGGGGAAGCCATGGGTTGTTGGTGGTGGGATGAGTCGGGAGATTGGGATTGTCCTGTATACATGTATATGCATAAAATAGATAACTAATAATAATCCTGCTGAATAAAAAAATAAACTTAAATTTCAAAATTTTTAAAAATAAATAAAATTTTAAAATAAAACGGAAAAAAGTTCTTCCCTTCACACAGATGTATTTATAGGAATGAATTATTTCCATGCTTATATCTATAAATACATAGAAGAGGAATAAAATCTAACTTGAAGCAAAAAAGAAAAAAAAAAAAACCAGAACCCACCAGTTATACACAGGAAAACCCTATCAGGGCACTGGCTCCAGCGGCAAACAATTCTGAAGTTGGTCAGAGGTGGGGAATCATCTCCCATGCAGCCAGCAGCCCCCCCACCCCCGCAAGGAGCGTCGTCATTGCAAAGCTGGGGGACCGTGCCGAGGCGTCTGTGAGTCAACGTGAGCCGAGCCCCAGGCCAGCTGCTGCTGAACTGTTCCCACCCTTCCCAGGTAAAACACCTGAATATGTCCAAGGACTTGAAAGCCCAGAGGAAGGGCCGTGGAGCCACAGCAGCGACAGCACGCAGGCCGACTTGGTGCCTGCAGGCCAGCCAGGATGGTCCTGGCCCCGGGCGCTCTTCTGGAAGCTTTCCATTTCCCTGCCTGAGATACTCCTCCTGTCCCAGCCCCCACTGCTTTTTTCCTTCCTCACCTCTGCCCGGGGAGAAATTCCAACGGAAGGTATGGGTGACACATCCTCTTCTTTAGCAGGTGGCAGCCCGGCAACTCCTGCAGAAAGTCCAGCAGAGCCCCACTCACACCGGGCCACCCACAGAGCCATGGCCCCTCACTCCCTCCCACCAGCACAGCCCCGAGACTGCTGACGGGGCAGAGAATATGGCGTCAGGCACAGCTGCAGGGGCTCTTGCTGCCTGGAGCCGTGTTTATATGGACCTCAACCCAGGCACACCTGGGGAGGGCTGGCCGGCAGGGTCAGGCTGCCCAGGTCAGCCCATCCTCACCCCTCAGGGACTCACATTGCAGAAAATGGACCTCGCTGAACCGGCCAGGTCCAAGGAACAGGTGTGGGCTCCTGAGAGTCTGGATAGACAAGGGGCTGCAGCTCCGGCTTGTTTTCTAATCCTTTTATCTGGCCCATGAGTGGGAGACAACTTCAAGAAGACCCTCTCCTAATGAGAGGAACCCAGGAGTCAGGGAGAGGAGGGGTGATGGGTGGAGACAGAGGCCTGGTGCCCCGGCTGCGGTGGAAGCCTCTGGAAGACCAGGCAGAGGGAGGCCGCACAGAGTGATGCCCAGGGTCACAGACCTGTCGGAGCTGCTGTTTGTTAGCTCAAGTCCTGCTCCGAGGTGCTCTGTGTCAGCTCTGAGTGACAGGTGATCTGGGCTGCTCTGCAATGAGGGCTACGTGCACGGTACCTGTGTGCCCAGCCCTGCCGGGGTACCTGCCCAGGGCAGCTCCGTATCCTGGGAGGGGCCTGACCACGAGAGCGCCATGGGCTGCTGGGGAGGGGGGGCCTGCCCAGGTGAGCTCCATATCCTGGGATTGCCCTGACCACGAGAGCCCCGTGGGCTGCTGGGGACCTGGTAAACGATGTCGGGACAGTCAGTGAAGCCACCGAGGATATACATCCGGTAGTTCCTAATTCCTACACCCTGCTGGTCGTTCTACCATCCACCAGGACACGGTATTCTGTATGAGACTTCAGTGATGCCTTCTTCTGGATTCCATTGGTCCCCGAAAGGCTCTGCTGCCCTAGTAACCAGATTTGGGAATGGAGAAATGCTGCCGCCTTGTGGCCGTTTGCCACAACAGCAGCTTTAAACCCAGTGCTCATGGTCACTAAATATTCACACTCATTGCAGCCTGTAAATGGCACCTGCCCTGAAAAACAATCCTGGGGTCGAAAATGGACCCAAAACTTCTAAAGAGGGCAACCATGCAAGAGGACAATTTCAAGAGGTTAATTGTACTCTCCGTTTTTTTCTGTTTTTCTGTACCAGAAGTTTAAAACGGCCCCTCCGCCACGCCCCGGTACCCGAGGCCTCCGTTGCCCTGCCTGGGCGGGCGGCGGGGCGCTGCCGGGGCGGGCTGGCCGCGGGGATGGCGGTAAGGCGCAAGGACAAGCGAAGCTGGGCCTCAAGAGGCAGCCCGCGGTCCCCGCCCCCGTCTACGGCCATACCACCCTGAACGCGCCCGATCTCGTCTGATCTCGGAAGCTAAGCAGGGTCGGGCCTGGTTAGTACTTGGATGGGAGACCGCCTGGGAATACCGGGTGCTGTAGGCTTTTGGCCTCCCGCTGCGGCTCCGCCTTCTCCTTTAGTCGCCCGCGGCGGTGGCCGCCAGCTCCGCCCCTCGCCAGGCACCGCTACAGGCCCCACCTCCTCCGCCCCCCCCCACGAACACCACCACAGAGCGCCAGAGGGGCCGCTCCATGCGGCCCGAAGGCGGCCCTGGAAGGCAGCGGCACACCCGACGCTCCGGGGGTGGCTGGCCCGGACCCAGACTCCGCCGCGGGCCCGGGTGCCGTCCGTGCGGCCCGCGAGCCCCTCCACCTGCACCTGGCCGGCCCCACCGGCGCCCAGCCCCGGCGCCGCCACCTGTCCGCCGGTGTGGCTCTCCGCAGCTCTCTCCGGATAAAGCTGGATAAAGGTCTGGATGGGAAGGAGGGGCAGTGATTCAGCCTATTGCTCTTAGTGCCCCTCCCCCACACTCAGGAGCCCTTTGTGACAAGGCCACAGCTCTGTGATGCAGGCCTGGGGCCTGCCATCAAGTGAACTCCCAGGGCTCTGTTGCCTGAGGGCGGCAATGCAGTTCAGAAGACGGAGAATCTCTTTTCTTTGAAAAACACTGTTGCTATCTGGCTGAGATCCAGCCCAACTTCCTGGGTGATTGATATCATCCTTGGCTTCCTGTGTGGACTGGGGCTCTTCCTCGTGTTACTCCCCTGCTTCCAGAGTAATCCATTCTTAGCACCACCTAGGAAACCTAGAAACATCAGGAAGCATCAAGTAGAGCTGAAGGGGAGGAGCAGGAGTAGGAAGAAAAGTCGATCTTTGAAAGCTTGCAGAGATTGCCTGGAAGAACTGGAGGGGACTCACAACCTGGCTTCACCTCTGCGGAGCTGCCTGGGGAGGCTTCCTGGCAAGGGCAACTTTCATCAGCTCTCATGGCAAGACCCTCCTGGTGAGATGTGCAAAGCAGTGCCTGCTGGAGCCTGTGGAGGATACTGCTTGAAGGGTTGGGAACCCTGCAGGAACACCTCCTGTAGGGTTTCCTTCCTGGTTCAAGACACTCGAGAGGTGCTGGAAGCACATATTACAAGGTTTTGGGTAAAGCACGGGTGGACCCTACCCCTCAAGGTCCTCAAGCCCATCAATCTCTTGAAGGCGACAAAGTTCCAACCCTCCACCACCCTGCGGTTAGCCTCGTCCCCTTCAGCCACCTGTGTATCTGGGTCCCACTCAACAGTCACGTTTGCCGAGTTCCCGGAGAAACCTCCTCAGGCTCATTCAGGAGAGAAGGTGAGAACAGAAGAGTCCGTTTCTGCCCTGAAGAGGCCTCTCCTTGTCCCCTCCACTGTGTGTAAGGAAATCCAGAGTGCCCTGGGAGCGATTCCACCTGGTGACTACCATGGGCCCTCAAAGGCTTCTCTGACTGCACAGCAGGGCAGGCCACCTTCTCAGTCCCTCACACTCAGCCTTGTGGGCAGAACCTGGAAGAGTGTGACTGTGGAATGGGTCAAGAGGGACAGCCTAGAGCCAGGTGCAAGTTCAGCAATGGTCAGGAACGAGCCAAGAGAGGAGAGTGGTGGTCAGGCCTCAGGAGACCCCTGCCATAGGGTAACAGTGATGGAGGTGAACTTAGGATCCCAATCTTTGAGAGGTGAAGAGGCCAGGGAGGCTGTGGAGGCCAAGGAGTCTCCTGCTCTTCAACCACAGTCTAGTGTTATCTTGGAAACCAAAGTGTTGACAAAATCCCAAACCACAGATGTACCTATGAGGAGTTTAGAGGTGCCAGGGGCCAGTAAAAGTTTCCTACTACCTAGAATGTCTGTTTTCCAACATCTAGGTGAGCCATGCCTTAACATGGAGGTTGCTAGTGAGTTTAACTCCAAAGTAAAGGTACAGTCAGACAACCAGCTTCAGGACTTTCCCAAACACAGGTTCCTTGCTGCAGACAACTTGGCTTCTCAGGTGCCTCAGTGCCATCCCCAGAGAGTCCCCACCAGAGACATGTTAGCTTCCCAGGAGCCAAGTGGCCTTATGGAAGGCCAAAGGAGCAACCTAGGGCAGCAGGAGCCCCAAACTTCAAAACTCCAAGACTCATGGAAGAGCCAGAGCAAGATGATTGCCCCTACTTACAAAAGAGAGGACCGTAGGAGGCATAAACCAGGAGAGCACGAAGAGAGGTTTAAAGAATGAGGGACCCCTCAAGCTGGAAGTATGAGCCGCCCTGCCCAGGTCAGGGGAATAACAGACTCTATTGGGAGCAGATGTCTCCTGCTCATGCCAGAGAAGAAATATAGCCCTCCAGAAAGCCTCTTCAGAAAAAGGATGAGGCTATTTTTAAAGTGGATTTTCCCCAATAAAAAAGTCAATGGTCGAGATGCTCTGCAAAGAAAAAAAAAAAACCCATATCAGCCACTGCCCAGAGTCACGGATCAGTCAAAAGCAGATCAATCTTGAAGAGTGAGACTGCTGAGGGTCAGGCACTCATGACAGCTGTTGGACAGATCGTAGAAGAAAAAAGAGCAATTCACCATGGACTTCATGCCACAGAGTTAAATGAGCACAGAGTGGAATTCCAAGTCCCAGTATGTGGGGGTTTCTGCTACCATAGGCTTACCTCCTACCCAGAGCAAGGGAGAATGATGGGTTCTACAGCCTGCAGTCATAAAGCCACCTCCAAGGGCCAGAGTTGTTCTGTCAGGGAAAGGGAAGTCAGACACCAACATAGTTTGAAAAGTGTAAGGTTCGACGATGAGCAGCTGGGCCTAAGGTGCCTCCCATCCTTGTCCCCCAGGAAGAGTGTGTTTCCAGTTAGTACCTGCCAGTATGGGCCAAGGATTCCAGGTGCCCCAGCCCGCCATAAACACTGTCCAAGGCATTGTCATCTTTGGGGAGGTGTCTTGCCTGGTCGACAGTAAAATCCTTCTTTAGTCTACCCTTTAGTAGGAAAACATGTCTCCAAGTAAAAATTCAGTCCATGTAGAGAAAATGATTTTCTCATTAGCACATCCAAGATATTTAATGTTCCCCAATACATATATATATATATATATATTTTTTTTCTAATAAAAGCATAGTGTAATGGCAAAAAAAAAGAAATTTAAAACGGCATGGAAAAATGCTGAACATTAGGAATAATTAAAGATATGCAAATCCAAATTACAAAAACCTATCCGCTCACACCAGTCAGAATGGCCATCAGCAAGAATTCTGCAAAAAGTAAATGCTGAAGGGGTTTTAGAGAAATGCCTACCCTTGGTCCAAAGTGGGACATGGTAAGAGCCAGTAATGAAAACAAAAATGAGGTGCCTTGTAAAGGTAAATACTGAGCTACCATTCAATCAAGCATACCCACTGCTGGGCCTATCGCCTGAGGGGATGAGAATCAAAAAAACACAGGCTGGGCTTCACTGGTGGCGCAGTGGTTGAGAGCCTGCCTGCCAATGCAGGGGACACGCGTTCATGCTCCGGGTCGGGAAGACCCCACGTGCCGCGGAGCGGCTTGTCCCGTGAGCTAGGGCTGCTGGGCCTGCGCGTCCGGAGCCTGTGCTCTGCATTGGGAGGGTCCACCGCAGTGAGAGGCCCACGTACCGCAAAAAAAACAAAAAAAACAAAAAAAACCCCACAGGCTGGCAATCCTCCACTCCAGCAATATTTACCATAGCCAACACTTGGAAGCTACGAAAGTGTCCATCATCAGAGGAATGCACAAAGAAGAAGTGGTCCATGTACACAATGGAATATGACTCCAATAAAAATATATATATAAATACAATTTATAAAACAAACATAAGTAAGGAGACATCAGCTTTTGGGGGCACATTCCACTCTAATATATAACCGAGGAACACCACTGCCCGGATGGTCTGTTTCCCTAGTTCCCTGGTTGGGAAAAGCAGAAATGCTGCCGCCCTCTGGCCGTTACCTGCAACAGCAGCTTTAAGACCTGTGCTAAGGGTCACTTCATATGCAGTAGTACTGGTGGGCTGTAAATGAAACCTGCCCTCCAAACGTCTTGAGGGAGGTAATGGCCAAAATATTTCTAAATGTCACACACACTTCACGAAGACAATTTGAAGAGGTAAGCTGTACTCACAGTTGAAGAAAAGAAGGACATGCCAGAAAGCTCAATTTCAAGGGATTATGAGACGCATGCAAATCCAGCCACAAAGTGGTATCGGCTCACACTAGTCAGAACACACATCAGCAAAAAAACTACAAACAAAAAATGCTGAAGGTGTTGTGGAGAAGTGCATACCCTCAACTTTAAGCGGGACGTAACCTGGAAAGAGCCACTAATGAGAACAGACTGGAGGTGCCTCTACAAGGTAAACATTCCGCTACCATATGATCCAGCAGGCCCACTCCTGGGCCTATAACCTAAGAAGACAGAATTGGAAAGACACAGGCAGGCAAATGTGCATTGCCGCAGCATTACAATAGCCATGACGTGGAAGCAACCAAAAAGTCCATCAACAGATGAGTGGACAAAGAAGAGCTGGTACATGTACAGAGAGAATATTAGCCAAGGAAGAAAAGGACACCATGCCATTTGCAGCACCGTAGATGAGTCTAGAGGTGATCACGTGACTTGTAGTAAGTCAGAAAGAGAAAGACACGTATCGTAGGATATCACTTATAGATGTTACCTAAAAATTGATACCAGTGAAGATATTTCCACAGAGAAGGGCAATCCCAGATTCATTAAACAAACTTATGGATCACCAACGGAAAGGTGTGAGGATTGGATACATTACGAGATTGGGGTGAACAGACATATACAAACACAGGTGAAATATATAATCACCAAAGACCTACAGAATACCAAGAGAAGACTACTCAACATTCTGTCATAACGTACATGGGAAAAGGATCCCAGCAAGAACAGACATATGTATATGTGTAAAAGAACCACATCTTGCACACCTGCAACAAGCCAAACATTGTAATCAAACATACTGTGATTAAAAAAATAAAAAAATTAAATTAAGAAAACGAACAAGAAGTAGTGAGACAAACTTAAGGGGCCTTCTCCTGGCACATTCCATTCTAAATTACAACCTAGAACACGACTTCCATTGAGGCTCTGCTGCCCTAGTAACCAGATTTGGTAAGGGAGAACTGCTGCCCCCTTGTGGCCGTTTCACACAACAGCACCTTTAATCCCAGCGCTAATGGTCAGTTGATATTCAAAATCATTGCAGGCCTGTAAATGACACCTGCCCTGAAAACAAATCCTGGGGTCATATATCGACCAAAAAATTCAAAAGACGTCCATATTTCAAAACGACACTTTCAAGAGGCATATTTTGTTCTGCATATTTGTTCTGCACATTAGGGTTCTGCTTCTTTTTCTTTCTTTCTTTCTTTGTTAAAAAAAAAAAACGGGAATGGAAAAAGGCAACCCTCAGAATGGGAGAAAATATTTGCAAACGAATCCACGGACAAAGGTTTAATCTCCAATATATATAACAGCTCATGCAGCTTAATATTAAAAAAAAACAAACAACCCAATACAAAAATGGGCAGAAGATCTAAATAGACGTTTCTTCAAAGAAGACACAGAGATGGCCAAGACGCACATGAAAAGCTGCTCAACATCACTCATCATTAGAGAAATGCACATCAAAACTACAGTGAGGTATCACCTCACACCTGTTAGAATGGGCATCATCAGAAAATGTACAAACAACAAATGCTGGCGAGGGTGTGGACCAAAGGAACCCTCTTCCACTATTGGTGGGAATGTAAATTGATACAGTCACTATGGAGAACAGCATGGAGGTTCCTTAAAAAACTAAAAATAGAATTACCATAGGATCCAGCAATCCCACTTCTGGGCATATAGCCAGAGAAAACCATAAATGAAAAAGACACATTCACCACAATGTTCATTGCAGCACTATTTACAATAGCCAGGTAATGGAAGCAACCTAAATGCCCACAGACAGACGAACGGATAATGATGTGGTCCATCTATGAAACGGAATATTACTCAGCCATAAAAAGGAACGAAACTGGGTCATCTGTGGAGACGTCGACGGATCTAGAGACTGTCATACAGAGTGAAGTAAGTCAGAAGGAGAAAAACAAATATTGTATATTAATGCACATATGTGGAACCTAGAAAAATGGTACAGATGACCCGGTTTGCAGGGCAGAAATAGAGACACAGAGGTAGAGAACAAACGTATGGACACCAAGAGGGGGGAAGCCATGGGTTGTTGGTGGTGGGATGAGTCGGGAGATTGGGATTGTCCTGTATACATGTATATGCATAAAATAGATAACTAATAATAATCCTGCTGAATAAAAAAATAAACTTAAATTTCAAAATTTTAAAAAATAAATAAAAGTTTAAAATAAAACGGAAAAAAGTTCTTCCATTCACACAGATGTATTTATAGGAATGAATTATTTCCATGCTTATATCTATAAATACATAGAAGAGGAATAAAATCTAACTTGAAGCAAAAAAGAAAAAAAAAAAAACCAGAACCCACCAGTTATACACAGGAAAACCCTATCAGGGCACTGGCTCCAGCGGCAAACAATTCTGAAGTTGGTCAGAGGTGGGGAATCATCTCCCATGCAGCCAGCAGCCCCCCCACCCCCGCAAGGAGCGTCGTCATTGCAAAGCTGGGGGACCGTGCCGAGGCGTCTGTGAGTCAACGTGAGCCGAGCCCCAGGCCAGCTGCTGCTGAACTGTTCCCACCCTTCCCAGGTAAAACACCTGAATATGTCCAAGGACTTGAAAGCCCAGAGGAAGGGCCGTGGAGCCACAGCAGCGACAGCACGCAGGCCGACTTGGTGCCTGCAGGCCAGCCAGGATGGTCCTGGCCCCGGGCGCTCTTCTGGAAGCTTTCCATTTCCCTGCCTGAGATACTCCTCCTGTCCCAGCCCCCACTGCTTTTTTCCTTCCTCACCTCTGCCCGGGGAGAAATTCCAACGGAAGGTATGGGTGACACATCCTCTTCTTTAGCAGGTGGCAGCCCGGCAACTCCTGCAGAAAGTCCAGCAGAGCCCCACTCACACCGGGCCACCCACAGAGCCGTGGCCCCTCACTCCCTCCCACCAGCACAGCCCCGAGACTGCTGACGGGGCAGAGAATATGGCGTCAGGCACAGCTGCAGGGGCTCTTGCTGCCTGGAGCCGTGTTTATATGGACCTCAACCCAGGCACACCTGGGGAGGGCTGGCCGGCAGGGTCAGGCTGCCCAGGTCAGCCCATCCTCACCCCTCAGGGACTCACATTGCAGAAAATGGACCTCGCTGAACCGGCCAGGTCCAAGGAACAGGTGTGGGCTCCTGAGAGTCTGGATAGACAAGGGGCTGCAGCTCCGGCTTGTTTTCTAATCCTTTTATCTGGCCCATGAGTGGGAGACAACTTCAAGAAGACCCTCTCCTAATGAGAGGAACCCAGGAGTCAGGGAGAGGAGGGGTGATGGGTGGAGACAGAGGCCTGGTGCCCCGGCTGCGGTGGAAGCCTCTGGAAGACCAGGCAGAGGGAGGCCGCACAGAGTGATGCCCAGGGTCACAGACCTGTCGGAGCTGCTGTTTGTTAGCTCAAGTCCTGCTCCGAGGTGCTCTGTGTCAGCTCTGAGTGACAGGTGATCTGGGCTGCTCTGCAATGAGGGCTACGTGCACGGTACCTGTGTGCCCAGCCCTGCCGGGGTACCTGCCCAGGGCAGCTCCGTATCCTGGGAGGGGCCTGACCACGAGAGCGCCATGGGCTGCTGGGGAGGGGGGGCCTGCCCAGGTGAGCTCCATATCCTGGGATTGCCCTGACCACGAGAGCCCCGTGGGCTGCTGGGGACCTGGTAAACGATGTCGGGACAGTCAGTGAAGCCACCGAGGATATACATCCGGTAGTTCCTAATTCCTACACCCTGCTGGTCGTTCTACCATCCACCAGGACACGGTATTCTGTATGAGACTTCAGTGATGCCTTCTTCTGGATTCCATTGGTCCCCGAAAGGCTCTGCTGCCCTAGTAACCAGATTTGGGAATGGAGAAATGCTGCCGCCTTGTGGCCGTTTGCCACAACAGCAGCTTTAAACCCAGTGCTCATGGTCACTAAATATTCACACTCATTGCAGCCTGTAAATGGCACCTGCCCTGAAAAACAATCCTGGGGTCGAAAATGGACCCAAAACTTCTAAAGAGGGCAACCATGCAAGAGGACAATTTCAAGAGGTTAATTGTACTCTCCGTTTTTTTCTGTTTTTCTGTACCAGAAATTTAAAACGGCCCCTCCGCCACGCCCCGGTACCTGAGGCCTCCGTTGCCCTGCCTGGGCGGGCGGCGGGGCGCTGCCGGGGCGGGCTGGCCGCGGGGATGGCGGTAAGGCGCAAGGACAAGCGAAGCTGGGCCTCAAGAGGCAGCCCGCGGTCCCCGCCCCCGTCTACGGCCATACCACCCTGAACGCGCCCGATCTCGTCTGATCTCGGAAGCTAAGCAGGGTCGGACCTGGTTAGTACTTGGATGGGAGGCCGCCTGGGAATACCGGGTGCTGTAGGCTTTTGGCCTCCCGCTGCGGCTCCGCCTTCTCCTTTAGTCGCCCGCGGCGGTGGCCGCCAGCTCCGCCCCCCGCCGGGCAACGCTGCAGGCCCCACCTCCTCCGCCCCCCCCCCTCGCCAACACCACCACAGAGCGCCAGAGGGGCCGCTCCATGCGGCCCGAAGGCGACCCTGGAAGGCAGCGGCACACCCGACGCTCCGGGGGTGGCTGGCCCGGACCCAGACTCCGCCGCGGGCCCGGGTGCCGTCCGTGCGGCCCGCGAGCCCCTCCACCTGCACCTGGCCGGCCCCACCGGCGCCCAGCCCCGGCGCCGCCACCTGTCCGCCGGTATGGCTCTCCGCAGCTCTCTCCGGATAAAGCTGGATAAAGGTCTGGATGGGAAGGAGGGGCAGTGATTCAGCCTATTGCTCTTAGTGCCCCTCCCCCACACTCAGGAGCCCTTTGTGACAAGGCCACAGCTCTGTGATGCAGGCCTGGGGCCTGCCATCAAGTGAACTCCCAGGGCTCTGTTGCCTGAGGGCGGCAATGCAGTTCAGAAGACGGAGAATCTCTTTTCTTTGAAAAACACTGTTGCTATCTGGCTGAGATCCAGCCCAACTTCCTGGGTGATTGATATCATCCTTGGCTTCCTGTGTGGACTGGGGCTCTTCCTCGTGTTACTCCCCTGCTTCCAGAGTAATCCATTCTTAGCACCACCTAGGAAACCTAGAAACATCAGGAAGCATCAAGTAGAGCTGAAGGGGAGGAGCAGGAGTAGGAAGAAAAGTCGATCTTTGAAAGCTTGCAGAGATTGCCTGGAAGAACTGGAGGGGACTCACAACCTGGCTTCACCTCTGCGGAGCTGCCTGGGGAGGCTTCCTGGCAAGGGCAACTTTCATCAGCTCTCATGGCAAGACCCTCCTGGTGAGATGTGCAAAGCAGTGCCTGCTGGAGCCTGTGGAGGATACTGCTTGAAGGGTTGGGAACCCTGCAGGAACACCTCCTGTAGGGTTTCCTTCCTGGTTCAAGACACTCGAGAGGTGCTGGAAGCACATATTACAAGGTTTTGGGTAAAGCACGGGTGGACCCTACCCCTCAAGGTCCTCAAGCCCATCAATCTCTTGAAGGCGACAAAGTTCCAACCCTCCACCACCCTGCGGTTAGCCTCGTCCCCTTCAGCCACCTGTGTATCTGGGTCCCACTCAACAGTCACGTTTGCCGAGTTCGCGGAGAAACCTCCTCAGGCTCATTCAGGAGAGAAGGTGAGAACAGAAGAGTCCGTTCCTGCCCTGAAGAGGCCTCTCCTTGTCCCCTCCACTGTGTGTAAGGAAATCCAGAGTGCCCTGGGAGCGATTCCACCTGGTGACTACCATGGGCCCTCAAAGGCTTCTCTGACTGCACAGCAGGGCAGGCCACCTTCTCAGTCCCTCACACTCAGCCTTGTGGGCAGAACCTGGAAGAGTGAGACTGTGGAATGGGTCAAGAGGGACAGCCTAGAGCCAGGTGCAAGTTCAGCAATGGTCAGGAACGAGCCAAGAGAGGAGAGTGGTGGTCAGGCCTCAGGAGACCCCTGCCATAGGGTAACAGTGATGGAGGTGAACTTAGGATCCCAATCTTTGAGAGGTGAAGAGGCCAGGGAGGCTGTGGAGGCCAAGGAGTCTCCTGCTCTTCAACCACAGTCTAGTGTTATCTTGGAAACCAAAGTGTTGACAAAATCCCAAACCACAGATGTACCTATGAGGAGTTTAGAGGTGCCAGGGGCCAGTAAAAGTTTCCTACTACCTAGAATGTCTGTTTTCCAACATCTAGGTGAGCCATGCCTTAACATGGAGGTTGCTAGTGAGTTTAACTCCAAAGTAAAGGTACAGTCAGACAACCAGCTTCAGGACTTTCCCAAACACAGGTTCCTTGCTGCAGACAACTTGGCTTCTCAGGTGCCTCAGTGCCATCCCCAGAGAGTCCCCACCAGAGACATGTTAGCTTCCCAGGAGCCAAGTGGCCTTATGGAAGGCCAAAGGAGCAACCTAGGGCAGCAGGAGCCCAAAACTTCAAAACTCCAAGACTCATGGAAGAGCCAGAGCAAGATGATTGCCCCTACTTACAAAAGAGAGGACCGTAGGAGGCATAAACCAGGAGAGCACGAAGAGAGGTTTAAAGAATGAGGGACCCCTCAAGCTGGAAGTATGAGCCGCCCTGCCCAGGTCAGGGGAATAACAGACTCTATTGGGAGCAGATGTCTCCTGCTCATGCCAGAGAAGAAATATAGCCCTCCAGAAAGCCTCTTCAGAAAAAGGATGAGGCTATTTTTAAAGTGGATTTTCCCCAATAAAAATGTCAATGGTCGAGATGCTCTGCAAAGAAAAAAAAAAAACCCATATCAGCCACTGCCCAGAGTCACGGATCAGTCAAAAGCAGATCAATCTTGAAGAGTGAGACTGCTGAGGGTCAGGCACTCATGACAGCTGTTGGACAGATCATAGAAGAAAAAAGAGCAATTCACCATGGACTTCATGCCACAGAGTTAAATGAGCACAGAGTGGAATTCCAAGTCCCAGTATGTGGGGGTTTCTGCTACCATAGGCTTACCTCTTACGCAGAGCAAGGGAGAATGATGGGTTCTACAGCCTGCAGTCATAAAGCCACCTCCAAGGGCCAGAGTTGTTCTGTCAGGGAAAGGGAAGTCAGACACCAACATAGTTTGAAAAGTGTAAGGTTCGACGATGAGCAGCTGGGCCTAAGGTGCCTCCCATCCTTGTCCCCCAGGAAGAGTGTGTTTCCAGTTAGTACCTGCCAGTATGGGCCAAGGATTCCAGGTGCCCCAGCCCGCCATAAACACTGTCCAAGGCATTGTCATCTTTGGGGAGGTGTCTTGCCTGGTCGACAGTAAAATCCTTCTTTAGTCTACCCTTTAGTAGGAAAACATGTCTCCAAGTAAAAATTCAGTCCATGTAGAGAAAATGATTTTCTCATTAGCACATCCAAGATATTTAATGTTCCCCAATACATATATATATATATTTTTTTTTCTAATAAAAGCATAGTGTAATGGCAAAAAAAAAGAAATTTAAAACGGCATGGAAAAATGCTGAACATTAGGAATAATTAAAGATATGCAAATCCAAATTACAAAAACCTATCCGCTCACACCAGTCAGAATGGCCATCAGCAAGAATTCTGCAAAAAGTAAATGCTGAAGGGGTTTTAGAGAAATGCCTACCCTTGGTCCAAAGTGGGACATGGTAAGAGCCAGTAATGAAAACAAAAATGAGGTGCCTTGTAAAGGTAAATACTGAGCTACCATTCAATCAAGCATACCCACTGCTGGGCCTATCGCCTGAGGGGATGAGAATCAAAAAAACACAGGCTGGGCTTCACTGGTGGCGCAGTGGTTGAGAGCCCGCCTGCCAATGCAGGGGACACGCGTTCATGCTCCGGGTCGGGAAGATCCCACGTGCCGCGGAGCGGCTTGTCCCGTGAGCTAGGGCTGCTGGGCCTGCGCGTCCGGAGCCTGTGCTCTGCATTGGGAGGGTCCACCGCAGTGAGAGGCCCACGTACCGCAAAAAAAACAAAAAAAACAAAAAAAACCCCACAGGCTGGCAATCCTCCACTCCAGCAATATTTACCATAGCCAACACTTGGAAGCTACGAAAGTGTCCATCATCAGAGGAATGCACAAAGAAGAAGTGGTCCATGTACACAATGGAATATGACTCCAATAAAAATATATATATAAATACAATTTATAAAACAAACATAAGTAAGGAGACATCAGCTTTTGGGGGCACATTCCACTCTAATATATAACCGAGGAACACCACTGCCCGGATGGTCTGTTTCCCTAGTTCCCTGGTTGGGAAAAGCAGAAATGCTGCCGCCCTCTGGCCGTTACCTGCAACAGCAGCTTTAAGACCTGTGCTAAGGGTCACTTCATATGCAGCAGTACTGGTGGGCTGTAAATGAAACCTGCCCTCAAAACGTCTTGAGGGAGGTAATGGCCAAAATATTTCTAAATGTCACACACACTTCACGAAGACAATTTGAAGAGGTAAGCTGTACTCACAGTTGAAGAAAAGAAGGACATGCCAGAAAGCTCAATTTCAAGGGATTATGAGACGCATGCAAATCCAGCCACAAAGTGGTATCGGCTCACACTAGTCAGAACACACATCAGCAAAAAAACTACAAACAAAAAATGCTGAAGGTGTTGTGGAGAAGTGCATACCCTCAACTTTAAGCGGGACGTAACCTGGAAAGAGCCACTAATGAGAACAGACTGGAGGTGCCTCTACAAGGTAAACATTCCGCTACCATATGATCCAACAGGCCCACTCCTGGGCCTATAACCTAAGAAGACAGAATTGGAAAGACACAGGCAGGCAAATGTGCATTGCCGCAGCATTACAATAGCCATGACGTGGAAGCAACCAAAAAGTCCATCAACAGATGAGTGGACAAAGAAGAGCTGGTACATGTACAGAGAGAATATTAGCCAAGGAAGAAAAGGACACCATGCCATTTGCAGCACCGTAGATGAGTCTAGAGGTGATCACGTGACTTGTAGTAAGTCAGAAAGAGAAAGACACGTATCGTAGGATATCACTTATAGATGTTACCTAAAAATTGATACCAGTGAAGATATTTCCACAGAGAAGGGCAATCCCAGATTCATTAAACAAACTTATGGATCACCAACGGAAAGGTGTGAGGATTGGATACATTACGAGATTGGGGTGAACAGACATATACAAACACAGGTGAAATATATAATCACCAAAGACCTACAGAATACCAAGAGAAGACTGCTCAACATTCTGTCATAACGTACATGGGAAAAGGATCCCAGCAAGAACAGACATATGTATATGTGTAAAAGAACCACATCTTGCACACCTGCAACAAGCCAAACATTGTAATCAAACATGCTGTGATTAAAAAAATAAAAAAATTAAATTAAGAAAACGAACAAGAAGTAGTGAGACAAACTTAAGGGGCCTTCTCCTGGCACATTCCATTCTAAATTACAACCTAGAACACGACTTCCATTGAGGCTCTGCTGCCCTAGTAACCAGATTTGGTAAGGGAGAACTGCTGCCCCCTTGTGGCCGTTTCACACAACAGCACCTTTAATCCCAGCGCTAATGGTCAGTTGATATTCAAAATCATTGCAGGCCTGTAAATGACACCTGCCCTGAAAACAAATCCTGGGGTCATATATCGACCAAAAAATTCAAAAGACGTCCATATTTCAAAACGACACTTTCAAGAGGCATATTTTGTTCTGCATATTTGTTCTGCACATTAGGGTTCTGCTTCTTTTTCTTTCTTTCTTTCTTTGTTAAAAAAAAAACGGGAATGGAAAAAGGCAACCCTCAGAATGGGAGAAAATATTTGCAAACGAATCCACGGACAAAGGTTTAATCTCCAATATATATAACAGCTCATGCAGCTTAATATTAAAAAAAAACAAACAACCCAATACAAAAATGGGCAGAAGATCTAAATAGACGTTTCTTCAAAGAAGACACAGAGATGGCCAAGACGCACATGAAAAGCTGCTCAACATCACTCATCATTAGAGAAATGCACATCAAAACTACAGTGAGGTATCACCTCACACCTGTTAGAATGGGCATCATCAGAAAATGTACAAACAACAAATGCTGGCGAGGGTGTGGACCAAAGGAACCCTCTTCCACTATTGGTGGGAATGTAAATTGATACAGTCACTATGGAGAACAGCATGGAGGTTCCTTAAAAAACTAAAAATAGAATTACCATAGGATCCAGCAATCCCACTTCTGGGCATATAGCCAGAGAAAACCATAAATGAAAAAGACACATTCACCACAATGTTCATTGCAGCACTATTTACAATAGCCAGGTAATGGAAGCAACCTAAATGCCCACAGACAGACGAACGGATAATGATGTGGTCCATCTATGAAACGGAATATTACTCAGCCATAAAAAGGAACGAAACTGGGTCATCTGTGGAGACGTCGACGGATCTAGAGACTGTCATACAGAGTGAAGTAAGTCAGAAGGAGAAAAACAAATATTGTATATTAATGCATATATGTGGAACCTAGAAAAATGGTACAGATGACCCGGTTTGCAGGGCAGAAATAGAGACACAGAGGTAGAGAACAAACGTATGGACACCAAGAGGGGGGAAGCCATGGGTTGTTGGTGGTGGGATGAGTCGGGAGATTGGGATTGTCCTGTATACATGTATATGCATAAAATAGATAACTAATAATAATCCTGCTGAATAAAAAAATAAACTTAAATTTCAAAATTTTTAAAAATAAATAAAATTTTAAAATAAAACGGAAAAAAGTTCTTCCCTTCACACAGATGTATTTATAGGAATGAATTATTTCCATGCTTATATCTATAAATACATAGAAGAGGAATAAAATCTAACTTGAAGCAAAAAAGAAAAAAAAAAAAAAACCAGAACCCACCAGTTATACACAGGAAAACCCTATCAGGGCACTGGCTCCAGCGGCAAACAATTCTGAAGTTGGTCAGAGGTGGGGAATCATCTCCCATGCAGCCAGCAGCCCCCCCACCCCCGCAAGGAGCGTCGTCATTGCAAAGCTGGGGGACCGTGCCGAGGCGTCTGTGAGTAAACGTGAGCCGAGCCCCAGGCCTGCTGCTGCTGAACTGTTCCCACCCTTCCCAGGTAAAACACCTGAATATGTCCAAGGACTTGAAAGCCCAGAGGAAGGGCCGTGGAGCCACAGCAGCGACAGCACGCAGGCCGACTTGGTGCCTGCAGGCCAGCCAGGATGGTCCTGGCCCCGGGCGCTCTTCTGGAAGCTTTCCATTTCCCTGCCTGAGATACTCCTCCTGTCCCAGCCCCCACTGCTTTTTTCCTTCCTCACCTCTGCCCGGGGAGAAATTCCAACGGAAGGTATGGGTGACACATCCTCTTCTTTAGCAGGTGGCAGCCCGGCAACTCCTGCAGAAAGTCCAGCAGAGCCCCACTCACACCGGGCCACCCACAGAGCCATGGCCCCTCACTCCCTCCCACCAGCACAGCCCCGAGACTGCTGACGGGGCAGAGAATATGGCGTCAGGCACAGCTGCAGGGGCTCTTGCTGCCTGGAGCCGTGTTTATATGGACCTCAACCCAGGCACACCTGGGGAGGGCTGGCCGGCAGGGTCAGGCTGCCCAGGTCAGCCCATCCTCACCCCTCAGGGACTCACATTGCAGAAAATGGACCTCGCTGAACCGGCCAGGTCCAAGGAACAGGTGTGGGCTCCTGAGAGTCTGGATAGACAAGGGGCTGCAGCTCCGGCTTGTTTTCTAATCCTTTTATCTGGCCCATGAGTGGGAGACAACTTCAAGAAGACCCTCTCCTAATGAGAGGAACCCAGGAGTCAGGGAGAGGAGGGGTGATGGGTGGAGACAGAGGCCTGGTGCCCCGGCTGCGGTGGAAGCCTCTGGAAGACCAGGCAGAGGGAGGCCGCACAGAGTGATGCCCAGGGTCACAGACCTGTCGGAGCTGCTGTTTGTTAGCTCAAGTCCTGCTCCGAGGTGCTCTGTGTCAGCTCTGAGTGACAGGTGATCTGGGCTGCTCTGCAATGAGGGCTACGTGCACGGTACCTGTGTGCCCAGCCCTGCCGGGGTACCTGCCCAGGGCAGCTCCGTATCCTGGGAGGGGCCTGACCACGAGAGCGCCATGGGCTGCTGGGGAGGGGGGGCCTGCCCAGGTGAGCTCCATATCCTGGGATTGCCCTGACCACGAGAGCCCCGTGGGCTGCTGGGGACCTGGTAAACGATGTCGGGACAGTCAGTGAAGCCACCGAGGATATACATCCGGTAGTTCCTAATTCCTACACCCTGCTGGTCGTTCTACCATCCACCAGGACACGGTATTCTGTATGAGACTTCAGTGATGCCTTCTTCTGGATTCCATTGGTCCCCGAAAGGCTCTGCTGCCCTAGTAACCAGATTTGGGAATGGAGAAATGCTGCCGCCTTGTGGCCGTTTGCCACAACAGCAGCTTTAAACCCAGTGCTCATGGTCACTAAATATTCACACTCATTGCAGCCTGTAAATGGCACCTGCCCTGAAAAACAATCCTGGGGTCGAAAATGGACCCAAAACTTCTAAAGAGGGCAACCATGCAAGAGGACAATTTCAAGAGGTTAATTGTACTCTCCGTTTTTTTCTGTTTTTCTGTACCAGAAGTTTAAAACGGCCCCTCCGCCACGCCCCGGTACCCGAGGCCTCCGTTGCCCTGCCTGGGCGGGCGGCGGGGCGCTGCCGGGGCGGGCTGGCCGCGGGGATGGCGGTAAGGCGCAAGGACAAGCGAAGCTGGGCCTCAAGAGGCAGCCCGCGGTCCCCGCCCCCGTCTACGGCCATACCACCCTGAACGCGCCCGATCTCGTCTGATCTCGGAAGCTAAGCAGGGTCGGGCCTGGTTAGTACTTGGATGGGAGACCGCCTGGGAATACCGGGTGCTGTAGGCTTTTGGCCTCCCGCTGCGGCTCCGCCTTCTCCTTTAGTCGCCCGCGGCGGTGGCCGCCAGCTCCGCCCCTCGCCAGGCACCGCTACAGGCCCCACCTCCTCCGCCCCCCCCCACGAACACCACCACAGAGCGCCAGAGGGGCCGCTCCATGCGGCCCGAAGGCGGCCCTGGAAGGCAGCGGCACACCCGACGCTCCGGGGGTGGCTGGCCCGGACCCAGACTCCGCCGCGGGCCCGGGTGCCGTCCGTGCGGCCCGCGAGCCCCTCCACCTGCACCTGGCCGGCCCCACCGGCGCCCAGCCCCGGCGCCGCCACCTGTCCGCCGGTGTGGCTCTCCGCAGCTCTCTCCGGATAAAGCTGGATAAAGGTCTGGATGGGAAGGAGGGGCAGTGATTCAGCCTATTGCTCTTAGTGCCCCTCCCCCACACTCAGGAGCCCTTTGTGACAAGGCCACAGCTCTGTGATGCAGGCCTGGGGCCTGCCATCAAGTGAACTCCCAGGGCTCTGTTGCCTGAGGGCGGCAATGCAGTTCAGAAGACGGAGAATCTCTTTTCTTTGAAAAACACTGTTGCTATCTGGCTGAGATCCAGCCCAACTTCCTGGGTGATTGATATCATCCTTGGCTTCCTGTGTGGACTGGGGCTCTTCCTCGTGTTACTCCCCTGCTTCCAGAGTAATCCATTCTTAGCACCACCTAGGAAACCTAGAAACATCAGGAAGCATCAAGTAGAGCTGAAGGGGAGGAGCAGGAGTAGGAAGAAAAGTCGATCTTTGAAAGCTTGCAGAGATTGCCTGGAAGAACTGGAGGGGACTCACAACCTGGCTTCACCTCTGCGGAGCTGCCTGGGGAGGCTTCCTGGCAAGGGCAACTTTCATCAGCTCTCATGGCAAGACCCTCCTGGTGAGATGTGCAAAGCAGTGCCTGCTGGAGCCTGTGGAGGATACTGCTTGAAGGGTTGGGAACCCTGCAGGAACACCTCCTGTAGGGTTTCCTTCCTGGTTCAAGACACTCGAGAGGTGCTGGAAGCACATATTACAAGGTTTTGGGTAAAGCACGGGTGGACCCTACCCCTCAAGGTCCTCAAGCCCATCAATCTCTTGAAGTCGACAAAGTTCCAACCCTCCACCACCCTGCGGTTAGCCTCGTCCCCTTCAGCCACCTGTGTATCTGGGTCCCACTCAACAGTCACGTTTGCCGAGTTCGCGGAGAAACCTCCTCAGGCTCATTCAGGAGAGAAGGTGAGAACAGAAGAGTCCGTTCCTGCCCTGAAGAGGCCTCTCCTTGTCCCCTCCACTGTGTGTAAGGAAATCCAGAGTGCCCTGGGAGCGATTCCACCTGGTGACTACCATGGGCCCTCAAAGGCTTCTCTGACTGCACAGCAGGGCAGGCCACCTTCTCAGTCCCTCACACTCAGCCTTGTGGGCAGAACCTGGAAGAGTGAGACTGTGGAATGGGTCAAGAGGGACAGCCTAGAGCCAGGTGCAAGTTCAGCAATGGTCAGGAACGAGCCAAGAGAGGAGAGTGGTGGTCAGGCCTCAGGAGACCCCTGCCATAGGGTAACAGTGATGGAGGTGAACTTAGGATCCCAATCTTTGAGAGGTGAAGAGGCCAGGGAGGCTGTGGAGGCCAAGGAGTCTCCTGCTCTTCAACCACAGTCTAGTGTTATCTTGGAAACCAAAGTGTTGACAAAATCCCAAACCACAGATGTACCTATGAGGAGTTTAGAGGTGCCAGGGGCCAGTAAAAGTTTCCTACTACCTAGAATGTCTGTTTTCCAACATCTAGGTGAGCCATGCCTTAACATGGAGGTTGCTAGTGAGTTTAACTCCAAAGTAAAGGTACAGTCAGACAACCAGCTTCAGGACTTTCCCAAACACAGGTTCCTTGCTGCAGACAACTTGGCTTCTCAGGTGCCTCAGTGCCATCCCCAGAGAGTCCCCACCAGAGACATGTTAGCTTCCCAGGAGCCAAGTGGCCTTATGGAAGGCCAAAGGAGCAACCTAGGGCAGCAGTAGCCCAAAACTTCAAAACTCCAAGACTCATGGAAGAGCCAGAGCAAGATGATTGCCCCTACTTACAAAAGAGAGGACCGTAGGAGGCATAAACCAGGAGAGCACGAAGAGAGGTTTAAAGAATGAGGGACCCCTCAAGCTGGAAGTATGAGCCGCCCTGCCCAGGTCAGGGGAATAACAGACTCTATTGGGAGCAGATGTCTCCTGCTCATGCCAGAGAAGAAATATAGCCCTCCAGAAAGCCTCTTCAGAAAAAGGATGAGGCTATTTTTAAAGTGGATTTTCCCCAATAAAAAAGTCAATGGTCGAGATGCTCTGCAAAGAAAAAAAAAAACCCATATCAGCCACTGCCCAGAGTCACGGATCAGTCAAAAGCAGATCAATCTTGAAGAGTGAGACTGCTGAGGGTCAGGCACTCATGACAGCTGTTGGACAGATCGTAGAAGAAAAAAGAGCAATTCACCATGGACTTCATGCCACAGAGTTAAATGAGCACAGAGTGGAATTCCAAGTCCCAGTATGTGGGGGTTTCTGCTACCATAGGCTTACCTCTTACCCAGAGCAAGGGAGAATGATGGGTTCTACAGCCTGCAGTCATAAAGCCACCTCCAAGGGCCAGAGTTGTTCTGTCAGGGAAAGGGAAGTCAGACACCAACATAGTTTGAAAAGTGTAAGGTTCGACGATGAGCAGCTGGGCCTAAGGTGCCTCCCATCCTTGTCCCCCAGGAAGAGTGTGTTTCCAGTTAGTACCTGCCAGTATGGGCCAAGGATTCCAGGTGCCCCAGCCCGCCATAAACACTGTCCAAGGCATTGTCATCTTTGGGGAGGTGTCTTGCCTGGTCGACAGTAAAATCCTTCTTTAGTCTACCCTTTAGTAGGAAAACATGTCTCCAAGTAAAAATTCAGTCCATGTAGAGAAAATGATTTTCTCATTAGCACATCCAAGATATTTAATGTTCCCCAATACATATATATATATATATTTTTTTTTTCTAATAAAAGCATAGTGTAATGGCAAAAAAAAGAAATTTAAAACGGCATGGAAAAATGCTGAACATTAGGAATAATTAAAGATATGCAAATCCAAATTACAAAAACCTATCCGCTCACACCAGTCAGAATGGCCATCAGCAAGAATTCTGCAAAAAGTAAATGCTGAAGGGGTTTTAGAGAAATGCCTACCCTTGGTCCAAAGTGGGACATGGTAAGAGCCAGTAATGAAAACAAAAATGAGGTGCCTTGTAAAGGTAAATACTGAGCTACCATTCAATCAAGCATACCCACTGCTGGGCCTATCGCCTGAGGGGATGAGAATCAAAAAAACACAGGCTGGGCTTCACTGGTGGCGCAGTGGTTGAGAGCCTGCCTGCCAATGCAGGGGACACGCGTTCATGCTCCGGGTGGGGAAGACCCCACGTGCCGCGGAGCGGCTTGTCCCGTGAGCTAGGGCTGCTGGGCCTGCGCGTCCGGAGCCTGTGCTCTGCATTGGGAGGGTCCACCGCAGTGAGAGGCCCACGTACCGCAAAAAAAACAAAAAAAACAAAAAAAACCCCACAGGCTGGCAATCCTCCACTCCAGCAATATTTACCATAGCCAACACTTGGAAGCTACGAAAGTGTCCATCATCAGAGGAATGCACAAAGAAGAAGTGGTCCATGTACACAATGGAATATGACTCCAATAAAAATATATATATAAATACAATTTATAAAACAAACATAAGTAAGGAGACATCAGCTTTTGGGGGCACATTCCACTCTAATATATAACCGAGGAACACCACTGCCCGGATGGTCTGTTTCCCTAGTTCCCTGGTTGGGAAAAGCAGAAATGCTGCCGCCCTCTGGCCGTTACCTGCAACAGCAGCTTTAAGACCTGTGCTAAGGGTCACTTCATATGCAGCAGTACTGGTGGGCTGTAAATGAAACCTGCCCTCCAAACGTCTTGAGGGAGGTAATGGCCAAAATATTTCTAAATGTCACACACACTTCACGAAGACAATTTGAAGAGGTAAGCTGTACTCACAGTTGAAGAAAAGAAGGACATGCCAGAAAGCTCAATTTCAAGGGATTATGAGACGCATGCAAATCCAGCCACAAAGTGGTATCGGCTCACACTAGTCAGAACACACATCAGCAAAAAAACTACAAACAAAAAATGCTGAAGGTGTTGTGGAGAAGTGCATACCCTCAACTTTAAGCGGGACGTAACCTGGAAAGAGCCACTAATGAGAACAGACTGGAGGTGCCTCTACAAGGTAAACATTCCGCTACCATATGATCCAGCAGGCCCACTCCTGGGCCTATAACCTAAGAAGACAGAATTGGAAAGACACAGGCAGGCAAATGTGCATTGCCGCAGCATTACAATAGCCATGACGTGGAAGCAACCAAAAAGTCCATCAACAGATGAGTGGACAAAGAAGAGCTGGTACATGTACAGAGAGAATATTAGCCAAGGAAGAAAAGGACACCATGCCATTTGCAGCACCGTAGATGAGTCTAGAGGTGATCACGTGACTTGTAGTAAGTCAGAAAGAGAAAGACACGTATCGTAGGATATCACTTATAGATGTTACCTAAAAATTGATACCAGTGAAGATATTTCCACAGAGAAGGGCAATCCCAGATTCATTAAACAAACTTATGGATCACCAACGGAAAGGTGTGAGGATTGGATACATTACGAGATTGGGGTGAACAGACATATACAAACACAGGTGAAATATATAATCACCAAAGACCTACAGAATACCAAGAGAAGACTACTCAACATTCTGTCATAACGTACATGGGAAAAGGATCCCAGCAAGAACAGACATATGTATATGTGTAAAAGAACCACATCTTGCACACCTGCAACAAGCCAAACATTGTAATCAAACATGCTGTGATTAAAAAAATAAAAAAATTAAATTAAGAAAACGAACAAGAAGTAGTGAGACAAACTTAAGGGGCCTTCTCCTGGCACATTCCATTCTAAATTACAACCTAGAACACGACTTCCATTGAGGCTCTGCTGCCCTAGTAACCAGATTTGGTAAGGGAGAACTGCTGCCCCCTTGTGGCCGTTTCACACAACAGCACCTTTAATCCCAGCGCTAATGGTCAGTTGATATTCAAAATCATTGCAGGCCTGTAAATGACACCTGCCCTGAAAACAAATCCTGGGGTCATATATCGACCAAAAAATTCAAAAGACGTCCATATTTCAAAACGACACTTTCAAGAGGCATATTTTGTTCTGCATATTTGTTCTGCACATTAGGGTTCTGCTTCTTTTTCTTTCTTTCTTTCTTTATTAAAAAAAAAAAACGGGAATGGAAAAAGGCAACCCTCAGAATGGGAGAAAATATTTGCAAACGAATCCACGGACAAAGGTTTAATCTCCAATATATATAACAGCTCATGCAGCTTAATATTAAAAAAAAACAAACAACCCAATACAAAAATGGGCAGAAGATCTAAATAGACGTTTCTTCAAAGAAGACACAGAGATGGCCAAGACGCACATGAAAAGCTGCTCAACATCACTCATCATTAGAGAAATGCACATCAAAACTACAGTGAGGTATCACCTCACACCTGTTAGAATGGGCATCATCAGAAAATGTACAAACAACAAATGCTGGGGAGGGTGTGGACCAAAGGAACCCTCTTCCACTATTGGTGGGAATGTAAATTGATACAGTCACTATGGAGAACAGCATGGAGGTTCCTTAAAAAACTAAAAATAGAATTACCATAGGATCCAGCAATCCCACTTCTGGGCATATAGCCAGAGAAAACCATAAATGAAAAAGACACATTCACCACAATGTTCATTGCAGCACTATTTACAATAGCCAGGTAATGGAAGCAACCTAAATGCCCACAGACAGACGAACGGATAATGATGTGGTCCATCTATGAAACGGAATATTACTCAGCCATAAAAAGGAACGAAACTGGGTCATCTGTGGAGACGTCGACGGATCTAGAGACTGTCATACAGAGTGAAGTAAGTCAGAAGGAGAAAAACAAATATTGTATATTAATGCATATATGTGGAACCTAGAAAAATGGTACAGATGACCCGGTTTGCAGGGCAGAAATAGAGACACAGAGGTAGAGAACAAACGTATGGACACCAAGAGGGGGGAAGCCATGGGTTGTTGGTGGTGGGATGAGTCGGGAGATTGGGATTGTCCTGTATACATGTATATGCATAAAATAGATAACTAATAATAATCCTGCTGAATAAAAAAATAAACTTAAATTTCAAAATTTTAAAAAATAAATAAAAGTTTAAAATAAAACGGAAAAAAGTTCTTCCATTCACACAGATGTATTTATAGGAATGAATTATTTCCATGCTTATATCTATAAATACATAGAAGAGGAATAAAATCTAACTTGAAGCAAAAAAGAAAAAAAAAAACCAGAACCCACCAGTTATACACAGGAAAACCCTATCAGGGCACTGGCTCCAGCGGCAAACAATTCTGAAGTTGGTCAGAGGTGGGGAATCATCTCCCATGCAGCCAGGAGCCCCCCCACCCCCGCAAGGAGCGTCGTCATTGCAAAGCTGGGGGACCGTGCCGAGGCGTCTGTGAGTCAACGTGAGCCGAGCCCCAGGCCAGCTGCTGCTGAACTGTTCCCACCCTTCCCAGGTAAAACACCTGAATATGTCCAAGGACTTGAAAGCCCAGAGGAAGGGCCGTGGAGCCACAGCAGCGACAGCACGCAGGCCGACTTGGTGCCTGCAGGCCAGCCAGGATGGTCCTGGCCCCGGGCGCTCTTCTGGAAGCTTTCCATTTCCCTGCCTGAGATACTCCTCCTGTCCCAGCCCCCACTGCTTTTTTCCTTCCTCACCTCTGCCCGGGGAGAAATTCCAACGGAAGGTATGGGTGACACATCCTCTTCTTTAGCAGGTGGCAGCCCGGCAACTCCTGCAGAAAGTCCAGCAGAGCCCCACTCACACCGGGCCACCCACAGAGCCGTGGCCCCTCACTCCCTCCCACCAGCACAGCCCCGAGACTGCTGACGGGGCAGAGAATATGGCGTCAGGCACAGCTGCAGGGGCTCTTGCTGCCTGGAGCCGTGTTTATATGGACCTCAACCCAGGCACACCTGGGGAGGGCTGGCCGGCAGGGTCAGGCTGCCCAGGTCAGCCCATCCTCACCCCTCAGGGACTCACATTGCAGAAAATGGACCTCGCTGAACCGGCCAGGTCCAAGGAACAGGTGTGGGCTCCTGAGAGTCTGGATAGACAAGGGGCTGCAGCTCCGGCTTGTTTTCTAATCCTTTTATCTGGCCCATGAGTGGGAGACAACTTCAAGAAGACCCTCTCCTAATGAGAGGAACCCAGGAGTCAGGGAGAGGAGGGGTGATGGGTGGAGACAGAGGCCTGGTGCCCCGGCTGCGGTGGAAGCCTCTGGAAGACCAGGCAGAGGGAGGCCGCACAGAGTGATGCCCAGGGTCACAGACCTGTCGGAGCTGCTGTTTGTTAGCTCAAGTCCTGCTCCGAGGTGCTCTGTGTCAGCTCTGAGTGACAGGTGATCTGGGCTGCTCTGCAATGAGGGCTACGTGCACGGTACCTGTGTGCCCAGCCCTGCCGGGGTACCTGCCCAGGGCAGCTCCGTATCCTGGGAGGGGCCTGACCACGAGAGCGCCATGGGCTGCTGGGGAGGGGGGGCCTGCCCAGGTGAGCTCCATATCCTGGGATTGCCCTGACCACGAGAGCCCCGTGGGCTGCTGGGGACCTGGTAAACGATGTCGGGACAGTCAGTGAAGCCACCGAGGATATACATCCGGTAGTTCCTAATTCCTACACCCTGCTGGTCGTTCTACCATCCACCAGGACACGGTATTCTGTATGAGACTTCAGTGATGCCTTCTTCTGGATTCCATTGGTCCCCGAAAGGCTCTGCTGCCCTAGTAACCAGATTTGGGAATGGAGAAATGCTGCCGCCTTGTGGCCGTTTGCCACAACAGCAGCTTTAAACCCAGTGCTCATGGTCACTAAATATTCACACTCATTGCAGCCTGTAAATGGCACCTGCCCTGAAAAACAATCCTGGGGTCGAAAATGGACCCAAAACTTCTAAAGAGGGCAACCATGCAAGAGGACAATTTCAAGAGGTTAATTGTACTCTCCGTTTTTTTCTGTTTTTCTGTACCAGAAGTTTAAAACGGCCCCTCCGCCACGCCCCGGTACCCGAGGCCTCCGTTGCCCTGCCTGGGCGGGCGGCGGGGCGCTGCCGGGGCGGGCTGGCCGCGGGGATGGCGGTAAGGCGCAAGGACAAGCGAAGCTGGGCCTCAAGAGGCAGCCCGCGGTCCCCGCCCCTGTCTACGGCCATACCACCCTGAACGCGCCCGATCTCGTCTGATCTCGGAAGCTAAGCAGGGTCGGACCTGGTTAGTACTTGGATGGGAGGCCGCCTGGGAATACCGGGTGCTGTAGGCTTTTGGCCTCCCGCTGCGGCTCCGCCTTCTCCTTTAGTCGCCCGCGGCGGTGGCCGCCAGCTCCGCCCCCCGCCGGGCAACGCTGCAGGCCCCACCTCCTCCGCCCCCCCCCCTCGCCAACACCACCACAGAGCGCCAGAGGGGCCGCTCCATGCGGCCCGAAGGCGACCCTGGAAGGCAGCGGCACACCCGACGCTCCGGGGGTGGCTGGCCCGGACCCAGACTCCGCCGCGGGCCCGGGTGCCGTCCGTGCGGCCCGCGAGCCCCTCCACCTGCACCTGGCCGGCCCCACCGGCGCCCAGCCCCGGCGCCGCCACCTGTCCGCCGGTATGGCTCTCCGCAGCTCTCTCCGGATAAAGCTGGATAAAGGTCTGGATGGGAAGGAGGGGCAGTGATTCAGCCTATTGCTCTTAGTGCCCCTCCCCCACACTCAGGAGCCCTTTGTGACAAGGCCACAGCTCTGTGATGCAGGCCTGGGGCCTGCCATCAAGTGAACTCCCAGGGCTCTGTTGCCTGAGGGCGGCAATGCAGTTCAGAAGACGGAGAATCTCTTTTCTTTGAAAAACACTGTTGCTATCTGGCTGAGATCCAGCCCAACTTCCTGGGTGATTGATATCATCCTTGGCTTCCTGTGTGGACTGGGGCTCTTCCTCGTGTTACTCCCCTGCTTCCAGAGTAATCCATTCTTAGCACCACCTAGGAAACCTAGAAACATCAGGAAGCATCAAGTAGAGCTGAAGGGGAGGAGCAGGAGTAGGAAGAAAAGTCGATCTTTGAAAGCTTGCAGAGATTGCCTGGAAGAACTGGAGGGGACTCACAACCTGGCTTCACCTCTGCGGAGCTGCCTGGGGAGGCTTCCTGGCAAGGGCAACTTTCATCAGCTCTCATGGCAAGACCCTCCTGGTGAGATGTGCAAAGCAGTGCCTGCTGGAGCCTGTGGAGGATACTGCTTGAAGGGTTGGGAACCCTGCAGGAACACCTCCTGTAGGGTTTCCTTCCTGGTTCAAGACACTCGAGAGGTGCTGGAAGCACATATTACAAGGTTTTGGGTAAAGCACGGGTGGACCCTACCCCTCAAGGTCCTCAAGCCCATCAATCTCTTGAAGGCGACAAAGTTCCAACCCTCCACCACCCTGCGGTTAGCCTCGTCCCCTTCAGCCACCTGTGTATCTGGGTCCCACTCAACAGTCACGTTTGCCGAGTTCGCGGAGAAACCTCCTCAGGCTCATTCAGGAGAGAAGGTGAGAACAGAAGAGTCCGTTCCTGCCCTGAAGAGGCCTCTCCTTGTCCCCTCCACTGTGTGTAAGGAAATCCAGAGTGCCCTGGGAGCGATTCCACCTGGTGACTACCATGGGCCCTCAAAGGCTTCTCTGACTGCACAGCAGGGCAGGCCACCTTCTCAGTCCCTCACACTCAGCCTTGTGGGCAGAACCTGGAAGAGTGAGACTGTGGAATGGGTCAAGAGGGACAGCCTAGAGCCAGGTGCAAGTTCAGCAATGGTCAGGAACGAGCCAAGAGAGGAGAGTGGTGGTCAGGCCTCAGGAGACCCCTGCCATAGGGTAACAGTGATGGAGGTGAACTTAGGATCCCAATCTTTGAGAGGTGAAGAGGCCAGGGAGGCTGTGGAGGCCAAGGAGTCTCCTGCTCTTCAACCACAGTCTAGTGTTATCTTGGAAACCAAAGTGTTGACAAAATCCCAAACCACAGATGTACCTATGAGGAGTTTAGAGGTGCCAGGGGCCAGTAAAAGTTTCCTACTACCTAGAATGTCTGTTTTCCAACATCTAGGTGAGCCATGCCTTAACATGGAGGTTGCTAGTGAGTTTAACTCCAAAGTAAAGGTACAGTCAGACAACCAGCTTCAGGACTTTCCCAAACACAGGTTCCTTGCTGCAGACAACTTGGCTTCTCAGGTGCCTCAGTGCCATCCCCAGAGAGTACCCACCAGAGACATGTTAGCTTCCCAGGAGCCAAGTGGCCTTATGGAAGGCCAAAGGAGCAACCTAGGGCAGCAGGAGCCCAAAACTTCAAAACTCCAAGACTCATGGAAGAGCCAGAGCAAGATGATTGCCCCTACTTACAAAAGAGAGGACCGTAGGAGGCATAAACCAGGAGAGCACGAAGAGAGGTTTAAAGAATGAGGGACCCCTCAAGCTGGAAGTATGAGCCGCCCTGCCCAGGTCAGGGGAATAACAGACTCTATTGGGAGCAGATGTCTCCTGCTCATGCCAGAGAAGAAATATAGCCCTCCAGAAAGCCTCTTCAGAAAAAGGATGAGGCTATTTTTAAAGTGGATTTTCCCCAATAAAAATGTCAATGGTCGAGATGCTCTGCAAAGAAAAAAAAAAAAAACCCATATCAGCCACTGCCCAGAGTCACGGATCAGTCAAAAGCAGATCAATCTTGAAGAGTGAGACTGCTGAGGGTCAGGCACTCATGACAGCTGTTGGACAGATCGTAGAAGAAAAAAGAGCAATTCACCATGGACTTCATGCCACAGAGTTAAATGAGCACAGAGTGGAATTCCAAGTCCCAGTATGTGGGGGTTTCTGCTACCATAGGCTTACCTCTTACCCAGAGCAAGGGAGAATGATGGGTTCTACAGCCTGCAGTCATAAAGCCACCTCCAAGGGCCAGAGTTGTTCTGTCAGGGAAAGGGAAGTCAGACACCAACATAGTTTGAAAAGTGTAAGGTTCGACGATGAGCAGCTGGGCCTAAGGTGCCTCCCATCCTTGTCCCCCAGGAAGAGTGTGTTTCCAGTTAGTACCTGCCAGTATGGGCCAAGGATTCCAGGTGCCCCAGCCCGCCATAAACACTGTCCAAGGCATTGTCATCTTTGGGGAGGTGTCTTGCCTGGGCGACAGTAAAATCCTTCTTTAGTCTTCCCTTTAGTAGGAAAACATGTCTCCAAGTAAAAATTCAGTCCATGTAGAGAAAATGATTTTCTCATTAGCACATCCAAGATATTTAATGTTCCCCAATACATATATATATATATTTTTTTTTTCTAATAAAAGCATAGTGTAATGGCAAAAAAAAAGAAATTTAAAACGGCATGGAAAAATGCTGAACATTAGGAATAATTAAAGATATGCAAATCCAAATTACAAAAACCTATCCGCTCACACCAGTCAGAATGGCCATCAGCAAGAATTCTGCAAAAAGTAAATGCTGAAGGGGTTTTAGAGAAATGCCTACCCTTGGTCCAAAGTGGGACATGGTAAGAGCCAGTAATGAAAACAAAAATGAGGTGCCTTGTAAAGGTAAATACTGAGCTACCATTCAATCAAGCATACCCACTGCTGGGCCTATCGCCTGAGGGGATGAGAATCAAAAAAACACAGGCTGGGCTTCACTGGTGGCGCAGTGGTTGAGAGCCCGCCTGCCAATGCAGGGGACACGCGTTCATGCTCCGGGTCGGGAAGATCCCACGTGCCGCGGAGCGGCTTGTCCCGTGAGCTAGGGCTGCTGGGCCTGCGCGTCCGGAGCCTGTGCTCTGCATTGGGAGGGTCCACCGCAGTGAGAGGCCCACGTACCGCAAAAAAAACAAAAAAAACAAAAAAAACCCCACAGGCTGGCAATCCTCCACTCCAGCAATATTTACCATAGCCAACACTTGGAAGCTACGAAAGTGTCCATCATCAGAGGAATGCACAAAGAAGAAGTGGTCCATGTACACAATGGAATATGACTCCAATAAAAATATATATATAAATACAATTTATAAAACAAACATAAGTAAGGAGACATCAGCTTTTGGGGGCACATTCCACTCTAATATATAACCGAGGAACACCACTGCCCGGATGGTCTGTTTCCCTAGTTCCCTGGTTGGGAAAAGCAGAAATGCTGCCGCCCTCTGGCCGTTACCTGCAACAGCAGCTTTAAGACCTGTGCTAAGGGTCACTTCATATGCAGCAGTACTGGTGGGCTGTAAATGAAACCTGCCCTCCAAACGTCTTGAGGGAGGTAATGGCCAAAATATTTCTAAATGTCACACACACTTCACGAAGACAATTTGAAGAGGTAAGCTGTACTCACAGTTGAAGAAAAGAAGGACATGCCAGAAAGCTCAATTTCAAGGGATTATGAGACGCATGCAAATCCAGCCACAAAGTGGTATCGGCTCACACTAGTCAGAACACACATCAGCAAAAAAACTACAAACAAAAAATGCTGAAGGTGTTGTGGAGAAGTGCATACCCTCAACTTTAAGCGGGACGTAACCTGGAAAGAGCCACTAATGAGAACAGACTGGAGGTGCCTCTACAAGGTAAACATTCCGCTACCATATGATCCAGCAGGCCCACTCCTGGGCCTATAACCTAAGAAGACAGAATTGGAAAGACACAGGCAGGCAAATGTGCATTGCCGCAGCATTACAATAGCCATGACGTGGAAGCAACCAAAAAGTCCATCAACAGATGAGTGGACAAAGAAGAGCTGGTACATGTACAGAGAGAATATTAGCCAAGGAAGAAAAGGACACCATGCCATTTGCAGCACCGTAGATGAGTCTAGAGGTGATCACGTGACTTGTAGTAAGTCAGAAAGAGAAAGACACGTATCGTAGGATATCACTTATAGATGTTACCTAAAAATTGATACCAGTGAAGATATTTCCACAGAGAAGGGCAATCCCAGATTCATTAAACAAACTTATGGATCACCAACGGAAAGGTGTGAGGATTGGATACATTACGAGATTGGGGTGAACAGACATATACAAACACAGGTGAAATATATAATCACCAAAGACCTACAGAATACCAAGAGAAGACTACTCAACATTCTGTCATAACGTACATGGGAAAAGGATCCCAGCAAGAACAGACATATGTATATGTGTAAAAGAACCACATCTTGCACACCTGCAACAAGCCAAACATTGTAATCAAACATGCTGTGATTAAAAAAATAAAAAAATTAAATTAAGAAAACGAACAAGAAGTAGTGAGACAAACTTAAGGGGCCTTCTCCTGGCACATTCCATTCTAAATTACAACCTAGAACACGACTTCCATTGAGGCTCTGCTGCCCTAGTAACCAGATTTGGTAAGGGAGAACTGCTGCCCCCTTGTGGCCGTTTCACACAACAGCACCTTTAATCCCAGCGCTAATGGTCAGTTGATATTCAAAATCATTGCAGGCCTGTAAATGACACCTGCCCTGAAAACAAATCCTGGGGTCATATATCGACCAAAAAATTCAAAAGACGTCCATATTTCAAAACGACACTTTCAAGAGGCATATTTTGTTCTGCATATTTGTTCTGCACATTAGGGTTCTGCTTCTTTTTCTTTCTTTCTTTCTTTGTTAAAAAAAAAAAACGGGAATGGAAAAAGGCAACCCTCAGAATGGGAGAAAATATTTGCAAACGAATCCACGGACAAAGGTTTAATCTCCAATATATATAACAGCTCATGCAGCTTAATATTAAAAAAAAACAAACAACCCAATACAAAAATGGGCAGAAGATCTAAATAGACGTTTCTTCAAAGAAGACACAGAGATGGCCAAGACGCACATGAAAAGCTGCTCAACATCACTCATCATTAGAGAAATGCACATCAAAACTACAGTGAGGTATCACCTCACACCTGTTAGAATGGGCATCATCAGAAAATGTACAAACAACAAATGCTGGCGAGGGTGTGGACCAAAGGAACCCTCTTCCACTATTGGTGGGAATGTAAATTGATACAGTCACTATGGAGAACAGCATGGAGGTTCCTTAAAAAACTAAAAATAGAATTACCATAGGATCCAGCAATCCCACTTCTGGGCATATAGCCAGAGAAAACCATAAATGAAAAAGACACATTCACCACAATGTTCATTGCAGCACTATTTACAATAGCCAGGTAATGGAAGCAACCTAAATGCCCACAGACAGACGAACGGATAATGATGTGGTCCATCTATGAAACGGAATATTACTCAGCCATAAAAAGGAACGAAACTGGGTCATCTGTGGAGACGTCGACGGATCTAGAGACTGTCATACAGAGTGAAGTAAGTCAGAAGGAGAAAAACAAATATTGTATATTAATGCATATATGTGGAACCTAGAAAAATGGTACAGATGACCCGGTTTGCAGGGCAGAAATAGAGACACAGAGGTAGAGAACAAACGTATGGACACCAAGAGGGGGGAAGCCATGGGTTGTTGGTGGTGGGATGAGTCGGGAGATTGGGATTGTCCTGTATACATGTATATGCATAAAATAGATAACTAATAATAATCCTGCTGAATAAAAAAATAAACTTAAATTTCAAAATTTTAAAAAATAAATAAAATTTTAAAATAAAACGGAAAAAAGTTCTTCCCTTCACACAGATGTATTTATAGGAATGAATTATTTCCATGCTTATATCTATAAATACATAGAAGAGGAATAAAATCTAACTTGAAGCAAAAAAGAAAAAAAAAAAAAACCAGAACCCACCAGTTATACACAGGAAAACCCTATCAGGGCACTGGCTCCAGCGGCAAACAATTCTGAAGTTGGTCAGAGGTGGGGAATCATCTCCCATGCAGCCAGCAGCCCCCCCACCCCCGCAAGGAGCGTCGTCATTGCAAAGCTGGGGGACCGTGCCGAGGCGTCTGTGAGTCAACGTGAGCCGAGCCCCAGGCCAGCTGCTGCTGAACTGTTCCCACCCTTCCCAGGTAAAACACCTGAATATGTCCAAGGACTTGAAAGCCCAGAGGAAGGGCCGTGGAGCCACAGCAGCGACAGCACGCAGGCCGACTTGGTGCCTGCAGGCCAGCCAGGATGGTCCTGGCCCCGGGCGCTCTTCTGGAAGCTTTCCATTTCCCTGCCTGAGATACTCCTCCTGTCCCAGCCCCCACTGCTTTTTTCCTTCCTCACCTCTGCCCGGGGAGAAATTCCAACGGAAGGTATGGGTGACACATCCTCTTCTTTAGCAGGTGGCAGCCCGGCAACTCCTGCAGAAAGTCCAGCAGAGCCCCACTCACACCGGGCCACCCACAGAGCCGTGGCCCCTCACTCCCTCCCACCAGCACAGCCCCGAGACTGCTGACGGGGCAGAGAATATGGCGTCAGGCACAGCTGCAGGGGCTCTTGCTGCCTGGAGCCGTGTTTATATGGACCTCAACCCAGGCACACCTGGGGAGGGCTGGCCGGCAGGGTCAGGCTGCCCAGGTCAGCCCATCCTCACCCCTCAGGGACTCACATTGCAGAAAATGGACCTCGCTGAACCGGCCAGGTCCAAGGAACAGGTGTGGGCTCCTGAGAGTCTGGATAGACAAGGGGCTGCAGCTCCGGCTTGTTTTCTAATCCTTTTATCTGGCCCATGAGTGGGAGACAACTTCAAGAAGACCCTCTCCTAATGAGAGGAACCCAGGAGTCAGGGAGAGGAGGGGTGATGGGTGGAGACAGAGGCCTGGTGCCCCGGCTGCGGTGGAAGCCTCTGGAAGACCAGGCAGAGGGAGGCCGCACAGAGTGATGCCCAGGGTCACAGACCTGTCGGAGCTGCTGTTTGTTAGCTCAAGTCCTGCTCCGAGGTGCTCTGTGTCAGCTCTGAGTGACAGGTGATCTGGGCTGCTCTGCAATGAGGGCTACGTGCACGGTACCTGTGTGCCCAGCCCTGCCGGGGTACCTGCCCAGGGCAGCTCCGTATCCTGGGAGGGGCCTGACCACGAGAGCGCCATGGGCTGCTGGGGAGGGGGGGCCTGCCCAGGTGAGCTCCATATCCTGGGATTGCCCTGACCACGAGAGCCCCGTGGGCTGCTGGGGACCTGGTAAACGATGTCGGGACAGTCAGTGAAGCCACCGAGGATATACATCCGGTAGTTCCTAATTCCTACACCCTGCTGGTCATTCTACCATCCACCAGGACACGGTATTCTGTATGAGACTTCAGTGATGCCTTCTTCTGGATTCCATTGGTCCCCGAAAGGCTCTGCTGCCCTAGTAACCAGATTTGGGAATGGAGAAATGCTGCCGCCTTGTGGCCGTTTGCCACAACAGCAGCTTTAAACCCAGTGCTCATGGTCACTAAATATTCACACTCATTGCAGCCTGTAAATGGCACCTGCCCTGAAAAACAATCCTGGGGTCGAAAATGGACCCAAAACTTCTAAAGAGGGCAACCATGCAAGAGGACAATTTCAAGAGGTTAATTGTACTCTCCGTTTTTTTCTGTTTTTCTGTACCAGAAATTTAAAACGGCCCCTCCGCCACGCCCCGGTACCCGAGGCCTCCGTTGCCCTGCCTGGGCGGGCGGCGGGGCGCTGCCGGGGCGGGCTGGCCGCGGGGATGGCGGTAAGGCGCAAGGACAAGCGAAGCTGGGCCTCAAGAGGCAGCCCGCGGTCCCCGCCCCCGTCTATGGCCATACCACCCTGAACGCGCCCGATCTCGTCTGATCTCGGAAGCTAAGCAGGGTCGGACCTGGTTAGTACTTGGATGGGAGACCGCCTGGGAATACCGGGTGCTGTAGGCTTTTGGCCTCCCGCTGCGGCTCCGCCTTCTCCTTTAGTCGCCCGCGGCGGTGGCCGCCAGCTCCGCCCCCCGCCGGGCAACGCTGCAGGCCCCACCTCCTCCGCCCCCCCCCTCGCCAACACCACCACAGAGCGCCAGAGGGGCCGCTCCATGCGGCCCGAAGGCGGCCCTGGAAGGCAGCGGCACACCCGACGCTCCGGGGGTGGCTGGCCCGGACCCAGACTCCGCCGCGGGCCCGGGTGCCGTCCGTGCGGCCCGCGAGCCCCTCCACCTGCACCTGGCCGGCCCCACCGGCGCCCAGCCCCGGCGCCGCCACCTGTCCGCCGGTATGGCTCTCCGCAGCTCTCTCCGGATAAAGCTGGATAAAGGTCTGGATGGGAAGGAGGGGCAGTGATTCAGCCTATTGCTCTTAGTGCCCCTCCCCCACACTCAGGAGCCCTTTGTGACAAGGCCACAGCTCTGTGATGCAGGCCTGGGGCCTGCCATCAAGTGAACTCCCAGGGCTCTGTTGCCTGAGGGCGGCAATGCAGTTCAGAAGACGGAGAATCTCTTTTCTTTGAAAAACACTGTTGCTATCTGGCTGAGATCCAGCCCAACTTCCTGGGTGATTGATATCATCCTTGGCTTCCTGTGTGGACTGGGGCTCTACCTCGTGTTATTCCCCTGCTTCCAGAGTAATCCATTCTTAGCACCACCTAGGAAACCTAGAAACATCAGGAAGCATCAAGTAGAGCTGAAGGGGAGGAGCAGGAGTAGGAAGAAAAGTCGATCTTTGAAAGCTTGCAGAGATTGCCTGGAGGAACTGGAGGGGACTCACAACCTGGCTTCACCTCTGCGGAGCTGCCTGGGGAGGCTTCCTGGCAAGGGCAACTTTCATCAGCTCTCATGGCAAGACCCTCCTGGTGAGATGTGCAAAGCAGTGCCTGCTGGAGCCTGTGGAGGATACTGCTTGAAGGGTTGGGAACCCTGCAGGAACACCTCCTGTAGGGTTTCCTTCCTGGTTCAAGACACTCGAGAGGTGCTGGAAGCACATATTACAAGGTTTTGGGTAAAGCACGGGTGGACCCTACCCCTCAAGGTCCTCAAGCCCATCAATCTCTTGAAGTCGACAAAGTTCCAACCCTCCACCACCCTGCGGTTAGCCTCGTCCCCTTCAGCCACCTGTGTATCTGGGTCCCACTCAACAGTCACGTTTGCCGAGTTCGCGGAGAAACCTCCTCAGGCTCATTCAGGAGAGAAGGTGAGAACAGAAGAGTCCGTTCCTGCCCTGAAGAGGCCTCTCCTTGTCCCCTCCACTGTGTGTAAGGAAATCCAGAGTGCCCTGGGAGCGATTCCACCTGGTGACTACCATGGGCCCTCAAAGGCTTCTCTGACTGCACAGCAGGGCAGGCCACCTTCTCAGTCCCTCACACTCAGCCTTGTGGGCAGAACCTGGAAGAGTGAGACTGTGGAGTGGGTCAAGAGGGACAGCCTAGAGCCAGGTCCAAGTTCAGCAATGGTCAGGAATGAGCCAAGAGAGGAGAGTGGTGGTCAGGCCTCAGGAGACCCCTGCCATAGGGTAACAGTGATGGAGGTGAACTTAGGATCCCAATCTTTGAGAGGTGAAGAGGCCAGGGAGGCTGTGGAGGACAAGGAGTCTCCTGCTCTTCAACCACAGTCTAGTGTTATCTTGGAAACCAAAGTGTTGACAAAATCCCAAACCACAAATGCACCTATGAGGAGTTTAGAGGTGCCAGGGGCCAGTAAAAGTTTCCTACAACCTAGAATGTCTGTTTTCCAACATCTAGGTGAGCCATGCCTTAACATGGATGTTGCTAGTGAGTTTAACTCCAAAGTAAAGGTACAGTCAGACAACCAGCTTCAGGACTTCCCCAAACACAGGTTCCTTGCTGCAGACAACTTGGCTTCTCAGGTGCCTCAGTGCCATCCCCAGAGAGTCCCCACCAGAGACACGTTAGCTTCCCAGGAGCCAAGTGGCCTTATGGAAGGTCAAAGGAGCAACCTAGGGCAGCAGGAGCCCAAAACTTCAAAACTCCAAGACTCATGGAAGAGCCAGAGCAAGATGATTGCCCCTACTTACAAAAGAGAGGACTGTAGGAGGCATAACCCAGGAGAGCACGAAGAGAGGTTTAAAGAATGAGGGACCCCTCAAGCTAGAAGTATGAGCCGCCCTGCCCAGCTCAGGGGCATAACAGACTCTATTGGGAGCAGATGTCTCCAGCTCATGCCAGAGAAGAAATATAGCCCTCCAGAAAGCCTCTTCAGAAAAAGGATGAGGCTATTTTTAAAGTGGATATTCCCCAATAAAAAAGTCAATGGTCGAGATGCTCTGCAAAAAAAAAAAAAAAGCCCATATCAGCCACTGCCCGGAGTCACGGATCAGTCAAAAGCAGATCAATCTTGAAGAGTGAGACTGCTGAGGGTCAGGCACTCATGACAGCTGTTGGACAGATCGTAGAAGAAAAAAGAGCAATTCACCATGGACTTCATGCCACAGAGTTAAATGAGCACAGAGTGGAATTCCAAGTCCCAGTATGTGGGGGTTTCTGCTACCATAGGCTTACCTCCTACCCAGAGCAAGGGAGAATGATGGGTTCTACAGCCTGCAGTCATAAAGCCACCTCCAAGGGCCAGAGTTGTTCTGTCAGGGAAAGGGAAGTCAGACACCAACATAGTTTGAAAAGTGTAAGGTTCGACGATGAGCAGCTGGGCCTAAGGTGCCTCCCATCCTTGTCCCCCAGGAAGAGTGTGTTTCCAGTTAGTACCTGCCAGTATGGGCCAAGGATTCCAGGTGCCCCAGCCCGCCATAAACACTGTCCAAGGCATTGTCATCTTTGGGGAGGTGTCTTGCCTGGTCGACAGTAAAATCCTTCTTTAGTCTTCCCTTTAGTAGGAAAACATGTCTCCAAGTAACAATTCAGTCCATGTAGAGAAAATGATTTTCTCATTAGCACATCCAAGATATTTAATGTTCCCCAATACATATATATATATTTTTTTTCTAATAAAAGCATAGTGTAATGGCAAAAAAAAAAGAAATTTAAAACGGCATGGAAAAATGCTGAACGTTAGGAATAATTAAAGATATGCAAATCCAAATTACAAAAACCTATCCGCTCACACCAGTCAGAATGGCCATCAGCAAGAATTCTGCAAAAAGTAAATGCTGAAGGGGTTTTAGAGAAATGCCTACCCTTGGTCCAAAGTGGGACATGGTAAGAGCCAGTAATGAAAACAAAAATGAGGTGCCTTGTAAAGGTAAATACTGAGCTACCATTCAATCAAGCATACCCACTGCTGGGCCTATCGCCTGAGGGGATGAGAATCAAAAAAACACAGGCTGGGCTTCACTGGTGGCGCAGTGGTTGAGAGCCCGCCTGCCAATGCAGGGGACACGCGTTCATGCTCCGGGTCGGGAAGATCCCACGTGCCGCGGAGCGGCTTGTCCCGTGAGCTAGGGCTGCTGGGCCTGCGCGTCCGGAGCCTGTGCTCTGCAATGGGAGGGTCCACCGCAGTGAGAGGCCCACGTACCGCAAAAAAAAAAAAAAACAAACAAACAAAAAACAAAAAAAACAAAGACTGGCAATCCTCCACTCCAGCAATATTTACCATAGCCAACACTTGGAAGCTACGAAAATGTCCATCAACAGAGGAATGCACAAAGAAGAAGTGGTCCATGTACACAATGGAATATGACTCCAATAAAAATATATATATATAAATACAATTTATAAAACAAACATAAGTAAGGAGACATCAGCTTTTGGGGGCACATTCCACTCTAATATATAACCGAGGAACACCACTGCCCGGATGGTCTGTTTCCCTAGTTCCCTGGTTGGGAAAAGCAGAAATGCTGCCGCCCTCTGGCCGTTACCTGCAACAGCAGCTTTAAGACCTGTGCTAAGGGTCACTTCATATGCAGCAGTACTGGTGGGCTGTAAATGAAACCTGCCCTCCAAACGTCTTGAGGGAGGTAATGGCCAAAATATTTCTAAATGTCACACACACTTCACGAAGACAATTTGAAGAGGTAAGCTGTACTCACAGTTGAAGAAAAGAAGGACATGCCAGAAAGCTCAATTTCAAGGGATTATGAGACGCATGCAAATCCAGCCACAAAGTGGTATCGGCTCACACTAGTCAGAACACACATCAGCAAAAAAACTACAAACAAAAAATGCTGAAGGTGTTGTGGAGAAGTGCATACCCTCAACTTTAAGCGGGACGTAACCTGGAAAGAGCCACTAATGAGAACAGACTGGAGGTGCCTCTACAAGGTAAACATTCCGCTACCATATGATCCAGCAGGCCCACTCCTGGGCCTATAACCTAAGAAGACAGAATTGGAAAGACACAGGCAGGCAAATGTGCATTGCCGCAGCATTACAATAGCCATGACGTGGAAGCAACCAAAAAGTCCATCAACAGATGAGTGGACAAAGAAGAGCTGGTACATGTACAGAGAGAATATTAGCCAAGGAAGAAAAGGACACCATGCCATTTGCAGCACCGTAGATGAGTCTAGAGGTGATCACGTGACTTGTAGTAAGTCAGAAAGAGAAAGACACGTATCGTAGGATATCACTTATAGATGTTACCTAAAAATTGATACCAGTGAAGATATTTCCACAGAGAAGGGCAATCCCAGATTCATTAAACAAACTTATGGATCACCAACGGAAAGGTGTGAGGATTGGATACATTACGAGATTGGGGTGAACAGACATATACAAACACAGGTGAAATATATAATCACCAAAGACCTACAGAATACCAAGAGAAGACTACTCAACATTCTGTCATAACGTACATGGGAAAAGGATCCCAGCAAGAACAGACATATGTATATGTGTAAAAGAACCACATCTTGCACACCTGCAACAAGCCAAACATTGTAATCAAACATGCTGTGATTAAAAAAATAAAAAAATTAAATTAAGAAAACGAACAAGAAGTAGTGAGACAAACTTAAGGGGCCTTCTCCTGGCACATTCCATTCTAAATTACAACCTAGAACACGACTTCCATTGAGGCTCTGCTGCCCTAGTAACCAGATTTGGTAAGGGAGAACTGCTGCCCCCTTGTGGCCGTTTCACACAACAGCACCTTTAATCCCAGCGCTAATGGTCAGTTGATATTCAAAATCATTGCAGGCCTGTAAATGACACCTGCCCTGAAAACAAATCCTGGGGTCATATATCGACCAAAAAATTCAAAAGACGTCCATATTTCAAAACGACACTTTCAAGAGGCATATTTTGTTCTGCATATTTGTTCTGCACATTAGGGTTCTGCTTCTTTTTCTTTCTTTCTTTCTTTATTAAAAAAAAAAAACGGGAATGGAAAAAGGCAACCCTCAGAATGGGAGAAAATATTTGCAAACGAATCCACGGACAAAGGTTTAATCTCCAATATATATAACAGCTCATGCAGCTTAATATTAAAAAAAAACAAACAACCCAATACAAAAATGGGCAGAAGATCTAAATAGACGTTTCTTCAAAGAAGACACAGAGATGGGCAAGACGCACATGAAAAGCTGCTCAACATCACTCATCATTAGAGAAATGCACATCAAAACTACAGTGAGGTATCACCTCACACCTGTTAGAATGGGCATCATCAGAAAATGTACAAACAACAAATGCTGGGGAGGGTGTGGACCAAAGGAACCCTCTTCCACTATTGGTGGGAATGTAAATTGATACAGTCACTATGGAGAACAGCATGGAGGTTCCTTAAAAAACTAAAAATAGAATTACCATAGGATCCAGCAATCCCACTTCTGGGCATATAGCCAGAGAAAACCATAAATGAAAAAGACACATTCACCACAATGTTCATTGCAGCACTATTTACAATAGCCAGGTAATGGAAGCAACCTAAATGCCCACAGACAGACGAACGGATAATGATGTGGTCCATCTATGAAACGGAATATTACTCAGCCATAAAAAGGAACGAAACTGGGTCATCTGTGGAGACGTCGACGGATCTAGAGACTGTCATACAGAGTGAAGTAAGTCAGAAGGAGAAAAACAAATATTGTATATTAATGCATATATGTGGAACCTAGAAAAATGGTACAGATGACCCGGTTTGCAGGGCAGAAATAGAGACACAGAGGTAGAGAACAAACGTATGGACACCAAGAGGGGGGAAGCCATGGGTTGTTGGTGGTGGGATGAGTCGGGAGATTGGGATTGTCCTGTATACATGTATATGCATAAAATAGATAACTAATAATAATCCTGCTGAATAAAAAAATAAACTTAAATTTCAAAATTTTTAAAAATAAATAAAATTTTAAAATAAAACGGAAAAAAGTTCTTCCCTTCACACAGATGTATTTATAGGAATGAATTATTTCCATGCTTATATCTATAAATACATAGAAGAGGAATAAAATCTAACTTGAAGCAAAAAAGAAAAAAAAAAAAAACCAGAACCCACCAGTTATACACAGGAAAACCCTATCAGGGCACTGGCTCCAGCGGCAAACAATTCTGAAGTTGGTCAGAGGTGGGGAATCATCTCCCATGCAGCCAGCAGCCCCCCCACCCCCGCAAGGAGCGTCCTCATTGCAAAGCTGGGGGACCGTGCCGAGGCGTCTGTGAGTAAACGTGAGCCGAGCCCCAGGCCAGCTGCTGCTGAACTGTTCCCACCCTTCCCAGGTAAAACACCTGAATATGTCCAAGGACTTGAAAGCCCAGAGGAAGGGCCGTGGAGCCACAGCAGCGACAGCACGCAGGCCGACTTGGTGCCTGCAGGCCAGCCAGGATGGTCCTGGCCCCGGGCGCTCTTCTGGAAGCTTTCCATTTCCCTGCCTGAGATACTCCTCCTGTCCCGGCCCCCACTGCTTTTTTCCTTCCTCACCTCTGCCCGGGGAGAAATTCCAACGGAAGGTATGGGTGACACATCCTCTTCTTTAGCAGGTGGCAGCCCGGCAACTCCTGCAGAAAGTCCAGCAGAGCCCCACTCACACCGGGCCACCCACAGAGCCGTGGCCCCTCACTCCCTCCCACCAGCACAGCCCCGAGACTGCTGACGGGGCAGAGAATATGGCGTCAGGCACAGCTGCAGGGGCTCTTGCTGCCTGGAGCCGTGTTTATATGGACCTCAACCCAGGCACACCTGGGGAGGGCTGGCCGGCAGGGTCAGGCTGCCCAGGTCAGCCCATCCTCACCCCTCAGGGACTCACATTGCAGAAAATGGACCTCGCTGAACCGGCCAGGTCCAAGGAACAGGTGTGGGCTCCTGAGAGTCTGGATAGACAAGGGGCTGCAGCTCCGGCTTGTTTTCTAATCCTTTTATCTGGCCCATGAGTGGGAGACAACTTCAAGAAGACCCTCTCCTAATGAGAGGAACCCAGGAGTCAGGGAGAGGAGGGGTGATGGGTGGAGACAGAGGCCTGGTGCCCCGGCTGCGGTGGAAGCCTCTGGAAGACCAGGCAGAGGGAGGCCGCACAGAGTGATGCCCAGGGTCACAGACCTGTCGGAGCTGCTGTTTGTTAGCTCAAGTCCTGCTCCGAGGTGCTCTGTGTCAGCTCTGAGTGACAGGTGATCTGGGCTGCTCTGCAATGAGGGCTACGTGCACGGTACCTGTGTGCCCAGCCCTGCCGGGGTACCTGCCCAGGGCAGCTCCGTATCCTGGGAGGGGCCTGACCACGAGAGCGCCATGGGCTGCTGGGGAGGGGGGGCCTGCCCAGGTGAGCTCCATATCCTGGGATTGCCCTGACCACGAGAGCCCCGTGGGCTGCTGGGGACCTGGTAAACGATGTCGGGACAGTCAGTGAAGCCACCGAGGATATACATCCGGTAGTTCCTAATTCCTACACCCTGCTGGTCGTTCTACCATCCACCAGGACACGGTATTCTGTATGAGACTTCAGTGATGCCTTCTTCTGGATTCCATTGGTCCCCGAAAGGCTCTGCTGCCCTAGTAACCAGATTTGGGAATGGAGAAATGCTGCCGCCTTGTGGCCGTTTGCCACAACAGCAGCTTTAAACCCAGTGCTCATGGTCACTAAATATTCACACTCATTGCAGCCTGTAAATGGCACCTGCCCTGAAAAACAATCCTGGGGTCGAAAATGGACCCAAAACTTCTAAAGAGGGCAACCATGCAAGAGGACAATTTCAAGAGGTTAATTGTACTCTCCGTTTTTTTCTGTTTTTCTGTACCAGAAATTTAAAACGGCCCCTCCGCCACGCCCCGGTACCCGAGGCCTCCGTTGCCCTGCCTGGGCGGGCGGCGGGGCGCTGCCGGGGCGGGCTGGCCGCGGGGATGGCGGTAAGGCGCAAGGACAAGCGAAGCTGGGCCTCAAGAGGCAGCCCGCGGTCCCCGCCCCCGTCTATGGCCATACCACCCTGAACGCGCCCGATCTCGTCTGATCTCGGAAGCTAAGCAGGGTCGGACCTGGTTAGTACTTGGATGGGAGGCCGCCTGGGAATACCGGGTGCTGTAGGCTTTTGGCCTCCCGCTGCGGCTCCGCCTTCTCCTTTAGTCGCCCGCGGCGGTGGCCGCCAGCTCCGCCCCCCGCCGGGCAACGCTGCAGGCCCCACCTCCTCCGCCCCCCCCCCTCGCCAACACCACCACAGAGCGCCAGAGGGGCCGCTCCATGCGGCCCGAAGGCGACCCTGGAAGGCAGCGGCACACCCGACGCTCCGGGGGTGGCTGGCCCGGACCCAGACTCCGCCGCGGGCCCGGGTGCCGTCCGTGCGGCCCGCGAGCCCCTCCACCTGCACCTGGCCGGCCCCACCGGCGCCCAGCCCCGGCGCCGCCACCTGTCCGCCGGTATGGCTCTCCGCAGCTCTCTCCGGATAAAGCTGGATAAAGGTCTGGATGGGAAGGAGGGGCAGTGATTCAGCCTATTGCTCTTAGTGCCCCTCCCCCACACTCAGGAGCCCTTTGTGACAAGGCCACAGCTCTGTGATGCAGGCCTGGGGCCTGCCATCAAGTGAACTCCCAGGGCTCTGTTGCCTGAGGGCGGCAATGCAGTTCAGAAGACGGAGAATCTCTTTTCTTTGAAAAACACTGTTGCTATCTGGCTGAGATCCAGCCCAACTTCCTGGGTGATTGATATCATCCTTGGCTTCCTGTGTGGACTGGGGCTCTTCCTCGTGTTACTCCCCTGCTTCCAGAGTAATCCATTCTTAGCACCACCTAGGAAACCTAGAAACATCAGGAAGCATCAAGTAGAGCTGAAGGGGAGGAGCAGGAGTAGGAAGAAAAGTCGATCTTTGAAAGCTTGCAGAGATTGCCTGGAAGAACTGGAGGGGACTCACAACCTGGCTTCACCTCTGCGGAGCTGCCTGGGGAGGCTTCCTGGCAAGGGCAACTTTCATCAGCTCTCATGGCAAGACCCTCCTGGTGAGATGTGCAAAGCAGTGCCTGCTGGAGCCTGTGGAGGATACTGCTTGAAGGGTTGGGAACCCTGCAGGAACACCTCCTGTAGGGTTTCCTTCCTGGTTCAAGACACTCGAGAGGTGCTGGAAGCACATATTACAAGGTTTTGGGTAAAGCACGGGTGGACCCTACCCCTCAAGGTCCTCAAGCCCATCAATCTCTTGAAGTCGACAAAGTTCCAACCCTCCACCACCCTGCGGTTAGCCTCGTCCCCTTCAGCCACCTGTGTATCTGGGTCCCACTCAACAGTCACGTTTGCCGAGTTCGCGGAGAAACCTCCTCAGGCTCATTCAGGAGAGAAGGTGAGAACAGAAGAGTCCGTTCCTGCCCTGAAGAGGCCTCTCCTTGTCCCCTCCACTGTGTGTAAGGAAATCCAGAGTGCCCTGGGAGCGATTCCACCTGGTGACTACCATGGGCCCTCAAAGGCTTCTCTGACTGCACAGCAGGGCAGGCCACCTTCTCAGTCCCTCACACTCAGCCTTGTGGGCAGAACCTGGAAGAGTGAGACTGTGGAGTGGGTCAAGAGGGACAGCCTAGAGCCAGGTCCAAGTTCAGCAATGGTCAGGAATGAGCCAAGAGAGGAGAGTGGTGGTCAGGCCTCAGGAGACCCCTGCCATAGGGTAACAGTGATGGAGGTGAACTTAGGATCCCAATCTTTGAGAGGTGAAGAGGCCAGGGAGGCTGTGGAGGACAAGGAGTCTCCTGCTCTTCAACCACAGTCTAGTGTTATCTTGGAAACCAAAGTGTTGACAAAATCCCAAACCACAAATGCACCTATGAGGAGTTTAGAGGTGCCAGGGGCCAGTAAAAGTTTCCTACAACCTAGAATGTCTGTTTTCCAACATCTAGGTGAGCCATGCCTTAACATGGATGTTGCTAGTGAGTTTAACTCCAAAGTAAAGGTACAGTCAGACAACCAGCTTCAGGACTTCCCCAAACACAGGTTCCTTGCTGCAGACAACTTGGCTTCTCAGGTGCCTCAGTGCCATCCCCAGAGAGTCCCCACCAGAGACACGTTAGCTTCCCAGGAGCCAAGTGGCCTTATGGAAGGTCAAAGGAGCAACCTAGGGCAGCAGGAGCCCAAAACTTCAAAACTCCAAGACTCATGGAAGAGCCAGAGCAAGATGATTGCCCCTACTTACAAAAGAGAGGACTGTAGGAGGCATAACCCAGGAGAGCACGAAGAGAGGTTTAAAGAATGAGGGACCCCTCAAGCTAGAAGTATGAGCCGCCCTGCCCAGCTCAGGGGCATAACAGACTCTATTGGGAGCAGATGTCTCCAGCTCATGCCAGAGAAGAAATATAGCCCTCCAGAAAGCCTCTTCAGAAAAAGGATGAGGCTATTTTTAAAGTGGATATTCCCCAATAAAAAAGTCAATGGTCGAGATGCTCTGCAAAAAAAAAAAAAAAGCCCATATCAGCCACTGCCCGGAGTCACGGATCAGTCAAAAGCAGATCAATCTTGAAGAGTGAGACTGCTGAGGGTCAGGCACTCATGACAGCTGTTGGACAGATCGTAGAAGAAAAAAGAGCAATTCACCATGGACTTCATGCCACAGAGTTAAATGAGCACAGAGTGGAATTCCAAGTCCCAGTATGTGGGGGTTTCTGCTACCATAGGCTTACCTCCTACCCAGAGCAAGGGAGAATGATGGGTTCTACAGCCTGCAGTCATAAAGCCACCTCCAAGGGCCAGAGTTGTTCTGTCAGGGAAAGGGAAGTCAGACACCAACATAGTTTGAAAAGTGTAAGGTTCGACGATGAGCAGCTGGGCCTAAGGTGCCTCCCATCCTTGTCCCCCAGGAAGAGTGTGTTTCCAGTTAGTACCTGCCAGTATGGGCCAAGGATTCCAGGTGCCCCAGCCCGCCATAAACACTGTCCAAGGCATTGTCATCTTTGGGGAGGTGTCTTGCCTGGTCGACAGTAAAATCCTTCTTTAGTCTTCCCTTTAGTAGGAAAACATGTCTCCAAGTAACAATTCAGTCCATGTAGAGAAAATGATTTTCTCATTAGCACATCCAAGATATTTAATGTTCCCCAATACATATATATATATATTTTTTCTAATAAAAGCATAGTGTAATGGCAAAAAAAAAAGAAATTTAAAACGGCATGGAAAAATGCTGAACGTTAGGAATAATTAAAGATATGCAAATCCAAATTACAAAAACCTATCCGCTCACACCAGTCAGAATGGCCATCAGCAAGAATTCTGCAAAAAGTAAATGCTGAAGGGGTTTTAGAGAAATGCCTACCCTTGGTCCAAAGTGGGACATGGTAAGAGCCAGTAATGAAAACAAAAATGAGGTGCCTTGTAAAGGTAAATACTGAGCTACCATTCAATCAAGCATACCCACTGCTGGGCCTATCGCCTGAGGGGATGAGAATCAAAAAAACACAGGCTGGGCTTCACTGGTGGCGCAGTGGTTGAGAGCCCGCCTGCCAATGCAGGGGACACGCGTTCATGCTCCGGGTCGGGAAGATCCCACGTGCCGCGGAGCGGCTTGTCCCGTGAGCTAGGGCTGCTGGGCCTGCGCGTCCGGAGCCTGTGCTCTGCAATGGGAGGGTCCACCGCAGTGAGAGGCCCACGTACCGCAAAAAAAAAAAAAAAAACAAACAAACAAAAAACAAAAAAAACAAAGACTGGCAATCCTCCACTCCAGCAATATTTACCATAGCCAACACTTGGAAGCTACGAAAATGTCCATCAACAGAGGAATGCACAAAGAAGAAGTGGTCCATGTACACAATGGAATATGACTCCAATAAAAATATATATATATAAATACAATTTATAAAACAAACATAAGTAAGGAGACATCAGCTTTTGGGGGCACATTCCACTCTAATATATAACCGAGGAACACCACTGCCTGGATGGTCTGTTTCCCTAGTTCCCTGGTTGGGAAAAGCAGAAATGCTGCCGCCCTCTGGCCGTTACCTGCAACAGCAGCTTTAAGACCTGTGCTAAGGGTCACTTCATATGCAGCAGTACTGGTGGGCTGTAAATGAAACCTGCCCTCAAAACGTCTTGAGGGAGGTAATGGCCAAAATATTTCTAAATGTCACACACACTTCACGAAGACAATTTGAAGAGGTAAGCTGTACTCACAGTTGAAGAAAAGAAGGACATGCCAGAAAGCTCAATTTCAAGGGATTATGAGACGCATGCAAATCCAGCCACAAAGTGGTATCGGCTCACACTAGTCAGAACACACATCAGCAAAAAAACTACAAACAAAAAATGCTGAAGGTGTTGTGGAGAAGTGCATACCCTCAACTTTAAGCGGGACGTAACCTGGAAAGAGCCACTAATGAGAACAGACTGGAGGTGCCTCTACAAGGTAAACATTCCGCTACCATATGATCCAGCAGGCCCACTCCTGGGCCTATAACCTAAGAAGACAGAATTGGAAAGACACAGGCAGGCAAATGTGCATTGCCGCAGCATTACAATAGCCATGACGTGGAAGCAACCAAAAAGTCCATCAACAGATGAGTGGACAAAGAAGAGCTGGTACATGTACAGAGAGAATATTAGCCAAGGAAGAAAAGGACACCATGCCATTTGCAGCACCGTAGATGAGTCTAGAGGTGATCACGTGACTTGTAGTAAGTCAGAAAGAGAAAGACACGTATCGTAGGATATCACTTATAGATGTTACCTAAAAATTGATACCAGTGAAGATATTTCCACAGAGAAGGGCAATCCCAGATTCATTAAACAAACTTATGGATCACCAACGGAAAGGTGTGAGGATTGGATACATTACGAGATTGGGGTGAACAGACATATACAAACACAGGTGAAATATATAATCACCAAAGACCTACAGAATACCAAGAGAAGACTACTCAACATTCTGTCATAACGTACATGGGAAAAGGATCCCAGCAAGAACAGACATATGTATATGTGTAAAAGAACCACATCTTGCACACCTGCAACAAGCCAAACATTGTAATCAAACATGCTGTGATTAAAAAAATAAAAAAATTAAATTAAGAAAACGAACAAGAAGTAGTGAGACAAACTTAAGGGGCCTTCTCCTGGCACATTCCATTCTAAATTACAACCTAGAACACGACTTCCATTGAGGCTCTGCTGCCCTAGTAACCAGATTTGGTAAGGGAGAACTGCTGCCCCCTTGTGGCCGTTTCACACAACAGCACCTTTAATCCCAGCGCTAATGGTCAGTTGATATTCAAAATCATTGCAGGCCTGTAAATGACACCTGCCCTGAAAACAAATCCTGGGGTCATATATCGACCAAAAAATTCAAAAGACGTCCATATTTCAAAACGACACTTTCAAGAGGCATATTTTGTTCTGCATATTTGTTCTGCACATTAGGGTTCTGCTTCTTTTTCTTTCTTTCTTTCTTTATTAAAAAAAAAAAACGGGAATGGAAAAAGGCAACCCTCAGAATGGGAGAAAATATTTGCAAACGAATCCACGGACAAAGGTTTAATCTCCAATATATATAACAGCTCATGCAGCTTAATATTAAAAAAAAACAAACAACCCAATACAAAAATGGGCAGAAGATCTAAATAGACGTTTCTTCAAAGAAGACACAGAGATGGGCAAGACGCACATGAAAAGCTGCTCAACATCACTCATCATTAGAGAAATGCACATCAAAACTACAGTGAGGTATCACCTCACACCTGTTAGAATGGGCATCATCAGAAAATGTACAAACAACAAATGCTGGGGAGGGTGTGGACCAAAGGAACCCTCTTCCACTATTGGTGGGAATGTAAATTGATACAGTCACTATGGAGAACAGCATGGAGGTTCCTTAAAAAACTAAAAATAGAATTACCATAGGATCCAGCAATCCCACTTCTGGGCATATAGCCAGAGAAAACCATAAATGAAAAAGACACATTCACCACAATGTTCATTGCAGCACTATTTACAATAGCCAGGTAATGGAAGCAACCTAAATGCCCACAGACAGACGAACGGATAATGATGTGGTCCATCTATGAAACGGAATATTACTCAGCCATAAAAAGGAACGAAACTGGGTCATCTGTGGAGACGTCGACGGATCTAGAGACTGTCATACAGAGTGAAGTAAGTCAGAAGGAGAAAAACAAATATTGTATATTAATGCATATATGTGGAACCTAGAAAAATGGTACAGATGACCCGGTTTGCAGGGCAGAAATAGAGACACAGAGGTAGAGAACAAACGTATGGACACCAAGAGGGGGGAAGCCATGGGTTGTTGGTGGTGGGATGAGTCGGGAGATTGGGATTGTCCTGTATACATGTATATGCATAAAATAGATAACTAATAATAATCCTGCTGAATAAAAAAATAAACTTAAATTTCAAAATTTTTAAAAATAAATAAAATTTTAAAATAAAACGGAAAAAAGTTCTTCCCTTCACACAGATGTATTTATAGGAATGAATTATTTCCATGCTTATATCTATAAATACATAGAAGAGGAATAAAATCTAACTTGAAGCAAAAAAGAAAAAAAAAAAAAACCAGAACCCACCAGTTATACACAGGAAAACCCTATCAGGGCACTGGCTCCAGCGGCAAACAATTCTGAAGTTGGTCAGAGGTGGGGAATCATCTCCCATGCAGCCAGCAGCCCCCCCACCCCCGCAAGGAGCGTCGTCATTGCAAAGCTGGGGGACCGTGCCGAGGCGTCTGTGAGTCAACGTGAGCCGAGCCCCAGGCCAGCTGCTGCTGAACTGTTCCCACCCTTCCCAGGTAAAACACCTGAATATGTCCAAGGACTTGAAAGCCCAGAGGAAGGGCCGTGGAGCCACAGCAGCGACAGCACGCAGGCCGACTTGGTGCCTGCAGGCCAGCCAGGATGGTCCTGGCCCCGGGCGCTCTTCTGGAAGCTTTCCATTTCCCTGCCTGAGATACTCCTCCTGTCCCGGCCCCCACTGCTTTTTTCCTTCCTCACCTCTGCCCGGGGAGAAATTCCAACGGAAGGTATGGGTGACACATCCTCTTCTTTAGCAGGTGGCAGCCCGGCAACTCCTGCAGAAAGTCCAGCAGAGCCCCACTCACACCGGGCCACCCACAGAGCCGTGGCCCCTCACTCCCTCCCACCAGCACAGCCCCGAGACTGCTGACGGGGCAGAGAATATGGCGTCAGGCACAGCTGCAGGGGCTCTTGCTGCCTGGAGCCGTGTTTATATGGACCTCAACCCAGGCACACCTGGGGAGGGCTGGCCGGCAGGGTCAGGCTGCCCAGGTCAGCCCATCCTCACCCCTCAGGGACTCACATTGCAGAAAATGGACCTCGCTGAACCGGCCAGGTCCAAGGAACAGGTGTGGGCTCCTGAGAGTCTGGATAGACAAGGGGCTGCAGCTCCGGCTTGTTTTCTAATCCTTTTATCTGGCCCATGAGTGGGAGACAACTTCAAGAAGACCCTCTCCTAATGAGAGGAACCCAGGAGTCAGGGAGAGGAGGGGTGATGGGTGGAGACAGAGGCCTGGTGCCCCGGCTGCGGTGGAAGCCTCTGGAAGACCAGGCAGAGGGAGGCCGCACAGAGTGATGCCCAGGGTCACAGACCTGTCGGAGCTGCTGTTTGTTAGCTCAAGTCCTGCTCCGAGGTGCTCTGTGTCAGCTCTGAGTGACAGGTGATCTGGGCTGCTCTGCAATGAGGGCTACGTGCACGGTACCTGTGTGCCCAGCCCTGCCGGGGTACCTGCCCAGGGCAGCTCCGTATCCTGGGAGGGGCCTGACCACGAGAGCGCCATGGGCTGCTGGGGAGGGGGGGCCTGCCCAGGTGAGCTCCATATCCTGGGATTGCCCTGACCACGAGAGCCCCGTGGGCTGCTGGGGACCTGGTAAACGATGTCGGGACAGTCAGTGAAGCCACCGAGGATATACATCCGGTAGTTCCTAATTCCTACACCCTGCTGGTCGTTCTACCATCCACCAGGACACGGTATTCTGTATGAGACTTCAGTGATGCCTTCTTCTGGATTCCATTGGTCCCCGAAAGGCTCTGCTGCCCTAGTAACCAGATTTGGGAATGGAGAAATGCTGCCGCCTTGTGGCCGTTTGCCACAACAGCAGCTTTAAACCCAGTGCTCATGGTCACTAAATATTCACACTCATTGCAGCCTGTAAATGGCACCTGCCCTGAAAAACAATCCTGGGGTCGAAAATGGACCCAAAACTTCTAAAGAGGGCAACCATGCAAGAGGACAATTTCAAGAGGTTAATTGTACTCTCCGTTTTTTTCTGTTTTTCTGTACCAGAAATTTAAAACGGCCCCTCCGCCACGCCCCGGTACCCGAGGCCTCCGTTGCCCTGCCTGGGCGGGCGGCGGGGCGCTGCCGGGGCGGGCTGGCCGCGGGGATGGCGGTAAGGCGCAAGGACAAGCGAAGCTGGGCCTCAAGAGGCAGCCCGCGGTCCCCGCCCCCGTCTATGGCCATACCACCCTGAACGCGCCCGATCTCGTCTGATCTCGGAAGCTAAGCAGGGTCGGACCTGGTTAGTACTTGGATGGGAGGCCGCCTGGGAATACCGGGTGCTGTAGGCTTTTGGCCTCCCGCTGCGGCTCCGCCTTCTCCTTTAGTCGCCCGCGGCGGTGGCCGCCAGCTCCGCCCCCCGCCGGGCAACGCTGCAGGCCCCACCTCCTCCGCCCCCCCCCCTCGCCAACACCACCACAGAGCGCCAGAGGGGCCGCTCCATGCGGCCCGAAGGCGACCCTGGAAGGCAGCGGCACACCCGACGCTCCGGGGGTGGCTGGCCCGGACCCAGACTCCGCCGCGGGCCCGGGTGCCGTCCGTGCGGCCCGCGAGCCCCTCCACCTGCACCTGGCCGGCCCCACCGGCGCCCAGCCCCGGCGCCGCCACCTGTCCGCCGGTATGGCTCTCCGCAGCTCTCTCCGGATAAAGCTGGATAAAGGTCTGGATGGGAAGGAGGGGCAGTGATTCAGCCTATTGCTCTTAGTGCCCCTCCCCCACACTCAGGAGCCCTTTGTGACAAGGCCACAGCTCTGTGATGCAGGCCTGGGGCCTGCCATCAAGTGAACTCCCAGGGCTCTGTTGCCTGAGGGCGGCAATGCAGTTCAGAAGACGGAGAATCTCTTTTCTTTGAAAAACACTGTTGCTATCTGGCTGAGATCCAGCCCAACTTCCTGGGTGATTGATATCATCCTTGGCTTCCTGTGTGGACTGGGGCTCTTCCTCGTGTTACTCCCCTGCTTCCAGAGTAATCCATTCTTAGCACCACCTAGGAAACCTAGAAACATCAGGAAGCATCAAGTAGAGCTGAAGGGGAGGAGCAGGAGTAGGAAGAAAAGTCGATCTTTGAAAGCTTGCAGAGATTGCCTGGAAGAACTGGAGGGGACTCACAACCTGGCTTCACCTCTGCGGAGCTGCCTGGGGAGGCTTCCTGGCAAGGGCAACTTTCATCAGCTCTCATGGCAAGACCCTCCTGGTGAGATGTGCAAAGCAGTGCCTGCTGGAGCCTGTGGAGGATACTGCTTGAAGGGTTGGGAACCCTGCAGGAACACCTCCTGTAGGGTTTCCTTCCTGGTTCAAGACACTCGAGAGGTGCTGGAAGCACATATTACAAGGTTTTGGGTAAAGCACGGGTGGACCCTACCCCTCAAGGTCCTCAAGCCCATCAATCTCTTGAAGTCGACAAAGTTCCAACCCTCCACCACCCTGCGGTTAGCCTCGTCCCCTTCAGCCACCTGTGTATCTGGGTCCCACTCAACAGTCACGTTTGCCGAGTTCGCGGAGAAACCTCCTCAGGCTCATTCAGGAGAGAAGGTGAGAACAGAAGAGTCCGTTCCTGCCCTGAAGAGGCCTCTCCTTGTCCCCTCCACTGTGTGTAAGGAAATCCAGAGTGCCCTGGGAGCGATTCCACCTGGTGACTACCATGGGCCCTCAAAGGCTTCTCTGACTGCACAGCAGGGCAGGCCACCTTCTCAGTCCCTCACACTCAGCCTTGTGGGCAGAACCTGGAAGAGTGAGACTGTGGAGTGGGTCAAGAGGGACAGCCTAGAGCCAGGTCCAAGTTCAGCAATGGTCAGGAATGAGCCAAGAGAGGAGAGTGGTGGTCAGGCCTCAGGAGACCCCTGCCATAGGGTAACAGTGATGGAGGTGAACTTAGGATCCCAATCTTTGAGAGGTGAAGAGGCCAGGGAGGCTGTGGAGGACAAGGAGTCTCCTGCTCTTCAACCACAGTCTAGTGTTATCTTGGAAACCAAAGTGTTGACAAAATCCCAAACCACAAATGCACCTATGAGGAGTTTAGAGGTGCCAGGGGCCAGTAAAAGTTTCCTACAACCTAGAATGTCTGTTTTCCAACATCTAGGTGAGCCATGCCTTAACATGGATGTTGCTAGTGAGTTTAACTCCAAAGTAAAGGTACAGTCAGACAACCAGCTTCAGGACTTCCCCAAACACAGGTTCCTTGCTGCAGACAACTTGGCTTCTCAGGTGCCTCAGTGCCATCCCCAGAGAGTCCCCACCAGAGACACGTTAGCTTCCCAGGAGCCAAGTGGCCTTATGGAAGGTCAAAGGAGCAACCTAGGGCAGCAGGAGCCCAAAACTTCAAAACTCCAAGACTCATGGAAGAGCCAGAGCAAGATGATTGCCCCTACTTACAAAAGAGAGGACTGTAGGAGGCATAACCCAGGAGAGCACGAAGAGAGGTTTAAAGAATGAGGGACCCCTCAAGCTAGAAGTATGAGCCGCCCTGCCCAGCTCAGGGGCATAACAGACTCTATTGGGAGCAGATGTCTCCAGCTCATGCCAGAGAAGAAATATAGCCCTCCAGAAAGCCTCTTCAGAAAAAGGATGAGGCTATTTTTAAAGTGGATATTCCCCAATAAAAAAGTCAATGGTCGAGATGCTCTGCAAAAAAAAAAAAAAAGCCCATATCAGCCACTGCCCGGAGTCACGGATCAGTCAAAAGCAGATCAATCTTGAAGAGTGAGACTGCTGAGGGTCAGGCACTCATGACAGCTGTTGGACAGATCGTAGAAGAAAAAAGAGCAATTCACCATGGACTTCATGCCACAGAGTTAAATGAGCACAGAGTGGAATTCCAAGTCCCAGTATGTGGGGGTTTCTGCTACCATAGGCTTACCTCCTACCCAGAGCAAGGGAGAATGATGGGTTCTACAGCCTGCAGTCATAAAGCCACCTCCAAGGGCCAGAGTTGTTCTGTCAGGGAAAGGGAAGTCAGACACCAACATAGTTTGAAAAGTGTAAGGTTCGACGATGAGCAGCTGGGCCTAAGGTGCCTCCCATCCTTGTCCCCCAGGAAGAGTGTGTTTCCAGTTAGTACCTGCCAGTATGGGCCAAGGATTCCAGGTGCCCCAGCCCGCCATAAACACTGTCCAAGGCATTGTCATCTTTGGGGAGGTGTCTTGCCTGGTCGACAGTAAAATCCTTCTTTAGTCTTCCCTTTAGTAGGAAAACATGTCTCCAAGTAACAATTCAGTCCATGTAGAGAAAATGATTTTCTCATTAGCACATCCAAGATATTTAATGTTCCCCAATACATATATATATATTTTTTTTCTAATAAAAGCATAGTGTAATGGCAAAAAAAAAAGAAATTTAAAACGGCATGGAAAAATGCTGAACGTTAGGAATAATTAAAGATATGCAAATCCAAATTACAAAAACCTATCCGCTCACACCAGTCAGAATGGCCATCAGCAAGAATTCTGCAAAAAGTAAATGCTGAAGGGGTTTTAGAGAAATGCCTACCCTTGGTCCAAAGTGGGACATGGTAAGAGCCAGTAATGAAAACAAAAATGAGGTGCCTTGTAAAGGTAAATACTGAGCTACCATTCAATCAAGCATACCCACTGCTGGGCCTATCGCCTGAGGGGATGAGAATCAAAAAAACACAGGCTGGGCTTCACTGGTGGCGCAGTGGTTGAGAGCCCGCCTGCCAATGCAGGGGACACGCGTTCATGCTCCGGGTCGGGAAGATCCCACGTGCCGCGGAGCGGCTTGTCCCGTGAGCTAGGGCTGCTGGGCCTGCGCGTCCGGAGCCTGTGCTCTGCAATGGGAGGGTCCACCGCAGTGAGAGGCCCACGTACCGCAAAAAAAAAAAAAAAAACAAACAAACAAAAAACAAAAAAAACAAAGACTGGCAATCCTCCACTCCAGCAATATTTACCATAGCCAACACTTGGAAGCTACGAAAATGTCCATCAACAGAGGAATGCACAAAGAAGAAGTGGTCCATGTACACAATGGAATATGACTCCAATAAAAATATATATATATAAATACAATTTATAAAACAAACATAAGTAAGGAGACATCAGCTTTTGGGGGCACATTCCACTCTAATATATAACCGAGGAACACCACTGCCTGGATGGTCTGTTTCCCTAGTTCCCTGGTTGGGAAAAGCAGAAATGCTGCCGCCCTCTGGCCGTTACCTGCAACAGCAGCTTTAAGACCTGTGCTAAGGGTCACTTCATATGCAGCAGTACTGGTGGGCTGTAAATGAAACCTGCCCTCAAAACGTCTTGAGGGAGGTAATGGCCAAAATATTTCTAAATGTCACACACACTTCACGAAGACAATTTGAAGAGGTAAGCTGTACTCACAGTTGAAGAAAAGAAGGACATGCCAGAAAGCTCAATTTCAAGGGATTATGAGACGCATGCAAATCCAGCCACAAAGTGGTATCGGCTCACACTAGTCAGAACACACATCAGCAAAAAAACTACAAACAAAAAATGCTGAAGGTGTTGTGGAGAAGTGCATACCCTCAACTTTAAGCGGGACGTAACCTGGAAAGAGCCACTAATGAGAACAGACTGGAGGTGCCTCTACAAGGTAAACATTCCGCTACCATATGATCCAGCAGGCCCACTCCTGGGCCTATAACCTAAGAAGACAGAATTGGAAAGACACAGGCAGGCAAATGTGCATTGCCGCAGCATTACAATAGCCATGACGTGGAAGCAACCAAAAAGTCCATCAACAGATGAGTGGACAAAGAAGAGCTGGTACATGTACAGAGAGAATATTAGCCAAGGAAGAAAAGGACACCATGCCATTTGCAGCACCGTAGATGAGTCTAGAGGTGATCACGTGACTTGTAGTAAGTCAGAAAGAGAAAGACACGTATCGTAGGATATCACTTATAGATGTTACCTAAAAATTGATACCAGTGAAGATATTTCCACAGAGAAGGGCAATCCCAGATTCATTAAACAAACTTATGGATCACCAACGGAAAGGTGTGAGGATTGGATACATTACGAGATTGGGGTGAACAGACATATACAAACACAGGTGAAATATATAATCACCAAAGACCTACAGAATACCAAGAGAAGACTACTCAACATTCTGTCATAACGTACATGGGAAAAGGATCCCAGCAAGAACAGACATATGTATATGTGTAAAAGAACCACATCTTGCACACCTGCAACAAGCCAAACATTGTAATCAAACATGCTGTGATTAAAAAAATAAAAAAATTAAATTAAGAAAACGAACAAGAAGTAGTGAGACAAACTTAAGGGGCCTTCTCCTGGCACATTCCATTCTAAATTACAACCTAGAACACGACTTCCATTGAGGCTCTGCTGCCCTAGTAACCAGATTTGGTAAGGGAGAACTGCTGCCCCCTTGTGGCCGTTTCACACAACAGCACCTTTAATCCCAGCGCTAATGGTCAGTTGATATTCAAAATCATTGCAGGCCTGTAAATGACACCTGCCCTGAAAACAAATCCTGGGGTCATATATCGACCAAAAAATTCAAAAGACGTCCATATTTCAAAACGACACTTTCAAGAGGCATATTTTGTTCTGCATATTTGTTCTGCACATTAGGGTTCTGCTTCTTTTTCTTTCTTTCTTTCTTTATTAAAAAAAAAAAACGGGAATGGAAAAAGGCAACCCTCAGAATGGGAGAAAATATTTGCAAACGAATCCACGGACAAAGGTTTAATCTCCAATATATATAACAGCTCATGCAGCTTAATATTAAAAAAAAACAAACAACCCAATACAAAAATGGGCAGAAGATCTAAATAGACGTTTCTTCAAAGAAGACACAGAGATGGGCAAGACGCACATGAAAAGCTGCTCAACATCACTCATCATTAGAGAAATGCACATCAAAACTACAGTGAGGTATCACCTCACACCTGTTAGAATGGGCATCATCAGAAAATGTACAAACAACAAATGCTGGGGAGGGTGTGGACCAAAGGAACCCTCTTCCACTATTGGTGGGAATGTAAATTGATACAGTCACTATGGAGAACAGCATGGAGGTTCCTTAAAAAACTAAAAATAGAATTACCATAGGATCCAGCAATCCCACTTCTGGGCATATAGCCAGAGAAAACCATAAATGAAAAAGACACATTCACCACAATGTTCATTGCAGCACTATTTACAATAGCCAGGTAATGGAAGCAACCTAAATGCCCACAGACAGACGAACGGATAATGATGTGGTCCATCTATGAAACGGAATATTACTCAGCCATAAAAAGGAACGAAACTGGGTCATCTGTGGAGACGTCGACGGATCTAGAGACTGTCATACAGAGTGAAGTAAGTCAGAAGGAGAAAAACAAATATTGTATATTAATGCATATATGTGGAACCTAGAAAAATGGTACAGATGACCCGGTTTGCAGGGCAGAAATAGAGACACAGAGGTAGAGAACAAACGTATGGACACCAAGAGGGGGGAAGCCATGGGTTGTTGGTGGTGGGATGAGTCGGGAGATTGGGATTGTCCTGTATACATGTATATGCATAAAATAGATAACTAATAATAATCCTGCTGAATAAAAAAATAAACTTAAATTTCAAAATTTTTAAAAATAAATAAAATTTTAAAATAAAACGGAAAAAAGTTCTTCCCTTCACACAGATGTATTTATAGGAATGAATTATTTCCATGCTTATATCTATAAATACATAGAAGAGGAATAAAATCTAACTTGAAGCAAAAAAGAAAAAAAAAAAAAACCAGAACCCACCAGTTATACACAGGAAAACCCTATCAGGGCACTGGCTCCAGCGGCAAACAATTCTGAAGTTGGTCAGAGGTGGGGAATCATCTCCCATGCAGCCAGCAGCCCCCCCACCCCCGCAAGGAGCGTCGTCATTGCAAAGCTGGGGGACCGTGCCGAGGCGTCTGTGAGTCAACGTGAGCCGAGCCCCAGGCCAGCTGCTGCTGAACTGTTCCCACCCTTCCCAGGTAAAACACCTGAATATGTCCAAGGACTTGAAAGCCCAGAGGAAGGGCCGTGGAGCCACAGCAGCGACAGCACGCAGGCCGACTTGGTGCCTGCAGGCCAGCCAGGATGGTCCTGGCCCCGGGCGCTCTTCTGGAAGCTTTCCATTTCCCTGCCTGAGATACTCCTCCTGTCCCGGCCCCCACTGCTTTTTTCCTTCCTCACCTCTGCCCGGGGAGAAATTCCAACGGAAGGTATGGGTGACACATCCTCTTCTTTAGCAGGTGGCAGCCCGGCAACTCCTGCAGAAAGTCCAGCAGAGCCCCACTCACACCGGGCCACCCACAGAGCCGTGGCCCCTCACTCCCTCCCACCAGCACAGCCCCGAGACTGCTGACGGGGCAGAGAATATGGCGTCAGGCACAGCTGCAGGGGCTCTTGCTGCCTGGAGCCGTGTTTATATGGACCTCAACCCAGGCACACCTGGGGAGGGCTGGCCGGCAGGGTCAGGCTGCCCAGGTCAGCCCATCCTCACCCCTCAGGGACTCACATTGCAGAAAATGGACCTCGCTGAACCGGCCAGGTCCAAGGAACAGGTGTGGGCTCCTGAGAGTCTGGATAGACAAGGGGCTGCAGCTCCGGCTTGTTTTCTAATCCTTTTATCTGGCCCATGAGTGGGAGACAACTTCAAGAAGACCCTCTCCTAATGAGAGGAACCCAGGAGTCAGGGAGAGGAGGGGTGATGGGTGGAGACAGAGGCCTGGTGCCCCGGCTGCGGTGGAAGCCTCTGGAAGACCAGGCAGAGGGAGGCCGCACAGAGTGATGCCCAGGGTCACAGACCTGTCGGAGCTGCTGTTTGTTAGCTCAAGTCCTGCTCCGAGGTGCTCTGTGTCAGCTCTGAGTGACAGGTGATCTGGGCTGCTCTGCAATGAGGGCTACGTGCACGGTACCTGTGTGCCCAGCCCTGCCGGGGTACCTGCCCAGGGCAGCTCCGTATCCTGGGAGGGGCCTGACCACGAGAGCGCCATGGGCTGCTGGGGAGGGGGGGCCTGCCCAGGTGAGCTCCATATCCTGGGATTGCCCTGACCACGAGAGCCCCGTGGGCTGCTGGGGACCTGGTAAACGATGTCGGGACAGTCAGTGAAGCCACCGAGGATATACATCCGGTAGTTCCTAATTCCTACACCCTGCTGGTCGTTCTACCATCCACCAGGACACGGTATTCTGTATGAGACTTCAGTGATGCCTTCTTCTGGATTCCATTGGTCCCCGAAAGGCTCTGCTGCCCTAGTAACCAGATTTGGGAATGGAGAAATGCTGCCGCCTTGTGGCCGTTTGCCACAACAGCAGCTTTAAACCCAGTGCTCATGGTCACTAAATATTCACACTCATTGCAGCCTGTAAATGGCACCTGCCCTGAAAAACAATCCTGGGGTCGAAAATGGACCCAAAACTTCTAAAGAGGGCAACCATGCAAGAGGACAATTTCAAGAGGTTAATTGTACTCTCCGTTTTTTTCTGTTTTTCTGTACCAGAAATTTAAAACGGCCCCTCCGCCACGCCCCGGTACCCGAGGCCTCCGTTGCCCTGCCTGGGCGGGCGGCGGGGCGCTGCCGGGGCGGGCTGGCCGCGGGGATGGCGGTAAGGCGCAAGGACAAGCGAAGCTGGGCCTCAAGAGGCAGCCCGCGGTCCCCGCCCCCGTCTATGGCCATACCACCCTGAACGCGCCCGATCTCGTCTGATCTCGGAAGCTAAGCAGGGTCGGACCTGGTTAGTACTTGGATGGGAGGCCGCCTGGGAATACCGGGTGCTGTAGGCTTTTGGCCTCCCGCTGCGGCTCCGCCTTCTCCTTTAGTCGCCCGCGGCGGTGGCCGCCAGCTCCGCCCCCCGCCGGGCAACGCTGCAGGCCCCACCTCCTCCGCCCCCCCCCCTCGCCAACACCACCACAGAGCGCCAGAGGGGCCGCTCCATGCGGCCCGAAGGCGACCCTGGAAGGCAGCGGCACACCCGACGCTCCGGGGGTGGCTGGCCCGGACCCAGACTCCGCCGCGGGCCCGGGTGCCGTCCGTGCGGCCCGCGAGCCCCTCCACCTGCACCTGGCCGGCCCCACCGGCGCCCAGCCCCGGCGCCGCCACCTGTCCGCCGGTATGGCTCTCCGCAGCTCTCTCCGGATAAAGCTGGATAAAGGTCTGGATGGGAAGGAGGGGCAGTGATTCAGCCTATTGCTCTTAGTGCCCCTCCCCCACACTCAGGAGCCCTTTGTGACAAGGCCACAGCTCTGTGATGCAGGCCTGGGGCCTGCCATCAAGTGAACTCCCAGGGCTCTGTTGCCTGAGGGCGGCAATGCAGTTCAGAAGACGGAGAATCTCTTTTCTTTGAAAAACACTGTTGCTATCTGGCTGAGATCCAGCCCAACTTCCTGGGTGATTGATATCATCCTTGGCTTCCTGTGTGGACTGGGGCTCTTCCTCGTGTTACTCCCCTGCTTCCAGAGTAATCCATTCTTAGCACCACCTAGGAAACCTAGAAACATCAGGAAGCATCAAGTAGAGCTGAAGGGGAGGAGCAGGAGTAGGAAGAAAAGTCGATCTTTGAAAGCTTGCAGAGATTGCCTGGAAGAACTGGAGGGGACTCACAACCTGGCTTCACCTCTGCGGAGCTGCCTGGGGAGGCTTCCTGGCAAGGGCAACTTTCATCAGCTCTCATGGCAAGACCCTCCTGGTGAGATGTGCAAAGCAGTGCCTGCTGGAGCCTGTGGAGGATACTGCTTGAAGGGTTGGGAACCCTGCAGGAACACCTCCTGTAGGGTTTCCTTCCTGGTTCAAGACACTCGAGAGGTGCTGGAAGCACATATTACAAGGTTTTGGGTAAAGCACGGGTGGACCCTACCCCTCAAGGTCCTCAAGCCCATCAATCTCTTGAAGGCGACAAAGTTCCAACCCTCCACCACCCTGCGGTTAGCCTCGTCCCCTTCAGCCACCTGTGTATCTGGGTCCCACTCAACAGTCACGTTTGCCGAGTTCGCGGAGAAACCTCCTCAGGCTCATTCAGGAGAGAAGGTGAGAACAGAAGAGTCCGTTCCTGCCCTGAAGAGGCCTCTCCTTGTCCCCTCCACTGTGTGTAAGGAAATCCAGAGTGCCCTGGGAGCGATTCCACCTGGTGACTACCATGGGCCCTCAAAGGCTTCTCTGACTGCACAGCAGGGCAGGCCACCTTCTCAGTCCCTCACACTCAGCCTTGTGGGCAGAACCTGGAAGAGTGTGACTGTGGAATGGGTCAAGAGGGACAGCCTAGAGCCAGGTGCAAGTTCAGCAATGGTCAGGAACGAGCCAAGAGAGGAGAGTGGTGGTCAGGCCTCAGGAGACCCCTGCCATAGGGTAACAGTGATGGAGGTGAACTTAGGATCCCAATCTTTGAGAGGTGAAGAGGCCAGGGAGGCTGTGGAGGCCAAGGAGTCTCCTGCTCTTCAACCACAGTCTAGTGTTATCTTGGAAACCAAAGTGTTGACAAAATCCCAAACCACAGATGTACCTATGAGGAGTTTAGAGGTGCCAGGGGCCAGTAAAAGTTTCCTACTACCTAGAATGTCTGTTTTCCAACATCTAGGTGAGCCATGCCTTAACATGGAGGTTGCTAGTGAGTTTAACTCCAAAGTAAAGGTACAGTCAGACAACCAGCTTCAGGACTTTCCCAAACACAGGTTCCTTGCTGCAGACAACTTGGCTTCTCAGGTGCCTCAGTGCCATCCCCAGAGAGTACCCACCAGGGACATGTTAGCTTCCCAGGAGCCAAGTGGCCTTATGGAAGGCCAAAGGAGCAACCTAGGGCAGCAAGAGCCCAAAACTTCAAAACTCCAAGACTCATGGAAGAGCCAGAGCAAGATGATTGCCCCTACTTACAAAAGAGAGGACCGTAGGAGGCATAAACCAGGAGAGCACGAAGAGAGGTTTAAAGAATGAGGGACCCCTCAAGCTGGAAGTATGAGCCGCCCTGCCCAGGTCAGGGGAATAACAGACTCTATTGGGAGCAGATGTCTCCTGCTCATGCCAGAGAAGAAATATAGCCCTCCAGAAAGCCTCTTCAGAAAAAGGATGAGGCTATTTTTAAAGTGGATTTTCCCCAATAAAAATGTCAATGGTCGAGATGCTCTGCAAAGAAAAAAAAAAAAAAACCCATATCAGCCACTGCCCAGAGTCACGGATCAGTCAAAAGCAGATCAATCTTGAAGAGTGAGACTGCTGAGGGTCAGGCACTCATGACAGCTGTTGGACAGATCGTAGAAGAAAAAAGAGCAATTCACCATGGACTTCATGCCACAGAGTTAAATGAGCACAGAGTGGAATTCCAAGTCCCAGTATGTGGGGGTTTCTGCTACCATAGGCTTACCTCTTACCCAGAGCAAGGGAGAATGATGGGTTCTACAGCCTGCAGTCATAAAGCCACCTCCAAGGGCCAGAGTTGTTCTGTCAGGGAAAGGGAAGTCAGACACCAACATAGTTTGAAAAGTGTAAGGTTCGACGATGAGCAGCTGGGCCTAAGGTGCCTCCCATCCTTGTCCCCCAGGAAGAGTGTGTTTCCAGTTAGTACCTGCCAGTATGGGCCAAGGATTCCAGGTGCCCCAGCCCGCCATAAACACTGTCCAAGGCATTGTCATCTTTGGGGAGGTGTCTTGCCTGGTCGACAGTAAAATCCTTCTTTAGTCTTCCCTTTAGTAGGAAAACATGTCTCCAAGTAAAAATTCAGTCCATGTAGAGAAAATGATTTTCTCATTAGCACATCCAAGATATTTAATGTTCCCCAATACATATATATATATATTTTTTTTTCTAATAAAAGCATAGTGTAATGGCAAAAAAAAAGAAATTTAAAACGGCATGGAAAAATGCTGAACATTAGGAATAATTAAAGATATGCAAATCCAAATTACAAAAACCTATCCGCTCACACCAGTCAGAATGGCCATCAGCAAGAATTCTGCAAAAAGTAAATGCTGAAGGGGTTTTAGAGAAATGCCTACCCTTGGTCCAAAGTGGGACATGGTAAGAGCCAGTAATGAAAACAAAAATGAGGTGCCTTGTAAAGGTAAATACTGAGCTACCATTCAATCAAGCATACCCACTGCTGGGCCTATCGCCTGAGGGGATGAGAATCAAAAAAACACAGGCTGGGCTTCACTGGTGGCGCAGTGGTTGAGAGCCCGCCTGCCAATGCAGGGGACACGCGTTCATGCTCCGGGTCGGGAAGATCCCACGTGCCGCGGAGCGGCTTGTCCCGTGAGCTAGGGCTGCTGGGCCTGCGCGTCCGGAGCCTGTGCTCTGCATTGGGAGGGTCCACCGCAGTGAGAGGCCCACGTACCGCAAAAAAAACAAAAAAAACAAAAAAAAACCCCACAGGCTGGCAATCCTCCACTCCAGCAATATTTACCATAGCCAACACTTGGAAGCTACGAAAGTGTCCATCATCAGAGGAATGCACAAAGAAGAAGTGGTCCATGTACACAATGGAATATGACTCCAATAAAAATATATATATAAATACAATTTATAAAACAAACATAAGTAAGGAGACATCAGCTTTTGGGGGCACATTCCACTCTAATATATAACCGAGGAACACCACTGCCCGGATGGTCTGTTTCCCTAGTTCCCTGGTTGGGAAAAGCAGAAATGCTGCCGCCCTCTGGCCGTTACCTGCAACAGCAGCTTTAAGACCTGTGCTAAGGGTCACTTCATATGCAGCAGTACTGGTGGGCTGTAAATGAAACCTGCCCTCCAAACGTCTTGAGGGAGGTAATGGCCAAAATATTTCTAAATGTCACACACACTTCACGAAGACAATTTGAAGAGGTAAGCTGTACTCACAGTTGAAGAAAAGAAGGACATGCCAGAAAGCTCAATTTCAAGGGATTATGAGACGCATGCAAATCCAGCCACAAAGTGGTATCGGCTCACACTAGTCAGAACACACATCAGCAAAAAAACTACAAACAAAAAATGCTGAAGGTGTTGTGGAGAAGTGCATACCCTCAACTTTAAGCGGGACGTAACCTGGAAAGAGCCACTAATGAGAACAGACTGGAGGTGCCTCTACAAGGTAAACATTCCGCTACCATATGATCCAGCAGGCCCACTCCTGGGCCTATAACCTAAGAAGACAGAATTGGAAAGACACAGGCAGGCAAATGTGCATTGCCGCAGCATTACAATAGCCATGACGTGGAAGCAACCAAAAAGTCCATCAACAGATGAGTGGACAAAGAAGAGCTGGTACATGTACAGAGAGAATATTAGCCAAGGAAGAAAAGGACACCATGCCATTTGCAGCACCGTAGATGAGTCTAGAGGTGATCACGTGACTTGTAGTAAGTCAGAAAGAGAAAGACACGTATCGTAGGATATCACTTATAGATGTTACCTAAAAATTGATACCAGTGAAGATATTTCCACAGAGAAGGGCAATCCCAGATTCATTAAACAAACTTATGGATCACCAACGGAAAGGTGTGAGGATTGGATACATTACGAGATTGGGGTGAACAGACATATACAAACACAGGTGAAATATATAATCACCAAAGACCTACAGAATACCAAGAGAAGACTACTCAACATTCTGTCATAACGTACATGGGAAAAGGATCCCAGCAAGAACAGACATATGTATATGTGTAAAAGAACCACATCTTGCACACCTGCAACAAGCCAAACATTGTAATCAAACATGCTGTGATTAAAAAAATAAAAAAATTAAATTAAGAAAACGAACAAGAAGTAGTGAGACAAACTTAAGGGGCCTTCTCCTGGCACATTCCATTCTAAATTACAACCTAGAACACGACTTCCATTGAGGCTCTGCTGCCCTAGTAACCAGATTTGGTAAGGGAGAACTGCTGCCCCCTTGTGGCCGTTTCACACAACAGCACCTTTAATCCCAGCGCTAATGGTCAGTTGATATTCAAAATCATTGCAGGCCTGTAAATGACACCTGCCCTGAAAACAAATCCTGGGGTCATATATCGACCAAAAAATTCAAAAGACGTCCATATTTCAAAACGACACTTTCAAGAGGCATATTTTGTTCTGCATATTTGTTCTGCACATTAGGGTTCTGCTTCTTTTTCTTTCTTTCTTTCTTTGTTAAAAAAAAAAAACGGGAATGGAAAAAGGCAACCCTCAGAATGGGAGAAAATATTTGCAAACGAATCCACGGACAAAGGTTTAATCTCCAATATATATAACAGCTCATGCAGCTTAATATTAAAAAAAAACAAACAACCCAATACAAAAATGGGCAGAAGATCTAAATAGACGTTTCTTCAAAGAAGACACAGAGATGGCCAAGACGCACATGAAAAGCTGCTCAACATCACTCATCATTAGAGAAATGCACATCAAAACTACAGTGAGGTATCACCTCACACCTGTTAGAATGGGCATCATCAGAAAATGTACAAACAACAAATGCTGGCGAGGGTGTGGACCAAAGGAACCCTCTTCCACTATTGGTGGGAATGTAAATTGATACAGTCACTATGGAGAACAGCATGGAGGTTCCTTAAAAAACTAAAAATAGAATTACCATAGGATCCAGCAATCCCACTTCTGGGCATATAGCCAGAGAAAACCATAAATGAAAAAGACACATTCACCACAGTGTTCATTGCAGCACTATTTACAATAGCCAGGTAATGGAAGCAACCTAAATGCCCACAGACAGACGAACGGATAATGATGTGGTCCATCTATGAAACGGAATATTACTCAGCCATAAAAAGGAACGAAACTGGGTCATCTGTGGAGACGTCGACGGATCTAGAGACTGTCATACAGAGTGAAGTAAGTCAGAAGGAGAAAAAGAAATATTGTATATTAATGCATATATGTGGAACCTAGAAAAATGGTACAGATGACCCGGTTTGCAGGGCAGAAATAGAGACACAGAGGTAGAGAACAAACGTATGGACACCAAGAGGGGGGAAGCCATGGGTTGTTGGTGGTGGGATGAGTCGGGAGATTGGGATTGTCCTGTATACATGTATATGCATAAAATAGATAACTAATAATAATCCTGCTGAATAAAAAAATAAACTTAAATTTCAAAATTTTTAAAAATAAATAAAATTTTAAAATAAAACGGAAAAAAGTTCTTCCCTTCACACAGATGTATTTATAGGAATGAATTATTTCCATGCTTATATCTATAAATACATAGAAGAGGAATAAAATCTAACTTGAAGCAAAAAAGAAAAAAAAAAAAAACCAGAACCCACCAGTTATACACAGGAAAACCCTATCAGGGCACTGGCTCCAGCGGCAAACAATTCTGAAGTTGGTCAGAGGTGGGGAATCATCTCCCATGCAGCCAGCAGCCCCCCCACCCCCGCAAGGAGCGTCGTCATTGCAAAGCTGGGGGACCGTGCCGAGGCGTCTGTGAGTCAACGTGAGCCGAGCCCCAGGCCAGCTGCTGCTGAACTGTTCCCACCCTTCCCAGGTAAAACACCTGAATATGTCCAAGGACTTGAAAGCCCAGAGGAAGGGCCGTGGAGCCACAGCAGCGACAGCACGCAGGCCGACTTGGTGCCTGCAGGCCAGCCAGGATGGTCCTGGCCCCGGGCGCTCTTCTGGAAGCTTTCCATTTCCCTGCCTGAGATACTCCTCCTGTCCCAGCCCCCACTGCTTTTTTCCTTCCTCACCTCTGCCCGGGGAGAAATTCCAACGGAAGGTATGGGTGACACATCCTCTTCTTTAGCAGGTGGCAGCCCGGCAACTCCTGCAGAAAGTCCAGCAGAGCCCCACTCACACCGGGCCACCCACAGAGCCATGGCCCCTCACGCCCTCCCACCAGCACAGCCCCGAGACTGCTGACGGGGCAGAGAATATGGCGTCAGGCACAGCTGCAGGGGCTCTTGCTGCCTGGAGCCGTGTTTATATGGACCTCAACCCAGGCACACCTGGGGAGGGCTGGCCGGCAGGGTCAGGCTGCCCAGGTCAGCCCATCCTCACCCCTCAGGGACTCACATTGCAGAAAATGGACCTCGCTGAACCGGCCAGGTCCAAGGAACAGGTGTGGGCTCCTGAGAGTCTGGATAGACAAGGGGCTGCAGCTCCGGCTTGTTTTCTAATCCTTTTATCTGGCCCATGAGTGGGAGACAACTTCAAGAAGACCCTCTCCTAATGAGAGGAACCCAGGAGTCAGGGAGAGGAGGGGTGATGGGTGGAGACAGAGGCCTGGTGCCCCGGCTGCGGTGGAAGCCTCTGGAAGACCAGGCAGAGGGAGGCCGCACAGAGTGATGCCCAGGGTCACAGACCTGTCGGAGCTGCTGTTTGTTAGCTCAAGTCCTGCTCTGAGGTGCTCTGTGTCAGCTCTGAGTGACAGGTGATCTGGGCTGCTCTGCAATGAGGGCTACGTGCACGGTACCTGTGTGCCCAGCCCTGCCGGGGTACCTGCCCAGGGCAGCTCCGTATCCTGGGAGGGGCCTGACCACGAGAGCGCCATGGGCTGCTGGGGAGGGGGGCCTGCCCAGGTGAGCTCCATATCCTGGGATTGCCCTGACCACGAGAGCCCCGTGGGCTGCTGGGGACCTGGTAAACGATGTCGGGACAGTCAGTGAAGCCACCGAGGATATACATCCGGTAGTTCCTAATTCCTACACCCTGCTGGTCATTCTACCATCCACCAGGACACGGTATTCTGTATGAGACTTCAGTGATGCCTTCTTCTGGATTCCATTGGTCCCCGAAAGGCTCTGCTGCCCTAGTAACCAGATTTGGGAATGGAGAAATGCTGCCGCCTTGTGGCCGTTTGCCACAACAGCAGCTTTAAACCCAGTGCTCATGGTCACTAAATATTCACACTCATTGCAGCCTGTAAATGGCACCTGCCCTGAAAAACAATCCTGGGGTCGAAAATGGACCCAAAACTTCTAAAGAGGGCAACCATGCAAGAGGACAATTTCAAGAGGTTAATTGTACTCTCCGTTTTTTTCTGTTTTTCTGTACCAGAAATTTAAAACGGCCCCTCCGCCACGCCCCGGTACCCGAGGCCTCCGTTGCCCTGCCTGGGCGGGCGGCGGGGCGCTGCCGGGGCGGGCTGGCCGCGGGGATGGCGGTAAGGCGCAAGGACAAGCGAAGCTGGGCCTCAAGAGGCAGCCCGCGGTCCCCGCCCCCGTCTACGGCCATACCACCCTGAACGCGCCCGATCTCGTCTGATCTCGGAAGCTAAGCAGGGTCGGGCCTGGTTAGTACTTGGATGGGAGACCGCCTGGGAATACCGGGTGCTGTAGGCTTTTGGCCTCCCGCTGCGGCTCCGCCTTCTCCTTTAGTCGCCCGCGGCGGTGGCCGCCAGCTCCGCCCCTCGCCAGGCACAGCTACAGGCCCCACCTCCTCCGCCCCCCCCCACGACGACCACCACAGAGCGCCAGAGGGGCCGCTCCATGCGGCCCGAAGGCGGCCCTGGAAGGCAGCGGCACACCCGACGCTCCGGGGGTGGCTGGCCCGGACCCAGACTCCGCCGCGGGCCCGGGTGCCGTCCGTGCGGCCCGCGAGCCCCTCCACCTGCACCTGGCCGGCCCCACCGGCGCCCAGCCCCGGCGCCGCCACCTGTCCGCCGGTGTGGCTCTCCGCAGCTCTCTCCGGATAAAGCTGGATAAAGGTCTGGATGGGAAGGAGGGGCAGTGATTCAGCCTATTGCTCTTAGTGCCCCTCCCCCACACTCAGGAGCCCTTTGTGACAAGGCCACAGCTCTGTGATGCAGGCCTGGGGCCTGCCATCAAGTGAACTCCCAGGGCTCTGTTGCCTGAGGGCGGCAATGCAGTTCAGAAGACGGAGAATCTCTTTTCTTTGAAAAACACTGTTGCTATCTGGCTGAGATCCAGCCCAACTTCCTGGGTGATTGATATCATCCTTGGCTTCCTGTGTGGACTGGGGCTCTTCCTCGTGTTACTCCCCTGCTTCCAGAGTAATCCATTCTTAGCACCACCTAGGAAACCTAGAAACATCAGGAAGCATCAAGTAGAGCTGAAGGGGAGGAGCAGGAGTAGGAAGAAAAGTCGATCTTTGAAAGCTTGCAGAGATTGCCTGGAAGAACTGGAGGGGACTCACAACCTGGCTTCACCTCTGCGGAGCTGCCTGGGGAGGCTTCCTGGCAAGGGCAACTTTCATCAGCTCTCATGGCAAGACCCTCCTGGTGAGATGTGCAAAGCAGTGCCTGCTGGAGCCTGTGGAGGATACTGCTTGAAGGGTTGGGAACCCTGCAGGAACACCTCCTGTAGGGTTTCCTTCCTGGTTCAAGACACTCGAGAGGTGCTGGAAGCACATATTACAAGGTTTTGGGTAAAGCATGGGTGGACCCTACCCCTCAAGGTCCTCAAGCCCATCAATCTCTTGAAGTCGACAAAGTTCCAACCCTCCACCACCCTGCGGTTAGCCTCGTCCCCTTCAGCCACCTGTGTATCTGGGTCCCACTCAACAGTCACGTTTGCCGAGTTCCCGGAGAAACCTCCTCAGGCTCATTCAGGAGAGAAGGTGAGAACAGAAGAGTCCGTTTCTGCCCTGAAGAGGCCTCTCCTTGTCCCCTCCACTGTGTGTAAGGAAATCCAGAGTGCCCTGGGAGCGATTCCACCTGGTGACTACCATGGGCCCTCAAAGGCTTCTCTGACTGCACAGCAGGGCAGGCCACCTTCTCAGTCCCTCACACTCAGCCTTGTGGGCAGAACCTGGAAGAGTGAGACTGTGGAATGGGTCAAGAGGGACAGCCTAGAGCCAGGTGCAAGTTCAGCAATGGTCAGGAACGAGCCAAGAGAGGAGAGTGGTGGTCAGGCCTCAGGAGACCCCTGCCATAGGGTAACAGTGATGGAGGTGAACTTAGGATCCCAATCTTTGAGAGGTGAAGAGGCCAGGGAGGCTGTGGAGGACAAGGAGTCTCCTGCTCTTCAACCACAGTCTAGTGTTATCTTGGAAACCAAAGTGTTGACAAAATCCCAAACCACAGATGTACCTATGAGGAGTTTAGAGGTGCCAGGGGCCAGTAAAAGTTTCCTACTACCTAGAATGTCTGTTTTCCAACATCTAGGTGAGCCATGCCTTAACATGGAGGTTGCTAGTGAGTTTAACTCCAAAGTAAAGGTACAGTCAGACAACCAGCTTCAGGACTTTCCCAAACACAGGTTCCTTGCTGCAGACAACTTGGCTTCTCAGGTGCCTCAGTGCCATCCCCAGAGAGTCCCCACCAGAGACATGTTAGCTTCCCAGGAGCCAAGTGGCCTTATGGAAGGCCAAAGGAGCAACCTAGGGCAGCAGGAGCCCAAAACTTCAAAACTCCAAGACTCATGGAAGAGCCAGAGCAAGATGATTGCCCCTACTTACAAAAGAGAGGACCGTAGGAGGCATAAACCAGGAGAGCACGAAGAGAGGTTTAAAGAATGAGGGACCCCTCAAGCTGGAAGTATGAGCCGCCCTGCCCAGGTCAGGGGAATAACAGACTCTATTGGGAGCAGATGTCTCCTGCTCATGCCAGAGAAGAAATATAGCCCTCCAGAAAGCCTCTTCAGAAAAAGGATGAGGCTATTTTTAAAGTGGATTTTCCCCAATAAAAAAGTCAATGGTCGAGATGCTCTGCAAAGAAAAAAAAAAACCCATATCAGCCACTGCCCAGAGTCACGGATCAGTCAAAAGCAGATCAATCTTGAAGAGTGAGACTGCTGAGGGTCAGGCACTCATGACAGCTGTTGGACAGATCGTAGAAGAAAAAAGAGCAATTCACCATGGACTTCATGCCACAGAGTTAAATGAGCACAGAGTGGAATTCCAAGTCCCAGTATGTGGGGGTTTCTGCTACCATAGGCTTACCTCCTACCCAGAGCAAGGGAGAATGATGGGTTCTACAGCCTGCAGTCATAAAGCCACCTCCAAGGGCCAGAGTTGTTCTGTCAGGGAAAGGGAAGTCAGACACCAACATAGTTTGAAAAGTGTAAGGTTCGACGATGAGCAGCTGGGCCTAAGGTGCCTCCCATCCTTGTCCCCCAGGAAGAGTGTGTTTCCAGTTAGTACCTGCCAGTATGGGCCAAGGATTCCAGGTGCCCCAGCCCGCCATAAACACTGTCCAAGGCATTGTCATCTTTGGGGAGGTGTCTTGCCTGGTCGACAGTAAAATCCTTCTTTAGTCTACCCTTTAGTAGGAAAACATGTCTCCAAGTAAAAATTCAGTCCATGTAGAGAAAATGATTTTCTCATTAGCACATCCAAGATATTTAATGTTCCCCAATACATATATATATATATATTTTTTTTTCTAATAAAAGCATAGTGTAATGGCAAAAAAAAAGAAATTTAAAACGGCATGGAAAAATGCTGAACATTAGGAATAATTAAAGATATGCAAATCCAAATTACAAAAACCTATCCGCTCACACCAGTCAGAATGGCCATCAGCAAGAATTCTGCAAAAAGTAAATGCTGAAGGGGTTTTAGAGAAATGCCTACCCTTGGTCCAAAGTGGGACATGGTAAGAGCCAGTAATGAAAACAAAAATGAGGTGCCTTGTAAAGGTAAATACTGAGCTACCATTCAATCAAGCATACCCACTGCTGGGCCTATCGCCTGAGGGGATGAGAATCAAAAAAACACAGGCTGGGCTTCACTGGTGGCGCAGTGGTTGAGAGCCTGCCTGCCAATGCAGGGGACACGCGTTCATGCTCCGGGTCGGGAAGACCCCACGTGCCGCGGAGCGGCTTGTCCCGTGAGCTAGGGCTGCTGGGCCTGCGCGTCCGGAGCCTGTGCTCTGCATTGGGAGGGTCCACCGCAGTGAGAGGCCCACGTACCGCAAAAAAAAAAAAAAAAAAAAAACAAAACCAAAAAAAACAAAGACTGGCAATCCTCCACTCCAGCAATATTTACCATAGCCAACACTTGGAAGCTACGAAAATGTCCATCAACAGAGGAATGCACAAAGAAGAAGTGGTCCATGTACACAATGGAATATGACTCCAATAAAAATATATATATATAAATACAATTTATAAAACAAACATAAGTAAGGAGACATCAGCTTTTGGGGGCACATTCCACTCTAATATATAACCGAGGAACACCACTGCCTGGATGGTCTGTTTCCCTAGTTCCCTGGTTGGGAAAAGCAGAAATGCTGCCGCCCTCTGGCCGTTACCTGCAACAGCAGCTTTAAGACCTGTGCTAAGGGTCACTTCATATGCAGCAGTACTGGTGGGCTGTAAATGAAACCTGCCCTCAAAACGTCTTGAGGGAGGTAATGGCCAAAATATTTCTAAATGTCACACACACTTCACGAAGACAATTTGAAGAGGTAAGCTGTACTCACAGTTGAAGAAAAGAAGGACATGCCAGAAAGCTCAATTTCAAGGGATTATGAGACGCATGCAAATCCAGCCACAAAGTGGTATCGGCTCACACTAGTCAGAACACACATCAGCAAAAAAACTACAAACAAAAAATGCTGAAGGTGTTGTGGAGAAGTGCATACCCTCAACTTTAAGCGGGACGTAACCTGGAAAGAGCCACTAATGAGAACAGACTGGAGGTGCCTCTACAAGGTAAACATTCTGCTACCATATGATCCAGCAGGCCCACTCCTGGGCCTATAACCTAAGAAGACAGAATTGGAAAGACACAGGCAGGCAAATGTGCATTGCCGCAGCATTACAATAGCCATGACGTGGAAGCAACCAAAAAGTCCATCAACAGATGAGTGGACAAAGAAGAGCTGGTACATGTACAGAGAGAATATTAGCCAAGGAAGAAAAGGACACCATGCCATTTGCAGCACCGTAGATGAGTCTAGAGGTGATCACGTGACTTGTAGTAAGTCAGAAAGAGAAAGACACGTATCGTAGGATATCACTTATAGATGTTACCTAAAAATTGATACCAGTGAAGATATTTCCACAGAGAAGGGCAATCCCAGATTCATTAAACAAACTTATGGATCACCAACGGAAAGGTGTGAGGATTGGATACATTACGAGATTGGGGTGAACAGACATATACAAACACAGGTGAAATATATAATCACCAAAGACCTACAGAATACCAAGAGAAGACTACTCAACATTCTGTCATAACGTACATGGGAAAAGGATCCCAGCAAGAACAGACATATGTATATGTGTAAAAGAACCACATCTTGCACACCTGCAACAAGCCAAACATTGTAATCAAACATGCTGTGATTAAAAAAATAAAAAAATTAAATTAAGAAAACGAACAAGAAGTAGTGAGACAAACTTAAGGGGCCTTCTCCTGGCACATTCCATTCTAAATTACAACCTAGAACACGACTTCCATTGAGGCTCTGCTGCCCTAGTAACCAGATTTGGTAAGGGAGAACTGCTGCCCCCTTGTGGCCGTTTCACACAACAGCACCTTTAATCCCAGCGCTAATGGTCAGTTGATATTCAAAATCATTGCAGGCCTGTAAATGACACCTGCCCTGAAAACAAATCCTGGGGTCATATATCGACCAAAAAATTCAAAAGACGTCCATATTTCAAAACGACACTTTCAAGAGGCATATTTTGTTCTGCATATTTGTTCTGCACATTAGGGTTCTGCTTCTTTTTCTTTCTTTCTTTCTTTGTTAAAAAAAAAAAACGGGAATGGAAAAAGGCAACCCTCAGAATGGGAGAAAATATTTGCAAACGAATCCACGGACAAAGGTTTAATCTCCAATATATATAACAGCTCATGCAGCTTAATATTAAAAAAAAACAAACAACCCAATACAAAAATGGGCAGAAGATCTAAATAGACGTTTCTTCAAAGAAGACACAGAGATGGCCAAGACGCACATGAAAAGCTGCTCAACATCACTCATCATTAGAGAAATGCACATCAAAACTACAGTGAGGTATCACCTCACACCTGTTAGAATGGGCATCATCAGAAAATGTACAAACAACAAATGCTGGCGAGGGTGTGGACCAAAGGAACCCTCTTCCACTATTGGTGGGAATGTAAATTGATACAGTCACTATGGAGAACAGCATGGAGGTTCCTTAAAAAACTAAAAATAGAATTACCATAGGATCCAGCAATCCCACTTCTGGGCATATAGCCAGAGAAAACCATAAATGAAAAAGACACATTCACCACAATGTTCATTGCAGCACTATTTACAATAGCCAGGTAATGGAAGCAACCTAAATGCCCACAGACAGACGAACGGATAATGATGTGGTCCATCTATGAAACGGAATATTACTCAGCCATAAAAAGGAACGAAACTGGGTCATCTGTGGAGACGTCGACGGATCTAGAGACTGTCATACAGAGTGAAGTAAGTCAGAAGGAGAAAAACAAATATTGTATATTAATGCATATATGTGGAACCTAGAAAAATGGTACAGATGACCCGGTTTGCAGGGCAGAAATAGAGACACAGAGGTAGAGAACAAACGTATGGACACCAAGAGGGGGGAAGCCATGGGTTGTTGGTGGTGGGATGAGTCGGGAGATTGGGATTGTCCTGTATACATGTATATGCATAAAATAGATAACTAATAATAATCCTGCTGAATAAAAAAATAAACTTAAATTTCAAAATTTTAAAAAATAAATAAAATTTTAAAATAAAACGGAAAAAAGTTCTTCCCTTCACACAGATGTATTTATAGGAATGAATTATTTCCATGCTTATATCTATAAATACATAGAAGAGGAATAAAATCTAACTTGAAGCAAAAAAGAAAAAAAAAAAAACCAGAACCCACCAGTTATACACAGGAAAACCCTATCAGGGCACTGGCTCCAGCGGCAAACAATTCTGAAGTTGGTCAGAGGTGGGGAATCATCTCCCATGCAGCCAGCAGCCCCCCCACCCCCGCAAGGAGCGTCGTCATTGCAAAGCTGGGGGACCGTGCCGAGGCGTCTGTGAGTCAACGTGAGCCGAGCCCCAGGCCAGCTGCTGCTGAACTGTTCCCACCCTTCCCAGGTAAAACACCTGAATATGTCCAAGGACTTGAAAGCCCAGAGGAAGGGCCGTGGAGCCACAGCAGCGACAGCACGCAGGCCGACTTGGTGCCTGCAGGCCAGCCAGGATGGTCCTGGCCCCGGGCGCTCTTCTGGAAGCTTTCCATTTCCCTGCCTGAGATACTCCTCCTGTCCCAGCCCCCACTGCTTTTTTCCTTCCTCACCTCTGCCCGGGGAGAAATTCCAACGGAAGGTATGGGTGACACATCCTCTTCTTTAGCAGGTGGCAGCCCGGCAACTCCTGCAGAAAGTCCAGCAGAGCCCCACTCACACCGGGCCACCCACAGAGCCGTGGCCCCTCCCTCCCTCCCACCAGCACAGCCCCGAGACTGCTGACGGGGCAGAGAATATGGCGTCAGGCACAGCTGCAGGGGCTCTTGCTGCCTGGAGCCGTGTTTATATGGACCTCAACCCAGGCACACCTGGGGAGGGCTGGCCGGCAGGGTCAGGCTGCCCAGGTCAGCCCATCCTCACCCCTCAGGGACTCACATTGCAGAAAATGGACCTCGCTGAACCGGCCAGGTCCAAGGAACAGGTGTGGGCTCCTGAGAGTCTGGATAGACAAGGGGCTGCAGCTCCGGCTTGTTTTCTAATCCTTTTATCTGGCCCATGAGTGGGAGACAACTTCAAGAAGACCCTCTCCTAATGAGAGGAACCCAGGAGTCAGGGAGAGGAGGGGTGATGGGTGGAGACAGAGGCCTGGTGCCCCGGCTGCGGTGGAAGCCTCTGGAAGACCAGGCAGAGGGAGGCCGCACAGAGTGATGCCCAGGGTCACAGACCTGTCGGAGCTGCTGTTTGTTAGCTCAAGTCCTGCTCTGAGGTGCTCTGTGTCAGCTCTGAGTGACAGGTGATCTGGGCTGCTCTGCAATGAGGGCTACGTGCACGGTACCTGTGTGCCCAGCCCTGCCGGGGTACCTGCCCAGGGCAGCTCCGTATCCTGGGAGGGGCCTGACCACGAGAGCGCCATGGGCTGCTGGGGAGGGGGGCCTGCCCAGGTGAGCTCCATATCCTGGGATTGCCCTGACCACGAGAGCCCCGTGGGCTGCTGGGGACCTGGTAAACGATGTCGGGACAGTCAGTGAAGCCACCGAGGATATACATCCGGTAGTTCCTAATTCCTACACCCTGCTGGTCATTCTACCATCCACCAGGACACGGTATTCTGTATGAGACTTCAGTGATGCCTTCTTCTGGATTCCATTGGTCCCCGAAAGGCTCTGCTGCCCTAGTAACCAGATTTGGGAATGGAGAAATGCTGCCGCCTTGTGGCCGTTTGCCACAACAGCAGCTTTAAACCCAGTGCTCATGGTCACTAAATATTCACACTCATTGCAGCCTGTAAATGGCACCTGCCCTGAAAAACAATCCTGGGGTCGAAAATGGACCCAAAACTTCTAAAGAGGGCAACCATGCAAGAGGACAATTTCAAGAGGTTAATTGTACTCTCCGTTTTTTTCTGTTTTTCTGTACCAGAAATTTAAAACGGCCCCTCCGCCACGCCCCGGTACCCGAGGCCTCCGTTGCCCTGCCTGGGCGGGCGGCGGGGCGCTGCCGGGGCGGGCTGGCCGCGGGGATGGCGGTAAGGCGCAAGGACAAGCGAAGCTGGGCCTCAAGAGGCAGCCCGCGGTCCCCGCCCCCGTCTATGGCCATACCACCCTGAACGCGCCCGATCTCGTCTGATCTCGGAAGCTAAGCAGGGTCGGACCTGGTTAGTACTTGGATGGGAGACCGCCTGGGAATACCGGGTGCTGTAGGCTTTTGGCCTCCCGCTGCGGCTCCGCCTTCTCCTTTAGTCGCCCGCGGCGGTGGCCGCCAGCTCCGCCCCCCGCCGGGCAACGCTGCAGGCCCCACCTCCTCCGCCCCCCCCCTCGCCAACACCACCACAGAGCGCCAGAGGGGCCGCTCCATGCGGCCCGAAGGCGGCCCTGGAAGGCAGCGGCACACCCGACGCTCCGGGGGTGGCTGGCCCGGACCCAGACTCCGCCGCGGGCCCGGGTGCCGTCCGTGCGGCCCGCGAGCCCCTCCACCTGCACCTGGCCGGCCCCACCGGCGCCCAGCCCCGGCGCCGCCACCTGTCCGCCGGTGTGGCTCTCCGCAGCTCTCTCCGGATAAAGCTGGATAAAGGTCTGGATGGGAAGGAGGGGCAGTGATTCAGCCTATTGCTCTTAGTGCCCCTCCCCCACACTCAGGAGCCCTTTGTGACAAGGCCACAGCTCTGTGATGCAGGCCTGGGGCCTGCCATCAAGTGAACTCCCAGGGCTCTGTTGCCTGAGGGCGGCAATGCAGTTCAGAAGACGGAGAATCTCTTTTCTTTGAAAAACACTGTTGCTATCTGGCTGAGATCCAGCCCAACTTCCTGGGTGATTGATATCATCCTTGGCTTCCTGTGTGGACTGGGGCTCTTCCTCGTGTTACTCCCCTGCTTCCAGAGTAATCCATTCTTAGCACCACCTAGGAAACCTAGAAACATCAGGAAGCATCAAGTAGAGCTGAAGGGGAGGAGCAGGAGTAGGAAGAAAAGTCGATCTTTGAAAGCTTGCAGAGATTGCCTGGAGGAACTGGAGGGGACTCACAACCTGGCTTCACCTCTGCGGAGCTGCCTGGGGAGGCTTCCTGGCAAGGGCAACTTTCATCAGCTCTCATGGCAAGACCCTCCTGGTGAGATGTGCAAAGCAGTGCCTGCTGGAGCCTGTGGAGGATACTGCTTGAAGGGTTGGGAACCCTGCAGGAACACCTCCTGTAGGGTTTCCTTCCTGGTTCAAGACACTCGAGAGGTGCTGGAAGCACATATTACAAGGTTTTGGGTAAAGCACGGGTGGACCCTACCCCTCAAGGTCCTCAAGCCCATCAATCTCTTGAAGTCGACAAAGTTCCAACCCTCCACCACCCTGCGGTTAGCCTCGTCCCCTTCAGCCACCTGTGTATCTGGGTCCCACTCAACAGTCACGTTTGCCGAGTTCGCGGAGAAACCTCCTCAGGCTCATTCAGGAGAGAAGGTGAGAACAGAAGAGTCCGTTCCTGCCCTGAAGAGGCCTCTCCTTGTCCCCTCCACTGTGTGTAAGGAAATCCAGAGTGCCCTGGGAGCGATTCCACCTGGTGACTACCATGGGCCCTCAAAGGCTTCTCTGACTGCACAGCAGGGCAGGCCACCTTCTCAGTCCCTCACACTCAGCCTTGTGGGCAGAACCTGGAAGAGTGAGACTGTGGAGTGGGTCAAGAGGGACAGCCTAGAGCCAGGTCCAAGTTCAGCAATGGTCAGGAATGAGCCAAGAGAGGAGAGTGGTGGTCAGGCCTCAGGAGACCCCTGCCATAGGGTAACAGTGATGGAGGTGAACTTAGGATCCCAATCTTTGAGAGGTGAAGAGGCCAGGGAGGCTGTGGAGGACAAGGAGTCTCCTGCTCTTCAACCACAGTCTAGTGTTATCTTGGAAACCAAAGTGTTGACAAAATCCCAAACCACAAATGCACCTATGAGGAGTTTAGAGGTGCCAGGGGCCAGTAAAAGTTTCCTACAACCTAGAATGTCTGTTTTCCAACATCTAGGTGAGCCATGCCTTAACATGGAGGTTGCTAGTGAGTTTAACTCCAAAGTAAAGGTACAGTCAGACAACCAGCTTCAGGACTTCCCCAAACACAGGTTCCTTGCTGCAGACAACTTGGCTTCTCAGGTGCCTCAGTGCCATCCCCAGAGAGTCCCCACCAGAGACACGTTAGCTTCCCAGGAGCCAAGTGGCCTTATGGAAGGTCAAAGGAGCAACCTAGGGCAGCAGGAGCCCAAAACTTCAAAACTCCAAGACTCATGGAAGAGCCAGAGCAAGATGATTGCCCCTACTTACAAAAGAGAGGACTGTAGGAGGCATAACCCAGGAGAGCACGAAGAGAGGTTTAAAGAATGAGGGACCCCTCAAGCTAGAAGTATGAGCCGCCCTGCCCAGCTCAGGGGCATAACAGACTCTATTGGGAGCAGATGTCTCCAGCTCATGCCAGAGAAGAAATATAGCCCTCCAGAAAGCCTCTTCAGAAAAAGGATGAGGCTATTTTTAAAGTGGATATTCCCCAATAAAAAAGTCAATGGTCGAGATGCTCTGCAAAAAAAAAAAAAAAGCCCATATCAGCCACTGCCCGGAGTCACGGATCAGTCAAAAGCAGATCAATCTTGAAGAGTGAGACTGCTGAGGGTCAGGCACTCATGACAGCTGTTGGACAGATCGTAGAAGAAAAAAGAGCAATTCACCATGGACTTCATGCCACAGAGTTAAATGAGCACAGAGTGGAATTCCAAGTCCCAGTATGTGGGGGTTTCTGCTACCATAGGCTTACCTCCTACCCAGAGCAAGGGAGAATGATGGGTTCTACAGCCTGCAGTCATAAAGCCACCTCCAAGGGCCAGAGTTGTTCTGTCAGGGAAAGGGAAGTCAGACACCAACATAGTTTGAAAAGTGTAAGGTTCGACGATGAGCAGCTGGGCCTAAGGTGCCTCCCATCCTTGTCCCCCAGGAAGAGTGTGTTTCCAGTTAGTACCTGCCAGTATGGGCCAAGGATTCCAGGTGCCCCAGCCCGCCATAAACACTGTCCAAGGCATTGTCATCTTTGGGGAGGTGTCTTGCCTGGTCGACAGTAAAATCCTTCTTTAGTCTTCCCTTTAGTAGGAAAACATGTCTCCAAGTAACAATTCAGTCCATGTAGAGAAAATGATTTTCTCATTAGCACATCCAAGATATTTAATGTTCCCCAATACATATATATATATTTTTTTTCTAATAAAAGCATAGTGTAATGGCAAAAAAAAAAGAAATTTAAAACGGCATGGAAAAATGCTGAACGTTAGGAATAATTAAAGATATGCAAATCCAAATTACAAAAACCTATCCGCTCACACCAGTCAGAATGGCCATCAGCAAGAATTCTGCAAAAAGTAAATGCTGAAGGGGTTTTAGAGAAATGCCTACCCTTGGTCCAAAGTGGGACATGGTAAGAGCCAGTAATGAAAACAAAAATGAGGTGCCTTGTAAAGGTAAATACTGAGCTACCATTCAATCAAGCATACCCACTGCTGGGCCTATCGCCTGAGGGGATGAGAATCAAAAAAACACAGGCTGGGCTTCACTGGTGGCGCAGTGGTTGAGAGCCCGCCTGCCAATGCAGGGGACACGCGTTCATGCTCCGGGTCGGGAAGATCCCACGTGCCGCGGAGCGGCTTGTCCCGTGAGCTAGGGCTGCTGGGCCTGCGCGTCCGGAGCCTGTGCTCTGCAATGGGAGGGTCCACCGCAGTGAGAGGCCCACGTACCGCAAAAAAAAAAAAAAAAACAAACAAACAAAAAACAAAAAAAACAAAGACTGGCAATCCTCCACTCCAGCAATATTTACCATAGCCAACACTTGGAAGCTACGAAAATGTCCATCAACAGAGGAATGCACAAAGAAGAAGTGGTCCATGTACACAATGGAATATGACTCCAATAAAAATACATATATATAAATACAATTTATAAAACAAACATAAGTAAGGAGACATCAGCTTTTGGGGGCACATTCCACTCTAATATATAACCGAGGAACACCACTGCCTGGATGGTCTGTTTCCCTAGTTCCCTGGTTGGGAAAAGCAGAAATGCTGCCGCCCTCTGGCCGTTACCTGCAACAGCAGCTTTAAGACCTGTGCTAAGGGTCACTTCATATGCAGCAGTACTGGTGGGCTGTAAATGAAACCTGCCCTCAAAACGTCTTGAGGGAGGTAATGGCCAAAATATTTCTAAATGTCACACACACTTCACGAAGACAATTTGAAGAGGTAAGCTGTACTCACAGTTGAAGAAAAGAAGGACATGCCAGAAAGCTCAATTTCAAGGGATTATGAGACGCATGCAAATCCAGCCACAAAGTGGTATCGGCTCACACTAGTCAGAACACACATCAGCAAAAAAACTACAAACAAAAAATGCTGAAGGTGTTGTGGAGAAGTGCATACCCTCAACTTTAAGCGGGACGTAACCTGGAAAGAGCCACTAATGAGAACAGACTGGAGGTGCCTCTACAAGGTAAACATTCCGCTACCATATGATCCAGCAGGCCCACTCCTGGGCCTATAACCTAAGAAGACAGAATTGGAAAGACACAGGCAGGCAAATGTGCATTGCCGCAGCATTACAATAGCCATGACGTGGAAGCAACCAAAAAGTCCATCAACAGATGAGTGGACAAAGAAGAGCTGGTACATGTACAGAGAGAATATTAGCCAAGGAAGAAAAGGACACCATGCCATTTGCAGCACCGTAGATGAGTCTAGAGGTGATCACGTGACTTGTAGTAAGTCAGAAAGAGAAAGACACGTATCGTAGGATATCACTTATAGATGTTACCTAAAAATTGATACCAGTGAAGATATTTCCACAGAGAAGGGCAATCCCAGATTCATTAAACAAACTTATGGATCACCAACGGAAAGGTGTGAGGATTGGATACATTACGAGATTGGGGTGAACAGACATATACAAACACAGGTGAAATATATAATCACCAAAGACCTACAGAATACCAAGAGAAGACTACTCAACATTCTGTCATAACGTACATGGGAAAAGGATCCCAGCAAGAACAGACATATGTATATGTGTAAAAGAACCACATCTTGCACACCTGCAACAAGCCAAACATTGTAATCAAACATGCTGTGATTAAAAAAATAAAAAAATTAAATTAAGAAAACGAACAAGAAGTAGTGAGACAAACTTAAGGGGCCTTCTCCTGGCACATTCCATTCTAAATTACAACCTAGAACACGACTTCCATTGAGGCTCTGCTGCCCTAGTAACCAGATTTGGTAAGGGAGAACTGCTGCCCCCTTGTGGCCGTTTCACACAACAGCACCTTTAATCCCAGCGCTAATGGTCAGTTGATATTCAAAATCATTGCAGGCCTGTAAATGACACCTGCCCTGAAAACAAATCCTGGGGTCATATATCGACCAAAAAATTCAAAAGACGTCCATATTTCAAAACGACACTTTCAAGAGGCATATTTTGTTCTGCATATTTGTTCTGCACATTAGGGTTCTGCTTCTTTTTCTTTCTTTCTTTCTTTGTTAAAAAAAAAAAACGGGAATGGAAAAAGGCAACCCTCAGAATGGGAGAAAATATTTGCAAACGAATCCACGGACAAAGGTTTAATCTCCAATATATATAACAGCTCATGCAGCTTAATATTAAAAAAAAACAAACAACCCAATACAAAAATGGGCAGAAGATCTAAATAGACGTTTCTTCAAAGAAGACACAGAGATGGCCAAGACGCACATGAAAAGCTGCTCAACATCACTCATCATTAGAGAAATGCACATCAAAACTACAGTGAGGTATCACCTCACACCTGTTAGAATGGGCATCATCAGAAAATGTACAAACAACAAATGCTGGCGAGGGTGTGGACCAAAGGAACCCTCTTCCACTATTGGTGGGAATGTAAATTGATACAGTCACTATGGAGAACAGCATGGAGGTTCCTTAAAAAACTAAAAATAGAATTACCATAGGATCCAGCAATCCCACTTCTGGGCATATAGCCAGAGAAAACCATAAATGAAAAAGACACATTCACCACAATGTTCATTGCAGCACTATTTACAATAGCCAGGTAATGGAAGCAACCTAAATGCCCACAGACAGACGAACGGATAATGATGTGGTCCATCTATGAAACGGAATATTACTCAGCCATAAAAAGGAACGAAACTGGGTCATCTGTGGAGACGTCGACGGATCTAGAGACTGTCATACAGAGTGAAGTAAGTCAGAAGGAGAAAAACAAATATTGTATATTAATGCATATATGTGGAACCTAGAAAAATGGTACAGATGACCCGGTTTGCAGGGCAGAAATAGAGACACAGAGGTAGAGAACAAACGTATGGACACCAAGAGGGGGGAAGCCATGGGTTGTTGGTGGTGGGATGAGTCGGGAGATTGGGATTGTCCTGTATACATGTATATGCATAAAATAGATAACTAATAATAATCCTGCTGAATAAAAAAATAAACTTAAATTTCAAAATTTTAAAAAATAAATAAAATTTTAAAATAAAACGGAAAAAAGTTCTTCCCTTCACACAGATGTATTTATAGGAATGAATTATTTCCATGCTTATATCTATAAATACATAGAAGAGGAATAAAATCTAACTTGAAGCAAAAAAGAAAAAAAAAAAAAACCAGAACCCACCAGTTATACACAGGAAAACCCTATCAGGGCACTGGCTCCAGCGGCAAACAATTCTGAAGTTGGTCAGAGGTGGGGAATCATCTCCCATGCAGCCAGCAGCCCCCCCACCCCCGCAAGGAGCGTCCTCATTGCAAAGCTGGGGGACCGTGCCGAGGCGTCTGTGAGTAAACGTGAGCCGAGCCCCAGGCCAGCTGCTGCTGAACTGTTCCCACCCTTCCCAGGTAAAACACCTGAATATGTCCAAGGACTTGAAAGCCCAGAGGAAGGGCCGTGGAGCCACAGCAGCGACAGCACGCAGGCCGACTTGGTGCCTGCAGGCCAGCCAGGATGGTCCTGGCCCCGGGCGCTCTTCTGGAAGCTTTCCATTTCCCTGCCTGAGATACTCCTCCTGTCCCAGCCCCCACTGCTTTTTTCCTTCCTCACCTCTGCCCGGGGAGAAATTCCAACGGAAGGTATGGGTGACACATCCTCTTCTTTAGCAGGTGGCAGCCCGGCAACTCCTGCAGAAAGTCCAGCAGAGCCCCACTCACACCGGGCCACCCACAGAGCCGTGGCCCCTCCCTCCCTCCCACCAGCACAGCCCCGAGACTGCTGACGGGGCAGAGAATATGGCGTCAGGCACAGCTGCAGGGGCTCTTGCTGCCTGGAGCCGTGTTTATATGGACCTCAACCCAGGCACACCTGGGGAGGGCTGGCCGGCAGGGTCAGGCTGCCCAGGTCAGCCCATCCTCACCCCTCAGGGACTCACATTGCAGAAAATGGACCTCGCTGAACCGGCCAGGTCCAAGGAACAGGTGTGGGCTCCTGAGAGTCTGGATAGACAAGGGGCTGCAGCTCCGGCTTGTTTTCTAATCCTTTTATCTGGCCCATGAGTGGGAGACAACTTCAAGAAGACCCTCTCCTAATGAGAGGAACCCAGGAGTCAGGGAGAGGAGGGGTGATGGGTGGAGACAGAGGCCTGGTGCCCCGGCTGCGGTGGAAGCCTCTGGAAGACCAGGCAGAGGGAGGCCGCACAGAGTGATGCCCAGGGTCACAGACCTGTCGGAGCTGCTGTTTGTTAGCTCAAGTCCTGCTCTGAGGTGCTCTGTGTCAGCTCTGAGTGACAGGTGATCTGGGCTGCTCTGCAATGAGGGCTACGTGCACGGTACCTGTGTGCCCAGCCCTGCCGGGGTACCTGCCCAGGGCAGCTCCGTATCCTGGGAGGGGCCTGACCACGAGAGCGCCATGGGCTGCTGGGGAGGGGGGCCTGCCCAGGTGAGCTCCATATCCTGGGATTGCCCTGACCACGAGAGCCCCGTGGGCTGCTGGGGACCTGGTAAACGATGTCGGGACAGTCAGTGAAGCCACCGAGGATATACATCCGGTAGTTCCTAATTCCTACACCCTGCTGGTCATTCTACCATCCACCAGGACACGGTATTCTGTATGAGACTTCAGTGATGCCTTCTTCTGGATTCCATTGGTCCCCGAAAGGCTCTGCTGCCCTAGTAACCAGATTTGGGAATGGAGAAATGCTGCCGCCTTGTGGCCGTTTGCCACAACAGCAGCTTTAAACCCAGTGCTCATGGTCACTAAATATTCACACTCATTGCAGCCTGTAAATGGCACCTGCCCTGAAAAACAATCCTGGGGTCGAAAATGGACCCAAAACTTCTAAAGAGGGCAACCATGCAAGAGGACAATTTCAAGAGGTTAATTGTACTCTCCGTTTTTTTCTGTTTTTCTGTACCAGAAATTTAAAACGGCCCCTCCGCCACGCCCCGGTACCCGAGGCCTCCGTTGCCCTGCCTGGGCGGGCGGCGGGGCGCTGCCGGGGCGGGCTGGCCGCGGGGATGGCGGTAAGGCGCAAGGACAAGCGAAGCTGGGCCTCAAGAGGCAGCCCGCGGTCCCCGCCCCCGTCTATGGCCATACCACCCTGAACGCGCCCGATCTCGTCTGATCTCGGAAGCTAAGCAGGGTCGGACCTGGTTAGTACTTGGATGGGAGACCGCCTGGGAATACCGGGTGCTGTAGGCTTTTGGCCTCCCGCTGCGGCTCCGCCTTCTCCTTTAGTCGCCCGCGGCGGTGGCCGCCAGCTCCGCCCCCCGCCGGGCAATGCTGCAGGCCCCACCTCCTCCGCCCCCCCCCTCGCCAACACCACCACAGAGCGCCAGAGGGGCCGCTCCATGCGGCCCGAAGGCGGCCCTGGAAGGCAGCGGCACACCCGACGCTCCGGGGGTGGCTGGCCCGGACCCAGACTCCGCCGCGGGCCCGGGTGCCGTCCGTGCGGCCCGCGAGCCCCTCCACCTGCACCTGGCCGGCCCCACCGGCGCCCAGCCCCGGCGCCGCCACCTGTCCGCCGGTGTGGCTCTCCGCAGCTCTCTCCGGATAAAGCTGGATAAAGGTCTGGATGGGAAGGAGGGGCAGTGATTCAGCCTATTGCTCTTAGTGCCCCTCCCCCACACTCAGGAGCCCTTTGTGACAAGGCCACAGCTCTGTGATGCAGGCCTGGGGCCTGCCATCAAGTGAACTCCCAGGGCTCTGTTGCCTGAGGGCGGCAATGCAGTTCAGAAGACGGAGAATCTCTTTTCTTTGAAAAACACTGTTGCTATCTGGCTGAGATCCAGCCCAACTTCCTGGGTGATTGATATCATCCTTGGCTTCCTGTGTGGACTGGGGCTCTTCCTCGTGTTACTCCCCTGCTTCCAGAGTAATCCATTCTTAGCACCACCTAGGAAACCTAGAAACATCAGGAAGCATCAAGTAGAGCTGAAGGGGAGGAGCAGGAGTAGGAAGAAAAGTCGATCTTTGAAAGCTTGCAGAGATTGCCTGGAGGAACTGGAGGGGACTCACAACCTGGCTTCACCTCTGCGGAGCTGCCTGGGGAGGCTTCCTGGCAAGGGCAACTTTCATCAGCTCTCATGGCAAGACCCTCCTGGTGAGATGTGCAAAGCAGTGCCTGCTGGAGCCTGTGGAGGATACTGCTTGAAGGGTTGGGAACCCTGCAGGAACACCTCCTGTAGGGTTTCCTTCCTGGTTCAAGACACTCGAGAGGTGCTGGAAGCACATATTACAAGGTTTTGGGTAAAGCACGGGTGGACCCTACCCCTCAAGGTCCTCAAGCCCATCAATCTCTTGAAGTCGACAAAGTTCCAACCCTCCACCACCCTGCGGTTAGCCTCGTCCCCTTCAGCCACCTGTGTATCTGGGTCCCACTCAACAGTCACGTTTGCCGAGTTCGCGGAGAAACCTCCTCAGGCTCATTCAGGAGAGAAGGTGAGAACAGAAGAGTCCGTTCCTGCCCTGAAGAGGCCTCTCCTTGTCCCCTCCACTGTGTGTAAGGAAATCCAGAGTGCCCTGGGAGCGATTCCACCTGGTGACTACCATGGGCCCTCAAAGGCTTCTCTGACTGCACAGCAGGGCAGGCCACCTTCTCAGTCCCTCACACTCAGCCTTGTGGGCAGAACCTGGAAGAGTGAGACTGTGGAGTGGGTCAAGAGGGACAGCCTAGAGCCAGGTCCAAGTTCAGCAATGGTCAGGAATGAGCCAAGAGAGGAGAGTGGTGGTCAGGCCTCAGGAGACCCCTGCCATAGGGTAACAGTGATGGAGGTGAACTTAGGATCCCAATCTTTGAGAGGTGAAGAGGCCAGGGAGGCTGTGGAGGACAAGGAGTCTCCTGCTCTTCAACCACAGTCTAGTGTTATCTTGGAAACCAAAGTGTTGACAAAATCCCAAACCACAAATGCACCTATGAGGAGTTTAGAGGTGCCAGGGGCCAGTAAAAGTTTCCTACAACCTAGAATGTCTGTTTTCCAACATCTAGGTGAGCCATGCCTTAACATGGAGGTTGCTAGTGAGTTTAACTCCAAAGTAAAGGTACAGTCAGACAACCAGCTTCAGGACTTCCCCAAACACAGGTTCCTTGCTGCAGACAACTTGGCTTCTCAGGTGCCTCAGTGCCATCCCCAGAGAGTCCCCACCAGAGACACGTTAGCTTCCCAGGAGCCAAGTGGCCTTATGGAAGGTCAAAGGAGCAACCTAGGGCAGCAGGAGCCCAAAACTTCAAAACTCCAAGACTCATGGAAGAGCCAGAGCAAGATGATTGCCCCTACTTACAAAAGAGAGGACTGTAGGAGGCATAACCCAGGAGAGCACGAAGAGAGGTTTAAAGAATGAGGGACCCCTCAAGCTAGAAGTATGAGCCGCCCTGCCCAGCTCAGGGGCATAACAGACTCTATTGGGAGCAGATGTCTCCAGCTCATGCCAGAGAAGAAATATAGCCCTCCAGAAAGCCTCTTCAGAAAAAGGATGAGGCTATTTTTAAAGTGGATATTCCCCAATAAAAAAGTCAATGGTCGAGATGCTCTGCAAAAAAAAAAAAAAAGCCCATATCAGCCACTGCCCGGAGTCACGGATCAGTCAAAAGCAGATCAATCTTGAAGAGTGAGACTGCTGAGGGTCAGGCACTCATGACAGCTGTTGGACAGATCGTAGAAGAAAAAAGAGCAATTCACCATGGACTTCATGCCACAGAGTTAAATGAGCACAGAGTGGAATTCCAAGTCCCAGTATGTGGGGGTTTCTGCTACCATAGGCTTACCTCCTACCCAGAGCAAGGGAGAATGATGGGTTCTACAGCCTGCAGTCATAAAGCCACCTCCAAGGGCCAGAGTTGTTCTGTCAGGGAAAGGGAAGTCAGACACCAACATAGTTTGAAAAGTGTAAGGTTCGACGATGAGCAGCTGGGCCTAAGGTGCCTCCCATCCTTGTCCCCCAGGAAGAGTGTGTTTCCAGTTAGTACCTGCCAGTATGGGCCAAGGATTCCAGGTGCCCCAGCCCGCCATAAACACTGTCCAAGGCATTGTCATCTTTGGGGAGGTGTCTTGCCTGGTCGACAGTAAAATCCTTCTTTAGTCTTCCCTTTAGTAGGAAAACATGTCTCCAAGTAACAATTCAGTCCATGTAGAGAAAATGATTTTCTCATTAGCACATCCAAGATATTTAATGTTCCCCAATACATATATATATATTTTTTTTCTAATAAAAGCATAGTGTAATGGCAAAAAAAAAAGAAATTTAAAACGGCATGGAAAAATGCTGAACGTTAGGAATAATTAAAGATATGCAAATCCAAATTACAAAAACCTATCCGCTCACACCAGTCAGAATGGCCATCAGCAAGAATTCTGCAAAAAGTAAATGCTGAAGGGGTTTTAGAGAAATGCCTACCCTTGGTCCAAAGTGGGACATGGTAAGAGCCAGTAATGAAAACAAAAATGAGGTGCCTTGTAAAGGTAAATACTGAGCTACCATTCAATCAAGCATACCCACTGCTGGGCCTATCGCCTGAGGGGATGAGAATCAAAAAAACACAGGCTGGGCTTCACTGGTGGCGCAGTGGTTGAGAGCCCGCCTGCCAATGCAGGGGACACGCGTTCATGCTCCGGGTCGGGAAGATCCCACGTGCCGCGGAGCGGCTTGTCCCGTGAGCTAGGGCTGCTGGGCCTGCGCGTCCGGAGCCTGTGCTCTGCAATGGGAGGGTCCACCGCAGTGAGAGGCCCACGTACCGCAAAAAAAAAAAAAAAAAAACAAACAAAAAACAAAAAAAACAAAGACTGGCAATCCTCCACTCCAGCAATATTTACCATAGCCAACACTTGGAAGCTACGAAAATGTCCATCAACAGAGGAATGCACAAAGAAGAAGTGGTCCATGTACACAATGGAATATGACTCCAATAAAAATATATATATATAAATACAATTTATAAAACAAACATAAGTAAGGAGACATCAGCTTTTGGGGGCACATTCCACTCTAATATATAACCGAGGAACACCACTGCCTGGATGGTCTGTTTCCCTAGTTCCCTGGTTGGGAAAAGCAGAAATGCTGCCGCCCTCTGGCCGTTACCTGCAACAGCAGCTTTAAGACCTGTGCTAAGGGTCACTTCATATGCAGCAGTACTGGTGGGCTGTAAATGAAACCTGCCCTCAAAACGTCTTGAGGGAGGTAATGGCCAAAATATTTCTAAATGTCACACACACTTCACGAAGACAATTTGAAGAGGTAAGCTGTACTCACAGTTGAAGAAAAGAAGGACATGCCAGAAAGCTCAATTTCAAGGGATTATGAGACGCATGCAAATCCAGCCACAAAGTGGTATCGGCTCACACTAGTCAGAACACACATCAGCAAAAAAACTACAAACAAAAAATGCTGAAGGTGTTGTGGAGAAGTGCATACCCTCAACTTTAAGCGGGACGTAACCTGGAAAGAGCCACTAATGAGAACAGACTGGAGGTGCCTCTACAAGGTAAACATTCCGCTACCATATGATCCAGCAGGCCCACTCCTGGGCCTATAACCTAAGAAGACAGAATTGGAAAGACACAGGCAGGCAAATGTGCATTGCCGCAGCATTACAATAGCCATGACGTGGAAGCAACCAAAAAGTCCATCAACAGATGAGTGGACAAAGAAGAGCTGGTACATGTACAGAGAGAATATTAGCCAAGGAAGAAAAGGACACCATGCCATTTGCAGCACCGTAGATGAGTCTAGAGGTGATCACGTGACTTGTAGTAAGTCAGAAAGAGAAAGACACGTATCGTAGGATATCACTTATAGATGTTACCTAAAAATTGATACCAGTGAAGATATTTCCACAGAGAAGGGCAATCCCAGATTCATTAAACAAACTTATGGATCACCAACGGAAAGGTGTGAGGATTGGATACATTACGAGATTGGGGTGAACAGACATATACAAACACAGGTGAAATATATAATCACCAAAGACCTACAGAATACCAAGAGAAGACTACTCAACATTCTGTCATAACGTACATGGGAAAAGGATCCCAGCAAGAACAGACATATGTATATGTGTAAAAGAACCACATCTTGCACACCTGCAACAAGCCAAACATTGTAATCAAACATGCTGTGATTAAAAAAATAAAAAAATTAAATTAAGAAAACGAACAAGAAGTAGTGAGACAAACTTAAGGGGCCTTCTCCTGGCACATTCCATTCTAAATTACAACCTAGAACACGACTTCCATTGAGGCTCTGCTGCCCTAGTAACCAGATTTGGTAAGGGAGAACTGCTGCCCCCTTGTGGCCGTTTCACACAACAGCACCTTTAATCCCAGCGCTAATGGTCAGTTGATATTCAAAATCATTGCAGGCCTGTAAATGACACCTGCCCTGAAAACAAATCCTGGGGTCATATATCGACCAAAAAATTCAAAAGACGTCCATATTTCAAAACGACACTTTCAAGAGGCATATTTTGTTCTGCATATTTGTTCTGCACATTAGGGTTCTGCTTCTTTTTCTTTCTTTCTTTCTTTATTAAAAAAAAAAAACGGGAATGGAAAAAGGCAACCCTCAGAATGGGAGAAAATATTTGCAAACGAATCCACGGACAAAGGTTTAATCTCCAATATATATAACAGCTCATGCAGCTTAATATTAAAAAAAAACAAACAACCCAATACAAAAATGGGCAGAAGATCTAAATAGACGTTTCTTCAAAGAAGACACAGAGATGGGCAAGACGCACATGAAAAGCTGCTCAACATCACTCATCATTAGAGAAATGCACATCAAAACTACAGTGAGGTATCACCTCACACCTGTTAGAATGGGCATCATCAGAAAATGTACAAACAACAAATGCTGGGGAGGGTGTGGACCAAAGGAACCCTCTTCCACTATTGGTGGGAATGTAAATTGATACAGTCACTATGGAGAACAGCATGGAGGTTCCTTAAAAAACTAAAAATAGAATTACCATAGGATCCAGCAATCCCACTTCTGGGCATATAGCCAGAGAAAACCATAAATGAAAAAGACACATTCACCACAATGTTCATTGCAGCACTATTTACAATAGCCAGGTAATGGAAGCAACCTAAATGCCCACAGACAGACGAACGGATAATGATGTGGTCCATCTATGAAACGGAATATTACTCAGCCATAAAAAGGAACGAAACTGGGTCATCTGTGGAGACGTCGACGGATCTAGAGACTGTCATACAGAGTGAAGTAAGTCAGAAGGAGAAAAACAAATATTGTATATTAATGCATATATGTGGAACCTAGAAAAATGGTACAGATGACCCGGTTTGCAGGGCAGAAATAGAGACACAGAGGTAGAGAACAAACGTATGGACACCAAGAGGGGGGAAGCCATGGGTTGTTGGTGGTGGGATGAGTCGGGAGATTGGGATTGTCCTGTATACATGTATATGCATAAAATAGATAACTAATAATAATCCTGCTGAATAAAAAAATAAACTTAAATTTCAAAATTTTAAAAACTAAATAAAATTTTAAAATAAAACGGAAAAAAGTTCTTCCCTTCACACAGATGTATTTATAGGAATGAATTATTTCCATGCTTATATCTATAAATACATAGAAGAGGAATAAAATCTAACTTGAAGCAAAAAAGAAAAAAAAAAAACCAGAACCCACCAGTTATACACAGGAAAACCCTATCAGGGCACTGGCTCCAGCGGCAAACAATTCTGAAGTTGGTCAGAGGTGGGGAATCATCTCCCATGCAGCCAGCAGCCCCCCCACCCCCGCAAGGAGCGTCGTCATTGCAAAGCTGGGGGACCGTGCCGAGGCGTCTGTGAGTCAACGTGAGCCGAGCCCCAGGCCAGCTGCTGCTGAACTGTTCCCACCCTTCCCAGGTAAAACACCTGAATATGTCCAAGGACTTGAAAGCCCAGAGGAAGGGCCGTGGAGCCACAGCAGCGACAGCACGCAGGCCGACTTGGTGCCTGCAGGCCAGCCAGGATGGTCCTGGCCCCGGGCGCTCTTCTGGAAGCTTTCCATTTCCCTGCCTGAGATACTCCTCCTGTCCCAGCCCCCACTGCTTTTTTCCTTCCTCACCTCTGCCCGGGGAGAAATTCCAACGGAAGGTATGGGTGACACATCCTCTTCTTTAGCAGGTGGCAGCCCGGCAACTCCTGCAGAAAGTCCAGCAGAGCCCCACTCACACCGGGCCACCCACAGAGCCGTGGCCCCTCACTCCCTCCCACCAGCACAGCCCCGAGACTGCTGACGGGGCAGAGAATATGGCGTCAGGCACAGCTGCAGGGGCTCTTGCTGCCTGGAGCCGTGTTTATATGGACCTCAACCCAGGCACACCTGGGGAGGGCTGGCCGGCAGGGTCAGGCTGCCCAGGTCAGCCCATCCTCACCCCTCAGGGACTCACATTGCAGAAAATGGACCTCGCTGAACCGGCCAGGTCCAAGGAACAGGTGTGGGCTCCTGAGAGTCTGGATAGACAAGGGGCTGCAGCTCCGGCTTGTTTTCTAATCCTTTTATCTGGCCCATGAGTGGGAGACAACTTCAAGAAGACCCTCTCCTAATGAGAGGAACCCAGGAGTCAGGGAGAGGAGGGGTGATGGGTGGAGACAGAGGCCTGGTGCCCCGGCTGCGGTGGAAGCCTCTGGAAGACCAGGCAGAGGGAGGCCGCACAGAGTGATGCCCAGGGTCACAGACCTGTCGGAGCTGCTGTTTGTTAGCTCAAGTCCTGCTCCGAGGTGCTCTGTGTCAGCTCTGAGTGACAGGTGATCTGGGCTGCTCTGCAATGAGGGCTACGTGCACGGTACCTGTGTGCCCAGCCCTGCCGGGGTACCTGCCCAGGGCAGCTCCGTATCCTGGGAGGGGCCTGACCACGAGAGCGCCATGGGCTGCTGGGGAGGGGGGGCCTGCCCAGGTGAGCTCCATATCCTGGGATTGCCCTGACCACGAGAGCCCCGTGGGCTGCTGGGGACCTGGTAAACGATGTCGGGACAGTCAGTGAAGCCACCGAGGATATACATCCGGTAGTTCCTAATTCCTACACCCTGCTGGTCGTTCTACCATCCACCAGGACACGGTATTCTGTATGAGACTTCAGTGATGCCTTCTTCTGGATTCCATTGGTCCCCGAAAGGCTCTGCTGCCCTAGTAACCAGATTTGGGAATGGAGAAATGCTGCCGCCTTGTGGCCGTTTGCCACAACAGCAGCTTTAAACCCAGTGCTCATGGTCACTAAATATTCACACTCATTGCAGCCTGTAAATGGCACCTGCCCTGAAAAACAATCCTGGGGTCGAAAATGGACCCAAAACTTCTAAAGAGGGCAACCATGCAAGAGGACAATTTCAAGAGGTTAATTGTACTCTCCGTTTTTTTCTGTTTTTCTGTACCAGAAATTTAAAACGGCCCCTCCGCCACGCCCCGGTACCCGAGGCCTCCGTTGCCCTGCCTGGGCGGGCGGCGGGGCGCTGCCGGGGCGGGCTGGCCGCGGGGATGGCGGTAAGGCGCAAGGACAAGCGAAGCTGGGCCTCAAGAGGCAGCCCGCGGTCCCCGCCCCCGTCTATGGCCATACCACCCTGAACGCGCCCGATCTCGTCTGATCTCGGAAGCTAAGCAGGGTCGGACCTGGTTAGTACTTGGATGGGAGACCGCCTGGGAATACCGGGTGCTGTAGGCTTTTGGCCTCCCGCTGCGGCTCCGCCTTCTCCTTTAGTCGCCCGCGGCGGTGGCCGCCAGCTCCGCCCCCCGCCGGGCAACGCTGCAGGCCCCACCTCCTCCGCCCCCCCCCTCGCCAACACCACCACAGAGCGCCAGAGGGGCCGCTCCATGCGGCCCGAAGGCGACCCTGGAAGGCAGCGGCACACCCGACGCTCCGGGGGTGGCTGGCCCGGACCCAGACTCCGCCGCGGGCCCGGGTGCCGTCCGTGCGGCCCGCGAGCCCCTCCACCTGCACCTGGCCGGCCCCACCGGCGCCCAGCCCCGGCGCCGCCACCTGTCCGCCGGTGTGGCTCTCCGCAGCTCTCTCCGGATAAAGCTGGATAAAGGTCTGGATGGGAAGGAGGGGCAGTGATTCAGCCTATTGCTCTTAGTGCCCCTCCCCCACACTCAGGAGCCCTTTGTGACAAGGCCACAGCTCTGTGATGCAGGCCTGGGGCCTGCCATCAAGTGAACTCCCAGGGCTCTGTTGCCTGAGGGCGGCAATGCAGTTCAGAAGACGGAGAATCTCTTTTCTTTGAAAAACACTGTTGCTATCTGGCTGAGATCCAGCCCAACTTCCTGGGTGATTGATATCATCCTTGGCTTCCTGTGTGGACTGGGGCTCTTCCTCGTGTTACTCCCCTGCTTCCAGAGTAATCCATTCTTAGCACCACCTAGGAAACCTAGAAACATCAGGAAGCATCAAGTAGAGCTGAAGGGGAGGAGCAGGAGTAGGAAGAAAAGTCGATCTTTGAAAGCTTGCAGAGATTGCCTGGAAGAACTGGAGGGGACTCACAACCTGGCTTCACCTCTGCGGAGCTGCCTGGGGAGGCTTCCTGGCAAGGGCAACTTTCATCAGCTCTCATGGCAAGACCCTCCTGGTGAGATGTGCAAAGCAGTGCCTGCTGGAGCCTGTGGAGGATACTGCTTGAAGGGTTGGGAACCCTGCAGGAACACCTCCTGTAGGGTTTCCTTCCTGGTTCAAGACACTCGAGAGGTGCTGGAAGCACATATTACAAGGTTTTGGGTAAAGCACGGGTGGACCCTACCCCTCAAGGTCCTCAAGCCCATCAATCTCTTGAAGTCGACAAAGTTCCAACCCTCCACCACCCTGCGGTTAGCCTCGTCCCCTTCAGCCACCTGTGTATCTGGGTCCCACTCAACAGTCACGTTTGCCGAGTTCGCGGAGAAACCTCCTCAGGCTCATTCAGGAGAGAAGGTGAGAACAGAAGAGTCCGTTCCTGCCCTGAAGAGGCCTCTCCTTGTCCCCTCCACTGTGTGTAAGGAAATCCAGAGTGCCCTGGGAGCGATTCCACCTGGTGACTACCATGGGCCCTCAAAGGCTTCTCTGACTGCACAGCAGGGCAGGCCACCTTCTCAGTCCCTCACACTCAGCCTTGTGGGCAGAACCTGGAAGAGTGAGACTGTGGAGTGGGTCAAGAGGGACAGCCTAGAGCCAGGTCCAAGTTCAGCAATGGTCAGGAATGAGCCAAGAGAGGAGAGTGGTGGTCAGGCCTCAGGAGACCCCTGCCATAGGGTAACAGTGATGGAGGTGAACTTAGGATCCCAATCTTTGAGAGGTGAAGAGGCCAGGGAGGCTGTGGAGGACAAGGAGTCTCCTGCTCTTCAACCACAGTCTAGTGTTATCTTGGAAACCAAAGTGTTGACAAAATCCCAAACCACAGATGTACCTATGAGGAGTTTAGAGGTGCCAGGGGCCAGTAAAAGTTTCCTACAACCTAGAATGTCTGTTTTCCAACATCTAGGTGAGCCATGCCTTAACATGGAGGTTGCTAGTGAGTTTAACTCCAAAGTAAAGGTACAGTCAGACAACCAGATTCAGGACTTCCCCAAACACAGGTTCCTTGCTGCAGACAACTTGGCTTCTCAGGTGCCTCAGTGCCATCCCCAGAGAGTTCCCACCAGAGACACGTTAGCTTCCCAGGAGCCAAGTGGCCTTATGGAAGGTCAAAGGAGCAACCTAGGGCAGCAGGAGCCCAAAACTTCAAAACTCCAAGACTCATGGAAGAGCCAGAGCAAGATGATTGCCCCTACTTACAAAAGAGAGGACCGTAGGAGGCATAACCCAGGAGAGCACGAAGAGAGGTTTAAAGAATGAGGGACCCCTCAAGCTGGAAGTATGAGCCGCCCTGCCCAGGTCAGGGGCATAACAGACTCTATTGGGAGCAGATGTCTCCAGCTCATGCCAGAGAAGAAATATAGCCCTCCAGAAAGCCTCTTCAGAAAAAGGATGAGGCTATTTTTAAAGTGGATTTTCCCCAATAAAAAAGTCAATGGTCGAGATGCTCTGCAAAGAAAAAAAAAAAAAACCCATATCAGCCACTGCCCAGAGTCACGGATCAGTCAAAAGCAGATCAATCTTGTAGAGTGAGACTGCTGAGGGTCAGGCACTCATGACAGCTGTTGGACAGATCGTAGAAGAAAAAAGAGCAATTCACCATGGACTTCATGCCACAGAGTTAAATGAGCACAGAGTGGAATTCCAAGTCCCAGTATGTGGGGGTTTCTGCTACCATAGGCTTACCTCCTACCCAGAGCAAGGGAGAATGATGGGTTCTACAGCCTGCAGTCATAAAGCCACCTCCAAGGGCCAGAGTTGTTCTGTCAGGGAAAGGGAAGTCAGACACCAACATAGTTTGAAAAGTGTAAGGTTCGACGATGAGCAGCTGGGCCTAAGGTGCCTCCCATCCTTGTCCCCCAGGAAGAGTGTGTTTCCAGTTAGTACCTGCCAGTATGGGCCAAGGATTCCAGGTGCCCCAGCCCGCCATAAACACTGTCCAAGGCATTGTCATCTTTGGGGAGGTGTCTTGCCTGGTCGACAGTAAAATCCTTCTTTAGTCTTCCCTTTAGTAGGAAAACATGTCTCCAAGTAAAAATTCAGTCCATGTAGAGAAAATGATTTTCTCATTAGCACATCCAAGATATTTAATGTTCCCCAATACATATATATATATATATTTTTTTCTAATAAAAGCATAGTGTAATGGCAAAAAAAAAAGAAATTTAAAACGGCATGGAAAAATGCTGAACATTAGGAATAATTAAAGATATGCAAATCCAAATTACAAAAACCTATCCGCTCACACCAGTCAGAATGGCCATCAGCAAGAATTCTGCAAAAAGTAAATGCTGAAGGGGTTTTAGAGAAATGCCTACCCTTGGTCCAAAGTGGGACATGGTAAGAGCCAGTAATGAAAACAAAAATGAGGTGCCTTGTAAAGGTAAATACTGAGCTACCATTCAATCAAGCATACCCACTGCTGGGCCTATCGCCTGAGGGGATGAGAATCAAAAAAACACAGGCTGGGCTTCACTGGTGGCGCAGTGGTTGAGAGCCCGCCTGCCAATGCAGGGGACACGCGTTCATGCTCCGGGTCGGGAAGATCCCACATGCCGCGGAGCGGCTTGTCCCGTGAGCTAGGGCTGCTGGGCCTGCGCGTCCGGAGCCTGTGCTCTGCATTGGGAGGGTCCACCGCAGTGAGAGGCCCACGTACCGCAAAAAAAAAACAAAACAAAACAAAAAAAAACCCACAGGCTGGCAATCCTCCACTCCAGCAATATTTACCATAGCCAACACTTGGAAGCTACGAAAGTGTCCATCATCAGAGGAATGCACAAAGAAGAAGTGGTCCATGTACACAATGGAATATGACTCCAATAAAAATATATATATAAATACAATTTATAAAACAAACATAAGTAAGGAGACATCAGCTTTTGGGGGCACATTCCACTCTAATATATAACCGAGGAACACCACTGCCCGGATGGTCTGTTTCCCTAGTTCCCTGGTTGGGAAAAGCAGAAATGCTGCCGCCCTCTGGCCGTTACCTGCAACAGCAGCTTTAAGACCTGTGCTAAGGGTCACTTCATATGCAGCAGTACTGGTGGGCTGTAAATGAAACCTGCCCTCAAAACGTCTTGAGGGAGGTAATGGCCAAAATATTTCTAAATGTCACACACACTTCACGAAGACAATTTGAAGAGGTAAGCTGTACTCACAGTTGAAGAAAAGAAGGACATGCCAGAAAGCTCAATTTCAAGGGATTATGAGACGCATGCAAATCCAGCCACAAAGTGGTATCGGCTCACACTAGTCAGAACACACATCAGCAAAAAAACTACAAACAAAAAATGCTGAAGGTGTTGTGGAGAAGTGCATACCCTCAACTTTAAGCGGGACGTAACCTGGAAAGAGCCACTAATGAGAACAGACTGGAGGTGCCTCTACAAGGTAAACATTCCGCTACCATATGATCCAGCAGGCCCACTCCTGGGCCTATAACCTAAGAAGACAGAATTGGAAAGACACAGGCAGGCAAATGTGCATTGCCGCAGCATTACAATAGCCATGACGTGGAAGCAACCAAAAAGTCCATCAACAGATGAGTGGACAAAGAAGAGCTGGTACATGTACAGAGAGAATATTAGCCAAGGAAGAAAAGGACACCATGCCATTTGCAGCACCGTAGATGAGTCTAGAGGTGATCACGTGACTTGTAGTAAGTCAGAAAGAGAAAGACACGTATCGTAGGATATCACTTATAGATGTTACCTAAAAATTGATACCAGTGAAGATATTTCCACAGAGAAGGGCAATCCCAGATTCATTAAACAAACTTATGGATCACCAACGGAAAGGTGTGAGGATTGGATACATTACGAGATTGGGGTGAACAGACATATACAAACACAGGTGAAATATATAATCACCAAAGACCTACAGAATACCAAGAGAAGACTACTCAACATTCTGTCATAACGTACATGGGAAAAGGATCCCAGCAAGAACAGACATATGTATATGTGTAAAAGAACCACATCTTGCACACCTGCAACAAGCCAAACATTGTAATCAAACATGCTGTGATTAAAAAAATAAAAAAATTAAATTAAGAAAACGAACAAGAAGTAGTGAGACAAACTTAAGGGGCCTTCTCCTGGCACATTCCATTCTAAATTACAACCTAGAACACGACTTCCATTGAGGCTCTGCTGCCCTAGTAACCAGATTTGGTAAGGGAGAACTGCTGCCCCCTTGTGGCCGTTTCACACAACAGCACCTTTAATCCCAGCGCTAATGGTCAGTTGATATTCAAAATCATTGCAGGCCTGTAAATGACACCTGCCCTGAAAACAAATCCTGGGGTCATATATCGACCAAAAAATTCAAAAGACGTCCATATTTCAAAACGACACTTTCAAGAGGCATATTTTGTTCTGCATATTTGTTCTGCACATTAGGGTTCTGCTTCTTTTTCTTTCTTTCTTTCTTTATTAAAAAAAAAAAAAACGGGAATGGAAAAAGGCAACCCTCAGAATGGGAGAAAATATTTGCAAACGAATCCACGGACAAAGGTTTAATCTCCAATATATATAACAGCTCATGCAGCTTAATATTAAAAAAAAAACAAACAACCCAATACAAAAATGGGCAGAAGATCTAAATAGACGTTTCTTCAAGGAAGACAAAGAGATGGCCAAGACGCACATGAAAAGCTGCTCAACATCACTCATCATTAGAAAAATGCACATCAAAACTACAGTGAGGTATCACCTCACACCTGTTAGAATGGGCATCATCAGAAAATGTACAAACAACAAATGCTGGGGAGGGTGTGGACCAAAGGAACCCTCTTCCACTATTGGTGGGAATGTAAATTGATACAGTCACTATGGAGAACAGCATGGAGGTTCCTTAAAAAACTAAAAATAGAATTACCATAGGATCCAGCAATCCCACTTCTGGGCATATAGCCAGAGAAAACCATAAATGAAAAAGACACATTCACCACAATGTTCATTGCAGCACTATTTACAATAGCCAGGTAATGGAAGCAACCTAAATGCCCACAGACAGACGAACGGATAATGATGTGGTCCATCTATGAAACGGAATATTACTCAGCCATAAAAAGGAACGAAACTGGGTCATCTGTGGAGACGTCGACGGATCTAGAGACTGTCATACAGAGTGAAGTAAGTCAGAAGGAGAAAAACAAATATTGTATATTAATGCATATATGTGGAACCTAGAAAAATGGTACAGATGACCCGGTTTGCAGGGCAGAAATAGAGACACAGAGGTAGAGAACAAACGTATGGACACCAAGAGGGGGGAAGCCATGGGTTGTTGGTGGTGGGATGAGTCGGGAGATTGGGATTGTCCTGTATACATGTATATGCATAAAATAGATAACTAATAATAATCCTGCTGAATAAAAAAATAAACTTAAATTTCAAAATTTTAAAAAATAAATAAAATTTTAAAATAAAACGGAAAAAAGTTCTTCCCTTCACACAGATGTATTTATAGGAATGAATTATTTCCATGCTTATATCTATAAATACATAGAAGAGGAATAAAATCTAACTTGAAGCAAAAAAGAAAAAAAAAAAAACCAGAACCCACCAGTTATACACAGGAAAACCCTATCAGGGCACTGGCTCCAGCGGCAAACAATTCTGAAGTTGGTCAGAGGTGGGGAATCATCTCCCATGCAGCCAGCAGCCCCCCCACCCCCGCAAGGAGCGTCGTCATTGCAAAGCTGGGGGACCGTGCCGAGGCGTCTGTGAGTCAACGTGAGCCGAGCCCCAGGCCAGCTGCTGCTGAACTGTTCCCACCCTTCCCAGGTAAAACACCTGAATATGTCCAAGGACTTGAAAGCCCAGAGGAAGGGCCGTGGAGCCACAGCAGCGACAGCACGCAGGCCGACTTGGTGCCTGCAGGCCAGCCAGGATGGTCCTGGCCCCGGGCGCTCTTCTGGAAGCTTTCCATTTCCCTGCCTGAGATACTCCTCCTGTCCCAGCCCCCACTGCTTTTTTCCTTCCTCACCTCTGCCCGGGGAGAAATTCCAATGGAAGGTATGGGTGACACATCCTCTTCTTTAGCAGGTGGCAGCCCGGCAACTCCTGCAGAAAGTCCAGCAGAGCCCCACTCACACCGGGCCACCCACAGAGCCGTGGCCCCTCCCTCCCTCCCACCAGCACAGCCCCGAGACTGCTGACGGGGCAGAGAATATGGCGTCAGGCACAGCTGCAGGGGCTCTTGCTGCCTGGAGCCGTGTTTATATGGACCTCAACCCAGGCACACCTGGGGAGGGCTGGCCGGCAGGGTCAGGCTGCCCAGGTCAGCCCATCCTCACCCCTCAGGGACTCACATTGCAGAAAATGGACCTCGCTGAACCGGCCAGGTCCAAGGAACAGGTGTGGGCTCCTGAGAGTCTGGATAGACAAGGGGCTGCAGCTCCGGCTTGTTTTCTAATCCTTTTATCTGGCCCATGAGTGGGAGACAACTTCAAGAAGACCCTCTCCTAATGAGAGGAACCCAGGAGTCAGGGAGAGGAGGGGTGATGGGTGGAGACAGAGGCCTGGTGCCCCGGCTGCGGTGGAAGCCTCTGGAAGACCAGGCAGAGGGAGGCCGCACAGAGTGATGCCCAGGGTCACAGACCTGTCGGAGCTGCTGTTTGTTAGCTCAAGTCCTGCTCCGAGGTGCTCTGTGTCAGCTCTGAGTGACAGGTGATCTGGGCTGCTCTGCAATGAGGGCTACGTGCACGGTACCTGTGTGCCAAGCCCTGCCGGGGTACCTGCCCAGGGCAGCTCCGTATCCTGGGAGGGGCCTGACCACGAGAGCACCATGGGCTGCTGGGGAGGGGGGGCCTGCCCAGGTGAGCTCCATATCCTGGGATTGCCCTGACCACGAGAGCCCCGTGGGCTGCTGGGGACCTGGTAAACGATGTCGGGACAGTCAGTGAAGCCACCGAGGATATACATCCGGTAGTTCCTAATTCCTACACCCTGCTGGTCATTCTACCATCCACCAGGACACGGTATTCTGTATGAGACTTCAGTGATGCCTTCTTCTGGATTCCATTGGTCCCCGAAAGGCTCTGCTGCCCTAGTAACCAGATTTGGGAATGGAGAAATGCTGCCGCCTTGTGGCCGTTTGCCACAACAGCAGCTTTAAACCCAGTGCTCATGGTCACTAAATATTCACACTCATTGCAGCCTGTAAATGGCACCTGCCCTGAAAAACAATCCTGGGGTCGAAAATGGACCCAAAACTTCTAAAGAGGGCAACCATGCAAGAGGACAATTTCAAGAGGTTAATTGTACTCTCCGTTTTTTTCTGTTTTTCTGTACCAGAAATTTAAAACGGCCCCTCCACCACGCCCCGGTACCCGAGGCCTCCGTTGCCCTGCCTGGGCGGGCGGCGGGGCGCTGCCGGGGCGGGCTGGCCGCGGGGATGGCGGTAAGGCGCAAAGACAAGCGAAGCTGGGCCTCAAGAGGCAGCCCGCGGTCCCCGCCCCCGTCTATGGCCATACCACCCTGAACGCGCCCGATCTCGTCTGATCTCGGAAGCTAAGCAGGGTCGGACCTGGTTAGTACTTGGATGGGAGACCGCCTGGGAATACCGGGTGCTGTAGGCTTTTGGCCTCCCGCTGCGGCTCCGCCTTCTCCTTTAGTCGCCCGCGGCGGTGGCCGCCAGCTCCGCCCCCCGCCGGGCAACGCTGCAGGCCCCACCTCCTCCGCCCCCCCCCCTCGCCAACACCACCACAGAGCGCCAGAGGGGCCGCTCCATGCGGCCCGAAGGCGACCCTGGAAGGCAGCGGCACACCCGACGCTCCGGGGGTGGCTGGCCCGGACCCAGACTCCGCCGCGGGCCCGGGTGCCGTCCGTGCGGCCCGCGAGCCCCTCCACCTGCACCTGGCCGGCCCCACCGGCGCCCAGCCCCGGCGCCGCCACCTGTCCGCCGGTGTGGCTCTCCGCAGCTCTCTCCGGATAAAGCTGGATAAAGGTCTGGATGGGAAGGAGGGGCAGTGATTCAGCCTATTGCTCTTAGTGCCCCTCCCCCACACTCAGGAGCCCTTTGTGACAAGGCCACAGCTCTGTGATGCAGGCCTGGGGCCTGCCATCAAGTGAACTCCCAGGGCTCTGTTGCCTGAGGGCGGCAATGCAGTTCAGAAGACGGAGAATCTCTTTTCTTTGAAAAACACTGTTGCTATCTGGCTGAGATCCAGCCCAACTTCCTGGGTGATTGATATCATCCTTGGCTTCCTGTGTGGACTGGGGCTCTTCCTCGTGTTACTCCCCTGCTTCCAGAGTAATCCATTCTTAGCACCACCTAGGAAACCTAGAAACATCAGGAAGCATCAAGTAGAGCTGAAGGGGAGGAGCAGGAGTAGGAAGAAAAGTCGATCTTTGAAAGCTTGCAGAGATTGCCTGGAAGAACTGGAGGGGACTCACAACCTGGCTTCACCTCTGCGGAGCTGCCTGGGGAGGCTTCCTGGCAAGGGCAACTTTCATCAGCTCTCATGGCAAGACCCTCCTGGTGAGATGTGCAAAGCAGTGCCTGCTGGAGCCTGTGGAGGATACTGCTTGAAGGGTTGGGAACCCTGCAGGAACACCTCCTGTAGGGTTTCCTTCCTGGTTCAAGACACTCGAGAGGTGCTGGAAGCACATATTACAAGGTTTTGGGTAAAGCACGGGTGGACCCTACCCCTCAAGGTCCTCAAGCCCATCAATCTCTTGAAGTCGACAAAGTTCCAACCCTCCACCACCCTGCAGTTAGCCTCGTCCCCTTCAGCCACCTGTGTATCTGGGTCCCACTCAACAGTCACGTTTGCCGAGTTCGCGGAGAAACCTCCTCAGGCTCATTCAGGAGAGAAGGTGAGAACAGAAGAGTCCGTTCCTGCCCTGAAGAGGCCTCTCCTTGTCCCCTCCACTGTGTGTAAGGAAATCCAGAGTGCCCTGGGAGCGATTCCACCTGGTGACTACCATGGGCCCTCAAAGGCTTCTCTGACTGCACAGCAGGGCAGGCCACCTTCTCAGTCCCTCACACTCAGCCTTGTGGGCAGAACCTGGAAGAGTGAGACTGTGGAGTGGGTCAAGAGGGACAGCCTAGAGCCAGGTCCAAGTTCAGCAATGGTCAGGAATGAGCCAAGAGAGGAGAGTGGTGGTCAGGCCTCAGGAGACCCCTGCCATAGGGTAACAGTGATGGAGGTGAACTTAGGATCCCAATCTTTGAGAGGTGAAGAGGCCAGGGAGGCTGTGGAGGACAAGGAGTCTCCTGCTCTTCAACCACAGTCTAGTGTTATCTTGGAAACCAAAGTGTTGACAAAATCCCAAACCACAAATGCACCTATGAGGAGTTTAGAGGTGCCAGGGGCCAGTAAAAGTTTCCTACAACCTAGAATGTCTGTTTTCCAACATCTAGGTGAGCCATGCCTTAACATGGAGGTTGCTAGTGAGTTTAACTCCAAAGTAAAGGTACAGTCAGACAACCAGCTTCAGGACTTCCCCAAACACAGGTTCCTTGCTGCAGACAACTTGGCTTCTCAGGTGCCTCAGTGCCATCCCCAGAGAGTCCCCACCAGAGACACGTTAGCTTCCCAGGAGCCAAGCTCCCAAGGAGCCAAAGGAGCAACCTAGGGCAGCAGGAGCCCAAAACTTCAAAACTCCAAGACTCATGGAAGAGCCAGAGCAAGATGATTGCCCCTACTTACAAAAGAGAGGACCGTAGGAGGCATAACCCAGGAGAGCACGAAGAGAGGTTTAAAGAATGAGGGACCCCTCAAGCTGGAAGTATGAGCCGCCCTGCCCAGGTCAGGGGAATAACAGACTCTATTGGGAGCAGATGTCTCCAGCTCATGCCAGAGAAGAAATATAGCCCTCCAGAAAGCCTCTTCAGAAAAAGGATGAGGCTATTTTTAAAGTGGATATTCCCCAATAAAAAAGTCAATGGTCGAGATGCTCTGCAAAAAAAAAAAAAAAGCCCATATCAGCCACTGCCCGGAGTCACGGATCAGTCAAAAGCAGATCAATCTTGAAGAGTGAGACTGCTGAGGGTCAGGCACTCATGACAGCTGTTGGACAGATCGTAGAAGAAAAAAGAGCAATTCACCATGGACTTCATGCCACAGAGTTAAATGAGCACAGAGTGGAATTCCAAGTCCCAGTATGTGGGGGTTTCTGCTACCATAGGCTTACCTCCTACCCAGAGCAAGGGAGAATGATGGGTTCTACAGCCTGCAGTCATAAAGCCACCTCCAAGGGCCAGAGTTGTTCTGTCAGGGAAAGGGAAGTCAGACACCAACATAGTTTGAAAAGTGTAAGGTTCGACGATGAGCAGCTGGGCCTAAGGTGCCTCCCATCCTTGTCCCCCAGGAAGAGTGTGTTTCCAGTTAGTACCTGCCAGTATGGGCCAAGGATTCCAGGTGCCCCAGCCCGCCATAAACACTGTCCAAGGCATTGTCATCTTTGGGGAGGTGTCTTGCCTGGTCGACAGTAAAATCCTTCTTTAGTCTTCCCTTTAGTAGGAAAACATGTCTCCAAGTAAAAATTCAGTCCATGTAGAGAAAATGATTTTCTCATTAGCACATCCAAGATATTTAATGTTCCCCAATACATATATATATATTTTTTTTTTCTAATAAAAGCATAGTGTAATGGCAAAAAAAAAAGAAATTTAAAACGGCATGGAAAAATGATGAACGTTAGGAATAATTAAAGATATGCAAATCCAAATTACAAAAACCTATCCGCTCACACCAGTCAGAATGGCCATCAGCAAGAATTCTGCAAAAAGTAAATGCTGAAGGGGTTTTAGAGAAATGCCTACCCTTGGTCCAAAGTGGGACATGGTAAGAGCCAGTAATGAAAACAAAAATGAGGTGCCTTGTAAAGGTAAATACTGAGCTACCATTCAATCAAGCATACCCACTGCTGGGCCTATCGCCTGAGGGGATGAGAATCAAAAAAACACAGGCTGGGCTTCACTGGTGGCGCAGTGGTTGAGAGCCCGCCTGCCAATGCAGGGGACACGCGTTCATGCTCCGGGTCGGGAAGATCCCACGTGCCGCGGAGCGGCTTGTCCCGTGAGCTAGGGCTGCTGGGCCTGCACGTCCGGAGCCTGTGCTCTGCAATGGGAGGGTCCACCGCAGTGAGAGGCCCACGTACCGCAAAAAAAAAAAAAAAAAAACAAACAAAAAACAAAAAAAACAAAGACTGGCAATCCTCCACTCCAGCAATATTTACCATAGCCAACACTTGGAAGCTACGAAAATGTCCATCAACAGAGGAATGCACAAAGAAGAAGTGGTCCATGTACACAATGGAATATGACTCCAATAAAAATATATATATATAAATACAATTTATAAAACAAACATAAGTAAGGAGACATCAGCTTTTGGGGGCACATTCCACTCTAATATATAACCGAGGAACACCACTGCCTGGATGGTCTGTTTCCCTAGTTCCCTGGTTGGGAAAAGCAGAAATGCTGCCGCCCTCTGGCCGTTACCTGCAACAGCAGCTTTAAGACCTGTGCTAAGGGTCACTTCATATGCAGCAGTACTGGTGGGCTGTAAATGAAACCTGCCCTCAAAACGTCTTGAGGGAGGTAATGGCCAAAATATTTCTAAATGTCACACACACTTCACGAAGACAATTTGAAGAGGTAAGCTGTACTCACAGTTGAAGAAAAGAAGGACATGCCAGAAAGCTCAATTTCAAGGGATTATGAGACGCATGCAAATCCAGCCACAAAGTGGTATCGGCTCACACTAGTCAGAACACACATCAGCAAAAAAACTACAAACAAAAAATGCTGAAGGTGTTGTGGAGAAGTGCATACCCTCAACTTTAAGCGGGACGTAACCTGGAAAGAGCCACTAATGAGAACAGACTGGAGGTGCCTCTACAAGGTAAACATTCCGCTACCATATGATCCAGCAGGCCCACTCCTGGGCCTATAACCTAAGAAGACAGAATTGGAAAGACACAGGCAGGCAAATGTGCATTGCCGCAGCATTACAATAGCCATGACGTGGAAGCAACCAAAAAGTCCATCAACAGATGAGTGGACAAAGAAGAGCTGGTACATGTACAGAGAGAATATTAGCCAAGGAAGAAAAGGACACCATGCCATTTGCAGCACCGTAGATGAGTCTAGAGGTGATCACGTGACTTGTAGTAAGTCAGAAAGAGAAAGACACGTATCGTAGGATATCACTTATAGATGTTACCTAAAAATTGATACCAGTGAAGATATTTCCACAGAGAAGGGCAATCCCAGATTCATTAAACAAACTTATGGATCACCAACGGAAAGGTGTGAGGATTGGATACATTACGAGATTGGGGTGAACAGACATATACAAACACAGGTGAAATATATAATCACCAAAGACCTACAGAATACCAAGAGAGACTACTCAACATTCTGTCATAACGTACATGGGAAAAGGATCCCAGCAAGAACAGACATATGTATATGTGTAAAAGAACCACATCTTGCACACCTGCAACAAGCCAAACATTGTAATCAAACATGCTGTGATTAAAAAAATAAAAAAATTAAATTAAGAAAACGAACAAGAAGTAGTGAGACAAACTTAAGGGGCCTTCTCCTGGCACATTCCATTCTAAATTACAACCTAGAACACGACTTCCATTGAGGCTCTGCTGCCCTAGTAACCAGATTTGGTAAGGGAGAACTGCTGCCCCCTTGTGGCCGTTTCACACAACAGCACCTTTAATCCCAGCGCTAATGGTCAGTTGATATTCAAAATCATTGCAGGCCTGTAAATGACACCTGCCCTGAAAACAAATCCTGGGGTCATATATCGACCAAAAAATTCAAAAGACGTCCATATTTCAAAACGACACTTTCAAGAGGCATATTTTGTTCTGCATATTTGTTCTGCACATTAGGGTTCTGCTTCTTTTTCTTTCTTTCTTTCTTTATTAAAAAAAAAACGGGAATGGAAAAAGGCAACCCTCAGAATGGGAGAAAATATTTGCAAACGAATCCACGGACAAAGGTTTAATCTCCAATATATATAACAGCTCATGCAGCTTAATATTAAAAAAAACCAAACAACCCAATACAAAAATGGGCAGAAGATCTAAATAGACGTTTCTTCAAAGAAGACACAGAGATGGCCAAGACGCACATGAAAAGCTGCTCAACATCACTCATCATTAGAGAAATGCACATCAAAACTACAGTGAGGTATCACCTCACACCTGTTAGAATGGGCATCATCAGAAAATGTACAAACAACAAATGCTGGGGAGGGTGTGGACCAAAGGAACCCTCTTCCACTATTGGTGGGAATGTAAATTGATACAGTCACTATGGAGAACAGCATGGAGGTTCCTTAAAAAACTAAAAATAGAATTACCATAGGATCCAGCAATCCCACTTCTGGGCATATAGCCAGAGAAAACCATAAATGAAAAAGACACATTCACCACAATGTTCATTGCAGCACTATTTACAATAGCCAGGTAATGGAAGCAACCTAAATGCCCACAGACAGACGAACGGATAATGATGTGGTCCATCTATGAAACGGAATATTACTCAGCCATAAAAAGGAACGAAACTGGGTCATCTGTGGAGACGTCGACGGATCTAGAGACTGTCATACAGAGTGAAGTAAGTCAGAAGGAGAAAAACAAATATTGTATATTAATGCATATATGTGGAACCTAGAAAAATGGTACAGATGACCCGGTTTGCAGGGCAGAAATAGAGACACAGAGGTAGAGAACAAACGTATGGACACCAAGAGGGGGGAAGCCATGGGTTGTTGGTGGTGGGATGAGTCGGGAGATTGGGATTGTCCTGTATACATGTATATGCATAAAATAGATAACTAATAATAATCCTGCTGAATAAAAAAATAAACTTAAATTTCAAAATTTTAAAAAATAAATAAAATTTTAAAATAAAACGGAAAAAAGTTCTTCCCTTCACACAGATGTATTTATAGGAATGAATTATTTCCATGCTTATATCTATAAATACATAGAAGAGGAATAAAATCTAACTTGAAGCAAAAAAGAAAAAAAAAAAAAACCAGAACCCACCAGTTATACACAGGAAAACCCTATCAGGGCACTGGCTCCAGCGGCAAACAATTCTGAAGTTGGTCAGAGGTGGGGAATCATCTCCCATGCAGCCAGCAGCCCCCCCACCCCCGCAAGGAGCGTCGTCATTGCAAAGCTGGGGGACCGTGCCGAGGCGTCTGTGAGTCAACGTGAGCCGAGCCCCAGGCCAGCTGCTGCTGAACTGTTCCCACCCTTCCCAGGTAAAACACCTGAATATGTCCAAGGACTTGAAAGCCCAGAGGAAGGGCCGTGGAGCCACAGCAGCGACAGCACGCAGGCCGACTTGGTGCCTGCAGGCCAGCCAGGATGGTCCTGGCCCCGGGCGCTCTTCTGGAAGCTTTCCATTTCCCTGCCTGAGATACTCCTCCTGTCCCAGCCCCCACTGCTTTTTTCCTTCCTCACCTCTGCCCGGGGAGAAATTCCAACGGAAGGTATGGGTGACACATCCTCTTCTTTAGCAGGTGGCAGCCCGGCAACTCCTGCAGAAAGTCCAGCAGAGCCCCACTCACACCGGGCCACCCACAGAGCCGTGGCCCCTCACTCCCTCCCACCAGCACAGCCCCGAGACTGCTGACGGGGCAGAGAATATGGCGTCAGGCACAGCTGCAGGGGCTCTTGCTGCCTGGAGCCGTGTTTATATGGACCTCAACCCAGGCACACCTGGGGAGGGCTGGCCGGCAGGGTCAGGCTGCCCAGGTCAGCCCATCCTCACCCCTCAGGGACTCACATTGCAGAAAATGGACCTCGCTGAACCGGCCAGGTCCAAGGAACAGGTGTGGGCTCCTGAGAGTCTGGATAGACAAGGGGCTGCAGCTCCGGCTTGTTTTCTAATCCTTTTATCTGGCCCATGAGTGGGAGACAACTTCAAGAAGACCCTCTCCTAATGAGAGGAACCCAGGAGTCAGGGAGAGGAGGGGTGATGGGTGGAGACAGAGGCCTGGTGCCCCGGCTGCGGTGGAAGCCTCTGGAAGACCAGGCAGAGGGAGGCCGCACAGAGTGATGCCCAGGGTCACAGACCTGTCGGAGCTGCTGTTTGTTAGCTCAAGTCCTGCTGCGAGGTGCTCTGTGTCAGCTCTGAGTGACAGGTGATCTGGGCTGCTCTGCAATGAGGGCTACGTGCACGGTACCTGTGTGCCCAGCCCTGCCGGGGTACCTGCCCAGGGCAGCTCCGTATCCTGGGAGGGGCCTGACCACGAGAGCGCCATGGGCTGCTGGGGAGGGGGGGCCTGCCCAGGTGAGCTCCATATCCTGGGATTGCCCTGACCACGAGAGCCCCGTGGGCTGCTGGGGACCTGGTAAACGATGTCGGGACAGTCAGTGAAGCCACCGAGGATATACATCCGGTAGTTCCTAATTCCTACACCCTGCTGGTCGTTCTACCATCCACCAGGACACGGTATTCTGTATGAGACTTCAGTGATGCCTTCTTCTGGATTCCATTGGTCCCCGAAAGGCTCTGCTGCCCTAGTAACCAGATTTGGGAATGGAGAAATGCTGCCGCCTTGTGGCCGTTTGCCACAACAGCAGCTTTAAACCCAGTGCTCATGGTCACTAAATATTCACACTCATTGCAGCCTGTAAATGGCACCTGCCCTGAAAAACAATCCTGGGGTCGAAAATGGACCCAAAACTTCTAAAGAGGGCAACCATGCAAGAGGACAATTTCAAGAGGTTAATTGTACTCTCCGTTTTTTTCTGTTTTTCTGTACCAGAAATTTAAAACGGCCCCTCCGCCACGCCCCGGTACCCGAGGCCTCCGTTGCCCTGCCTGGGCGGGCGGCGGGGCGCTGCCGGGGCGGGCTGGCCGCGGGGATGGCGGTAAGGCGCAAGGACAAGCGAAGCTGGGCCTCAAGAGGCAGCCCGCGGTCCCCGCCCCCGTCTACGGCCATACCACCCTGAACGCGCCCGATCTCGTCTGATCTCGGAAGCTAAGCAGGGTCGGGCCTGGTTAGTACTTGGATGGGAGACCGCCTGGGAATACCGGGTGCTGTAGGCTTTTGGCCTCCCGCTGCGGCTCCGCCTTCTCCTTTAGTCGCCCGCGGCGGTGGCCGCCAGCTCCGCCCCTCGCCAGGCACCGCTACAGGCCCCACCTCCTCCGCCCCCCCCCCACGACCACCACCACAGAGCGCCAGAGGGGCCGCTCCATGCGGCCCGAAGGCGGCCCTGGAAGGCAGCGGCACACCCGACGCTCCGGGGGTGGCTGGCCCGGACCCAGACTCCGCCGCGGGCCCGGGTGCCGTCCGTGCGGCCCGCGAGCCCCTCCACCTGCACCTGGCCGGCCCCACCGGCGCCCAGCCCCGGCGCCGCCACCTGTCCGCCGGTGTGGCTCTCCGCAGCTCTCTCCGGATAAAGCTGGATAAAGGTCTGGATGGGAAGGAGGGGCAGTGATTCAGCCTATTGCTCTTAGTGCCCCTCCCCCACACTCAGGAGCCCTTTGTGACAAGGCCACAGCTCTGTGATGCAGGCCTGGGGCCTGCCATCAAGTGAACTCCCAGGGCTCTGTTGCCTGAGGGCGGCAATGCAGTTCAGAAGACGGAGAATCTCTTTTCTTTGAAAAACACTGTTGCTATCTGGCTGAGATCCAGCCCAACTTCCTGGGTGATTGATATCATCCTTGGCTTCCTGTGTGGACTGGGGCTCTTCCTCGTGTTACTCCCCTGCTTCCAGAGTAATCCATTCTTAGCACCACCTAGGAAACCTAGAAACATCAGGAAGCATCAAGTAGAGCTGAAGGGGAGGAGCAGGAGTAGGAAGAAAAGTCGATCTTTGAAAGCTTGCAGAGATTGCCTGGAAGAACTGGAGGGGACTCACAACCTGGCTTCACCTCTGCGGAGCTGCCTGGGGAGGCTTCCTGGCAAGGGCAACTTTCATCAGCTCTCATGGCAAGACCCTCCTGGTGAGATGTGCAAAGCAGTGCCTGCTGGAGCCTGTGGAGGATACTGCTTGAAGGGTTGGGAACCCTGCAGGAACACCTCCTGTAGGGTTTCCTTCCTGGTTCAAGACACTCGAGAGGTGCTGGAAGCACATATTACAAGGTTTTGGGTAAAGCACGGGTGGACCCTACCCCTCAAGGTCCTCAAGCCCATCAATCTCTTGAAGTCGACAAAGTTCCAACCCTCCACCACCCTGCGGTTAGCCTCGTCCCCTTCAGCCACCTGTGTATCTGGGTCCCACTCAACAGTCACGTTTGCCGAGTTCGCGGAGAAACCTCCTCAGGCTCATTCAGGAGAGAAGGTGAGAACAGAAGAGTCCGTTCCTGCCCTGAAGAGGCCTCTCCTTGTCCCCTCCACTGTGTGTAAGGAAATCCAGAGTGCCCTGGGAGCGATTCCACCTGGTGACTACCATGGGCCCTCAAAGGCTTCTCTGACTGCACAGCAGGGCAGGCCACCTTCTCAGTCCCTCACACTCAGCCTTGTGGGCAGAACCTGGAAGAGTGAGACTGTGGAGTGGGTCAAGAGGGACAGCCTAGAGCCAGGTCCAAGTTCAGCAATGGTCAGGAATGAGCCAAGAGAGGAGAGTGGTGGTCAGGCCTCAGGAGACCCCTGCCATAGGGTAACAGTGATGGAGGTGAACTTAGGATCCCAATCTTTGAGAGGTGAAGAGGCCAGGGAGGCTGTGGAGGACAAGGAGTCTCCTGCTCTTCAACCACAGTCTAGTGTTATCTTGGAAACCAAAGTGTTGACAAAATCCCAAACCACAAATGCACCTATGAGGAGTTTAGAGGTGCCAGGGGCCAGTAAAAGTTTCCTACAACCTAGAATGTCTGTTTTCCAACATCTAGGTGAGCCATGCCTTAACATGGAGGTTGCTAGTGAGTTTAACTCCAAAGTAAAGGTACAGTCAGACAACCAGCTTCAGGACTTCCCCAAACACAGGTTCCTTGCTGCAGACAACTTGGCTTCTCAGGTGCCTCAGTGCCATCCCCAGAGAGTTCCCACCAGAGACACGTTAGCTTCCCAGGAGCCAAGTGGCCTTATGGAAGGTCAAAGGAGCAACCTAGGGCAGCAGGAGCCCAAAACTTCAAAACTCCAAGACTCATGGAAGAGCCAGAGCAAGATGATTGCCCCTACTTACAAAAGAGAGGACCGTAGGAGGCATAACCCAGGAGAGCACGAAGAGAGGTTTAAAGAATGAGGGACCCCTCAAGCTGGAAGTATGAGCCGCCCTGCCCAGGTCAGGGGCATAACAGACTCTATTGGGAGCAGATGTCTCCAGCTCATGCCAGAGAAGAAATATAGCCCTCCAGAAAGCCTCTTCAGAAAAAGGATGAGGCTATTTTTAAAGTGGATTTTCCCCAATAAAAAAGTCAATGGTCGAGATGCTCTGCAAAGAAAAAAAAAAAAAACCCATATCAGCCACTGCCCGGAGTCACGGATCAGTCAAAAGCAGATCAATCTTGTAGAGTGAGACTGCTGAGGGTCAGGCACTCATGACAGCTGTTGGACAGATCGTAGAAGAAAAAAGAGCAATTCACCATGGACTTCATGCCACAGAGTTAAATGAGCACAGAGTGGAATTCCAAGTCCCAGTATGTGGGGGTTTCTGCTACCATAGGCTTACCTCCTACCCAGAGCAAGGGAGAATGATGGGTTCTACAGCCTGCAGTCATAAAGCCACCTCCAAGGGCCAGAGTTGTTCTGTCAGGGAAAGGGAAGTCAGACACCAACATAGTTTGAAAAGTGTAAGGTTCGACGATGAGCAGCTGGGCCTAAGGTGCCTCCCATCCTTGTCCCCCAGGAAGAGTGTGTTTCCAGTTAGTACCTGCCAGTATGGGCCAAGGATTCCAGGTGCCCCAGCCCGCCATAAACACTGTCCAAGGCATTGTCATCTTTGGGGAGGTGTCTTGCCTGGTCGACAGTAAAATCCTTCTTTAGTCTTCCCTTTAGTAGGAAAACATGTCTCCAAGTAAAAATTCAGTCCATGTAGAGAAAATGATTTTCTCATTAGCACATCCAAGATATTTAATGTTCCCCAATACATATATATATATATATTTTTTCTAATAAAAGCATAGTGTAATGGCAAAAAAAAAGAAATTTAAAACGGCATGGAAAAATGCTGAACATTAGGAATAATTAAAGATATGCAAATCCAAATTACAAAAACCTATCCGCTCACACCAGTCAGAATGGCCATCAGCAAGAATTCTGCAAAAAGTAAATGCTGAAGGGGTTTTAGAGAAATGCCTACCCTTGGTCCAAAGTGGGACATGGTAAGAGCCAGTAATGAAAACAAAAATGAGGTACCTTGTAAAGGTAAATACTGAGCTACCATTCAATCAAGCATACCCACTGCTGGGCCTATCGCCTGAGGGGATGAGAATCAAAAAAACACAGGCTGGGCTTCACTGGTGGCGCAGTGGTTGAGAGCCCGCCTGCCAATGCAGGGGACACGCGTTCATGCTCCGGGTCGGGAAGATCCCACATGCCGCGGAGCGGCTTGTCCCGTGAGCTAGGGCTGCTGGGCCTGCGCGTCCGGAGCCTGTGCTCTGCATTGGGAGGGTCCACCGCAGTGAGAGGCCCACGTACCGCAAAAAAAAAACAAAACAAAACAAAAAAAAAAACCCACAGGCTGGCAATCCTCCACTCCAGCAATATTTACCATAGCCAACACTTGGAAGCTACGAAAGTGTCCATCATCAGAGGAATGCACAAAGAAGAAGTGGTCCATGTACACAATGGAATATGACTCCAATAAAAATATATATATAAATACAATTTATAAAACAAACATAAGTAAGGAGACATCAGCTTTTGGGGGCACATTCCACTCTAATATATAACCGAGGAACACCACTGCCCGGATGGTCTGTTTCCCTAGTTCCCTGGTTGGGAAAAGCAGAAATGCTGCCGCCCTCTGGCCGTTACCTGCAACAGCAGCTTTAAGACCTGTGCTAAGGGTCACTTCATATGCAGCAGTACTGGTGGGCTGTAAATGAAACCTGCCCTCCAAACGTCTTGAGGGAGGTAATGGCCAAAATATTTCTAAATGTCACACACACTTCACGAAGACAATTTGAAGAGGTAAGCTGTACTCACAGTTGAAGAAAAGAAGGACATGCCAGAAAGCTCAATTTCAAGGGATTATGAGACGCATGCAAATCCAGCCACAAAGTGGTATCGGCTCACACTAGTCAGAACACACATCAGCAAAAAAACTACAAACAAAAAATGCTGAAGGTGTTGTGGAGAAGTGCATACCCTCAACTTTAAGCGGGACGTAACCTGGAAAGAGCCACTAATGAGAACAGACTGGAGGTGCCTCTACAAGGTAAACATTCCGCTACCATATGATCCAGCAGGCCCACTCCTGGGCCTATAACCTAAGAAGACAGAATTGGAAAGACACAGGCAGGCAAATGTGCATTGCCGCAGCATTACAATAGCCATGACGTGGAAGCAACCAAAAAGTCCATCAACAGATGAGTGGACAAAGAAGAGCTGGTACATGTACAGAGAGAATATTAGCCAAGGAAGAAAAGGACACCATGCCATTTGCAGCACCGTAGATGAGTCTAGAGGTGATCACGTGACTTGTAGTAAGTCAGAAAGAGAAAGACACGTATCGTAGGATATCACTTATAGATGTTACCTAAAAATTGATACCAGTGAAGATATTTCCACAGAGAAGGGCAATCCCAGATTCATTAAACAAACTTATGGATCACCAACGGAAAGGTGTGAGGATTGGATACATTACGAGATTGGGGTGAACAGACATATACAAACACAGGTGAAATATATAATCACCAAAGACCTACAGAATACCAAGAGAAGACTACTCAACATTCTGTCATAACGTACATGGGAAAAGGATCCCAGCAAGAACAGACATATGTATATGTGTAAAAGAACCACATCTTGCACACCTGCAACAAGCCAAACATTGTAATCAAACATGCTGTGATTAAAAAAATAAAAAAATTAAATTAAGAAAACGAACAAGAAGTAGTGAGACAAACTTAAGGGGCCTTCTCCTGGCACATTCCATTCTAAATTACAACCTAGAACACGACTTCCATTGAGGCTCTGCTGCCCTAGTAACCAGATTTGGTAAGGGAGAACTGCTGCCCCCTTGTGGCCGTTTCACACAACAGCACCTTTAATCCCAGCGCTAATGGTCAGTTGATATTCAAAATCATTGCAGGCCTGTAAATGACACCTGCCCTGAAAACAAATCCTGGGGTCATATATCGACCAAAAAATTCAAAAGACGTCCATATTTCAAAACGACACTTTCAAGAGGCATATTTTGTTCTGCATATTTGTTCTGCACATTAGGGTTCTGCTTCTTTTTCTTTCTTTCTTTCTTTATTAAAAAAAAAAAAAACGGGAATGGAAAAAGGCAACCCTCAGAATGGGAGAAAATATTTGCAAACGAATCCACGGACAAAGGTTTAATCTCCAATATATATAACAGCTCATGCAGCTTAATATTAAAAAAAAAACAAACAACCCAATACAAAAATGGGCAGAAGATCTAAATAGACGTTTCTTCAAGGAAGACACAGAGATGGCCAAGACGCACATGAAAAGCTGCTCAACATCACTCATCATTAGAAAAATGCACATCAAAACTACAGTGAGGTATCACCTCACACCTGTTAGAATGGGCATCATCAGAAAATGTACAAACAACAAATGCTGGGGAGGGTGTGGACCAAAGGAACCCTCTTCCACTATTGGTGGGAATGTAAATTGATACAGTCACTATGGAGAACAGCATGGAGGTTCCTTAAAAAACTAAAAATAGAATTACCATAGGATCCAGCAATCCCACTTCTGGGCATATAGCCAGAGAAAACCATAAATGAAAAAGACACATTCACCACAATGTTCATTGCAGCACTATTTACAATAGCCAGGTAATGGAAGCAACCTAAATGCCCACAGACAGACGAACGGATAATGATGTGGTCCATCTATGAAACGGAATATTACTCAGCCATAAAAAGGAACGAAACTGGGTCATCTGTGGAGACGTCGACGGATCTAGAGACTGTCATACAGAGTGAAGTAAGTCAGAAGGAGAAAAACAAATATTGTATATTAATGCATATATGTGGAACCTAGAAAAATGGTACAGATGACCCGGTTTGCAGGGCAGAAATAGAGACACAGAGGTAGAGAACAAACGTATGGACACCAAGAGGGGGGAAGCCATGGGTTGTTGGTGGTGGGATGAGTCGGGAGATTGGGATTGTCCTGTATACATGTATATGCATAAAATAGATAACTAATAATAATCCTGCTGAATAAAAAAATAAACTTAAATTTCAAAATTTTAAAAAATAAATAAAATTTTAAAATAAAACGGAAAAAAGTTCTTCCCTTCACACAGATGTATTTATAGGAATGAATTATTTCCATGCTTATATCTATAAATACATAGAAGAGGAATAAAATCTAACTTGAAACAAAAAAGAAAAAAAAAAAAACCAGAACCCACCAGTTATACACAGGAAAACCCTATCAGGGCACTGGCTCCAGCGGCAAACAATTCTGAAGTTGGTCAGAGGTGGGGAATCATCTCCCATGCAGCCAGCAGCCCCCCCACCCCCGCAAGGAGCGTCGTCATTGCAAAGCTGGGGGACCGTGCCGAGGCGTCTGTGAGTCAACGTGAGCCGAGCCCCAGGCCAGCTGCTGCTGAACTGTTCCCACCCTTCCCAGGTAAAACACCTGAATATGTCCAAGGACTTGAAAGCCCAGAGGAAGGGCCGTGGAGCCACAGCAGCGACAGCACGCAGGCCGACTTGGTGCCTGCAGGCCAGCCAGGATGGTCCTGGCCCCGGGCGCTCTTCTGGAAGCTTTCCATTTCCCTGCCTGAGATACTCCTCCTGTCCCAGCCCCCACTGCTTTTTTCCTTCCTCACCTCTGCCCGGGGAGAAATTCCAACGGAAGGTATGGGTGACACATCCTCTTCTTTAGCAGGTGGCAGCCCGGCAACTCCTGCAGAAAGTCCAGCAGAGCCCCACTCACACCGGGCCACCCACAGAGCCGTGGCCCCTCACTCCCTCCCACCAGCACAGCCCCGAGACTGCTGACGGGGCAGAGAATATGGCGTCAGGCACAGCTGCAGGGGCTCTTGCTGCCTGGAGCCGTGTTTATATGGACCTCAACCCAGGCACACCTGGGGAGGGCTGGCCGGCAGGGTCAGGCTGCCCAGGTCAGCCCATCCTCACCCCTCAGGGACTCACATTGCAGAAAATGGACCTCGCTGAACCGGCCAGGTCCAAGGAACAGGTGTGGGCTCCTGAGAGTCTGGATAGACAAGGGGCTGCAGCTCCGGCTTGTTTTCTAATCCTTTTATCTGGCCCATGAGTGGGAGACAACTTCAAGAAGACCCTCTCCTAATGAGAGGAACCCAGGAGTCAGGGAGAGGAGGGGTGATGGGTGGAGACAGAGGCCTGGTGCCCCGGCTGCGGTGGAAGCCTCTGGAAGACCAGGCAGAGGGAGGCCGCACAGAGTGATGCCCAGGGTCACAGACCTGTCGGAGCTGCTGTTTGTTAGCTCAAGTCCTGCTCCGAGGTGCTCTGTGTCAGCTCTGAGTGACAGGTGATCTGGGCTGCTCTGCAATGAGGGCTACGTGCACGGTACCTGTGTGCCCAGCCCTGCCGGGGTACCTGCCCAGGGCAGCTCCGTATCCTGGGAGGGGCCTGACCACGAGAGCACCATGGGCTGCTGGGGAGGGGGGGCCTGCCCAGGTGAGCTCCATATCCTGGGATTGCCCTGACCACGAGAGCCCCGTGGGCTGCTGGGGACCTGGTAAACGATGTCGGGACAGTCAGTGAAGCCACCGAGGATATACATCCGGTAGTTCCTAATTCCTACACCCTGCTGGTCATTCTACCATCCACCAGGACACGGTATTCTGTATGAGACTTCAGTGATGCCTTCTTCTGGATTCCATTGGTCCCCGAAAGGCTCTGCTGCCCTAGTAACCAGATTTGGGAATGGAGAAATGCTGCCGCCTTGTGGCCGTTTGCCACAACAGCAGCTTTAAACCCAGTGCTCATGGTCACTAAATATTCATACTCATTGCAGCCTGTAAATGGCACCTGCCCTGAAAAACAATCCTGGGGTCGAAAATGGACCCAAAACTTCTAAAGAGGGCAACCATGCAAGAGGACAATTTCAAGAGGTTAATTGTACTCTCCGTTTTTTTCTGTTTTTCTGTACCAGAAATTTAAAACGGCCCCTCCACCACGCCCCGGTACCCGAGGCCTCCGTTGCCCTGCCTGGGCGGGCGGCGGGGCGCTGCCGGGGCGGGCTGGCCGCGGGGATGGCGGTAAGGCGCAAAGACAAGCGAAGCTGGGCCTCAAGAGGCAGCCCACGGTCCCCGCCCCCGTCTATGGCCATACCACCCTGAACGCGCCCGATCTCGTCTGATCTCGGAAGCTAAGCAGGGTCGGACCTGGTTAGTACTTGGATGGGAGACCGCCTGGGAATACCGGGTGCTGTAGGCTTTTGGCCTCCCGCTGCGGCTCCGCCTTCTCCTTTAGTCGCCCGCGGCGGTGGCCGCCAGCTCCGCCCCCCGCCGGGCAACGCTGCAGGCCCCACCTCCTCCGCCCCCCCCCTCGCCAACACCACCACAGAGCGCCAGAGGGGCCGCTCCATGCGGCCCGAAGGCGACCCTGGAAGGCAGCGGCACACCCGACGCTCCGGGGGTGGCTGGCCCGGACCCAGACTCCGCCGCGGGCCCGGGTGCCGTCCGTGCGGCCCGCGAGCCCCTCCACCTGCACCTGGCCGGCCCCACCGGCGCCCAGCCCCGGCGCCGCCACCTGTCCGCCGGTGTGGCTCTCCGCAGCTCTCTCCGGATAAAGCTGGATAAAGGTCTGGATGGGAAGGAGGGGCAGTGATTCAGCCTATTGCTCTTAGTGCCCCTCCCCCACACTCAGGAGCCCTTTGTGACAAGGCCACAGCTCTGTGATGCAGGCCTGGGGCCTGCCATCAAGTGAACTCCCAGGGCTCTGTTGCCTGAGGGCGGCAATGCAGTTCAGAAGACGGAGAATCTCTTTTCTTTGAAAAACACTGTTGCTATCTGGCTGAGATCCAGCCCAACTTCCTGGGTGATTGATATCATCCTTGGCTTCCTGTGTGGACTGGGGCTCTTCCTCGTGTTACTCCCCTGCTTCCAGAGTAATCCATTCTTAGCACCACCTAGGAAACCTAGAAACATCAGGAAGCATCAAGTAGAGCTGAAGGGGAGGAGCAGGAGTAGGAAGAAAAGTCGATCTTTGAAAGCTTGCAGAGATTGCCTGGAAGAACTGGAGGGGACTCACAACCTGGCTTCACCTCTGCGGAGCTGCCTGGGGAGGCTTCCTGGCAAGGGCAACTTTCATCAGCTCTCATGGCAAGACCCTCCTGGTGAGATGTGCAAAGCAGTGCCTGCTGGAGCCTGTGGAGGATACTGCTTGAAGGGTTGGGAACCCTGCAGGAACACCTCCTGTAGGGTTTCCTTCCTGGTTCAAGACACTCGAGAGGTGCTGGAAGCACATATTACAAGGTTTTGGGTAAAGCACGGGTGGACCCTACCCCTCAAGGTCCTCAAGCCCATCAATCTCTTGAAGTCGACAAAGTTCCAACCCTCCACCACCCTGCAGTTAGCCTCGTCCCCTTCAGCCACCTGTGTATCTGGGTCCCACTCAACAGTCACGTTTGCCGAGTTCGCGGAGAAACCTCCTCAGGCTCATTCAGGAGAGAAGGTGAGAACAGAAGAGTCCGTTCCTGCCCTGAAGAGGCCTCTCCTTGTCCCCTCCACTGTGTGTAAGGAAATCCAGAGTGCCCTGGGAGCGATTCCACCTGGTGACTACCATGGGCCCTCAAAGGCTTCTCTGACTGCACAGCAGGGCAGGCCACCTTCTCAGTCCCTCACACTCAGCCTTGTGGGCAGAACCTGGAAGAGTGAGACTGTGGAGTGGGTCAAGAGGGACAGCCTAGAGCCAGGTCCAAGTTCAGCAATGGTCAGGAATGAGCCAAGAGAGGAGAGTGGTGGTCAGGCCTCAGGAGACCCCTGCCATAGGGTAACAGTGATGGAGGTGAACTTAGGATCCCAATCTTTGAGAGGTGAAGAGGCCAGGGAGGCTGTGGAGGACAAGGAGTCTCCTGCTCTTCAACCACAGTCTAGTGTTATCTTGGAAACCAAAGTGTTGACAAAATCCCAAACCACAAATGCACCTATGAGGAGTTTAGAGGTGCCAGGGGCCAGTAAAAGTTTCCTACAACCTAGAATGTCTGTTTTCCAACATCTAGGTGAGCCATGCCTTAACATGGAGGTTGCTAGTGAGTTTAACTCCAAAGTAAAGGTACAGTCAGACAACCAGCTTCAGGACTTCCCCAAACACAGGTTCCTTGCTGCAGACAACTTGGCTTCTCAGGTGCCTCAGTGCCATCCCCAGAGAGTCCCCACCAGAGACACGTTAGCTTCCCAGGAGCCAAGCTCCCAAGGAGCCAAAGGAGCAACCTAGGGCAGCAGGAGCCCAAAACTTCAAAACTCCAAGACTCATGGAAGAGCCAGAGCAAGATGATTGCCCCTACTTACAAAAGAGAGGACCGTAGGAGGCATAACCCAGGAGAGCACGAAGAGAGGTTTAAAGAATGAGGGACCCCTCAAGCTGGAAGTATGAGCCGCCCTGCCCAGGTCAGGGGAATAACAGACTCTATTGGGAGCAGATGTCTCCAGCTCATGCCAGAGAAGAAATATAGCCCTCCAGAAAGCCTCTTCAGAAAAAGGATGAGGCTATTTTTAAAGTGGATATTCCCCAATAAAAAAGTCAATGGTCGAGATGCTCTGCAAAAAAAAAAAAAAAGCCCATATCAGCCACTGCCCGGAGTCACGGATCAGTCAAAAGCAGATCAATCTTGAAGAGTGAGACTGCTGAGGGTCAGGCACTCATGACAGCTGTTGGACAGATCGTAGAAGAAAAAAGAGCAATTCACCATGGACTTCATGCCACAGAGTTAAATGAGCACAGAGTGGAATTCCAAGTCCCAGTATGTGGGGGTTTCTGCTACCATAGGCTTACCTCCTACCCAGAGCAAGGGAGAATGATGGGTTCTACAGCCTGCAGTCATAAAGCCACCTCCAAGGGCCAGAGTTGTTCTGTCAGGGAAAGGGAAGTCAGACACCAACATAGTTTGAAAAGTGTAAGGTTCGACGATGAGCAGCTGGGCCTAAGGTGCCTCCCATCCTTGTCCCCCAGGAAGAGTGTGTTTCCAGTTAGTACCTGCCAGTATGGGCCAAGGATTCCAGGTGCCCCAGCCCGCCATAAACACTGTCCAAGGCATTGTCATCTTTGGGGAGGTGTCTTGCCTGGTCGACAGTAAAATCCTTCTTTAGTCTTCCCTTTAGTAGGAAAACATGTCTCCAAGTAAAAATTCAGTCCATGTAGAGAAAATGATTTTCTCATTAGCACATCCAAGATATTTAATGTTCCCCAATACATATATATATATATATTTTTTCTAATAAAAGCATAGTGTAATGGCAAAAAAAAAAAGAAATTTAAAACGGCATGGAAAAATGATGAACGTTAGGAATAATTAAAGATATGCAAATCCAAATTACAAAAACCTATCCGCTCACACCAGTCAGAATGGCCATCAGCAAGAATTCTGCAAAAAGTAAATGCTGAAGGGGTTTTAGAGAAATGCCTACCCTTGGTCCAAAGTGGGACATGGTAAGAGCCAGTAATGAAAACAAAAATGAGGTGCCTTGTAAAGGTAAATACTGAGCTACCATTCAATCAAGCATACCCACTGCTGGGCCTATCGCCTGAGGGGATGAGAATCAAAAAAACACAGGCTGGGCTTCACTGGTGGCGCAGTGGTTGAGAGCCCGCCTGCCAATGCAGGGGACACGCGTTCATGCTCCGGGTCGGGAAGATCCCACGTGCCGCGGAGCGGCTTGTCCCGTGAGCTAGGGCTGCTGGGCCTGCACGTCCGGAGCCTGTGCTCTGCAATGGGAGGGTCCACCGCAGTGAGAGGCCCACGTACCGCAAAAAAAAAAAAAAAACAAACAAACAAAAAACAAAAAAAACAAAGACTGGCAATCCTCCACTCCAGCAATATTTACCATAGCCAACACTTGGAAGCTACGAAAATGTCCATCAACAGAGGAATGCACAAAGAAGAAGTGGTCCATGTACACAATGGAATATGACTCCAATAAAAATATATATATATAAATACAATTTATAAAACAAACATAAGTAAGGAGACATCAGCTTTTGGGGGCACATTCCACTCTAATATATAACCGAGGAACACCACTGCCTGGATGGTCTGTTTCCCTAGTTCCCTGGTTGGGAAAAGCAGAAATGCTGCCGCCCTCTGGCCGTTACCTGCAACAGCAGCTTTAAGACCTGTGCTAAGGGTCACTTCATATGCAGCAGTACTGGTGGGCTGTAAATGAAACCTGCCCTCCAAACGTCTTGAGGGAGGTAATGGCCAAAATATTTCTAAATGTCACACACACTTCACGAAGACAATTTGAAGAGGTAAGCTGTACTCACAGTTGAAGAAAAGAAGGACATGCCAGAAAGCTCAATTTCAAGGGATTATGAGACGCATGCAAATCCAGCCACAAAGTGGTATCGGCTCACACTAGTCAGAACACACATCAGCAAAAAAACTACAAACAAAAAATGCTGAAGGTGTTGTGGAGAAGTGCATACCCTCAACTTTAAGCGGGACGTAACCTGGAAAGAGCCACTAATGAGAACAGACTGGAGGTGCCTCTACAAGGTAAACATTCCGCTACCATATGATCCAGCAGGCCCACTCCTGGGCCTATAACCTAAGAAGACAGAATTGGAAAGACACAGGCAGGCAAATGTGCATTGCCGCAGCATTACAATAGCCATGACGTGGAAGCAACCAAAAAGTCCATCAACAGATGAGTGGACAAAGAAGAGCTGGTACATGTACAGAGAGAATATTAGCCAAGGAAGAAAAGGACACCATGCCATTTGCAGCACCGTAGATGAGTCTAGAGGTGATCACGTGACTTGTAGTAAGTCAGAAAGAGAAAGACACGTATCGTAGGATATCACTTATAGATGTTACCTAAAAATTGATACCAGTGAAGATATTTCCACAGAGAAGGGCAATCCCAGATTCATTAAACAAACTTATGGATCACCAACGGAAAGGTGTGAGGATTGGATACATTACGAGATTGGGGTGAACAGACATATACAAACACAGGTGAAATATATAATCACCAAAGACCTACAGAATACCAAGAGAGACTACTCAACATTCTGTCATAACGTACATGGGAAAAGGATCCCAGCAAGAACAGACATATGTATATGTGTAAAAGAACCACATCTTGCACACCTGCAACAAGCCAAACATTGTAATCAAACATGCTGTGATTAAAAAAATAAAAAAATTAAATTAAGAAAACGAACAAGAAGTAGTGAGACAAACTTAAGGGGCCTTCTCCTGGCACATTCCATTCTAAATTACAACCTAGAACACGACTTCCATTGAGGCTCTGCTGCCCTAGTAACCAGATTTGGTAAGGGAGAACTGCTGCCCCCTTGTGGCCGTTTCACACAACAGCACCTTTAATCCCAGCGCTAATGGTCAGTTGATATTCAAAATCATTGCAGGCCTGTAAATGACACCTGCCCTGAAAACAAATCCTGGGGTCATATATCGACCAAAAAATTCAAAAGACGTCCATATTTCAAAACGACACTTTCAAGAGGCATATTTTGTTCTGCATATTTGTTCTGCACATTAGGGTTCTGCTTCTTTTTCTTTCTTTCTTTCTTTATTAAAAAAAAAAAACGGGAATGGAAAAAGGCAACCCTCAGAATGGGAGAAAATATTTGCAAACGAATCCACGGACAAAGGTTTAATCTCCAATATATATAACAGCTCATGCAGCTTAATATTAAAAAAAACCAAACAACCCAATACAAAAATGGGCAGAAGATCTAAATAGACGTTTCTTCAAAGAAGACACAGAGATGGCCAAGACGCACATGAAAAGCTGCTCAACATCACTCATCATTAGAGAAATGCACATCAAAACTACAGTGAGGTATCACCTCACACCTGTTAGAATGGGCATCATCAGAAAATGTACAAACAACAAATGCTGGGGAGGGTGTGGACCAAAGGAACCCTCTTCCACTATTGGTGGGAATGTAAATTGATACAGTCACTATGGAGAACAGCATGGAGGTTCCTTAAAAAACTAAAAATAGAATTACCATAGGATCCAGCAATCCCACTTCTGGGCATATAGCCAGAGAAAACCATAAATGAAAAAGACACATTCACCACAATGTTCATTGCAGCACTATTTACAATAGCCAGGTAATGGAAGCAACCTAAATGCCCACAGACAGACGAACGGATAATGATGTGGTCCATCTATGAAACGGAATATTACTCAGCCATAAAAAGGAACGAAACTGGGTCATCTGTGGAGACGTCGACGGATCTAGAGACTGTCATACAGAGTGAAGTAAGTCAGAAGGAGAAAAACAAATATTGTATATTAATGCATATATGTGGAACCTAGAAAAATGGTACAGATGACCCGGTTTGCAGGGCAGAAATAGAGACACAGAGGTAGAGAACAAACGTATGGACACCAAGAGGGGGGAAGCCATGGGTTGTTGGTGGTGGGATGAGTCGGGAGATTGGGATTGTCCTGTATACATGTATATGCATAAAATAGATAACTAATAATAATCCTGCTGAATAAAAAAATAAACTTAAATTTCAAAATTTTAAAAAATAAATAAAATTTTAAAATAAAACGGAAAAAAGTTCTTCCCTTCACACAGATGTATTTATAGGAATGAATTATTTCCATGCTTATATCTATAAACACATAGAAGAGGAATAAAATCTAACTTGAAGCAAAAAAGAAAAAAAAAAAAAACCAGAACCCACCAGTTATACACAGGAAAACCCTATCAGGGCACTGGCTCCAGCGGCAAACAATTCTGAAGTTGGTCAGAGGTGGGGAATCATCTCCCATGCAGCCAGCAGCCCCCCCACCCCCGCAAGGAGCGTCGTCATTGCAAAGCTGGGGGACCGTGCCGAGGCGTCTGTGAGTCAACGTGAGCCGAGCCCCAGGCCAGCTGCTGCTGAACTGTTCCCACCCTTCCCAGGTAAAACACCTGAATATGTCCAAGGACTTGAAAGCCCAGAGGAAGGGCCGTGGAGCCACAGCAGCGACAGCACGCAGGCCGACTTGGTGCCTGCAGGCCAGCCAGGATGGTCCTGGCCCCGGGCGCTCTTCTGGAAGCTTTCCATTTCCCTGCCTGAGATACTCCTCCTGTCCCAGCCCCCACTGCTTTTTTCCTTCCTCACCTCTGCCCGGGGAGAAATTCCAACGGAAGGTATGGGTGACACATCCTCTTCTTTAGCAGGTGGCAGCCCGGCAACTCCTGCAGAAAGTCCAGCAGAGCCCCACTCACACCGGGCCACCCACAGAGCCGTGGCCCCTCACTCCCTCCCACCAGCACAGCCCCGAGACTGCTGACGGGGCACAGAATATGGCGTCAGGCACAGCTGCAGGGGCTCTTGCTGCCTGGAGCCGTGTTTATATGGACCTCAACCCAGGCACACCTGGGGAGGGCTGGCCGGCAGGGTCAGGCTGCCCAGGTCAGCCCATCCTCACCCCTCAGGGACTCACATTGCAGAAAATGGACCTCGCTGAACCGGCCAGGTCCAAGGAACAGGTGTGGGCTCCTGAGAGTCTGGATAGACAAGGGGCTGCAGCTCCGGCTTGTTTTCTAATCCTTTTATCTGGCCCATGAGTGGGAGACAACTTCAAGAAGACCCTCTCCTAATGAGAGGAACCCAGGAGTCAGGGAGAGGAGGGGTGATGGGTGGAGACAGAGGCCTGGTGCCCCGGCTGCGGTGGAAGCCTCTGGAAGACCAGGCAGAGGGAGGCCGCACAGAGTGATGCCCAGGGTCACAGACCTGTCGGAGCTGCTGTTTGTTAGCTCAAGTCCTGCTCCGAGGTGCTCTGTGTCAGCTCTGAGTGACAGGTGATCTGGGCTGCTCTGCAATGAGGGCTACGTGCACGGTACCTGTGTGCCCAGCCCTGCCGGGGTACCTGCCCAGGGCAGCTCCGTATCCTGGGAGGGGCCTGACCACGAGAGCGCCATGGGCTGCTGGGGAGGGGGGGCCTGCCCAGGTGAGCTCCATATCCTGGGATTGCCCTGACCACGAGAGCCCCGTGGGCTGCTGGGGACCTGGTAAACGATGTCGGGACAGTCAGTGAAGCCACCGAGGATATACATCCGGTAGTTCCTAATTCCTACACCCTGCTGGTCGTTCTACCATCCACCAGGACACGGTATTCTGTATGAGACTTCAGTGATGCCTTCTTCTGGATTCCATTGGTCCCCGAAAGGCTCTGCTGCCCTAGTAACCAGATTTGGGAATGGAGAAATGCTGCCGCCTTGTGGCCGTTTGCCACAACAGCAGCTTTAAACCCAGTGCTCATGGTCACTAAATATTCACACTCATTGCAGCCTGTAAATGGCACCTGCCCTGAAAAACAATCCTGGGGTCGAAAATGGACCCAAAACTTCTAAAGAGGGCAACCATGCAAGAGGACAATTTCAAGAGGTTAATTGTACTCTCCGTTTTTTTCTGTTTTTCTGTACCAGAAATTTAAAACGGCCCCTCCGCCACGCCCCGGTACCCGAGGCCTCCGTTGCCCTGCCTGGGCGGGCGGCGGGGCGCTGCCGGGGCGGGCTGGCCGCGGGGATGGCGGTAAGGCGCAAGGACAAGCGAAGCTGGGCCTCAAGAGGCAGCCCGCGGTCCCCGCCCCCGTCTACGGCCATACCACCCTGAACGCGCCCGATCTCGTCTGATCTCGGAAGCTAAGCAGGGTCGGACCTGGTTAGTACTTGGATGGGAGACCGCCTGGGAATACCGGGTGCTGTAGGCTTTTGGCCTCCCGCTGCGGCTCCGCCTTCTCCTTTAGTCGCCCGCGGCGGTGGCCGCCAGCTCCGCCCCCCGCCGGGCAACGCTGCAGGCCCCACCTCCTCCGCCCCCCCCCCTCGCCAACACCACCACAGAGCGCCAGAGGGGCCGCTCCATGCGGCCCGAAGGCGACCCTGGAAGGCAGCGGCACACCCGACGCTCCGGGGGTGGCTGGCCCGGACCCAGACTCCGCCGCGGGCCCGGGTGCCGTCCGTGCGGCCCGCGAGCCCCTCCACCTGCACCTGGCCGGCCCCACCGGCGCCCAGCCCCGGCGCCGCCACCTGTCCGCCGGTGTGGCTCTCCGCAGCTCTCTCCGGATAAAGCTGGATAAAGGTCTGGATGGGAAGGAGGGGCAGTGATTCAGCCTATTGCTCTTAGTGCCCCTCCCCCACACTCAGGAGCCCTTTGTGACAAGGCCACAGCTCTGTGATGCAGGCCTGGGGCCTGCCATCAAGTGAACTCCCAGGGCTCTGTTGCCTGAGGGCGGCAATGCAGTTCAGAAGACGGAGAATCTCTTTTCTTTGAAAAACACTGTTGCTATCTGGCTGAGATCCAGCCCAACTTCCTGGGTGATTGATATCATCCTTGGCTTCCTGTGTGGACTGGGGCTCTTCCTCGTGTTACTCCCCTGCTTCCAGAGTAATCCATTCTTAGCACCACCTAGGAAACCTAGAAACATCAGGAAGCATCAAGTAGAGCTGAAGGGGAGGAGCAGGAGTAGGAAGAAAAGTCGATCTTTGAAAGCTTGCAGAGATTGCCTGGAAGAACTGGAGGGGACTCACAACCTGGCTTCACCTCTGCGGAGCTGCCTGGGGAGGCTTCCTGGCAAGGGCAACTTTCATCAGCTCTCATGGCAAGACCCTCCTGGTGAGATGTGCAAAGCAGTGCCTGCTGGAGCCTGTGGAGGATACTGCTTGAAGGGTTGGGAACCCTGCAGGAACACCTCCTGTAGGGTTTCCTTCCTGGTTCAAGACACTCGAGAGGTGCTGGAAGCACATATTACAAGGTTTTGGGTAAAGCACGGGTGGACCCTACCCCTCAAGGTCCTCAAGCCCATCAATCTCTTGAAGTCGACAAAGTTCCAACCCTCCACCACCCTGCAGTTAGCCTCGTCCCCTTCAGCCACCTGTGTATCTGGGTCCCACTCAACAGTCACGTTTGCCGAGTTCGCGGAGAAACCTCCTCAGGCTCATTCAGGAGAGAAGGTGAGAACAGAAGAGTCCGTTCCTGCCCTGAAGAGGCCTCTCCTTGTCCCCTCCACTGTGTGTAAGGAAATCCAGAGTGCCCTGGGAGCGATTCCACCTGGTGACTACCATGGGCCCTCAAAGGCTTCTCTGACTGCACAGCAGGGCAGGCCACCTTCTCAGTCCCTCACACTCAGCCTTGTGGGCAGAACCTGGAAGAGTGAGACTGTGGAGTGGGTCAAGAGGGACAGCCTAGAGCCAGGTCCAAGTTCAGCAATGGTCAGGAATGAGCCAAGAGAGGAGAGTGGTGGTCAGGCCTCAGGAGACCCCTGCCATAGGGTAACAGTGATGGAGGTGAACTTAGGATCCCAATCTTTGAGAGGTGAAGAGGCCAGGGAGGCTGTGGAGGACAAGGAGTCTCCTGCTCTTCAACCACAGTCTAGTGTTATCTTGGAAACCAAAGTGTTGACAAAATCCCAAACCACAAATGCACCTATGAGGAGTTTAGAGGTGCCAGGGGCCAGTAAAAGTTTCCTACAACCTAGAATGTCTGTTTTCCAACATCTAGGTGAGCCATGCCTTAACATGGAGGTTGCTAGTGAGTTTAACTCCAAAGTAAAGGTACAGTCAGACAACCAGCTTCAGGACTTCCCCAAACACAGGTTCCTTGCTGCAGACAACTTGGCTTCTCAGGTGCCTCAGTGCCATCCCCAGAGAGTCCCCACCAGAGACACGTTAGCTTCCCAGGAGCCAAGCTCCCAAGGAGCCAAAGGAGCAACCTAGGGCAGCAGGAGCCCAAAACTTCAAAACTCCAAGACTCATGGAAGAGCCAGAGCAAGATGATTGCCCCTACTTACAAAAGAGAGGACCGTAGGAGGCATAACCCAGGAGAGCACGAAGAGAGGTTTAAAGAATGAGGGACCCCTCAAGCTGGAAGTATGAGCCGCCCTGCCCAGGTCAGGGGAATAACAGACTCTATTGGGAGCAGATGTCTCCAGCTCATGCCAGAGAAGAAATATAGCCCTCCAGAAAGCCTCTTCAGAAAAAGGATGAGGCTATTTTTAAAGTGGATATTCCCCAATAAAAAAGTCAATGGTCGAGATGCTCTGCAAAAAAAAAAAAAAAGCCCATATCAGCCACTGCCCGGAGTCACGGATCAGTCAAAAGCAGATCAATCTTGAAGAGTGAGACTGCTGAGGGTCAGGCACTCATGACAGCTGTTGGACAGATCGTAGAAGAAAAAAGAGCAATTCACCATGGACTTCATGCCACAGAGTTAAATGAGCACAGAGTGGAATTCCAAGTCCCAGTATGTGGGGGTTTCTGCTACCATAGGCTTACCTCCTACCCAGAGCAAGGGAGAATGATGGGTTCTACAGCCTGCAGTCATAAAGCCACCTCCAAGGGCCAGAGTTGTTCTGTCAGGGAAAGGGAAGTCAGACACCAACATAGTTTGAAAAGTGTAAGGTTCGACGATGAGCAGCTGGGCCTAAGGTGCCTCCCATCCTTGTCCCCCAGGAAGAGTGTGTTTCCAGTTAGTACCTGCCAGTATGGGCCAAGGATTCCAGGTGCCCCAGCCCGCCATAAACACTGTCCAAGGCATTGTCATCTTTGGGGAGGTGTCTTGCCTGGTCGACAGTAAAATCCTTCTTTAGTCTTCCCTTTAGTAGGAAAACATGTCTCCAAGTAAAAATTCAGTCCATGTAGAGAAAATGATTTTCTCATTAGCACATCCAAGATATTTAATGTTCCCCAATACATATATATATATTTTTTTCTAATAAAAGCATAGTGTAATGGCAAAAAAAAAAGAAATTTAAAACGGCATGGAAAAATGATGAACGTTAGGAATAATTAAAGATATGCAAATCCAAATTACAAAAACCTATCCGCTCACACCAGTCAGAATGGCCATCAGCAAGAATTCTGCAAAAAGTAAATGCTGAAGGGGTTTTAGAGAAATGCCTACCCTTGGTCCAAAGTGGGACATGGTAAGAGCCAGTAATGAAAACAAAAATGAGGTGCCTTGTAAAGGTAAATACTGAGCTACCATTCAATCAAGCATACCCACTGCTGGGCCTATCGCCTGAGGGGATGAGAATCAAAAAAACACAGGCTGGGCTTCACTGGTGGCGCAGTGGTTGAGAGCCCGCCTGCCAATGCAGGGGACACGCGTTCATGCTCCGGGTCGGGAAGATCCCACGTGCCGCGGAGCGGCTTGTCCCGTGAGCTAGGGCTGCTGGGCCTGCACGTCCGGAGCCTGTGCTCTGCAATGGGAGGGTCCACCGCAGTGAGAGGCCCACGTACCGCAAAAAAAAAAAAAAACAAACAAACAAAAAACAAAAAAAACAAAGACTGGCAATCCTCCACTCCAGCAATATTTACCATAGCCAACACTTGGAAGCTACGAAAATGTCCATCAACAGAGGAATGCACAAAGAAGAAGTGGTCCATGTACACAATGGAATATGACTCCAATAAAAATATATATATATAAATACAATTTATAAAACAAACATAAGTAAGGAGACATCAGCTTTTGGGGGCACATTCCACTCTAATATATAACCGAGGAACACCACTGCCTGGATGGTCTGTTTCCCTAGTTCCCTGGTTGGGAAAAGCAGAAATGCTGCCGCCCTCTGGCCGTTACCTGCAACAGCAGCTTTAAGACCTGTGCTAAGGGTCACTTCATATGCAGCAGTACTGGTGGGCTGTAAATGAAACCTGCCCTCCAAACGTCTTGAGGGAGGTAATGGCCAAAATATTTCTAAATGTCACACACACTTCACGAAGACAATTTGAAGAGGTAAGCTGTACTCACAGTTGAAGAAAAGAAGGACATGCCAGAAAGCTCAATTTCAAGGGATTATGAGACGCATGCAAATCCAGCCACAAAGTGGTATCGGCTCACACTAGTCAGAACACACATCAGCAAAAAAACTACAAACAAAAAATGCTGAAGGTGTTGTGGAGAAGTGCATACCCTCAACTTTAAGCGGGACGTAACCTGGAAAGAGCCACTAATGAGAACAGACTGGAGGTGCCTCTACAAGGTAAACATTCCGCTACCATATGATCCAGCAGGCCCACTCCTGGGCCTATAACCTAAGAAGACAGAATTGGAAAGACACAGGCAGGCAAATGTGCATTGCCGCAGCATTACAATAGCCATGACGTGGAAGCAACCAAAAAGTCCATCAACAGATGAGTGGACAAAGAAGAGCTGGTACATGTACAGAGAGAATATTAGCCAAGGAAGAAAAGGACACCATGCCATTTGCAGCACCGTAGATGAGTCTAGAGGTGATCACGTGACTTGTAGTAAGTCAGAAAGAGAAAGACACGTATCGTAGGATATCACTTATAGATGTTACCTAAAAATTGATACCAGTGAAGATATTTCCACAGAGAAGGGCAATCCCAGATTCATTAAACAAACTTATGGATCACCAACGGAAAGGTGTGAGGATTGGATACATTACGAGATTGGGGTGAACAGACATATACAAACACAGGTGAAATATATAATCACCAAAGACCTACAGAATACCAAGAGAGACTACTCAACATTCTGTCATAACGTACATGGGAAAAGGATCCCAGCAAGAACAGACATATGTATATGTGTAAAAGAACCACATCTTGCACACCTGCAACAAGCCAAACATTGTAATCAAACATGCTGTGATTAAAAAAATAAAAAAATTAAATTAAGAAAACGAACAAGAAGTAGTGAGACAAACTTAAGGGGCCTTCTCCTGGCACATTCCATTCTAAATTACAACCTAGAACACGACTTCCATTGAGGCTCTGCTGCCCTAGTAACCAGATTTGGTAAGGGAGAACTGCTGCCCCCTTGTGGCCGTTTCACACAACAGCACCTTTAATCCCAGCGCTAATGGTCAGTTGATATTCAAAATCATTGCAGGCCTGTAAATGACACCTGCCCTGAAAACAAATCCTGGGGTCATATATCGACCAAAAAATTCAAAAGACGTCCATATTTCAAAACGACACTTTCAAGAGGCATATTTTGTTCTGCATATTTGTTCTGCACATTAGGGTTCTGCTTCTTTTTCTTTCTTTCTTTCTTTATTAAAAAAAAAAAACGGGAATGGAAAAAGGCAACCCTCAGAATGGGAGAAAATATTTGCAAACGAATCCACGGACAAAGGTTTAATCTCCAATATATATAACAGCTCATGCAGCTTAATATTAAAAAAAACCAAACAACCCAATACAAAAATGGGCAGAAGATCTAAATAGACGTTTCTTCAAAGAAGACACAGAGATGGCCAAGACGCACATGAAAAGCTGCTCAACATCACTCATCATTAGAGAAATGCACATCAAAACTACAGTGAGGTATCACCTCACACCTGTTAGAATGGGCATCATCAGAAAATGTACAAACAACAAATGCTGGGGAGGGTGTGGACCAAAGGAACCCTCTTCCACTATTGGTGGGAATGTAAATTGATACAGTCACTATGGAGAACAGCATGGAGGTTCCTTAAAAAACTAAAAATAGAATTACCATAGGATCCAGCAATCCCACTTCTGGGCATATAGCCAGAGAAAACCATAAATGAAAAAGACACATTCACCACAATGTTCATTGCAGCACTATTTACAATAGCCAGGTAATGGAAGCAACCTAAATGCCCACAGACAGACGAACGGATAATGATGTGGTCCATCTATGAAACGGAATATTACTCAGCCATAAAAAGGAACGAAACTGGGTCATCTGTGGAGACGTCGACGGATCTAGAGACTGTCATACAGAGTGAAGTAAGTCAGAAGGAGAAAAACAAATATTGTATATTAATGCATATATGTGGAACCTAGAAAAATGGTACAGATGACCCGGTTTGCAGGGCAGAAATAGAGACACAGAGGTAGAGAACAAACGTATGGACACCAAGAGGGGGGAAGCCATGGGTTGTTGGTGGTGGGATGAGTCGGGAGATTGGGATTGTCCTGTATACATGTATATGCATAAAATAGATAACTAATAATAATCCTGCTGAATAAAAAAATAAACTTAAATTTCAAAATTTTAAAAAATAAATAAAATTTTAAAATAAAACGGAAAAAAGTTCTTCCCTTCACACAGATGTATTTATAGGAATGAATTATTTCCATGCTTATATCTATAAATACATAGAAGAGGAATAAAATCTAACTTGAAGCAAAAAAGAAAAAAAAAAAACCAGAACCCACCAGTTATACACAGGAAAACCCTATCAGGGCACTGGCTCCAGCGGCAAACAATTCTGAAGTTGGTCAGAGGTGGGGAATCATCTCCCATGCAGCCAGCAGCCCCCCCACCCCCGCAAGGAGCGTCGTCATTGCAAAGCTGGGGGACCGTGCCGAGGCGTCTGTGAGTCAACGTGAGCCGAGCCCCAGGCCAGCTGCTGCTGAACTGTTCCCACCCTTCCCAGGTAAAACACCTGAATATGTCCAAGGACTTGAAAGCCCAGAGGAAGGGCCGTGGAGCCACAGCAGCGACAGCACGCAGGCCGACTTGGTGCCTGCAGGCCAGCCAGGATGGTCCTGGCCCCGGGCGCTCTTCTGGAAGCTTTCCATTTCCCTGCCTGAGATAATCCTCCTGTCCCAGCCCCCACTGCTTTTTTCCTTCCTCACCTCTGCCCGGGGAGAAATTCCAACGGAAGGTATGGGTGACACATCCTCTTCTTTAGCAGGTGGCAGCCCGGCAACTCCTGCAGAAAGTCCAGCAGAGCCCCACTCACACCGGGCTACCCACAGAGCCGTGGCCCCTCACTCCCTCCCACCAGCACAGCCCCGAGACTGCTGACGGGGCAGAGAATATGGCGTCAGGCACAGCTGCAGGGGCTCTTGCTGCCTGGAGCCGTGTTTATATGGACCTCAACCCAGGCACACCTGGGGAGGGCTGGCCGGCAGGGTCAGGCTGCCCAGGTCAGCCCATCCTCACCCCTCAGGGACTCACATTGCAGAAAATGGACCTCGCTGAACCGGCCAGGTCCAAGGAACAGGTGTGGGCTCCTGAGAGTCTGGATAGACAAGGGGCTGCAGCTCCGGCTTGTTTTCTAATCCTTTTATCTGGCCCATGAGTGGGAGACAACTTCAAGAAGACCCTCTCCTAATGAGAGGAACCCAGGAGTCAGGGAGAGGAGGGGTGATGGGTGGAGACAGAGGCCTGGTGCCCCGGCTGCGGTGGAAGCCTCTGGAAGACCAGGCAGAGGGAGGCCGCACAGAGTGATGCCCAGGGTCACAGACCTGTCGGAGCTGCTGTTTGTTAGCTCAAGTCCTGCTCCGAGGTGCTCTGTGTCAGCTCTGAGTGACAGGTGATCTGGGCTGCTCTGCAATGAGGGCTACGTGCACGGTACCTGTGTGCCCAGCCCTGCCGGGGTACCTGCCCAGGGCAGCTCCGTATCCTGGGAGGGGCCTGACCACGAGAGCGCCATGGGCTGCTGGGGAGGGGGGGCCTGCCCAGGTGAGCTCCATATCCTGGGATTGCCCTGACCACGAGAGCCCCGTGGGCTGCTGGGGACCTGGTAAACGATGTCGGGACAGTCAGTGAAGCCACCGAGGATATACATCCGGTAGTTCCTAATTCCTACACCCTGCTGGTCGTTCTACCATCCACCAGGACACGGTATTCTGTATGAGACTTCAGTGATGCCTTCTTCTGGATTCCATTGGTCCCCGAAAGGCTCTGCTGCCCTAGTAACCAGATTTGGGAATGGAGAAATGCTGCCGCCTTGTGGCCGTTTGCCACAACAGCAGCTTTAAACCCAGTGCTCATGGTCACTAAATATTCACACTCATTGCAGCCTGTAAATGGCACCTGCCCTGAAAAACAATCCTGGGGTCGAAAATGGACCCAAAACTTCTAAAGAGGGCAACCATGCAAGAGGACAATTTCAAGAGGTTAATTGTACTCTCCGTTTTTTTCTGTTTTTCTGTACCAGAAATTTAAAACGGCCCCTCCGCCACGCCCCGGTACCCGAGGCCTCCGTTGCCCTGCCTGGGCGGGCGGCGGGGCGCTGCCGGGGCGGGCTGGCCGCGGGGATGGCGGTAAGGCGCAAGGACAAGCGAAGCTGGGCCTCAAGAGGCAGCCCGCGGTCCCCGCCCCCGTCTATGGCCATACCACCCTGAACGCGCCCGATCTCGTCTGATCTCGGAAGCTAAGCAGGGTCGGACCTGGTTAGTACTTGGATGGGAGGCCGCCTGGGAATACCGGGTGCTGTAGGCTTTTGGCCTCCCGCTGCGGCTCCGCCTTCTCCTTTAGTCGCCCGCGGCGGTGGCCGCCAGCTCCGCCCCCCGCCGGGCAACGCTGCAGGCCCCACCTCCTCCGCCCCCCCCCCTCGCCAACACCACCACAGAGCGCCAGAGGGGCCGCTCCATGCGGCCCGAAGGCGACCCTGGAAGGCAGCGGCACACCCGACGCTCCGGGGGTGGCTGGCCCGGACCCAGACTCCGCCGCGGGCCCGGGTGCCGTCCGTGCGGCCCGCGAGCCCCTCCACCTGCACCTGGCCGGCCCCACCGGCGCCCAGCCCCGGCGCCGCCACCTGTCCGCCGGTGTGGCTCTCCGCAGCTCTCTCCGGATAAAGCTGGATAAAGGTCTGGATGGGAAGGAGGGGCAGTGATTCAGCCTATTGCTCTTAGTGCCCCTCCCCCACACTCAGGAGCCCTTTGTGACAAGGCCACAGCTCTGTGATGCAGGCCTGGGGCCTGCCATCAAGTGAACTCCCAGGGCTCTGTTGCCTGAGGGCGGCAATGCAGTTCAGAAGACGGAGAATCTCTTTTCTTTGAAAAACACTGTTGCTATCTGGCTGAGATCCAGCCCAACTTCCTGGGTGATTGATATCATCCTTGGCTTCCTGTGTGGACTGGGGCTCTTCCTCGTGTTACTCCCCTGCTTCCAGAGTAATCCATTCTTAGCACCACCTAGGAAACCTAGAAACATCAGGAAGCATCAAGTAGAGCTGAAGGGGAGGAGCAGGAGTAGGAAGAAAAGTCGATCTTTGAAAGCTTGCAGAGATTGCCTGGAAGAACTGGAGGGGACTCACAACCTGGCTTCACCTCTGCGGAGCTGCCTGGGGAGGCTTCCTGGCAAGGGCAACTTTCATCAGCTCTCATGGCAAGACCCTCCTGGTGAGATGTGCAAAGCAGTGCCTGCTGGAGCCTGTGGAGGATACTGCTTGAAGGGTTGGGAACCCTGCAGGAACACCTCCTGTAGGGTTTCCTTCCTGGTTCAAGACACTCGAGAGGTGCTGGAAGCACATATTACAAGGTTTTGGGTAAAGCACGGGTGGACCCTACCCCTCAAGGTCCTCAAGCCCATCAATCTCTTGAAGGCGACAAAGTTCCAACCCTCCACCACCCTGCGGTTAGCCTCGTCCCCTTCAGCCACCTGTGTATCTGGGTCCCACTCAACAGTCACGTTTGCCGAGTTCGCGGAGAAACCTCCTCAGGCTCATTCAGGAGAGAAGGTGAGAACAGAAGAGTCCGTTCCTGCCCTGAAGAGGCCTCTCCTTGTCCCCTCCACTGTGTGTAAGGAAATCCAGAGTGCCCTGGGAGCGATTCCACCTGGTGACTACCATGGGCCCTCAAAGGCTTCTCTGACTGCACAGCAGGGCAGGCCACCTTCTCAGTCCCTCACACTCAGCCTTGTGGGCAGAACCTGGAAGAGTGAGACTGTGGAATGGGTCAAGAGGGACAGCCTAGAGCCAGGTGCAAGTTCAGCAATGGTCAGGAACGAGCCAAGAGAGGAGAGTGGTGGTCAGGCCTCAGGAGACCCCTGCCATAGGGTAACAGTGATGGAGGTGAACTTAGGATCCCAATCTTTGAGAGGTGAAGAGGCCAGGGAGGCTGTGGAGGCCAAGGAGTCTCCTGCTCTTCAACCACAGTCTAGTGTTATCTTGGAAACCAAAGTGTTGACAAAATCCCAAACCACAGATGTACCTATGAGGAGTTTAGAGGTGCCAGGGGCCAGTAAAAGTTTCCTACTACCTAGAATGTCTGTTTTCCAACATCTAGGTGAGCCATGCCTTAACATGGAGGTTGCTAGTGAGTTTAACTCCAAAGTAAAGGTACAGTCAGACAACCAGCTTCAGGACTTTCCCAAACACAGGTTCCTTGCTGCAGACAACTTGGCTTCTCAGGTGCCTCAGTGCCATCCCCAGAGAGTCCCCACCAGAGACATGTTAGCTTCCCAGGAGCCAAGTGGCCTTATGGAAGGCCAAAGGAGCAACCTAGGGCAGCAGGAGCCCAAAACTTCAAAACTCCAAGACTCATGGAAGAGCCAGAGCAAGATGATTGCCCCTACTTACAAAAGAGAGGACCGTAGGAGGCATAAACCAGGAGAGCACGAAGAGAGGTTTAAAGAATGAGGGACCCCTCAAGCTGGAAGTATGAGCCGCCCTGCCCAGGTCAGGGGAATAACAGACTCTATTGGGAGCAGATGTCTCCTGCTCATGCCAGAGAAGAAATATAGCCCTCCAGAAAGCCTCTTCAGAAAAAGGATGAGGCTATTTTTAAAGTGGATTTTCCCCAATAAAAATGTCAATGGTCGAGATGCTCTGCAAAGAAAAAAAAAAAAACCCATATCAGCCACTGCCCAGAGTCACGGATCAGTCAAAAGCAGATCAATCTTGAAGAGTGAGACTGCTGAGGGTCAGGCACTCATGACAGCTGTTGGACAGATCATAGAAGAAAAAAGAGCAATTCACCATGGACTTCATGCCACAGAGTTAAATGAGCACAGAGTGGAATTCCAAGTCCCAGTATGTGGGGGTTTCTGCTACCATAGGCTTACCTCTTACCCAGAGCAAGGGAGAATGATGGGTTCTACAGCCTGCAGTCATAAAGCCACCTCCAAGGGCCAGAGTTGTTCTGTCAGGGAAAGGGAAGTCAGACACCAACATAGTTTGAAAAGTGTAAGGTTCGACGATGAGCAGCTGGGCCTAAGGTGCCTCCCATCCTTGTCCCCCAGGAAGAGTGTGTTTCCAGTTAGTACCTGCCAGTATGGGCCAAGGATTCCAGGTGCCCCAGCCCGCCATAAACACTGTCCAAGGCATTGTCATCTTTGGGGAGGTGTCTTGCCTGGTCGACAGTAAAATCCTTCTTTAGTCTACCCTTTAGTAGGAAAACATGTCTCCAAGTAAAAATTCAGTCCATGTAGAGAAAATGATTTTCTCATTAGCACATCCAAGATATTTAATGTTCCCCAATACATATATATATATATATATTTTTCTAATAAAAGCATAGTGTAATGGCAAAAAAATAAGAAATTTAAAACGGCATGGAAAAATGCTGAACATTAGGAATAATTAAAGATATGCAAATCCAAATTACAAAAACCTATCCGCTCACACCAGTCAGAATGGCCATCAGCAAGAATTCTGCAAAAAGTAAATGCTGAAGGGGTTTTAGAGAAATGCCTACCCTTGGTCCAAAGTGGGACATGGTAAGAGCCAGTAATGAAAACAAAAATGAGGTGCCTTGTAAAGGTAAATACTGAGCTACCATTCAATCAAGCATACCCACTGCTGGGCCTATCGCCTGAGGGGATGAGAATCAAAAAAACACAGGCTGGGCTTCACTGGTGGCGCAGTGGTTGAGAGCCCGCCTGCCAATGCAGGGGACACGCGTTCATGCTCCGGGTCGGGAAGATCCCACGTGCCGCGGAGCGGCTTGTCCCGTGAGCTAGGGCTGCTGGGCCTGCGCGTCCGGAGCCTGTGCTCTGCATTGGGAGGGTCCACCGCAGTGAGAGGCCCACGTACCGCAAAAAAAACAAAAAAAACAAAAAAAACCCACAGGCTGGCAATCCTCCACTCCAGCAATATTTACCATAGCCAACACTTGGAAGCTACGAAAGTGTCCATCATCAGAGGAATGCACAAAGAAGAAGTGGTCCATGTACACAATGGAATATGACTCCAATAAAAATATATATATAAATACAATTTATAAAACAAACATAAGTAAGGAGACATCAGCTTTTGGGGGCACATTCCACTCTAATATATAACCGAGGAACACCACTGCCCGGATGGTCTGTTTCCCTAGTTCCCTGGTTGGGAAAAGCAGAAATGCTGCCGCCCTCTGGCCGTTACCTGCAACAGCAGCTTTAAGACCTGTGCTAAGGGTCACTTCATATGCAGCAGTACTGGTGGGCTGTAAATGAAACCTGCCCTCCAAACGTCTTGAGGGAGGTAATGGCCAAAATATTTCTAAATGTCACACACACTTCACGAAGACAATTTGAAGAGGTAAGCTGTACTCACAGTTGAAGAAAAGAAGGACATGCCAGAAAGCTCAATTTCAAGGGATTATGAGACGCATGCAAATCCAGCCACAAAGTGGTATCGGCTCACACTAGTCAGAACACACATCAGCAAAAAAACTACAAACAAAATATGCTGAAGGTGTTGTGGAGAAGTGCATACCCTCAACTTTAAGCGGGACGTAACCTGGAAAGAGCCACTAATGAGAACAGACTAGAGGTGCCTCTACAAGGTAAACATTCCGCTACCATATGATCCAGCAGGCCCACTCCTGGGCCTATAACCTAAGAAGACAGAATTGGAAAGACACAGGCAGGCAAATGTGCATTGCCGCAGCATTACAATAGCCATGACGTGGAAGCAACCAAAAAGTCCATCAACAGATGAGTGGACAAAGAGCTGGTACATGTACAGAGAGAATATTAGCCAAGGAAGAAAAGGACACCATGCCATTTGCAGCACCGTAGATGAGTCTAGAGGTGATCACGTGACTTGTAGTAAGTCAGAAAGAGAAAGACACGTATCGTAGGATATCACTTATAGATGTTACCTAAAAATTGATACCAGTGAAGATATTTCCACAGAGAAGGGCAATCCCAGATTCATTAAACAAACTTATGGATCACCAACGGAAAGGTGTGAGGATTGGATACATTACGAGATTGGGGTGAACAGACATATACAAACACAGGTGAAATATATAATCACCAAAGACCTACAGAATACCAAGAGAAGACTGCTCAACATTCTGTCATAACGTACATGGGAAAAGGATCCCAGCAAGAACAGACATATGTATATGTGTAAAAGAACCACATCTTGCACACCTGCAACAAGCCAAACATTGTAATCAAACATGCTGTGATTAAAAAAATAAAAAAATTAAATTAAGAAAACGAACAAGAAGTAGTGAGACAAACTTAAGGGGCCTTCTCCTGGCACATTCCATTCTAAATTACAACCTAGAACACGACTTCCATTGAGGCTCTGCTGCCCTAGTAACCAGATTTGGTAAGGGAGAACTGCTGCCCCCTTGTGGCCGTTTCACACAACAGCACCTTTAATCCCAGCGCTAATGGTCAGTTGATATTCAAAATCATTGCAGGCCTGTAAATGACACCTGCCCTGAAAACAAATCCTGGGGTCATATATCGACCAAAAAATTCAAAAGACGTCCATATTTCAAAACGACACTTTCAAGAGGCATATTTTGTTCTGCATATTTGTTCTGCACATTAGGGTTCTGCTTCTTTTTCTTTCTTTCTTTCTTTATTAAAAAAAAAAAAAAACGGGAGTGGAAAAAGGCAACCCTCAGAATGGGAGAAAATATTTGCAAACGAATCCACGGACAAAGGTTTAATCTCCAATATATATAACAGCTCATGCAGCTTAATATTAAAAAAAAAACAAACAACCCAATACAAAAATGGGCAGAAGATCTAAATAGACGTTTCTTCAAAGAAGACACAGAGATGGGCAAGACGCACATGAAAAGCTGCTCAACATCACTCATCATTAGAGAAATGCACATCAAAACTACAGTGAGGTATCACCTCACACCTGTTAGAATGGGCATCATCAGAAAATGTACAAACAACAAATGCTGGGGAGGGTGTGGACCAAAGGAACCCTCTTCCACTATTGGTGGGAATGTAAATTGATACAGTCACTATGGAGAACAGCATGGAGGTTCCTTAAAAAACTAAAAATAGAATTACCATAGGATCCAGCAATCCCACTTCTGGGCATATAGCCAGAGAAAACCATAAATGAAAAAGACACATTCACCACAATGTTCATTGCAGCACTATTTACAATAGCCAGGTAATGGAAGCAACCTAAATGCCCACAGACAGACGAACGGATAATGATGTGGTCCATCTATGAAACGGAATATTACTCAGCCATAAAAAGGAACGAAACTGGGTCATCTGTGGAGACGTCGACGGATCTAGAGACTGTCATACAGAGTGAAGTAAGTCAGAAGGAGAAAAACAAATATTGTATATTAATGCATATATGTGGAACCTAGAAAAATGGTACAGATGACCCGGTTTGCAGGGCAGAAATAGAGACACAGAGGTAGAGAACAAACGTATGGACACCAAGAGGGGGGAAGCCATGGGTTGTTGGTGGTGGGATGAGTCGGGAGATTGGGATTGTCCTGTATACATGTATATGCATAAAATAGATAACTAATAATAATCCTGCTGAATAAAAAAATAAACTTAAATTTCAAAATTTTAAAAAATAAATAAAATTTTAAAATAAAACGGAAAAAAGTTCTTCCCTTCACACAGATGTATTTATAGGAATGAATTATTTCCATGCTTATATCTATAAATACATAGAAGAGGAATAAAATCTAACTTGAAGCAAAAAAGAAAAAAAAAAAAACCAGAACCCACCAGTTATACACAGGAAAACCCTATCAGGGCACTGGCTCCAGCGGCAAACAATTCTGAAGTTGGTCAGAGGTGGGGAATCATCTCCCATGCAGCCAGCAGCCCCCCCACCCCCGCAAGGAGCGTCGTCATTGCAAAGCTGGGGGACCGTGCCGAGGCGTCTGTGAGTCAACGTGAGCCGAGCCCCAGGCCAGCTGCTGCTGAACTGTTCCCACCCTTCCCAGGTAAAACACCTGAATATGTCCAAGGACTTGAAAGCCCAGAGGAAGGGCCGTGGAGCCACAGCAGCGACAGCACGCAGGCCGACTTGGTGCCTGCAGGCCAGCCAGGATGGTCCTGGCCCCGGGCGCTCTTCTGGAAGCTTTCCATTTCCCTGCCTGAGATAATCCTCCTGTCCCAGCCCCCACTGCTTTTTTCCTTCCTCACCTCTGCCCGGGGAGAAATTCCAACGGAAGGTATGGGTGACACATCCTCTTCTTTAGCAGGTGGCAGCCCGGCAACTCCTGCAGAAAGTCCAGCAGAGCCCCACTCACACCGGGCCACCCACAGAGCCGTGGCCCCTCACTCCCTCCCACCAGCACAGCCCCGAGACTGCTGACGGGGCAGAGAATATGGCGTCAGGCACAGCTGCAGGGGCTCTTGCTGCCTGGAGCCGTGTTTATATGGACCTCAACCCAGGCACACCTGGGGAGGGCTGGCCGGCAGGGTCAGGCTGCCCAGGTCAGCCCATCCTCACCCCTCAGGGACTCACATTGCAGAAAATGGACCTCGCTGAACCGGCCAGGTCCAAGGAACAGGTGTGGGCTCCTGAGAGTCTGGATAGACAAGGGGCTGCAGCTCCGGCTTGTTTTCTAATCCTTTTATCTGGCCCATGAGTGGGAGACAACTTCAAGAAGACCCTCTCCTAATGAGAGGAACCCAGGAGTCAGGGAGAGGAGGGGTGATGGGTGGAGACAGAGGCCTGGTGCCCCGGCTGCGGTGGAAGCCTCTGGAAGACCAGGCAGAGGGAGGCCGCACAGAGTGATGCCCAGGGTCACAGACCTGTCGGAGCTGCTGTTTGTTAGCTCAAGTCCTGCTCCGAGGTGCTCTGTGTCAGCTCTGAGTGACAGGTGATCTGGGCTGCTCTGCAATGAGGGCTACGTGCACGGTACCTGTGTGCCCAGCCCTGCCGGGGTACCTGCCCAGGGCAGCTCCGTATCCTGGGAGGGGCCTGACCACGAGAGCGCCATGGGCTGCTGGGGAGGGGGGGCCTGCCCAGGTGAGCTCCATATCCTGGGATTGCCCTGACCACGAGAGCCCCGTGGGCTGCTGGGGACCTGGTAAACGATGTCGGGACAGTCAGTGAAGCCACCGAGGATATACATCCGGTAGTTCCTAATTCCTACACCCTGCTGGTCGTTCTACCATCCACCAGGACACGGTATTCTGTATGAGACTTCAGTGATGCCTTCTTCTGGATTCCATTGGTCCCCGAAAGGCTCTGCTGCCCTAGTAACCAGATTTGGGAATGGAGAAATGCTGCCGCCTTGTGGCCGTTTGCCACAACAGCAGCTTTAAACCCAGTGCTCATGGTCACTAAATATTCACACTCATTGCAGCCTGTAAATGGCACCTGCCCTGAAAAACAATCCTGGGGTCGAAAATGGACCCAAAACTTCTAAAGAGGGCAACCATGCAAGAGGACAATTTCAAGAGGTTAATTGTACTCTCCGTTTTTTTCTGTTTTTCTGTACCAGAAATTTAAAACGGCCCCTCCGCCACGCCCCGGTACCCGAGGCCTCCGTTGCCCTGCCTGGGCGGGCGGCGGGGCGCTGCCGGGGCGGGCTGGCCGCGGGGATGGCGGTAAGGCGCAAGGACAAGCGAAGCTGGGCCTCAAGAGGCAGCCCGCGGTCCCCGCCCCCGTCTATGGCCATACCACCCTGAACGCGCCCGATCTCGTCTGATCTCGGAAGCTAAGCAGGGTCGGACCTGGTTAGTACTTGGATGGGAGGCCGCCTGGGAATACCGGGTGCTGTAGGCTTTTGGCCTCCCGCTGCGGCTCCGCCTTCTCCTTTAGTCGCCCGCGGCGGTGGCCGCCAGCTCCGCCCCCCGCCGGGCAACGCTGCAGGCCCCACCTCCTCCGCCCCCCCCCCTCGCCAACACCACCACAGAGCGCCAGAGGGGCCGCTCCATGCGGCCCGAAGGCGACCCTGGAAGGCAGCGGCACACCCGACGCTCCGGGGGTGGCTGGCCCGGACCCAGACTCCGCCGCGGGCCCGGGTGCCGTCCGTGCGGCCCGCGAGCCCCTCCACCTGCACCTGGCCGGCCCCACCGGCGCCCAGCCCCGGCGCCGCCACCTGTCCGCCGGTGTGGCTCTCCGCAGCTCTCTCCGGATAAAGCTGGATAAAGGTCTGGATGGGAAGGAAGGGCAGTGATTCAGCCTATTGCTCTTAGTGCCCCTCCCCCACACTCAGGAGCCCTTTGTGACAAGGCCACAGCTCTGTGATGCAGGCCTGGGGCCTGCCATCAAGTGAACTCCCAGGGCTCTGTTGCCTGAGGGCGGCAATGCAGTTCAGAAGACGGAGAATCTCTTTTCTTTGAAAAACACTGTTGCTATCTGGCTGAGATCCAGCCCAACTTCCTGGGTGATTGATATCATCCTTGGCTTCCTGTGTGGACTGGGGCTCTTCCTCGTGTTACTCCCCTGCTTCCAGAGTAATCCATTCTTAGCACCACCTAGGAAACCTAGAAACATCAGGAAGCATCAAGTAGAGCTGAAGGGGAGGAGCAGGAGTAGGAAGAAAAGTCGATCTTTGAAAGCTTGCAGAGATTGCCTGGAAGAACTGGAGGGGACTCACAACCTGGCTTCACCTCTGCGGAGCTGCCTGGGGAGGCTTCCTGGCAAGGGCAACTTTCATCAGCTCTCATGGCAAGACCCTCCTGGTGAGATGTGCAAAGCAGTGCCTGCTGGAGCCTGTGGAGGATACTGCTTGAAGGGTTGGGAACCCTGCAGGAACACCTCCTGTAGGGTTTCCTTCCTGGTTCAAGACACTCGAGAGGTGCTGGAAGCACATATTACAAGGTTTTGGGTAAAGCACGGGTGGACCCTACCCCTCAAGGTCCTCAAGCCCATCAATCTCTTGAAGGCGACAAAGTTCCAACCCTCCACCACCCTGCGGTTAGCCTCGTCCCCTTCAGCCACCTGTGTATCTGGGTCCCACTCAACAGTCACGTTTGCCGAGTTCGCGGAGAAACCTCCTCAGGCTCATTCAGGAGAGAAGGTGAGAACAGAAGAGTCCGTTCCTGCCCTGAAGAGGCCTCTCCTTGTCCCCTCCACTGTGTGTAAGGAAATCCAGAGTGCCCTGGGAGCGATTCCACCTGGTGACTACCATGGGCCCTCAAAGGCTTCTCTGACTGCACAGCAGGGCAGGCCACCTTCTCAGTCCCTCACACTCAGCCTTGTGGGCAGAACCTGGAAGAGTGAGACTGTGGAATGGGTCAAGAGGGACAGCCTAGAGCCAGGTGCAAGTTCAGCAATGGTCAGGAACGAGCCAAGAGAGGAGAGTGGTGGTCAGGCCTCAGGAGACCCCTGCCATAGGGTAACAGTGATGGAGGTGAACTTAGGATCCCAATCTTTGAGAGGTGAAGAGGCCAGGGAGGCTGTGGAGGCCAAGGAGTCTCCTGCTCTTCAACCACAGTCTAGTGTTATCTTGGAAACCAAAGTGTTGACAAAATCCCAAACCACAGATGTACCTATGAGGAGTTTAGAGGTGCCAGGGGCCAGTAAAAGTTTCCTACTACCTAGAATGTCTGTTTTCCAACATCTAGGTGAGCCATGCCTTAACATGGAGGTTGCTAGTGAGTTTAACTCCAAAGTAAAGGTACAGTCAGACAACCAGCTTCAGGACTTTCCCAAACACAGGTTCCTTGCTGCAGACAACTTGGCTTCTCAGGTGCCTCAGTGCCATCCCCAGAGAGTCCCCACCAGAGACATGTTAGCTTCCCAGGAGCCAAGTGGCCTTATGGAAGGCCAAAGGAGCAACCTAGGGCAGCAGGAGCCCAAAACTTCAAAACTCCAAGACTCATGGAAGAGCCAGAGCAAGATGATTGCCCCTACTTACAAAAGAGAGGACCGTAGGAGGCATAAACCAGGAGAGCACGAAGAGAGGTTTAAAGAATGAGGGACCCCTCAAGCTGGAAGTATGAGCCGCCCTGCCCAGGTCAGGGGAATAACAGACTCTATTGGGAGCAGATGTCTCCTGCTCATGCCAGAGAAGAAATATAGCCCTCCAGAAAGCCTCTTCAGAAAAAGGATGAGGCTATTTTTAAAGTGGATTTTCCCCAATAAAAATGTCAATGGTCGAGATGCTCTGCAAAGAAAAAAAAAAAAAAACCCATATCAGCCACTGCCCAGAGTCACGGATCAGTCAAAAGCAGATCAATCTTGAAGAGTGAGACTGCTGAGGGTCAGGCACTCATGACAGCTGTTGGACAGATCGTAGAAGAAAAAAGAGCAATTCACCATGGACTTCATGCCACAGAGTTAAATGAGCACAGAGTGGAATTCCAAGTCCCAGTATGTGGGGGTTTCTGCTACCATAGGCTTACCTCTTACCCAGAGCAAGGGAGAATGATGGGTTCTACAGCCTGCAGTCATAAAGCCACCTCCAAGGGCCAGAGTTGTTCTGTCAGGGAAAGGGAAGTCAGACACCAACATAGTTTGAAAAGTGTAAGGTTCGACGATGAGCAGCTGGGCCTAAGGTGCCTCCCATCCTTGTCCCCCAGGAAGAGTGTGTTTCCAGTTAGTACCTGCCAGTATGGGCCAAGGATTCCAGGTGCCCCAGCCCGCCATAAACACTGTCCAAGGCATTGTCATCTTTGGGGAGGTGTCTTGCCTGGTCGACAGTAAAATCCTTCTTTAGTCTTCCCTTTAGTAGGAAAACATGTCTCCAAGTAAAAATTCAGTCCATGTAGAGAAAATGATTTTCTCATTAGCACATCCAAGATATTTAATGTTCCCCAATACATATATATATATATTTTTTTTTCTAATAAAAGCATAGTGTAATGGCAAAAAAAAAGAAATTTAAAACGGCATGGAAAAATGCTGAACATTAGGAATAATTAAAGATATGCAAATCCAAATTACAAAAACCTATCCGCTCACACCAGTCAGAATGGCCATCAGCAAGAATTCTGCAAAAAGTAAATGCTGAAGGGGTTTTAGAGAAATGCCTACCCTTGGTCCAAAGTGGGACATGGTAAGAGCCAGTAATGAAAACAAAAATGAGGTGCCTTGTAAAGGTAAATACTGAGCTACCATTCAATCAAGCATACCCACTGCTGGGCCTATCGCCTGAGGGGATGAGAATCAAAAAAACACAGGCTGGGCTTCACTGGTGGCGCAGTGGTTGAGAGCCCGCCTGCCAATGCAGGGGACACGCGTTCATGCTCCGGGTCGGGAAGATCCCACGTGCCGCGGAGCGGCTTGTCCCGTGAGCTAGGGCTGCTGGGCCTGCGCGTCCGGAGCCTGTGCTCTGCATTGGGAGGGTCCACCGCAGTGAGAGGCCCACGTACCGCAAAAAAAACAAAAAAAACAAAAAAAAACCCCACAGGCTGGCAATCCTCCACTCCAGCAATATTTACCATAGCCAACACTTGGAAGCTACGAAAGTGTCCATCATCAGAGGAATGCACAAAGAAGAAGTGGTCCATGTACACAATGGAATATGACTCCAATAAAAATATATATATAAATACAATTTATAAAACAAACATAAGTAAGGAGACATCAGCTTTTGGGGGCACATTCCACTCTAATATATAACCGAGGAACACCACTGCCCGGATGGTCTGTTTCCCTAGTTCCCTGGTTGGGAAAAGCAGAAATGCTGCCGCCCTCTGGCCGTTACCTGCAACAGCAGCTTTAAGACCTGTGCTAAGGGTCACTTCATATGCAGCAGTACTGGTGGGCTGTAAATGAAACCTGCCCTCAAAACGTCTTGAGGGAGGTAATGGCCAAAATATTTCTAAATGTCACACACACTTCACGAAGACAATTTGAAGAGGTAAGCTGTACTCACAGTTGAAGAAAAGAAGGACATGCCAGAAAGCTCAATTTCAAGGGATTATGAGACGCATGCAAATCCAGCCACAAAGTGGTATCGGCTCACACTAGTCAGAACACACATCAGCAAAAAAACTACAAACAAAAAATGCTGAAGGTGTTGTGGAGAAGTGCATACCCTCAACTTTAAGCGGGACGTAACCTGGAAAGAGCCACTAATGAGAACAGACTGGAGGTGCCTCTACAAGGTAAACATTCCGCTACCATATGATCCAACAGGCCCACTCCTGGGCCTATAACCTAAGAAGACAGAATTGGAAAGACACAGGCAGGCAAATGTGCATTGCCGCAGCATTACAATAGCCATGACGTGGAAGCAACCAAAAAGTCCATCAACAGATGAGTGGACAAAGAAGAGCTGGTACATGTACAGAGAGAATATTAGCCAAGGAAGAAAAGGACACCATGCCATTTGCAGCACCGTAGATGAGTCTAGAGGTGATCACGTGACTTGTAGTAAGTCAGAAAGAGAAAGACACGTATCGTAGGATATCACTTATAGATGTTACCTAAAAATTGATACCAGTGAAGATATTTCCACAGAGAAGGGCAATCCCAGATTCATTAAACAAACTTATGGATCACCAACGGAAAGGTGTGAGGATTGGATACATTACGAGATTGGGGTGAACAGACATATACAAACACAGGTGAAATATATAATCACCAAAGACCTACAGAATACCAAGAGAAGACTACTCAACATTCTGTCATAACGTACATGGGAAAAGGATCCCAGCAAGAACAGACATATGTATATGTGTAAAAGAACCACATCTTGCACACCTGCAACAAGCCAAACATTGTAATCAAACATGCTGTGATTAAAAAAATAAAAAAATTAAATTAAGAAAACGAACAAGAAGTAGTGAGACAAACTTAAGGGGCCTTCTCCTGGCACATTCCATTCTAAATTACAACCTAGAACACGACTTCCATTGAGGCTCTGCTGCCCTAGTAACCAGATTTGGTAAGGGAGAACTGCTGCCCCCTTGTGGCCGTTTCACACAACAGCACCTTTAATCCCAGCGCTAATGGTCAGTTGATATTCAAAATCATTGCAGGCCTGTAAATGACACCTGCCCTGAAAACAAATCCTGGGGTCATATATCGACCAAAAAATTCAAAAGACGTCCATATTTCAAAACGACACTTTCAAGAGGCATATTTTGTTCTGCATATTTGTTCTGCACATTAGGGTTCTGCTTCTTTTTCTTTCTTTCTTTCTTTGTTAAAAAAAAAACGGGAATGGAAAAAGGCAACCCTCAGAATGGGAGAAAATATTTGCAAACGAATCCACGGACAAAGGTTTAATCTCCAATATATATAACAGCTCATGCAGCTTAATATTAAAAAAAAACAAACAACCCAATACAAAAATGGGCAGAAGATCTAAATAGACGTTTCTTCAAAGAAGACACAGAGATGGCCAAGACGCACATGAAAAGCTGCTCAACATCACTCATCATTAGAGAAATGCACATCAAAACTACAGTGAGGTATCACCTCACACCTGTTAGAATGGGCATCATCAGAAAATGTACAAACAACAAATGCTGGGGAGGGTGTGGACCAAAGGAACCCTCTTCCACTATTGGTGGGAATGTAAATTGATACAGTCACTATGGAGAACAGCATGGAGGTTCCTTAAAAAACTAAAAATAGAATTACCATAGGATCCAGCAATCCCACTTCTGGGCATATAGCCAGAGAAAACCATAAATGAAAAAGACACATTCACCACAATGTTCATTGCAGCACTATTTACAATAGCCAGGTAATGGAAGCAACCTAAATGCCCACAGACAGACGAACGGATAATGATGTGGTCCATCTATGAAACGGAATATTACTCAGCCATAAAAAGGAACGAAACTGGGTCATCTGTGGAGATGTCGACGGATCTAGAGACTGTCATACAGAGTGAAGTAAGTCAGAAGGAGAAAAACAAATATTGTATATTAATGCATATATGTGGAACCTAGAAAAATGGTACAGATGACCCGGTTTGCAGGGCAGAAATAGAGACACAGAGGTAGAGAACAAACGTATGGACACCAAGAGGGGGGAAGCCATGGGTTGTTGGTGGTGGGATGAGTCGGGAGATTGGGATTGTCCTGTATACATGTATATGCATAAAATAGATAACTAATAATAATCCTGCTGAATAAAAAAATAAACTTAAATTTCAAAATTTTTAAAAATAAATAAAATTTTAAAATAAAACGGAAAAAAGTTCTTCCCTTCACACAGATGTATTTATAGGAATGAATTATTTCCATGCTTATATCTATAAATACATAGAAGAGGAATAAAATCTAACTTGAAGCAAAAAAGAAAAAAAAAAAAAACCAGAACCCACCAGTTATACACAGGAAAACCCTATCAGGGCACTGGCTCCAGCGGCAAACAATTCTGAAGTTGGTCAGAGGTGGGGAATCATCTCCCATGCAGCCAGCAGCCCCCCCACCCCCGCAAGGAGCGTCATCATTGCAAAGCTGGGGGACCGTGCCGAGGCGTCTGTGAGTAAACGTGAGCCGAGCCCCAGGCCAGCTGCTGCTGAACTGTTCCCACCCTTCCCAGGTAAAACACCTGAATATGTCCAAGGACTTGAAAGCCCAGAGGAAGGGCCGTGGAGCCACAGCAGCGACAGCACGCAGGCCGACTTGGTGCCTGCAGGCCAGCCAGGATGGTCCTGGCCCCGGGCGCTCTTCTGGAAGCTTTCCATTTCCCTGCCTGAGATACTCCTCCTGTCCCAGCCCCCACTGCTTTTTTCCTTCCTCACCTCTGCCCGGGGAGAAATTCCAACGGAAGGTATGGGTGACACATCCTCTTCTTTAGCAGGTGGCAGCCCGGCAACTCCTGCAGAAAGTCCAGCAGAGCCCCACTCACACCGGGCCACCCACAGAGCCATGGCCCCTCACTCCCTCCCACCAGCACAGCCCCGAGACTGCTGACGGGGCAGAGAATATGGCGTCAGGCACAGCTGCAGGGGCTCTTGCTGCCTGGAGCCGTGTTTATATGGACCTCAACCCAGGCACACCTGGGGAGGGCTGGCCGGCAGGGTCAGGCTGCCCAGGTCAGCCCATCCTCACCCCTCAGGGACTCACATTGCAGAAAATGGACCTCGCTGAACCGGCCAGGTCCAAGGAACAGGTGTGGGCTCCTGAGAGTCTGGATAGACAAGGGGCTGCAGCTCCGGCTTGTTTTCTAATCCTTTTATCTGGCCCATGAGTGGGAGACAACTTCAAGAAGACCCTCTCCTAATGAGAGGAACCCAGGAGTCAGGGAGAGGAGGGGTGATGGGTGGAGACAGAGGCCTGGTGCCCCGGCTGCGGTGGAAGCCTCTGGAAGACCAGGCAGAGGGAGGCCGCACAGAGTGATGCCCAGGGTCACAGACCTGTCGGAGCTGCTGTTTGTTAGCTCAAGTCCTGCTCTGAGGTGCTCTGTGTCAGCTCTGAGTGACAGGTGATCTGGGCTGCTCTGCAATGAGGGCTACGTGCACGGTACCTCTGTGCCCAGCCCTGCCGGGGTACCTGCCCAGGGCAGCTCCGTATCCTGGGAGGGGCCTGACCACGAGAGCGCCATGGGCTGCTGGGGAGGGGGGCCTGCCCAGGTGAGCTCCATATCCTGGGATTGCCCTGACCACGAGAGCCCCGTGGGCTGCTGGGGACCTGGTAAACGATGTCGGGACAGTCAGTGAAGCCACCGAGGATATACATCCGGTAGTTCCTAATTCCTACACCCTGCTGGTCATTCTACCATCCACCAGGACACGGTATTCTGTATGAGACTTCAGTGATGCCTTCTTCTGGATTCCATTGGTCCCCGAAAGGCTCTGCTGCCCTAGTAACCAGATTTGGGAATGGAGAAATGCTGCCGCCTTGTGGCCGTTTGCCACAACAGCAGCTTTAAACCCAGTGCTCATGGTCACTAAATATTCACACTCATTGCAGCCTGTAAATGGCACCTGCCCTGAAAAACAATCCTGGGGTCGAAAATGGACCCAAAACTTCTAAAGAGGGCAACCATGCAAGAGGGCAATTTCAAGAGGTTAATTGTACTCTCCGTTTTTTTCTGTTTTTCTGTACCAGAAGTTTAAAACGGCCCCTCCGCCACGCCCCGGTACCCGAGGCCTCCGTTGCCCTGCCTGGGCGGGCGGCGGGGCGCTGCCGGGGCGGGCTGGCCGCGGGGATGGCGGTAAGGCGCAAGGACAAGCGAAGCTGGGCCTCAAGAGGCAGCCCGCGGTCCCCGCCCCCGTCTACGGCCATACCACCCTGAACGCGCCCGATCTCGTCTGATCTCGGAAGCTAAGCAGGGTCGGGCCTGGTTAGTACTTGGATGGGAGACCGCCTGGGAATACCGGGTGCTGTAGGCTTTTGGCCTCCCGCTGCGGCTCCGCCTTCTCCTTTAGTCGCCCGCGGCGGTGGCCGCCAGCTCCGCCCCTCGCCAGGCACCGCTACAGGCCCCACCTCCTCCGCCCCCCCCCACGACCACCACCACAGAGCGCCAGAGGGGCCGCTCCATGCGGCCCGAAGGCGGCCCTGGAAGGCAGCGGCACACCCGACGCTCCGGGGGTGGCTGGCCCGGACCCAGACTCCGCCGCGGGCCCGGGTGCCGTCCGTGCGGCCCGCGAGCCCCTCCACCTGCACCTGGCCGGCCCCACCGGCGCCCAGCCCCGGCGCCGCCACCTGTCCGCCGGTGTGGCTCTCCGCAGCTCTCTCCGGATAAAGCTGGATAAAGGTCTGGATGGGAAGGAGGGGCAGTGATTCAGCCTATTGCTCTTAGTGCCCCTCCCCCACACTCAGGAGCCCTTTGTGACAAGGCCACAGCTCTGTGATGCAGGCCTGGGGCCTGCCATCAAGTGAACTCCCAGGGCTCTGTTGCCTGAGGGCGGCAATGCAGTTCAGAAGACGGAGAATCTCTTTTCTTTGAAAAACACTGTTGCTATCTGGCTGAGATCCAGCCCAACTTCCTGGGTGATTGATATCATCCTTGGCTTCCTGTGTGGACTGGGGCTCTTCCTCGTGTTACTCCCCTGCTTCCAGAGTAATCCATTCTTAGCACCACCTAGGAAACCTAGAAACATCAGGAAGCATCAAGTAGAGCTGAAGGGGAGGAGCAGGAGTAGGAAGAAAAGTCGATCTTTGAAAGCTTGCAGAGATTGCCTGGAAGAACTGGAGGGGACTCACAACCTGGCTTCACCTCTGCGGAGCTGCCTGGGGAGGCTTCCTGGCAAGGGCAACTTTCATCAGCTCTCATGGCAAGACCCTCCTGGTGAGATGTGCAAAGCAGTGCCTGCTGGAGCCTGTGGAGGATACTGCTTGAAGGGTTGGGAACCCTGCAGGAACACCTCCTGTAGGGTTTCCTTCCTGGTTCAAGACACTCGAGAGGTGCTGGAAGCACATATTACAAGGTTTTGGGTAAAGCACGGGTGGACCCTACCCCTCAAGGTCCTCAAGCCCATCAATCTCTTGAAGTCGACAAAGTTCCAACCCTCCACCACCCTGCGGTTAGCCTCGTCCCCTTCAGCCACCTGTGTATCTGGGTCCCACTCAACAGTCACGTTTGCCGAGTTCCCGGAGAAACCTCCTCAGGCTCATTCAGGAGAGAAGGTGAGAACAGAAGAGTCCGTTTCTGCCCTGAAGAGGCCTCTCCTTGTCCCCTCCACTGTGTGTAAGGAAATCCAGAGTGCCCTGGGAGCGATTCCACCTGGTGACTACCATGGGCCCTCAAAGGCTTCTCTGACTGCACAGCAGGGCAGGCCACCTTCTCAGTCCCTCACACTCAGCCTTGTGGGCAGAACCTGGAAGAGTGAGACTGTGGAATGGGTCAAGAGGGACAGCCTAGAGCCAGGTGCAAGTTCAGCAATGGTCAGGAACGAGCCAAGAGAGGAGAGTGGTGGTCAGGCCTCAGGAGACCCCTGCCATAGGGTAACAGTGATGGAGGTGAACTTAGGATCCCAATCTTTGAGAGGTGAAGAGGCCAGGGAGGCTGTGGAGGCCAAGGAGTCTCCTGCTCTTCAACCACAGTCTAGTGTTATCTTGGAAACCAAAGTGTTGACAAAATCCCAAACCACAGATGTACCTATGAGGAGTTTAGAGGTGCCAGGGGCCAGTAAAAGTTTCCTACTACCTAGAATGTCTGTTTTCCAACATCTAGGTGAGCCATGCCTTAACATGGAGGTTGCTAGTGAGTTTAACTCCAAAGTAAAGGTACAGTCAGACAACCAGCTTCAGGACTTTCCCAAACACAGGTTCCTTGCTGCAGACAACTTGGCTTCTCAGGTGCCTCAGTGCCATCCCCAGAGAGTCCCCACCAGAGACATGTTAGCTTCCCAGGAGCCAAGTGGCCTTATGGAAGGCCAAAGGAGCAACCTAGGGCAGCAGTAGCCCAAAACTTCAAAACTCCAAGACTCATGGAAGAGCCAGAGCAAGATGATTGCCCCTACTTACAAAAGAGAGGACCGTAGGAGGCATAAACCAGGAGAGCACGAAGAGAGGTTTAAAGAATGAGGGACCCCTCAAGCTGGAAGTATGAGCCGCCCTGCCCAGGTCAGGGGAATAACAGACTCTATTGGGAGCAGATGTCTCCTGCTCATGCCAGAGAAGAAATATAGCCCTCCAGAAAGCCTCTTCAGAAAAAGGATGAGGCTATTTTTAAAGTGGATTTTCCCCAATAAAAATGTCAATGGTCGAGATGCTCTGCAAAGAAAAAAAAAAAAAAACCCATATCAGCCACTGCCCAGAGTCACGGATCAGTCAAAAGCAGATCAATCTTGAAGAGTGAGACTGCTGAGGGTCAGGCACTCATGACAGCTGTTGGACAGATCGTAGAAGAAAAAAGAGCAATTCACCATGGACTTCATGCCACAGAGTTAAATGAGCACAGAGTGGAATTCCAAGTCCCAGTATGTGGGGGTTTCTGCTACCATAGGCTTACCTCTTACCCAGAGCAAGGGAGAATGATGGGTTCTACAGCCTGCAGTCATAAAGCCACCTCCAAGGGCCAGAGTTGTTCTGTCAGGGAAAGGGAAGTCAGACACCAACATAGTTTGAAAAGTGTAAGGTTCGACGATGAGCAGCTGGGCCTAAGGTGCCTCCCATCCTTGTCCCCCAGGAAGAGTGTGTTTCCAGTTAGTACCTGCCAGTATGGGCCAAGGATTCCAGGTGCCCCAGCCCGCCATAAACACTGTCCAAGGCATTGTCATCTTTGGGGAGGTGTCTTGCCTGGTCGACAGTAAAATCCTTCTTTAGTCTTCCCTTTAGTAGGAAAACATGTCTCCAAGTAAAAATTCAGTCCATGTAGAGAAAATGATTTTCTCATTAGCACATCCAAGATATTTAATGTTCCCCAATACATATATATATATATTTTTTTTTCTAATAAAAGCATAGTGTAATGGCAAAAAAAAAGAAATTTAAAACGGCATGGAAAAATGCTGAACATTAGGAATAATTAAAGATATGCAAATCCAAATTACAAAAACCTATCCGCTCACACCAGTCAGAATGGCCATCAGCAAGAATTCTGCAAAAAGTAAATGCTGAAGGGGTTTTAGAGAAATGCCTACCCTTGGTCCAAAGTGGGACATGGTAAGAGCCAGTAATGAAAACAAAAATGAGGTGCCTTGTAAAGGTAAATACTGAGCTACCATTCAATCAAGCATACCCACTGCTGGGCCTATCGCCTGAGGGGATGAGAATCAAAAAAACACAGGCTGGGCTTCACTGGTGGCGCAGTGGTTGAGAGCCCGCCTGCCAATGCAGGGGACACGCGTTCATGCTCCGGGTCGGGAAGATCCCACGTGCCGCGGAGCGGCTTGTCCCGTGAGCTAGGGCTGCTGGGCCTGCGCGTCCGGAGCCTGTGCTCTGCATTGGGAGGGTCCACCGCAGTGAGAGGCCCACGTACCGCAAAAAAAACAAAAAAAACAAAAAAAAACCCCACAGGCTGGCAATCCTCCACTCCAGCAATATTTACCATAGCCAACACTTGGAAGCTACGAAAGTGTCCATCATCAGAGGAATGCACAAAGAAGAAGTGGTCCATGTACACAATGGAATATGACTCCAATAAAAATATATATATAAATACAATTTATAAAACAAACATAAGTAAGGAGACATCAGCTTTTGGGGGCACATTCCACTCTAATATATAACCGAGGAACACCACTGCCCGGATGGTCTGTTTCCCTAGTTCCCTGGTTGGGAAAAGCAGAAATGCTGCCGCCCTCTGGCCGTTACCTGCAACAGCAGCTTTAAGACCTGTGCTAAGGGTCACTTCATATGCAGCAGTACTGGTGGGCTGTAAATGAAACCTGCCCTCAAAACGTCTTGAGGGAGGTAATGGCCAAAATATTTCTAAATGTCACACACACTTCACGAAGACAATTTGAAGAGGTAAGCTGTACTCACAGTTGAAGAAAAGAAGGACATGCCAGAAAGCTCAATTTCAAGGGATTATGAGACGCATGCAAATCCAGCCACAAAGTGGTATCGGCTCACACTAGTCAGAACACACATCAGCAAAAAAACTACAAACAAAAAATGCTGAAGGTGTTGTGGAGAAGTGCATACCCTCAACTTTAAGCGGGACGTAACCTGGAAAGAGCCACTAATGAGAACAGACTGGAGGTGCCTCTACAAGGTAAACATTCCGCTACCATATGATCCAACAGGCCCACTCCTGGGCCTATAACCTAAGAAGACAGAATTGGAAAGACACAGGCAGGCAAATGTGCATTGCCGCAGCATTACAATAGCCATGACGTGGAAGCAACCAAAAAGTCCATCAACAGATGAGTGGACAAAGAAGAGCTGGTACATGTACAGAGAGAATATTAGCCAAGGAAGAAAAGGACACCATGCCATTTGCAGCACCGTAGATGAGTCTAGAGGTGATCACGTGACTTGTAGTAAGTCAGAAAGAGAAAGACACGTATCGTAGGATATCACTTATAGATGTTACCTAAAAATTGATACCAGTGAAGATATTTCCACAGAGAAGGGCAATCCCAGATTCATTAAACAAACTTATGGATCACCAACGGAAAGGTGTGAGGATTGGATACATTACGAGATTGGGGTGAACAGACATATACAAACACAGGTGAAATATATAATCACCAAAGACCTACAGAATACCAAGAGAAGACTACTCAACATTCTGTCATAACGTACATGGGAAAAGGATCCCAGCAAGAACAGACATATGTATATGTGTAAAAGAACCACATCTTGCACACCTGCAACAAGCCAAACATTGTAATCAAACATGCTGTGATTAAAAAAATAAAAAAATTAAATTAAGAAAACGAACAAGAAGTAGTGAGACAAACTTAAGGGGCCTTCTCCTGGCACATTCCATTCTAAATTACAACCTAGAACACGACTTCCATTGAGGCTCTGCTGCCCTAGTAACCAGATTTGGTAAGGGAGAACTGCTGCCCCCTTGTGGCCGTTTCACACAACAGCACCTTTAATCCCAGCGCTAATGGTCAGTTGATATTCAAAATCATTGCAGGCCTGTAAATGACACCTGCCCTGAAAACAAATCCTGGGGTCATATATCGACCAAAAAATTCAAAAGACGTCCATATTTCAAAACGACACTTTCAAGAGGCATATTTTGTTCTGCATATTTGTTCTGCACATTAGGGTTCTGCTTCTTTTTCTTTCTTTCTTTCTTTGTTAAAAAAAAAAAAACGGGAATGGAAAAAGGCAACCCTCAGAATGGGAGAAAATATTTGCAAACGAATCCACGGACAAAGGTTTAATCTCCAATATATATAACAGCTCATGCAGCTTAATATTAAAAAAAAACAAACAACCCAATACAAAAATGGGCAGAAGATCTAAATAGACGTTTCTTCAAAGAAGACACAGAGATGGCCAAGACGCACATGAAAAGCTGCTCAACATCACTCATCATTAGAGAAATGCACATCAAAACTACAGTGAGGTATCACCTCACACCTGTTAGAATGGGCATCATCAGAAAATGTACAAACAACAAATGCTGGGGAGGGTGTGGACCAAAGGAACCCTCTTCCACTATTGGTGGGAATGTAAATTGATACAGTCACTATGGAGAACAGCATGGAGGTTCCTTAAAAAACTAAAAATAGAATTACCATAGGATCCAGCAATCCCACTTCTGGGCATATAGCCAGAGAAAACCATAAATGAAAAAGACACATTCACCACAATGTTCATTGCAGCACTATTTACAATAGCCAGGTAATGGAAGCAACCTAAATGCCCACAGACAGACGAACGGATAATGATGTGGTCCATCTATGAAACGGAATATTACTCAGCCATAAAAAGGAACGAAACTGGGTCATCTGTGGAGACGTCGACGGATCTAGAGACTGTCATACAGAGTGAAGTAAGTCAGAAGGAGAAAAACAAATATTGTATATTAATGCATATATGTGGAACCTAGAAAAATGGTACAGATGACCCGGTTTGCAGGGCAGAAATAGAGACACAGAGGTAGAGAACAAACGTATGGACACCAAGAGGGGGGAAGCCATGGGTTGTTGGTGGTGGGATGAGTCGGGAGATTGGGATTGTCCTGTATACATGTATATGCATAAAATAGATAACTAATAATAATCCTGCTGAATAAAAAAATAAACTTAAATTTCAAAATTTTTAAAAATAAATAAAATTTTAAAATAAAACGGAAAAAAGTTCTTCCCTTCACACAGATGTATTTATAGGAATGAATTATTTCCATGCTTATATCTATAAATACATAGAAGAGGAATAAAATCTAACTTGAAGCAAAAAAGAAAAAAAAAAAAAACCAGAACCCACCAGTTATACACAGGAAAACCCTATCAGGGCACTGGCTCCAGCGGCAAACAATTCTGAAGTTGGTCAGAGGTGGGGAATCATCTCCCATGCAGCCAGCAGCCCCCCCACCCCCGCAAGGAGCGTCGTCATTGCAAAGCTGGGGGACCGTGCCGAGGCGTCTGTGAGTAAACGTGAGCCGAGCCCCAGGCCAGCTGCTGCTGAACTGTTCCCACCCTTCCCAGGTAAAACACCTGAATATGTCCAAGGACTTGAAAGCCCAGAGGAAGGGCCGTGGAGCCACAGCAGCGACAGCACGCAGGCCGACTTGGTGCCTGCAGGCCAGCCAGGATGGTCCTGGCCCCGGGCGCTCTTCTGGAAGCTTTCCATTTCCCTGCCTGAGATACTCCTCCTGTCCCAGCCCCCACTGCTTTTTTCCTTCCTCACCTCTGCCCGGGGAGAAATTCCAACGGAAGGTATGGGTGACACATCCTCTTCTTTAGCAGGTGGCAGCCCGGCAACTCCTGCAGAAAGTCCAGCAGAGCCCCACTCACACCGGGCCACCCACAGAGCCATGGCCCCTCACTCCCTCCCACCAGCACAGCCCCGAGACTGCTGACGGGGCAGAGAATATGGCGTCAGGCACAGCTGCAGGGGCTCTTGCTGCCTGGAGCCGTGTTTATATGGACCTCAACCCAGGCACACCTGGGGAGGGCTGGCCGGCAGGGTCAGGCTGCCCAGGTCAGCCCATCCTCACCCCTCAGGGACTCACATTGCAGAAAATGGACCTCGCTGAACCGGCCAGGTCCAAGGAACAGGTGTGGGCTCCTGAGAGTCTGGATAGACAAGGGGCTGCAGCTCCGGCTTGTTTTCTAATCCTTTTATCTGGCCCATGAGTGGGAGACAACTTCAAGAAGACCCTCTCCTAATGAGAGGAACCCAGGAGTCAGGGAGAGGAGGGGTGATGGGTGGAGACAGAGGCCTGGTGCCCCGGCTGCGGTGGAAGCCTCTGGAAGACCAGGCAGAGGGAGGCCGCACAGAGTGATGCCCAGGGTCACAGACCTGTCGGAGCTGCTGTTTGTTAGCTCAAGTCCTGCTCTGAGGTGCTCTGTGTCAGCTCTGAGTGACAGGTGATCTGGGCTGCTCTGCAATGAGGGCTACGTGCACGGTACCTGTGTGCCCAGCCCTGCCGGGGTACCTGCCCAGGGCAGCTCCGTATCCTGGGAGGGGCCTGACCACGAGAGCGCCATGGGCTGCTGGGGAGGGGGGCCTGCCCAGGTGAGCTCCATATCCTGGGATTGCCCTGACCACGAGAGCCCCGTGGGCTGCTGGGGACCTGGTAAACGATGTCGGGACAGTCAGTGAAGCCACCGAGGATATACATCCGGTAGTTCCTAATTCCTACACCCTGCTGGTCATTCTACCATCCACCAGGACACGGTATTCTGTATGAGACTTCAGTGATGCCTTCTTCTGGATTCCATTGGTCCCCGAAAGGCTCTGCTGCCCTAGTAACCAGATTTGGGAATGGAGAAATGCTGCCGCCTTGTGGCCGTTTGCCACAACAGCAGCTTTAAACCCAGTGCTCATGGTCACTAAATATTCACACTCATTGCAGCCTGTAAATGGCACCTGCCCTGAAAAACAATCCTGGGGTCGAAAATGGACCCAAAACTTCTAAAGAGGGCAACCATGCAAGAGGGCAATTTCAAGAGGTTAATTGTACTCTCCGTTTTTTTCTGTTTTTCTGTACCAGAAGTTTAAAACGGCCCCTCCGCCACGCCCCGGTACCCGAGGCCTCCGTTGCCCTGCCTGGGCGGGCGGCGGGGCGCTGCCGGGGCGGGCTGGCCGCGGGGATGGCGGTAAGGCGCAAGGACAAGCGAAGCTGGGCCTCAAGAGGCAGCCCGCGGTCCCCGCCCCCGTCTACGGCCATACCACCCTGAACGCGCCCGATCTCGTCTGATCTCGGAAGCTAAGCAGGGTCGGGCCTGGTTAGTACTTGGATGGGAGACCGCCTGGGAATACCGGGTGCTGTAGGCTTTTGGCCTCCCGCTGCGGCTCCGCCTTCTCCTTTAGTCGCCCGCGGCGGTGGCCGCCAGCTCCGCCCCTCGCCAGGCACCGCTACAGGCCCCACCTCCTCCGCCCCCCCCCACGACCACCACCACAGAGCGCCAGAGGGGCCGCTCCATGCGGCCCGAAGGCGGCCCTGGAAGGCAGCGGCACACCCGACGCTCCGGGGGTGGCTGGCCCGGACCCAGACTCCGCCGCGGGCCCGGGTGCCGTCCGTGCGGCCCGCGAGCCCCTCCACCTGCACCTGGCCGGCCCCACCGGCGCCCAGCCCCGGCGCCGCCACCTGTCCGCCGGTGTGGCTCTCCGCAGCTCTCTCCGGATAAAGCTGGATAAAGGTCTGGATGGGAAGGAGGGGCAGTGATTCAGCCTATTGCTCTTAGTGCCCCTCCCCCACACTCAGGAGCCCTTTGTGACAAGGCCACAGCTCTGTGATGCAGGCCTGGGGCCTGCCATCAAGTGAACTCCCAGGGCTCTGTTGCCTGAGGGCGGCAATGCAGTTCAGAAGACGGAGAATCTCTTTTCTTTGAAAAACACTGTTGCTATCTGGCTGAGATCCAGCCCAACTTCCTGGGTGATTGATATCATCCTTGGCTTCCTGTGTGGACTGGGGCTCTTCCTCGTGTTACTCCCCTGCTTCCAGAGTAATCCATTCTTAGCACCACCTAGGAAACCTAGAAACATCAGGAAGCATCAAGTAGAGCTGAAGGGGAGGAGCAGGAGTAGGAAGAAAAGTCGATCTTTGAAAGCTTGCAGAGATTGCCTGGAAGAACTGGAGGGGACTCACAACCTGGCTTCACCTCTGCGGAGCTGCCTGGGGAGGCTTCCTGGCAAGGGCAACTTTCATCAGCTCTCATGGCAAGACCCTCCTGGTGAGATGTGCAAAGCAGTGCCTGCTGGAGCCTGTGGAGGATACTGCTTGAAGGGTTGGGAACCCTGCAGGAACACCTCCTGTAGGGTTTCCTTCCTGGTTCAAGACACTCGAGAGGTGCTGGAAGCACATATTACAAGGTTTTGGGTAAAGCACGGGTGGACCCTACCCCTCAAGGTCCTCAAGCCCATCAATCTCTTGAAGTCGACAAAGTTCCAACCCTCCACCACCCTGCGGTTAGCCTCGTCCCCTTCAGCCACCTGTGTATCTGGGTCCCACTCAACAGTCACGTTTGCCGAGTTCCCGGAGAAACCTCCTCAGGCTCATTCAGGAGAGAAGGTGAGAACAGAAGAGTCCGTTTCTGCCCTGAAGAGGCCTCTCCTTGTACCCTCCACTGTGTGTAAGGAAATCCAGAGTGCCCTGGGAGCGATTCCACCTGGTGACTACCATGGGCCCTCAAAGGCTTCTCTGACTGCACAGCAGGGCAGGCCACCTTCTCAGTCCCTCACACTCAGCCTTGTGGGCAGAACCTGGAAGAGTGAGACTGTGGAATGGGTCAAGAGGGACAGCCTAGAGCCAGGTGCAAGTTCAGCAATGGTCAGGAACGAGCCAAGAGAGGAGAGTGGTGGTCAGGCCTCAGGAGACCCCTGCCATAGGGTAACAGTGATGGAGGTGAACTTAGGATCCCAATCTTTGAGAGGTGAAGAGGCCAGGGAGGCTGTGGAGGCCAAGGAGTCTCCTGCTCTTCAACCACAGTCTAGTGTTATCTTGGAAACCAAAGTGTTGACAAAATCCCAAACCACAGATGTACCTATGAGGAGTTTAGAGGTGCCAGGGGCCAGTAAAAGTTTCCTACTACCTAGAATGTCTGTTTTCCAACATCTAGGTGAGCCATGCCTTAACATGGAGGTTGCTAGTGAGTTTAACTCCAAAGTAAAGGTACAGTCAGACAACCAGCTTCAGGACTTTCCCAAACACAGGTTCCTTGCTGCAGACAACTTGGCTTCTCAGGTGCCTCAGTGCCATCCCCAGAGAGTCCCCACCAGAGACATGTTAGCTTCCCAGGAGCCAAGTGGCCTTATGGAAGGCCAAAGGAGCAACCTAGGGCAGCAGGAGCCCAAAACTTCAAAACTCCAAGACTCATGGAAGAGCCAGAGCAAGATGATTGCCCCTACTTACAAAAGAGAGGACCGTAGGAGGCATAAACCAGGAGAGCACGAAGAGAGGTTTAAAGAATGAGGGACCCCTCAAGCTGGAAGTATGAGCCGCCCTGCCCAGGTCAGGGGAATAACAGACTCTATTGGGAGCAGATGTCTCCTGCTCATGCCAGAGAAGAAATATAGCCCTCCAGAAAGCCTCTTCAGAAAAAGGATGAGGCTATTTTTAAAGTGGATTTTCCCCAATAAAAAAGTCAATGGTCGAGATGCTCTGCAAAGAAAAAAAAAAACCCATATCAGCCACTGCCCAGAGTCACGGATCAGTCAAAAGCAGATCAATCTTGAAGAGTGAGACTGCTGAGGGTCAGGCACTCATGACAGCTGTTGGACAGATCGTAGAAGAAAAAAGAGCAATTCACCATGGACTTCATGCCACAGAGTTAAATGAGCACAGAGTGGAATTCCAAGTCCCAGTATGTGGGGGTTTCTGCTACCATAGGCTTACCTCCTACCCAGAGCAAGGGAGAATGATGGGTTCTACAGCCTGCAGTCATAAAGCCACCTCCAAGGGCCAGAGTTGTTCTGTCAGGGAAAGGGAAGTCAGACACCAACATAGTTTGAAAAGTGTAAGGTTCGACGATGAGCAGCTGGGCCTAAGGTGCCTCCCATCCTTGTCCCCCAGGAAGAGTGTGTTTCCAGTTAGTACCTGCCAGTATGGGCCAAGGATTCCAGGTGCCCCAGCCCGCCATAAACACTGTCCAAGGCATTGTCATCTTTGGGGAGGTGTCTTGCCTGGTCGACAGTAAAATCCTTCTTTAGTCTACCCTTTAGTAGGAAAACATGTCTCCAAGTAAAAATTCAGTCCATGTAGAGAAAATGATTTTCTCATTAGCACATCCAAGATATTTAATGTTCCCCAATACATATATATATATATATATTTTTTTTTTTCTAATAAAAGCATAGTGTAATGGCAAAAAAAAAGAAATTTAAAACGGCATGGAAAAATGCTGAACATTAGGAATAATTAAAGATATGCAAATCCAAATTACAAAAACCTATCCGCTCACACCAGTCAGAATGGCCATCAGCAAGAATTCTGCAAAAAGTAAATGCTGAAGGGGTTTTAGAGAAATGCCTACCCTTGGTCCAAAGTGGGACATGGTAAGAGCCAGTAATGAAAACAAAAATGAGGTGCCTTGTAAAGGTAAATACTGAGCTACCATTCAATCAAGCATACCCACTGCTGGGCCTATCGCCTGAGGGGATGAGAATCAAAAAAACACAGGCTGGGCTTCACTGGTGGCGCAGTGGTTGAGAGCCTGCCTGCCAATGCAGGGGACACGCGTTCATGCTCCGGGTCGGGAAGACCCCACGTGCCGCGGAGCGGCTTGTCCCGTGAGCTAGGGCTGCTGGGCCTGCGCGTCCGGAGCCTGTGCTCTGCATTGGGAGGGTCCACCGCAGTGAGAGGCCCACGTACCGCAAAAAAAACAAAAAAAACAAAAAAAACCCCACAGGCTGGCAATCCTCCACTCCAGCAATATTTACCATAGCCAACACTTGGAAGCTACGAAAGTGTCCATCATCAGAGGAATGCACAAAGAAGAAGTGGTCCATGTACACAATGGAATATGACTCCAATAAAAATATATATATAAATACAATTTATAAAACAAACATAAGTAAGGAGACATCAGCTTTTGGGGGCACATTCCACTCTAATATATAACCGAGGAACACCACTGCCCGGATGGTCTGTTTCCCTAGTTCCCTGGTTGGGAAAAGCAGAAATGCTGCCGCCCTCTGGCCGTTACCTGCAACAGCAGCTTTAAGACCTGTGCTAAGGGTCACTTCATATGCAGTAGTACTGGTGGGCTGTAAATGAAACCTGCCCTCCAAACGTCTTGAGGGAGGTAATGGCCAAAATATTTCTAAATGTCACACACACTTCACGAAGACAATTGGAAGAGGTAAGCTGTACTCACAGTTGAAGAAAAGAAGGACATGCCAGAAAGCTCAATTTCAAGGGATTATGAGACGCATGCAAATCCAGCCACAAAGTGGTATCGGCTCACACTAGTCAGAACACACATCAGCAAAAAAACTACAAACAAAAAATGCTGAAGGTGTTGTGGAGAAGTGCATACCCTCAACTTTAAGCGGGACGTAACCTGGAAAGAGCCACTAATGAGAACAGACTGGAGGTGCCTCTACAAGGTAAACATTCCGCTACCATATGATCCAGCAGGCCCACTCCTGGGCCTATAACCTAAGAAGACAGAATTGGAAAGACACAGGCAGGCAAATGTGCATTGCCGCAGCATTACAATAGCCATGACGTGGAAGCAACCAAAAAGTCCATCAACAGATGAGTGGACAAAGAAGAGCTGGTACATGTACAGAGAGAATATTAGCCAAGGAAGAAAAGGACACCATGCCATTTGCAGCACCGTAGATGAGTCTAGAGGTGATCACGTGACTTGTAGTAAGTCAGAAAGAGAAAGACACGTATCGTAGGATATCACTTATAGATGTTACCTAAAAATTGATACCAGTGAAGATATTTCCACAGAGAAGGGCAATCCCAGATTCATTAAACAAACTTATGGATCACCAACGGAAAGGTGTGAGGATTGGATACATTACGAGATTGGGGTGAACAGACATATACAAACACAGGTGAAATATATAATCACCAAAGACCTACAGAATACCAAGAGAAGACTACTCAACATTCTGTCATAACGTACATGGGAAAAGGATCCCAGCAAGAACAGACATATGTATATGTGTAAAAGAACCACATCTTGCACACCTGCAACAAGCCAAACATTGTAATCAAACATGCTGTGATTAAAAAAATAAAAAAATTAAATTAAGAAAACGAACAAGAAGTAGTGAGACAAACTTAAGGGGCCTTCTCCTGGCACATTCCATTCTAAATTACAACCTAGAACACGACTTCCATTGAGGCTCTGCTGCCCTAGTAACCAGATTTGGTAAGGGAGAACTGCTGCCCCCTTGTGGCCGTTTCACACAACAGCACCTTTAATCCCAGCGCTAATGGTCAGTTGATATTCAAAATCATTGCAGGCCTGTAAATGACACCTGCCCTGAAAACAAATCCTGGGGTCATATATCGACCAAAAAATTCAAAAGACGTCCATATTTCAAAACGACACTTTCAAGAGGCATATTTTGTTCTGCATATTTGTTCTGCACATTAGGGTTCTGCTTCTTTTTCTTTCTTTCTTTCTTTGTTAAAAAAAAAAAAACGGGAATGGAAAAAGGCAACCCTCAGAATGGGAGAAAATATTTGCAAACGAATCCACGGACAAAGGTTTAATCTCCAATATATATAACAGCTCATGCAGCTTAATATTAAAAAAAAACAAACAACCCAATACAAAAATGGGCAGAAGATCTAAATAGACGTTTCTTCAAAGAAGACACAGAGATGGCCAAGACGCACATGAAAAGCTGCTCAACATCACTCATCATTAGAGAAATGCACATCAAAACTACAGTGAGGTATCACCTCACACCTGTTAGAATGGGCATCATCAGAAAATGTACAAACAACAAATGCTGGCGAGGGTGTGGACCAAAGGAACCCTCTTCCACTATTGGTGGGAATGTAAATTGATACAGTCACTATGGAGAACAGCATGGAGGTTCCTTAAAAAACTAAAAATAGAATTACCATAGGATCCAGCAATCCCACTTCTGGGCATATAGCCAGAGAAAACCATAAATGAAAAAGACACATTCACCACAATGTTCATTGCAGCACTATTTACAATAGCCAGGTAATGGAAGCAACCTAAATGCCCACAGACAGACGAACGGATAATGATGTGGTCCATCTATGAAACGGAATATTACTCAGCCATAAAAAGGAACGAAACTGGGTCATCTGTGGAGACGTCGACGGATCTAGAGACTGTCATACAGAGTGAAGTAAGTCAGAAGGAGAAAAACAAATATTGTATATTAATGCATATATGTGGAACCTAGAAAAATGGTACAGATGACCCGGTTTGCAGGGCAGAAATAGAGACACAGAGGTAGAGAACAAACGTATGGACACCAAGAGGGGGGAAGCCATGGGTTGTTGGTGGTGGGATGAGTCGGGAGATTGGGATTGTCCTGTATACATGTATATGCATAAAATAGATAACTAATAATAATCCTGCTGAATAAAAAAATAAACTTAAATTTCAAAATTTTAAAAAATAAATAAAAGTTTAAAATAAAACGGAAAAAAGTTCTTCCCTTCACACAGATGTATTTATAGGAATGAATTATTTCCATGCTTATATCTATAAATACATAGAAGAGGAATAAAATCTAACTTGAAGCAAAAAAGAAAAAAAAAAAAACCAGAACCCACCAGTTATACACAGGAAAACCCTATCAGGGCACTGGCTCCAGCGGCAAACAATTCTGAAGTTGGTCAGAGGTGGGGAATCATCTCCCATGCAGCCAGCAGCCCCCCCACCCCCGCAAGGAGCGTCGTCATTGCAAAGCTGGGGGACCGTGCCGAGGCGTCTGTGAGTAAACGTGAGCCGAGCCCCAGGCCAGCTGCTGCTGAACTGTTCCCACCCTTCCCAGGTAAAACACCTGAATATGTCCAAGGACTTGAAAGCCCAGAGGAAGGGCCGTGGAGCCACAGCAGCGACAGCACGCAGGCCGACTTGGTGCCTGCAGGCCAGCCAGGATGGTCCTGGCCCCGGGCGCTCTTCTGGAAGCTTTCCATTTCCCTGCCTGAGATAATCCTCCTGTCCCAGCCCCCACTGCTTTTTTCCTTCCTCACCTCTGCCCGGGGAGAAATTCCAACGGAAGGTATGGGTGACACATCCTCTTCTTTAGCAGGTGGCAGCCCGGCAACTCCTGCAGAAAGTCCAGCAGAGCCCCACTCACACCGGGCCACCCACAGAGCCGTGGCCCCTCACTCCCTCCCACCAGCACAGCCCCGAGACTGCTGACGGGGCAGAGAATATGGCGTCAGGCACAGCTGCAGGGGCTCTTGCTGCCTGGAGCCGTGTTTATATGGACCTCAACCCAGGCACACCTGGGGAGGGCTGGCCGGCAGGGTCAGGCTGCCCAGGTCAGCCCATCCTCACCCCTCAGGGACTCACATTGCAGAAAATGGACCTCGCTGAACCGGCCAGGTCCAAGGAACAGGTGTGGGCTCCTGAGAGTCTGGATAGACAAGGGGCTGCAGCTCCGGCTTGTTTTCTAATCCTTTTATCTGGCCCATGAGTGGGAGACAACTTCAAGAAGACCCTCTCCTAATGAGAGGAACCCAGGAGTCAGGGAGAGGAGGGGTGATGGGTGGAGACAGAGGCCTGGTGCCCCGGCTGCGGTGGAAGCCTCTGGAAGACCAGGCAGAGGGAGGCCGCACAGAGTGATGCCCAGGGTCACAGACCTGTCGGAGCTGCTGTTTGTTAGCTCAAGTCCTGCTCCGAGGTGCTCTGTGTCAGCTCTGAGTGACAGGTGATCTGGGCTGCTCTGCAATGAGGGCTACGTGCACGGTACCTGTGTGCCCAGCCCTGCCGGGGTACCTGCCCAGGGCAGCTCCGTATCCTGGGAGGGGCCTGACCACGAGAGCGCCATGGGCTGCTGGGGAGGGGGGGCCTGCCCAGGTGAGCTCCATATCCTGGGATTGCCCTGACCACGAGAGCCCCGTGGGCTGCTGGGGACCTGGTAAACGATGTCGGGACAGTCAGTGAAGCCACCGAGGATATACATCCGGTAGTTCCTAATTCCTACACCCTGCTGGTCGTTCTACCATCCACCAGGACACGGTATTCTGTATGAGACTTCAGTGATGCCTTCTTCTGGATTCCATTGGTCCCCGAAAGGCTCTGCTGCCCTAGTAACCAGATTTGGGAATGGAGAAATGCTGCCGCCTTGTGGCCGTTTGCCACAACAGCAGCTTTAAACCCAGTGCTCATGGTCACTAAATATTCACACTCATTGCAGCCTGTAAATGGCACCTGCCCTGAAAAACAATCCTGGGGTCGAAAATGGACCCAAAACTTCTAAAGAGGGCAACCATGCAAGAGGACAATTTCAAGAGGTTAATTGTACTCTCCGTTTTTTTCTGTTTTTCTGTACCAGAAGTTTAAAACGGCCCCTCCGCCACGCCCCGGTACCCGAGGCCTCCGTTGCCCTGCCTGGGCGGGCGGCGGGGCGCTGCCGGGGCGGGCTGGCCGCGGGGATGGCGGTAAGGCGCAAGGACAAGCGAAGCTGGGCCTCAAGAGGCAGCCCGCGGTCCCCGCCCCCGTCTACGGCCATACCACCCTGAACGCGCCCGATCTCGTCTGATCTCGGAAGCTAAGCAGGGTCGGGCCTGGTTAGTACTTGGATGGGAGACCGCCTGGGAATACCGGGTGCTGTAGGCTTTTGGCCTCCCGCTGCGGCTCCGCCTTCTCCTTTAGTCGCCCGCGGCGGTGGCCGCCAGCTCCGCCCCTCGCCAGGCACCGCTACAGGCCCCACCTCCTCCGCCCCCCCCCACGACCACCACCACAGAGCGCCAGAGGGGCCGCTCCATGCGGCCCGAAGGCGGCCCTGGAAGGCAGCGGCACACCCGACGCTCCGGGTGTGGCTGGCCCGGACCCAGACTCCGCCGCGGGCCCGGGTGCCGTCCGTGCGGCCCGCGAGCCCCTCCACCTGCACCTGGCCGGCCCCACCGGCGCCCAGCCCCGGCGCCGCCACCTGTCCGCAGGTGTGGCTCTCCGCAGCTCTCTCCGGATAAAGCTGGATAAAGGTCTGGATGGGAAGGAGGGGCAGTGATTCAGCCTATTGCTCTTAGTGCCCCTCCGCCACACTCAGGAGCCCTTTGTGACAAGGCCACAGCTCTGTGATGCAGGCCTGGGGCCTGCCATCAAGTGAACTCCCAGGGCTCTGTTGCCTGAGGGCGGCAATGCAGTTCAGAAGACGGAGAATCTCTTTTCTTTGAAAAACACTGTTGCTATCTGGCTGAGATCCAGCCCAACTTCCTGGGTGATTGATATCATCCTTGGCTTCCTGTGTGGACTGGGGCTCTTCCTCGTGTTACTCCCCTGCTTCCAGAGTAATCCATTCTTAGCACCACCTAGGAAACCTAGAAACATCAGGAAGCATCAAGTAGAGCTGAAGGGGAGGAGCAGGAGTAGGAAGAAAAGTCGATCTTTGAAAGCTTGCAGAGATTGCCTGGAAGAACTGGAGGGGACTCACAACCTGGCTTCACCTCTGCGGAGCTGCCTGGGGAGGCTTCCTGGCAAGGGCAACTTTCATCAGCTCTCATGGCAAGACCCTCCTGGTGAGATGTGCAAAGCAGTGCCTGCTGGAGCCTGTGGAGGATACTGCTTGAAGGGTTGGGAACCCTGCAGGAACACCTCCTGTAGGGTTTCCTTCCTGGTTCAAGACACTCGAGAGGTGCTGGAAGCACATATTACAAGGTTTTGGGTAAAGCACGGGTGGACCCTACCCCTCAAGGTCCTCAAGCCCATCAATCTCTTGAAGGCGACAAAGTTCCAACCCTCCACCACCCTGCGGTTAGCCTCGTCCCCTTCAGCCACCTGTGTATCTGGGTCCCACTCAACAGTCACGTTTGCCGAGTTCGCGGAGAAACCTCCTCAGGCTCATTCAGGAGAGAAGGTGAGAACAGAAGAGTCCGTTCCTGCCCTGAAGAGGCCTCTCCTTGTCCCCTCCACTGTGTGTAAGGAAATCCAGAGTGCCCTGGGAGCGATTCCACCTGGTGACTACCATGGGCCCTCAAAGGCTTCTCTGACTGCACAGCAGGGCAGGCCACCTTCTCAGTCCCTCACACTCAGCCTTGTGGGCAGAACCTGGAAGAGTGAGACTGTGGAATGGGTCAAGAGGGACAGCCTAGAGCCAGGTGCAAGTTCAGCAATGGTCAGGAACGAGCCAAGAGAGGAGAGTGGTGGTCAGGCCTCAGGAGACCCCTGCCATAGGGTAACAGTGATGGAGGTGAACTTAGGATCCCAATCTTTGAGAGGTGAAGAGGCCAGGGAGGCTGTGGAGGCCAAGGAGTCTCCTGCTCTTCAACCACAGTCTAGTGTTATCTTGGAAACCAAAGTGTTGACAAAATCCCAAACCACAGATGTACCTATGAGGAGTTTAGAGGTGCCAGGGGCCAGTAAAAGTTTCCTACTACCTAGAATGTCTGTTTTCCAACATCTAGGTGAGCCATGCCTTAACATGGAGGTTGCTAGTGAGTTTAACTCCAAAGTAAAGGTACAGTCAGACAACCAGCTTCAGGACTTTCCCAAACACAGGTTCCTTGCTGCAGACAACTTGGCTTCTCAGGTGCCTCAGTGCCATCCCCAGAGAGTCCCCACCAGAGACATGTTAGCTTCCCAGGAGCCAAGTGGCCTTATGGAAGGCCAAAGGAGCAACCTAGGGCAGCAGTAGCCCAAAACTTCAAAACTCCAAGACTCATGGAAGAGCCAGAGCAAGATGATTGCCCCTACTTACAAAAGAGAGGACCGTAGGAGGCATAAACCAGGAGAGCACGAAGAGAGGTTTAAAGAATGAGGGACCCCTCAAGCTGGAAGTATGAGCCGCCCTGCCCAGGTCAGGGGAATAACAGACTCTATTGGGAGCAGATGTCTCCTGCTCATGCCAGAGAAGAAATATAGCCCTCCAGAAAGCCTCTTCAGAAAAAGGATGAGGCTATTTTTAAAGTGGATTTTCCCCAATAAAAAAGTCAATGGTCGAGATGCTCTGCAAAGAAAAAAAAAAACCCATATCAGCCACTGCCCAGAGTCACGGATCAGTCAAAAGCAGATCAATCTTGAAGAGTGAGACTGCTGAGGGTCAGGCACTCATGACAGCTGTTGGACAGATCGTAGAAGAAAAAAGAGCAATTCACCATGGACTTCATGCCACAGAGTTAAATGAGCACAGAGTGGAATTCCAAGTCCCAGTATGTGGGGGTTTCTGCTACCATAGGCTTACCTCCTACCCAGAGCAAGGGAGAATGATGGGTTCTACAGCCTGCAGTCATAAAGCCACCTCCAAGGGCCAGAGTTGTTCTGTCAGGGAAAGGGAAGTCAGACACCAACATAGTTTGAAAAGTGTAAGGTTCGACGATGAGCAGCTGGGCCTAAGGTGCCTCCCATCCTTGTCCCCCAGGAAGAGTGTGTTTCCAGTTAGTACCTGCCAGTATGGGCCAAGGATTCCAGGTGCCCCAGCCCGCCATAAACACTGTCCAAGGCATTGTCATCTTTGGGGAGGTGTCTTGCCTGGTCGACAGTAAAATCCTTCTTTAGTCTACCCTTTAGTAGGAAAACATGTCTCCAAGTAAAAATTCAGTCCATGTAGAGAAAATGATTTTCTCATTAGCACATCCAAGATATTTAATGTTCCCCAATACATATATATATATATTTTTTTTTTCTAATAAAAGCATAGTGTAATGGCAAAAAAAAAGAAATTTAAAACGGCATGGAAAAATGCTGAACATTAGGAATAATTAAAGATATGCAAATCCAAATTACAAAAACCTATCCGCTCACACCAGTCAGAATGGCCATCAGCAAGAATTCTGCAAAAAGTAAATGCTGAAGGGGTTTTAGAGAAATGCCTACCCTTGGTCCAAAGTGGGACATGGTAAGAGCCAGTAATGAAAACAAAAATGAGGTGCCTTGTAAAGGTAAATACTGAGCTACCATTCAATCAAGCATACCCACTGCTGGGCCTATCGCCTGAGGGGATGAGAATCAAAAAAACACAGGCTGGGCTTCACTGGTGGCGCAGTGGTTGAGAGCCTGCCTGCCAATGCAGGGGACACGCGTTCATGCTCCGGGTCGGGAAGACCCCACGTGCCGCGGAGCGGCTTGTCCTGTGAGCTAGGGCTGCTGGGCCTGCGCGTCCGGAGCCTGTGCTCTGCATTGGGAGGGTCCACCGCAGTGAGAGGCCCACGTACCGCAAAAAAAACAAAAAAAACAAAAAAAACCCCACAGGCTGGCAATCCTCCACTCCAGCAATATTTACCATAGCCAACACTTGGAAGCTACGAAAGTGTCCATCATCAGAGGAATGCACAAAGAAGAAGTGGTCCATGTACACAATGGAATATGACTCCAATAAAAATATATATATAAATACAATTTATAAAACAAACATAAGTAAGGAGACATCAGCTTTTGGGGGCACATTCCACTCTAATATATAACCGAGGAACACCACTGCCCGGATGGTCTGTTTCCCTAGTTCCCTGGTTGGGAAAAGCAGAAATGCTGCCGCCCTCTGGCCGTTACCTGCAACAGCAGCTTTAAGACCTGTGCTAAGGGTCACTTCATATGCAGTAGTACTGGTGGGCTGTAAATGAAACCTGCCCTCAAAACGTCTTGAGGGAGGTAATGGCCAAAATATTTCTAAATGTCACACACACTTCACGAAGACAATTGGAAGAGGTAAGCTGTACTCACAGTTGAAGAAAAGAAGGACATGCCAGAAAGCTCAATTTCAAGGGATTATGAGACGCATGCAAATCCAGCCACAAAGTGGTATCGGCTCACACTAGTCAGAACACACATCAGCAAAAAAACTACAAACAAAAAATGCTGAAGGTGTTGTGGAGAAGTGCATACCCTCAACTTTAAGCGGGACGTAACCTGGAAAGAGCCACTAATGAGAACAGACTGGAGGTGCCTCTACAAGGTAAACATTCCGCTACCATATGATCCAGCAGGCCCACTCCTGGGCCTATAACCTAAGAAGACAGAATTGGAAAGACACAGGCAGGCAAATGTGCATTGCCGCAGCATTACAATAGCCATGACGTGGAAGCAACCAAAAAGTCCATCAACAGATGAGTGGACAAAGAAGAGCTGGTACATGTACAGAGAGAATATTAGCCAAGGAAGAAAAGGACACCATGCCATTTGCAGCACCGTAGATGAGTCTAGAGGTGATCACGTGACTTGTAGTAAGTCAGAAAGAGAAAGACACGTATCGTAGGATATCACTTATAGATGTTACCTAAAAATTGATACCAGTGAAGATATTTCCACAGAGAAGGGCAATCCCAGATTCATTAAACAAACTTATGGATCACCAACGGAAAGGTGTGAGGATTGGATACATTACGAGATTGGGGTGAACAGACATATACAAACACAGGTGAAATATATAATCACCAAAGACCTACAGAATACCAAGAGAAGACTACTCAACATTCTGTCATAACGTACATGGGAAAAGGATCCCAGCAAGAACAGACATATGTATATGTGTAAAAGAACCACATCTTGCACACCTGCAACAAGCCAAACATTGTAATCAAACATGCTGTGATTAAAAAAATAAAAAAATTAAATTAAGAAAACGAACAAGAAGTAGTGAGACAAACTTAAGGGGCCTTCTCCTGGCACATTCCATTCTAAATTACAACCTAGAACACGACTTCCATTGAGGCTCTGCTGCCCTAGTAACCAGATTTGGTAAGGGAGAACTGCTGCCCCCTTGTGGCCGTTTCACACAACAGCACCTTTAATCCCAGCGCTAATGGTCAGTTGATATTCAAAATCATTGCAGGCCTGTAAATGACACCTGCCCTGAAAACAAATCCTGGGGTCATATATCGACCAAAAAATTCAAAAGACGTCCATATTTCAAAACGACACTTTCAAGAGGCATATTTTGTTCTGCATATTTGTTCTGCACATTAGGGTTCTGCTTCTTTTTCTTTCTTTCTTTCTTTGTTAAAAAAAAAAAAAACGGGAATGGAAAAAGGCAACCCTCAGAATGGGAGAAAATATTTGCAAACGAATCCACGGACAAAGGTTTAATCTCCAATATATATAACAGCTCATGCAGCTTAATATTAAAAAAAAACAAACAACCCAATACAAAAATGGGCAGAAGATCTAAATAGACGTTTCTTCAAAGAAGACACAGAGATGGCCAAGACGCACATGAAAAGCTGCTCAACATCACTCATCATTAGAGAAATGCACATCAAAACTACAGTGAGGTATCACCTCACACCTGTTAGAATGGGCATCATCAGAAAATGTACAAACAACAAATGCTGGGGAGGGTGTGGACCAAAGGAACCCTCTTCCACTATTGGTGGGAATGTAAATTGATACAGTCACTATGGAGAACAGCATGGAGGTTCCTTAAAAAACTAAAAATAGAATTACCATAGGATCCAGCAATCCCACTTCTGGGCATATAGCCAGAGAAAACCATAAATGAAAAAGACACATTCACCACAATGTTCATTGCAGCACTATTTACAATAGCCAGGTAATGGAAGCAACCTAAATGCCCACAGACAGACGAACGGATAATGATGTGGTCCATCTATGAAACGGAATATTACTCAGCCATAAAAAGGAACGAAACTGGGTCATCTGTGGAGACGTCGACGGATCTAGAGACTGTCATACAGAGTGAAGTAAGTCAGAAGGAGAAAAACAAATATTGTATATTAATGCATATATGTGGAACCTAGAAAAATGGTACAGATGACCCGGTTTGCAGGGCAGAAATAGAGACACAGAGGTAGAGAACAAACGTATGGACACCAAGAGGGGGGAAGCCATGGGTTGTTGGTGGTGGGATGAGTCGGGAGATTGGGATTGTCCTGTATACATGTATATGCATAAAATAGATAACTAATAATAATCCTGCTGAATAAAAAAATAAACTTAAATTTCAAAATTTTAAAAAATAAATAAAAGTTTAAAATAAAACGGAAAAAAGTTCTTCCCTTCACACAGATGTATTTATAGGAATGAATTATTTCCATGCTTATATCTATAAATACATAGAAGAGGAATAAAATCTAACTTGAAGCAAAAAAGAAAAAAAAAAAAACCAGAACCCACCAGTTATACACAGGAAAACCCTATCAGGGCACTGGCTCCAGCGGCAAACAATTCTGAAGTTGGTCAGAGGTGGGGAATCATCTCCCATGCAGCCAGGAGCCCCCCCACCCCCGCAAGGAGCGTCGTCATTGCAAAGCTGGGGGACCGTGCCGAGGCGTCTGTGAGTAAACGTGAGCCGAGCCCCAGGCCAGCTGCTGCTGAACTGTTCCCACCCTTCCCAGGTAAAACACCTGAATATGTCCAAGGACTTGAAAGCCCAGAGGAAGGGCCGTGGAGCCACAGCAGCGACAGCACGCAGGCCGACTTGGTGCCTGCAGGCCAGCCAGGATGGTCCTGGCCCCGGGCGCTCTTCTGGAAGCTTTCCATTTCCCTGCCTGAGATACTCCTCCTGTCCCAGCCCCCACTGCTTTTTTCCTTCCTCACCTCTGCCCGGGGAGAAATTCCAACGGAAGGTATGGGTGACACATCCTCTTCTTTAGCAGGTGGCAGCCCGGCAACTCCTGCAGAAAGTCCAGCAGAGCCCCACTCACACCGGGCCACCCACAGAGCCGTGGCCCCTCACTCCCTCCCACCAGCACAGCCCCGAGACTGCTGACGGGGCAGAGAATATGGCGTCAGGCACAGCTGCAGGGGCTCTTGCTGCCTGGAGCCGTGTTTATATGGACCTCAACCCAGGCACACCTGGGGAGGGCTGGCCGGCAGGGTCAGGCTGCCCAGGTCAGCCCATCCTCACCCCTCAGGGACTCACATTGCAGAAAATGGACCTCGCTGAACCGGCCAGGTCCAAGGAACAGGTGTGGGCTCCTGAGAGTCTGGATAGACAAGGGGCTGCAGCTCCGGCTTGTTTTCTAATCCTTTTATCTGGCCCATGAGTGGGAGACAACTTCAAGAAGACCCTCTCCTAATGAGAGGAACCCAGGAGTCAGGGAGAGGAGGGGTGATGGGTGGAGACAGAGGCCTGGTGCCCCGGCTGCGGTGGAAGCCTCTGGAAGACCAGGCAGAGGGAGGCCGCACAGAGTGATGCCCAGGGTCACAGACCTGTCGGAGCTGCTGTTTGTTAGCTCAAGTCCTGCTCCGAGGTGCTCTGTGTCAGCTCTGAGTGACAGGTGATCTGGGCTGCTCTGCAATGAGGGCTACGTGCACGGTACCTGTGTGCCCAGCCCTGCCGGGGTACCTGCCCAGGGCAGCTCCGTATCCTGGGAGGGGCCTGACCACGAGAGCGCCATGGGCTGCTGGGGAGGGGGGGCCTGCCCAGGTGAGCTCCATATCCTGGGATTGCCCTGACCACGAGAGCCCCGTGGGCTGCTGGGGACCTGGTAAACGATGTCGGGACAGTCAGTGAAGCCACCGAGGATATACATCCGGTAGTTCCTAATTCCTACACCCTGCTGGTCGTTCTACCATCCACCAGGACACGGTATTCTGTATGAGACTTCAGTGATGCCTTCTTCTGGATTCCATTGGTCCCCGAAAGGCTCTGCTGCCCTAGTAACCAGATTTGGGAATGGAGAAATGCTGCCGCCTTGTGGCCGTTTGCCACAACAGCAGCTTTAAACCCAGTGCTCATGGTCACTAAATATTCACACTCATTGCAGCCTGTAAATGGCACCTGCCCTGAAAAACAATCCTGGGGTCGAAAATGGACCCAAAACTTCTAAAGAGGGCAACCATGCAAGAGGACAATTTCAAGAGGTTAATTGTACTCTCCGTTTTTTTCTGTTTTTCTGTACCAGAAGTTTAAAACGGCCCCTCCGCCACGCCCCGGTACCCGAGGCCTCCGTTGCCCTGCCTGGGCGGGCGGCGGGGCGCTGCCGGGGCGGGCTGGCCGCGGGGATGGCGGTAAGGCGCAAGGACAAGCGAAGCTGGGCCTCAAGAGGCAGCCCGCGGTCCCCGCCCCCGTCTACGGCCATACCACCCTGAACGCGCCCGATCTCGTCTGATCTCGGAAGCTAAGCAGGGTCGGGCCTGGTTAGTACTTGGATGGGAGACCGCCTGGGAATACCGGGTGCTGTAGGCTTTTGGCCTCCCGCTGCGGCTCCGCCTTCTCCTTTAGTCGCCCGCGGCGGTGGCCGCCAGCTCCGCCCCTCGCCAGGCACCGCTACAGGCCCCACCTCCTCCGCCCCCCCCCACGACCACCACCACAGAGCGCCAGAGGGGCCGCTCCATGCGGCCCGAAGGCGGCCCTGGAAGGCAGCGGCACACCCGACGCTCCGGGGGTGGCTGGCCCGGACCCAGACTCCGCCGCGGGCCCGGGTGCCGTCCGTGCGGCCCGCGAGCCCCTCCACCTGCACCTGGCCGGCCCCACCGGCGCCCAGCCCCGGCGCCGCCACCTGTCCGCAGGTGTGGCTCTCCGCAGCTCTCTCCGGATAAAGCTGGATAAAGGTCTGGATGGGAAGGAGGGGCAGTGATTCAGCCTATTGCTCTTAGTGCCCCTCCCCCACACTCAGGAGCCCTTTGTGACAAGGCCACAGCTCTGTGATGCAGGCCTGGGGCCTGCCATCAAGTGAACTCCCAGGGCTCTGTTGCCTGAGGGCGGCAATGCAGTTCAGAAGACGGAGAATCTCTTTTCTTTGAAAAACACTGTTGCTATCTGGCTGAGATCCAGCCCAACTTCCTGGGTGATTGATATCATCCTTGGCTTCCTGTGTGGACTGGGGCTCTTCCTCGTGTTACTCCCCTGCTTCCAGAGTAATCCATTCTTAGCACCACCTAGGAAACCTAGAAACATCAGGAAGCATCAAGTAGAGCTGAAGGGGAGGAGCAGGAGTAGGAAGAAAAGTCGATCTTTGAAAGCTTGCAGAGATTGCCTGGAAGAACTGGAGGGGACTCACAACCTGGCTTCACCTCTGCGGAGCTGCCTGGGGAGGCTTCCTGGCAAGGGCAACTTTCATCAGCTCTCATGGCAAGACCCTCCTGGTGAGATGTGCAAAGCAGTGCCTGCTGGAGCCTGTGGAGGATACTGCTTGAAGGGTTGGGAACCCTGCAGGAACACCTCCTGTAGGGTTTCCTTCCTGGTTCAAGACACTCGAGAGGTGCTGGAAGCACATATTACAAGGTTTTGGGTAAAGCACGGGTGGACCCTACCCCTCAAGGTCCTCAAGCCCATCAATCTCTTGAAGTCGACAAAGTTCCAACCCTCCACCACCCTGCGGTTAGCCTCGTCCCCTTCAGCCACCTGTGTATCTGGGTCCCACTCAACAGTCACGTTTGCCGAGTTCGCGGAGAAACCTCCTCAGGCTCATTCAGGAGAGAAGGTGAGAACAGAAGAGTCCGTTCCTGCCCTGAAGAGGCCTCTCCTTGTCCCCTCCACTGTGTGTAAGGAAATCCAGAGTGCCCTGGGAGCGATTCCACCTGGTGACTACCATGGGCCCTCAAAGGCTTCTCTGACTGCACAGCAGGGCAGGCCACCTTCTCAGTCCCTCACACTCAGCCTTGTGGGCAGAACCTGGAAGAGTGAGACTGTGGAATGGGTCAAGAGGGACAGCCTAGAGCCAGGTGCAAGTTCAGCAATGGTCAGGAACGAGCCAAGAGAGGAGAGTGGTGGTCAGGCCTCAGGAGACCCCTGCCATAGGGTAACAGTGATGGAGGTGAACTTAGGATCCCAATCTTTGAGAGGTGAAGAGGCCAGGGAGGCTGTGGAGGCCAAGGAGTCTCCTTCTCTTCAACCACAGTCTAGTGTTATCTTGGAAACCAAAGTGTTGACAAAATCCCAAACCACAGATGTACCTATGAGGAGTTTAGAGGTGCCAGGGGCCAGTAAAAGTTTCCTACTACCTAGAATGTCTGTTTTCCAACATCTAGGTGAGCCATGCCTTAACATGGAGGTTGCTAGTGAGTTTAACTCCAAAGTAAAGGTACAGTCAGACAACCAGCTTCAGGACTTTCCCAAACACAGGTTCCTTGCTGCAGACAACTTGGCTTCTCAGGTGCCTCAGTGCCATCCCCAGAGAGTCCCCACCAGAGACATGTTAGCTTCCCAGGAGCCAAGTGGCCTTATGGAAGGCCAAAGGAGCAACCTAGGGCAGCAGTAGCCCAAAACTTCAAAACTCCAAGACTCATGGAAGAGCCAGAGCAAGATGATTGCCCCTACTTACAAAAGAGAGGACCGTAGGAGGCATAAACCAGGAGAGCACGAAGAGAGGTTTAAAGAATGAGGGACCCCTCAAGCTGGAAGTATGAGCCGCCCTGCCCAGGTCAGGGGAATAACAGACTCTATTGGGAGCAGATGTCTCCTGCTCATGCCAGAGAAGAAATATAGCCCTCCAGAAAGCCTCTTCAGAAAAAGGATGAGGCTATTTTTAAAGTGGATTTTCCCCAATAAAAAAGTCAATGGTCGAGATGCTCTGCAAAGAAAAAAAAAAACCCATATCAGCCACTGCCCAGAGTCACGGATCAGTCAAAAGCAGATCAATCTTGAAGAGTGAGACTGCTGAGGGTCAGGCACTCATGACAGCTGTTGGACAGATCGTAGAAGAAAAAAGAGCAATTCACCATGGACTTCATGCCACAGAGTTAAATGAGCACAGAGTGGAATTCCAAGTCCCAGTATGTGGGGGTTTCTGCTACCATAGGCTTACCTCCTACCCAGAGCAAGGGAGAATGATGGGTTCTACAGCCTGCAGTCATAAAGCCACCTCCAAGGGCCAGAGTTGTTCTGTCAGGGAAAGGGAAGTCAGACACCAACATAGTTTGAAAAGTGTAAGGTTCGACGATGAGCAGCTGGGCCTAAGGTGCCTCCCATCCTTGTCCCCCAGGAAGAGTGTGTTTCCAGTTAGTACCTGCCAGTATGGGCCAAGGATTCCAGGTGCCCCAGCCCGCCATAAACACTGTCCAAGGCATTGTCATCTTTGGGGAGGTGTCTTGCCTGGTCGACAGTAAAATCCTTCTTTAGTCTACCCTTTAGTAGGAAAACATGTCTCCAAGTAAAAATTCAGTCCATGTAGAGAAAATGATTTTCTCATTAGCACATCCAAGATATTTAATGTTCCCCAATACATATATATATATATATTTTTTTTTCTAATAAAAGCATAGTGTAATGGCAAAAAAAAAGAAATTTAAAACGGCATGGAAAAATGCTGAACATTAGGAATAATTAAAGATATGCAAATCCAAATTACAAAAACCTATCCGCTCACACCAGTCAGAATGGCCATCAGCAAGAATTCTGCAAAAAGTAAATGCTGAAGGGGTTTTAGAGAAATGCCTACCCTTGGTCCAAAGTGGGACATGGTAAGAGCCAGTAATGAAAACAAAAATGAGGTGCCTTGTAAAGGTAAATACTGAGCTACCATTCAATCAAGCATACCCACTGCTGGGCCTATCGCCTGAGGGGATGAGAATCAAAAAAACACAGGCTGGGCTTCACTGGTGGCGCAGTGGTTGAGAGCCTGCCTGCCAATGCAGGGGACACGCGTTCATGCTCCGGGTCGGGAAGACCCCACGTGCCGCGGAGCGGCTTGTCCCGTGAGCTAGGGCTGCTGGGCCTGCGCGTCCGGAGCCTGTGCTCTGCATTGGGAGGGTCCACCGCAGTGAGAGGCCCACGTACCGCAAAAAAAACAAAAAAAACAAAAAAAACCCCACAGGCTGGCAATCCTCCACTCCAGCAATATTTACCATAGCCAACACTTGGAAGCTACGAAAGTGTCCATCATCAGAGGAATGCACAAAGAAGAAGTGGTCCATGTACACAATGGAATATGACTCCAATAAAAATATATATATAAATACAATTTATAAAACAAACATAAGTAAGGAGACATCAGCTTTTGGGGGCACATTCCACTCTAATATATAACCGAGGAACACCACTGCCCGGATGGTCTGTTTCCCTAGTTCCCTGGTTGGGAAAAGCAGAAATGCTGCCGCCCTCTGGCCGTTACCTGCAACAGCAGCTTTAAGACCTGTGCTAAGGGTCACTTCATATGCAGTAGTACTGGTGGGCTGTAAATGAAACCTGCCCTCAAAACGTCTTGAGGGAGGTAATGGCCAAAATATTTCTAAATGTCACACACACTTCACGAAGACAATTTGAAGAGGTAAGCTGTACTCACAGTTGAAGAAAAGAAGGACATGCCAGAAAGCTCAATTTCAAGGGATTATGAGACGCATGCAAATCCAGCCACAAAGTGGTATCGGCTCACACTAGTCAGAACACACATCAGCAAAAAAACTACAAACAAAAAATGCTGAAGGTGTTGTGGAGAAGTGCATACCCTCAACTTTAAGCGGGACGTAACCTGGAAAGAGCCACTAATGAGAACAGACTGGAGGTGCCTCTACAAGGTAAACATTCCGCTACCATATGATCCAGCAGGCCCACTCCTGGGCCTATAACCTAAGAAGACAGAATTGGAAAGACACAGGCAGGCAAATGTGCATTGCCGCAGCATTACAATAGCCATGACGTGGAAGCAACCAAAAAGTCCATCAACAGATGAGTGGACAAAGAAGAGCTGGTACATGTACAGAGAGAATATTAGCCAAGGAAGAAAAGGACACCATGCCATTTGCAGCACCGTAGATGAGTCTAGAGGTGATCACGTGACTTGTAGTAAGTCAGAAAGAGAAAGACACGTATCGTAGGATATCACTTATAGATGTTACCTAAAAATTGATACCAGTGAAGATATTTCCACAGAGAAGGGCAATCCCAGATTCATTAAACAAACTTATGGATCACCAACGGAAAGGTGTGAGGATTGGATACATTACGAGATTGGGGTGAACAGACATATACAAACACAGGTGAAATATATAATCACCAAAGACCTACAGAATACCAAGAGAAGACTACTCAACATTCTGTCATAACGTACATGGGAAAAGGATCCCAGCAAGAACAGACATATGTATATGTGTAAAAGAACCACATCTTGCACACCTGCAACAAGCCAAACATTGTAATCAAACATGCTGTGATTAAAAAAATAAAAAAATTAAATTAAGAAAACGAACAAGAAGTAGTGAGACAAACTTAAGGGGCCTTCTCCTGGCACATTCCATTCTAAATTACAACCTAGAACACGACTTCCATTGAGGCTCTGCTGCCCTAGTAACCAGATTTGGTAAGGGAGAACTGCTGCCCCCTTGTGGCCGTTTCACACAACAGCACCTTTAATCCCAGCGCTAATGGTCAGTTGATATTCAAAATCATTGCAGGCCTGTAAATGACACCTGCCCTGAAAACAAATCCTGGGGTCATATATCGACCAAAAAATTCAAAAGACGTCCATATTTCAAAACGACACTTTCAAGAGGCATATTTTGTTCTGCATATTTGTTCTGCACATTAGGGTTCTGCTTCTTTTTCTTTCTTTCTTTCTTTGTTAAAAAAAAAAAAACGGGAATGGAAAAAGGCAACCCTCAGAATGGGAGAAAATATTTGCAAACGAATCCACGGACAAAGGTTTAATCTCCAATATATATAACAGCTCATGCAGCTTAATATTAAAAAAAAACAAACAACCCAATACAAAAATGGGCAGAAGATCTAAATAGACGTTTCTTCAAAGAAGACACAGAGATGGCCAAGACGCACATGAAAAGCTGCTCAACATCACTCATCATTAGAGAAATGCACATCAAAACTACAGTGAGGTATCACCTCACACCTGTTAGAATGGGCATCATCAGAAAATGTACAAACAACAAATGCTGGGGAGGGTGTGGACCAAAGGAACCCTCTTCCACTATTGGTGGGAATGTAAATTGATACAGTCACTATGGAGAACAGCATGGAGGTTCCTTAAAAAACTAAAAATAGAATTACCATAGGATCCAGCAATCCCACTTCTGGGCATATAGCCAGAGAAAACCATAAATGAAAAAGACACATTCACCACAATGTTCATTGCAGCACTATTTACAATAGCCAGGTAATGGAAGCAACCTAAATGCCCACAGACAGACGAACGGATAATGATGTGGTCCATCTATGAAACGGAATATTACTCAGCCATAAAAAGGAACGAAACTGGGTCATCTGTGGAGACGTCGACGGATCTAGAGACTGTCATACAGAGTGAAGTAAGTCAGAAGGAGAAAAACAAATATTGTATATTAATGCATATATGTGGAACCTAGAAAAATGGTACAGATGACCCGGTTTGCAGGGCAGAAATAGAGACACAGAGGTAGAGAACAAACGTATGGACACCAAGAGGGGGGAAGCCATGGGTTGTTGGTGGTGGGATGAGTCGGGAGATTGGGATTGTCCTGTATACATGTATATGCATAAAATAGATAACTAATAATAATCCTGCTGAATAAAAAAATAAACTTAAATTTCAAAATTTTAAAAAATAAATAAAAGTTTAAAATAAAACGGAAAAAAGTTCTTCCCTTCACACAGATGTATTTATAGGAATGAATTATTTCCATGCTTATATCTATAAATACATAGAAGAGGAATAAAATCTAACTTGAAGCAAAAAAGAAAAAAAAAAAAACCAGAACCCACCAGTTATACACAGGAAAACCCTATCAGGGCACTGGCTCCAGCGGCAAACAATTCTGAAGTTGGTCAGAGGTGGGGAATCATCTCCCATGCAGCCAGGAGCCCCCCCACCCCCGCAAGGAGCGTCGTCATTGCAAAGCTGGGGGACCGTGCCGAGGCGTCTGTGAGTAAACGTGAGCCGAGCCCCAGGCCAGCTGCTGCTGAACTGTTCCCACCCTTCCCAGGTAAAACACCTGAATATGTCCAAGGACTTGAAAGCCCAGAGGAAGGGCCGTGGAGCCACAGCAGCGACAGCACGCAGGCCGACTTGGTGCCTGCAGGCCAGCCAGGATGGTCCTGGCCCCGGGCGCTCTTCTGGAAGCTTTCCATTTCCCTGCCTGAGATACTCCTCCTGTCCCAGCCCCCACTGCTTTTTTCCTTCCTCACCTCTGCCCGGGGAGAAATTCCAACGGAAGGTATGGGTGACACATCCTCTTCTTTAGCAGGTGGCAGCCCGGCAACTCCTGCAGAAAGTCCAGCAGAGCCCCACTCACACCGGGCCACCCACAGAGCCGTGGCCCCTCACTCCCTCCCACCAGCACAGCCCCGAGACTGCTGACGGGGCAGAGAATATGGCGTCAGGCACAGCTGCAGGGGCTCTTGCTGCCTGGAGCCGTGTTTATATGGACCTCAACCCAGGCACACCTGGGGAGGGCTGGCCGGCAGGGTCAGGCTGCCCAGGTCAGCCCATCCTCACCCCTCAGGGACTCACATTGCAGAAAATGGACCTCGCTGAACCGGCCAGGTCCAAGGAACAGGTGTGGGCTCCTGAGAGTCTGGATAGACAAGGGGCTGCAGCTCCGGCTTGTTTTCTAATCCTTTTATCTGGCCCATGAGTGGGAGACAACTTCAAGAAGACCCTCTCCTAATGAGAGGAACCCAGGAGTCAGGGAGAGGAGGGGTGATGGGTGGAGACAGAGGCCTGGTGCCCCGGCTGCGGTGGAAGCCTCTGGAAGACCAGGCAGAGGGAGGCCGCACAGAGTGATGCCCAGGGTCACAGACCTGTCGGAGCTGCTGTTTGTTAGCTCAAGTCCTGCTCCGAGGTGCTCTGTGTCAGCTCTGAGTGACAGGTGATCTGGGCTGCTCTGCAATGAGGGCTACGTGCACGGTACCTGTGTGCCCAGCCCTGCCGGGGTACCTGCCCAGGGCAGCTCCGTATCCTGGGAGGGGCCTGACCACGAGAGCGCCATGGGCTGCTGGGGAGGGGGGGCCTGCCCAGGTGAGCTCCATATCCTGGGATTGCCCTGACCACGAGAGCCCCGTGGGCTGCTGGGGACCTGGTAAACGATGTCGGGACAGTCAGTGAAGCCACCGAGGATATACATCCGGTAGTTCCTAATTCCTACACCCTGCTGGTCGTTCTACCATCCACCAGGACACGGTATTCTGTATGAGACTTCAGTGATGCCTTCTTCTGGATTCCATTGGTCCCCGAAAGGCTCTGCTGCCCTAGTAACCAGATTTGGGAATGGAGAAATGCTGCCGCCTTGTGGCCGTTTGCCACAACAGCAGCTTTAAACCCAGTGCTCATGGTCACTAAATATTCACACTCATTGCAGCCTGTAAATGGCACCTGCCCTGAAAAACAATCCTGGGGTCGAAAATGGACCCAAAACTTCTAAAGAGGGCAACCATGCAAGAGGACAATTTCAAGAGGTTAATTGTACTCTCCGTTTTTTTCTGTTTTTCTGTACCAGAAATTTAAAACGGCCCCTCCGCCACGCCCCGGTACCCGAGGCCTCCGTTGCCCTGCCTGGGCGGGCGGCGGGGCGCTGCCGGGGCGGGCTGGCCGCGGGGATGGCGGTAAGGCGCAAGGACAAGCGAAGCTGGGCCTCAAGAGGCAGCCCGCGGTCCCCGCCCCCGTCTATGGCCATACCACCCTGAACGCGCCCGATCTCGTCTGATCTCGGAAGCTAAGCAGGGTCGGACCTGGTTAGTACTTGGATGGGAGGCCGCCTGGGAATACCGGGTGCTGTAGGCTTTTGGCCTCCCGCTGCGGCTCCGCCTTCTCCTTTAGTCGCCCGCGGCGGTGGCCGCCAGCTCCGCCCCCCGCCGGGCAACGCTGCAGGCCCCACCTCCTCCGCCCCCCCCCCTCGCCAACACCACCACAGAGCGCCAGAGGGGCCGCTCCATGCGGCCCGAAGGCGACCCTGGAAGGCAGCGGCACACCCGACGCTCCGGGGGTGGCTGGCCCGGACCCAGACTCCGCCGCGGGCCCGGGTGCCGTCCGTGCGGCCCGCGAGCCCCTCCACCTGCACCTGGCCGGCCCCACCGGCGCCCAGCCCCGGCGCCGCCACCTGTCCGCCGGTATGGCTCTCCGCAGCTCTCTCCGGATAAAGCTGGATAAAGGTCTGGATGGGAAGGAGGGGCAGTGATTCAGCCTATTGCTCTTAGTGCCCCTCCCCCACACTCAGGAGCCCTTTGTGACAAGGCCACAGCTCTGTGATGCAGGCCTGGGGCCTGCCATCAAGTGAACTCCCAGGGCTCTGTTGCCTGAGGGCGGCAATGCAGTTCAGAAGACGGAGAATCTCTTTTCTTTGAAAAACACTGTTGCTATCTGGCTGAGATCCAGCCCAACTTCCTGGGTGATTGATATCATCCTTGGCTTCCTGTGTGGACTGGGGCTCTTCCTCGTGTTACTCCCCTGCTTCCAGAGTAATCCATTCTTAGCACCACCTAGGAAACCTAGAAACATCAGGAAGCATCAAGTAGAGCTGAAGGGGAGGAGCAGGAGTAGGAAGAAAAGTCGATCTTTGAAAGCTTGCAGAGATTGCCTGGAAGAACTGGAGGGGACTCACAACCTGGCTTCACCTCTGCGGAGCTGCCTGGGGAGGCTTCCTGGCAAGGGCAACTTTCATCAGCTCTCATGGCAAGACCCTCCTGGTGAGATGTGCAAAGCAGTGCCTGCTGGAGCCTGTGGAGGATACTGCTTGAAGGGTTGGGAACCCTGCAGGAACACCTCCTGTAGGGTTTCCTTCCTGGTTCAAGACACTCGAGAGGTGCTGGAAGCACATATTACAAGGTTTTGGGTAAAGCACGGGTGGACCCTACCCCTCAAGGTCCTCAAGCCCATCAATCTCTTGAAGGCGACAAAGTTCCAACCCTCCACCACCCTGCGGTTAGCCTCGTCCCCTTCAGCCACCTGTGTATCTGGGTCCCACTCAACAGTCACGTTTGCCGAGTTCGCGGAGAAACCTCCTCAGGCTCATTCAGGAGAGAAGGTGAGAACAGAAGAGTCCGTTCCTGCCCTGAAGAGGCCTCTCCTTGTCCCCTCCACTGTGTGTAAGGAAATCCAGAGTGCCCTGGGAGCGATTCCACCTGGTGACTACCATGGGCCCTCAAAGGCTTCTCTGACTGCACAGCAGGGCAGGCCACCTTCTCAGTCCCTCACACTCAGCCTTGTGGGCAGAACCTGGAAGAGTGAGACTGTGGAATGGGTCAAGAGGGACAGCCTAGAGCCAGGTGCAAGTTCAGCAATGGTCAGGAACGAGCCAAGAGAGGAGAGTGGTGGTCAGGCCTCAGGAGACCCCTGCCATAGGGTAACAGTGATGGAGGTGAACTTAGGATCCCAATCTTTGAGAGGTGAAGAGGCCAGGGAGGCTGTGGAGGCCAAGGAGTCTCCTGCTCTTCAACCACAGTCTAGTGTTATCTTGGAAACCAAAGTGTTGACAAAATCCCAAACCACAGATGTACCTATGAGGAGTTTAGAGGTGCCAGGGGCCAGTAAAAGTTTCCTACTACCTAGAATGTCTGTTTTCCAACATCTAGGTGAGCCATGCCTTAACATGGAGGTTGCTAGTGAGTTTAACTCCAAAGTAAAGGTACAGTCAGACAACCAGCTTCAGGACTTTCCCAAACACAGGTTCCTTGCTGCAGACAACTTGGCTTCTCAGGTGCCTCAGTGCCATCCCCAGAGAGTCCCCACCAGAGACATGTTAGCTTCCCAGGAGCCAAGTGGCCTTATGGAAGGCCAAAGGAGCAACCTAGGGCAGCAGGAGCCCAAAACTTCAAAACTCCAAGACTCATGGAAGAGCCAGAGCAAGATGATTGCCCCTACTTACAAAAGAGAGGACCGTAGGAGGCATAAACCAGGAGAGCACGAAGAGAGGTTTAAAGAATGAGGGACCCCTCAAGCTGGAAGTATGAGCCGCCCTGCCCAGGTCAGGGGAATAACAGACTCTATTGGGAGCAGATGTCTCCTGCTCATGCCAGAGAAGAAATATAGCCCTCCAGAAAGCCTCTTCAGAAAAAGGATGAGGCTATTTTTAAAGTGGATTTTCCCCAATAAAAAAGTCAATGGTCGAGATGCTCTGCAAAGAAAAAAAAAAACCCATATCAGCCACTGCCCAGAGTCACGGATCAGTCAAAAGCAGATCAATCTTGAAGAGTGAGACTGCTGAGGGTCAGGCACTCATGACAGCTGTTGGACAGATCGTAGAAGAAAAAAGAGCAATTCACCATGGACTTCATGCCACAGAGTTAAATGAGCACAGAGTGGAATTCCAAGTCCCAGTATGTGGGGGTTTCTGCTACCATAGGCTTACCTCCTACCCAGAGCAAGGGAGAATGATGGGTTCTACAGCCTGCAGTCATAAAGCCACCTCCAAGGGCCAGAGTTGTTCTGTCAGGGAAAGGGAAGTCAGACACCAACATAGTTTGAAAAGTGTAAGGTTCGACGATGAGCAGCTGGGCCTAAGGTGCCTCCCATCCTTGTCCCCCAGGAAGAGTGTGTTTCCAGTTAGTACCTGCCAGTATGGGCCAAGGATTCCAGGTGCCCCAGCCCGCCATAAACACTGTCCAAGGCATTGTCATCTTTGGGGAGGTGTCTTGCCTGGTCGACAGTAAAATCCTTCTTTAGTCTACCCTTTAGTAGGAAAACATGTCTCCAAGTAAAAATTCAGTCCATGTAGAGAAAATGATTTTCTCATTAGCACATCCAAGATATTTAATGTTCCCCAATACATATATATATATATTTTTTTTTTTTCTAATAAAAGCATAGTGTAATGGCAAAAAAAAAGAAATTTAAAACGGCATGGAAAAATGCTGAACATTAGGAATAATTAAAGATATGCAAATCCAAATTACAAAAACCTATCCGCTCACACCAGTCAGAATGGCCATCAGCAAGAATTCTGCAAAAAGTAAATGCTGAAGGGGTTTTAGAGAAATGCCTACCCTTGGTCCAAAGTGGGACATGGTAAGAGCCAGTAATGAAAACAAAAATGAGGTGCCTTGTAAAGGTAAATACTGAGCTACCATTCAATCAAGCATACCCACTGCTGGGCCTATCGCCTGAGGGGATGAGAATCAAAAAAACACAGGCTGGGCTTCACTGGTGGCGCAGTGGTTGAGAGCCTGCCTGCCAATGCAGGGGACACGCGTTCATGCTCCGGGTCGGGAAGACCCCACGTGCCGCGGAGCGGCTTGTCCCGTGAGCTAGGGCTGCTGGGCCTGCGCGTCCGGAGCCTGTGCTCTGCATTGGGAGGGTCCACCGCAGTGAGAGGCCCACGTACCGCAAAAAAAACAAAAAAAACAAAAAAAACCCCACAGGCTGGCAATCCTCCACTCCAGCAATATTTACCATAGCCAACACTTGGAAGCTACGAAAGTGTCCATCATCAGAGGAATGCACAAAGAAGAAGTGGTCCATGTACACAATGGAATATGACTCCAATAAAAATATATATATAAATACAATTTATAAAACAAACATAAGTAAGGAGACATCAGCTTTTGGGGGCACATTCCACTCTAATATATAACCGAGGAACACCACTGCCCGGATGGTCTGTTTCCCTAGTTCCCTGGTTGGGAAAAGCAGAAATGCTGCCGCCCTCTGGCCGTTACCTGCAACAGCAGCTTTAAGACCTGTGCTAAGGGTCACTTCATATGCAGTAGTACTGGTGGGCTGTAAATGAAACCTGCCCTCCAAACGTCTTGAGGGAGGTAATGGCCAAAATATTTCTAAATGTCACACACACTTCACGAAGACAATTTGAAGAGGTAAGCTGTACTCACAGTTGAAGAAAAGAAGGACATGCCAGAAAGCTCAATTTCAAGGGATTATGAGACGCATGCAAATCCAGCCACAAAGTGGTATCGGCTCACACTAGTCAGAACACACATCAGCAAAAAAACTACAAACAAAAAATGCTGAAGGTGTTGTGGAGAAGTGCATACCCTCAACTTTAAGCGGGACGTAACCTGGAAAGAGCCACTAATGAGAACAGACTGGAGGTGCCTCTACAAGGTAAACATTCCGCTACCATATGATCCAGCAGGCCCACTCCTGGGCCTATAACCTAAGAAGACAGAATTGGAAAGACACAGGCAGGCAAATGTGCATTGCCGCAGCATTACAATAGCCATGACGTGGAAGCAACCAAAAAGTCCATCAACAGATGAGTGGACAAAGAAGAGCTGGTACATGTACAGAGAGAATATTAGCCAAGGAAGAAAAGGACACCATGCCATTTGCAGCACCGTAGATGAGTCTAGAGGTGATCACGTGACTTGTAGTAAGTCAGAAAGAGAAAGACACGTATCGTAGGATATCACTTATAGATGTTACCTAAAAATTGATACCAGTGAAGATATTTCCACAGAGAAGGGCAATCCCAGATTCATTAAACAAACTTATGGATCACCAACGGAAAGGTGTGAGGATTGGATACATTACGAGATTGGGGTGAACAGACATATACAAACACAGGTGAAATATATAATCACCAAAGACCTACAGAATACCAAGAGAAGACTACTCAACATTCTGTCATAACGTACATGGGAAAAGGATCCCAGCAAGAACAGACATATGTATATGTGTAAAAGAACCACATCTTGCACACCTGCAACAAGCCAAACATTGTAATCAAACATGCTGTGATTAAAAAAATAAAAAAATTAAATTAAGAAAACGAACAAGAAGTAGTGAGACAAACTTAAGGGGCCTTCTCCTGGCACATTCCATTCTAAATTACAACCTAGAACACGACTTCCATTGAGGCTCTGCTGCCCTAGTAACCAGATTTGGTAAGGGAGAACTGCTGCCCCCTTGTGGCCGTTTCACACAACAGCACCTTTAATCCCAGCGCTAATGGTCAGTTGATATTCAAAATCATTGCAGGCCTGTAAATGACACCTGCCCTGAAAACAAATCCTGGGGTCATATATCGACCAAAAAATTCAAAAGACGTCCATATTTCAAAACGACACTTTCAAGAGGCATATTTTGTTCTGCATATTTGTTCTGCACATTAGGGTTCTGCTTCTTTTTCTTTCTTTCTTTCTTTGTTAAAAAAAAAAAAACGGGAATGGAAAAAGGCAACCCTCAGAATGGGAGAAAATATTTGCAAACGAATCCACGGACAAAGGTTTAATCTCCAATATATATAACAGCTCATGCAGCTTAATATTAAAAAAAAACAAACAACCCAATACAAAAATGGGCAGAAGATCTAAATAGACGTTTCTTCAAAGAAGACACAGAGATGGCCAAGACGCACATGAAAAGCTGCTCAACATCACTCATCATTAGAGAAATGCACATCAAAACTACAGTGAGGTATCACCTCACACCTGTTAGAATGGGCATCATCAGAAAATGTACAAACAACAAATGCTGGGGAGGGTGTGGACCAAAGGAACCCTCTTCCACTATTGGTGGGAATGTAAATTGATACAGTCACTATGGAGAACAGCATGGAGGTTCCTTAAAAAACTAAAAATAGAATTACCATAGGATCCAGCAATCCCACTTCTGGGCATATAGCCAGAGAAAACCATAAATGAAAAAGACACATTCACCACAATGTTCATTGCAGCACTATTTACAATAGCCAGGTAATGGAAGCAACCTAAATGCCCACAGACAGACGAACGGATAATGATGTGGTCCATCTATGAAACGGAATATTACTCAGCCATAAAAAGGAACGAAACTGGGTCATCTGTGGAGACGTCGACGGATCTAGAGACTGTCATACAGAGTGAAGTAAGTCAGAAGGAGAAAAACAAATATTGTATATTAATGCATATATGTGGAACCTAGAAAAATGGTACAGATGACCCGGTTTGCAGGGCAGAAATAGAGACACAGAGGTAGAGAACAAACGTATGGACACCAAGAGGGGGGAAGCCATGGGTTGTTGGTGGTGGGATGAGTCGGGAGATTGGGATTGTCCTGTATACATGTATATGCATAAAATAGATAACTAATAATAATCCTGCTGAATAAAAAAATAAACTTAAATTTCAAAATTTTAAAAAATAAATAAAAGTTTAAAATAAAACGGAAAAAAGTTCTTCCCTTCACACAGATGTATTTATAGGAATGAATTATTTCCATGCTTATATCTATAAATACATAGAAGAGGAATAAAATCTAACTTGAAGCAAAAAAGAAAAAAAAAAAAACCAGAACCCACCAGTTATACACAGGAAAACCCTATCAGGGCACTGGCTCCAGCGGCAAACAATTCTGAAGTTGGTCAGAGGTGGGGAATCATCTCCCATGCAGCCAGGAGCCCCCCCACCCCCGCAAGGAGCGTCGTCATTGCAAAGCTGGGGGACCGTGCCGAGGCGTCTGTGAGTAAACGTGAGCCGAGCCCCAGGCCAGCTGCTGCTGAACTGTTCCCACCCTTCCCAGGTAAAACACCTGAATATGTCCAAGGACTTGAAAGCCCAGAGGAAGGGCCGTGGAGCCACAGCAGCGACAGCACGCAGGCCGACTTGGTGCCTGCAGGCCAGCCAGGATGGTCCTGGCCCCGGGCGCTCTTCTGGAAGCTTTCCATTTCCCTGCCTGAGATACTCCTCCTGTCCCAGCCCCCACTGCTTTTTTCCTTCCTCACCTCTGCCCGGGGAGAAATTCCAACGGAAGGTATGGGTGACACATCCTCTTCTTTAGCAGGTGGCAGCCCGGCAACTCCTGCAGAAAGTCCAGCAGAGCCCCACTCACACCGGGCCACCCACAGAGCCGTGGCCCCTCACTCCCTCCCACCAGCACAGCCCCGAGACTGCTGACGGGGCAGAGAATATGGCGTCAGGCACAGCTGCAGGGGCTCTTGCTGCCTGGAGCCGTGTTTATATGGACCTCAACCCAGGCACACCTGGGGAGGGCTGGCCGGCAGGGTCAGGCTGCCCAGGTCAGCCCATCCTCACCCCTCAGGGACTCACATTGCAGAAAATGGACCTCGCTGAACCGGCCAGGTCCAAGGAACAGGTGTGGGCTCCTGAGAGTCTGGATAGACAAGGGGCTGCAGCTCCGGCTTGTTTTCTAATCCTTTTATCTGGCCCATGAGTGGGAGACAACTTCAAGAAGACCCTCTCCTAATGAGAGGAACCCAGGAGTCAGGGAGAGGAGGGGTGATGGGTGGAGACAGAGGCCTGGTGCCCCGGCTGCGGTGGAAGCCTCTGGAAGACCAGGCAGAGGGAGGCCGCACAGAGTGATGCCCAGGGTCACAGACCTGTCGGAGCTGCTGTTTGTTAGCTCAAGTCCTGCTCCGAGGTGCTCTGTGTCAGCTCTGAGTGACAGGTGATCTGGGCTGCTCTGCAATGAGGGCTACGTGCACGGTACCTGTGTGCCCAGCCCTGCCGGGGTACCTGCCCAGGGCAGCTCCGTATCCTGGGAGGGGCCTGACCACGAGAGCGCCATGGGCTGCTGGGGAGGGGGGGCCTGCCCAGGTGAGCTCCATATCCTGGGATTGCCCTGACCACGAGAGCCCCGTGGGCTGCTGGGGACCTGGTAAACGATGTCGGGACAGTCAGTGAAGCCACCGAGGATATACATCCGGTAGTTCCTAATTCCTACACCCTGCTGGTCGTTCTACCATCCACCAGGACACGGTATTCTGTATGAGACTTCAGTGATGCCTTCTTCTGGATTCCATTGGTCCCCGAAAGGCTCTGCTGCCCTAGTAACCAGATTTGGGAATGGAGAAATGCTGCCGCCTTGTGGCCGTTTGCCACAACAGCAGCTTTAAACCCAGTGCTCATGGTCACTAAATATTCACACTCATTGCAGCCTGTAAATGGCACCTGCCCTGAAAAACAATCCTGGGGTCGAAAATGGACCCAAAACTTCTAAAGAGGGCAACCATGCAAGAGGACAATTTCAAGAGGTTAATTGTACTCTCCGTTTTTTTCTGTTTTTCTGTACCAGAAATTTAAAACGGCCCCTCCGCCACGCCCCGGTACCCGAGGCCTCCGTTGCCCTGCCTGGGCGGGCGGCGGGGCGCTGCCGGGGCGGGCTGGCCGCGGGGATGGCGGTAAGGCGCAAGGACAAGCGAAGCTGGGCCTCAAGAGGCAGCCCGCGGTCCCCGCCCCCGTCTATGGCCATACCACCCTGAACGCGCCCGATCTCGTCTGATCTCGGAAGCTAAGCAGGGTCGGACCTGGTTAGTACTTGGATGGGAGGCCGCCTGGGAATACCGGGTGCTGTAGGCTTTTGGCCTCCCGCTGCGGCTCCGCCTTCTCCTTTAGTCGCCCGCGGCGGTGGCCGCCAGCTCCGCCCCCCGCCGGGCAACGCTGCAGGCCCCACCTCCTCCGCCCCCCCCCCTCGCCAACACCACCACAGAGCGCCAGAGGGGCCGCTCCATGCGGCCCGAAGGCGACCCTGGAAGGCAGCGGCACACCCGACGCTCCGGGGGTGGCTGGCCCGGACCCAGACTCCGCCGCGGGCCCGGGTGCCGTCCGTGCGGCCCGCGAGCCCCTCCACCTGCACCTGGCCGGCCCCACCGGCGCCCAGCCCCGGCGCCGCCACCTGTCCGCCGGTATGGCTCTCCGCAGCTCTCTCCGGATAAAGCTGGATAAAGGTCTGGATGGGAAGGAGGGGCAGTGATTCAGCCTATTGCTCTTAGTGCCCCTCCCCCACACTCAGGAGCCCTTTGTGACAAGGCCACAGCTCTGTGATGCAGGCCTGGGGCCTGCCATCAAGTGAACTCCCAGGGCTCTGTTGCCTGAGGGCGGCAATGCAGTTCAGAAGACGGAGAATCTCTTTTCTTTGAAAAACACTGTTGCTATCTGGCTGAGATCCAGCCCAACTTCCTGGGTGATTGATATCATCCTTGGCTTCCTGTGTGGACTGGGGCTCTTCCTCGTGTTACTCCCCTGCTTCCAGAGTAATCCATTCTTAGCACCACCTAGGAAACCTAGAAACATCAGGAAGCATCAAGTAGAGCTGAAGGGGAGGAGCAGGAGTAGGAAGAAAAGTCGATCTTTGAAAGCTTGCAGAGATTGCCTGGAAGAACTGGAGGGGACTCACAACCTGGCTTCACCTCTGCGGAGCTGCCTGGGGAGGCTTCCTGGCAAGGGCAACTTTCATCAGCTCTCATGGCAAGACCCTCCTGGTGAGATGTGCAAAGCAGTGCCTGCTGGAGCCTGTGGAGGATACTGCTTGAAGGGTTGGGAACCCTGCAGGAACACCTCCTGTAGGGTTTCCTTCCTGGTTCAAGACACTCGAGAGGTGCTGGAAGCACATATTACAAGGTTTTGGGTAAAGCACGGGTGGACCCTACCCCTCAAGGTCCTCAAGCCCATCAATCTCTTGAAGGCGACAAAGTTCCAACCCTCCACCACCCTGCGGTTAGCCTCGTCCCCTTCAGCCACCTGTGTATCTGGGTCCCACTCAACAGTCACGTTTGCCGAGTTCGCGGAGAAACCTCCTCAGGCTCATTCAGGAGAGAAGGTGAGAACAGAAGAGTCCGTTCCTGCCCTGAAGAGGCCTCTCCTTGTCCCCTCCACTGTGTGTAAGGAAATCCAGAGTGCCCTGGGAGCGATTCCACCTGGTGACTACCATGGGCCCTCAAAGGCTTCTCTGACTGCACAGCAGGGCAGGCCACCTTCTCAGTCCCTCACACTCAGCCTTGTGGGCAGAACCTGGAAGAGTGAGACTGTGGAATGGGTCAAGAGGGACAGCCTAGAGCCAGGTGCAAGTTCAGCAATGGTCAGGAACGAGCCAAGAGAGGAGAGTGGTGGTCAGGCCTCAGGAGACCCCTGCCATAGGGTAACAGTGATGGAGGTGAACTTAGGATCCCAATCTTTGAGAGGTGAAGAGGCCAGGGAGGCTGTGGAGGCCAAGGAGTCTCCTGCTCTTCAACCACAGTCTAGTGTTATCTTGGAAACCAAAGTGTTGACAAAATCCCAAACCACAGATGTACCTATGAGGAGTTTAGAGGTGCCAGGGGCCAGTAAAAGTTTCCTACTACCTAGAATGTCTGTTTTCCAACATCTAGGTGAGCCATGCCTTAACATGGAGGTTGCTAGTGAGTTTAACTCCAAAGTAAAGGTACAGTCAGACAACCAGCTTCAGGACTTTCCCAAACACAGGTTCCTTGCTGCAGACAACTTGGCTTCTCAGGTGCCTCAGTGCCATCCCCAGAGAGTCCCCACCAGAGACATGTTAGCTTCCCAGGAGCCAAGTGGCCTTATGGAAGGCCAAAGGAGCAACCTAGGGCAGCAGGAGCCCAAAACTTCAAAACTCCAAGACTCATGGAAGAGCCAGAGCAAGATGATTGCCCCTACTTACAAAAGAGAGGACCGTAGGAGGCATAAACCAGGAGAGCACGAAGAGAGGTTTAAAGAATGAGGGACCCCTCAAGCTGGAAGTATGAGCCGCCCTGCCCAGGTCAGGGGAATAACAGACTCTATTGGGAGCAGATGTCTCCTGCTCATGCCAGAGAAGAAATATAGCCCTCCAGAAAGCCTCTTCAGAAAAAGGATGAGGCTATTTTTAAAGTGGATTTTCCCCAATAAAAAAGTCAATGGTCGAGATGCTCTGCAAAGAAAAAAAAAAACCCATATCAGCCACTGCCCAGAGTCACGGATCAGTCAAAAGCAGATCAATCTTGAAGAGTGAGACTGCTGAGGGTCAGGCACTCATGACAGCTGTTGGACAGATCGTAGAAGAAAAAAGAGCAATTCACCATGGACTTCATGCCACAGAGTTAAATGAGCACAGAGTGGAATTCCAAGTCCCAGTATGTGGGGGTTTCTGCTACCATAGGCTTACCTCCTACCCAGAGCAAGGGAGAATGATGGGTTCTACAGCCTGCAGTCATAAAGCCACCTCCAAGGGCCAGAGTTGTTCTGTCAGGGAAAGGGAAGTCAGACACCAACATAGTTTGAAAAGTGTAAGGTTCGACGATGAGCAGCTGGGCCTAAGGTGCCTCCCATCCTTGTCCCCCAGGAAGAGTGTGTTTCCAGTTAGTACCTGCCAGTATGGGCCAAGGATTCCAGGTGCCCCAGCCCGCCATAAACACTGTCCAAGGCATTGTCATCTTTGGGGAGGTGTCTTGCCTGGTCGACAGTAAAATCCTTCTTTAGTCTACCCTTTAGTAGGAAAACATGTCTCCAAGTAAAAATTCAGTCCATGTAGAGAAAATGATTTTCTCATTAGCACATCCAAGATATTTAATGTTCCCCAATACATATATATATATATTTTTTTTTTTTTCTAATAAAAGCATAGTGTAATGGCAAAAAAAAAGAAATTTAAAACGGCATGGAAAAATGCTGAACATTAGGAATAATTAAAGATATGCAAATCCAAATTACAAAAACCTATCCGCTCACACCAGTCAGAATGGCCATCAGCAAGAATTCTGCAAAAAGTAAATGCTGAAGGGGTTTTAGAGAAATGCCTACCCTTGGTCCAAAGTGGGACATGGTAAGAGCCAGTAATGAAAACAAAAATGAGGTGCCTTGTAAAGGTAAATACTGAGCTACCATTCAATCAAGCATACCCACTGCTGGGCCTATCGCCTGAGGGGATGAGAATCAAAAAAACACAGGCTGGGCTTCACTGGTGGCGCAGTGGTTGAGAGCCTGCCTGCCAATGCAGGGGACACGCGTTCATGCTCCGGGTCGGGAAGACCCCACGTGCCGCGGAGCGGCTTGTCCCGTGAGCTAGGGCTGCTGGGCCTGCGCGTCCGGAGCCTGTGCTCTGCATTGGGAGGGTCCACCGCAGTGAGAGGCCCACGTACCGCAAAAAAAACAAAAAAAACAAAAAAAACCCCACAGGCTGGCAATCCTCCACTCCAGCAATATTTACCATAGCCAACACTTGGAAGCTACGAAAGTGTCCATCATCAGAGGAATGCACAAAGAAGAAGTGGTCCATGTACACAATGGAATATGACTCCAATAAAAATATATATATAAATACAATTTATAAAACAAACATAAGTAAGGAGACATCAGCTTTTGGGGGCACATTCCACTCTAATATATAACCGAGGAACACCACTGCCCGGATGGTCTGTTTCCCTAGTTCCCTGGTTGGGAAAAGCAGAAATGCTGCCGCCCTCTGGCCGTTACCTGCAACAGCAGCTTTAAGACCTGTGCTAAGGGTCACTTCATATGCAGTAGTACTGGTGGGCTGTAAATGAAACCTGCCCTCCAAACGTCTTGAGGGAGGTAATGGCCAAAATATTTCTAAATGTCACACACACTTCACGAAGACAATTTGAAGAGGTAAGCTGTACTCACAGTTGAAGAAAAGAAGGACATGCCAGAAAGCTCAATTTCAAGGGATTATGAGACGCATGCAAATCCAGCCACAAAGTGGTATCGGCTCACACTAGTCAGAACACACATCAGCAAAAAAACTACAAACAAAAAATGCTGAAGGTGTTGTGGAGAAGTGCATACCCTCAACTTTAAGCGGGACGTAACCTGGAAAGAGCCACTAATGAGAACAGACTGGAGGTGCCTCTACAAGGTAAACATTCCGCTACCATATGATCCAGCAGGCCCACTCCTGGGCCTATAACCTAAGAAGACAGAATTGGAAAGACACAGGCAGGCAAATGTGCATTGCCGCAGCATTACAATAGCCATGACGTGGAAGCAACCAAAAAGTCCATCAACAGATGAGTGGACAAAGAAGAGCTGGTACATGTACAGAGAGAATATTAGCCAAGGAAGAAAAGGACACCATGCCATTTGCAGCACCGTAGATGAGTCTAGAGGTGATCACGTGACTTGTAGTAAGTCAGAAAGAGAAAGACACGTATCGTAGGATATCACTTATAGATGTTACCTAAAAATTGATACCAGTGAAGATATTTCCACAGAGAAGGGCAATCCCAGATTCATTAAACAAACTTATGGATCACCAACGGAAAGGTGTGAGGATTGGATACATTACGAGATTGGGGTGAACAGACATATACAAACACAGGTGAAATATATAATCACCAAAGACCTACAGAATACCAAGAGAAGACTACTCAACATTCTGTCATAACGTACATGGGAAAAGGATCCCAGCAAGAACAGACATATGTATATGTGTAAAAGAACCACATCTTGCACACCTGCAACAAGCCAAACATTGTAATCAAACATGCTGTGATTAAAAAAATAAAAAAATTAAATTAAGAAAACGAACAAGAAGTAGTGAGACAAACTTAAGGGGCCTTCTCCTGGCACATTCCATTCTAAATTACAACCTAGAACACGACTTCCATTGAGGCTCTGCTGCCCTAGTAACCAGATTTGGTAAGGGAGAACTGCTGCCCCCTTGTGGCCGTTTCACACAACAGCACCTTTAATCCCAGCGCTAATGGTCAGTTGATATTCAAAATCATTGCAGGCCTGTAAATGACACCTGCCCTGAAAACAAATCCTGGGGTCATATATCGACCAAAAAATTCAAAAGACGTCCATATTTCAAAACGACACTTTCAAGAGGCATATTTTGTTCTGCATATTTGTTCTGCACATTAGGGTTCTGCTTCTTTTTCTTTCTTTCTTTCTTTGTTAAAAAAAAAAAAACGGGAATGGAAAAAGGCAACCCTCAGAATGGGAGAAAATATTTGCAAACGAATCCACGGACAAAGGTTTAATCTCCAATATATATAACAGCTCATGCAGCTTAATATTAAAAAAAAACAAACAACCCAATACAAAAATGGGCAGAAGATCTAAATAGACGTTTCTTCAAAGAAGACACAGAGATGGCCAAGACGCACATGAAAAGCTGCTCAACATCACTCATCATTAGAGAAATGCACATCAAAACTACAGTGAGGTATCACCTCACACCTGTTAGAATGGGCATCATCAGAAAATGTACAAACAACAAATGCTGGGGAGGGTGTGGACCAAAGGAACCCTCTTCCACTATTGGTGGGAATGTAAATTGATACAGTCACTATGGAGAACAGCATGGAGGTTCCTTAAAAAACTAAAAATAGAATTACCATAGGATCCAGCAATCCCACTTCTGGGCATATAGCCAGAGAAAACCATAAATGAAAAAGACACATTCACCACAATGTTCATTGCAGCACTATTTACAATAGCCAGGTAATGGAAGCAACCTAAATGCCCACAGACAGACGAACGGATAATGATGTGGTCCATCTATGAAACGGAATATTACTCAGCCATAAAAAGGAACGAAACTGGGTCATCTGTGGAGACGTCGACGGATCTAGAGACTGTCATACAGAGTGAAGTAAGTCAGAAGGAGAAAAACAAATATTGTATATTAATGCATATATGTGGAACCTAGAAAAATGGTACAGATGACCCGGTTTGCAGGGCAGAAATAGAGACACAGAGGTAGAGAACAAACGTATGGACACCAAGAGGGGGGAAGCCATGGGTTGTTGGTGGTGGGATGAGTCGGGAGATTGGGATTGTCCTGTATACATGTATATGCATAAAATAGATAACTAATAATAATCCTGCTGAATAAAAAAATAAACTTAAATTTCAAAATTTTAAAAAATAAATAAAATTTTAAAATAAAACGGAAAAAAGTTCTTCCCTTCACACAGATGTATTTATAGGAATGAATTATTTCCATGCTTATATCTATAAATACATAGAAGAGGAATAAAATCTAACTTGAAGCAAAAAAGAAAAAAAAAAAAAACCAGAACCCACCAGTTATACACAGGAAAACCCTATCAGGGCACTGGCTCCAGCGGCAAACAATTCTGAAGTTGGTCAGGGGTGGGGAATCATCTCCCATGCAGCCAGCAGCCCCCCCACCCCCGCAAGGAGCGTCGTCATTGCAAAGCTGGGGGACCGTGCCGAGGCGTCTGTGAGTCAACGTGAGCCGAGCCCCAGGCCAGCTGCTGCTGAACTGTTCCCACCCTTCCCAGGTAAAACACCTGAATATGTCCAAGGACTTGAAAGCCCAGAGGAAGGGCCGTGGAGCCACAGCAGCGACAGCACGCAGGCCGACTTGGTGCCTGCAGGCCAGCCAGGATGGTCCTGGCCCCGGGCGCTCTTCTGGAAGCTTTCCATTTCCCTGCCTGAGATACTCCTCCTGTCCCAGCCCCCACTGCTTTTTTCCTTCCTCACCTCTGCCCGGGGAGAAATTCCAACGGAAGGTATGGGTGACACATCCTCTTCTTTAGCAGGTGGCAGCCCGGCAACTCCTGCAGAAAGTCCAGCAGAGCCCCACTCACACCGGGCCACCCACAGAGCCGTGGCCCCTCACTCCCTCCCACCAGCACAGCCCCGAGACTGCTGACGGGGCAGAGAATATGGCGTCAGGCACAGCTGCAGGGGCTCTTGCTGCCTGGAGCCGTGTTTATATGGACCTCAACCCAGGCACACCTGGGGAGGGCTGGCCGGCAGGGTCAGGCTGCCCAGGTCAGCCCATCCTCACCCCTCAGGGACTCACATTGCAGAAAATGGACCTCGCTGAACCGGCCAGGTCCAAGGAACAGGTGTGGGCTCCTGAGAGTCTGGATAGACAAGGGGCTGCAGCTCCGGCTTGTTTTCTAATCCTTTTATCTGGCCCATGAGTGGGAGACAACTTCAAGAAGACCCTCTCCTAATGAGAGGAACCCAGGAGTCAGGGAGAGGAGGGGTGATGGGTGGAGACAGAGGCCTGGTGCCCCGGCTGCGGTGGAAGCCTCTGGAAGACCAGGCAGAGGGAGGCCGCACAGAGTGATGCCCAGGGTCACAGACCTGTCGGAGCTGCTGTTTGTTAGCTCAAGTCCTGCTCTGAGGTGCTCTGTGTCAGCTCTGAGTGACAGGTGATCTGGGCTGCTCTGCAATGAGGGCTACGTGCACGGTACCTGTGTGCCCAGCCCTGCCGGGGTACCTGCCCAGGGCAGCTCCGTATCCTGGGAGGGGCCTGACCACGAGAGCGCCATGGGCTGCTGGGGAGGGGGGGCCTGCCCAGGTGAGCTCCATATCCTGGGATTGCCCTGACCACGAGAGCCCCGTGGGCTGCTGGGGACCTGGTAAACGATGTCGGGACAGTCAGTGAAGCCACCGAGGATATACATCCGGTAGTTCCTAATTCCTACACCCTGCTGGTCATTCTACCATCCACCAGGACACGGTATTCTGTATTAGCCTTCAGGGATGCCTTCTTCTGGATTCCATTGGTCCCCGAAAGGCTCTGCTGCCCTAGTAACCAGATTTGGGAATGGAGAAATGCTGCCGCCTTGTGGCCGTTTGCCACAACAGCAGCTTTAAACCCAGTGCTCATGGTCACTAAATATTCACACTCATTGCAGCCTGTAAATGGCACCTGCCCTGAAAAACAATCCTGGGGTCGAAAATGGACCCAAAACTTCTAAAGAGGGCAACCATGCAAGAGGACAATTTCAAGAGGTTAATTGTACTCTCCGTTTTTTTCTGTTTTTCTGTACCAGAAATTTAAAACGGCCCCTCCGCCACGCCCCGGTACCCGAGGCCTCCGTTGCCCTGCCTGGGCGGGCGGCGGGGCGCTGCCGGGGCGGGCTGGCCGCGGGGATGGCGGTAAGGCGCAAGGACAAGCGAAGCTGGGCCTCAAGAGGCAGCCCGCGGTCCCCGCCCCCGTCTACGGCCATACCACCCTGAACGCGCCCGATCTCGTCTGATCTCGGAAGCTAAGCAGGGTCGGGCCTGGTTAGTACTTGGATGGGAGACCGCCTGGGAATACCGGGTGCTGTAGGCTTTTGGCCTCCCGCTGCGGCTCCGCCTTCTCCTTTAGTCGCCCGCGGCGGTGGCCGCCAGCTCCGCCCCTCGCCAGGCACCGCTACAGGCCCCACCTCCTCCGCCCCCCCCCACGACCACCACCACAGAGCGCCAGAGGGGCCGCTCCATGCGGCCCGAAGGCGGCCCTGGAAGGCAGCGGCACACCCGACGCTCCGGGGGTGGCTGGCCCGGACCCAGACTCCGCCGCGGGCCCGGGTGCCGTCCGTGCGGCCCGCGAGCCCCTCCACCTGCACCTGGCCGGCCCCACCGGCGCCCAGCCCCGGCGCCGCCACCTGTCCGCCGGTGTGGCTCTCCGCAGCTCTCTCCGGATAAAGCTGGATAAAGGTCTGGATGGGAAGGAGGGGCAGTGATTCAGCCTATTGCTCTTAGTGCCCCTCCCCCACACTCAGGAGCCCTTTGTGACAAGGCCACAGCTCTGTGATGCAGGCCTGGGGCCTGCCATCAAGTGAACTCCCAGGGCTCTGTTGCCTGAGGGCGGCAATGCAGTTCAGAAGACGGAGAATCTCTTTTCTTTGAAAAACACTGTTGCTATCTGGCTGAGATCCAGCCCAACTTCCTGGGTGATTGATATCATCCTTGGCTTCCTGTGTGGACTGGGGCTCTTCCTCGTGTTACTCCCCTGCTTCCAGAGTAATCCATTCTTAGCACCACCTAGGAAACCTAGAAACATCAGGAAGCATCAAGTAGAGCTGAAGGGGAGGAGCAGGAGTAGGAAGAAAAGTCGATCTTTGAAAGCTTGCAGAGATTGCCTGGAAGAACTGGAGGGGACTCACAACCTGGCTTCACCTCTGCGGAGCTGCCTGGGGAGGCTTCCTGGCAAGGGCAACTTTCATCAGCTCTCATGGCAAGACCCTCCTGGTGAGATGTGCAAAGCAGTGCCTGCTGGAGCCTGTGGAGGATACTGCTTGAAGGGTTGGGAACCCTGCAGGAACACCTCCTGTAGGGTTTCCTTCCTGGTTCAAGACACTCGAGAGGTGCTGGAAGCACATATTACAAGGTTTTGGGTAAAGCACGGGTGGACCCTACCCCTCAAGGTCCTCAAGCCCATCAATCTCTTGAAGTCGACAAAGTTCCAACCCTCCACCACCCTGCGGTTAGCCTCGTCCCCTTCAGCCACCTGTGTATCTGGGTCCCACTCAACAGTCACGTTTGCCGAGTTCGCGGAGAAACCTCCTCAGGCTCATTCAGGAGAGAAGGTGAGAACAGAAGAGTCCGTTCCTGCCCTGAAGAGGCCTCTCCTTGTCCCCTCCACTGTGTGTAAGGAAATCCAGAGTGCCCTGGGAGCGATTCCACCTGGTGACTACCATGGGCCCTCAAAGGCTTCTCTGACTGCACAGCAGGGCAGGCCACCTTCTCAGTCCCTCACACTCAGCCTTGTGGGCAGAACCTGGAAGAGTGAGACTGTGGAGTGGGTCAAGAGGGACAGCCTAGAGCCAGGTCCAAGTTCAGCAATGGTCAGGAATGAGCCAAGAGAGGAGAGTGGTGGTCAGGCCTCAGGAGACCCCTGCCATAGGGTAACAGTGATGGAGGTGAACTTAGGATCCCAATCTTTGAGAGGTGAAGAGGCCAGGGAGGCTGTGGAGGACAAGGAGTCTCCTGCTCTTCAACCACAGTCTAGTGTTATCTTGGAAACCAAAGTGTTGACAAAATCCCAAACCACAAATGCACCTATGAGGAGTTTAGAGGTGCCAGGGGCCAGTAAAAGTTTCCTACTACCTAGAATGTCTGTTTTCCAACATCTAGGTGAGCCATGCCTTAACATGGAGGTTGCTAGTGAGTTTAACTCCAAAGTAAAGGTACAGTCAGACAACCAGCTTCAGGACTTTCCCAAACACAGGTTCCTTGCTGCAGACAACTTGGCTTCTCAGGTGCCTCAGTGCCATCCCCAGAGAGTCCCCACCAGAGACATGTTAGCTTCCCAGGAGCCAAGTGGCCTTATGGAAGGCCAAAGGAGCAACCTAGGGCAGCAGGAGCCCCAAACTTCAAAACTCCAAGACTCATGGAAGAGCCAGAGCAAGATGATTGCCCCTACTTACAAAAGAGAGGACCGTAGGAGGCATAAACCAGGAGAGCACGAAGAGAGGTTTAAAGAATGAGGGACCCCTCAAGCTGGAAGTATGAGCCGCCCTGCCCAGGTCAGGGGAATAACAGACTCTATTGGGAGCAGATGTCTCCTGCTCATGCCAGAGAAGAAATATAGCCCTCCAGAAAGCCTCTTCAGAAAAAGGATGAGGCTATTTTTAAAGTGGATTTTCCCCAATAAAAAAGTCAATGGTCGAGATGCTCTGCAAAGAAAAAAAAAAACCCATATCAGCCACTGCCCAGAGTCACGGATCAGTCAAAAGCAGATCAATCTTGAAGAGTGAGACTGCTGAGGGTCAGGCACTCATGACAGCTGTTGGACAGATCGTAGAAGAAAAAAGAGCAATTCACCATGGACTTCATGCCACAGAGTTAAATGAGCACAGACTGGAATTCCAAGTCCCAGTATGTGGGGGTTTCTGCTACCATAGGCTTACCTCCTACCCAGAGCAAGGGAGAATGATGGGTTCTACAGCCTGCAGTCATAAAGCCACCTCCAAGGGCCAGAGTTGTTCTGTCAGGGAAAGGGAAGTCAGACACCAACATAGTTTGAAAAGTGTAAGGTTCGACGATGAGCAGCTGGGCCTAAGGTGCCTCCCATCCTTGTCCCCCAGGAAGAGTGTGTTTCCAGTTAGTACCTGCCAGTATGGGCCAAGGATTCCAGGTGCCCCAGCCCGCCATAAACACTGTCCAAGGCACTGTCATCTTTGGGGAGGTGTCTTGCCTGGTCGACAGTAAAATCCTTCTTTAGCCTACCCTTTAGTAGGAAAACATGTCTCCAAGTAAAAATTCAGTCCATGGAGAGAAAATGATTTTCTCATTAGCACATCCAAGATATTTAATGTTCCCCAATACATATATATATATTTTTTTTTTTCTAATAAAAGCATAGTGTAATGGCAAAAAAAAAAGAAATTTAAAACGGCATGGAAAAATGCTGAACATTAGGAATAATTAAAGATATGCAAATCCAAATTACAAAAACCTATCCGCTCACACCAGTCAGAATGGCCATCAGCAAGAATTCTGCAAAAAGTAAATGCTGAAGGGGTTTTAGAGAAATGCCTACCCTTGGTCCAAAGTGGGACATGGTAAGAGCCAGTAATGAAAACAAAAATGAGGTGCCTTGTAAAGGTAAATACTGAGCTACCATTCAATCAAGCATACCCACTGCTGGGCCTATCGCCTGAGGGGATGAGAATCAAAAAAACACAGGCTGGGCTTCACTGGTGGCGCAGTGGTTGAGAGCCTGCCTGCCAATGCAGGGGACACGCGTTCATGCTCCGGGTCGGGAAGACCCCACGTGCCGCGGAGCGGCTTGTCCCGTGAGCTAGGGCTGCTGGGCCTGCGCGTCCGGAGCCTGTGCTCTGCATTGGGAGGGTCCACCGCAGTGAGAGGCCCACGTACCGCAAAAAAAACAAAAAAAACAAAAAAAACCCCACAGGCTGGCAATCCTCCACTCCAGCAATATTTACCATAGCCAACACTTGGAAGCTACGAAAGTGTCCATCATCAGAGGAATGCACAAAGAAGAAGTGGTCCATGTACACAATGGAATATGACTCCAATAAAAATATATATATAAATACAATTTATAAAACAAACATAAGTAAGGAGACATCAGCTTTTGGGGGCACATTCCACTCTAATATATAACCGAGGAACACCACTGCCCGGATGGTCTGTTTCCCTAGTTCCCTGGTTGGGAAAAGCAGAAATGCTGCCGCCCTCTGGCCGTTACCTGCAACAGCAGCTTTAAGACCTGTGCTAAGGGTCACTTCATATGCAGTAGTACTGGTGGGCTGTAAATGAAACCTGCCCTCCAAACGTCTTGAGGGAGGTAATGGCCAAAATATTTCTAAATGTCACACACACTTCACGAAGACAATTTGAAGAGGTAAGCTGTACTCACAGTTGAAGAAAAGAAGGACATGCCAGAAAGCTCAATTTCAAGGGATTATGAGACGCATGCAAATCCAGCCACAAAGTGGTATCGGCTCACACTAGTCAGAACACACATCAGCAAAAAAACTACAAACAAAAAATGCTGAAGGTGTTGTGGAGAAGTGCATACCCTCAACTTTAAGCGGGACGTAACCTGGAAAGAGCCACTAATGAGAACAGACTGGAGGTGCCTCTACAAGGTAAACATTCCGCTACCATATGATCCAGCAGGCCCACTCCTGGGCCTATAACCTAAGAAGACAGAATTGGAAAGACACAGGCAGGCAAATGTGCATTGCCGCAGCATTACAATAGCCATGACGTGGAAGCAACCAAAAAGTCCATCAACAGATGAGTGGACAAAGAAGAGCTGGTACATGTACAGAGAGAATATTAGCCAAGGAAGAAAAGGACACCATGCCATTTGCAGCACCGTAGATGAGTCTAGAGGTGATCACGTGACTTGTAGTAAGTCAGAAAGAGAAAGACACGTATCGTAGGATATCACTTATAGATGTTACCTAAAAATTGATACCAGTGAAGATATTTCCACAGAGAAGGGCAATCCCAGATTCATTAAACAAACTTATGGATCACCAACGGAAAGGTGTGAGGATTGGATACATTACGAGATTGGGGTGAACAGACATATACAAACACAGGTGAAATATATAATCACCAAAGACCTACAGAATACCAAGAGAAGACTACTCAACATTCTGTCATAACGTACATGGGAAAAGGATCCCAGCAAGAACAGACATATGTATATGTGTAAAAGAACCACATCTTGCACACCTGCAACAAGCCAAACATTGTAATCAAACATGCTGTGATTAAAAAAATAAAAAAATTAAATTAAGAAAACGAACAAGAAGTAGTGAGACAAACTTAAGGGGCCTTCTCCTGGCACATTCCATTCTAAATTACAACCTAGAACACGACTTCCATTGAGGCTCTGCTGCCCTAGTAACCAGATTTGGTAAGGGAGAACTGCTGCCCCCTTGTGGCCGTTTCACACAACAGCACCTTTAATCCCAGCGCTAATGGTCAGTTGATATTCAAAATCATTGCAGGCCTGTAAATGACACCTGCCCTGAAAACAAATCCTGGGGTCATATATCGACCAAAAAATTCAAAAGACGTCCATATTTCAAAACGACACTTTCAAGAGGCATATTTTGTTCTGCATATTTGTTCTGCACATTAGGGTTCTGCTTCTTTTTCTTTCTTTCTTTCTTTGTTAAAAAAAAAAAAACGGGAATGGAAAAAGGCAACCCTCAGAATGGGAGAAAATATTTGCAAACGAATCCACGGACAAAGGTTTAATCTCCAATATATATAACAGCTCATGCAGCTTAATATTAAAAAAAAACAAACAACCCAATACAAAAATGGGCAGAAGATCTAAATAGACGTTTCTTCAAAGAAGACACAGAGATGGGCAAGACGCACATGAAAAGCTGCTCAACATCACTCATCATTAGAGAAATGCACATCAAAACTACAGTGAGGTATCACCTCACACCTGTTAGAATGGGCATCATCAGAAAATGTACAAACAACAAATGCTGGGGAGGGTGTGGACCAAAGGAACCCTCTTCCACTATTGGTGGGAATGTAAATTGATACAGTCACTATGGAGAACAGCATGGAGGTTCCTTAAAAAACTAAAAATAGAATTACCATAGGATCCAGCAATCCCACTTCTGGGCATATAGCCAGAGAAAACCATAAATGAAAAAGACACATTCACCACAATGTTCATTGCAGCACTATTTACAATAGCCAGGTAATGGAAGCAACCTAAATGCCCACAGACAGACGAACGGATAATGATGTGGTCCATCTATGAAACGGAATATTACTCAGCCATAAAAAGGAACGAAACTGGGTCATCTGTGGAGACGTCGACGGATCTAGAGACTGTCATACAGAGTGAAGTAAGTCAGAAGGAGAAAAACAAATATTGTATATTAATGCATATATGTGGAACCTAGAAAAATGGTACAGATGACCCGGTTTGCAGGGCAGAAATAGAGACACAGAGGTAGAGAACAAACGTATGGACACCAAGAGGGGGGAAGCCATGGGTTGTTGGTGGTGGGATGAGTCGGGAGATTGGGATTGTCCTGTATACATGTATATGCATAAAATAGATAACTAATAATAATCCTGCTGAATAAAAAAATAAACTTAAATTTCAAAATTTTAAAAAATAAATAAAAGTTTAAAATAAAACGGAAAAAAGTTCTTCCCTTCACACAGATGTATTTATAGGAATGAATTATTTCCATGCTTATATCTATAAATACATAGAAGAGGAATAAAATCTAACTTGAAGCAAAAAAGAAAAAAAAAAAAACCAGAACCCACCAGTTATACACAGGAAAACCCTATCAGGGCACTGGCTCCAGCGGCAAACAATTCTGAAGTTGGTCAGAGGTGGGGAATCATCTCCCATGCAGCCAGGAGCCCCCCCACCCCCGCAAGGAGCGTCGTCATTGCAAAGCTGGGGGACCGTGCCGAGGCGTCTGTGAGTAAACGTGAGCCGAGCCCCAGGCCAGCTGCTGCTGAACTGTTCCCACCCTTCCCAGGTAAAACACCTGAATATGTCCAAGGACTTGAAAGCCCAGAGGAAGGGCCGTGGAGCCACAGCAGCGACAGCACGCAGGCCGACTTGGTGCCTGCAGGCCAGCCAGGATGGTCCTGGCCCCGGGCGCTCTTCTGGAAGCTTTCCATTTCCCTGCCTGAGATACTCCTCCTGTCCCAGCCCCCACTGCTTTTTTCCTTCCTCACCTCTGCCCGGGGAGAAATTCCAACGGAAGGTATGGGTGACACATCCTCTTCTTTAGCAGGTGGCAGCCCGGCAACTCCTGCAGAAAGTCCAGCAGAGCCCCACTCACACCGGGCCACCCACAGAGCCGTGGCCCCTCACTCCCTCCCACCAGCACAGCCCCGAGACTGCTGACGGGGCAGAGAATATGGCGTCAGGCACAGCTGCAGGGGCTCTTGCTGCCTGGAGCCGTGTTTATATGGACCTCAACCCAGGCACACCTGGGGAGGGCTGGCCGGCAGGGTCAGGCTGCCCAGGTCAGCCCATCCTCACCCCTCAGGGACTCACATTGCAGAAAATGGACCTCGCTGAACCGGCCAGGTCCAAGGAACAGGTGTGGGCTCCTGAGAGTCTGGATAGACAAGGGGCTGCAGCTCCGGCTTGTTTTCTAATCCTTTTATCTGGCCCATGAGTGGGAGACAACTTCAAGAAGACCCTCTCCTAATGAGAGGAACCCAGGAGTCAGGGAGAGGAGGGGTGATGGGTGGAGACAGAGGCCTGGTGCCCCGGCTGCGGTGGAAGCCTCTGGAAGACCAGGCAGAGGGAGGCCGCACAGAGTGATGCCCAGGGTCACAGACCTGTCGGAGCTGCTGTTTGTTAGCTCAAGTCCTGCTCCGAGGTGCTCTGTGTCAGCTCTGAGTGACAGGTGATCTGGGCTGCTCTGCAATGAGGGCTACGTGCACGGTACCTGTGTGCCCAGCCCTGCCGGGGTACCTGCCCAGGGCAGCTCCGTATCCTGGGAGGGGCCTGACCACGAGAGCGCCATGGGCTGCTGGGGAGGGGGGGCCTGCCCAGGTGAGCTCCATATCCTGGGATTGCCCTGACCACGAGAGCCCCGTGGGCTGCTGGGGACCTGGTAAACGATGTCGGGACAGTCAGTGAAGCCACCGAGGATATACATCCGGTAGTTCCTAATTCCTACACCCTGCTGGTCGTTCTACCATCCACCAGGACACGGTATTCTGTATGAGACTTCAGTGATGCCTTCTTCTGGATTCCATTGGTCCCCGAAAGGCTCTGCTGCCCTAGTAACCAGATTTGGGAATGGAGAAATGCTGCCGCCTTGTGGCCGTTTGCCACAACAGCAGCTTTAAACCCAGTGCTCATGGTCACTAAATATTCACACTCATTGCAGCCTGTAAATGGCACCTGCCCTGAAAAACAATCCTGGGGTCGAAAATGGACCCAAAACTTCTAAAGAGGGCAACCATGCAAGAGGACAATTTCAAGAGGTTAATTGTACTCTCCGTTTTTTTCTGTTTTTCTGTACCAGAAATTTAAAACGGCCCCTCCGCCACGCCCCGGTACCCGAGGCCTCCGTTGCCCTGCCTGGGCGGGCGGCGGGGCGCTGCCGGGGCGGGCTGGCCGCGGGGATGGCGGTAAGGCGCAAGGACAAGCGAAGCTGGGCCTCAAGAGGCAGCCCGCGGTCCCCGCCCCCGTCTATGGCCATACCACCCTGAACGCGCCCGATCTCGTCTGATCTCGGAAGCTAAGCAGGGTCGGACCTGGTTAGTACTTGGATGGGAGGCCGCCTGGGAATACCGGGTGCTGTAGGCTTTTGGCCTCCCGCTGCGGCTCCGCCTTCTCCTTTAGTCGCCCGCGGCGGTGGCCGCCAGCTCCGCCCCCCGCCGGGCAACGCTGCAGGCCCCACCTCCTCCGCCCCCCCCCCTCGCCAACACCACCACAGAGCGCCAGAGGGGCCGCTCCATGCGGCCCGAAGGCGACCCTGGAAGGCAGCGGCACACCCGACGCTCCGGGGGTGGCTGGCCCGGACCCAGACTCCGCCGCGGGCCCGGGTGCCGTCCGTGCGGCCCGCGAGCCCCTCCACCTGCACCTGGCCGGCCCCACCGGCGCCCAGCCCCGGCGCCGCCACCTGTCCGCCGGTATGGCTCTCCGCAGCTCTCTCCGGATAAAGCTGGATAAAGGTCTGGATGGGAAGGAGGGGCAGTGATTCAGCCTATTGCTCTTAGTGCCCCTCCCCCACACTCAGGAGCCCTTTGTGACAAGGCCACAGCTCTGTGATGCAGGCCTGGGGCCTGCCATCAAGTGAACTCCCAGGGCTCTGTTGCCTGAGGGCGGCAATGCAGTTCAGAAGACGGAGAATCTCTTTTCTTTGAAAAACACTGTTGCTATCTGGCTGAGATCCAGCCCAACTTCCTGGGTGATTGATATCATCCTTGGCTTCCTGTGTGGACTGGGGCTCTTCCTCGTGTTACTCCCCTGCTTCCAGAGTAATCCATTCTTAGCACCACCTAGGAAACCTAGAAACATCAGGAAGCATCAAGTAGAGCTGAAGGGGAGGAGCAGGAGTAGGAAGAAAAGTCGATCTTTGAAAGCTTGCAGAGATTGCCTGGAAGAACTGGAGGGGACTCACAACCTGGCTTCACCTCTGCGGAGCTGCCTGGGGAGGCTTCCTGGCAAGGGCAACTTTCATCAGCTCTCATGGCAAGACCCTCCTGGTGAGATGTGCAAAGCAGTGCCTGCTGGAGCCTGTGGAGGATACTGCTTGAAGGGTTGGGAACCCTGCAGGAACACCTCCTGTAGGGTTTCCTTCCTGGTTCAAGACACTCGAGAGGTGCTGGAAGCACATATTACAAGGTTTTGGGTAAAGCACGGGTGGACCCTACCCCTCAAGGTCCTCAAGCCCATCAATCTCTTGAAGGCGACAAAGTTCCAACCCTCCACCACCCTGCGGTTAGCCTCGTCCCCTTCAGCCACCTGTGTATCTGGGTCCCACTCAACAGTCACGTTTGCCGAGTTCGCGGAGAAACCTCCTCAGGCTCATTCAGGAGAGAAGGTGAGAACAGAAGAGTCCGTTCCTGCCCTGAAGAGGCCTCTCCTTGTCCCCTCCACTGTGTGTAAGGAAATCCAGAGTGCCCTGGGAGCGATTCCACCTGGTGACTACCATGGGCCCTCAAAGGCTTCTCTGACTGCACAGCAGGGCAGGCCACCTTCTCAGTCCCTCACACTCAGCCTTGTGGGCAGAACCTGGAAGAGTGAGACTGTGGAATGGGTCAAGAGGGACAGCCTAGAGCCAGGTGCAAGTTCAGCAATGGTCAGGAACGAGCCAAGAGAGGAGAGTGGTGGTCAGGCCTCAGGAGACCCCTGCCATAGGGTAACAGTGATGGAGGTGAACTTAGGATCCCAATCTTTGAGAGGTGAAGAGGCCAGGGAGGCTGTGGAGGCCAAGGAGTCTCCTGCTCTTCAACCACAGTCTAGTGTTATCTTGGAAACCAAAGTGTTGACAAAATCCCAAACCACAGATGTACCTATGAGGAGTTTAGAGGTGCCAGGGGCCAGTAAAAGTTTCCTACTACCTAGAATGTCTGTTTTCCAACATCTAGGTGAGCCATGCCTTAACATGGAGGTTGCTAGTGAGTTTAACTCCAAAGTAAAGGTACAGTCAGACAACCAGCTTCAGGACTTTCCCAAACACAGGTTCCTTGCTGCAGACAACTTGGCTTCTCAGGTGCCTCAGTGCCATCCCCAGAGAGTCCCCACCAGAGACATGTTAGCTTCCCAGGAGCCAAGTGGCCTTATGGAAGGCCAAAGGAGCAACCTAGGGCAGCAGGAGCCCAAAACTTCAAAACTCCAAGACTCATGGAAGAGCCAGAGCAAGATGATTGCCCCTACTTACAAAAGAGAGGACCGTAGGAGGCATAAACCAGGAGAGCACGAAGAGAGGTTTAAAGAATGAGGGACCCCTCAAGCTGGAAGTATGAGCCGCCCTGCCCAGGTCAGGGGAATAACAGACTCTATTGGGAGCAGATGTCTCCTGCTCATGCCAGAGAAGAAATATAGCCCTCCAGAAAGCCTCTTCAGAAAAAGGATGAGGCTATTTTTAAAGTGGATTTTCCCCAATAAAAAAGTCAATGGTCGAGATGCTCTGCAAAGAAAAAAAAAAACCCATATCAGCCACTGCCCAGAGTCACGGATCAGTCAAAAGCAGATCAATCTTGAAGAGTGAGACTGCTGAGGGTCAGGCACTCATGACAGCTGTTGGACAGATCGTAGAAGAAAAAAGAGCAATTCACCATGGACTTCATGCCACAGAGTTAAATGAGCACAGAGTGGAATTCCAAGTCCCAGTATGTGGGGGTTTCTGCTACCATAGGCTTACCTCCTACCCAGAGCAAGGGAGAATGATGGGTTCTACAGCCTGCAGTCATAAAGCCACCTCCAAGGGCCAGAGTTGTTCTGTCAGGGAAAGGGAAGTCAGACACCAACATAGTTTGAAAAGTGTAAGGTTCGACGATGAGCAGCTGGGCCTAAGGTGCCTCCCATCCTTGTCCCCCAGGAAGAGTGTGTTTCCAGTTAGTACCTGCCAGTATGGGCCAAGGATTCCAGGTGCCCCAGCCCGCCATAAACACTGTCCAAGGCATTGTCATCTTTGGGGAGGTGTCTTGCCTGGTCGACAGTAAAATCCTTCTTTAGTCTACCCTTTAGTAGGAAAACATGTCTCCAAGTAAAAATTCAGTCCATGTAGAGAAAATGATTTTCTCATTAGCACATCCAAGATATTTAATGTTCCCCAATACATATATATATATATATATATTTTTTTTTCTAATAAAAGCATAGTGTAATGGCAAAAAAAAAGAAATTTAAAACGGCATGGAAAAATGCTGAACATTAGGAATAATTAAAGATATGCAAATCCAAATTACAAAAACCTATCCGCTCACACCAGTCAGAATGGCCATCAGCAAGAATTCTGCAAAAAGTAAATGCTGAAGGGGTTTTAGAGAAATGCCTACCCTTGGTCCAAAGTGGGACATGGTAAGAGCCAGTAATGAAAACAAAAATGAGGTGCCTTGTAAAGGTAAATACTGAGCTACCATTCAATCAAGCATACCCACTGCTGGGCCTATCGCCTGAGGGGATGAGAATCAAAAAAACACAGGCTGGGCTTCACTGGTGGCGCAGTGGTTGAGAGCCTGCCTGCCAATGCAGGGGACACGCGTTCATGCTCCGGGTCGGGAAGACCCCACGTGCCGCGGAGCGGCTTGTCCCGTGAGCTAGGGCTGCTGGGCCTGCGCGTCCGGAGCCTGTGCTCTGCATTGGGAGGGTCCACCGCAGTGAGAGGCCCACGTACCGCAAAAAAAACAAAAAAAACAAAAAAAACCCCACAGGCTGGCAATCCTCCACTCCAGCAATATTTACCATAGCCAACACTTGGAAGCTACGAAAGTGTCCATCATCAGAGGAATGCACAAAGAAGAAGTGGTCCATGTACACAATGGAATATGACTCCAATAAAAATATATATATAAATACAATTTATAAAACAAACATAAGTAAGGAGACATCAGCTTTTGGGGGCACATTCCACTCTAATATATAACCGAGGAACACCACTGCCCGGATGGTCTGTTTCCCTAGTTCCCTGGTTGGGAAAAGCAGAAATGCTGCCGCCCTCTGGCCGTTACCTGCAACAGCAGCTTTAAGACCTGTGCTAAGGGTCACTTCATATGCAGTAGTACTGGTGGGCTGTAAATGAAACCTGCCCTCCAAACGTCTTGAGGGAGGTAATGGCCAAAATATTTCTAAATGTCACACACACTTCACGAAGACAATTTGAAGAGGTAAGCTGTACTCACAGTTGAAGAAAAGAAGGACATGCCAGAAAGCTCAATTTCAAGGGATTATGAGACGCATGCAAATCCAGCCACAAAGTGGTATCGGCTCACACTAGTCAGAACACACATCAGCAAAAAAACTACAAACAAAAAATGCTGAAGGTGTTGTGGAGAAGTGCATACCCTCAACTTTAAGCGGGACGTAACCTGGAAAGAGCCACTAATGAGAACAGACTGGAGGTGCCTCTACAAGGTAAACATTCCGCTACCATATGATCCAGCAGGCCCACTCCTGGGCCTATAACCTAAGAAGACAGAATTGGAAAGACACAGGCAGGCAAATGTGCATTGCCGCAGCATTACAATAGCCATGACGTGGAAGCAACCAAAAAGTCCATCAACAGATGAGTGGACAAAGAAGAGCTGGTACATGTACAGAGAGAATATTAGCCAAGGAAGAAAAGGACACCATGCCATTTGCAGCACCGTAGATGAGTCTAGAGGTGATCACGTGACTTGTAGTAAGTCAGAAAGAGAAAGACACGTATCGTAGGATATCACTTATAGATGTTACCTAAAAATTGATACCAGTGAAGATATTTCCACAGAGAAGGGCAATCCCAGATTCATTAAACAAACTTATGGATCACCAACGGAAAGGTGTGAGGATTGGATACATTACGAGATTGGGGTGAACAGACATATACAAACACAGGTGAAATATATAATCACCAAAGACCTACAGAATACCAAGAGAAGACTACTCAACATTCTGTCATAACGTACATGGGAAAAGGATCCCAGCAAGAACAGACATATGTATATGTGTAAAAGAACCACATCTTGCACACCTGCAACAAGCCAAACATTGTAATCAAACATGCTGTGATTAAAAAAATAAAAAAATTAAATTAAGAAAACGAACAAGAAGTAGTGAGACAAACTTAAGGGGCCTTCTCCTGGCACATTCCATTCTAAATTACAACCTAGAACACGACTTCCATTGAGGCTCTGCTGCCCTAGTAACCAGATTTGGTAAGGGAGAACTGCTGCCCCCTTGTGGCCGTTTCACACAACAGCACCTTTAATCCCAGCGCTAATGGTCAGTTGATATTCAAAATCATTGCAGGCCTGTAAATGACACCTGCCCTGAAAACAAATCCTGGGGTCATATATCGACCAAAAAATTCAAAAGACGTCCATATTTCAAAACGACACTTTCAAGAGGCATATTTTGTTCTGCATATTTGTTCTGCACATTAGGGTTCTGCTTCTTTTTCTTTCTTTCTTTCTTTGTTAAAAAAAAAAAAACGGGAATGGAAAAAGGCAACCCTCAGAATGGGAGAAAATATTTGCAAACGAATCCACGGACAAAGGTTTAATCTCCAATATATATAACAGCTCATGCAGCTTAATATTAAAAAAAAACAAACAACCCAATACAAAAATGGGCAGAAGATCTAAATAGACGTTTCTTCAAAGAAGACACAGAGATGGCCAAGACGCACATGAAAAGCTGCTCAACATCACTCATCATTAGAGAAATGCACATCAAAACTACAGTGAGGTATCACCTCACACCTGTTAGAATGGGCATCATCAGAAAATGTACAAACAACAAATGCTGGGGAGGGTGTGGACCAAAGGAACCCTCTTCCACTATTGGTGGGAATGTAAATTGATACAGTCACTATGGAGAACAGCATGGAGGTTCCTTAAAAAACTAAAAATAGAATTACCATAGGATCCAGCAATCCCACTTCTGGGCATATAGCCAGAGAAAACCATAAATGAAAAAGACACATTCACCACAATGTTCATTGCAGCACTATTTACAATAGCCAGGTAATGGAAGCAACCTAAATGCCCACAGACAGACGAACGGATAATGATGTGGTCCATCTATGAAACGGAATATTACTCAGCCATAAAAAGGAACGAAACTGGGTCATCTGTGGAGACGTCGACGGATCTAGAGACTGTCATACAGAGTGAAGTAAGTCAGAAGGAGAAAAACAAATATTGTATATTAATGCATATATGTGGAACCTAGAAAAATGGTACAGATGACCCGGTTTGCAGGGCAGAAATAGAGACACAGAGGTAGAGAACAAACGTATGGACACCAAGAGGGGGGAAGCCATGGGTTGTTGGTGGTGGGATGAGTCGGGAGATTGGGATTGTCCTGTATACATGTATATGCATAAAATAGATAACTAATAATAATCCTGCTGAATAAAAAAATAAACTTAAATTTCAAAATTTTAAAAAATAAATAAAATTTTAAAATAAAACGGAAAAAAGTTCTTCCCTTCACACAGATGTATTTATAGGAATGAATTATTTCCATGCTTATATCTATAAATACATAGAAGAGGAATAAAATCTAACTTGAAGCAAAAAAGAAAAAAAAAAAAACCAGAACCCACCAGTTATACACAGGAAAACCCTATCAGGGCACTGGCTCCAGCGGCAAACAATTCTGAAGTTGGTCAGAGGTGGGGAATCATCTCCCATGCAGCCAGCAGCCCCCCCACCCCCGCAAGGAGCGTCGTCATTGCAAAGCTGGGGGACCGTGCCGAGGCGTCTGTGAGTCAACGTGAGCCGAGCCCCAGGCCAGCTGCTGCTGAACTGTTCCCACCCTTCCCAGGTAAAACACCTGAATATGTCCAAGGACTTGAAAGCCCAGAGGAAGGGCCGTGGAGCCACAGCAGCGACAGCACGCAGGCCGACTTGGTGCCTGCAGGCCAGCCAGGATGGTCCTGGCCCCGGGCGCTCTTCTGGAAGCTTTCCATTTCCCTGCCTGAGATACTCCTCCTGTCCCAGCCCCCACTGCTTTTTTCCTTCCTCACCTCTGCCCGGGGAGAAATTCCAACGGAAGGTATGGGTGACACATCCTCTTCTTTAGCAGGTGGCAGCCCGGCAACTCCTGCAGAAAGTCCAGCAGAGCCCCACTCACACCGGGCCACCCACAGAGCCGTGGCCCCTCACTCCCTCCCACCAGCACAGCCCCGAGACTGCTGACGGGGCAGAGAATATGGCGTCAGGCACAGCTGCAGGGGCTCTTGCTGCCTGGAGCCGTGTTTATATGGACCTCAACCCAGGCACACCTGGGGAGGGCTGGCCGGCAGGGTCAGGCTGCCCAGGTCAGCCCATCCTCACCCCTCAGGGACTCACATTGCAGAAAATGGACCTCGCTGAACCGGCCAGGTCCAAGGAACAGGTGTGGGCTCCTGAGAGTCTGGATAGACAAGGGGCTGCAGCTCCGGCTTGTTTTCTAATCCTTTTATCTGGCCCATGAGTGGGAGACAACTTCAAGAAGACCCTCTCCTAATGAGAGGAACCCAGGAGTCAGGGAGAGGAGGGGTGATGGGTGGAGACAGAGGCCTGGTGCCCCGGCTGCGGTGGAAGCCTCTGGAAGACCAGGCAGAGGGAGGCCGCACAGAGTGATGCCCAGGGTCACAGACCTGTCGGAGCTGCTGTTTGTTAGCTCAAGTCCTGCTCTGAGGTGCTCTGTGTCAGCTCTGAGTGACAGGTGATCTGGGCTGCTCTGCAATGAGGGCTACGTGCACGGTACCTGTGTGCCCAGCCCTGCCGGGGTACCTGCCCAGGGCAGCTCCGTATCCTGGGAGGGGCCTGACCACGAGAGCGCCATGGGCTGCTGGGGAGGGGGGCCTGCCCAGGTGAGCTCCATATCCTGGGATTGCCCTGACCACGAGAGCCCCGTGGGCTGCTGGGGACCTGGTAAACGATGTCGGGACAGTCAGTGAAGCCACCGAGGATATACATCCGGTAGTTCCTAATTCCTACACCCTGCTGGTCATTCTACCATCCACCAGGACACGGTATTCTGTATGAGACTTCAGTGATGCCTTCTTCTGGATTCCATTGGTCCCCGAAAGGCTCTGCTGCCCTAGTAACCAGATTTGGGAATGGAGAAATGCTGCCGCCTTGTGGCCGTTTGCCACAACAGCAGCTTTAAACCCAGTGCTCATGGTCACTAAATATTCACACTCATTGCAGCCTGTAAATGGCACCTGCCCTGAAAAACAATCCTGGGGTCGAAAATGGACCCAAAACTTCTAAAGAGGGCAACCATGCAAGAGGACAATTTCAAGAGGTTAATTGTACTCTCCGTTTTTTTCTGTTTTTCTGTACCAGAAATTTAAAACGGCCCCTCCGCCACGCCCCGGTACCCGAGGCCTCCGTTGCCCTGCCTGGGCGGGCGGCGGGGCGCTGCCGGGGCGGGCTGGCCGCGGGGATGGCGGTAAGGCGCAAGGACAAGCGAAGCTGGGCCTCAAGAGGCAGCCCGCGGTCCCCGCCCCCGTCTACGGCCATACCACCCTGAACGCGCCCGATCTCGTCTGATCTCGGAAGCTAAGCAGGGTCGGGCCTGGTTAGTACTTGGATGGGAGACCGCCTGGGAATACCGGGTGCTGTAGGCTTTTGGCCTCCCGCTGCGGCTCCGCCTTCTCCTTTAGTCGCCCGCGGCGGTGGCCGCCAGCTCCGCCCCTCGCCAGGCACCGCTACAGGCCCCACCTCCTCCGCCCCCCCCCCACGACCACCACCACAGAGCGCCAGAGGGGCCGCTCCATGCGGCCCGAAGGCGGCCCTGGAAGGCAGCGGCACACCCGACGCTCCGGGGGTGGCTGGCCCGGACCCAGACTCCGCCGCGGGCCCGGGTGCCGTCCGTGCGGCCCGCGAGCCCCTCCACCTGCACCTGGCCGGCCCCACCGGCGCCCAGCCCCGGCGCCGCCACCTGTCCGCCGGTGTGGCTCTCCGCAGCTCTCTCCGGATAAAGCTGGATAAAGGTCTGGATGGGAAGGAGGGGCAGTGATTCAGCCTATTGCTCTTAGTGCCCCTCCCCCACACTCAGGAGCCCTTTGTGACAAGGCCACAGCTCTGTGATGCAGGCCTGGGGCCTGCCATCAAGTGAACTCCCAGGGCTCTGTTGCCTGAGGGCGGCAATGCAGTTCAGAAGACGGAGAATCTCTTTTCTTTGAAAAACACTGTTGCTATCTGGCTGAGATCCAGCCCAACTTCCTGGGTGATTGATATCATCCTTGGCTTCCTGTGTGGACTGGGGCTCTTCCTCGTGTTACTCCCCTGCTTCCAGAGTAATCCATTCTTAGCACCACCTAGGAAACCTAGAAACATCAGGAAGCATCAAGTAGAGCTGAAGGGGAGGAGCAGGAGTAGGAAGAAAAGTCGATCTTTGAAAGCTTGCAGAGATTGCCTGGAAGAACTGGAGGGGACTCACAACCTGGCTTCACCTCTGCGGAGCTGCCTGGGGAGGCTTCCTGGCAAGGGCAACTTTCATCAGCTCTCATGGCAAGACCCTCCTGGTGAGATGTGCAAAGCAGTGCCTGCTGGAGCCTGTGGAGGATACTGCTTGAAGGGTTGGGAACCCTGCAGGAACACCTCCTGTAGGGTTTCCTTCCTGGTTCAAGACACTCGAGAGGTGCTGGAAGCACATATTACAAGGTTTTGGGTAAAGCACGGGTGGACCCTACCCCTCAAGGTCCTCAAGCCCATCAATCTCTTGAAGTCGACAAAGTTCCAACCCTCCACCACCCTGCGGTTAGCCTCGTCCCCTTCAGCCACCTGTGTATCTGGGTCCCACTCAACAGTCACGTTTGCCGAGTTCCCGGAGAAACCTCCTCAGGCTCATTCAGGAGAGAAGGTGAGAACAGAAGAGTCCGTTTCTGCCCTGAAGAGGCCTCTACTTGTCCCCTCCACTGTGTGTAAGGAAATCCAGAGTGCCCTGGGAGCGATTCCACCTGGTGACTACCATGGGCCCTCAAAGGCTTCTCTGACTGCACAGCAGGGCAGGCCACCTTCTCAGTCCCTCACACTCAGCCTTGTGGGCAGAACCTGGAAGAGTGAGACTGTGGAATGGGTCAAGAGGGACAGCCTAGAGCCAGGTGCAAGTTCAGCAATGGTCAGGAACGAGCCAAGAGAGGAGAGTGGTGGTCAGGCCTCAGGAGACCCCTGCCATAGGGTAACAGTGATGGAGGTGAACTTAGGATCCCAATCTTTGAGAGGTGAAGAGGCCAGGGAGGCTGTGGAGGCCAAGGAGTCTCCTGCTCTTCAACCACAGTCTAGTGTTATCTTGGAAACCAAAGTGTTGACAAAATCCCAAACCACAGATGTACCTATGAGGAGTTTAGAGGTGCCAGGGGCCAGTAAAAGTTTCCTACTACCTAGAATGTCTGTTTTCCAACATCTAGGTGAGCCATGCCTTAACATGGAGGTTGCTAGTGAGTTTAACTCCAAAGTAAAGGTACAGTCAGACAACCAGCTTCAGGACTTTCCCAAACACAGGTTCCTTGCTGCAGACAACTTGGCTTCTCAGGTGCCTCAGTGCCATCCCCAGAGAGTCCCCACCAGAGACATGTTAGCTTCCCAGGAGCCAAGTGGCCTTATGGAAGGCCAAAGGAGCAACCTAGGGCAGCAGTAGCCCAAAACTTCAAAACTCCAAGACTCATGGAAGAGCCAGAGCAAGATGATTGCCCCTACTTACAAAAGAGAGGACCGTAGGAGGCATAAACCAGGAGAGCACGAAGAGAGGTTTAAAGAATGAGGGACCCCTCAAGCTGGAAGTATGAGCCGCCCTGCCCAGGTCAGGGGAATAACAGACTCTATTGGGAGCAGATGTCTCCTGCTCATGCCAGAGAAGAAATATAGCCCTCCAGAAAGCCTCTTCAGAAAAAGGATGAGGCTATTTTTAAAGTGGATTTTCCCCAATAAAAAAGTCAATGGTCGAGATGCTCTGCAAAGAAAAAAAAAAAACCCATATCAGCCACTGCCCAGAGTCACGGATCAGTCAAAAGCAGATCAATCTTGAAGAGTGAGACTGCTGAGGGTCAGGCACTCATGACAGCTGTTGGACAGATCGTAGAAGAAAAAAGAGCAATTCACCATGGACTTCATGCCACAGAGTTAAATGAGCACAGAGTGGAATTCCAAGTCCCAGTATGTGGGGGTTTCTGCTACCATAGGCTTACCTCCTACCCAGAGCAAGGGAGAATGATGGGTTCTACAGCCTGCAGTCATAAAGCCACCTCCAAGGGCCAGAGTTGTTCTGTCAGGGAAAGGGAAGTCAGACACCAACATAGTTTGAAAAGTGTAAGGTTCGACGATGAGCAGCTGGGCCTAAGGTGCCTCCCATCCTTGTCCCCCAGGAAGAGTGTGTTTCCAGTTAGTACCTGCCAGTATGGGCCAAGGATTCCAGGTGCCCCAGCCCGCCATAAACACTGTCCAAGGCATTGTCATCTTTGGGGAGGTGTCTTGCCTGGTCGACAGTAAAATCCTTCTTTAGTCTACCCTTTAGTAGGAAAACATGTCTCCAAGTAAAAATTCAGTCCATGTAGAGAAAATGATTTTCTCATTAGCACATCCAAGATATTTAATGTTCCCCAATACATATATATATATATATATTTTTTTCTAATAAAAGCATAGTGTAATGGCAAAAAAAAAGAAATTTAAAACGGCATGGAAAAATGCTGAACATTAGGAATAATTAAAGATATGCAAATCCAAATTACAAAAACCTATCCGCTCACACCAGTCAGAATGGCCATCAGCAAGAATTCTGCAAAAAGTAAATGCTGAAGGGGTTTTAGAGAAATGCCTACCCTTGGTCCAAAGTGGGACATGGTAAGAGCCAGTAATGAAAACAAAAATGAGGTGCCTTGTAAAGGTAAATACTGAGCTACCATTCAATCAAGCATACCCACTGCTGGGCCTATCGCCTGAGGGGATGAGAATCAAAAAAACACAGGCTGGGCTTCACTGGTGGCGCAGTGGTTGAGAGCCCGCCTGCCAATGCAGGGGACACGCGTTCATGCTCCGGGTCGGGAAGATCCCACGTGCCGCGGAGCGGCTTGTCCCGTGAGCTAGGGCTGCTGGGCCTGCGCGTCCGGAGCCTGTGCTCTGCATTGGGAGGGTCCACCGCAGTGAGAGGCCCACGTACCGCAAAAAAAAAAAAAAAAAACAAAAAAAACCCCACAGGCTGGCAATCCTCCACTCCAGCAATATTTACCATAGCCAACACTTGGAAGCTACGAAAGTGTCCATCATCAGAGGAATGCACAAAGAAGAAGTGGTCCATGTACACAATGGAATATGACTCCAATAAAAATATATATATAAATACAATTTATAAAACAAACCTAAGTAAGGAGACATCAGCTTTTGGGGGCACATTCCACTCTAATATATAACCGAGGAACACCACTGCCCGGATGGTCTGTTTCCCTAGTTCCCTGGTTGGGAAAAGCAGAAATGCTGCCGCCCTCTGGCCGTTACCTGCAACAGCAGCTTTAAGACCTGTGCTAAGGGTCACTTCATATGCAGCAGTACTGGTGGGCTGTAAATGAAACCTGCCCTCAAAACGTCTTGAGGGAGGTAATGGCCAAAATATTTCTAAATGTCACACACACTTCACGAAGACAATTTGAAGAGGTAAGCTGTACTCACAGTTGAAGAAAAGAAGGACATGCCAGAAAGCTCAATTTCAAGGGATTATGAGACGCATGCAAATCCAGCCACAAAGTGGTATCGGCTCACACTAGTCAGAACACACATCAGCAAAAAAACTACAAACAAAAAATGCTGAAGGTGTTGTGGAGAAGTGCATACCCTCAACTTTAAGCGGGACGTAACCTGGAAAGAGCCACTAATGAGAACAGACTGGAGGTGCCTCTACAAGGTAAACATTCCGCTACCATATGATCCAGCAGGCCCACTCCTGGGCCTATAAACTAAGAAGACAGAATTGGAAAGACACAGGCAGGCAAATGTGCATTGCCGCAGCATTACAATAGCCATGACGTGGAAGCAACCAAAAAGTCCATCAACAGGGGCCTCCCTGGTGGCGCAGTGGTTGAGAGTCCGCCTGCCGATGCAGGGGATACGGGTTCGTGCCCCGGTCTGGGAGGATCCCATATGCCGCGGAACGGCTGGGCCCGTGAGCCATGGCCGCTGGGCCTGCGCGTCCGGAGCCTGTGCTCCGCAGCGGGGGAGGCCACAACAGTGAGAGGCCCGCATACCGCAAAAAAAAAAAAAAAAAAAAAAAGTCCATCAACAGATGAGTGGACAAAGAAGAGCTGGTACATGTACAGAGAGAATATTAGCCAAGGAAGAAAAGGACACCATGCCATTTGCAGCACCGTAGATGAGTCTAGAGGTGATCACGTGACTTGTAGTAAGTCAGAAAGAGAAAGACACGTATCGTAGGATATCACTTATAGATGTTACCTAAAAATTGATACCAGTGAAGATATTTCCACAGAGAAGGGCAATCCCAGATTCATTAAACAAACTTATGGATCACCAACGGAAAGGTGTGAGGATTGGATACATTACGAGATTGGGGTGAACAGACATATACAAACACAGGTGAAATATATAATCACCAAAGACCTACAGAATACCAAGAGAAGACTGCTCAACATTCTGTCATAACGTACATGGGAAAAGGATCCCAGCAAGAACAGACATATGTATATGTGTAAAAGAACCACATCTTGCACACCTGCAACAAGCCAAACATTGTAATCAAACATGCTGTGATTAAAAAAATAAAAAAATTAAATTAAGAAAACGAACAAGAAGTAGTGAGACAAACTTAAGGGGCCTTCTCCTGGCACATTCCATTCTAAATTACAACCTAGAACACGACTTCCATTGAGGCTCTGCTGCCCTAGTAACCAGATTTGGTAAGGGAGAACTGCTGCCCCCTTGTGGCCGTTTCACACAACAGCACCTTTAATCCCAGCGCTAATGGTCAGTTGATATTCAAAATCATTGCAGGCCTGTAAATGACACCTGCCCTGAAAACAAATCCTGGGGTCATATATCGACCAAAAAATTCAAAAGACGTCCATATTTCAAAACGACACTTTCAAGAGGCATATTTTGTTCTGCATATTTGTTCTGCACATTAGGGTTCTGCTTCTTTTTCTTTCTTTCTTTCTTTGTTAAAAAAAAAAAAAACGGGAATGGAAAAAGGCAACCCTCAGAATGGGAGAAAATATTTGCAAACGAATCCACGGACAAAGGTTTAATCTCCAATATATATAACAGCTCATGCAGCTTAATATTAAAAAAAAACAAACAACCCAATACAAAAATGGGCAGAAGATCTAAATAGACGTTTCTTCAAAGAAGACACAGAGATGGGCAAGACGCACATGAAAAGCTGCTCAACATCACTCATCATTAGAGAAATGCACATCAAAACTACAGTGAGGTATCACCTCACACCTGTTAGAATGGGCATCATCAGAAAATGTACAAACAACAAATGCTGGGGAGGGTGTGGACCAAAGGAACCCTCTTCCACTATTGGTGGGAATGTAAATTGATACAGTCACTATGGAGAACAGCATGGAGGTTCCTTAAAAAACTAAAAATAGAATTACCATAGGATCCAGCAATCCCACTTCTGGGCATATAGCCAGAGAAAACCATAAATGAAAAAGACACATTCACCACAATGTTCATTGCAGCACTATTTACAATAGCCAGGTAATGGAAGCAACCTAAATGCCCACAGACAGACGAACGGATAATGATGTGGTCCATCTATGAAACGGAATATTACTCAGCCATAAAAAGGAACGAAACTGGGTCATCTGTGGAGACGTCGACGGATCTAGAGACTGTCATACAGAGTGAAGTAAGTCAGAAGGAGAAAAACAAATATTGTATATTAATGCATATATGTGGAACCTAGAAAAATGGTACAGATGACCCGGTTTGCAGGGCAGAAATAGAGACACAGAGGTAGAGAACAAACGTATGGACACCAAGAGGGGGGAAGCCATGGGTTGTTGGTGGTGGGATGAGTCGGGAGATTGGGATTGTCCTGTATACATGTATATGCATAAAATAGATAACTAATAATAATCCTGCTGAATAAAAAAATAAACTTAAATTTCAAAATTTTAAAAAATAAATAAAATTTTAAAATAAAACGGAAAAAAGTTCTTCCCTTCACACAGATGTATTTATAGGAATGAATTATTTCCATGCTTATATCTATAAATACATAGAAGAGGAATAAAATCTAACTTGAAGCAAAAAAGAAAAAAAAAAAAAACCAGAACCCACCAGTTATACACAGGAAAACCCTATCAGGGCACTGGCTCCAGCGGCAAACAATTCTGAAGTTGGTCAGAGGTGGGGAATCATCTCCCATGCAGCCAGCAGCCCCCCCACCCCCGCAAGGAGCGTCGTCATTGCAAAGCTGGGGGACCGTGCCGAGGCGTCTGTGAGTCAACGTGAGCCGAGCCCCAGGCCAGCTGCTGCTGAACTGTTCCCACCCTTCCCAGGTAAAACACCTGAATATGTCCAAGGACTTGAAAGCCCAGAGGAAGGGCCGTGGAGCCACAGCAGCGACAGCACGCAGGCCGACTTGGTGCCTGCAGGCCAGCCAGGATGGTCCTGGCCCCGGGCGCTCTTCTGGAAGCTTTCCATTTCCCTGCCTGAGATACTCCTCCTGTCCCAGCCCCCACTGCTTTTTTCCTTCCTCACCTCTGCCCGGGGAGAAATTCCAACGGAAGGTATGGGTGACACATCCTCTTCTTTAGCAGGTGGCAGCCCGGCAACTCCTGCAGAAAGTCCAGCAGAGCCCCACTCACACCGGGCCACCCACAGAGCCGTGGCCCCTCACTCCCTCCCACCAGCACAGCCCCGAGACTGCTGACGGGGCAGAGAATATGGCGTCAGGCACAGCTGCAGGGGCTCTTGCTGCCTGGAGCCGTGTTTATATGGACCTCAACCCAGGCACACCTGGGGAGGGCTGGCCGGCAGGGTCAGGCTGCCCAGGTCAGCCCATCCTCACCCCTCAGGGACTCACATTGCAGAAAATGGACGTCGCTGAACCGGCCAGGTCCAAGGAACAGGTGTGGGCTCCGGAGAGTCTGGATAGACAAGGGGCTGCAGCTCCGGCTTGTTTTCTAATCCTTTTATCTGGCCCATGAGTGGGAGACAACTTCAAGAAGACCCTCTCCTAATGAGAGGAACCCAGGAGTCAGGGAGAGGAGGGGTGATGGGTGGAGACAGAGGCCTGGTGCCCCGGCTGCGGTGGAAGCCTCTGGAAGACCAGGCAGAGGGAGGCCGCACAGAGTGATGCCCAGGGTCACAGACCTGTCGGAGCTGCTGTTTGTTAGCTCAAGTCCTGCTCTGAGGTGCTCTGTGTCAGCTCTGAGTGACAGGTGATCTGGGCTGCTCTGCAATGAGGGCTACGTGCATGGTACCTGTGTGCCCAGCCCTGCCGGGGTACCTGCCCAGGGCAGCTCCGTATCCTGGGAGGGGCCTGACCACGAGAGCGCCATGGGCTGCTGGGGAGGGGGGGCCTGCCCAGGTGAGCTCCATATCCTGGGATTGCCCTGACCACGAGAGCCCCGTGGGCTGCTGGGGACCTGGTAAACGATGTCGGGACAGTCAGTGAAGCCACCGAGGATATACATCCGGTAGTTCCTAATTCCTACACCCTGCTGGTCATTCTACCATCCACCAGGACACGGTATTCTGTATTAGCCTTCAGGGATGCCTTCTTCTGGATTCCATTGGTCCCCGAAAGGCTCTGCTGCCCTAGTAACCAGATTTGGGAATGGAGAAATGCTGCCGCCTTGTGGCCGTTTGCCACAACAGCAGCTTTAAACCCAGTGCTCATGGTCACTAAATATTCACACTCATTGCAGCCTGTAAATGGCACCTGCCCTGAAAAACAATCCTGGGGTCGAAAATGGACCCAAAACTTCTAAAGAGGGCAACCATGCAAGAGGACAATTTCAAGAGGTTAATTGTACTCTCCGTTTTTTTCTGTTTTTCTGTACCAGAAATTTAAAACGGCCCCTCCGCCACGCCCCGGTACCCGAGGCCTCCGTTGCCCTGCCTGGGCGGGCGGCGGGGCGCTGCCGGGGCGGGCTGGCCGCGGGGATGGCGGTAAGGCGCAAGGACAAGCGAAGCTGGGCCTCAAGAGGCAGCCCGCGGTCCCCGCCCCCGTCTACGGCCATACCACCCTGAACGCGCCCGATCTCGTCTGATCTCGGAAGCTAAGCAGGGTCGGGCCTGGTTAGTACTTGGATGGGAGACCGCCTGGGAATACCGGGTGCTGTAGGCTTTTGGCCTCCCGCTGCGGCTCCGCCTTCTCCTTTAGTCGCCCGCGGCGGTGGCCGCCAGCTCCGCCCCTCGCCAGGCACCGCTACAGGCCCCACCTCCTCCGCCCCCCCCCACGACCACCACCACAGAGCGCCAGAGGGGCCGCTCCATGCGGCCCGAAGGCGGCCCTGGAAGGCAGCGGCACACCCGACGCTCCGGGGGTGGCTGGCCCGGACCCAGACTCCGCCGCGGGCCCGGGTGCCGTCCGTGCGGCCCGCGAGCCCCTCCACCTGCACCTGGCCGGCCCCACCGGCGCCCAGCCCCGGCGCCGCCACCTGTCCGCCGGTGTGGCTCTCCGCAGCTCTCTCCGGATAAAGCTGGATAAAGGTCTGGATGGGAAGGAGGGGCAGTGATTCAGCCTATTGCTCTTAGTGCCCCTCCCCCACACTCAGGAGCCCTTTGTGACAAGGCCACAGCTCTGTGATGCAGGCCTGGGGCCTGCCATCAAGTGAACTCCCAGGGCTCTGTTGCCTGAGGGCGGCAATGCAGTTCAGAAGACGGAGAATCTCTTTTCTTTGAAAAACACTGTTGCTATCTGGCTGAGATCCAGCCCAACTTCCTGGGTGATTGATATCATCCTTGGCTTCCTGTGTGGACTGGGGCTCTTCCTCGTGTTACTCCCCTGCTTCCAGAGTAATCCATTCTTAGCACCACCTAGGAAACCTAGAAACATCAGGAAGCATCAAGTAGAGCTGAAGGGGAGGAGCAGGAGTAGGAAGAAAAGTCGATCTTTGAAAGCTTGCAGAGATTGCCTGGAAGAACTGGAGGGGACTCACAACCTGGCTTCACCTCTGCGGAGCTGCCTGGGGAGGCTTCCTGGCAAGGGCAACTTTCATCAGCTCTCATGGCAAGACCCTCCTGGTGAGATGTGCAAAGCAGTGCCTGCTGGAGCCTGTGGAGGATACTGCTTGAAGGGTTGGGAACCCTGCAGGAACACCTCCTGTAGGGTTTCCTTCCTGGTTCAAGACACTCGAGAGGTGCTGGAAGCACATATTACAAGGTTTTGGGTAAAGCACGGGTGGACCCTACCCCTCAAGGTCCTCAAGCCCATCAATCTCTTGAAGTCGACAAAGTTCCAACCCTCCACCACCCTGCGGTTAGCCTCGTCCCCTTCAGCCACCTGTGTATCTGGGTCCCACTCAACAGTCACGTTTGCCGAGTTCGCGGAGAAACCTCCTCAGGCTCATTCAGGAGAGAAGGTGAGAACAGAAGAGTCCGTTCCTGCCCTGAAGAGGCCTCTCCTTGTCCCCTCCACTGTGTGTAAGGAAATCCAGAGTGCCCTGGGAGCGATTCCACCTGGTGACTACCATGGGCCCTCAAAGGCTTCTCTGACTGCACAGCAGGGCAGGCCACCTTCTCAGTCCCTCACACTCAGCCTTGTGGGCAGAACCTGGAAGAGTGAGACTGTGGAGTGGGTCAAGAGGGACAGCCTAGAGCCAGGTCCAAGTTCAGCAATGGTCAGGAATGAGCCAAGAGAGGAGAGTGGTGGTCAGGCCTCAGGAGACCCCTGCCATAGGGTAACAGTGATGGAGGTGAACTTAGGATCCCAATCTTTGAGAGGTGAAGAGGCCAGGGAGGCTGTGGAGGACAAGGAGTCTCCTGCTCTTCAACCACAGTCTAGTGTTATCTTGGAAACCAAAGTGTTGACAAAATCCCAAACCACAAATGCACCTATGAGGAGTTTAGAGGTGCCAGGGGCCAGTAAAAGTTTCCTACTACCTAGAATGTCTGTTTTCCAACATCTAGGTGAGCCATGCCTTAACATGGAGGTTGCTAGTGAGTTTAACTCCAAAGTAAAGGTACAGTCAGACAACCAGCTTCAGGACTTTCCCAAACACAGGTTCCTTGCTGCAGACAACTTGGCTTCTCAGGTGCCTCAGTGCCATCCCCAGAGAGTCCCCACCAGAGACATGTTAGCTTCCCAGGAGCCAAGTGGCCTTATGGAAGGCCAAAGGAGCAACCTAGGGCAGCAGGAGCCCCAAACTTCAAAACTCCAAGACTCATGGAAGAGCCAGAGCAAGATGATTGCCCCTACTTACAAAAGAGAGGACCGTAGGAGGCATAAACCAGGAGAGCACGAAGAGAGGTTTAAAGAATGAGGGACCCCTCAAGCTGGAAGTATGAGCCGCCCTGCCCAGGTCAGGGGAATAACAGACTCTATTGGGAGCAGATGTCTCCTGCTCATGCCAGAGAAGAAATATAGCCCTCCAGAAAGCCTCTTCAGAAAAAGGATGAGGCTATTTTTAAAGTGGATTTTCCCCAATAAAAAAGTCAATGGTCGAGATGCTCTGCAAAGAAAAAAAAAAACCCATATCAGCCACTGCCCAGAGTCACGGATCAGTCAAAAGCAGATCAATCTTGAAGAGTGAGACTGCTGAGGGTCAGGCACTCATGACAGCTGTTGGACAGATCGTAGAAGAAAAAAGAGCAATTCACCATGGACTTCATGCCACAGAGTTAAATGAGCACAGAGTGGAATTCCAAGTCCCAGTATGTGGGGGTTTCTGCTACCATAGGCTTACCTCCTACCCAGAGCAAGGGAGAATGATGGGTTCTACAGCCTGCAGTCATAAAGCCACCTCCAAGGGCCAGAGTTGTTCTGTCAGGGAAAGGGAAGTCAGACACCAACATAGTTTGAAAAGTGTAAGGTTCGACGATGAGCAGCTGGGCCTAAGGTGCCTCCCATCCTTGTCCCCCAGGAAGAGTGTGTTTCCAGTTAGTACCTGCCAGTATGGGCCAAGGATTCCAGGTGCCCCAGCCCGCCATAAACACTGTCCAAGGCACTGTCATCTTTGGGGAGGTGTCTTGCCTGGTCGACAGTAAAATCCTTCTTTAGTCTACCCTTTAGTAGGAAAACATGTCTCCAAGTAAAAATTCAGTCCATGGAGAGAAAATGATTTTCTCATTAGCACATCCAAGATATTTAATGTTCCCCAATACATATATATATATATATTTTTTTCTAATAAAAGCATAGTGTAATGGCAAAAAAAAAAGAAATTTAAAACGGCATGGAAAAATGCTGAACATTAGGAATAATTAAAGATATGCAAATCCAAATTACAAAAACCTATCCGCTCACACCAGTCAGAATGGCCATCAGCAAGAATTCTGCAAAAAGTAAATGCTGAAGGGGTTTTAGAGAAATGCCTACCCTTGGTCCAAAGTGGGACATGGTAAGAGCCAGTAATGAAAACAAAAATGAGGTGCCTTGTAAAGGTAAATACTGAGCTACCATTCAATCAAGCATACCCACTGCTGGGCCTATCGCCTGAGGGGATGAGAATCAAAAAAACACAGGCTGGGCTTCACTGGTGGCGCAGTGGTTGAGAGCCTGCCTGCCAATGCAGGGGACACGCGTTCATGCTCCGGGTTGGGAAGACCCCACGTGCCGCGGAGCGGCTTGTCCCGTGAGCTAGGGCTGCTGGGCCTGCGCGTCCGGAGCCTGTGCTCTGCATTGGGAGGGTCCACCGCAGTGAGAGGCCCACGTACCGCAAAAAAAACAAAAAAAACAAAAAAAACCCCACAGGCTGGCAATCCTCCACTCCAGCAATATTTACCATAGCCAACACTTGGAAGCTACGAAAGTGTCCATCATCAGAGGAATGCACAAAGAAGAAGTGGTCCATGTACACAATGGAATATGACTCCAATAAAAATATATATATAAATACAATTTATAAAACAAACCTAAGTAAGGAGACATCAGCTTTTGGGGGCACATTCCACTCTAATATATAACCGAGGAACACCACTGCCCGGATGGTCTGTTTCCCTAGTTCCCAGGTTGGGAAAAGCAGAAATGCTGCCGCCCTCTGGCCGTTACCTGCAACAGCAGCTTTAAGACCTGTGCTAAGGGTCACTTCATATGCAGCAGTACTGGTGGGCTGTAAATGAAACCTGCCCTCAAAACGTCTTGAGGGAGGTAATGGCCAAAATATTTCTAAATGTCACACACACTTCACGAAGACAATTTGAAGAGGTAAGCTGTACTCACAGTTGAAGAAAAGAAGGACATGCCAGAAAGCTCAATTTCAAGGGATTATGAGACGCATGCAAATCCAGCCACAAAGTGGTATCGGCTCACACTAGTCAGAACACACATCAGCAAAAAAACTACAAACAAAAAATGCTGAAGGTGTTGTGGAGAAGTGCATACCCTCAACTTTAAGCGGGACGTAACCTGGAAAGAGCCACTAATGAGAACAGACTGGAGGTGCCTCTACAAGGTAAACATTCCGCTACCATATGATCCAGCAGGCCCACTCCTGGGCCTATAACCTAAGAAGACAGAATTGGAAAGACACAGGCAGGCAAATGTGCATTGCCGCAGCATTACAATAGCCATGACGTGGAAGCAACCAAAAAGTCCATCAACAGATGAGTGGACAAAGAAGAGCTGGTACATGTACAGAGAGAATATTAGCCAAGGAAGAAAAGGACACCATGCCATTTGCAGCACCGTAGATGAGTCTAGAGGTGATCACGTGACTTGTAGTAAGTCAGAAAGAGAAAGACACGTATCGTAGGATATCACTTATAGATGTTACCTAAAAATTGATACCAGTGAAGATATTTCCACAGAGAAGGGCAATCCCAGATTCATTAAACAAACTTATGGATCACCAACGGAAAGGTGTGAGGATTGGATACATTACGAGATTGGGGTGAACAGACATATACAAACACAGGTGAAATATATAATCACCAAAGACCTACAGAATACCAAGAGAAGACTACTCAACATTCTGTCATAACGTACATGGGAAAAGGATCCCAGCAAGAACAGACATATGTATATGTGTAAAAGAACCACATCTTGCACACCTGCAACAAGCCAAACATTGTAATCAAACATGCTGTGATTAAAAAAATAAAAAAATTAAATTAAGAAAACGAACAAGAAGTAGTGAGACAAACTTAAGGGGCCTTCTCCTGGCACATTCCATTCTAAATTACAACCTAGAACACGACTTCCATTGAGGCTCTGCTGCCCTAGTAACCAGATTTGGTAAGGGAGAACTGCTGCCCCCTTGTGGCCGTTTCACACAACAGCACCTTTAATCCCAGCGCTAATGGTCAGTTGATATTCAAAATCATTGCAGGCCTGTAAATGACACCTGCCCTGAAAACAAATCCTGGGGTCATATATCGACCAAAAAATTCAAAAGACGTCCATATTTCAAAACGACACTTTCAAGAGGCATATTTTGTTCTGCATATTTGTTCTGCACATTAGGGTTCTGCTTCTTTTGCTTTCTTTCTTTCTTTGTTAAAAAAAAAAAAAAACGGGAATGGAAAAAGGCAACCCTCAGAATGGGAGAAAATATTTGCAAACGAATCCACGGACAAAGGTTTAATCTCCAATATATATAACAGCTCATGCAGCTTAATATTAAAAAAAAACAAACAACCCAATACAAAAATGGGCAGAAGATCTAAATAGACGTTTCTTCAAAGAAGACACAGAGATGGGCAAGACGCACATGAAAAGCTGCTCAACATCACTCATCATTAGAGAAATGCACATCAAAACTACAGTGAGGTATCACCTCACACCTGTTAGAATGGGCATCATCAGAAAATGTACAAACAACAAATGCTGGGGAGGGTGTGGACCAAAGGAACCCTCTTCCACTATTGGTGGGAATGTAAATTGATACAGTCACTATGGAGAACAGCATGGAGGTTCCTTAAAAAACTAAAAATAGAATTACCATAGGATCCAGCAATCCCACTTCTGGGCATATAGCCAGAGAAAACCATAAATGAAAAAGACACATTCACCACAATGTTCATTGCAGCACTATTTACAATAGCCAGGTAATGGAAGCAACCTAAATGCCCACAGACAGACGAACGGATAATGATGTGGTCCATCTATGAAACGGAATATTACTCAGCCATAAAAAGGAACGAAACTGGGTCATCTGTGGAGACGTCGACGGATCTAGAGACTGTCATACAGAGTGAAGTAAGTCAGAAGGAGAAAAACAAATATTGTATATTAATGCATATATGTGGAACCTAGAAAAATGGTACAGATGACCCGGTTTGCAGGGCAGAAATAGAGACACAGAGGTAGAGAACAAACGTATGGACACCAAGAGGGGGGAAGCCATGGGTTGTTGGTGGTGGGATGAGTCGGGAGATTGGGATTGTCCTGTATACATGTATATGCATAAAATAGATAACTAATAATAATCCTGCTGAATAAAAAAATAAACTTAAATTTCAAAATTTTAAAAAATAAATAAAATTTTAAAATAAAACGGAAAAAAGTTCTTCCCTTCACACAGATGTATTTATAGGAATGAATTATTTCCATGCTTATATCTATAAATACATAGAAGAGGAATAAAATCTAACTTGAAGCAAAAAAGAAAAAAAAAAAAAACCAGAACCCACCAGTTATACACAGGAAAACCCTATCAGGGCACTGGCTCCAGCGGCAAACAATTCTGAAGTTGGTCAGGGGTGGGGAATCATCTCCCATGCAGCCAGCAGCCCCCCCACCCCCGCAAGGAGCGTCGTCATTGCAAAGCTGGGGGACCGTGCCGAGGCGTCTGTGAGTCAACGTGAGCCGAGCCCCAGGCCAGCTGCTGCTGAACTGTTCCCACCCTTCCCAGGTAAAACACCTGAATATGTCCAAGGACTTGAAAGCCCAGAGGAAGGGCCGTGGAGCCACAGCAGCGACAGCACGCAGGCCGACTTGGTGCCTGCAGGCCAGCCAGGATGGTCCTGGCCCCGGGCGCTCTTCTGGAAGCTTTCCATTTCCCTGCCTGAGATACTCCTCCTGTCCCAGCCCCCACTGCTTTTTTCCTTCCTCACCTCTGCCCGGGGAGAAATTCCAACGGAAGGTATGGGTGACACATCCTCTTCTTTAGCAGGTGGCAGCCCGGCAACTCCTGCAGAAAGTCCAGCAGAGCCCCACTCACACCGGGCCACCCACAGAGCCGTGGCCCCTCACTCCCTCCCACCAGCACAGCCCCGAGACTGCTGACGGGGCAGAGAATATGGCGTCAGGCACAGCTGCAGGGGCTCTTGCTGCCTGGAGCCGTGTTTATATGGACCTCAACCCAGGCACACCTGGGGAGGGCTGGCCGGCAGGGTCAGGCTGCCCAGGTCAGCCCATCCTCACCCCTCAGGGACTCACATTGCAGAAAATGGACCTCGCTGAACCGGCCAGGTCCAAGGAACAGGTGTGGGCTCCTGAGAGTCTGGATAGACAAGGGGCTGCAGCTCCGGCTTGTTTTCTAATCCTTTTATCTGGCCCATGAGTGGGAGACAACTTCAAGAAGACCCTCTCCTAATGAGAGGAACCCAGGAGTCAGGGAGAGGAGGGGTGATGGGTGGAGACAGAGGCCTGGTGCCCCGGCTGCGGTGGAAGCCTCTGGAAGACCAGGCAGAGGGAGGCCGCACAGAGTGATGCCCAGGGTCACAGACCTGTCGGAGCTGCTGTTTGTTAGCTCAAGTCCTGCTCTGAGGTGCTCTGTGTCAGCTCTGAGTGACAGGTGATCTGGGCTGCTCTGCAATGAGGGCTACGTGCACGGTACCTGTGTGCCCAGCCCTGCCGGGGTACCTGCCCAGGGCAGCTCCGTATCCTGGGAGGGGCCTGACCACGAGAGCGCCATGGGCTGCTGGGGAGGGGGGGCCTGCCCAGGTGAGCTCCATATCCTGGGATTGCCCTGACCACGAGAGCCCCGTGGGCTGCTGGGGACCTGGTAAACGATGTCGGGACAGTCAGTGAAGCCACCGAGGATATACATCCGGTAGTTCCTAATTCCTACACCCTGCTGGTCATTCTACCATCCACCAGGACACGGTATTCTGTATTAGCCTTCAGGGATGCCTTCTTCTGGATTCCATTGGTCCCCGAAAGGCTCTGCTGCCCTAGTAACCAGATTTGGGAATGGAGAAATGCTGCCGCCTTGTGGCCGTTTGCCACAACAGCAGCTTTAAACCCAGTGCTCATGGTCACTAAATATTCACACTCATTGCAGCCTGTAAATGGCACCTGCCCTGAAAAACAATCCTGGGGTCGAAAATGGACCCAAAACTTCTAAAGAGGGCAACCATGCAAGAGGACAATTTCAAGAGGTTAATTGTACTCTCCGTTTTTTTCTGTTTTTCTGTACCAGAAATTTAAAACGGCCCCTCCGCCACGCCCCGGTACCCGAGGCCTCCGTTGCCCTGCCTGGGCGGGCGGCGGGGCGCTGCCGGGGCGGGCTGGCCGCGGGGATGGCGGTAAGGCGCAAGGACAAGCGAAGCTGGGCCTCAAGAGGCAGCCCGCGGTCCCCGCCCCCGTCTACGGCCATACCACCCTGAACGCGCCCGATCTCGTCTGATCTCGGAAGCTAAGCAGGGTCGGGCCTGGTTAGTACTTGGATGGGAGACCGCCTGGGAATACCGGGTGCTGTAGGCTTTTGGCCTCCCGCTGCGGCTCCGCCTTCTCCTTTAGTCGCCCGCGGCGGTGGCCGCCAGCTCCGCCCCTCGCCAGGCAGCGCTACAGGCCCCACCTCCTCCGCCCCCCCCCACGACCACCACCACAGAGCGCCAGAGGGGCCGCTCCATGCGGCCCGAAGGCGGCCCTGGAAGGCAGCGGCACACCCGACGCTCCGGGGGTGGCTGGCCCGGACCCAGACTCCGCCGCGGGCCCGGGTGCCGTCCGTGCGGCCCGCGAGCCCCTCCACCTGCACCTGGCCGGCCCCACCGGCGCCCAGCCCCGGCGCCGCCACCTGTCCGCCGGTGTGGCTCTCCGCAGCTCTCTCCGGATAAAGCTGGATAAAGGTCTGGATGGGAAGGAGGGGCAGTGATTCAGCCTATTGCTCTTAGTGCCCCTCCCCCACACTCAGGAGCCCTTTGTGACAAGGCCACAGCTCTGTGATGCAGGCCTGGGGCCTGCCATCAAGTGAACTCCCAGGGCTCTGTTGCCTGAGGGCGGCAATGCAGTTCAGAAGACGGAGAATCTCTTTTCTTTGAAAAACACTGTTGCTATCTGGCTGAGATCCAGCCCAACTTCCTGGGTGATTGATATCATCCTTGGCTTCCTGTGTGGACTGGGGCTCTTCCTCGTGTTACTCCCCTGCTTCCAGAGTAATCCATTCTTAGCACCACCTAGGAAACCTAGAAACATCAGGAAGCATCAAGTAGAGCTGAAGGGGAGGAGCAGGAGTAGGAAGAAAAGTCGATCTTTGAAAGCTTGCAGAGATTGCCTGGAAGAACTGGAGGGGACTCACAACCTGGCTTCACCTCTGCGGAGCTGCCTGGGGAGGCTTCCTGGCAAGGGCAACTTTCATCAGCTCTCATGGCAAGACCCTCCTGGTGAGATGTGCAAAGCAGTGCCTGCTGGAGCCTGTGGAGGATACTGCTTGAAGGGTTGGGAACCCTGCAGGAACACCTCCTGTAGGGTTTCCTTCCTGGTTCAAGACACTCGAGAGGTGCTGGAAGCACATATTACAAGGTTTTGGGTAAAGCACGGGTGGACCCTACCCCTCAAGGTCCTCAAGCCCATCAATCTCTTGAAGTCGACAAAGTTCCAACCCTCCACCACCCTGCGGTTAGCCTCGTCCCCTTCAGCCACCTGTGTATCTGGGTCCCACTCAACAGTCACGTTTGCCGAGTTCGCGGAGAAACCTCCTCAGGCTCATTCAGGAGAGAAGGTGAGAACAGAAGAGTCCGTTCCTGCCCTGAAGAGGCCTCTCCTTGTCCCCTCCACTGTGTGTAAGGAAATCCAGAGTGCCCTGGGAGCGATTCCACCTGGTGACTACCATGGGCCCTCAAAGGCTTCTCTGACTGCACAGCAGGGCAGGCCACCTTCTCAGTCCCTCACACTCAGCCTTGTGGGCAGAACCTGGAAGAGTGAGACTGTGGAGTGGGTCAAGAGGGACAGCCTAGAGCCAGGTCCAAGTTCAGCAATGGTCAGGAATGAGCCAAGAGAGGAGAGTGGTGGTCAGGCCTCAGGAGACCCCTGCCATAGGGTAACAGTGATGGAGGTGAACTTAGGATCCCAATCTTTGAGAGGTGAAGAGGCCAGGGAGGCTGTGGAGGACAAGGAGTCTCCTGCTCTTCAACCACAGTCTAGTGTTATCTTGGAAACCAAAGTGTTGACAAAATCCCAAACCACAAATGCACCTATGAGGAGTTTAGAGGTGCCAGGGGCCAGTAAAAGTTTCCTACTACCTAGAATGTCTGTTTTCCAACATCTAGGTGAGCCATGCCTTAACATGGAGGTTGCTAGTGAGTTTAACTCCAAAGTAAAGGTACAGTCAGACAACCAGCTTCAGGACTTTCCCAAACACAGGTTCCTTGCTGCAGACAACTTGGCTTCTCAGGTGCCTCAGTGCCATCCCCAGAGAGTCCCCACCAGAGACATGTTAGCTTCCCAGGAGCCAAGTGGCCTTATGGAAGGCCAAAGGAGCAACCTAGGGCAGCAGGAGCCCCAAACTTCAAAACTCCAAGACTCATGGAAGAGCCAGAGCAAGATGATTGCCCCTACTTACAAAAGAGAGGACCGTAGGAGGCATAAACCAGGAGAGCACGAAGAGAGGTTTAAAGAATGAGGGACCCCTCAAGCTGGAAGTATGAGCCGCCCTGCCCAGGTCAGGGGAATAACAGACTCTATTGGGAGCAGATGTCTCCTGCTCATGCCAGAGAAGAAATATAGCCCTCCAGAAAGCCTCTTCAGAAAAAGGATGAGGCTATTTTTAAAGTGGATTTTCCCCAATAAAAAAGTCAATGGTCGAGATGCTCTGCAAAGAAAAAAAAAAACCCATATCAGCCACTGCCCAGAGTCACGGATCAGTCAAAAGCAGATCAATCTTGAAGAGTGAGACTGCTGAGGGTCAGGCACTCATGACAGCTGTTGGACAGATCGTAGAAGAAAAAAGAGCAATTCACCATGGACTTCATGCCACAGAGTTAAATGAGCACAGACTGGAATTCCAAGTCCCAGTATGTGGGGGTTTCTGCTACCATAGGCTTACCTCCTACCCAGAGCAAGGGAGAATGATGGGTTCTACAGCCTGCAGTCATAAAGCCACCTCCAAGGGCCAGAGTTGTTCTGTCAGGGAAAGGGAAGTCAGACACCAACATAGTTTGAAAAGTGTAAGGTTCGACGATGAGCAGCTGGGCCTAAGGTGCCTCCCATCCTTGTCCCCCAGGAAGAGTGTGTTTCCAGTTAGTACCTGCCAGTATGGGCCAAGGATTCCAGGTGCCCCAGCCCGCCATAAACACTGTCCAAGGCACTGTCATCTTTGGGGAGGTGTCTTGCCTGGTCGACAGTAAAATCCTTCTTTAGCCTACCCTTTAGTAGGAAAACATGTCTCCAAGTAAAAATTCAGTCCATGGAGAGAAAATGATTTTCTCATTAGCACATCCAAGATATTTAATGTTCCCCAATACATATATATATATATATATTTTTCTAATAAAAGCATAGTGTAATGGCAAAAAAAAAAGAAATTTAAAACGGCATGGAAAAATGCTGAACATTAGGAATAATTAAAGATATGCAAATCCAAATTACAAAAACCTATCCGCTCACACCAGTCAGAATGGCCATCAGCAAGAATTCTGCAAAAAGTAAATGCTGAAGGGGTTTTAGAGAAATGCCTACCCTTGGTCCAAAGTGGGACATGGTAAGAGCCAGTAATGAAAACAAAAATGAGGTGCCTTGTAAAGGTAAATACTGAGCTACCATTCAATCAAGCATACCCACTGCTGGGCCTATCGCCTGAGGGGATGAGAATCAAAAAAACACAGGCTGGGCTTCACTGGTGGCGCAGTGGTTGAGAGCCTGCCTGCCAATGCAGGGGACACGCGTTCATGCTCCGGGTTGGGAAGACCCCACGTGCCGCGGAGCGGCTTGTCCCGTGAGCTAGGGCTGCTGGGCCTGCGCGTCCGGAGCCTGTGCTCTGCATTGGGAGGGTCCACCGCAGTGAGAGGCCCACGTACCGCAAAAAAAACAAAAAAAACAAAAAAAACCCCACAGGCTGGCAATCCTCCACTCCAGCAATATTTACCATAGCCAACACTTGGAAGCTACGAAAGTGTCCATCATCAGAGGAATGCACAAAGAAGAAGTGGTCCATGTACACAATGGAATATGACTCCAATAAAAATATATATATAAATACAATTTATAAAACAAACCTAAGTAAGGAGACATCAGCTTTTGGGGGCACATTCCACTCTAATATATAACCGAGGAACACCACTGCCCGGATGGTCTGTTTCCCTAGTTCCCAGGTTGGGAAAAGCAGAAATGCTGCCGCCCTCTGGCCGTTACCTGCAACAGCAGCTTTAAGACCTGTGCTAAGGGTCACTTCATATGCAGCAGTACTGGTGGGCTGTAAATGAAACCTGCCCTCAAAACGTCTTGAGGGAGGTAATGGCCAAAATATTTCTAAATGTCACACACACTTCACGAAGACAATTTGAAGAGGTAAGCTGTACTCACAGTTGAAGAAAAGAAGGACATGCCAGAAAGCTCAATTTCAAGGGATTATGAGACGCATGCAAATCCAGCCACAAAGTGGTATCGGCTCACACTAGTCAGAACACACATCAGCAAAAAAACTACAAACAAAAAATGCTGAAGGTGTTGTGGAGAAGTGCATACCCTCAACTTTAAGCGGGACGTAACCTGGAAAGAGCCACTAATGAGAACAGACTGGAGGTGCCTCTACAAGGTAAACATTCCGCTACCATATGATCCAGCAGGCCCACTCCTGGGCCTATAACCTAAGAAGACAGAATTGGAAAGACACAGGCAGGCAAATGTGCATTGCCGCAGCATTACAATAGCCATGACGTGGAAGCAACCAAAAAGTCCATCAACAGATGAGTGGACAAAGAAGAGCTGGTACATGTACAGAGAGAATATTAGCCAAGGAAGAAAAGGACACCATGCCATTTGCAGCACCGTAGATGAGTCTAGAGGTGATCACGTGACTTGTAGTAAGTCAGAAAGAGAAAGACACGTATCGTAGGATATCACTTATAGATGTTACCTAAAAATTGATACCAGTGAAGATATTTCCACAGAGAAGGGCAATCCCAGATTCATTAAACAAACTTATGGATCACCAACGGAAAGGTGTGAGGATTGGATACATTACGAGATTGGGGTGAACAGACATATACAAACACAGGTGAAATATATAATCACCAAAGACCTACAGAATACCAAGAGAAGACTACTCAACATTCTGTCATAACGTACATGGGAAAAGGATCCCAGCAAGAACAGACATATGTATATGTGTAAAAGAACCACATCTTGCACACCTGCAACAAGCCAAACATTGTAATCAAACATGCTGTGATTAAAAAAATAAAAAAATTAAATTAAGAAAACGAACAAGAAGTAGTGAGACAAACTTAAGGGGCCTTCTCCTGGCACATTCCATTCTAAATTACAACCTAGAACACGACTTCCATTGAGGCTCTGCTGCCCTAGTAACCAGATTTGGTAAGGGAGAACTGCTGCCCCCTTGTGGCCGTTTCACACAACAGCACCTTTAATCCCAGCGCTAATGGTCAGTTGATATTCAAAATCATTGCAGGCCTGTAAATGACACCTGCCCTGAAAACAAATCCTGGGGTCATATATCGACCAAAAAATTCAAAAGACGTCCATATTTCAAAACGACACTTTCAAGAGGCATATTTTGTTCTGCATATTTGTTCTGCACATTAGGGTTCTGCTTCTTTTTCTTTCTTTCTTTCTTTGTTAAAAAAAAAAAAAACGGGAATGGAAAAAGGCAACCCTCAGAATGGGAGAAAATATTTGCAAACGAATCCACGGACAAAGGTTTAATCTCCAATATATATAACAGCTCATGCAGCTTAATATTAAAAAAAAACAAACAACCCAATACAAAAATGGGCAGAAGATCTAAATAGACGTTTCTTCAAAGAAGACACAGAGATGGGCAAGACGCACATGAAAAGCTGCTCAACATCACTCATCATTAGAGAAATGCACATCAAAACTACAGTGAGGTATCACCTCACACCTGTTAGAATGGGCATCATCAGAAAATGTACAAACAACAAATGCTGGTGAGGGTGTGGACCAAAGGAACCCTCTTCCACTATTGGTGGGAATGTAAATTGATACAGTCACTATGGAGAACAGCATGGAGGTTCCTTAAAAAACTAAAAATAGAATTACCATAGGATCCAGCAATCCCACTTCTGGGCATATAGCCAGAGAAAACCATAAATGAAAAAGACACATTCACCACAATGTTCATTGCAGCACTATTTACAATAGCCAGGTAATGGAAGCAACCTAAATGCCCACAGACAGACGAACGGATAATGATGTGGTCCATCTATGAAACGGAATATTACTCAGCCATAAAAAGGAACGAAACTGGGTCATCTGTGGAGACGTCGACGGATCTAGAGACTGTCATACAGAGTGAAGTAAGTCAGAAGGAGAAAAACAAATATTGTATATTAATGCATATATGTGGAACCTAGAAAAATGGTACAGATGACCCGGTTTGCAGGGCAGAAATAGAGACACAGAGGTAGAGAACAAACGTATGGACACCAAGAGGGGGGAAGCCATGGGTTGTTGGTGGTGGGATGAGTCGGGAGATTGGGATTGTCCTGTATACATGTATATGCATAAAATAGATAACTAATAATAATCCTGCTGAATAAAAAAATAAACTTAAATTTCAAAATTTTAAAAAATAAATAAAATTTTAAAATAAAACGGAAAAAAGTTCTTCCCTTCACACAGATGTATTTATAGGAATGAATTATTTCCATGCTTATATCTATAAATACATAGAAGAGGAATAAAATCTAACTTGAAGCAAAAAAGAAAAAAAAAAAAAACCAGAACCCACCAGTTATACACAGGAAAACCCTATCAGGGCACTGGCTCCAGCGGCAAACAATTCTGAAGTTGGTCAGGGGTGGGGAATCATCTCCCATGCAGCCAGCAGCCCCCCCACCCCCGCAAGGAGCGTCGTCATTGCAAAGCTGGGGGACCGTGCCGAGGCGTCTGTGAGTCAACGTGAGCCGAGCCCCAGGCCAGCTGCTGCTGAACTGTTCCCACCCTTCCCAGGTAAAACACCTGAATATGTCCAAGGACTTGAAAGCCCAGAGGAAGGGCCGTGGAGCCACAGCAGCGACAGCACGCAGGCCGACTTGGTGCCTGCAGGCCAGCCAGGATGGTCCTGGCCCCGGGCGCTCTTCTGGAAGCTTTCCATTTCCCTGCCTGAGATACTCCTCCTGTCCCAGCCCCCACTGCTTTTTTCCTTCCTCACCTCTGCCCGGGGAGAAATTCCAACGGAAGGTATGGGTGACACATCCTCTTCTTTAGCAGGTGGCAGCCCGGCAACTCCTGCAGAAAGTCCAGCAGAGCCCCACTCACACCGGGCCACCCACAGAGCCGTGGCCCCTCACTCCCTCCCACCAGCACAGCCCCGAGACTGCTGACGGGGCAGAGAATATGGCGTCAGGCACAGCTGCAGGGGCTCTTGCTGCCTGGAGCCGTGTTTATATGGACCTCAACCCAGGCACACCTGGGGAGGGCTGGCCGGCAGGGTCAGGCTGCCCAGGTCAGCCCATCCTCACCCCTCAGGGACTCACATTGCAGAAAATGGACCTCGCTGAACCGGCCAGGTCCAAGGAACAGGTGTGGGCTCCTGAGAGTCTGGATAGACAAGGGGCTGCAGCTCCGGCTTGTTTTCTAATCCTTTTATCTGGCCCATGAGTGGGAGACAACTTCAAGAAGACCCTCTCCTAATGAGAGGAACCCAGGAGTCAGGGAGAGGAGGGGTGATGGGTGGAGACAGAGGCCTGGTGCCCCGGCTGCGGTGGAAGCCTCTGGAAGACCAGGCAGAGGGAGGCCGCACAGAGTGATGCCCAGGGTCACAGACCTGTCGGAGCTGCTGTTTGTTAGCTCAAGTCCTGCTCTGAGGTGCTCTGTGTCAGCTCTGAGTGACAGGTGATCTGGGCTGCTCTGCAATGAGGGCTACGTGCACGGTACCTGTGTGCCCAGCCCTGCCGGGGTACCTGCCCAGGGCAGCTCCGTATCCTGGGAGGGGCCTGACCACGAGAGCGCCATGGGCTGCTGGGGAGGGGGGCCTGCCCAGGTGAGCTCCATATCCTGGGATTGCCCTGACCACGAGAGCCCCGTGGGCTGCTGGGGACCTGGTAAACGATGTCGGGACAGTCAGTGAAGCCACCGAGGATATACATCCGGTAGTTCCTAATTCCTACACCCTGCTGGTCATTCTACCATCCACCAGGACACGGTATTCTGTATGAGACTTCAGTGATGCCTTCTTCTGGATTCCATTGGTCCCCGAAAGGCTCTGCTGCCCTAGTAACCAGATTTGGGAATGGAGAAATGCTGCCGCCTTGTGGCCGTTTGCCACAACAGCAGCTTTAAACCCAGTGCTCATGGTCACTAAATATTCACACTCATTGCAGCCTGTAAATGGCACCTGCCCTGAAAAACAATCCTGGGGTCGAAAATGGACCCAAAACTTCTAAAGAGGGCAACCATGCAAGAGGACAATTTCAAGAGGTTAATTGTACTCTCCGTTTTTTTCTGTTTTTCTGTACCAGAAATTTAAAACGGCCCCTCCGCCACGCCCCGGTACCCGAGGCCTCCGTTGCCCTGCCTGGGCGGGCGGCGGGGCGCTGCCGGGGCGGGCTGGCCGCGGGGATGGCGGTAAGGCGCAAGGACAAGCGAAGCTGGGCCTCAAGAGGCAGCCCGCGGTCCCCGCCCCCGTCTACGGCCATACCACCCTGAACGCGCCCGATCTCGTCTGATCTCGGAAGCTAAGCAGGGTCGGGCCTGGTTAGTACTTGGATGGGAGACCGCCTGGGAATACCGGGTGCTGTAGGCTTTTGGCCTCCCGCTGCGGCTCCGCCTTCTCCTTTAGTCGCCCGCGGCGGTGGCCGCCAGCTCCGCCCCTCGCCAGGCACCGCTACAGGCCCCACCTCCTCCGCCCCCCCCCCACGACCACCACCACAGAGCGCCAGAGGGGCCGCTCCATGCGGCCCGAAGGCGGCCCTGGAAGGCAGCGGCACACCCGACGCTCCGGGGGTGGCTGGCCCGGACCCAGACTCCGCCGCGGGCCCGGGTGCCGTCCGTGCGGCCCGCGAGCCCCTCCACCTGCACCTGGCCGGCCCCACCGGCGCCCAGCCCCGGCGCCGCCACCTGTCCGCCGGTGTGGCTCTCCGCAGCTCTCTCCGGATAAAGCTGGATAAAGGTCTGGATGGGAAGGAGGGGCAGTGATTCAGCCTATTGCTCTTAGTGCCCCTCCCCCACACTCAGGAGCCCTTTGTGACAAGGCCACAGCTCTGTGATGCAGGCCTGGGGCCTGCCATCAAGTGAACTCCCAGGGCTCTGTTGCCTGAGGGCGGCAATGCAGTTCAGAAGACGGAGAATCTCTTTTCTTTGAAAAACACTGTTGCTATCTGGCTGAGATCCAGCCCAACTTCCTGGGTGATTGATATCATCCTTGGCTTCCTGTGTGGACTGGGGCTCTTCCTCGTGTTACTCCCCTGCTTCCAGAGTAATCCATTCTTAGCACCACCTAGGAAACCTAGAAACATCAGGAAGCATCAAGTAGAGCTGAAGGGGAGGAGCAGGAGTAGGAAGAAAAGTCGATCTTTGAAAGCTTGCAGAGATTGCCTGGAAGAACTGGAGGGGACTCACAACCTGGCTTCACCTCTGCGGAGCTGCCTGGGGAGGCTTCCTGGCAAGGGCAACTTTCATCAGCTCTCATGGCAAGACCCTCCTGGTGAGATGTGCAAAGCAGTGCCTGCTGGAGCCTGTGGAGGATACTGCTTGAAGGGTTGGGAACCCTGCAGGAACACCTCCTGTAGGGTTTCCTTCCTGGTTCAAGACACTCGAGAGGTGCTGGAAGCACATATTACAAGGTTTTGGGTAAAGCACGGGTGGACCCTACCCCTCAAGGTCCTCAAGCCCATCAATCTCTTGAAGTCGACAAAGTTCCAACCCTCCACCACCCTGCGGTTAGCCTCGTCCCCTTCAGCCACCTGTGTATCTGGGTCCCACTCAACAGTCACGTTTGCCGAGTTCCCGGAGAAACCTCCTCAGGCTCATTCAGGAGAGAAGGTGAGAACAGAAGAGTCCGTTTCTGCCCTGAAGAGGCCTCTCCTCGTCCCCTCCACTGTGTGTAAGGAAATCCAGAGTGCCCTGGGAGCGATTCCACCTGGTGACTACCATGGGCCCTCAAAGGCTTCTCTGACTGCACAGCAGGGCAGGCCACCTTCTCAGTCCCTCACACTCAGCCTTGTGGGCAGAACCTGGAAGAGTGAGACTGTGGAATGGGTCAAGAGGGACAGCCTAGAGCCAGGTGCAAGTTCAGCAATGGTCAGGAACGAGCCAAGAGAGGAGAGTGGTGGTCAGGCCTCAGGAGACCCCTGCCATAGGGTAACAGTGATGGAGGTGAACTTAGGATCCCAATCTTTGAGAGGTGAAGAGGCCAGGGAGGCTGTGGAGGCCAAGGAGTCTCCTGCTCTTCAACCACAGTCTAGTGTTATCTTGGAAACCAAAGTGTTGACAAAATCCCAAACCACAGATGTACCTATGAGGAGTTTAGAGGTGCCAGGGGCCAGTAAAAGTTTCCTACTACCTAGAATGTCTGTTTTCCAACATCTAGGTGAGCCATGCCTTAACATGGAGGTTGCTAGTGAGTTTAACTCCAAAGTAAAGGTACAGTCAGACAACCAGCTTCAGGACTTTCCCAAACACAGGTTCCTTGCTGCAGACAACTTGGCTTCTCAGGTGCCTCAGTGCCATCCCCAGAGAGTCCCCACCAGAGACATGTTAGCTTCCCAGGAGCCAAGTGGCCTTATGGAAGGCCAAAGGAGCAACCTAGGGCAGCAGGAGCCCAAAACTTCAAAACTCCAAGACTCATGGAAGAGCCAGAGCAAGATGATTGCCCCTACTTACAAAAGAGAGGACCGTAGGAGGCATAAACCAGGAGAGCACGAAGAGAGGTTTAAAGAATGAGGGACCCCTCAAGCTGGAAGTATGAGCCGCCCTGCCCAGGTCAGGGGAATAACAGACTCTATTGGGAGCAGATGTCTCCTGCTCATGCCAGAGAAGAAATATAGCCCTCCAGAAAGCCTCTTCAGAAAAAGGATGAGGCTATTTTTAAAGTGGATTTTCCCCAATAAAAAAGTCAATGGTCGAGATGCTCTGCAAAGAAAAAAAAAAACCCATATCAGCCACTGCCCAGAGTCACGGATCAGTCAAAAGCAGATCAATCTTGAAGAGTGAGACTGCTGAGGGTCAGGCACTCATGACAGCTGTTGGACAGATCGTAGAAGAAAAAAGAGCAATTCACCATGGACTTCATGCCACAGAGTTAAATGAGCACAGAGTGGAATTCCAAGTCCCAGTATGTGGGGGTTTCTGCTACCATAGGCTTACCTCCTACCCAGAGCAAGGGAGAATGATGGGTTCTACAGCCTGCAGTCATAAAGCCACCTCCAAGGGCCAGAGTTGTTCTGTCAGGGAAAGGGAAGTCAGACACCAACATAGTTTGAAAAGTGTAAGGTTCGACGATGAGCAGCTGGGCCTAAGGTGCCTCCCATCCTTGTCCCCCAGGAAGAGTGTGTTTCCAGTTAGTACCTGCCAGTATGGGCCAAGGATTCCAGGTGCCCCAGCCCGCCATAAACACTGTCCAAGGCATTGTCATCTTTGGGGAGGTGTCTTGCCTGGTCGACAGTAAAATCCTTCTTTAGTCTACCCTTTAGTAGGAAAACATGTCTCCAAGTAAAAATTCAGTCCATGTAGAGAAAATGATTTTCTCATTAGCACATCCAAGATATTTAATGTTCCCCAATACATATATATATATTTTTTTTTTCTAATAAAAGCATAGTGTAATGGCAAAAAAAAAGAAATTTAAAACGGCATGGAAAAATGCTGAACATTAGGAATAATTAAAGATATGCAAATCCAAATTACAAAAACCTATCCGCTCACACCAGTCAGAATGGCCATCAGCAAGAATTCTGCAAAAAGTAAATGCTGAAGGGGTTTTAGAGAAATGCCTACCCTTGGTCCAAAGTGGGACATGGTAAGAGCCAGTAATGAAAACAAAAATGAGGTGCCTTGTAAAGGTAAATACTGAGCTACCATTCAATCAAGCATACCCACTGCTGGGCCTATCGCCTGAGGGGATGAGAATCAAAAAAACACAGGCTGGGCTTCACTGGTGGCGCAGTGGTTGAGAGCCTGCCTGCCAATGCAGGGGACACGCGTTCATGCTCCGGGTTGGGAAGACCCCACGTGCCGCGGAGCGGCTTGTCCCGTGAGCTAGGGCTGCTGGGCCTGCGCGTCCGGAGCCTGTGCTCTGCATTGGGAGGGTCCACCGCAGTGAGAGGCCCACGTACCGCAAAAAAAACAAAAAAAACAAAAAAAACCCCACAGGCTGGCAATCCTCCACTCCAGCAATATTTACCATAGCCAACACTTGGAAGCTACGAAAGTGTCCATCATCAGAGGAATGCACAAAGAAGAAGTGGTCCATGTACACAATGGAATATGACTCCAATAAAAATATATATATAAATACAATTTATAAAACAAACCTAAGTAAGGAGACATCAGCTTTTGGGGGCACATTCCACTCTAATATATAACCGAGGAACACCACTGCCCGGATGGTCTGTTTCCCTAGTTCCCAGGTTGGGAAAAGCAGAAATGCTGCCGCCCTCTGGCCGTTACCTGCAACAGCAGCTTTAAGACCTGTGCTAAGGGTCACTTCATATGCAGCAGTACTGGTGGGCTGTAAATGAAACCTGCCCTCAAAACGTCTTGAGGGAGGTAATGGCCAAAATATTTCTAAATGTCACACACACTTCACGAAGACAATTTGAAGAGGTAAGCTGTACTCACAGTTGAAGAAAAGAAGGACATGCCAGAAAGCTCAATTTCAAGGGATTATGAGACGCATGCAAATCCAGCCACAAAGTGGTATCGGCTCACACTAGTCAGAACACACATCAGCAAAAAAACTACAAACAAAAAATGCTGAAGGTGTTGTGGAGAAGTGCATACCCTCAACTTTAAGCGGGACGTAACCTGGAAAGAGCCACTAATGAGAACAGACTGGAGGTGCCTCTACAAGGTAAACATTCCGCTACCATATGATCCAGCAGGCCCACTCCTGGGCCTATAACCTAAGAAGACAGAATTGGAAAGACACAGGCAGGCAAATGTGCATTGCCGCAGCATTACAATAGCCATGACGTGGAAGCAACCAAAAAGTCCATCAACAGATGAGTGGACAAAGAAGAGCTGGTACATGTACAGAGAGAATATTAGCCAAGGAAGAAAAGGACACCATGCCATTTGCAGCACCGTAGATGAGTCTAGAGGTGATCACGTGACTTGTAGTAAGTCAGAAAGAGAAAGACACGTATCGTAGGATATCACTTATAGATGTTACCTAAAAATTGATACCAGTGAAGATATTTCCACAGAGAAGGGCAATCCCAGATTCATTAAACAAACTTATGGATCACCAACGGAAAGGTGTGAGGATTGGATACATTACGAGATTGGGGTGAACAGACATATACAAACACAGGTGAAATATATAATCACCAAAGACCTACAGAATACCAAGAGAAGACTACTCAACATTCTGTCATAACGTACATGGGAAAAGGATCCCAGCAAGAACAGACATATGTATATGTGTAAAAGAACCACATCTTGCACACCTGCAACAAGCCAAACATTGTAATCAAACATGCTGTGATTAAAAAAATAAAAAAATTAAATTAAGAAAACGAACAAGAAGTAGTGAGACAAACTTAAGGGGCCTTCTCCTGGCACATTCCATTCTAAATTACAACCTAGAACACGACTTCCATTGAGGCTCTGCTGCCCTAGTAACCAGATTTGGTAAGGGAGAACTGCTGCCCCCTTGTGGCCGTTTCACACAACAGCACCTTTAATCCCAGCGCTAATGGTCAGTTGATATTCAAAATCATTGCAGGCCTGTAAATGACACCTGCCCTGAAAACAAATCCTGGGGTCATATATCGACCAAAAAATTCAAAAGACGTCCATATTTCAAAACGACACTTTCAAGAGGCATATTTTGTTCTGCATATTTGTTCTGCACATTAGGGTTCTGCTTCTTTTTCTTTCTTTCTTTCTTTGTTAAAAAAAAAAAAAAACGGGAATGGAAAAAGGCAACCCTCAGAATGGGAGAAAATATTTGCAAACGAATCCACGGACAAAGGTTTAATCTCCAATATATATAACAGCTCATGCAGCTTAATATTAAAAAAAAACAAACAACCCAATACAAAAATGGGCAGAAGATCTAAATAGACGTTTCTTCAAAGAAGACACAGAGATGGGCAAGACGCACATGAAAAGCTGCTCAACATCACTCATCATTAGAGAAATGCACATCAAAACTACAGTGAGGTATCACCTCACACCTGTTAGAATGGGCATCATCAGAAAATGTACAAACAACAAATGCTGGGGAGGGTGTGGACCAAAGGAACCCTCTTCCACTATTGGTGGGAATGTAAATTGATACAGTCACTATGGAGAACAGCATGGAGGTTCCTTAAAAAACTAAAAATAGAATTACCATAGGATCCAGCAATCCCACTTCTGGGCATATAGCCAGAGAAAACCATAAATGAAAAAGACACATTCACCACAATGTTCATTGCAGCACTATTTACAATAGCCAGGTAATGGAAGCAACCTAAATGCCCACAGACAGACGAACGGATAATGATGTGGTCCATCTATGAAACGGAATATTACTCAGCCATAAAAAGGAACGAAACTGGGTCATCTGTGGAGACGTCGACGGATCTAGAGACTGTCATACAGAGTGAAGTAAGTCAGAAGGAGAAAAACAAATATTGTATATTAATGCATATATGTGGAACCTAGAAAAATGGTACAGATGACCCGGTTTGCAGGGCAGAAATAGAGACACAGAGGTAGAGAACAAACGTATGGACACCAAGAGGGGGGAAGCCATGGGTTGTTGGTGGTGGGATGAGTCGGGAGATTGGGATTGTCCTGTATACATGTATATGCATAAAATAGATAACTAATAATAATCCTGCTGAATAAAAAAATAAACTTAAATTTCAAAATTTTAAAAAATAAATAAAATTTTAAAATAAAACGGAAAAAAGTTCTTCCCTTCACACAGATGTATTTATAGGAATGAATTATTTCCATGCTTATATCTATAAATACATAGAAGAGGAATAAAATCTAACTTGAAGCAAAAAAGAAAAAAAAAAAAAACCAGAACCCACCAGTTATACACAGGAAAACCCTATCAGGGCACTGGCTCCAGCGGCAAACAATTCTGAAGTTGGTCAGGGGTGGGGAATCATCTCCCATGCAGCCAGCAGCCCCCCCACCCCCGCAAGGAGCGTCGTCATTGCAAAGCTGGGGGACCGTGCCGAGGCGTCTGTGAGTCAACGTGAGCCGAGCCCCAGGCCAGCTGCTGCTGAACTGTTCCCACCCTTCCCAGGTAAAACACCTGAATATGTCCAAGGACTTGAAAGCCCAGAGGAAGGGCCGTGGAGCCACAGCAGCGACAGCACGCAGGCCGACTTGGTGCCTGCAGGCCAGCCAGGATGGTCCTGGCCCCGGGCGCTCTTCTGGAAGCTTTCCATTTCCCTGCCTGAGATACTCCTCCTGTCCCAGCCCCCACTGCTTTTTTCCTTCCTCACCTCTGCCCGGGGAGAAATTCCAACGGAAGGTATGGGTGACACATCCTCTTCTTTAGCAGGTGGCAGCCCGGCAACTCCTGCAGAAAGTCCAGCAGAGCCCCACTCACACCGGGCCACCCACAGAGCCGTGGCCCCTCACTCCCTCCCACCAGCACAGCCCCGAGACTGCTGACGGGGCAGAGAATATGGCGTCAGGCACAGCTGCAGGGGCTCTTGCTGCCTGGAGCCGTGTTTATATGGACCTCAACCCAGGCACACCTGGGGAGGGCTGGCCGGCAGGGTCAGGCTGCCCAGGTCAGCCCATCCTCACCCCTCAGGGACTCACATTGCAGAAAATGGACCTCGCTGAACCGGCCAGGTCCAAGGAACAGGTGTGGGCTCCTGAGAGTCTGGATAGACAAGGGGCTGCAGCTCCGGCTTGTTTTCTAATCCTTTTATCTGGCCCATGAGTGGGAGACAACTTCAAGAAGACCCTCTCCTAATGAGAGGAACCCAGGAGTCAGGGAGAGGAGGGGTGATGGGTGGAGACAGAGGCCTGGTGCCCCGGCTGCGGTGGAAGCCTCTGGAAGACCAGGCAGAGGGAGGCCGCACAGAGTGATGCCCAGGGTCACAGACCTGTCGGAGCTGCTGTTTGTTAGCTCAAGTCCTGCTCTGAGGTGCTCTGTGTCAGCTCTGAGTGACAGGTGATCTGGGCTGCTCTGCAATGAGGGCTACGTGCACGGTACCTGTGTGCCCAGCCCTGCCGGGGTACCTGCCCAGGGCAGCTCCGTATCCTGGGAGGGGCCTGACCACGAGAGCGCCATGGGCTGCTGGGGAGGGGGGCCTGCCCAGGTGAGCTCCATATCCTGGGATTGCCCTGACCACGAGAGCCCCGTGGGCTGCTGGGGACCTGGTAAACGATGTCGGGACAGTCAGTGAAGCCACCGAGGATATACATCCGGTAGTTCCTAATTCCTACACCCTGCTGGTCATTCTACCATCCACCAGGACACGGTATTCTGTATGAGACTTCAGTGATGCCTTCTTCTGGATTCCATTGGTCCCCGAAAGGCTCTGCTGCCCTAGTAACCAGATTTGGGAATGGAGAAATGCTGCCGCCTTGTGGCCGTTTGCCACAACAGCAGCTTTAAACCCAGTGCTCATGGTCACTAAATATTCACACTCATTGCAGCCTGTAAATGGCACCTGCCCTGAAAAACAATCCTGGGGTCGAAAATGGACCCAAAACTTCTAAAGAGGGCAACCATGCAAGAGGACAATTTCAAGAGGTTAATTGTACTCTCCGTTTTTTTCTGTTTTTCTGTACCAGAAATTTAAAACGGCCCCTCCGCCACGCCCCGGTACCCGAGGCCTCCGTTGCCCTGCCTGGGCGGGCGGCGGGGCGCTGCCGGGGCGGGCTGGCCGCGGGGATGGCGGTAAGGCGCAAGGACAAGCGAAGCTGGGCCTCAAGAGGCAGCCCGCGGTCCCCGCCCCCGTCTACGGCCATACCACCCTGAACGCGCCCGATCTCGTCTGATCTCGGAAGCTAAGCAGGGTCGGGCCTGGTTAGTACTTGGATGGGAGACCGCCTGGGAATACCGGGTGCTGTAGGCTTTTGGCCTCCCGCTGCGGCTCCGCCTTCTCCTTTAGTCGCCCGCGGCGGTGGCCGCCAGCTCCGCCCCTCGCCAGGCACCGCTACAGGCCCCACCTCCTCCGCCCCCCCCCCACGACCACCACCACAGAGCGCCAGAGGGGCCGCTCCATGCGGCCCGAAGGCGGCCCTGGAAGGCAGCGGCACACCCGACGCTCCGGGGGTGGCTGGCCCGGACCCAGACTCCGCCGCGGGCCCGGGTGCCGTCCGTGCGGCCCGCGAGCCCCTCCACCTGCACCTGGCCGGCCCCACCGGCGCCCAGCCCCGGCGCCGCCACCTGTCCGCCGGTGTGGCTCTCCGCAGCTCTCTCCGGATAAAGCTGGATAAAGGTCTGGATGGGAAGGAGGGGCAGTGATTCAGCCTATTGCTCTTAGTGCCCCTCCCCCACACTCAGGAGCCCTTTGTGACAAGGCCACAGCTCTGTGATGCAGGCCTGGGGCCTGCCATCAAGTGAACTCCCAGGGCTCTGTTGCCTGAGGGCGGCAATGCAGTTCAGAAGACGGAGAATCTCTTTTCTTTGAAAAACACTGTTGCTATCTGGCTGAGATCCAGCCCAACTTCCTGGGTGATTGATATCATCCTTGGCTTCCTGTGTGGACTGGGGCTCTTCCTCGTGTTACTCCCCTGCTTCCAGAGTAATCCATTCTTAGCACCACCTAGGAAACCTAGAAACATCAGGAAGCATCAAGTAGAGCTGAAGGGGAGGAGCAGGAGTAGGAAGAAAAGTCGATCTTTGAAAGCTTGCAGAGATTGCCTGGAAGAACTGGAGGGGACTCACAACCTGGCTTCACCTCTGCGGAGCTGCCTGGGGAGGCTTCCTGGCAAGGGCAACTTTCATCAGCTCTCATGGCAAGACCCTCCTGGTGAGATGTGCAAAGCAGTGCCTGCTGGAGCCTGTGGAGGATACTGCTTGAAGGGTTGGGAACCCTGCAGGAACACCTCCTGTAGGGTTTCCTTCCTGGTTCAAGACACTCGAGAGGTGCTGGAAGCACATATTACAAGGTTTTGGGTAAAGCACGGGTGGACCCTACCCCTCAAGGTCCTCAAGCCCATCAATCTCTTGAAGTCGACAAAGTTCCAACCCTCCACCACCCTGCGGTTAGCCTCGTCCCCTTCAGCCACCTGTGTATCTGGGTCCCACTCAACAGTCACGTTTGCCGAGTTCCCGGAGAAACCTCCTCAGGCTCATTCAGGAGAGAAGGTGAGAACAGAAGAGTCCGTTTCTGCCCTGAAGAGGCCTCTCCTCGTCCCCTCCACTGTGTGTAAGGAAATCCAGAGTGCCCTGGGAGCGATTCCACCTGGTGACTACCATGGGCCCTCAAAGGCTTCTCTGACTGCACAGCAGGGCAGGCCACCTTCTCAGTCCCTCACACTCAGCCTTGTGGGCAGAACCTGGAAGAGTGAGACTGTGGAGTGGGTCAAGAGGGACAGCCTAGAGCCAGGTGCAAGTTCAGCAATGGTCAGGAACGAGCCAAGAGAGGAGAGTGGTGGTCAGGCCTCAGGAGACCCCTGCCATAGGGTAACAGTGATGGAGGTGAACTTAGGATCCCAATCTTTGAGAGGTGAAGAGGCCAGGGAGGCTGTGGAGGCCAAGGAGTCTCCTGCTCTTCAACCACAGTCTAGTGTTATCTTGGAAACCAAAGTGTTGACAAAATCCCAAACCACAGATGTACCTATGAGGAGTTTAGAGGTGCCAGGGGCCAGTAAAAGTTTCCTACTACCTAGAATGTCTGTTTTCCAACATCTAGGTGAGCCATGCCTTAACATGGAGGTTGCTAGTGAGTTTAACTCCAAAGTAAAGGTACAGTCAGACAACCAGCTTCAGGACTTTCCCAAACACAGGTTCCTTGCTGCAGACAACTTGGCTTCTCAGGTGCCTCAGTGCCATCCCCAGAGAGTCCCCACCAGAGACATGTTAGCTTCCCAGGAGCCAAGTGGCCTTATGGAAGGCCAAAGGAGCAACCTAGGGCAGCAGGAGCCCAAAACTTCAAAACTCCAAGACTCATGGAAGAGCCAGAGCAAGATGATTGCCCCTACTTACAAAAGAGAGGACCGTAGGAGGCATAAACCAGGAGAGCACGAAGAGAGGTTTAAAGAATGAGGGACCCCTCAAGCTGGAAGTATGAGCCGCCCTGCCCAGGTCAGGGGAATAACAGACTCTATTGGGAGCAGATGTCTCCTGCTCATGCCAGAGAAGAAATATAGCCCTCCAGAAAGCCTCTTCAGAAAAAGGATGAGGCTATTTTTAAAGTGGATTTTCCCCAATAAAAAAGTCAATGGTCGAGATGCTCTGCAAAGAAAAAAAAAAACCCATATCAGCCACTGCCCAGAGTCACGGATCAGTCAAAAGCAGATCAATCTTGAAGAGTGAGACTGCTGAGGGTCAGGCACTCATGACAGCTGTTGGACAGATCGTAGAAGAAAAAAGAGCAATTCACCATGGACTTCATGCCACAGAGTTAAATGAGCACAGAGTGGAATTCCAAGTCCCAGTATGTGGGGGTTTCTGCTACCATAGGCTTACCTCCTACCCAGAGCAAGGGAGAATGATGGGTTCTACAGCCTGCAGTCATAAAGCCACCTCCAAGGGCCAGAGTTGTTCTGTCAGGGAAAGGGAAGTCAGACACCAACATAGTTTGAAAAGTGTAAGGTTCGACGATGAGCAGCTGGGCCTAAGGTGCCTCCCATCCTTGTCCCCCAGGAAGAGTGTGTTTCCAGTTAGTACCTGCCAGTATGGGCCAAGGATTCCAGGTGCCCCAGCCCGCCATAAACACTGTCCAAGGCATTGTCATCTTTGGGGAGGTGTCTTGCCTGGTCGACAGTAAAATCCTTCTTTAGTCTACCCTTTAGTAGGAAAACATGTCTCCAAGTAAAAATTCAGTCCATGTAGAGAAAATGATTTTCTCATTAGCACATCCAAGATATTTAATGTTCCCCAATACATATATATATATATTTTTTTTCTAATAAAAGCATAGTGTAATGGCAAAAAAAAAGAAATTTAAAACGGCATGGAAAAATGCTGAACATTAGGAATAATTAAAGATATGCAAATCCAAATTACAAAAACCTATCCGCTCACACCAGTCAGAATGGCCATCAGCAAGAATTCTGCAAAAAGTAAATGCTGAAGGGGTTTTAGAGAAATGCCTACCCTTGGTCCAAAGTGGGACATGGTAAGAGCCAGTAATGAAAACAAAAATGAGGTGCCTTGTAAAGGTAAATACTGAGCTACCATTCAATCAAGCATACCCACTGCTGGGCCTATCGCCTGAGGGGATGAGAATCAAAAAAACACAGGCTGGGCTTCACTGGTGGCGCAGTGGTTGAGAGCCTGCCTGCCAATGCAGGGGACACGCGTTCATGCTCCGGGTTGGGAAGACCCCACGTGCCGCGGAGCGGCTTGTCCCGTGAGCTAGGGCTGCTGGGCCTGCGCGTCCGGAGCCTGTGCTCTGCATTGGGAGGGTCCACCGCAGTGAGAGGCCCACGTACCGCAAAAAAAACAAAAAAAACAAAAAAAAACCCCACAGGCTGGCAATCCTCCACTCCAGCAATATTTACCATAGCCAACACTTGGAAGCTACGAAAGTGTCCATCATCAGAGGAATGCACAAAGAAGAAGTGGTCCATGTACACAATGGAATATGACTCCAATAAAAATATATATATAAATACAATTTATAAAACAAACCTAAGTAAGGAGACATCAGCTTTTGGGGGCACATTCCACTCTAATATATAACCGAGGAACACCACTGCCCGGATGGTCTGTTTCCCTAGTTCCCAGGTTGGGAAAAGCAGAAATGCTGCCGCCCTCTGGCCGTTACCTGCAACAGCAGCTTTAAGACCTGTGCTAAGGGTCACTTCATATGCAGCAGTACTGGTGGGCTGTAAATGAAACCTGCCCTCAAAACGTCTTGAGGGAGGTAATGGCCAAAATATTTCTAAATGTCACACACACTTCACGAAGACAATTTGAAGAGGTAAGCTGTACTCACAGTTGAAGAAAAGAAGGACATGCCAGAAAGCTCAATTTCAAGGGATTATGAGACGCATGCAAATCCAGCCACAAAGTGGTATCGGCTCACACTAGTCAGAACACACATCAGCAAAAAAACTACAAACAAAAAATGCTGAAGGTGTTGTGGAGAAGTGCATACCCTCAACTTTAAGCGGGACGTAACCTGGAAAGAGCCACTAATGAGAACAGACTGGAGGTGCCTCTACAAGGTAAACATTCCGCTACCATATGATCCAGCAGGCCCACTCCTGGGCCTATAACCTAAGAAGACAGAATTGGAAAGACACAGGCAGGCAAATGTGCATTGCCGCAGCATTACAATAGCCATGACGTGGAAGCAACCAAAAAGTCCATCAACAGATGAGTGGACAAAGAAGAGCTGGTACATGTACAGAGAGAATATTAGCCAAGGAAGAAAAGGACACCATGCCATTTGCAGCACCGTAGATGAGTCTAGAGGTGATCACGTGACTTGTAGTAAGTCAGAAAGAGAAAGACACGTATCGTAGGATATCACTTATAGATGTTACCTAAAAATTGATACCAGTGAAGATATTTCCACAGAGAAGGGCAATCCCAGATTCATTAAACAAACTTATGGATCACCAACGGAAAGGTGTGAGGATTGGATACATTACGAGATTGGGGTGAACAGACATATACAAACACAGGTGAAATATATAATCACCAAAGACCTACAGAATACCAAGAGAAGACTACTCAACATTCTGTCATAACGTACATGGGAAAAGGATCCCAGCAAGAACAGACATATGTATATGTGTAAAAGAACCACATCTTGCACACCTGCAACAAGCCAAACATTGTAATCAAACATGCTGTGATTAAAAAAATAAAAAAATTAAATTAAGAAAACGAACAAGAAGTAGTGAGACAAACTTAAGGGGCCTTCTCCTGGCACATTCCATTCTAAATTACAACCTAGAACACGACTTCCATTGAGGCTCTGCTGCCCTAGTAACCAGATTTGGTAAGGGAGAACTGCTGCCCCCTTGTGGCCGTTTCACACAACAGCACCTTTAATCCCAGCGCTAATGGTCAGTTGATATTCAAAATCATTGCAGGCCTGTAAATGACACCTGCCCTGAAAACAAATCCTGGGGTCATATATCGACCAAAAAATTCAAAAGACGTCCATATTTCAAAACGACACTTTCAAGAGGCATATTTTGTTCTGCATATTTGTTCTGCACATTAGGGTTCTGCTTCTTTTTCTTTCTTTCTTTCTTTGTTAAAAAAAAAAAAAAACGGGAATGGAAAAAGGCAACCCTCAGAATGGGAGAAAATATTTGCAAACGAATCCACGGACAAAGGTTTAATCTCCAATATATATAACAGCTCATGCAGCTTAATATTAAAAAAAAACAAACAACCCAATACAAAAATGGGCAGAAGATCTAAATAGACGTTTCTTCAAAGAAGACACAGAGATGGGCAAGACGCACATGAAAAGCTGCTCAACATCACTCATCATTAGAGAAATGCACATCAAAACTACAGTGAGGTATCACCTCACACCTGTTAGAATGGGCATCATCAGAAAATGTACAAACAACAAATGCTGGGGAGGGTGTGGACCAAAGGAACCCTCTTCCACTATTGGTGGGAATGTAAATTGATACAGTCACTATGGAGAACAGCATGGAGGTTCCTTAAAAAACTAAAAATAGAATTACCATAGGATCCAGCAATCCCACTTCTGGGCATATAGCCAGAGAAAACCATAAATGAAAAAGACACATTCACCACAATGTTCATTGCAGCACTATTTACAATAGCCAGGTAATGGAAGCAACCTAAATGCCCACAGACAGACGAACGGATAATGATGTGGTCCATCTATGAAACGGAATATTACTCAGCCATAAAAAGGAATGAAACTGGGTCATCTGTGGAGACGTCGACGGATCTAGAGACTGTCATACAGAGTGAAGTAAGTCAGAAGGAGAAAAACAAATATTGTATATTAATGCATATATGTGGAACCTAGAAAAATGGTACAGATGACCCGGTTTGCAGGGCAGAAATAGAGACACAGAGGTAGAGAACAAACGTATGGACACCAAGAGGGGGGAAGCCATGGGTTGTTGGTGGTGGGATGAGTCGGGAGATTGGGATTGTCCTGTATACATGTATATGCATAAAATAGATAACTAATAATAATCCTGCTGAATAAAAAAATAAACTTAAATTTCAAAATTTTAAAAAATAAATAAAATTTTAAAATAAAACGGAAAAAAGTTCTTCCCTTCACACAGATGTATTTATAGGAATGAATTATTTCCATGCTTATATCTATAAATACATAGAAGAGGAATAAAATCTAACTTGAAGCAAAAAAGAAAAAAAAAAAAAACCAGAACCCACCAGTTATACACAGGAAAACCCTATCAGGGCACTGGCTCCAGCGGCAAACAATTCTGAAGTTGGTCAGGGGTGGGGAATCATCTCCCATGCAGCCAGCAGCCCCCCCACCCCCGCAAGGAGCGTCGTCATTGCAAAGCTGGGGGACCGTGCCGAGGCGTCTGTGAGTCAACGTGAGCCGAGCCCCAGGCCAGCTGCTGCTGAACTGTTCCCACCCTTCCCAGGTAAAACACCTGAATATGTCCAAGGACTTGAAAGCCCAGAGGAAGGGCCGTGGAGCCACAGCAGCGACAGCACGCAGGCCGACTTGGTGCCTGCAGGCCAGCCAGGATGGTCCTGGCCCCGGGCGCTCTTCTGGAAGCTTTCCATTTCCCTGCCTGAGATACTCCTCCTGTCCCAGCCCCCACTGCTTTTTTCCTTCCTCACCTCTGCCCGGGGAGAAATTCCAACGGAAGGTATGGGTGACACATCCTCTTCTTTAGCAGGTGGCAGCCCGGCAACTCCTGCAGAAAGTCCAGCAGAGCCCCACTCACACCGGGCCACCCACAGAGCCGTGGCCCCTCACTCCCTCCCACCAGCACAGCCCCGAGACTGCTGACGGGGCAGAGAATATGGCGTCAGGCACAGCTGCAGGGGCTCTTGCTGCCTGGAGCCGTGTTTATATGGACCTCAACCCAGGCACACCTGGGGAGGGCTGGCCGGCAGGGTCAGGCTGCCCAGGTCAGCCCATCCTCACCCCTCAGGGACTCACATTGCAGAAAATGGACCTCGCTGAACCGGCCAGGTCCAAGGAACAGGTGTGGGCTCCTGAGAGTCTGGATAGACAAGGGGCTGCAGCTCCGGCTTGTTTTCTAATCCTTTTATCTGGCCCATGAGTGGGAGACAACTTCAAGAAGACCCTCTCCTAATGAGAGGAACCCAGGAGTCAGGGAGAGGAGGGGTGATGGGTGGAGACAGAGGCCTGGTGCCCCGGCTGCGGTGGAAGCCTCTGGAAGACCAGGCAGAGGGAGGCCGCACAGAGTGATGCCCAGGGTCACAGACCTGTCGGAGCTGCTGTTTGTTAGCTCAAGTCCTGCTCTGAGGTGCTCTGTGTCAGCTCTGAGTGACAGGTGATCTGGGCTGCTCTGCAATGAGGGCTACGTGCACGGTACCTGTGTGCCCAGCCCTGCCGGGGTACCTGCCCAGGGCAGCTCCGTATCCTGGGAGGGGCCTGACCACGAGAGCGCCATGGGCTGCTGGGGAGGGGGGGCCTGCCCAGGTGAGCTCCATATCCTGGGATTGCCCTGACCACGAGAGCCCCGTGGGCTGCTGGGGACCTGGTAAACGATGTCGGGACAGTCAGTGAAGCCACCGAGGATATACATCCGGTAGTTCCTAATTCCTACACCCTGCTGGTCATTCTACCATCCACCAGGACACGGTATTCTGTATTAGCCTTCAGGGATGCCTTCTTCTGGATTCCATTGGTCCCCGAAAGGCTCTGCTGCCCTAGTAACCAGATTTGGGAATGGAGAAATGCTGCCGCCTTGTGGCCGTTTGCCACAACAGCAGCTTTAAACCCAGTGCTCATGGTCACTAAATATTCACACTCATTGCAGCCTGTAAATGGCACCTGCCCTGAAAAACAATCCTGGGGTCGAAAATGGACCCAAAACTTCTAAAGAGGGCAACCATGCAAGAGGACAATTTCAAGAGGTTAATTGTACTCTCCGTTTTTTTCTGTTTTTCTGTACCAGAAATTTAAAACGGCCCCTCCGCCACGCCCCGGTACCCGAGGCCTCCGTTGCCCTGCCTGGGCGGGCGGCGGGGCGCTGCCGGGGCGGGCTGGCCGCGGGGATGGCGGTAAGGCGCAAGGACAAGCGAAGCTGGGCCTCAAGAGGCAGCCCGCGGTCCCCGCCCCCGTCTACGGCCATACCACCCTGAACGCGCCCGATCTCGTCTGATCTCGGAAGCTAAGCAGGGTCGGGCCTGGTTAGTACTTGGATGGGAGACCGCCTGGGAATACCGGGTGCTGTAGGCTTTTGGCCTCCCGCTGCGGCTCCGCCTTCTCCTTTAGTCGCCCGCGGCGGTGGCCGCCAGCTCCGCCCCTCGCCAGGCACCGCTACAGGCCCCACCTCCTCCGCCCCCCCCCACGACCACCACCACAGAGCGCCAGAGGGGCCGCTCCATGCGGCCCGAAGGCGGCCCTGGAAGGCAGCGGCACACCCGACGCTCCGGGGGTGGCTGGCCCGGACCCAGACTCCGCCGCGGGCCCGGGTGCCGTCCGTGCGGCCCGCGAGCCCCTCCACCTGCACCTGGCCGGCCCCACCGGCGCCCAGCCCCGGCGCCGCCACCTGTCCGCCGGTGTGGCTCTCCGCAGCTCTCTCCGGATAAAGCTGGATAAAGGTCTGGATGGGAAGGAGGGGCAGTGATTCAGCCTATTGCTCTTAGTGCCCCTCCCCCACACTCAGGAGCCCTTTGTGACAAGGCCACAGCTCTGTGATGCAGGCCTGGGGCCTGCCATCAAGTGAACTCCCAGGGCTCTGTTGCCTGAGGGTGGCAATGCAGTTCAGAAGACGGAGAATCTCTTTTCTTTGAAAAACACTGTTGCTATCTGGCTGAGATCCAGCCCAACTTCCTGGGTGATTGATATCATCCTTGGCTTCCTGTGTGGACTGGGGCTCTTCCTCGTGTTACTCCCCTGCTTCCAGAGTAATCCATTCTTAGCACCACCTAGGAAACCTAGAAACATCAGGAAGCATCAAGTAGAGCTGAAGGGGAGGAGCAGGAGTAGGAAGAAAAGTCGATCTTTGAAAGCTTGCAGAGATTGCCTGGAAGAACTGGAGGGGACTCACAACCTGGCTTCACCTCTGCGGAGCTGCCTGGGGAGGCTTCCTGGCAAGGGCAACTTTCATCAGCTCTCATGGCAAGACCCTCCTGGTGAGATGTGCAAAGCAGTGCCTGCTGGAGCCTGTGGAGGATACTGCTTGAAGGGTTGGGAACCCTGCAGGAACACCTCCTGTAGGGTTTCCTTCCTGGTTCAAGACACTCGAGAGGTGCTGGAAGCACATATTACAAGGTTTTGGGTAAAGCACGGGTGGACCCTACCCCTCAAGGTCCTCAAGCCCATCAATCTCTTGAAGTCGACAAAGTTCCAACCCTCCACCACCCTGCGGTTAGCCTCGTCCCCTTCAGCCACCTGTGTATCTGGGTCCCACTCAACAGTCACGTTTGCCGAGTTCGCGGAGAAACCTCCTCAGGCTCATTCAGGAGAGAAGGTGAGAACAGAAGAGTCCGTTCCTGCCCTGAAGAGGCCTCTCCTTGTCCCCTCCACTGTGTGTAAGGAAATCCAGAGTGCCCTGGGAGCGATTCCACCTGGTGACTACCATGGGCCCTCAAAGGCTTCTCTGACTGCACAGCAGGGCAGGCCACCTTCTCAGTCCCTCACACTCAGCCTTGTGGGCAGAACCTGGAAGAGTGAGACTGTGGAGTGGGTCAAGAGGGACAGCCTAGAGCCAGGTCCAAGTTCAGCAATGGTCAGGAATGAGCCAAGAGAGGAGAGTGGTGGTCAGGCCTCAGGAGACCCCTGCCATAGGGTAACAGTGATGGAGGTGAACTTAGGATCCCAATCTTTGAGAGGTGAAGAGGCCAGGGAGGCTGTGGAGGACAAGGAGTCTCCTGCTCTTCAACCACAGTCTAGTGTTATCTTGGAAACCAAAGTGTTGACAAAATCCCAAACCACAAATGCACCTATGAGGAGTTTAGAGGTGCCAGGGGCCAGTAAAAGTTTCCTACTACCTAGAATGTCTGTTTTCCAACATCTAGGTGAGCCATGCCTTAACATGGAGGTTGCTAGTGAGTTTAACTCCAAAGTAAAGGTACAGTCAGACAACCAGCTTCAGGACTTTCCCAAACACAGGTTCCTTGCTGCAGACAACTTGGCTTCTCAGGTGCCTCAGTGCCATCCCCAGAGAGTCCCCACCAGAGACATGTTAGCTTCCCAGGAGCCAAGTGGCCTTATGGAAGGCCAAAGGAGCAACCTAGGGCAGCAGGAGCCCCAAACTTCAAAACTCCAAGACTCATGGAAGAGCCAGAGCAAGATGATTGCCCCTACTTACAAAAGAGAGGACCGTAGGAGGCATAAACCAGGAGAGCACGAAGAGAGGTTTAAAGAATGAGGGACCCCTCAAGCTGGAAGTATGAGCCGCCCTGCCCAGGTCAGGGGAATAACAGACTCTATTGGGAGCAGATGTCTCCTGCTCATGCCAGAGAAGAAATATAGCCCTCCAGAAAGCCTCTTCAGAAAAAGGATGAGGCTATTTTTAAAGTGGATTTTCCCCAATAAAAAAGTCAATGGTCGAGATGCTCTGCAAAGAAAAAAAAAAACCCATATCAGCCACTGCCCAGAGTCACGGATCAGTCAAAAGCAGATCAATCTTGAAGAGTGAGACTGCTGAGGGTCAGGCACTCATGACAGCTGTTGGACAGATCGTAGAAGAAAAAAGAGCAATTCACCATGGACTTCATGCCACAGAGTTAAATGAGCACAGAGTGGAATTCCAAGTCCCAGTATGTGGGGGTTTCTGCTACCATAGGCTTACCTCCTACCCAGAGCAAGGGAGAATGATGGGTTCTACAGCCTGCAGTCATAAAGCCACCTCCAAGGGCCAGAGTTGTTCTGTCAGGGAAAGGGAAGTCAGACACCAACATAGTTTGAAAAGTGTAAGGTTCGACGATGAGCAGCTGGGCCTAAGGTGCCTCCCATCCTTGTCCCCCAGGAAGAGTGTGTTTCCAGTTAGTACCTGCCAGTATGGGCCAAGGATTCCAGGTGCCCCAGCCCGCCATAAACACTGTCCAAGGCACTGTCATCTTTGGGGAGGTGTCTTGCCTGGTCGACAGTAAAATCCTTCTTTAGCCTACCCTTTAGTAGGAAAACATGTCTCCAAGTAAAAATTCAGTCCATGGAGAGAAAATGATTTTCTCATTAGCACATCCAAGATATTTAATGTTCCCCAATACATATATATATATTTTTTTTTTTCTAATAAAAGCATAGTGTAATGGCAAAAAAAAAAGAAATTTAAAACGGCATGGAAAAATGCTGAACATTAGGAATAATTAAAGATATGCAAATCCAAATTACAAAAACCTATCCGCTCACACCAGTCAGAATGGCCATCAGCAAGAATTCTGCAAAAAGTAAATGCTGAAGGGGTTTTAGAGAAATGCCTACCCTTGGTCCAAAGTGGGACATGGTAAGAGCCAGTAATGAAAACAAAAATGAGGTGCCTTGTAAAGGTAAATACTGAGCTACCATTCAATCAAGCATACCCACTGCTGGGCCTATCGCCTGAGGGGATGAGAATCAAAAAAACACAGGCTGGGCTTCACTGGTGGCGCAGTGGTTGAGAGCCTGCCTGCCAATGCAGGGGACACGCGTTCATGCTCCGGGTTGGGAAGACCCCACGTGCCGCGGAGCGGCTTGTCCCGTGAGCTAGGGCTGCTGGGCCTGCGCGTCCGGAGCCTGTGCTCTGCATTGGGAGGGTCCACCGCAGTGAGAGGCCCACGTACCGCAAAAAAAACAAAAAAAACAAAAAAAACCCCACAGGCTGGCAATCCTCCACTCCAGCAATATTTACCATAGCCAACACTTGGAAGCTACGAAAGTGTCCATCATCAGAGGAATGCACAAAGAAGAAGTGGTCCATGTACACAATGGAATATGACTCCAATAAAAATATATATATAAATACAATTTATAAAACAAACCTAAGTAAGGAGACATCAGCTTTTGGGGGCACATTCCACTCTAATATATAACCGAGGAACACCACTGCCCGGATGGTCTGTTTCCCTAGTTCCCTGGTTGGGAAAAGCAGAAATGCTGCCGCCCTCTGGCCGTTACCTGCAACAGCAGCTTTAAGACCTGTGCTAAGGGTCACTTCATATGCAGCAGTACTGGTGGGCTGTAAATGAAACCTGCCCTCAAAACGTCTTGAGGGAGGTAATGGCCAAAATATTTCTAAATGTCACACACACTTCACGAAGACAATTTGAAGAGGTAAGCTGTACTCACAGTTGAAGAAAAGAAGGACATGCCAGAAAGCTCAATTTCAAGGGATTATGAGACGCATGCAAATCCAGCCACAAAGTGGTATCGGCTCACACTAGTCAGAACACACATCAGCAAAAAAACTACAAACAAAAAATGCTGAAGGTGTTGTGGAGAAGTGCATACCCTCAACTTTAAGCGGGACGTAACCTGGAAAGAGCCACTAATGAGAACAGACTGGAGGTGCCTCTACAAGGTAAACATTCCGCTACCATATGATCCAGCAGGCCCACTCCTGGGCCTATAACCTAAGAAGACAGAATTGGAAAGACACAGGCAGGCAAATGTGCATTGCCGCAGCATTACAATAGCCATGACGTGGAAGCAACCAAAAAGTCCATCAACAGATGAGTGGACAAAGAAGAGCTGGTACATGTACAGAGAGAATATTAGCCAAGGAAGAAAAGGACACCATGCCATTTGCAGCACCGTAGATGAGTCTAGAGGTGATCACGTGACTTGTAGTAAGTCAGAAAGAGAAAGACACGTATCGTAGGATATCACTTATAGATGTTACCTAAAAATTGATACCAGTGAAGATATTTCCACAGAGAAGGGCAATCCCAGATTCATTAAACAAACTTATGGATCACCAACGGAAAGGTGTGAGGATTGGATACATTACGAGATTGGGGTGAACAGACATATACAAACACAGGTGAAATATATAATCACCAAAGACCTACAGAATACCAAGAGAAGACTACTCAACATTCTGTCATAACGTACATGGGAAAAGGATCCCAGCAAGAACAGACATATGTATATGTGTAAAAGAACCACATCTTGCACACCTGCAACAAGCCAAACATTGTAATCAAACATGCTGTGATTAAAAAAATAAAAAAATTAAATTAAGAAAACGAACAAGAAGTAGTGAGACAAACTTAAGGGGCCTTCTCCTGGCACATTCCATTCTAAATTACAACCTAGAACACGACTTCCATTGAGGCTCTGCTGCCCTAGTAACCAGATTTGGTAAGGGAGAACTGCTGCCCCCTTGTGGCCGTTTCACACAACAGCACCTTTAATCCCAGCGCTAATGGTCAGTTGATATTCAAAATCATTGCAGGCCTGTAAATGACACCTGCCCTGAAAACAAATCCTGGGGTCATATATCGACCAAAAAATTCAAAAGACGTCCATATTTCAAAACGACACTTTCAAGAGGCATATTTTGTTCTGCATATTTGTTCTGCACATTAGGGTTCTGCTTCTTTTTCTTTCTTTCTTTCTTTGTTAAAAAAAAAAAAACGGGAATGGAAAAAGGCAACCCTCAGAATGGGAGAAAATATTTGCAAACGAATCCACGGACAAAGGTTTAATCTCCAATATATATAACAGCTCATGCAGCTTAATATTAAAAAAAAACAAACAACCCAATACAAAAATGGGCAGAAGATCTAAATAGACGTTTCTTCAAAGAAGACACAGAGATGGCCAAGACGCACATGAAAAGCTGCTCAACATCACTCATCATTAGAGAAATGCACATCAAAACTACAGTGAGGTATCACCTCACACCTGTTAGAATGGGCATCATCAGAAAATGTACAAACAACAAATGCTGGGGAGGGTGTGGACCAAAGGAACCCTCTTCCACTATTGGTGGGAATGTAAATTGATACAGTCACTATGGAGAACAGCATGGAGGTTCCTTAAAAAACTAAAAATAGAATTACCATAGGATCCAGCAATCCCACTTCTGGGCATATAGCCAGAGAAAACCATAAATGAAAAAGACACATTCACCACAATGTTCATTGCAGCACTATTTACAATAGCCAGGTAATGGAAGCAACCTAAATGCCCACAGACAGACGAACGGATAATGATGTGGTCCATCTATGAAACGGAATATTACTCAGCCATAAAAAGGAACGAAACTGGGTCATCTGTGGAGACGTCGACGGATCTAGAGACTGTCATACAGAGTGAAGTAAGTCAGAAGGAGAAAAACAAATATTGTATATTAATGCATATATGTGGAACCTAGAAAAATGGTACAGATGACCCGGTTTGCAGGGCAGAAATAGAGACACAGAGGTAGAGAACAAACGTATGGACACCAAGAGGGGGGAAGCCATGGGTTGTTGGTGGTGGGATGAGTCGGGAGATTGGGATTGTCCTGTATACATGTATATGCATAAAATAGATAACTAATAATAATCCTGCTGAATAAAAAAATAAACTTAAATTTCAAAATTTTAAAAAATAAATAAAATTTTAAAATAAAACGGAAAAAAGTTCTTCCCTTCACACAGATGTATTTATAGGAATGAATTATTTCCATGCTTATATCTATAAATACATAGAAGAGGAATAAAATCTAACTTGAAGCAAAAAAGAAAAAAAAAAAAAACCAGAACCCACCAGTTATACACAGGAAAACCCTATCAGGGCACTGGCTCCAGCGGCAAACAATTCTGAAGTTGGTCAGGGGTGGGGAATCATCTCCCATGCAGCCAGCAGCCCCCCCACCCCCGCAAGGAGCGTCGTCATTGCAAAGCTGGGGGACCGTGCCGAGGCGTCTGTGAGTCAACGTGAGCCGAGCCCCAGGCCAGCTGCTGCTGAACTGTTCCCACCCTTCCCAGGTAAAACACCTGAATATGTCCAAGGACTTGAAAGCCCAGAGGAAGGGCCGTGGAGCCACAGCAGCGACAGCACGCAGGCCGACTTGGTGCCTGCAGGCCAGCCAGGATGGTCCTGGCCCCGGGCGCTCTTCTGGAAGCTTTCCATTTCCCTGCCTGAGATACTCCTCCTGTCCCAGCCCCCACTGCTTTTTTCCTTCCTCACCTCTGCCCGGGGAGAAATTCCAACGGAAGGTATGGGTGACACATCCTCTTCTTTAGCAGGTGGCAGCCCGGCAACTCCTGCAGAAAGTCCAGCAGAGCCCCACTCACACCGGGCCACCCACAGAGCCGTGGCCCCTCACTCCCTCCCACCAGCACAGCCCCGAGACTGCTGACGGGGCAGAGAATATGGCGTCAGGCACAGCTGCAGGGGCTCTTGCTGCCTGGAGCCGTGTTTATATGGACCTCAACCCAGGCACACCTGGGGAGGGCTGGCCGGCAGGGTCAGGCTGCCCAGGTCAGCCCATCCTCACCCCTCAGGGACTCACATTGCAGAAAATGGACCTCGCTGAACCGGCCAGGTCCAAGGAACAGGTGTGGGCTCCTGAGAGTCTGGATAGACAAGGGGCTGCAGCTCCGGCTTGTTTTCTAATCCTTTTATCTGGCCCATGAGTGGGAGACAACTTCAAGAAGACCCTCTCCTAATGAGAGGAACCCAGGAGTCAGGGAGAGGAGGGGTGATGGGTGGAGACAGAGGCCTGGTGCCCCGGCTGCGGTGGAAGCCTCTGGAAGACCAGGCAGAGGGAGGCCGCACAGAGTGATGCCCAGGGTCACAGACCTGTCGGAGCTGCTGTTTGTTAGCTCAAGTCCTGCTCTGAGGTGCTCTGTGTCAGCTCTGAGTGACAGGTGATCTGGGCTGCTCTGCAATGAGGGCTACGTGCACGGTACCTGTGTGCCCAGCCCTGCCGGGGTACCTGCCCAGGGCAGCTCCGTATCCTGGGAGGGGCCTGACCACGAGAGCGCCATGGGCTGCTGGGGAGGGGGGCCTGCCCAGGTGAGCTCCATATCCTGGGATTGCCCTGACCACGAGAGCCCCGTGGGCTGCTGGGGACCTGGTAAACGATGTCGGGACAGTCAGTGAAGCCACCGAGGATATACATCCGGTAGTTCCTAATTCCTACACCCTGCTGGTCATTCTACCATCCACCAGGACACGGTATTCTGTATGAGACTTCAGTGATGCCTTCTTCTGGATTCCATTGGTCCCCGAAAGGCTCTGCTGCCCTAGTAACCAGATTTGGGAATGGAGAAATGCTGCCGCCTTGTGGCCGTTTGCCACAACAGCAGCTTTAAACCCAGTGCTCATGGTCACTAAATATTCACACTCATTGCAGCCTGTAAATGGCACCTGCCCTGAAAAACAATCCTGGGGTCGAAAATGGACCCAAAACTTCTAAAGAGGGCAACCATGCAAGAGGACAATTTCAAGAGGTTAATTGTACTCTCCGTTTTTTTCTGTTTTTCTGTACCAGAAATTTAAAACGGCCCCTCCGCCACGCCCCGGTACCCGAGGCCTCCGTTGCCCTGCCTGGGCGGGCGGCGGGGCGCTGCCGGGGCGGGCTGGCCGCGGGGATGGCGGTAAGGCGCAAGGACAAGCGAAGCTGGGCCTCAAGAGGCAGCCCGCGGTCCCCGCCCCCGTCTACGGCCATACCACCCTGAACGCGCCCGATCTCGTCTGATCTCGGAAGCTAAGCAGGGTCGGGCCTGGTTAGTACTTGGATGGGAGACCGCCTGGGAATACCGGGTGCTGTAGGCTTTTGGCCTCCCGCTGCGGCTCCGCCTTCTCCTTTAGTCGCCCGCGGCGGTGGCCGCCAGCTCCGCCCCTCGCCAGGCACCGCTACAGGCCCCACCTCCTCCGCCCCCCCCCCACGACCACCACCACAGAGCGCCAGAGGGGCCGCTCCATGCGGCCCGAAGGCGGCCCTGGAAGGCAGCGGCACACCCGACGCTCCGGGGGTGGCTGGCCCGGACCCAGACTCCGCCGCGGGCCCGGGTGCCGTCCGTGCGGCCCGCGAGCCCCTCCACCTGCACCTGGCCGGCCCCACCGGCGCCCAGCCCCGGCGCCGCCACCTGTCCGCCGGTGTGGCTCTCCGCAGCTCTCTCCGGATAAAGCTGGATAAAGGTCTGGATGGGAAGGAGGGGCAGTGATTCAGCCTATTGCTCTTAGTGCCCCTCCCCCACACTCAGGAGCCCTTTGTGACAAGGCCACAGCTCTGTGATGCAGGCCTGGGGCCTGCCATCAAGTGAACTCCCAGGGCTCTGTTGCCTGAGGGCGGCAATGCAGTTCAGAAGACGGAGAATCTCTTTTCTTTGAAAAACACTGTTGCTATCTGGCTGAGATCCAGCCCAACTTCCTGGGTGATTGATATCATCCTTGGCTTCCTGTGTGGACTGGGGCTCTTCCTCGTGTTACTCCCCTGCTTCCAGAGTAATCCATTCTTAGCACCACCTAGGAAACCTAGAAACATCAGGAAGCATCAAGTAGAGCTGAAGGGGAGGAGCAGGAGTAGGAAGAAAAGTCGATCTTTGAAAGCTTGCAGAGATTGCCTGGAAGAACTGGAGGGGACTCACAACCTGGCTTCACCTCTGCGGAGCTGCCTGGGGAGGCTTCCTGGCAAGGGCAACTTTCATCAGCTCTCATGGCAAGACCCTCCTGGTGAGATGTGCAAAGCAGTGCCTGCTGGAGCCTGTGGAGGATACTGCTTGAAGGGTTGGGAACCCTGCAGGAACACCTCCTGTAGGGTTTCCTTCCTGGTTCAAGACACTCGAGAGGTGCTGGAAGCACATATTACAAGGTTTTGGGTAAAGCACGGGTGGACCCTACCCCTCAAGGTCCTCAAGCCCATCAATCTCTTGAAGTCGACAAAGTTCCAACCCTCCACCACCCTGCGGTTAGCCTCGTCCCCTTCAGCCACCTGTGTATCTGGGTCCCACTCAACAGTCACGTTTGCCGAGTTCCCGGAGAAACCTCCTCAGGCTCATTCAGGAGAGAAGGTGAGAACAGAAGAGTCCGTTTCTGCCCTGAAGAGGCCTCTCCTCGTCCCCTCCACTGTGTGTAAGGAAATCCAGAGTGCCCTGGGAGCGATTCCACCTGGTGACTACCATGGGCCCTCAAAGGCTTCTCTGACTGCACAGCAGGGCAGGCCACCTTCTCAGTCCCTCACACTCAGCCTTGTGGGCAGAACCTGGAAGAGTGAGACTGTGGAATGGGTCAAGAGGGACAGCCTAGAGCCAGGTGCAAGTTCAGCAATGGTCAGGAACGAGCCAAGAGAGGAGAGTGGTGGTCAGGCCTCAGGAGACCCCTGCCATAGGGTAACAGTGATGGAGGTGAACTTAGGATCCCAATCTTTGAGAGGTGAAGAGGCCAGGGAGGCTGTGGAGGCCAAGGAGTCTCCTGCTCTTCAACCACAGTCTAGTGTTATCTTGGAAACCAAAGTGTTGACAAAATCCCAAACCACAGATGTACCTATGAGGAGTTTAGAGGTGCCAGGGGCCAGTAAAAGTTTCCTACTACCTAGAATGTCTGTTTTCCAACATCTAGGTGAGCCATGCCTTAACATGGAGGTTGCTAGTGAGTTTAACTCCAAAGTAAAGGTACAGTCAGACAACCAGCTTCAGGACTTTCCCAAACACAGGTTCCTTGCTGCAGACAACTTGGCTTCTCAGGTGCCTCAGTGCCATCCCCAGAGAGTCCCCACCAGAGACATGTTAGCTTCCCAGGAGCCAAGTGGCCTTATGGAAGGCCAAAGGAGCAACCTAGGGCAGCAGGAGCCCCAAACTTCAAAACTCCAAGACTCATGGAAGAGCCAGAGCAAGATGATTGCCCCTACTTACAAAAGAGAGGACCGTAGGAGGCATAAACCAGGAGAGCACGAAGAGAGGTTTAAAGAATGAGGGACCCCTCAAGCTGGAAGTATGAGCCGCCCTGCCCAGGTCAGGGGAATAACAGACTCTATTGGGAGCAGATGTCTCCTGCTCATGCCAGAGAAGAAATATAGCCCTCCAGAAAGCCTCTTCAGAAAAAGGATGAGGCTATTTTTAAAGTGGATTTTCCCCAATAAAAAAGTCAATGGTCGAGATGCTCTGCAAAGAAAAAAAAAAACCCATATCAGCCACTGCCCAGAGTCACGGATCAGTCAAAAGCAGATCAATCTTGAAGAGTGAGACTGCTGAGGGTCAGGCACTCATGACAGCTGTTGGACAGATCGTAGAAGAAAAAAGAGCAATTCACCATGGACTTCATGCCACAGAGTTAAATGAGCACAGAGTGGAATTCCAAGTCCCAGTATGTGGGGGTTTCTGCTACCATAGGCTTACCTCCTACCCAGAGCAAGGGAGAATGATGGGTTCTACAGCCTGCAGTCATAAAGCCACCTCCAAGGGCCAGAGTTGTTCTGTCAGGGAAAGGGAAGTCAGACACCAACATAGTTTGAAAAGTGTAAGGTTCGACGATGAGCAGCTGGGCCTAAGGTGCCTCCCATCCTTGTCCCCCAGGAAGAGTGTGTTTCCAGTTAGTACCTGCCAGTATGGGCCAAGGATTCCAGGTGCCCCAGCCCGCCATAAACACTGTCCAAGGCACTGTCATCTTTGGGGAGGTGTCTTGCCTGGTCGACAGTAAAATCCTTCTTTAGCCTACCCTTTAGTAGGAAAACATGTCTCCAAGTAAAAATTCAGTCCATGGAGAGAAAATGATTTTCTCATTAGCACATCCAAGATATTTAATGTTCCCCAATACATATATATATATATTTTTTTTTCTAATAAAAGCATAGTGTAATGGCAAAAAAAAAAGAAATTTAAAACGGCATGGAAAAATGCTGAACATTAGGAATAATTAAAGATATGCAAATCCAAATTACAAAAACCTATCCGCTCACACCAGTCAGAATGGCCATCAGCAAGAATTCTGCAAAAAGTAAATGCTGAAGGGGTTTTAGAGAAATGCCTACCCTTGGTCCAAAGTGGGACATGGTAAGAGCCAGTAATGAAAACAAAAATGAGGTGCCTTGTAAAGGTAAATACTGAGCTACCATTCAATCAAGCATACCCACTGCTGGGCCTATCGCCTGAGGGGATGAGAATCAAAAAAACACAGGCTGGGCTTCACTGGTGGCGCAGTGGTTGAGAGCCTGCCTGCCAATGCAGGGGACACGCGTTCATGCTCCGGGTTGGGAAGACCCCACGTGCCGCGGAGCGGCTTGTCCCGTGAGCTAGGGCTGCTGGGCCTGCGCGTCCGGAGCCTGTGCTCTGCATTGGGAGGGTCCACCGCAGTGAGAGGCCCACGTACCGCAAAAAAAACAAAAAAAACAAAAAAAACCCCACAGGCTGGCAATCCTCCACTCCAGCAATATTTACCATAGCCAACACTTGGAAGCTACGAAAGTGTCCATCATCAGAGGAATGCACAAAGAAGAAGTGGTCCATGTACACAATGGAATATGACTCCAATAAAAATATATATATAAATACAATTTATAAAACAAACCTAAGTAAGGAGACATCAGCTTTTGGGGGCACATTCCACTCTAATATATAACCGAGGAACACCACTGCCCGGATGGTCTGTTTCCCTAGTTCCCTGGTTGGGAAAAGCAGAAATGCTGCCGCCCTCTGGCCGTTACCTGCAACAGCAGCTTTAAGACCTGTGCTAAGGGTCACTTCATATGCAGCAGTACTGGTGGGCTGTAAATGAAACCTGCCCTCAAAACGTCTTGAGGGAGGTAATGGCCAAAATATTTCTAAATGTCACACACACTTCACGAAGACAATTTGAAGAGGTAAGCTGTACTCACAGTTGAAGAAAAGAAGGACATGCCAGAAAGCTCAATTTCAAGGGATTATGAGACGCATGCAAATCCAGCCACAAAGTGGTATCGGCTCACACTAGTCAGAACACACATCAGCAAAAAAACTACAAACAAAAAATGCTGAAGGTGTTGTGGAGAAGTGCATACCCTCAACTTTAAGCGGGACGTAACCTGGAAAGAGCCACTAATGAGAACAGACTGGAGGTGCCTCTACAAGGTAAACATTCCGCTACCATATGATCCAGCAGGCCCACTCCTGGGCCTATAACCTAAGAAGACAGAATTGGAAAGACACAGGCAGGCAAATGTGCATTGCCGCAGCATTACAATAGCCATGACGTGGAAGCAACCAAAAAGTCCATCAACAGATGAGTGGACAAAGAAGAGCTGGTACATGTACAGAGAGAATATTAGCCAAGGAAGAAAAGGACACCATGCCATTTGCAGCACCGTAGATGAGTCTAGAGGTGATCACGTGACTTGTAGTAAGTCAGAAAGAGAAAGACACGTATCGTAGGATATCACTTATAGATGTTACCTAAAAATTGATACCAGTGAAGATATTTCCACAGAGAAGGGCAATCCCAGATTCATTAAACAAACTTATGGATCACCAACGGAAAGGTGTGAGGATTGGATACATTACGAGATTGGGGTGAACAGACATATACAAACACAGGTGAAATATATAATCACCAAAGACCTACAGAATACCAAGAGAAGACTACTCAACATTCTGTCATAACGTACATGGGAAAAGGATCCCAGCAAGAACAGACATATGTATATGTGTAAAAGAACCACATCTTGCACACCTGCAACAAGCCAAACATTGTAATCAAACATGCTGTGATTAAAAAAATAAAAAAATTAAATTAAGAAAACGAACAAGAAGTAGTGAGACAAACTTAAGGGGCCTTCTCCTGGCACATTCCATTCTAAATTACAACCTAGAACACGACTTCCATTGAGGCTCTGCTGCCCTAGTAACCAGATTTGGTAAGGGAGAACTGCTGCCCCCTTGTGGCCGTTTCACACAACAGCACCTTTAATCCCAGCGCTAATGGTCAGTTGATATTCAAAATCATTGCAGGCCTGTAAATGACACCTGCCCTGAAAACAAATCCTGGGGTCATATATCGACCAAAAAATTCAAAAGACGTCCATATTTCAAAACGACACTTTCAAGAGGCATATTTTGTTCTGCATATTTGTTCTGCACATTAGGGTTCTGCTTCTTTTTCTTTCTTTCTTTCTTTGTTAAAAAAAAAAAAACGGGAATGGAAAAAGGCAACCCTCAGAATGGGAGAAAATATTTGCAAACGAATCCACGGACAAAGGTTTAATCTCCAATATATATAACAGCTCATGCAGCTTAATATTAAAAAAAAACAAACAACCCAATACAAAAATGGGCAGAAGATCTAAATAGACGTTTCTTCAAAGAAGACACAGAGATGGCCAAGACGCACATGAAAAGCTGCTCAACATCACTCATCATTAGAGAAATGCACATCAAAACTACAGTGAGGTATCACCTCACACCTGTTAGAATGGGCATCATCAGAAAATGTACAAACAACAAATGCTGGGGAGGGTGTGGACCAAAGGAACCCTCTTCCACTATTGGTGGGAATGTAAATTGATACAGTCACTATGGAGAACAGCATGGAGGTTCCTTAAAAAACTAAAAATAGAATTACCATAGGATCCAGCAATCCCACTTCTGGGCATATAGCCAGAGAAAACCATAAATGAAAAAGACACATTCACCACAATGTTCATTGCAGCACTATTTACAATAGCCAGGTAATGGAAGCAACCTAAATGCCCACAGACAGACGAACGGATAATGATGTGGTCCATCTATGAAACGGAATATTACTCAGCCATAAAAAGGAACGAAACTGGGTCATCTGTGGAGACGTCGACGGATCTAGAGACTGTCATACAGAGTGAAGTAAGTCAGAAGGAGAAAAACAAATATTGTATATTAATGCATATATGTGGAACCTAGAAAAATGGTACAGATGACCCGGTTTGCAGGGCAGAAATAGAGACACAGAGGTAGAGAACAAACGTATGGACACCAAGAGGGGGGAAGCCATGGGTTGTTGGTGGTGGGATGAGTCGGGAGATTGGGATTGTCCTGTATACATGTATATGCATAAAATAGATAACTAATAATAATCCTGCTGAATAAAAAAATAAACTTAAATTTCAAAATTTTAAAAAATAAATAAAATTTTAAAATAAAACGGAAAAAAGTTCTTCCCTTCACACAGATGTATTTATAGGAATGAATTATTTCCATGCTTATATCTATAAATACATAGAAGAGGAATAAAATCTAACTTGAAGCAAAAAAGAAAAAAAAAAAAAACCAGAACCCACCAGTTATACACAGGAAAACCCTATCAGGGCACTGGCTCCAGCGGCAAACAATTCTGAAGTTGGTCAGGGGTGGGGAATCATCTCCCATGCAGCCAGCAGCCCCCCCACCCCCGCAAGGAGCGTCGTCATTGCAAAGCTGGGGGACCGTGCCGAGGCGTCTGTGAGTCAACGTGAGCCGAGCCCCAGGCCAGCTGCTGCTGAACTGTTCCCACCCTTCCCAGGTAAAACACCTGAATATGTCCAAGGACTTGAAAGCCCAGAGGAAGGGCCGTGGAGCCACAGCAGCGACAGCACGCAGGCCGACTTGGTGCCTGCAGGCCAGCCAGGATGGTCCTGGCCCCGGGCGCTCTTCTGGAAGCTTTCCATTTCCCTGCCTGAGATACTCCTCCTGTCCCAGCCCCCACTGCTTTTTTCCTTCCTCACCTCTGCCCGGGGAGAAATTCCAACGGAAGGTATGGGTGACACATCCTCTTCTTTAGCAGGTGGCAGCCCGGCAACTCCTGCAGAAAGTCCAGCAGAGCCCCACTCACACCGGGCCACCCACAGAGCCGTGGCCCCTCACTCCCTCCCACCAGCACAGCCCCGAGACTGCTGACGGGGCAGAGAATATGGCGTCAGGCACAGCTGCAGGGGCTCTTGCTGCCTGGAGCCGTGTTTATATGGACCTCAACCCAGGCACACCTGGGGAGGGCTGGCCGGCAGGGTCAGGCTGCCCAGGTCAGCCCATCCTCACCCCTCAGGGACTCACATTGCAGAAAATGGACCTCGCTGAACCGGCCAGGTCCAAGGAACAGGTGTGGGCTCCTGAGAGTCTGGATAGACAAGGGGCTGCAGCTCCGGCTTGTTTTCTAATCCTTTTATCTGGCCCATGAGTGGGAGACAACTTCAAGAAGACCCTCTCCTAATGAGAGGAACCCAGGAGTCAGGGAGAGGAGGGGTGATGGGTGGAGACAGAGGCCTGGTGCCCCGGCTGCGGTGGAAGCCTCTGGAAGACCAGGCAGAGGGAGGCCGCACAGAGTGATGCCCAGGGTCACAGACCTGTCGGAGCTGCTGTTTGTTAGCTCAAGTCCTGCTCTGAGGTGCTCTGTGTCAGCTCTGAGTGACAGGTGATCTGGGCTGCTCTGCAATGAGGGCTACGTGCACGGTACCTGTGTGCCCAGCCCTGCCGGGGTACCTGCCCAGGGCAGCTCCGTATCCTGGGAGGGGCCTGACCACGAGAGCGCCATGGGCTGCTGGGGAGGGGGGCCTGCCCAGGTGAGCTCCATATCCTGGGATTGCCCTGACCACGAGAGCCCCGTGGGCTGCTGGGGACCTGGTAAACGATGTCGGGACAGTCAGTGAAGCCACCGAGGATATACATCCGGTAGTTCCTAATTCCTACACCCTGCTGGTCATTCTACCATCCACCAGGACACGGTATTCTGTATGAGACTTCAGTGATGCCTTCTTCTGGATTCCATTGGTCCCCGAAAGGCTCTGCTGCCCTAGTAACCAGATTTGGGAATGGAGAAATGCTGCCGCCTTGTGGCCGTTTGCCACAACAGCAGCTTTAAACCCAGTGCTCATGGTCACTAAATATTCACACTCATTGCAGCCTGTAAATGGCACCTGCCCTGAAAAACAATCCTGGGGTCGAAAATGGACCCAAAACTTCTAAAGAGGGCAACCATGCAAGAGGACAATTTCAAGAGGTTAATTGTACTCTCCGTTTTTTTCTGTTTTTCTGTACCAGAAATTTAAAACGGCCCCTCCGCCACGCCCCGGTACCCGAGGCCTCCGTTGCCCTGCCTGGGCGGGCGGCGGGGCGCTGCCGGGGCGGGCTGGCCGCGGGGATGGCGGTAAGGCGCAAGGACAAGCGAAGCTGGGCCTCAAGAGGCAGCCCGCGGTCCCCGCCCCCGTCTACGGCCATACCACCCTGAACGCGCCCGATCTCGTCTGATCTCGGAAGCTAAGCAGGGTCGGGCCTGGTTAGTACTTGGATGGGAGACCGCCTGGGAATACCGGGTGCTGTAGGCTTTTGGCCTCCCGCTGCGGCTCCGCCTTCTCCTTTAGTCGCCCGCGGCGGTGGCCGCCAGCTCCGCCCCTCGCCAGGCACCGCTACAGGCCCCACCTCCTCCGCCCCCCCCCCACGACCACCACCACAGAGCGCCAGAGGGGCCGCTCCATGCGGCCCGAAGGCGGCCCTGGAAGGCAGCGGCACACCCGACGCTCCGGGGGTGGCTGGCCCGGACCCAGACTCCGCCGCGGGCCCGGGTGCCGTCCGTGCGGCCCGCGAGCCCCTCCACCTGCACCTGGCCGGCCCCACCGGCGCCCAGCCCCGGCGCCGCCACCTGTCCGCCGGTGTGGCTCTCCGCAGCTCTCTCCGGATAAAGCTGGATAAAGGTCTGGATGGGAAGGAGGGGCAGTGATTCAGCCTATTGCTCTTAGTGCCCCTCCCCCACACTCAGGAGCCCTTTGTGACAAGGCCACAGCTCTGTGATGCAGGCCTGGGGCCTGCCATCAAGTGAACTCCCAGGGCTCTGTTGCCTGAGGGCGGCAATGCAGTTCAGAAGACGGAGAATCTCTTTTCTTTGAAAAACACTGTTGCTATCTGGCTGAGATCCAGCCCAACTTCCTGGGTGATTGATATCATCCTTGGCTTCCTGTGTGGACTGGGGCTCTTCCTCGTGTTACTCCCCTGCTTCCAGAGTAATCCATTCTTAGCACCACCTAGGAAACCTAGAAACATCAGGAAGCATCAAGTAGAGCTGAAGGGGAGGAGCAGGAGTAGGAAGAAAAGTCGATCTTTGAAAGCTTGCAGAGATTGCCTGGAAGAACTGGAGGGGACTCACAACCTGGCTTCACCTCTGCGGAGCTGCCTGGGGAGGCTTCCTGGCAAGGGCAACTTTCATCAGCTCTCATGGCAAGACCCTCCTGGTGAGATGTGCAAAGCAGTGCCTGCTGGAGCCTGTGGAGGATACTGCTTGAAGGGTTGGGAACCCTGCAGGAACACCTCCTGTAGGGTTTCCTTCCTGGTTCAAGACACTCGAGAGGTGCTGGAAGCACATATTACAAGGTTTTGGGTAAAGCACGGGTGGACCCTACCCCTCAAGGTCCTCAAGCCCATCAATCTCTTGAAGTCGACAAAGTTCCAACCCTCCACCACCCTGCGGTTAGCCTCGTCCCCTTCAGCCACCTGTGTATCTGGGTCCCACTCAACAGTCACGTTTGCCGAGTTCCCGGAGAAACCTCCTCAGGCTCATTCAGGAGAGAAGGTGAGAACAGAAGAGTCCGTTTCTGCCCTGAAGAGGCCTCTCCTCGTCCCCTCCACTGTGTGTAAGGAAATCCAGAGTGCCCTGGGAGCGATTCCACCTGGTGACTACCATGGGCCCTCAAAGGCTTCTCTGACTGCACAGCAGGGCAGGCCACCTTCTCAGTCCCTCACACTCAGCCTTGTGGGCAGAACCTGGAAGAGTGAGACTGTGGAATGGGTCAAGAGGGACAGCCTAGAGCCAGGTGCAAGTTCAGCAATGGTCAGGAACGAGCCAAGAGAGGAGAGTGGTGGTCAGGCCTCAGGAGACCCCTGCCATAGGGTAACAGTGATGGAGGTGAACTTAGGATCCCAATCTTTGAGAGGTGAAGAGGCCAGGGAGGCTGTGGAGGCCAAGGAGTCTCCTGCTCTTCAACCACAGTCTAGTGTTATCTTGGAAACCAAAGTGTTGACAAAATCCCAAACCACAGATGTACCTATGAGGAGTTTAGAGGTGCCAGGGGCCAGTAAAAGTTTCCTACTACCTAGAATGTCTGTTTTCCAACATCTAGGTGAGCCATGCCTTAACATGGAGGTTGCTAGTGAGTTTAACTCCAAAGTAAAGGTACAGTCAGACAACCAGCTTCAGGACTTTCCCAAACACAGGTTCCTTGCTGCAGACAACTTGGCTTCTCAGGTGCCTCAGTGCCATCCCCAGAGAGTCCCCACCAGAGACATGTTAGCTTCCCAGGAGCCAAGTGGCCTTATGGAAGGCCAAAGGAGCAACCTAGGGCAGCAGGAGCCCAAAACTTCAAAACTCCAAGACTCATGGAAGAGCCAGAGCAAGATGATTGCCCCTACTTACAAAAGAGAGGACCGTAGGAGGCATAAACCAGGAGAGCACGAAGAGAGGTTTAAAGAATGAGGGACCCCTCAAGCTGGAAGTATGAGCCGCCCTGCCCAGGTCAGGGGAATAACAGACTCTATTGGGAGCAGATGTCTCCTGCTCATGCCAGAGAAGAAATATAGCCCTCCAGAAAGCCTCTTCAGAAAAAGGATGAGGCTATTTTTAAAGTGGATTTTCCCCAATAAAAAAGTCAATGGTCGAGATGCTCTGCAAAGAAAAAAAAAAACCCATATCAGCCACTGCCCAGAGTCACGGATCAGTCAAAAGCAGATCAATCTTGAAGAGTGAGACTGCTGAGGGTCAGGCACTCATGACAGCTGTTGGACAGATCGTAGAAGAAAAAAGAGCAATTCACCATGGACTTCATGCCACAGAGTTAAATGAGCACAGAGTGGAATTCCAAGTCCCAGTATGTGGGGGTTTCTGCTACCATAGGCTTACCTCCTACCCAGAGCAAGGGAGAATGATGGGTTCTACAGCCTGCAGTCATAAAGCCACCTCCAAGGGCCAGAGTTGTTCTGTCAGGGAAAGGGAAGTCAGACACCAACATAGTTTGAAAAGTGTAAGGTTCGACGATGAGCAGCTGGGCCTAAGGTGCCTCCCATCCTTGTCCCCCAGGAAGAGTGTGTTTCCAGTTAGTACCTGCCAGTATGGGCCAAGGATTCCAGGTGCCCCAGCCCGCCATAAACACTGTCCAAGGCACTGTCATCTTTGGGGAGGTGTCTTGCCTGGTCGACAGTAAAATCCTTCTTTAGCCTACCCTTTAGTAGGAAAACATGTCTCCAAGTAAAAATTCAGTCCATGGAGAGAAAATGATTTTCTCATTAGCACATCCAAGATATTTAATGTTCCCCAATACATATATATATATATTTTTTTTTCTAATAAAAGCATAGTGTAATGGCAAAAAAAAAAGAAATTTAAAACGGCATGGAAAAATGCTGAACATTAGGAATAATTAAAGATATGCAAATCCAAATTACAAAAACCTATCCGCTCACACCAGTCAGAATGGCCATCAGCAAGAATTCTGCAAAAAGTAAATGCTGAAGGGGTTTTAGAGAAATGCCTACCCTTGGTCCAAAGTGGGACATGGTAAGAGCCAGTAATGAAAACAAAAATGAGGTGCCTTGTAAAGGTAAATACTGAGCTACCATTCAATCAAGCATACCCACTGCTGGGCCTATCGCCTGAGGGGATGAGAATCAAAAAAACACAGGCTGGGCTTCACTGGTGGCGCAGTGGTTGAGAGCCTGCCTGCCAATGCAGGGGACACGCGTTCATGCTCCGGGTTGGGAAGACCCCACGTGCCGCGGAGCGGCTTGTCCCGTGAGCTAGGGCTGCTGGGCCTGCGCGTCCGGAGCCTGTGCTCTGCATTGGGAGGGTCCACCGCAGTGAGAGGCCCACGTACCGCAAAAAAAACAAAAAAAACAAAAAAAACCCCACAGGCTGGCAATCCTCCACTCCAGCAATATTTACCATAGCCAACACTTGGAAGCTACGAAAGTGTCCATCATCAGAGGAATGCACAAAGAAGAAGTGGTCCATGTACACAATGGAATATGACTCCAATAAAAATATATATATAAATACAATTTATAAAACAAACCTAAGTAAGGAGACATCAGCTTTTGGGGGCACATTCCACTCTAATATATAACCGAGGAACACCACTGCCCGGATGGTCTGTTTCCCTAGTTCCCTGGTTGGGAAAAGCAGAAATGCTGCCGCCCTCTGGCCGTTACCTGCAACAGCAGCTTTAAGACCTGTGCTAAGGGTCACTTCATATGCAGCAGTACTGGTGGGCTGTAAATGAAACCTGCCCTCAAAACGTCTTGAGGGAGGTAATGGCCAAAATATTTCTAAATGTCACACACACTTCACGAAGACAATTTGAAGAGGTAAGCTGTACTCACAGTTGAAGAAAAGAAGGACATGCCAGAAAGCTCAATTTCAAGGGATTATGAGACGCATGCAAATCCAGCCACAAAGTGGTATCGGCTCACACTAGTCAGAACACACATCAGCAAAAAAACTACAAACAAAAAATGCTGAAGGTGTTGTGGAGAAGTGCATACCCTCAACTTTAAGCGGGACGTAACCTGGAAAGAGCCACTAATGAGAACAGACTGGAGGTGCCTCTACAAGGTAAACATTCCGCTACCATATGATCCAGCAGGCCCACTCCTGGGCCTATAACCTAAGAAGACAGAATTGGAAAGACACAGGCAGGCAAATGTGCATTGCCGCAGCATTACAATAGCCATGACGTGGAAGCAACCAAAAAGTCCATCAACAGATGAGTGGACAAAGAAGAGCTGGTACATGTACAGAGAGAATATTAGCCAAGGAAGAAAAGGACACCATGCCATTTGCAGCACCGTAGATGAGTCTAGAGGTGATCACGTGACTTGTAGTAAGTCAGAAAGAGAAAGACACGTATCGTAGGATATCACTTATAGATGTTACCTAAAAATTGATACCAGTGAAGATATTTCCACAGAGAAGGGCAATCCCAGATTCATTAAACAAACTTATGGATCACCAACGGAAAGGTGTGAGGATTGGATACATTACGAGATTGGGGTGAACAGACATATACAAACACAGGTGAAATATATAATCACCAAAGACCTACAGAATACCAAGAGAAGACTACTCAACATTCTGTCATAACGTACATGGGAAAAGGATCCCAGCAAGAACAGACATATGTATATGTGTAAAAGAACCACATCTTGCACACCTGCAACAAGCCAAACATTGTAATCAAACATGCTGTGATTAAAAAAATAAAAAAATTAAATTAAGAAAACGAACAAGAAGTAGTGAGACAAACTTAAGGGGCCTTCTCCTGGCACATTCCATTCTAAATTACAACCTAGAACACGACTTCCATTGAGGCTCTGCTGCCCTAGTAACCAGATTTGGTAAGGGAGAACTGCTGCCCCCTTGTGGCCGTTTCACACAACAGCACCTTTAATCCCAGCGCTAATGGTCAGTTGATATTCAAAATCATTGCAGGCCTGTAAATGACACCTGCCCTGAAAACAAATCCTGGGGTCATATATCGACCAAAAAATTCAAAAGACGTCCATATTTCAAAACGACACTTTCAAGAGGCATATTTTGTTCTGCATATTTGTTCTGCACATTAGGGTTCTGCTTCTTTTTCTTTCTTTCTTTCTTTGTTAAAAAAAAAAAAACGGGAATGGAAAAAGGCAACCCTCAGAATGGGAGAAAATATTTGCAAACGAATCCACGGACAAAGGTTTAATCTCCAATATATATAACAGCTCATGCAGCTTAATATTAAAAAAAAACAAACAACCCAATACAAAAATGGGCAGAAGATCTAAATAGACGTTTCTTCAAAGAAGACACAGAGATGGCCAAGACGCACATGAAAAGCTGCTCAACATCACTCATCATTAGAGAAATGCACATCAAAACTACAGTGAGGTATCACCTCACACCTGTTAGAATGGGCATCATCAGAAAATGTACAAACAACAAATGCTGGGGAGGGTGTGGACCAAAGGAACCCTCTTCCACTATTGGTGGGAATGTAAATTGATACAGTCACTATGGAGAACAGCATGGAGGTTCCTTAAAAAACTAAAAATAGAATTACCATAGGATCCAGCAATCCCACTTCTGGGCATATAGCCAGAGAAAACCATAAATGAAAAAGACACATTCACCACAATGTTCATTGCAGCACTATTTACAATAGCCAGGTAATGGAAGCAACCTAAATGCCCACAGACAGACGAACGGATAATGATGTGGTCCATCTATGAAACGGAATATTACTCAGCCATAAAAAGGAACGAAACTGGGTCATCTGTGGAGACGTCGACGGATCTAGAGACTGTCATACAGAGTGAAGTAAGTCAGAAGGAGAAAAACAAATATTGTATATTAATGCATATATGTGGAACCTAGAAAAATGGTACAGATGACCCGGTTTGCAGGGCAGAAATAGAGACACAGAGGTAGAGAACAAACGTATGGACACCAAGAGGGGGGAAGCCATGGGTTGTTGGTGGTGGGATGAGTCGGGAGATTGGGATTGTCCTGTATACATGTATATGCATAAAATAGATAACTAATAATAATCCTGCTGAATAAAAAAATAAACTTAAATTTCAAAATTTTAAAAAATAAATAAAATTTTAAAATAAAACGGAAAAAAGTTCTTCCCTTCACACAGATGTATTTATAGGAATGAATTATTTCCATGCTTATATCTATAAATACATAGAAGAGGAATAAAATCTAACTTGAAGCAAAAAAGAAAAAAAAAAAAAACCAGAACCCACCAGTTATACACAGGAAAACCCTATCAGGGCACTGGCTCCAGCGGCAAACAATTCTGAAGTTGGTCAGGGGTGGGGAATCATCTCCCATGCAGCCAGCAGCCCCCCCACCCCCGCAAGGAGCGTCGTCATTGCAAAGCTGGGGGACCGTGCCGAGGCGTCTGTGAGTCAACGTGAGCCGAGCCCCAGGCCAGCTGCTGCTGAACTGTTCCCACCCTTCCCAGGTAAAACACCTGAATATGTCCAAGGACTTGAAAGCCCAGAGGAAGGGCCGTGGAGCCACAGCAGCGACAGCACGCAGGCCGACTTGGTGCCTGCAGGCCAGCCAGGATGGTCCTGGCCCCGGGCGCTCTTCTGGAAGCTTTCCATTTCCCTGCCTGAGATACTCCTCCTGTCCCAGCCCCCACTGCTTTTTTCCTTCCTCACCTCTGCCCGGGGAGAAATTCCAACGGAAGGTATGGGTGACACATCCTCTTCTTTAGCAGGTGGCAGCCCGGCAACTCCTGCAGAAAGTCCAGCAGAGCCCCACTCACACCGGGCCACCCACAGAGCCGTGGCCCCTCACTCCCTCCCACCAGCACAGCCCCGAGACTGCTGACGGGGCAGAGAATATGGCGTCAGGCACAGCTGCAGGGGCTCTTGCTGCCTGGAGCCGTGTTTATATGGACCTCAACCCAGGCACACCTGGGGAGGGCTGGCCGGCAGGGTCAGGCTGCCCAGGTCAGCCCATCCTCACCCCTCAGGGACTCACATTGCAGAAAATGGACCTCGCTGAACCGGCCAGGTCCAAGGAACAGGTGTGGGCTCCTGAGAGTCTGGATAGACAAGGGGCTGCAGCTCCGGCTTGTTTTCTAATCCTTTTATCTGGCCCATGAGTGGGAGACAACTTCAAGAAGACCCTCTCCTAATGAGAGGAACCCAGGAGTCAGGGAGAGGAGGGGTGATGGGTGGAGACAGAGGCCTGGTGCCCCGGCTGCGGTGGAAGCCTCTGGAAGACCAGGCAGAGGGAGGCCGCACAGAGTGATGCCCAGGGTCACAGACCTGTCGGAGCTGCTGTTTGTTAGCTCAAGTCCTGCTCTGAGGTGCTCTGTGTCAGCTCTGAGTGACAGGTGATCTGGGCTGCTCTGCAATGAGGGCTACGTGCACGGTACCTGTGTGCCCAGCCCTGCCGGGGTACCTGCCCAGGGCAGCTCCGTATCCTGGGAGGGGCCTGACCACGAGAGCGCCATGGGCTGCTGGGGAGGGGGGCCTGCCCAGGTGAGCTCCATATCCTGGGATTGCCCTGACCACGAGAGCCCCGTGGGCTGCTGGGGACCTGGTAAACGATGTCGGGACAGTCAGTGAAGCCACCGAGGATATACATCCGGTAGTTCCTAATTCCTACACCCTGCTGGTCATTCTACCATCCACCAGGACACGGTATTCTGTATGAGACTTCAGTGATGCCTTCTTCTGGATTCCATTGGTCCCCGAAAGGCTCTGCTGCCCTAGTAACCAGATTTGGGAATGGAGAAATGCTGCCGCCTTGTGGCCGTTTGCCACAACAGCAGCTTTAAACCCAGTGCTCATGGTCACTAAATATTCACACTCATTGCAGCCTGTAAATGGCACCTGCCCTGAAAAACAATCCTGGGGTCGAAAATGGACCCAAAACTTCTAAAGAGGGCAACCATGCAAGAGGACAATTTCAAGAGGTTAATTGTACTCTCCGTTTTTTTCTGTTTTTCTGTACCAGAAATTTAAAACGGCCCCTCCGCCACGCCCCGGTACCCGAGGCCTCCGTTGCCCTGCCTGGGCGGGCGGCGGGGCGCTGCCGGGGCGGGCTGGCCGCGGGGATGGCGGTAAGGCGCAAGGACAAGCGAAGCTGGGCCTCAAGAGGCAGCCCGCGGTCCCCGCCCCCGTCTACGGCCATACCACCCTGAACGCGCCCGATCTCGTCTGATCTCGGAAGCTAAGCAGGGTCGGGCCTGGTTAGTACTTGGATGGGAGACCGCCTGGGAATACCGGGTGCTGTAGGCTTTTGGCCTCCCGCTGCGGCTCCGCCTTCTCCTTTAGTCGCCCGCGGCGGTGGCCGCCAGCTCCGCCCCTCGCCAGGCACCGCTACAGGCCCCACCTCCTCCGCCCCCCCCCCACGACCACCACCACAGAGCGCCAGAGGGGCCGCTCCATGCGGCCCGAAGGCGGCCCTGGAAGGCAGCGGCACACCCGACGCTCCGGGGGTGGCTGGCCCGGACCCAGACTCCGCCGCGGGCCCGGGTGCCGTCCGTGCGGCCCGCGAGCCCCTCCACCTGCACCTGGCCGGCCCCACCGGCGCCCAGCCCCGGCGCCGCCACCTGTCCGCCGGTGTGGCTCTCCGCAGCTCTCTCCGGATAAAGCTGGATAAAGGTCTGGATGGGAAGGAGGGGCAGTGATTCAGCCTATTGCTCTTAGTGCCCCTCCCCCACACTCAGGAGCCCTTTGTGACAAGGCCACAGCTCTGTGATGCAGGCCTGGGGCCTGCCATCAAGTGAACTCCCAGGGCTCTGTTGCCTGAGGGCGGCAATGCAGTTCAGAAGACGGAGAATCTCTTTTCTTTGAAAAACACTGTTGCTATCTGGCTGAGATCCAGCCCAACTTCCTGGGTGATTGATATCATCCTTGGCTTCCTGTGTGGACTGGGGCTCTTCCTCGTGTTACTCCCCTGCTTCCAGAGTAATCCATTCTTAGCACCACCTAGGAAACCTAGAAACATCAGGAAGCATCAAGTAGAGCTGAAGGGGAGGAGCAGGAGTAGGAAGAAAAGTCGATCTTTGAAAGCTTGCAGAGATTGCCTGGAAGAACTGGAGGGGACTCACAACCTGGCTTCACCTCTGCGGAGCTGCCTGGGGAGGCTTCCTGGCAAGGGCAACTTTCATCAGCTCTCATGGCAAGACCCTCCTGGTGAGATGTGCAAAGCAGTGCCTGCTGGAGCCTGTGGAGGATACTGCTTGAAGGGTTGGGAACCCTGCAGGAACACCTCCTGTAGGGTTTCCTTCCTGGTTCAAGACACTCGAGAGGTGCTGGAAGCACATATTACAAGGTTTTGGGTAAAGCACGGGTGGACCCTACCCCTCAAGGTCCTCAAGCCCATCAATCTCTTGAAGTCGACAAAGTTCCAACCCTCCACCACCCTGCGGTTAGCCTCGTCCCCTTCAGCCACCTGTGTATCTGGGTCCCACTCAACAGTCACGTTTGCCGAGTTCCCGGAGAAACCTCCTCAGGCTCATTCAGGAGAGAAGGTGAGAACAGAAGAGTCCGTTTCTGCCCTGAAGAGGCCTCTCCTCGTCCCCTCCACTGTGTGTAAGGAAATCCAGAGTGCCCTGGGAGCGATTCCACCTGGTGACTACCATGGGCCCTCAAAGGCTTCTCTGACTGCACAGCAGGGCAGGCCACCTTCTCAGTCCCTCACACTCAGCCTTGTGGGCAGAACCTGGAAGAGTGAGACTGTGGAATGGGTCAAGAGGGACAGCCTAGAGCCAGGTGCAAGTTCAGCAATGGTCAGGAACGAGCCAAGAGAGGAGAGTGGTGGTCAGGCCTCAGGAGACCCCTGCCATAGGGTAACAGTGATGGAGGTGAACTTAGGATCCCAATCTTTGAGAGGTGAAGAGGCCAGGGAGGCTGTGGAGGCCAAGGAGTCTCCTGCTCTTCAACCACAGTCTAGTGTTATCTTGGAAACCAAAGTGTTGACAAAATCCCAAACCACAGATGTACCTATGAGGAGTTTAGAGGTGCCAGGGGCCAGTAAAAGTTTCCTACTACCTAGAATGTCTGTTTTCCAACATCTAGGTGAGCCATGCCTTAACATGGAGGTTGCTAGTGAGTTTAACTCCAAAGTAAAGGTACAGTCAGACAACCAGCTTCAGGACTTTCCCAAACACAGGTTCCTTGCTGCAGACAACTTGGCTTCTCAGGTGCCTCAGTGCCATCCCCAGAGAGTCCCCACCAGAGACATGTTAGCTTCCCAGGAGCCAAGTGGCCTTATGGAAGGCCAAAGGAGCAACCTAGGGCAGCAGGAGCCCAAAACTTCAAAACTCCAAGACTCATGGAAGAGCCAGAGCAAGATGATTGCCCCTACTTACAAAAGAGAGGACCGTAGGAGGCATAAACCAGGAGAGCACGAAGAGAGGTTTAAAGAATGAGGGACCCCTCAAGCTGGAAGTATGAGCCGCCCTGCCCAGGTCAGGGGAATAACAGACTCTATTGGGAGCAGATGTCTCCTGCTCATGCCAGAGAAGAAATATAGCCCTCCAGAAAGCCTCTTCAGAAAAAGGATGAGGCTATTTTTAAAGTGGATTTTCCCCAATAAAAAAGTCAATGGTCGAGATGCTCTGCAAAGAAAAAAAAAAACCCATATCAGCCACTGCCCAGAGTCACGGATCAGTCAAAAGCAGATCAATCTTGAAGAGTGAGACTGCTGAGGGTCAGGCACTCATGACAGCTGTTGGACAGATCGTAGAAGAAAAAAGAGCAATTCACCATGGACTTCATGCCACAGAGTTAAATGAGCACAGAGTGGAATTCCAAGTCCCAGTATGTGGGGGTTTCTGCTACCATAGGCTTACCTCCTACCCAGAGCAAGGGAGAATGATGGGTTCTACAGCCTGCAGTCATAAAGCCACCTCCAAGGGCCAGAGTTGTTCTGTCAGGGAAAGGGAAGTCAGACACCAACATAGTTTGAAAAGTGTAAGGTTCGACGATGAGCAGCTGGGCCTAAGGTGCCTCCCATCCTTGTCCCCCAGGAAGAGTGTGTTTCCAGTTAGTACCTGCCAGTATGGGCCAAGGATTCCAGGTGCCCCAGCCCGCCATAAACACTGTCCAAGGCATTGTCATCTTTGGGGAGGTGTCTTGCCTGGTCGACAGTAAAATCCTTCTTTAGTCTACCCTTTAGTAGGAAAACATGTCTCCAAGTAAAAATTCAGTCCATGTAGAGAAAATGATTTTCTCATTAGCACATCCAAGATATTTAATGTTCCCCAATACATATATATATATTTTTTTTTCTAATAAAAGCATAGTGTAATGGCAAAAAAAAAGAAATTTAAAACGGCATGGAAAAATGCTGAACATTAGGAATAATTAAAGATATGCAAATCCAAATTACAAAAACCTATCCGCTCACACCAGTCAGAATGGCCATCAGCAAGAATTCTGCAAAAAGTAAATGCTGAAGGGGTTTTAGAGAAATGCCTACCCTTGGTCCAAAGTGGGACATGGTAAGAGCCAGTAATGAAAACAAAAATGAGGTGCCTTGTAAAGGTAAATACTGAGCTACCATTCAATCAAGCATACCCACTGCTGGGCCTATCGCCTGAGGGGATGAGAATCAAAAAAACACAGGCTGGGCTTCACTGGTGGCGCAGTGGTTGAGAGCCCGCCTGCCAATGCAGGGGACACGCGTTCATGCTCCGGGTCGGGAAGATCCCACGTGCCGCGGAGCGGCTTGTCCCGTGAGCTAGGGCTGCTGGGCCTGCGCGTCCGGAGCCTGTGCTCTGCATTGGGAGGGTCCACCGCAGTGAGAGGCCCACGTACCGCAAAAAAAAAAAAAAAAAAAAAAAAAAACCCCACAGGCTGGCAATCCTCCACTCCAGCAATATTTACCATAGCCAACACTTGGAAGCTACGAAAGTGTCCATCATCAGAGGAATGCACAAAGAAGAAGTGGTCCATGTACACAATGGAATATGACTCCAATAAAAATATATATATAAATACAATTTATAAAACAAACCTAAGTAAGGAGACATCAGCTTTTGGGGGCACATTCCACTCTAATATATAACCGAGGAACACCACTGCCCGGATGGTCTGTTTCCCTAGTTCCCTGGTTGGGAAAAGCAGAAATGCTGCCGCCCTCTGGCCGTTACCTGCAACAGCAGCTTTAAGACCTGTGCTAAGGGTCACTTCATATGCAGCAGTACTGGTGGGCTGTAAATGAAACCTGCCCTCAAAACGTCTTGAGGGAGGTAATGGCCAAAATATTTCTAAATGTCACACACACTTCACGAAGACAATTTGAAGAGGTAAGCTGTACTCACAGTTGAAGAAAAGAAGGACATGCCAGAAAGCTCAATTTCAAGGGATTATGAGACGCATGCAAATCCAGCCACAAAGTGGTATCGGCTCACACTAGTCAGAACACACATCAGCAAAAAAACTACAAACAAAAAATGCTGAAGGTGTTGTGGAGAAGTGCATACCCTCAACTTTAAGCGGGACGTAACCTGGAAAGAGCCACTAATGAGAACAGACTGGAGGTGCCTCTACAAGGTAAACATTCCGCTACCATATGATCCAGCAGGCCCACTCCTGGGCCTATAACCTAAGAAGACAGAATTGGAAAGACACAGGCAGGCAAATGTGCATTGCCGCAGCATTACAATAGCCATGACGTGGAAGCAACCAAAAAGTCCATCAACATGGGCCTCCCTGGTGGCGCAGTGGTTGAGAGTCCGCCTGCCGATGCAGGGGATACGGGTTCGTGCCCCGGTCTGGGAGGATCCCATATGCCGCGGAACGGCTGGGCCCGTGAGCCATGGCCGCTGGGCCTGCGCGTCCGGAGCCTGTGCTCCGCAGCGGGGGAGGCCACAACAGTGAGAGGCCCGCATACCGCAAAAAAAAAAAAAAAAAAAAAGTCCATCAACAGATGAGTGGACAAAGAAGAGCTGGTACATGTACAGAGAGAATATTAGCCAAGGAAGAAAAGGACACCATGCCATTTGCAGCACCGTAGATGAGTCTAGAGGTGATCACGTGACTTGTAGTAAGTCAGAAAGAGAAAGACACGTATCGTAGGATATCACTTATAGATGTTACCTAAAAATTGATACCAGTGAAGATATTTCCACAGAGAAGGGCAATCCCAGATTCATTAAACAAACTTATGGATCACCAACGGAAAGGTGTGAGGATTGGATACATTACGAGATTGGGGTGAACAGACATATACAAACACAGGTGAAATATATAATCACCAAAGACCTACAGAATACCAAGAGAAGACTGCTCAACATTCTGTCATAACGTACATGGGAAAAGGATCCCAGCAAGAACAGACATATGTATATGTGTAAAAGAACCACATCTTGCACACCTGCAACAAGCCAAACATTGTAATCAAACATGCTGTGATTAAAAAAATAAAAAAATTAAATTAAGAAAACGAACAAGAAGTAGTGAGACAAACTTAAGGGGCCTTCTCCTGGCACATTCCATTCTAAATTACAACCTAGAACACGACTTCCATTGAGGCTCTGCTGCCCTAGTAACCAGATTTGGTAAGGGAGAACTGCTGCCCCCTTGTGGCCGTTTCACACAACAGCACCTTTAATCCCAGCGCTAATGGTCAGTTGATATTCAAAATCATTGCAGGCCTGTAAATGACACCTGCCCTGAAAACAAATCCTGGGGTCATATATCGACCAAAAAATTCAAAAGACGTCCATATTTCAAAACGACACTTTCAAGAGGCATATTTTGTTCTGCATATTTGTTCTGCACATTAGGGTTCTGCTTCTTTTTCTTTCTTTCTTTCTTTGTTAAAAAAAAAAAAGGGAATGGAAAAAGGCAACCCTCAGAATGGGAGAAAATATTTGCAAACGAATCCACGGACAAAGGTTTAATCTCCAATATATATAACAGCTCATGCAGCTTAATATTAAAAAAAAAACAAACAACCCAATACAAAAATGGGCAGAAGATCTAAATAGACGTTTCTTCAAAGAAGACACAGAGATGGCCAAGACGCACATGAAAAGCTGCTCAACATCACTCATCATTAGAGAAATGCACATCAAAACTACAGTGAGGTATCACCTCACACCTGTTAGAATGGGCATCATCAGAAAATGTACAAACAACAAATGCTGGGGAGGGTGTGGACCAAAGGAACCCTCTTCCACTATTGGTGGGAATGTAAATTGATACAGTCACTATGGAGAACAGCATGGAGGTTCCTTAAAAAACTAAAAATAGAATTACCATAGGATCCAGCAATCCCACTTCTGGGCATATAGCCAGAGAAAACCATAAATGAAAAAGACACATTCACCACAATGTTCATTGCAGCACTATTTACAATAGCCAGGTAATGGAAGCAACCTAAATGCCCACAGACAGACGAACGGATAATGATGTGGTCCATCTATGAAACGGAATATTACTCAGCCATAAAAAGGAACGAAACTGGGTCATCTGTGGAGACGTCGACGGATCTAGAGACTGTCATACAGAGTGAAGTAAGTCAGAAGGAGAAAAACAAATATTGTATATTAATGCATATATGTGGAACCTAGAAAAATGGTACAGATGACCCGGTTTGCAGGGCAGAAATAGAGACACAGAGGTAGAGAACAAACGTATGGACACCAAGAGGGGGGAAGCCATGGGTTGTTGGTGGTGGGATGAGTCGGGAGATTGGGATTGTCCTGTATACATGTATATGCATAAAATAGATAACTAATAATAATCCTGCTGAATAAAAAAATAAACTTAAATTTCAAAATTTTAAAAAATAAATAAAATTTTAAAATAAAACGGAAAAAAGTTCTTCCCTTCACACAGATGTATTTATAGGAATGAATTATTTCCATGCTTATATCTATAAATACATAGAAGAGGAATAAAATCTAACTTGAAGCAAAAAAGAAAAAAAAAAAAAACCAGAACCCACCAGTTATACACAGGAAAACCCTATCAGGGCACTGGCTCCAGCGGCAAACAATTCTGAAGTTGGTCAGAGGTGGGGAATCATCTCCCATGCAGCCAGCAGCCCCCCCACCCCCGCAAGGAGCGTCGTCATTGCAAAGCTGGGGGACCGTGCCGAGGCGTCTGTGAGTCAACGTGAGCCGAGCCCCAGGCCAGCTGCTGCTGAACTGTTCCCACCCTTCCCAGGTAAAACACCTGAATATGTCCAAGGACTTGAAAGCCCAGAGGAAGGGCCGTGGAGCCACAGCAGCGACAGCACGCAGGCCGACTTGGTGCCTGCAGGCCAGCCAGGATGGTCCTGGCCCCGGGCGCTCTTCTGGAAGCTTTCCATTTCCCTGCCTGAGATACTCCTCCTGTCCCAGCCCCCACTGCTTTTTTCCTTCCTCACCTCTGCCCGGGGAGAAATTCCAACGGAAGGTATGGGTGACACATCCTCTTCTTTAGCAGGTGGCAGCCCGGCAACTCCTGCAGAAAGTCCAGCAGAGCCCCACTCACACCGGGCCACCCACAGAGCCGTGGCCCCTCACTCCCTCCCACCAGCACAGCCCCGAGACTGCTGACGGGGCAGAGAATATGGCGTCAGGCACAGCTGCAGGGGCTCTTGCTGCCTGGAGCCGTGTTTATATGGACCTCAACCCAGGCACACCTGGGGAGGGCTGGCCGGCAGGGTCAGGCTGCCCAGGTCAGCCCATCCTCACCCCTCAGGGACTCACATTGCAGAAAATGGACCTCGCTGAACCGGCCAGGTCCAAGGAACAGGTGTGGGCTCCTGAGAGTCTGGATAGACAAGGGGCTGCAGCTCCGGCTTGTTTTCTAATCCTTTTATCTGGCCCATGAGTGGGAGACAACTTCAAGAAGACCCTCTCCTAATGAGAGGAACCCAGGAGTCAGGGAGAGGAGGGGTGATGGGTGGAGACAGAGGCCTGGTGCCCCGGCTGCGGTGGAAGCCTCTGGAAGACCAGGCAGAGGGAGGCCGCACAGAGTGATGCCCAGGGTCACAGACCTGTCGGAGCTGCTGTTTGTTAGCTCAAGTCCTGCTCCGAGGTGCTCTGTGTCAGCTCTGAGTGACAGGTGATCTGGGCTGCTCTGCAATGAGGGCTACGTGCACGGTACCTGTGTGCCCAGCCCTGCCGGGGTACCTGCCCAGGGCAGCTCCGTATCCTGGGAGGGGCCTGACCACGAGAGCACCATGGGCTGCTGGGGAGGGGGGGCCTGCCCAGGTGAGCTCCATATCCTGGGATTGCCCTGACCACGAGAGCCCCGTGGGCTGCTGGGGACCTGGTAAACGATGTCGGGACAGTCAGTGAAGCCACCGAGGATATACATCCGGTAGTTCCTAATTCCTACACCCTGCTGGTCGTTCTACCATCCACCAGGACACGGTATTCTGTATGAGACTTCAGTGATGCCTTCTTCTGGATTCCATTGGTCCCCGAAAGGCTCTGCTGCCCTAGTAACCAGATTTGGGAATGGAGAAATGCTGCCGCCTTGTGGCCGTTTGCCACAACAGCAGCTTTAAACCCAGTGCTCATGGTCACTAAATATTCACACTCATTGCAGCCTGTAAATGGCACCTGCCCTGAAAAACAATCCTGGGGTCGAAAATGGACCCAAAACTTCTAAAGAGGGCAACCATGCAAGAGGACAATTTCAAGAGGTTAATTGTACTCTCCGTTTTTTTCTGTTTTTCTGTACCAGAAATTTAAAACGGCCCCTCCGCCACGCCCCGGTACCCGAGGCCTCCGTTGCCCTGCCTGGGCGGGCGGCGGGGCGCTGCCGGGGCGGGCTGGCCGCGGGGATGTCGGTAAGGCGCAAGGACAAGCGAAGCTGGGCCTCAAGAGGCAGCCCGCGGTCCCCGCCCCCGTCTATGGCCATACCACCCTGAACGCGCCCGATCTCGTCTGATCTCGGAAACTAAGCAGGGTCGGACCTGGTTAGTACTTGGATGGGAGACCGCCTGGGAATACCGGGTGCTGTAGGCTTTTGGCCTCCCGCTGCGGCTCCGCCTTCTCCTTTAGTCGCCCGCGGCGGTGGCCGCCAGCTCCGCCCCCCGCCGGGCAACGCTGCAGGCCCCACCTCCTCCGCCCCCCCCCTCGCCAACACCACCACAGAGCGCCAGAGGGGCCGCTCCATGCGGCCCGAAGGCGACCCTGGAAGGCAGCGGCACACCCGACGCTCCGGGGGTGGCTGGCCCGGACCCAGACTCCGCCGCGGGCCCGGGTGCCGTCCGTGCGGCCCGCGAGCCCCTCCACCTGCACCTGGCCGGCCCCACCGGCGCCCAGCCCCGGCGCCGCCACCTGTCCGCCGGTGTGGCTCTCCGCAGCTCTCTCCGGATAAAGCTGGATAAAGGTCTGGATGGGAAGGAGGGGCAGTGATTCAGCCTATTGCTCTTAGTGCCCCTCCCCCACACTCAGGAGCCCTTTGTGACAAGGCCACAGCTCTGTGATGCAGGCCTGGGGCCTGCCATCAAGTGAACTCCCAGGGCTCTGTTGCCTGAGGGCGGCAATGCAGTTCAGAAGACGGAGAATCTCTTTTCTTTGAAAAACACTGTTGCTATCTGGCTGAGATCCAGCCCAACTTCCTGGGTGATTGATATCATCCTTGGCTTCCTGTGTGGACTGGGGCTCTTCCTCGTGTTACTCCCCTGCTTCCAGAGTAATCCATTCTTAGCACCACCTAGGAAACCTAGAAACATCAGGAAGCATCAAGTAGAGCTGAAGGGGAGGAGCAGGAGTAGGAAGAAAAGTCGATCTTTGAAAGCTTGCAGAGATTGCCTGGAAGAACTGGAGGGGACTCACAACCTGGCTTCACCTCTGCGGAGCTGCCTGGGGAGGCTTCCTGGCAAGGGCAACTTTCATCAGCTCTCATGGCAAGACCCTCCTGGTGAGATGTGCAAAGCAGTGCCTGCTGGAGCCTGTGGAGGATACTGCTTGAAGGGTTGGGAACCCTGCAGGAACACCTCCTGTAGGGTTTCCTTCCTGGTTCAAGACACTCGAGAGGTGCTGGAAGCACATATTACAAGGTTTTGGGTAAAGCACGGGTGGACCCTACCCCTCAAGGTCCTCAAGCCCATCAATCTCTTGAAGGCGACAAAGTTCCAACCCTCCACCACCCTGCGGTTAGCCTCGTCCCCTTCAGCCACCTGTGTATCTGGGTCCCACTCAACAGTCACGTTTGCCGAGTTCGCGGAGAAACCTCCTCAGGCTCATTCAGGAGAGAAGGTGAGAACAGAAGAGTCCGTTCCTGCCCTGAAGAGGCCTCTCCTTGTCCCCTCCACTGTGTGTAAGGAAATCCAGAGTGCCCTGGGAGCGATTCCACCTGGTGACTACCATGGGCCCTCAAAGGCTTCTCTGACTGCACAGCAGGGCAGGCCACCTTCTCAGTCCCTCACACTCAGCCTTGTGGGCAGAACCTGGAAGAGTGAGACTGTGGAGTGGGTCAAGAGGGACAGCCTAGAGCCAGGTCCAAGTTCAGCAATGGTCAGGAATGAGCCAAGAGAGGAGAGTGGTGGTCAGGCCTCAGGAGACCCCTGCCATAGGGTAACAGTGATGGAGGTGAACTTAGGATCCCAATCTTTGAGAGTTGAAGAGGCCAGGGAGGCTGTGGAGGACAAGGAGTCTCCTGCTCTTCAACCACAGTCTAGTGTTATCTTGGAAACCAAAGTGTTGACAAAATCCCAAACCACAAATGCACCTATGAGGAGTTTAGAGGTGCCAGGGGCCAGTAAAAGTTTCCTACAACATAGAATGTCTGTTTTCCAACATCTAGGTGAGCCATACCTTAACATGGAGGTTGCTAGTGAGTTTAACTCCAAAGTAAAGGTACAGTCAGACAACCAGCTTCAGGACTTCCCCAAACACAGGTTCCTTGCTGCAGACAACTTGGCTTCTCAGGTGCCTCAGTGCCATCCCCAGAGAGTCCCCACCAGAGACACGTTAGCTTCCCAGGAGCCAAGCTCCCAAGGAGCCAAAGGAGCAACCTAGGGCAGCAGGAGCCCAAAACTTCAAAACTCCAAGACTCATGGAAGAGCCAGAGCAAGATGATTGCCCCTACTTACAAAAGAGAGGACCGTAGGAGGCATAAACCAGGAGAGCACGAAGAGAGGTTTAAAGAATGAGGGACCCCTCAAGCTGGAAGTATGAGCCGCCCTGCCCAGGTCAGGGGCATAACAGACTCTATTGGGAGCAGATGTCTCCAGCTCATGCCAGAGAAGAAATATAGCCCTCCAGAAAGCCTCTTCAGAAAAAGGATGAGGCTATTTTTAAAGTGGATATTCCCCAATAAAAAAGTCAATGGTCGAGATGCTCTGCAAAAAAAAAAAAAGCCCATATCAGCCACTGCCCGGAGTCACGGATCAGTCAAAAGCAGATCAATCTTGAAGAGTGAGACTGCTGAGGGTCAGGCACTCATGACAGCTTTTGGACAGATCGTAGAAGAAAAAAGAGCAATTCACCATGGACTTCATGCCACAAAGTTAAATGAGCACAGACTGGAATTCCAAGTCCCAGTATGTGGGGGTTTCTGCTACCATAGGCTTACCTCCTACCCAGAGCAAGGGAGAATGATGGGTTCTACAGCCTGCAGTCATAAAGCCACCTCCAAGGGCCAGAGTTGTTCTGTCAGGGAAAGGGAAGTCAGACACCAACATAGTTTGAAAAGTGTAAGGTTCGACGATGAGCAGCTGGGCCTAAGGTGCCTCCCATCCTTGTCCCCCAGGAAGAGTGTGTTTCCAGTTAGTACCTGCCAGTATGGGCCAAGGATTCCAGGTGCCCCAGCCCGCCATAAACACTGTCCAAGGCATTGTCATCTTTGGGGAGGTGTCTTGCCTGGTCGACAGTAAAATCCTTCTTTAGTCTTCCCTTTAGTAGGAAAACATGTCTCCAAGTAAAAATTCAGTCCATGTAGAGAAAATGATTTTCTCATTAGCACATCCAAGATATTTAATGTTCCCCAATACATATATATATATATTTTTTTCTAATAAAAGCATAGTGTAATGGCAAAAAAAAAGAAATTTAAAACGGCATGGAAAAATGCTGAACATTAGGAATAATTAAAGATATGCAAATCCAAATTACAAAAACCTATCCGCTCACACCAGTCAGAATGGCCATCAGCAAGAATTCTGCAAAAAGTAAATGCTGAAGGGGTTTTAGAGAAATGCCTACCCTTGGTCCAAAGTGGGACATGGTAAGAGCCAGTAATGAAAACAAAAATGAGGTGCCTTGTAAAGGTAAATACTGAGCTACCATTCAATCAAGCATACCCACTGCTGGGCCTATCGCCTGAGGGGATGAGAATCAAAAAAACACAGGCTGGGCTTCACTGGTGGCGCAGTGGTTGAGAGCCCGCCTGCCAATGCAGGGGACACGCGTTCATGCTCCGGGTCGGGAAGATCCCACGTGCCGCGGAGCGGCTTGTCCCGTGAGCTAGGGCTGCTGGGCCTGCGCGTCCGGAGCCTGTGCTCTGCATTGGGAGGGTCCACCGCAGTGAGAGGCCCACGTACCGCAAAAAAAAAAAAAAACAAACAAAAAACAAAAAAAACAAAGACTGGCAATCCTCCACTCCAGCAATATTTACCATAGCCAACACTTGGAAGCTACGAAAATGTCCATCAACAGAGGAATGCACAAAGAAGAAGTGGTCCATGTACACAATGGAATATGACTCCAATAAAAATATATATATAAATACAATTTATAAAACAAACATAAGTAAGGAGACATCAGCTTTTGGGGGCACATTCCACTCTAATATATAACCGAGGAACACCACTGCCCGGATGGTCTGTTTCCCTAGTTCCCTGGTTGGGAAAAGCAGAAATGCTGCCGCCCTCTGGCCGTTACCTGCAACAGCAGCTTTAAGACCTGTGCTAAGGGTCACTTCATATGCAGCAGTACTGGTGGGCTGTAAATGAAACCTGCCCTCAAAACGTCTTGAGGGAGGTAATGGCCAAAATATTTCTAAATGTCACACACACTTCATGAAGACAATTTGAAGAGGTAAGCTGTACTCACAGTTGAAGAAAAGAAGGACATGCCAGAAAGCTCAATTTCAAGGGATTATGAGACGCATGCAAATCCAGCCACAAAGTGGTATCGGCTCACACTAGTCAGAACACACATCAGCAAAAAAACTACAAACAAAAAATGCTGAAGGTGTTGTGGAGAAGTGCATACCCTCAACTTTAAGCGGGACGTAACCTGGAAAGAGCCACTAATGAGAACAGACTGGAGGTGCCTCTACAAGGTAAACATTCCGCTACCATATGATCCAGCAGGCCCACTCCTGGGCCTATAACCTAAGAAGACAGAATTGGAAAGACACAGGCAGGCAAATGTGCATTGCCGCAGCATTACAATAGCCATGACGTGGAAGCAACCAAAAAGTCCATCAACAGATGAGTGGACAAAGAAGAGCTGGTACATGTACAGAGAGAATATTAGCCAAGGAAGAAAAGGACACCATGCCATTTGCAGCACCGTAGATGAGTCTAGAGGTGATCACGTGACTTGTAGTAAGTCAGAAAGAGAAAGACACGTATCGTAGGATATCACTTATAGATGTTACCTAAAAATTGATACCAGTGAAGATATTTCCACAGAGAAGGGCAATCCCAGATTCATTAAACAAACTTATGGATCACCAACGGAAAGGTGTGAGGATTGGATACATTACGAGATTGGGGTGAACAGACATATACAAACACAGGTGAAATATATAATCACCAAAGACCTACAGAATACCAAGAGAAGACTACTCAACATTCTGTCATAACGTACATGGGAAAAGGATCCCAGCAAGAACAGACATATGTATATGTGTAAAAGAACCACATCTTGCACACCTGCAACAAGCCAAACATTGTAATCAAACATGCTGTGATTAAAAAAATAAAAAAATTAAATTAAGAAAACGAACAAGAAGTAGTGAGACAAACTTAAGGGGCCTTCTCCTGGCACATTCCATTCTAAATTACAACCTAGAACACGACTTCCATTGAGGCTCTGCTGCCCTAGTAACCAGATTTGGTAAGGGAGAACTGCTGCCCCCTTGTGGCCGTTTCACACAACAGCACCTTTAATCCCAGCGCTAATGGTCAGTTGATATTCAAAATCATTGCAGGCCTGTAAATGACACCTGCCCTGAAAACAAATCCTGGGGTCATATATCGACCAAAAAAGTCAAAAGACGTCCATATTTCAAAACGACACTTTCAAGAGGCATATTTTGTTCTGCATATTTGTTCTGCACATTAGGGTTCTGCTTCTTTTTCTTTCTTTCTTTCTTTGTTAAAAAAAAAAAAACGGGAATGGAAAAAGGCAACCCTCAGAATGGGAGAAAATATTTGCAAACGAATCCACGGACAAAGGTTTAATCTCCAATATATATAACAGCTCATGCAGCTTAATATTAAAAAAAAACAAACAACCCAATACAAAAATGGGCAGAAGATCTAAATAGACGTTTCTTCAAAGAAGACACAGAGATGGCCAAGACGCACATGAAAAGCTGCTCAACATCACTCATCATTAGAGAAATGCACATCAAAACTACAGTGAGGTATCACCTCACACCTGTTAGAATGGGCATCATCAGAAAATGTACAAACAACAAATGCTGGGGAGGGTGTGGACCAAAGGAACCCTCTTCCACTATTGGTGGGAATGTAAATTGATACAGTCACTATGGAGAACAGCATGGAGGTTCCTTAAAAAACTAAAAATAGAATTACCATAGGATCCAGCAATCCCACTTCTGGGCATATAGCCAGAGAAAACCATAAATGAAAAAGACACATTCACCACAATGTTCATTGCAGCACTATTTACAATAGCCAGGTAATGGAAGCAACCTAAATGCCCACAGACAGACGAACGGATAATGATGTGGTCCATCTATGAAACGGAATATTACTCAGCCATAAAAAGGAACGAAACTGGGTCATCTGTGGAGACGTCGACGGATCTAGAGACTGTCATACAGAGTGAAGTAAGTCAGAAGGAGAAAAACAAATATTGTATATTAATGCATATATGTGGAACCTAGAAAAATGGTACAGATGACCCGGTTTGCAGGGCAGAAATAGAGACACAGAGGTAGAGAACAAACGTATGGACACCAAGAGGGGGGAAGCCATGGGTTGTTGGTGGTGGGATGAGTCGGGAGATTGGGATTGTCCTGTATACATGTATATGCATAAAATAGATAACTAATAATAATCCTGCTGAATAAAAAAATAAACTTAAATTTCAAAATTTTAAAAAATAAATAAAATTTTAAAATAAAACGGAAAAAAGTTCTTCCCTTCACACAGATGTATTTATAGGAATGAATTATTTCCATGCTTATATCTATAAATACATAGAAGAGGAATAAAATCTAACTTGAAGCAAAAAAGAAAAAAAAAAAAACCAGAACCCACCAGTTATACACAGGAAAACCCTATCAGGGCACTGGCTCCAGCGGCAAACAATTCTGAAGTTGGTCAGAGGTGGGGAATCATCTCCCATGCAGCCAGCAGCCCCCCCACCCCCGCAAGGAGCGTCGTCATTGCAAAGCTGGGGGACCGTGCCGAGGCGTCTGTGAGTCAACGTGAGCCGAGCCCCAGGCCAGCTGCTGCTGAACTGTTCCCACCCTTCCCAGGTAAAACACCTGAATATGTCCAAGGACTTGAAAGCCCAGAGGAAGGGCCGTGGAGCCACAGCAGCGACAGCACGCAGGCCGACTTGGTGCCTGCAGGCCAGCCAGGATGGTCCTGGCCCCGGGCGCTCTTCTGGAAGCTTTCCATTTCCCTGCCTGAGATACTCCTCCTGTCCCAGCCCCCACTGCTTTTTTCCTTCCTCACCTCTGCCCGGGGAGAAATTCCAACGGAAGGTATGGGTGACACATCCTCTTCTTTAGCAGGTGGCAGCCCGGCAACTCCTGCAGAAAGTCCAGCAGAGCCCCACTCACACCGGGCCACCCACAGAGCCGTGGCCCCTCACTCCCTCCCACCAGCACAGCCCCGAGACTGCTGACGGGGCAGAGAATATGGCGTCAGGCACAGCTGCAGGGGCTCTTGCTGCCTGGAGCCGTGTTTATATGGACCTCAACCCAGGCACACCTGGGGAGGGCTGGCCGGCAGGGTCAGGCTGCCCAGGTCAGCCCATCCTCACCCCTCAGGGACTCACATTGCAGAAAATGGACCTCGCTGAACCGGCCAGGTCCAAGGAACAGGTGTGGGCTCCTGAGAGTCTGGATAGACAAGGGGCTGCAGCTCCGGCTTGTTTTCTAATCCTTTTATCTGGCCCATGAGTGGGAGACAACTTCAAGAAGACCCTCTCCTAATGAGAGGAACCCAGGAGTCAGGGAGAGGAGGGGTGATGGGTGGAGACAGAGGCCTGGTGCCCCGGCTGCGGTGGAAGCCTCTGGAAGACCAGGCAGAGGGAGGCCGCACAGAGTGATGCCCAGGGTCACAGACCTGTCGGAGCTGCTGTTTGTTAGCTCAAGTCCTGCTCTGAGGTGCTCTGTGTCAGCTCTGAGTGACAGGTGATCTGGGCTGCTCTGCAATGAGGGCTACGTGCACGGTACCTGTGTGCCCAGCCCTGCCGGGGTACCTGCCCAGGGCAGCTCCGTATCCTGGGAGGGGCCTGACCACGAGAGCGCCATGGGCTGCTGGGGAGGGGGGCCTGCCCAGGTGAGCTCCATATCCTGGGATTGCCCTGACCACGAGAGCCCCGTGGGCTGCTGGGGACCTGGTAAACGATGTCGGGACAGTCAGTGAAGCCACCGAGGATATACATCCGGTAGTTCCTAATTCCTACACCCTGCTGGTCATTCTACCATCCACCAGGACACGGTATTCTGTATGAGACTTCAGTGATGCCTTCTTCTGGATTCCATTGGTCCCCGAAAGGCTCTGCTGCCCTAGTAACCAGATTTGGGAATGGAGAAATGCTGCCGCCTTGTGGCCGTTTGCCACAACAGCAGCTTTAAACCCAGTGCTCATGGTCACTAAATATTCACACTCATTGCAGCCTGTAAATGGCACCTGCCCTGAAAAACAATCCTGGGGTCGAAAATGGACCCAAAACTTCTAAAGAGGGCAACCATGCAAGAGGACAATTTCAAGAGGTTAATTGTACTCTCCGTTTTTTTCTGTTTTTCTGTACCAGAAATTTAAAACGGCCCCTCCGCCACGCCCCGGTACCCGAGGCCTCCGTTGCCCTGCCTGGGCGGGCGGCGGGGCGCTGCCGGGGCGGGCTGGCCGCGGGGATGGCGGTAAGGCGCAAGGACAAGCGAAGCTGGGCCTCAAGAGGCAGCCCGCGGTCCCCGCCCCCGTCTACGGCCATACCACCCTGAACGCGCCCGATCTCGTCTGATCTCGGAAGCTAAGCAGGGTAGGGCCTGGTTAGTACTTGGATGGGAGACCGCCTGGGAATACCGGGTGCTGTAGGCTTTTGGCCTCCCGCTGCGGCTCCGCCTTCTCCTTTAGTCGCCCGCGGCGGTGGCCGCCAGCTCCGCCCCTCGCCAGGCACCGCTACAGGCCCCACCTCCTCCGCCCCCCCCCCACGACCACCACCACAGAGCGCCAGAGGGGCCGCTCCATGCGGCCCGAAGGCGGCCCTGGAAGGCAGCGGCACACCCGACGCTCCGGGGGTGGCTGGCCCGGACCCAGACTCCGCCGCGGGCCCGGGGGCCGTCCGTGCGGCCCGCGAGCCCCTCCACCTGCACCTGGCCGGCCCCACCGGCGCCCAGCCCCGGCGCCGCCACCTGTCCGCCGGTGTGGCTCTCCGCAGCTCTCTCCGGATAAAGCTGGATAAAGGTCTGGATGGGAAGGAGGGGCAGTGATTCAGCCTATTGCTCTTAGTGCCCCTCCCCCACACTCAGGAGCCCTTTGTGACAAGGCCACAGCTCTGTGATGCAGGCCTGGGGCCTGCCATCAAGTGAACTCCCAGGGCTCTGTTGCCTGAGGGCGGCAATGCAGTTCAGAAGACGGAGAATCTCTTTTCTTTGAAAAACACTGTTGCTATCTGGCTGAGATCCAGCCCAACTTCCTGGGTGATTGATATCATCCTTGGCTTCCTGTGTGGACTGGGGCTCTTCCTCGTGTTACTCCCCTGCTTCCAGAGTAATCCATTCTTAGCACCACCTAGGAAACCTAGAAACATCAGGAAGCATCAAGTAGAGCTGAAGGGGAGGAGCAGGAGTAGGAAGAAAAGTCGATCTTTGAAAGCTTGCAGAGATTGCCTGGAAGAACTGGAGGGGACTCACAACCTGGCTTCACCTCTGCGGAGCTGCCTGGGGAGGCTTCCTGGCAAGGGCAACTTTCATCAGCTCTCATGGCAAGACCCTCCTGGTGAGATGTGCAAAGCAGTGCCTGCTGGAGCCTGTGGAGGATACTGCTTGAAGGGTTGGGAACCCTGCAGGAACACCTCCTGTAGGGTTTCCTTCCTGGTTCAAGACACTCGAGAGGTGCTGGAAGCACATATTACAAGGTTTTGGGTAAAGCACGGGTGGACCCTACCCCTCAAGGTCCTCAAGCCCATCAATCTCTTGAAGTCGACAAAGTTCCAACCCTCCACCACCCTGCGGTTAGCCTCGTCCCCTTCAGCCACCTGTGTATCTGGGTCCCACTCAACAGTCACGTTTGCCGAGTTCCCGGAGAAACCTCCTCAGGCTCATTCAGGAGAGAAGGTGAGAACAGAAGAGTCCGTTTCTGCCCTGAAGAGGCCTCTCCTCGTCCCCTCCACTGTGTGTAAGGAAATCCAGAGTGCCCTGGGAGCGATTCCACCTGGTGACTACCATGGGCCCTCAAAGGCTTCTCTGACTGCACAGCAGGGCAGGCCACCTTCTCAGTCCCTCACACTCAGCCTTGTGGGCAGAACCTGGAAGAGTGAGACTGTGGAATGGGTCAAGAGGGACAGCCTAGAGCCAGGTGCAAGTTCAGCAATGGTCAGGAACGAGCCAAGAGAGGAGAGTGGTGGTCAGGCCTCAGGAGACCCCTGCCATAGGGTAACAGTGATGGAGGTGAACTTAGGATCCCAATCTTTGAGAGGTGAAGAGGCCAGGGAGGCTGTGGAGGCCAAGGAGTCTCCTGCTCTTCAACCACAGTCTAGTGTTATCTTGGAAACCAAAGTGTTGACAAAATCCCAAACCACAGATGTACCTATGAGGAGTTTAGAGGTGCCAGGGGCCAGTAAAAGTTTCCTACTACCTAGAATGTCTGTTTTCCAACATCTAGGTGAGCCATGCCTTAACATGGAGGTTGCTAGTGAGTTTAACTCCAAAGTAAAGGTACAGTCAGACAACCAGCTTCAGGACTTTCCCAAACACAGGTTCCTTGCTGCAGACAACTTGGCTTCTCAGGTGCCTCAGTGCCATCCCCAGAGAGTCCCCACCAGAGACATGTTAGCTTCCCAGGAGCCAAGTGGCCTTATGGAAGGCCAAAGGAGCAACCTAGGGCAGCAGGAGCCCAAAACTTCAAAACTCCAAGACTCATGGAAGAGCCAGAGCAAGATGATTGCCCCTACTTACAAAAGAGAGGACTGTAGGAGGCATAAACCAGGAGAGCACGAAGAGAGGTTTAAAGAATGAGGGACCCCTCAAGCTGGAAGTATGAGCCGCCCTGCCCAGGTCAGGGGAATAACAGACTCTATTGGGAGCAGATGTCTCCTGCTCATGCCAGAGAAGAAATATAGCCCTCCAGAAAGCCTCTTCAGAAAAAGGATGAGGCTATTTTTAAAGTGGATTTTCCCCAATAAAAAAGTCAATGGTCGAGATGCTCTGCAAAGAAAAAAAAAAACCCATATCAGCCACTGCCCAGAGTCACGGATCAGTCAAAAGCAGATCAATCTTGAAGAGTGAGACTGCTGAGGGTCAGGCACTCATGACAGCTGTTGGACAGATCGTAGAAGAAAAAAGAGCAATTCACCATGGACTTCATGCCACAGAGTTAAATGAGCACAGAGTGGAATTCCAAGTCCCAGTATGTGGGGGTTTCTGCTACCATAGGCTTACCTCCTACCCAGAGCAAGGGAGAATGATGGGTTCTACAGCCTGCAGTCATAAAGCCACCTCCAAGGGCCAGAGTTGTTCTGTCAGGGAAAGGGAAGTCAGACACCAACATAGTTTGAAAAGTGTAAGGTTCGACGATGAGCAGCTGGGCCTAAGGTGCCTCCCATCCTTGTCCCCCAGGAAGAGTGTGTTTCCAGTTAGTACCTGCCAGTATGGGCCAAGGATTCCAGGTGCCCCAGCCCGCCATAAACACTGTCCAAGGCATTGTCATCTTTGGGGAGGTGTCTTGCCTGGTCGACAGTAAAATCCTTCTTTAGTCTACCCTTTAGTAGGAAAACATGTCTCCAAGTAAAAATTCAGTCCATGTAGAGAAAATGATTTTCTCATTAGCACATCCAAGATATTTAATGTTCCCCAATACATATATATATATATATTTTTTCTAATAAAAGCATAGTGTAATGGCAAAAAAAAAGAAATTTAAAACGGCATGGAAAAATGCTGAACATTAGGAATAATTAAAGATATGCAAATCCAAATTACAAAAACCTATCCGCTCACACCAGTCAGAATGGCCATCAGCAAGAATTCTGCAAAAAGTAAATGCTGAAGGGGTTTTAGAGAAATGCCTACCCTTGGTCCAAAGTGGGACATGGTAAGAGCCAGTAATGAAAACAAAAATGAGGTGCCTTGTAAAGGTAAATACTGAGCTACCATTCAATCAAGCATACCCACTGCTGGGCCTATCGCCTGAGGGGATGAGAATCAAAAAAACACAGGCTGGGCTTCACTGGTGGCGCAGTGGTTGAGAGCCCGCCTGCCAATGCAGGGGACACGCGTTCATGCTCCGGGTCGGGAAGATCCCACGTGCCGCGGAGCGGCTTGTCCCGTGAGCTAGGGCTGCTGGGCCTGCGCGTCCGGAGCCTGTGCTCTGCATTGGGAGGGTCCACCGCAGTGAGAGGCCCACGTACCGCAAAAAAAACAAAAAAAACAAAAAAAACCCCACAGGCTGGCAATCCTCCACTCCAGCAATATTTACCATAGCCAACACTTGGAAGCTACGAAAGTGTCCATCATCAGAGGAATGCACAAAGAAGAAGTGGTCCATGTACACAATGGAATATGACTCCAATAAAAATATATATATAAATACAATTTATAAAACAAACATAAGTAAGGAGACATCAGCTTTTGGGGGCACATTCCACTCTAATATATAACCGAGGAACACCACTGCCCGGATGGTCTGTTTCCCTAGTTCCCAGGTTGGGAAAAGCAGAAATGCTGCCGCCCTCTGGCCGTTACCTGCAACAGCAGCTTTAAGACCTGTGCTAAGGGTCACTTCATATGCAGCAGTACTGGTGGGCTGTAAATGAAACCTGCCCTCAAAACGTCTTGAGGGAGGTAATGGCCAAAATATTTCTAAATGTCACACACACTTCACGAAGACAATTTGAAGAGGTAAGCTGTACTCACAGTTGAAGAAAAGAAGGACATGCCAGAAAGCTCAATTTCAAGGGATTATGAGACGCATGCAAATCCAGCCACAAAGTGGTATCGGCTCACACTAGTCAGAACACACATCAGCAAAAAAACTACAAACAAAAAATGCTGAAGGTGTTGTGGAGAAGTGCATACCCTCAACTTTAAGCGGGACGTAACCTGGAAAGAGCCACTAATGAGAACAGACTGGAGGTGCCTCTACAAGGTAAACATTCCGCTACCATATGATCCAGCAGGCCCACTCCTGGGCCTATAACCTAAGAAGACAGAATTGGAAAGACACAGGCAGGCAAATGTGCATTGCCGCAGCATTACAATAGCCATGACGTGGAAGCAACCAAAAAGTCCATCAACAGATGAGTGGACAAAGAAGAGCTGGTACATGTACAGAGAGAATATTAGCCAAGGAAGAAAAGGACACCATGCCATTTGCAGCACCGTAGATGAGTCTAGAGGTGATCACGTGACTTGTAGTAAGTCAGAAAGAGAAAGACACGTATCGTAGGATATCACTTATAGATGTTACCTAAAAATTGATACCAGTGAAGATATTTCCACAGAGAAGGGCAATCCCAGATTCATTAAACAAACTTATGGATCACCAACGGAAAGGTGTGAGGATTGGATACATTACGAGATTGGGGTGAACAGACATATACAAACACAGGTGAAATATATAATCACCAAAGACCTACAGAATACCAAGAGAAGACTACTCAACATTCTGTCATAACGTACATGGGAAAAGGATCCCAGCAAGAACAGACATATGTATATGTGTAAAAGAACCACATCTTGCACACCTGCAACAAGCCAAACATTGTAATCAAACATGCTGTGATTAAAAAAATAAAAAAATTAAATTAAGAAAACGAACAAGAAGTAGTGAGACAAACTTAAGGGGCCTTCTCCTGGCACATTCCATTCTAAATTACAACCTAGAACACGACTTCCATTGAGGCTCTGCTGCCCTAGTAACCAGATTTGGTAAGGGAGAACTGCTGCCCCCTTGTGGCCGTTTCACACAACAGCACCTTTAATCCCAGCGCTAATGGTCAGTTGATATTCAAAATCATTGCAGGCCTGTAAATGACACCTGCCCTGAAAACAAATCCTGGGGTCATATATCGACCAAAAAATTCAAAAGACGTCCATATTTCAAAACGACACTTTCAAGAGGCATATTTTGTTCTGCATATTTGTTCTGCACATTAGGGTTCTGCTTCTTTTTCTTTCTTTCTTTCTTTGTAAAAAAAAATAAAAAACGGGAATGGAAAAAGGCAACCCTCAGAATGGGAGAAAATATTTGCAAACGAATCCACGGACAAAGGTTTAATCTCCAATATATATAACAGCTCATGCAGCTTAATATTAAAAAAAAACAAACAACCCAATACAAAAATGGGCAGAAGATCTAAATAGACGTTTCTTCAAAGAAGACACAGAGATGGGCAAGACGCACATGAAAAGCTGCTCAACATCACTCATCATTAGAGAAATGCACATCAAAACTACAGTGAGGTATCACCTCACACCTGTTAGAATGGGCATCATCAGAAAATGTACAAACAACAAATGCTGGGGAGGGTGTGGACCAAAGGAACCCTCTTCCACTATTGGTGGGAATGTAAATTGATACAGTCACTATGGAGAACAGCATGGAGGTTCCTTAAAAAACTAAAAATAGAATTACCATAGGATCCAGCAATCCCACTTCTGGGCATATAGCCAGAGAAAACCATAAATGAAAAAGACACATTCACCACAATGTTCATTGCAGCACTATTTACAATAGCCAGGTAATGGAAGCAACCTAAATGCCCACAGACAGACGAACGGATAATGATGTGGTCCATCTATGAAACGGAATATTACTCAGCCATAAAAAGGAACGAAACTGGGTCATCTGTGGAGACGTCGACGGATCTAGAGACTGTCATACAGAGTGAAGTAAGTCAGAAGGAGAAAAACAAATATTGCATATTAATGCATATATGTGGAACCTAGAAAAATGGTACAGATGACCCGGTTTGCAGGGCAGAAATAGAGACACAGAGGTAGAGAACAAACGTATGGACACCAAGAGGGGGGAAGCCATGGGTTGTTGGTGGTGGGATGAGTCGGGAGATTGGGATTGTCCTGTATACATGTATATGCATAAAATAGATAACTAATAATAATCCTGCTGAATAAAAAAATAAACTTAAATTTCAAAATTTTAAAAAATAAATAAAATTTTAAAATAAAACGGAAAAAAGTTCTTCCCTTCACACAGATGTATTTATAGGAATGAATTATTTCCATGCTTATATCTATAAATACATAGAAGAGGAATAAAATCTAACTTGAAGCAAAAAAGAAAAAAAAAAAAACCAGAACCCACCAGTTATACACAGGAAAACCCTATCAGGGCACTGGCTCCAGCGGCAAACAATTCTGAAGTTGGTCAGAGGTGGGGAATCATCTCCCATGCAGCCAGCAGCCCCCCCACCCCCGCAAGGAGCGTCGTCATTGCAAAGCTGGGGGACCGTGCCGAGGCGTCTGTGAGTCAACGTGAGCCGAGCCCCAGGCCAGCTGCTGCTGAACTGTTCCCACCCTTCCCAGGTAAAACACCTGAATATGTCCAAGGACTTGAAAGCCCAGAGGAAGGGCCGTGGAGCCACAGCAGCGACAGCACGCAGGCCGACTTGGTGCCTGCAGGCCAGCCAGGATGGTCCTGGCCCCGGGCTCTCTTCTGGAAGCTTTCCATTTCCCTGCCTGAGATACTCCTCCTGTCCCAGCCCCCACTGCTTTTTTCCTTCCTCACCTCTGCCCGGGGAGAAATTCCAACGGAAGGTATGGGTGACACATCCTCTTCTTTAGCAGGTGGCAGCCCGGCAACTCCTGCAGAAAGTCCAGCAGAGCCCCACTCACACCGGGCCACCCACAGAGCCGTGGCCCCTCACTCCCTCCCACCAGCACAGCCCCGAGACTGCTGACGGGGCAGAGAATATGGCGTCAGGCACAGCTGCAGGGGCTCTTGCTGCCTGGAGCCGTGTTTATATGGACCTCAACCCAGGCACACCTGGGGAGGGCTGGCCGGCAGGGTCAGGCTGCCCAGGTCAGCCCATCCTCACCCCTCAGGGACTCACATTGCAGAAAATGGACCTCGCTGAACCGGCCAGGTCCAAGGAACAGGTGTGGGCTCCTGAGAGTCTGGATAGACAAGGGGCTGCAGCTCCGGCTTGTTTTCTAATCCTTTTATCTGGCCCATGAGTGGGAGACAACTTCAAGAAGACCCTCTCCTAATGAGAGGAACCCAGGAGTCAGGGAGAGGAGGGGTGATGGGTGGAGACAGAGGCCTGGTGCCCCGGCTGCGGTGGAAGCCTCTGGAAGACCAGGCAGAGGGAGGCCGCACAGAGTGATGCCCAGGGTCACAGACCTGTCGGAGCTGCTGTTTGTTAGCTCAAGTCCTGCTCCGAGGTGCTCTGTGTCAGCTCTGAGTGACAGGTGATCTGGGCTGCTCTGCAATGAGGGCTACGTGCACGGTACCTGTGTGCCCAGCCCTGCCGGGGTACCTGCCCAGGGCAGCTCCGTATCCTGGGAGGGGCCTGACCACGAGAGCACCATGGGCTGCTGGGGAGGGGGGGCCTGCCCAGGTGAGCTCCATATCCTGGGATTGCCCTGACCACGAGAGCCCCGTGGGCTGCTGGGGACCTGGTAAACGATGTCGGGACAGTCAGTGAAGCCACCGAGGATATACATCCGGTAGTTCCTAATTCCTACACCCTGCTGGTCGTTCTACCATCCACCAGGACACGGTATTCTGTATGAGACTTCAGTGATGCCTTCTTCTGGATTCCATTGGTCCCCGAAAGGCTCTGCTGCCCTAGTAACCAGATTTGGGAATGGAGAAATGCTGCCGCCTTGTGGCCGTTTGCCACAACAGCAGCTTTAAACCCAGTGCTCATGGTCACTAAATATTCACACTCATTGCAGCCTGTAAATGGCACCTGCCCTGAAAAACAATCCTGGGGTCGAAAATGGACCCAAAACTTCTAAAGAGGGCAACCATGCAAGAGGACAATTTCAAGAGGTTAATTGTACTCTCCGTTTTTTTCTGTTTTTCTGTACCAGAAATTTAAAACGGCCCCTCCGCCACGCCCCGGTACCCGAGGCCTCCGTTGCCCTGCCTGGGCGGGCGGCGGGGCGCTGCCGGGGCGGGCTGGCCGCGGGGATGTCGGTAAGGCGCAAGGACAAGCGAAGCTGGGCCTCAAGAGGCAGCCCGCGGTCCCCGCCCCCGTCTATGGCCATACCACCCTGAACGCGCCCGATCTCGTCTGATCTCGGAAGCTAAGCAGGGTCAGACCTGGTTAGTACTTGGATGGGAGACCGCCTGGGAATACCGGGTGCTGTAGGCTTTTGGCCTCCCGCTGCGGCTCCGCCTTCTCCTTTAGTCGCCCGCGGCGGTGGCCGCCAGCTCCGCCCCCCGCCGGGCAACGCTGCAGGCCCCACCTCCTCCGCCCCCCCCCCTCGCCAAGACCACCACAGAGCGCCAGAGGGGCCGCTCCATGCGGCCCGAAGGCGACCCTGGAAGGCAGCGGCACACCCGACGCTCCGGGGGTGGCTGGCCCGGACCCAGACTCCGCCGCGGGCCCGGGGGCCGTCCGTGCGGCCCGCGAGCCCCTCCACCTGCACCTGGCCGGCCCCACCGGCGCCCAGCCCCGGCGCCGCCACCTGTCCGCCGGTGTGGCTCTCCGCAGCTCTCTCCGGATAAAGCTGGATAAAGGTCTGGACGGGAAGGAGGGGCAGTGATTCAGCCTATTGCTCTTAGTGCCCCTCCCCCACACTCAGGAGCCCTTTGTGACAAGGCCACAGCTCTGTGATGCAGGCCTGGGGTTCTGCCATCAAGTGAACTCCCAGGGCTCTGTTGCCTGAGGGCGGCAATGCAGTTCAGAAGACGGAGAATCTCTTTTCTTTGAAAAACACTGTTGCTATCTGGCTGAGATCCAGCCCAACTTCCTGGGTGATTGATATCATCCTTGGCTTCCTGTGTGGACTGGGGCTCTTCCTCGTGTTACTCCCCTGCTTCCAGAGTAATCCATTCTTAGCACCACCTAGGAAACCTAGAAACATCAGGAAGCATCAAGTAGAGCTGAAGGGGAGGAGCAGGAGTAGGAAGAAAAGTCGATCTTTGAAAGCTTGCAGAGATTGCCTGGAAGAACTGGAGGGGACTCACAACCTGGCTTCACCTCTGCGGAGCTGCCTGGGGAGGCTTCCTGGCAAGGGCAACTTTCATCAGCTCTCATGGCAAGACCCTCCTGGTGAGATGTGCAAAGCAGTGCCTGCTGGAGCCTGTGGAGGATACTGCTTGAAGGGTTGGGAACCCTGCAGGAACACCTCCTGTAGGGTTTCCTTCCTGGTTCAAGACACTCGAGAGGTGCTGGAAGCACATATTACAAGGTTTTGGGTAAAGCACGGGTGGACCCTACCCCTCAAGGTCCTCAAGCCCATCAATCTCTTGAAGGCGACAAAGTTCCAACCCTCCACCACCCTGCGGTTAGCCTCGTCCCCTTCAGCCACCTGTGTATCTGGGTCCCACTCAACAGTCACGTTTGCCGAGTTCGCGGAGAAACCTCCTCAGGCTCATTCAGGAGAGAAGGTGAGAACAGAAGAGTCCGTTCCTGCCCTGAAGAGGCCTCTCCTTGTCCCCTCCACTGTGTGTAAGGAAATCCAGAGTGCCCTGGGAGCGATTCCACCTGGTGACTACCATGGGCCCTCAAAGGCTTCTCTGACTGCACAGCAGGGCAGGCCACCTTCTCAGTCCCTCACACTCAGCCTTGTGGGCAGAACCTGGAAGAGTGAGACTGTGGAGTGGGTCAAGAGGGACAGCCTAGAGCCAGGTCCAAGTTCAGCAATGGTCAGGAATGAGCCAAGAGAGGAGAGTGGTGGTCAGGCCTCAGGAGACCCCTGCCATAGGGTAACAGTGATGGAGGTGAACTTAGGATCCCAATCTTTGAGAGGTGAAGAGGCCAGGGAGGCTGTGGAGGACAAGGAGTCTCCTGCTCTTCAACCACAGTCTAGTGTTATCTTGGAAACCAAAGTGTTGACAAAATCCCAAACCACAAATGCACCTATGAGGAGTTTAGAGGTGCCAGGGGCCAGTAAAAGTTTCCTACAACCTAGAATGTCTGTTTTCCAACATCTAGGTGAGCCATGCCTTAACATGGAGGTTGCTAGTGAGTTTAACTCCAAAGTAAAGGTACAGTCAGACAACCAGCTTCAGGACTTCCCCAAACACAGGTTCCTTGCTGCAGACAACTTGGCTTCTCAGGTGCCTCAGTGCCATCCCCAGAGAGTCCCCACCAGAGACACGTTAGCTTCCCAGGAGCCAAGTGGCCTTATGGAAGGTCAAAGGAGCAACCTAGGGCAGCAGGAGCCCAAAACTTCAAAACTCCAAGACTCATGGAAGAGCCAGAGCAAGATGATTGCCCCTACTTACAAAAGAGAGGACCGTAGGAGGCATAAACCAGGAGAGCACGAAGAGAGGTTTAAAGAATGAGGGACCCCTCAAGCTGGAAGTATGAGCCGCCCTGCCCAGGTCAGGGGAATAACAGACTCTATTGGGAGCAGATGTCTCCTGCTCATGCCAGAGAAGAAATATAGCCCTCCAGAAAGCCTCTTCAGAAAAAGGATGAGGCTATTTTTAAAGTGGATTTTCCCCAATAAAAAAGTCAATGGTCGAGATGCTCTGCAAAGAAAAAAAAAAAAACCCATATCAGCCACTGCCCAGAGTCACGGATCAGTCAAAAGCAGATCAATCTTGTAGAGTGAGACTGCTGAGGGTCAGGCACTCATGACAGCTGTTGGACAGATCGTAGAAGAAAAAAGAGCAATTCACCATGGACTTCATGCCACAGAGTTAAATGAGCACAGAGTGGAATTCCAAGTCCCAGTATGTGGGGGTTTCTGCTACCATAGGCTTACCTCCTACCCAGAGCAAGGGAGAATGATGGGTTCTACAGCCTGCAGTCATAAAGCCACCTCCAAGGGCCAGAGTTGTTCTGTCAGGGAAAGGGAAGTCAGACACCAACATAGTTTGAAAAGTGTAAGGTTCGACGATGTGCAGCTGGGCCTAAGGTGCCTCCCATCCTTGTCCCCCAGGAAGAGTGTGTTTCCAGTTAGTACCTGCCAGTATGGGCCAAGGATTCCAGGTGCCCCAGCCCGCCATAAACACTGTCCAAGGCATTGTCATCTTTGGGGAGGTGTCTTGCCTGGTCGACAGTAAAATCCTTCTTTAGTCTACCCTTTAGTAGGAAAACATGTCTCCAAGTAAAAATTCAGTCCATGGAGAGAAAATGATTTTCTCATTAGCACATCCAAGATATTTAATGTTCCCCAATACATATATATATATATATATATATATATATTTTCTACTAAAAGCATAGTGTAATGGCAAAAAAAAAGAAATTTAAAACGGCATGGAAAAATGCTGAACATTAGGAATAATTAAAGATATGCAAATCCAAATTACAAAAACCTATCCGCTCACACCAGTCAGAATGGCCATCAGCAAGAATTCTGCAAAAAGTAAATGCTGAAGGGGTTTTAGAGAAATGCCTACCCTTGGTCCAAAGTGGGACATGGTAAGAGCCAGTAATGAAAAGAAAAATGAGGTGCCTTGTAAAGGTAAATACTGAGCTACCATTCAATCAAGCATACCCACTGCTGGGCCTATCGCCTGAGGGGATGAGAATCAAAAAAACACAGGCTGGGCTTCACTGGTGGCACAGTGGTTGAGAGCCCGCCTGCCAATGCAGGGGACACGCGTTCATGCTCCGGGTCGGGAAGATCCCACTTGCCGCGGAGCGGCTTGTCCCGTGAGCTAGGGCTGCTGGGCCTGCGCGTCCGGAGCCTGTGCTCTGCATTGGGAGGGTCCACCGCAGTGAGAGGCCCACGTACCGCAAAAAAAAAAAAAAAAAAAAAAAAAAAAAACCCACAGGCTGGCAATCCTCCACTCCAGCAATATTTACCATAGCCAACACTTGGAAGCTACGAAAGTGTCCATCATCAGAGGAATGCACAAAGAAGAAGTGGTCCATGTACACAATGGAATATGACTCCAATAAAAATATATATATAAATACAATTTATAAAACAAACCTAAGTAAGGAGACATCAGCTTTTGGGGGCACATTCCACTCTAATATATAACCGAGGAACACCACTGCCCGGATGGTCTGTTTCCCTAGTTCCCTGGTTGGGAAAAGCAGAAATGCTGCCGCCCTCTGGCCGTTACCTGCAACAGCAGCTTTAAGACCTGTGCTAAGGGTCACTTCATATGCAGCAGTACTGGTGGGCTGTAAATGAAACCTGCCCTCAAAACGTCTTGAGGGAGGTAATGGCCAAAATATTTCTAAATGTCACACACACTTCACGAAGACAATTTGAAGAGGTAAGCTGTACTCACAGTTGAAGAAAAGAAGGACATGCCAGAAAGCTCAATTTCAAGGGATTATGAGACGCATGCAAATCCAGCCACAAAGTGGTATCGGCTCACACTAGTCAGAACACACATCAGCAAAAAAACTACAAACAAAAAATGCTGAAGGTGTTGTGGAGAAGTGCATACCCTCAACTTTAAGCGGGACATAACCTGGAAAGAGCCACTAATGAGAACAGACTGGAGGTGCCTCTACAAGGTAAACATTCCGCTACCATATGATCCAGCAGGCCCACTCCTGGGCCTATAACCTAAGAAGACAGAATTGGAAAGACACAGGCAGGCAAATGTGCATTGCCGCAGCATTACAATAGCCATGACGTGGAAGCAACCAAAAAGTCCATCAACAGATGAGTGGACAAAGAAGAGCTGGTACATGTACAGAGAGAATATTAGCCAAGGAAGAAAAGGACACCATGCCATTTGCAGCACCGTAGATGAGTCTAGAGGTGATCACGTGACTTGTAGTAAGTCAGAAAGAGAAAGACACGTATCGTAGGATATCACTTATAGATGTTACCTAAAAATTGATACCAGTGAAGATATTTCCACAGAGAAGGGCAATCCCAGATTCATTAAACAAACTTATGGATCACCAACGGAAAGGTGTGAGGATTGGATACATTACGAGATTGGGGTGAACAGACATATACAAACACAGGTGAAATATATAATCACCAAAGACCTACAGAATACCAAGAGAAGACTGCTCAACATTCTGTCATAACGTACATGGGAAAAGGATCCCAGCAAGAACAGACATATGTATATGTGTAAAAGAACCACATCTTGCACACCTGCAACAAGCCAAACATTGTAATCAAACATGCTGTGATTAAAAAAATAAAAAAATTAAATTAAGAAAACGAACAAGAAGTAGTGAGACAAACTTAAGGGGCCTTCTCCTGGCACATTCCATTCTAAATTACAACCTAGAACACGACTTCCATTGAGGCTCTGCTGCCCTAGTAACCAGATTTGGTAAGGGAGAACTGCTGCCCCCTTGTGGCCGTTTCACACAACAGCACCTTTAATCCCAGCGCTAATGGTCAGTTGATATTCAAAATCATTGCAGGCCTGTAAATGACACCTGCCCTGAAAACAAATCCTGGGGTCATATATCGACCAAAAAATTCAAAAGACGTCCATATTTCAAAACGACACTTTCAAGAGGCATATTTTGTTCTGCATATTTGTTCTGCACATTAGGGTTCTGCTTCTTTTGCTTTCTTTCTTTCTTTGTTAAAAAAAAAAAAAAACGGGAATGGAAAAAGGCAACCCTCAGAATGGGAGAAAATATTTGCAAACGAATCCACGGACAAAGGTTTAATCTCCAATATATATAACAGCTCATGCAGCTTAATATTAAAAAAAAACAAACAACCCAATACAAAAATGGGCAGAAGATCTAAATAGACGTTTCTTCAAAGAAGACACAGAGATGGCCAAGACGCACATGAAAAGCTGCTCAACATCACTCATCATTAGAGAAATGCACATCAAAACTACAGTGAGGTATCACCTCACACCTGTTAGAATGGGCATCATCAGAAAATGTACAAACAACAAATGCTGGGGAGGGTGTGGACCAAAGGAACCCTCTTCCACTATTGGTGGGAATGTAAATTGATACAGTCACTATGGAGAACAGCATGGAGGTTCCTTAAAAAACTAAAAATAGAATTACCATAGGATCCAGCAATCCCACTTCTGGGCATATAGCCAGAGAAAACCATAAATGAAAAAGACACATTCACCACAATGTTCATTGCAGCACTATTTACAATAGCCAGGTAATGGAAGCAACCTAAATGCCCACAGACAGACGAACGGATAATGATGTGGTCCATCTATGAAACGGAATATTACTCAGCCATAAAAAGGAACGAAACTGGGTCATCTGTGGAGACGTCGACGGATCTAGAGACTGTCATACAGAGTGAAGTAAGTCAGAAGGAGAAAAACAAATATTGTATATTAATGCATATATGTGGAACCTAGAAAAATGGTACAGATGACCCGGTTTGCAGGGCAGAAATAGAGACACAGAGGTAGAGAACAAACGTATGGACACCAAGAGGGGGGAAGCCATGGGTTGTTGGTGGTGGGATGAGTCGGGAGATTGGGATTGTCCTGTATACATGTATATGCATAAAATAGATAACTAATAATAATCCTGCTGAATAAAAAAATAAACTTAAATTTCAAAATTTTTAAAAATAAATAAAATTTTAAAATAAAACGGAAAAAAGTTCTTCCCTTCACACAGATGTATTTATAGGAATGAATTATTTCCATGCTTATATCTATAAATACATAGAAGAGGAATAAAATCTAACTTGAAGCAAAAAAGAAAAAAAAAAAAAACCAGAACCCACCAGTTATACACAGGAAAACCCTATCAGGGCACTGGCTCCAGCGGCAAACAATTCTGAAGTTGGTCAGAGGTGGGGAATCATCTCCCATGCAGCCAGCAGCCCCCCCACCCCCGCAAGGAGCGTCGTCATTGCAAAGCTGGGGGACCGTGCCGAGGCGTCTGTGAGTCAACGTGAGCCGAGCCCCAGGCCAGCTGCTGCTGAACTGTTCCCACCCTTCCCAGGTAAAACACCTGAATATGTCCAAGGACTTGAAAGCCCAGAGGAAGGGCCGTGGAGCCACAGCAGCGACAGCACGCAGGCCGACTTGGTGCCTGCAGGCCAGCCAGGATGGTCCTGGCCCCGGGCGCTCTTCTGGAAGCTTTCCATTTCCCTGCCTGAGATACTCCTCCTGTCCCAGCCCCCACTGCTTTTTTCCTTCCTCACCTCTGCCCGGGGAGAAATTCCAACGGAAGGTATGGGTGACACATCCTCTTCTTTAGCAGGTGGCAGCCCGGCAACTCCTGCAGAAAGTCCAGCAGAGCCCCACTCACACCGGGCCACCCACAGAGCCGTGGCCCCTCACTCCCTCCCACCAGCACAGCCCCGAGACTGCTGACGGGGCAGAGAATATGGCGTCAGGCACAGCTGCAGGGGCTCTTGCTGCCTGGAGCCGTGTTTATATGGACCTCAACCCAGGCACACCTGGGGAGGGCTGGCCGGCAGGGTCAGGCTGCCCAGGTCAGCCCATCCTCACCCCTCAGGGACTCACATTGCAGAAAATGGACCTCGCTGAACCGGCCAGGTCCAAGGAACAGGTGTGGGCTCCTGAGAGTCTGGATAGACAAGGGGCTGCAGCTCCGGCTTGTTTTCTAATCCTTTTATCTGGCCCATGAGTGGGAGACAACTTCAAGAAGACCCTCTCCTAATGAGAGGAACCCAGGAGTCAGGGAGAGGAGGGGTGATGGGTGGAGACAGAGGCCTGGTGCCCCGGCTGCGGTGGAAGCCTCTGGAAGACCAGGCAGAGGGAGGCCGCACAGAGTGATGCCCAGGGTCACAGACCTGTCGGAGCTGCTGTTTGTTAGCTCAAGTCCTGCTCCGAGGTGCTCTGTGTCAGCTCTGAGTGACAGGTGATCTGGGCTGCTCTGCAATGAGGGCTACGTGCACGGTACCTGTGTGCCCAGCCCTGCCGGGGTACCTGCCCAGGGCAGCTCCGTATCCTGGGAGGGGCCTGACCACGAGAGCACCATGGGCTGCTGGGGAGGGGGGGCCTGCCCAGGTGAGCTCCATATCCTGGGATTGCCCTGACCACGAGAGCCCCGTGGGCTGCTGGGGACCTGGTAAACGATGTCGGGACAGTCAGTGAAGCCACCGAGGATATACATCCGGTAGTTCCTAATTCCTACACCCTGCTGGTCGTTCTACCATCCACCAGGACACGGTATTCTGTATGAGACTTCAGTGATGCCTTCTTCTGGATTCCATTGGTCCCCGAAAGGCTCTGCTGCCCTAGTAACCAGATTTGGGAATGGAGAAATGCTGCCGCCTTGTGGCCGTTTGCCACAACAGCAGCTTTAAACCCAGTGCTCATGGTCACTAAATATTCACACTCATTGCAGCCTGTAAATGGCACCTGCCCTGAAAAACAATCCTGGGGTCGAAAATGGACCCAAAACTTCTAAAGAGGGCAACCATGCAAGAGGACAATTTCAAGAGGTTAATTGTACTCTCCGTTTTTTTCTGTTTTTCTGTACCAGAAATTTAAAACGGCCCCTCCGCCACGCCCCGGTACCCGAGGCCTCCGTTGCCCTGCCTGGGCGGGCGGCGGGGCGCTGCCGGGGCGGGCTGGCCGCGGGGATGTCGGTAAGGCGCAAGGACAAGCGAAGCTGGGCCTCAAGAGGCAGCCCGCGGTCCCCGCCCCCGTCTATGGCCATACCACCCTGAACGCGCCCGATCTCGTCTGATCTCGGAAACTAAGCAGGGTCGGACCTGGTTAGTACTTGGATGGGAGACCGCCTGGGAATACCGGGTGCTGTAGGCTTTTGGCCTCCCGCTGCGGCTCCGCCTTCTCCTTTAGTCGCCCGCGGCGGTGGCCGCCAGCTCCGCCCCCCGCCGGGCAACGCTGCAGGCCCCACCTCCTCCGCCCCCCCCCTCGCCAACACCACCACAGAGCGCCAGAGGGGCCGCTCCATGCGGCCCGAAGGCGACCCTGGAAGGCAGCGGCACACCCGACGCTCCGGGGGTGGCTGGCCCGGACCCAGACTCCGCCGCGGGCCCGGGTGCCGTCCGTGCGGCCCGCGAGCCCCTCCACCTGCACCTGGCCGGCCCCACCGGCGCCCAGTCCCGGCGCCGCCACCTGTCCGCCGGTGTGGCTCTCCGCAGCTCTCTCCGGATAAAGCTGGATAAAGGTCTGGATGGGAAGGAGGGGCAGTGATTCAGCCTATTGCTCTTAGTGCCCCTCCCCCACACTCAGGAGCCCTTTGTGACAAGGCCACAGCTCTGTGATGCAGGCCTGGGGCCTGCCATCAAGTGAACTCCCAGGGCTCTGTTGCCTGAGGGCGGCAATGCAGTTCAGAAGACGGAGAATCTCTTTTCTTTGAAAAACACTGTTGCTATCTGGCTGAGATCCAGCCCAACTTCCTGGGTGATTGATATCATCCTTGGCTTCCTGTGTGGACTGGGGCTCTTCCTCGTGTTACTCCCCTGCTTCCAGAGTAATCCATTCTTAGCACCACCTAGGAAACCTAGAAACATCAGGAAGCATCAAGTAGAGCTGAAGGGGAGGAGCAGGAGTAGGAAGAAAAGTCGATCTTTGAAAGCTTGCAGAGATTGCCTGGAAGAACTGGAGGGGACTCACAACCTGGCTTCACCTCTGCGGAGCTGCCTGGGGAGGCTTCCTGGCAAGGGCAACTTTCATCAGCTCTCATGGCAAGACCCTCCTGGTGAGATGTGCAAAGCAGTGCCTGCTGGAGCCTGTGGAGGATACTGCTTGAAGGGTTGGGAACCCTGCAGGAACACCTCCTGTAGGGTTTCCTTCCTGGTTCAAGACACTCGAGAGGTGCTGGAAGCACATATTACAAGGTTTTGGGTAAAGCACGGGTGGACCCTACCCCTCAAGGTCCTCAAGCCCATCAATCTCTTGAAGGCGACAAAGTTCCAACCCTCCACCACCCTGCGGTTAGCCTCGTCCCCTTCAGCCACCTGTGTATCTGGGTCCCACTCAACAGTCACGTTTGCCGAGTTCGCGGAGAAACCTCCTCAGGCTCATTCAGGAGAGAAGGTGAGAACAGAAGAGTCCGTTCCTGCCCTGAAGAGGCCTCTCCTTGTCCCCTCCACTGTGTGTAAGGAAATCCAGAGTGCCCTGGGAGCGATTCCACCTGGTGACTACCATGGGCCCTCAAAGGCTTCTCTGACTGCACAGCAGGGCAGGCCACCTTCTCAGTCCCTCACACTCAGCCTTGTGGGCAGAACCTGGAAGAGTGAGACTGTGGAGTGGGTCAAGAGGGACAGCCTAGAGCCAGGTCCAAGTTCAGCAATGGTCAGGAATGAGCCAAGAGAGGAGAGTGGTGGTCAGGCCTCAGGAGACCCCTGCCATAGGGTAACAGTGATGGAGGTGAACTTAGGATCCCAATCTTTGAGAGTTGAAGAGGCCAGGGAGGCTGTGGAGGACAAGGAGTCTCCTGCTCTTCAACCACAGTCTAGTGTTATCTTGGAAACCAAAGTGTTGACAAAATCCCAAACCACAAATGCACCTATGAGGAGTTTAGAGGTGCCAGGGGCCAGTAAAAGTTTCCTACAACCTAGAATGTCTGTTTTCCAACATCTAGGTGAGCCATACCTTAACATGGAGGTTGCTAGTGAGTTTAACTCCAAAGTAAAGGTACAGTCAGACAACCAGCTTCAGGACTTCCCCAAACACAGGTTCCTTGCTGCAGACAACTTGGCTTCTCAGGTGCCTCAGTGCCATCCCCAGAGAGTCCCCACCAGAGACACGTTAGCTTCCCAGGAGCCAAGCTCCCAAGGAGCCAAAGGAGCAACCTAGGGCAGCAGGAGCCCAAAACTTCAAAACTCCAAGACTCATGGAAGAGCCAGAGCAAGATGATTGCCCCTACTTACAAAAGAGAGGACCGTAGGAGGCATAAACCAGGAGAGCACGAAGAGAGGTTTAAAGAATGAGGGACCCCTCAAGCTGGAAGTATGAGCCGCCCTGCCCAGGTCAGGGGCATAACAGACTCTATTGGGAGCAGATGTCTCCAGCTCATGCCAGAGAAGAAATATAGCCCTCCAGAAAGCCTCTTCAGAAAAAGGATGAGGCTATTTTTAAAGTGGATATTCCCCAATAAAAAAGTCAATGGTCGAGATGCTCTGCAAAAAAAAAAAAAGCCCATATCAGCCACTGCCCGGAGTCACGGATCAGTCAAAAGCAGATCAATCTTGAAGAGTGAGACTGCTGAGGGTCAGGCACTCATGACAGCTTTTGGACAGATCGTAGAAGAAAAAAGAGCAATTCACCATGGACTTCATGCCACAAAGTTAAATGAGCACAGACTGGAATTCCAAGTCCCAGTATGTGGGGGTTTCTGCTACCATAGGCTTACCTCCTACCCAGAGCAAGGGAGAATGATGGGTTCTACAGCCTGCAGTCATAAAGCCACCTCCAAGGGCCAGAGTTGTTCTGTCAGGGAAAGGGAAGTCAGACACCAACATAGTTTGAAAAGTGTAAGGTTCGACGATGAGCAGCTGGGCCTAAGGTGCCTCCCATCCTTGTCCCCCAGGAAGAGTGTGTTTCCAGTTAGTACCTGCCAGTATGGGCCAAGGATTCCAGGTGCCCCAGCCCGCCATAAACACTGTCCAAGGCATTGTCATCTTTGGGGAGGTGTCTTGCCTGGTCGACAGTAAAATCCTTCTTTAGTCTTCCCTTTAGTAGGAAAACATGTCTCCAAGTAAAAATTCAGTCCATGTAGAGAAAATGATTTTCTCATTAGCACATCCAAGATATTTAATGTTCCCCAATACATATATATATATATTTTTTTCTAATAAAAGCATAGTGTAATGGCAAAAAAAAAAGAAATTTAAAACGGCATGGAAAAATGCTGAACATTAGGAATAATTAAAGATATGCAAATCCAAATTACAAAAACCTATCCGCTCACACCAGTCAGAATGGCCATCAGCAAGAATTCTGCAAAAAGTAAATGCTGAAGGGGTTTTAGAGAAATGCCTACCCTTGGTCCAAAGTGGGACATGGTAAGAGCCAGTAATGAAAACAAAAATGAGGTGCCTTGTAAAGGTAAATACTGAGCTACCATTCAATCAAGCATACCCACTGCTGGGCCTATCGCCTGAGGGGATGAGAATCAAAAAAACACAGGCTGGGCTTCACTGGTGGCGCAGTGGTTGAGAGCCCGCCTGCCAATGCAGGGGACACGCGTTCATGCTCCGGGTCGGGAAGATCCCACGTGCCGCGGAGCGGCTTGTCCCGTGAGCTAGGGCTGCTGGGCCTGCGCGTCCGGAGCCTGTGCTCTGCATTGGGAGGGTCCACCGCAGTGAGAGGCCCACGTACCGCAAAAAAAAAAAAAAAACAAACAAAAAACAAAAAAAAACAAAGACTGGCAATCCTCCACTCCAGCAATATTTACCATAGCCAACACTTGGAAGCTACGAAAATGTCCATCAACAGAGGAATGCACAAAGAAGAAGTGGTCCATGTACACAATGGAATATGACTCCAATAAAAATATATATATAAATACAATTTATAAAACAAACATAAGTAAGGAGACATCAGCTTTTGGGGGCACATTCCACTCTAATATATAACCGAGGAACACCACTGCCCGGATGGTCTGTTTCCCTAGTTCCCTGGTTGGGAAAAGCAGAAATGCTGCCGCCCTCTGGCCGTTACCTGCAACAGCAGCTTTAAGACCTGTGCTAAGGGTCACTTCATATGCAGCAGTACTGGTGGGCTGTAAATGAAACCTGCCCTCAAAACGTCTTGAGGGAGGTAATGGCCAAAATATTTCTAAATGTCACACACACTTCACGAAGACAATTTGAAGAGGTAAGCTGTACTCACAGTTGAAGAAAAGAAGGACATGCCAGAAAGCTCAATTTCAAGGGATTATGAGACGCATGCAAATCCAGCCACAAAGTGGTATCGGCTCACACTAGTCAGAACACACATCAGCAAAAAAACTACAAACAAAAAATGCTGAAGGTGTTGTGGAGAAGTGCATACCCTCAACTTTAAGCGGGACGTAACCTGGAAAGAGCCACTAATGAGAACAGACTGGAGGTGCCTCTACAAGGTAAACATTCCGCTACCATATGATCCAGCAGGCCCACTCCTGGGCCTATAACCTAAGAAGACAGAATTGGAAAGACACAGGCAGGCAAATGTGCATTGCCGCAGCATTACAATAGCCATGACGTGGAAGCAACCAAAAAGTCCATCAACAGATGAGTGGACAAAGAAGAGCTGGTACATGTACAGAGAGAATATTAGCCAAGGAAGAAAAGGACACCATGCCATTTGCAGCACCGTAGATGAGTCTAGAGGTGATCACGTGACTTGTAGTAAGTCAGAAAGAGAAAGACACGTATCGTAGGATATCACTTATAGATGTTACCTAAAAATTGATACCAGTGAAGATATTTCCACAGAGAAGGGCAATCCCAGATTCATTAAACAAACTTATGGATCACCAACGGAAAGGTGTGAGGATTGGATACATTACGAGATTGGGGTGAACGGACATATACAAACACAGGTGAAATATATAATCACCAAAGACCTACAGAATACCAAGAGAAGACTGCTCAACATTCTGTCATAACGTACATGGGAAAAGGATCCCAGCAAGAACAGACATATGTATATGTGTAAAAGAACCACATCTTGCACACCTGCAACAAGCCAAACATTGTAATCAAACATGCTGTGATTAAAAAAATAAAAAAATTAAATTAAGAAAACGAACAAGAAGTAGTGAGACAAACTTAAGGGGCCTTCTCCTGGCACATTCCATTCTAAATTACAACCTAGAACACGACTTCCATTGAGGCTCTGCTGCCCTAGTAACCAGATTTGGTAAGGGAGAACTGCTGCCCCCTTGTGGCCGTTTCACACAACAGCACCTTTAATCCCAGCGCTAATGGTCAGTTGATATTCAAAATCATTGCAGGCCTGTAAATGACACCTGCCCTGAAAACAAATCCTGGGGTCATATATCGACCAAAAAATTCAAAAGACGTCCATATTTCAAAACGACACTTTCAAGAGGCATATTTTGTTCTGCATATTTGTTCTGCACATTAGGGTTCTGCTTCTTTTGCTTTCTTTCTTTCTTTGTTAAAAAAAAAAAAAACGGGAATGGAAAAAGGCAACCCTCAGAATGGGAGAAAATATTTGCAAACGAATCCACGGACAAAGGTTTAATCTCCAATATATATAACAGCTCATGCAGCTTAATATTAAAAAAAAACAAACAACCCAATACAAAAATGGGCAGAAGATCTAAATAGACGTTTCTTCAAAGAAGACACAGAGATGGCCAAGACGCACATGAAAAGCTGCTCAACATCACTCATCATTAGAGAAATGCACATCAAAACTACAGTGAGGTATCACCTCACACCTGTTAGAATGGGCATCATCAGAAAATGTACAAACAACAAATGCTGGGGAGGGTGTGGACCAAAGGAACCCTCTTCCACTATTGGTGGGAATGTAAATTGATACAGTCACTATGGAGAACAGCATGGAGGTTCCTTAAAAAACTAAAAATAGAATTACCATAGGATCCAGCAATCCCACTTCTGGGCATATAGCCAGAGAAAACCATAAATGAAAAAGACACATTCACCACAATGTTCATTGCAGCACTATTTACAATAGCCAGGTAATGGAAGCAACCTAAATGCCCACAGACAGACGAACGGATAATGATGTGGTCCATCTATGAAACGGAATATTACTCAGCCATAAAAAGGAACGAAACTGGGTCATCTGTGGAGACGTCGACGGATCTAGAGACTGTCATACAGAGTGAAGTAAGTCAGAAGGAGAAAAACAAATATTGTATATTAATGCATATATGTGGAACCTAGAAAAATGGTACAGATGACCCGGTTTGCAGGGCAGAAATAGAGACACAGAGGTAGAGAACAAACGTATGGACACCAAGAGGGGGGAAGCCATGGGTTGTTGGTGGTGGGATGAGTCGGGAGATTGGGATTGTCCTGTATACATGTATATGCATAAAATAGATAACTAATAATAATCCTGCTGAATAAAAAAATAAACTTAAATTTCAAAATTTTAAAAAATAAATAAAATTTTAAAATAAAACGGAAAAAAGTTCTTCCCTTCACACAGATGTATTTATAGGAATGAATTATTTCCATGCTTATATCTATAAATACATAGAAGAGGAATAAAATCTAACTTGAAGCAAAAAAGAAAAAAAAAAAAAACCAGAACCCACCAGTTATACACAGGAAAACCCTATCAGGGCACTGGCTCCAGCGGCAAACAATTCTGAAGTTGGTCAGAGGTGGGGAATCATCTCCCATGCAGCCAGCAGCCCCCCCACCCCCGCAAGGAGCGTCGTCATTGCAAAGCTGGGGGACCGTGCCGAGGCGTCTGTGAGTCAACGTGAGCCGAGCCCCAGGCCAGCTGCTGCTGAACTGTTCCCACCCTTCCCAGGTAAAACACCTGAATATGTCCAAGGACTTGAAAGCCCAGAGGAAGGGCCGTGGAGCCACAGCAGCGACAGCACGCAGGCCGACTTGGTGCCTGCAGGCCAGCCAGGATGGTCCTGGCCCCGGGCGCTCTTCTGGAAGCTTTCCATTTCCCTGCCTGAGATACTCCTCCTGTCCCAGCCCCCACTGCTTTTTTCCTTCCTCACCTCTGCCCGGGGAGAAATTCCAACGGAAGGTATGGGTGACACATCCTCTTCTTTAGCAGGTGGCAGCCCGGCAACTCCTGCAGAAAGTCCAGCAGAGCCCCACTCACACCGGGCCACCCACAGAGCCGTGGCCCCTCACTCCCTCCCACCAGCACAGCCCCGAGACTGCTGACGGGGCAGAGAATATGGCGTCAGGCACAGCTGCAGGGGCTCTTGCTGCCTGGAGCCGTGTTTATATGGACCTCAACCCAGGCACACCTGGGGAGGGCTGGCCGGCAGGGTCAGGCTGCCCAGGTCAGCCCATCCTCACCCCTCAGGGACTCACATTGCAGAAAATGGACCTCGCTGAACCGGCCAGGTCCAAGGAACAGGTGTGGGCTCCTGAGAGTCTGGATAGACAAGGGGCTGCAGCTCCGGCTTGTTTTCTAATCCTTTTATCTGGCCCATGAGTGGGAGACAACTTCAAGAAGACCCTCTCCTAATGAGAGGAACCCAGGAGTCAGGGAGAGGAGGGGTGATGGGTGGAGACAGAGGCCTGGTGCCCCGGCTGCGGTGGAAGCCTCTGGAAGACCAGGCAGAGGGAGGCCGCACAGAGTGATGCCCAGGGTCACAGACCTGTCGGAGCTGCTGTTTGTTAGCTCAAGTCCTGCTCCGAGGTGCTCTGTGTCAGCTCTGAGTGACAGGTGATCTGGGCTGCTCTGCAATGAGGGCTACGTGCACGGTACCTGTGTGCCCAGCCCTGCCGGGGTACCTGCCCAGGGCAGCTCCGTATCCTGGGAGGGGCCTGACCACGAGAGCACCATGGGCTGCTGGGGAGGGGGGGCCTGCCCAGGTGAGCTCCATATCCTGGGATTGCCCTGACCACGAGAGCCCCGTGGGCTGCTGGGGACCTGGTAAACGATGTCGGGACAGTCAGTGAAGCCACCGAGGATATACATCCGGTAGTTCCTAATTCCTACACCCTGCTGGTCGTTCTACCATCCACCAGGACACGGTATTCTGTATGAGACTTCAGTGATGCCTTCTTCTGGATTCCATTGGTCCCCGAAAGGCTCTGCTGCCCTAGTAACCAGATTTGGGAATGGAGAAATGCTGCCGCCTTGTGGCCGTTTGCCACAACAGCAGCTTTAAACCCAGTGCTCATGGTCACTAAATATTCACACTCATTGCAGCCTGTAAATGGCACCTGCCCTGAAAAACAATCCTGGGGTCGAAAATGGACCCAAAACTTCTAAAGAGGGCAACCATGCAAGAGGACAATTTCAAGAGGTTAATTGTACTCTCCGTTTTTTTCTGTTTTTCTGTACCAGAAATTTAAAACGGCCCCTCCGCCACGCCCCGGTACCCGAGGCCTCCGTTGCCCTGCCTGGGCGGGCGGCGGGGCGCTGCCGGGGCGGGCTGGCCGCGGGGATGGCGGTAAGGCGCAAGGACAAGCGAAGCTGGGCCTCAAGAGGCAGCCCGCGGTCCCCGCCCCCGTCTATGGCCATACCACCCTGAACGCGCCCGATCTCGTCTGATCTCGGAAACTAAGCAGGGTCGGACCTGGTTAGTACTTGGATGGGAGACCGCCTGGGAATACCGGGTGCTGTAGGCTTTTGGCCTCCCGCTGCGGCTCCGCCTTCTCCTTTAGTCGCCCGCGGCGGTGGCCGCCAGCTCCGCCCCCCGCCGGGCAACGCTGCAGGCCCCACCTCCTCCGCCCCCCCCCTCGCCAACACCACCACAGAGCGCCAGAGGGGCCGCTCCATGCGGCCCGAAGGCGGCCCTGGAAGGCAGCGGCACACCCGACGCTCCGGGGGTGGCTGGCCCGGACCCAGACTCCGCCGCGGGCCCGGGTGCCGTCCGTGCGGCCCGCGAGCCCCTCCACCTGCACCTGGCCGGCCCCACCGGCGCCCAGCCCCGGCGCCGCCACCTGTCCGCCGGTGTGGCTCTCCGCAGCTCTCTCCGGATAAAGCTGGATAAAGGTCTGGACGGGAAGGAGGGGCAGTGATTCAGCCTATTGCTCTTAGTGCCCCTCCCCCACACTCAGGAGCCCTTTGTGACAAGGCCACAGCTCTGTGATGCAGGCCTGGGGTTCTGCCATCAAGTGAACTCCCAGGGCTCTGTTGCCTGAGGGCGGCAATGCAGTTCAGAAGACGGAGAATCTCTTTTCTTTGAAAAACACTGTTGCTATCTGGCTGAGATCCAGCCCAACTTCCTGGGTGATTGATATCATCCTTGGCTTCCTGTGTGGACTGGGGCTCTTCCTCGTGTTACTCCCCTGCTTCCAGAGTAATCCATTCTTAGCACCACCTAGGAAACCTAGAAACATCAGGAAGCATCAAGTAGAGCTGAAGGGGAGGAGCAGGAGTAGGAAGAAAAGTCGATCTTTGAAAGCTTGCAGAGATTGCCTGGAAGAACTGGAGGGGACTCACAACCTGGCTTCACCTCTGCGGAGCTGCCTGGGGAGGCTTCCTGGCAAGGGCAACTTTCATCAGCTCTCATGGCAAGACCCTCCTGGTGAGATGTGCAAAGCAGTGCCTGCTGGAGCCTGTGGAGGATACTGCTTGAAGGGTTGGGAACCCTGCAGGAACACCTCCTGTAGGGTTTCCTTCCTGGTTCAAGACACTCGAGAGGTGCTGGAAGCACATATTACAAGGTTTTGGGTAAAGCACGGGTGGACCCTACCCCTCAAGGTCCTCAAGCCCATCAATCTCTTGAAGTCGACAAAGTTCCAACCCTCCACCACCCTGCGGTTAGCCTCGTCCCCTTCAGCCACCTGTGTATCTGGGTCCCACTCAACAGTCACGTTTGCTGAGTTCCCGGAGAAACCTCCTCAGGCTCATTCAGGAGAGAAGGTGAGAACAGAAGAGTCCGTTCCTGCCCTGAAGAGGCCTCTCCTTGTCCCCTCCACTGTGTGTAAGGAAATCCAGAGTGCCCTGAGAGCGATTCCACCTGGTGACTACCATGGGCCCTCAAAGGCTTCTCTGACTGCACAGCAGGGCAGGCCACCTTCTCAGTCCCTCACACTCAGCCTTGTGGGCAGAACCTGGAAGAGTGAGACTGTGGAGTGGGTCAAGAGGGACAGCCTAGAGCCAGGTCCAAGTTCAGCAATGGTCAGGAACGAGCCAAGAGAGGAGAGTGGTGGTCAGGCCTCAGGAGACCCCTGCCATAGGGTAACAGTGATGGAGGTGAACTTAGGATCCCAATCTTTGAGAGGTGAAGAGGCCAGGGAGGCTATGGAGGCCAAGGAGTCTCCTGCTCTTCAACCACAGTCTAGTGTTATCTTGGAAACCAAAGTGTTGACAAAATCCCAAACCACAAATGCACCTATGAGGAGTTTAGAGGTGCCAGGGGCCAGTAAAAGTTTCCTACAACCTAGAATGTCTGTTTTCCAACATCTAGGTGAGCCATGCCTTAACATGGAGGTTGCTAGTGAGTTTAACTCCAAAGTAAAGGTACAGTCAGACAACCAGCTTCAGGACTTTCCCAAACACAGGTTCCTTGCTGCAGACAACTTGGCTTCTCAGGTGCCTCAGTGCCATCCCCAGAGAGTCCCCACCAGAGACACGTTAGCTTCCCAGGAGCCAAGTGGCCTTATGGAAGGCCAAAGGAGCAACCTAGGGCAGCAGGAGCCCAAAACTTCAAAACTCCAAGACTCATGGAAGAGCCAGAGCAAGATGATTGCCCCTACTTACAAAAGAGAGGACCGTAGGAGGCATAAACCAGGAGAGCATGAAGAGAGGTTTAAAGAATGAGGGACCCCTCAAGCTGGAAGTATGAGCCGCCCTGCCCAGGTCAGGGGCATAACAGACTCTATTGGGAGCAGATGTCTCCAGCTCATGCCAGAGAAGAAATATAGCCCTCCAGAAAGCCTCTTCAGAAAAAGGATGAGGCTATTTTTAAAGTGGATTTTCCCCAATAAAAAAGTCAATGGTCGAGATGCTCTGCAAAGAAAAAAAAAAAAAAAGCCCATATCAGCCACTGCCCGGAGTCACGGATCAGTCAAAAGCAGATCAATCTTGAAGAGTGAGACTGCTGAGGGTCAGGCACTCATGACAGCTGTTGGACAGATCGTAGAAGAAAAAAGAGCAATTCACCATGGACTTCATGCCACAAAGTTAAATGAGCACAGACTGGAATTCCAAGTCCCAGTATGTGGGGGTTTCTGCTACCATAGGCTTACCTCCTACCCAGAGCAAGGGAGAATGATGGGTTCTACAGCCTGCAGTCATAAAGCCACCTCCAAGGGCCAGAGTTGTTCTGTCAGGGAAAGGGAAGTCAGACACCAACATAGTTTGAAAAGTGTAAGGTTCGACGATGAGCAGCTGGGCCTAAGGTGCCTCCCATCCTTGTCCCCCAGGAAGAGTGTGTTTCCAGTTAGTACCTGCCAGTATGGGCCAAGGATTCCAGGTGCCCCAGCCCGCCATAAACACTGTCCAAGGCATTGTCATCTTTGGGGAGGTGTCTTGCCTGGTCGACAGTAAAATCCTTCTTTAGTCTACCCTTTAGTAGGAAAACATGTCTCCAAGTAAAAATTCAGTCCATGTAGAGAAAATGATTTTCTCATTAGCACATCCAAGATATTTAATGTTCCCCAATACATATATATATATTTTTTTCTAATAAAAGCATAGTGTAATGGCAAAAAAAAAAGAAATTTAAAACGGCATGGAAAAATGCTGAACATTAGGAATAATTAAAGATATGCAAATCCAAATTACAAAAACCTATCCGCTCACACCAGTCAGAATGGCCATCAGCAAGAATTCTGCAAAAAGTAAATGCTGAAGGGGTTTTAGAGAAATGCCTACCCTTGGTCCAAAGTGGGACATGGTAAGAGCCAGTAATGAAAAGAAAAATGAGGTGCCTTGTAAAGGTAAATACTGAGCTACCATTCAATCAAGCATACCCACTGCTGGGCCTATCGCCTGAGGGGATGAGAATCAAAAAAACACAGGCTGGGCTTCACTGGTGGCGCAGTGGTTGAGAGCCCGCCTGCCAATGCAGGGGACACGCGTTCATGCTCCGGGTCGGGAAGATCCCACGTGCCGCGGAGCGGCTTGTCCCGTGAGCTAGGGCTGCTGGGCCTGCGCGTCCGGAGCCTGTGCTCTGCATTGGGAGGGACCACCGTAGTGAGAGGCGCACGTACCGAAAAAAAAAAAAAAAAAAAAAAACACAGGCTGGCAATCCTCCACTCCAGCAATATTTACCATAGCCAACACTTGGAAGCTACGAAAGTGTCCATCATCAGAGGAAGGCACAAAGAAGAAGTGGTCCATGTACACAATGGAATATGACTCCAATAAAAAATATATATAAATACAATTTATAAAACAAACCTAAGTAAGGAGACATCAGCTTTTGGGGGCACATTCCACTCTAATATATAACCGAGGAACACCACTGCCCGGATGGTCTGTTTCCCTAGTTCCCAGGTTGGGAAAAGCAGAAATGCTGCCGCCCTCTGGCCGTTACCTGCAACAGCAGCTTTAAGACCTGTGCTAAGGGTCACTTCATATGCAGCAGTACTGGTGGGCTGTAAATGAAACCTGCCCTCAAAACGTCTTGAGGGAGGTAATGGCCAAAATATTTCTAAATGTCACACACACTTCACGAAGACAATTTGAAGAGGTAAGCTGTACTCACAGTTGAAGAAAAGGAGGACATGCCAGAAAGCTCAATTTCAAGGGATTATGAGACGCATGCAAATCCAGCCACAAAGTGGTATCGGCTCACACTAGTCAGAACACACATCAGCAAAAAAACTACAAACAAAAAATGCTGAAGGTGTTGTGGAGAAGTGCATACCCTCAACTTTAAGCGGGACGTAACCTGGAAAGAGCCACTAATGAGAACAGACTGGAGGTGCCTCTACAAGGTAAACATTCCGCTACCATATGATCCAGCAGGCCCACTCCTGGGCCTATAACCTAAGAAGACAGAATTGGAAAGACACAGGCAGGCAAATGTGCATTGCCGCAGCATTACAATAGCCATGACGTGGAAGCAACCAAAAAGTCCATCAACAGATGAGTGGACAAAGAAGAGCTGGTACATGTACAGAGAGAATATTAGCCAAGGAAGAAAAGGACACCATGCCATTTGCAGCACCGTAGATGAGTCTAGAGGTGATCACGTGACTTGTAGTAAGTCAGAAAGAGAAAGACACGTATCGTAGGATATCACTTATAGATGTTACCTAAAAATTGATACCAGTGAAGATATTTCCACAGAGAAGGGCAATCCCAGATTCATTAAACAAACTTATGGATCACCAACGGAAAGGTGTGAGGATTGGATACATTACGAGATTGGGGTGAACAGACATATACAAACACAGGTGAAATATATAATCACCAAAGACCTACAGAATACCAAGAGAAGACTACTCAACATTCTGTCATAACGTACATGGGAAAAGGATCCCAGCAAGAACAGACATATGTATATGTGTAAAAGAACCACATCTTGCACACCTGCAACAAGCCAAACATTGTAATCAAACATGCTGTGATTAAAAAAATAAAAAAATTAAATTAAGAAAACGAACAAGAAGTAGTGAGACAAACTTAAGGGGCCTTCTCCTGGCACATTCCATTCTAAATTACAACCTAGAACACGACTTCCATTGAGGCTCTGCTGCCCTAGTAACCAGATTTGGTAAGGGAGAACTGCTGCCCCCTTGTGGCCGTTTCACACAACAGCACCTTTAATCCCAGCGCTAATGGTCAGTTGATATTCAAAATCATTGCAGGCCTGTAAATGACACCTGCCCTGAAAACAAATCCTGGGGTCATATATCGACCAAAAAATTCAAAAGACGTCCATATTTCAAAACGACACTTTCAAGAGGCATATTTTGTTCTGCATATTTGTTCTGCACATTAGGGTTCTGCTTCTTTTGCTTTCTTTCTTTCTTTATTAAAAAAAAAAACGGGAATGGAAAAAGGCAACCCTCAGAATGGGAGAAAATATTTGCAAACGAATCCACGGACAAAGGTTTAATCTCCAATATATATAACAGCTCATGCAGCTTAATATTAAAAAAAAACAAACAACCCAATACAAAAATGGGCAGAAGATCTAAATAGACGTTTCTTCAAAGAAGACACAGAGATGGCCAAGACGCACATGAAAAGCTGCTCAACATCACTCATCATTAGAGAAATGCACATCAAAACTACAGTGAGGTATCACCTCACACCTGTTAGAATGGGCATCATCAGAAAATGTACAAACAACAAATGCTGGCGAGGGTGTGGACCAAAGGAACCCTCTTCCACTATTGGTGGGAATGTAAATTGATACAGTCACTATGGAGAACAGCATGGAGGTTCCTTAAAAAACTAAAAATAGAATTACCATAGGATCCAGCAATCCCACTTCCGGGCATATACCCAGAGAAAACCATAAATGAAAAAGACACATTCACCACAATGTTCATTGCAGCACTATTTACAATAGCCAGGTAATGGAAGCAACCTAAATGCCCACAGACAGACGAACGGATAATGATGTGGTCCATCTATGAAACGGAATATTACTCAGCCATAAAAAGGAACGAAACTGGGTCATCTGTGGAGACGTCGACGGATCTAGAGACTGTCATACAGAGTGAAGTAAGTCAGAAGGAGAAAAACAAATATTGTATATTAATGCATATATGTGGAACCTAGAAAAATGGTACAGATGACCCGGTTTGCAGGGCAGAAATAGAGACACAGAGGTAGAGAACAAACGTATGGACACCAAGAGGGGGGAAGCCATGGGTTGTTGGTGGTGGGATGAGTCGGGAGATTGGGATTGTCCTGTATACATGTATATGCATAAAATAGATAACTAATAATAATCCTGCTGAATAAAAAAATAAACTTAAATTTCAAAATTTTTAAAAATAAATAAAATTTTAAAATAAAACGGAAAAAAAGTTCTTCCCTTCACACAGATGTATTTATAGGAATGAATTATTTCCATGCTTATATCTATAAATACATAGAAGAGGAATAAAATCTAACTTGAAGCAAAAAAGAAGAAAAAAAAAAACCAGAACCCACCAGTTATACACAGGAAAACCCTATCAGGGCACTGGCTCCAGCGGCAAACAATTCTGAAGTTGGTCAGAGGTGGGGAATCATCTCCCATGCAGCCAGCAGCCCCCCCACCCCCGCAAGGAGCGTCCTCATTGCAAAGCTGGGGGACCGTGCCGAGGCGTCTGTGAGTAAACGTGAGCCGAGCCCCAGGCCAGCTGCTGCTGAACTGTTCCCACCCTTCCCAGGTAAAACACCTGAATATGTCCAAGGACTTGAAAGCCCAGAGGAAGGGCCGTGGAGCCACAGCAGCGACAGCACGCAGGCCGACTTGGTGCCTGCAGGCCAGCCAGGATGGTCCTGGCCCCGGGCGCTCTTCTGGAAGCTTTCCATTTCCCTGCCTGAGATACTCCTCCTGTCCCGGCCCCCACTGCTTTTTTCCTTCCTCACCTCTGCCCGGGGAGAAATTCCAACGGAAGGTATGGGTGACACATCCTCTTCTTTAGCAGGTGGCAGCCCGGCAACTCCTGCAGAAAGTCCAGCAGAGCCCCACTCACACCGGGCCACCCACAGAGCCGTGGCCCCTCACTCCCTCCCACCAGCACAGCCCCGAGACTGCTGACGGGGCAGAGAATATGGCGTCAGGCACAGCTGCAGGGGCTCTTGCTGCCTGGAGCCGTGTTTATATGGACCTCAACCCAGGCACACCTGGGGAGGGCTGGCCGGCAGGGTCAGGCTGCCCAGGTCAGCCCATCCTCACCCCTCAGGGACTCACATTGCAGAAAATGGACCTCGCTGAACCGGCCAGGTCCAAGGAACAGGTGTGGGCTCCTGAGAGTCTGGATAGACAAGGGGCTGCAGCTCCGGCTTGTTTTCTAATCCTTTTATCTGGCCCATGAGTGGGAGACAACTTCAAGAAGACCCTCTCCTAATGAGAGGAACCCAGGAGTCAGGGAGAGGAGGGGTGATGGGTGGAGACAGAGGCCTGGTGCCCCGGCTGCGGTGGAAGCCTCTGGAAGACCAGGCAGAGGGAGGCCGCACAGAGTGATGCCCAGGGTCACAGACCTGTCGGAGCTGCTGTTTGTTAGCTCAAGTCCTGCTCCGAGGTGCTCTGTGTCAGCTCTGAGTGACAGGTGATCTGGGCTGCTCTGCAATGAGGGCTACGTGCACGGTACCTGTGTGCCCAGCCCTGCCGGGGTACCTGCCCAGGGCAGCTCCGTATCCTGGGAGGGGCCTGACCACGAGAGCGCCATGGGCTGCTGGGGAGGGGGGGCCTGCCCAGGTGAGCTCCATATCCTGGGATTGCCCTGACCACGAGAGCCCCGTGGGCTGCTGGGGACCTGGTAAACGATGTCGGGACAGTCAGTGAAGCCACCGAGGATATACATCCGGTAGTTCCTAATTCCTACACCCTGCTGGTCATTCTACCATCCACCAGGACACGGTATTCTGTATTAGCCTTCAGGGATGCCTTCTTCTGGATTCCATTGGTCCCCGAAAGGCTCTGCTGCCCTAGTAACCAGATTTGGGAATGGAGAAATGCTGCCGCCTTGTGGCCGTTTGCCACAACAGCAGCTTTAAACCCAGTGCTCATGGTCACTAAATATTCACACTCATTGCAGCCTGTAAATGGCACCTGCCCTGAAAAACAATCCTGGGGTCGAAAATGGACCCAAAACTTCTAAAGAGGGCAACCATGCAAGAGGACAATTTCAAGAGGTTAATTGTACTCTCCGTTTTTTTCTGTTTTTCTGTACCAGAAATTTAAAACGGCCCCTCCGCCACGCCCCGGTACCCGAGGCCTCCGTTGCCCTGCCTGGGCGGGCGGCGGGGCGCTGCCGGGGCGGGCTGGCCGCGGGGATGGCGGTAAGGCGCAAGGACAAGCGAAGCTGGGCCTCAAGAGGCAGCCCGCGGTCCCCGCCCCCGTCTACGGCCATACCACCCTGAACGCGCCCGATCTCGTCTGATCTCGGAAGCTAAGCAGGGTCGGGCCTGGTTAGTACTTGTGATGGGAGACCGCCTGGGAATACAGGGTGCTGTAGGCTTTTGGCCTCCCGCTGCGGCTCCGCCTTCTCCTTTAGTCGCCCGCGGCGGTGGCCGCCAGCTCCGCCCCCCGCCGGGCACCGCTGCAGGCCCCACCTCCTCCGCCCACCCCCCCCCACCACCACAGAGCGCCAGAGGGGCCGCTCCATGCGGCCCGAAGGCGGCCCTGGAAGGCAGCGGCACACCCGACGCTCCGGGGGTGGCTGGCCCGGACCCAGACTCCGCCGCGGGCCCGGGTGCCGTCCGTGCGGCCCGCGAGCCCCTCCACCTGCACCTGGCCGGCCCCACCGGCGCCCAGCCCCGGCGCCGCCACCTGTCCGCCGGTGTGGCTCTCCGCAGCTCTCTCCGGATAAAGCTGGATAAAGGTCTGGACGGGAAGGAGGGGCAGTGATTCAGCCTATTGCTCTTAGTGCCCCTCCCCCACACTCAGGAGCCCTTTGTGACAAGGCCACAGCTCTGTGATGCAGGCCTGGGGTTCTGCCATCAAGTGAACTCCCAGGGCTCTGTTGCCTGAGGGCGGCAATGCAGTTCAGAAGACGGAGAATCTCTTTTCTTTGAAAAACACTGTTGCTATCTGGCTGAGATCCAGCCCAACTTCCTGGGTGATTGATATCATCCTTGGCTTCCTGTGTGGACTGGGGCTCTTCCTCGTGTTACTCCCCTGCTTCCAGAGTAATCCATTCTTAGCACCACCTAGGAAACCTAGAAACATCAGGAAGCATCAAGTAGAGCTGAAGGGGAGGAGCAGGAGTAGGAAGAAAAGTCGATCTTTGAAAGCTTGCAGAGATTGCCTGGAAGAACTGGAGGGGACTCACAACCTGGCTTCACCTCTGCGGAGCTGCCTGGGGAGGCTTCCTGGCAAGGGCAACTTTCATCAGCTCTCATGGCAAGACCCTCCTGGTGAGATGTGCAAAGCAGTGCCTGCTGGAGCCTGTGGAGGATACTGCTTGAAGGGTTGGGAACCCTGCAGGAACACCTCCTGTAGGGTTTCCTTCCTGGTTCAAGACACTCGAGAGGTGCTGGAAGCACATATTACAAGGTTTTGGGTAAAGCACGGGTGGACCCTACCCCTCAAGGTCCTCAAGCCCATCAATCTCTTGAAGTCGACAAAGTTCCAACCCTCCACCACCCTGCGGTTAGCCTCGTCCCCTTCAGCCACCTGTGTATCTGGGTCCCACTCAACAGTCACGTTTGCTGAGTTCCCGGAGAAACCTCCTCAGGCTCATTCAGGAGAGAAGGTGAGAACAGAAGAGTCCGTTCCTGCCCTGAAGAGGCCTCTCCTTGTCCCCTCCACTGTGTGTAAGGAAATCCAGAGTGCCCTGAGAGCGATTCCACCTGGTGACTACCATGGGCCCTCAAAGGCTTCTCTGACTGCACAGCAGGGCAGGCCACCTTCTCAGTCCCTCACACTCAGCCTTGTGGGCAGAACCTGGAAGAGTGAGACTGTGGAGTGGGTCAAGAGGGACAGCCTAGAGCCAGGTCCAAGTTCAGCAATGGTCAGGAACGAGCCAAGAGAGGAGAGTGGTGGTCAGGCCTCAGGAGACCCCTGCCATAGGGTAACAGTGATGGAGGTGAACTTAGGATCCCAATCTTTGAGAGGTGAAGAGGCCAGGGAGGCTATGGAGGCCAAGGAGTCTCCTGCTCTTCAACCACAGTCTAGTGTTATCTTGGAAACCAAAGTGTTGACAAAATCCCAAACCACAAATGCACCTATGAGGAGTTTAGAGGTGCCAGGGGCCAGTAAAAGTTTCCTACTACCTAGAATGTCTGTTTTCCAACATCTAGGTGAGCCATGCCTTAACATGGAGGTTGCTAGTGAGTTTAACTCCAAAGTAAAGGTACAGTCAGACAACCAGCTTCAGGACTTTCCCAAACACAGGTTCCTTGCTGCAGACAACTTGGCTTCTCAGGTGCCTCAGTGCCATCCCCAGAGAGTCCCCACCAGAGACACGTTAGCTTCCCAGGAGCCAAGTGGCCTTATGGAAGGCCAAAGGAGCAACCTAGGGCAGCAGGAGCCCCAAACTTCAAAACTCCAAGACTCATGGAAGAGCCAGAGCAAGATGATTGCCCCTACTTACAAAAGAGAGGACCGTAGGAGGCATAAACCAGGAGAGCATGAAGAGAGGTTTAAAGAATGAGGGACCCCTCAAGCTGGAAGTATGAGCCGCCCTGCCCAGGTCAGGGGCATAACAGACTCTATTGGGAGCAGATGTCTCCAGCTCATGCCAGAGAAGAAATATAGCCCTCCAGAAAGCCTCTTCAGAAAAAGGATGAGGCTATTTTTAAAGTGGATTTTCCCCAATAAAAAAGTCAATGGTCGAGATGCTCTGCAAAGAAAAAGAAAAAAAAAAGCCCATATCAGCCACTGCCCGGAGTCACGGATCAGTCAAAAGCAGATCAATCTTGAAGAGTGAGACTGCTGAGGGTCAGGCACTCATGACAGCTGTTGGACAGATCGTAGAAGAAAAAAGAGCAATTCACCATGGACTTCATGCCACAAAGTTAAATGAGCACAGACTGGAATTCCAAGTCCCAGTATGTGGGGGTTTCTGCTACCATAGGCTTACCTCCTACCCAGAGCAAGGGAGAATGATGGGTTCTACAGCCTGCAGTCATAAAGCCACCTCCAAGGGCCAGAGTTGTTCTGTCAGGGAAAGGGAAGTCAGACACCAACATAGTTTGAAAAGTGTAAGGTTCGACGATGAGCAGCTGGGCCTAAGGTGCCTCCCATCCTTGTCCCCCAGGAAGAGTGTGTTTCCAGTTAGTACCTGCCAGTATGGGCCAAGGATTCCAGGTGCCCCAGCCCGCCATAAACACTGTCCAAGGCATTGTCATCTTTGGGGAGGTGTCTTGCCTGGTCGACAGTAAAATCCTTCTTTAGTCTACCCTTTAGTAGGAAAACATGTCTCCAAGTAAAAATTCAGTCCATGTAGAGAAAATGATTTTCTCATTAGCACATCCAAGATATTTAATGTTCCCCAATACATATATATATATTTTTTTCTAATAAAAGCATAGTGTAATGGCAAAAAAAAAGAAATTTAAAACGGCATGGAAAAATGCTGAACATTAGGAATAATTAAAGATATGCAAATCCAAATTACAAAAACCTATCCGCTCACACCAGTCAGAATGGCCATCAGCAAGAATTCTGCAAAAAGTAAATGCTGAAGGGGTTTTAGAGAAATGCCTACCCTTGGTCCAAAGTGGGACATGGTAAGAGCCAGTAATGAAAAGAAAAATGAGGTGCCTTGTAAAGGTAAATACTGAGCTACCATTCAATCAAGCATACCCACTGCTGGGCCTATCGCCTGAGGGGATGAGAATCAAAAAAACACAGGCTGGGCTTCACTGGTGGCGCAGTGGTTGAGAGCCCGCCTGCCAATGCAGGGGACACGCGTTCATGCTCCGGGTCGGGAAGATCCCACGTGCCGCGGAGCGGCTTGTCCCGTGAGCTAGGGCTGCTGGGCCTGCGCGTCCGGAGCCTGTGCTCTGCATTGGGAGGGACCACCGTAGTGAGAGGCGCACGTACCGAAAAAAAAAAAAAAAAAAAAAACACAGGCTGGCAATCCTCCACTCCAGCAATATTTACCATAGCCAACACTTGGAAGCTACGAAAGTGTCCATCATCAGAGGAAGGCACAAAGAAGAAGTGGTCCATGTACACAATGGAATATGACTCCAATAAAAAATATATATAAATACAATTTATAAAACAAACCTAAGTAAGGAGACATCAGCTTTTGGGGGCACATTCCACTCTAATATATAACCGAGGAACACCACTGCCCGGATGGTCTGTTTCCCTAGTTCCCAGGTTGGGAAAAGCAGAAATGCTGCCGCCCTCTGGCCGTTACCTGCAACAGCAGCTTTAAGACCTGTGCTAAGGGTCACTTCATATGCAGCAGTACTGGTGGGCTGTAAATGAAACCTGCCCTCAAAACGTCTTGAGGGAGGTAATGGCCAAAATATTTCTAAATGTCACACACACTTCACGAAGACAATTTGAAGAGGTAAGCTGTACTCACAGTTGAAGAAAAGAAGGACATGCCAGAAAGCTCAATTTCAAGGGATTATGAGACGCATGCAAATCCAGCCACAAAGTGGTATCGGCTCACACTAGTCAGAACACACATCAGCAAAAAAACTACAAACAAAAAATGCTGAAGGTGTTGTGGAGAAGTGCATACCCTCAACTTTAAGCGGGACGTAACCTGGAAAGAGCCACTAATGAGAACAGACTGGAGGTGCCTCTACAAGGTAAACATTCCGCTACCATATGATCCAGCAGGCCCACTCCTGGGCCTATAACCTAAGAAGACAGAATTGGAAAGACACAGGCAGGCAAATGTGCATTGCCGCAGCATTACAATAGCCATGACGTGGAAGCAACCAAAAAGTCCATCAACAGATGAGTGGACAAAGAAGAGCTGGTACATGTACAGAGAGAATATTAGCCAAGGAAGAAAAGGACACCATGCCATTTGCAGCACCGTAGATGAGTCTAGAGGTGATCACGTGACTTGTAGTAAGTCAGAAAGAGAAAGACACGTATCGTAGGATATCACTTATAGATGTTACCTAAAAATTGATACCAGTGAAGATATTTCCACAGAGAAGGGCAATCCCAGATTCATTAAACAAACTTATGGATCACCAACGGAAAGGTGTGAGGATTGGATACATTACGAGATTGGGGTGAACAGACATATACAAACACAGGTGAAATATATAATCACCAAAGACCTACAGAATACCAAGAGAAGACTACTCAACATTCTGTCATAACGTACATGGGAAAAGGATCCCAGCAAGAACAGACATATGTATATGTGTAAAAGAACCACATCTTGCACACCTGCAACAAGCCAAACATTGTAATCAAACATGCTGTGATTAAAAAAATAAAAAAATTAAATTAAGAAAACGAACAAGAAGTAGTGAGACAAACTTAAGGGGCCTTCTCCTGGCACATTCCATTCTAAATTACAACCTAGAACACGACTTCCATTGAGGCTCTGCTGCCCTAGTAACCAGATTTGGTAAGGGAGAACTGCTGCCCCCTTGTGGCCGTTTTACACAACAGCACCTTTAATCCCAGCGCTAATGGTCAGTTGATATTCAAAATCATTGCAGGCCTGTAAATGACACCTGCCCTGAAAACAAATCCTGGGGTCATATATCGACCAAAAAATTCAAAAGACGTCCATATTTCAAAACGACACTTTCAAGAGGCATATTTTGTTCTGCATATTTGTTCTGCACATTAGGGTTCTGCTTCTTTTGCTTTCTTTCTTTCTTTATTAAAAAAAAAAACGGGAATGGAAAAAGGCAACCCTCAGAATGGGAGAAAATATTTGCAAACGAATCCACGGACAAAGGTTTAATCTCCAATATATATAACAGCTCATGCAGCTTAATATTAAAAAAAACAAACAACCCAATACAAAAATGGGCAGAAGATCTAAATAGACGTTTCTTCAAAGAAGACACAGAGATGGCCAAGACGCACATGAAAAGCTGCTCAACATCACTCATCATTAGAGAAATGCACATCAAAACTACAGTGAGGTATCACCTCACACCTGTTAGAATGGGCATCATCAGAAAATGTACAAACAACAAATGCTGGCGAGGGTGTGGACCAAAGGAACCCTCTTCCACTATTGGTGGGAATGTAAATTGATACAGTCACTATGGAGAACAGCATGGAGGTTCCTTAAAAAACTAAAAATAGAATTACCATAGGATCCAGCAATCCCACTTCCGGGCATATACCCAGAGAAAACCATAAATGAAAAAGACACATTCACCACAATGTTCATTGCAGCACTATTTACAATAGCCAGGTAATGGAAGCAACCTAAATGCCCACAGACAGACGAACGGATAATGATGTGGTCCATCTATGAAACGGAATATTACTCAGCCATAAAAAGGAACGAAACTGGGTCATCTGTGGAGACGTCGACGGATCTAGAGACTGTCATACAGAGTGAAGTAAGTCAGAAGGAGAAAAACAAATATTGTATATTAATGCATATATGTGGAACCTAGAAAAATGGTACAGATGACCCGGTTTGCAGGGCAGAAATAGAGACACAGAGGTAGAGAACAAACGTATGGACACCAAGAGGGGGGAAGCCATGGGTTGTTGGTGGTGGGATGAGTCGGGAGATTGGGATTGTCCTGTATACATGTATATGCATAAAATAGATAACTAATAATAATCCTGCTGAATAAAAAAATAAACTTAAATTTCAAAATTTTTAAAAATAAATAAAATTTTAAAATAAAACGGAAAAAAAGTTCTTCCCTTCACACAGATGTATTTATAGGAATGAATTATTTCCATGCTTATATCTATAAATACATAGAAGAGGAATAAAATCTAACTTGAAGCAAAAAAGAAGAAAAAAAAAAACCAGAACCCACCAGTTATACACAGGAAAACCCTATCAGGGCACTGGCTCCAGCGGCAAACAATTCTGAAGTTGGTCAGAGGTGGGGAATCATCTCCCATGCAGCCAGCAGCCCCCCCACCCCCGCAAGGAGCGTCCTCATTGCAAAGCTGGGGGACCGTGCCGAGGCGTCTGTGAGTAAACGTGAGCCGAGCCCCAGGCCAGCTGCTGCTGAACTGTTCCCACCCTTCCCAGGTAAAACACCTGAATATGTCCAAGGACTTGAAAGCCCAGAGGAAGGGCCGTGGAGCCACAGCAGCGACAGCACGCAGGCCGACTTGGTGCCTGCAGGCCAGCCAGGATGGTCCTGGCCCCGGGCGCTCTTCTGGAAGCTTTCCATTTCCCTGCCTGAGATACTCCTCCTGTCCCGGCCCCCACTGCTTTTTTCCTTCCTCACCTCTGCCCGGGGAGAAATTCCAACGGAAGGTATGGGTGACACATCCTCTTCTTTAGCAGGTGGCAGCCCGGCAACTCCTGCAGAAAGTCCAGCAGAGCCCCCACTCACACCGGGCCACCCACAGAGCCGTGGCCCCTCACTCCCTCCCACCAGCACAGCCCCGAGACTGCTGACGGGGCAGAGAATATGGCATCAGGCACAGCTGCAGGGGCTCTTGCTGCCTGGAGCCGTGTTTATATGGACCTCAACCCAGGCACACCTGGGGAGGGCTGGCCGGCAGGGTCAGGCTGCCCAGGTCAGCCCATCCTCACCCCTCAGGGACTCACATTGCAGAAAATGGACCTCGCTGAACCGGCCAGGTCCAAGGAACAGGTGTGGGCTCCTGAGAGTCTGGATAGACAAGGGGCTGCAGCTCCGGCTTGTTTTCTAATCCTTTTATCTGGCCCATGAGTGGGAGACAACTTCAAGAAGACCCTCTCCTAATGAGAGGAACCCAGGAGTCAGGGAGAGGAGGGGTGATGGGTGGAGACAGAGGCCTGGTGCCCCGGCTGCGGTGGAAGCCTCTGGAAGACCAGGCAGAGGGAGGCCGCACAGAGTGATGCCCAGGGTCACAGACCTGTCGGAGCTGCTGTTTGTTAGCTCAAGTCCTGCTCCGAGGTGCTCTGTGTCAGCTCTGAGTGACAGGTGATCTGGGCTGCTCTGCAATGAGGGCTACGTGCACGGTACCTGTGTGCCCAGCCCTGCCGGGGTACCTGCCCAGGGCAGCTCCGTATCCTGGGAGGGGCCTGACCACGAGAGCGCCATGGGCTGCTGGGGAGGGGGGGCCTGCCCAGGTGAGCTCCATATCCTGGGATTGCCCTGACCACGAGAGCCCCGTGGGCTGCTGGGGACCTGGTAAACGATGTCGGGACAGTCAGTGAAGCCACCGAGGATATACATCCGGTAGTTCCTAATTCCTACACCCTGCTGGTCATTCTACCATCCACCAGGACACGGTATTCTGTATTAGCCTTCAGGGATGCCTTCTTCTGGATTCCATTGGTCCCCGAAAGGCTCTGCTGCCCTAGTAACCAGATTTGGGAATGGAGAAATGCTGCCGCCTTGTGGCCGTTTGCCACAACAGCAGCTTTAAACCCAGTGCTCATGGTCACTAAATATTCACACTCATTGCAGCCTGTAAATGGCACCTGCCCTGAAAAACAATCCTGGGGTCGAAAATGGACCCAAAACTTCTAAAGAGGGCAACCATGCAAGAGGACAATTTCAAGAGGTTAATTGTACTCTCCGTTTTTTTCTGTTTTTCTGTACCAGAAATTTAAAACGGCCCCTCCGCCACGCCCCGGTACCCGAGGCCTCCGTTGCCCTGCCTGGGCGGGCGGCGGGGCGCTGCCGGGGCGGGCTGGCCGCGGGGATGGCGGTAAGGCGCAAGGACAAGCGAAGCTGGGCCTCAAGAGGCAGCCCGCGGTCCCCGCCCCCGTCTACGGCCATACCACCCTGAACGCGCCCGATCTCGTCTGATCTCGGAAGCTAAGCAGGGTCGGGCCTGGTTAGTACTTGTGATGGGAGACCGCCTGGGAATACCGGGTGCTGTAGGCTTTTGGCCTCCCGCTGCGGCTCCGCCTTCTCCTTTAGTCGCCCGCGGCGGTGGCCGCCAGCTCCGCCCCCCGCCGGGCACCGCTGCAGGCCCCACCTCCTCCGCCCACCCCCCACCACCACCACAGAGCGCCAGAGGGGCCGCTCCATGCGGCCCGAAGGCGGCCCTGGAAGGCAGCGGCACACCCGACGCTCCGGGGGTGGCTGGCCCGGACCCAGACTCCGCCGCGGGCCCGGGTGCCGTCCGTGCGGCCCGCGAGCCCCTCCACCTGCACCTGGCCGGCCCCACCGGCGCCCAGCCCCGGCGCCGCCACCTGTCCGCCGGTGTGGCTCTCCGCAGCTCTCTCCGGATAAAGCTGGATAAAGGTCTGGACGGGAAGGAGGGGCAGTGATTCAGCCTATTGCTCTTAGTGCCCCTCCCCCACACTCAGGAGCCCTTTGTGACAAGGCCACAGCTCTGTGATGCAGGCCTGGGGTTCTGCCATCAAGTGAACTCCCAGGGCTCTGTTGCCTGAGGGCGGCAATGCAGTTCAGAAGACGGAGAATCTCTTTTCTTTGAAAAACACTGTTGCTATCTGGCTGAGATCCAGCCCAACTTCCTGGGTGATTGATATCATCCTTGGCTTCCTGTGTGGACTGGGGCTCTTCCTCGTGTTACTCCCCTGCTTCCAGAGTAATCCATTCTTAGCACCACCTAGGAAACCTAGAAACATCAGGAAGCATCAAGTAGAGCTGAAGGGGAGGAGCAGGAGTAGGAAGAAAAGTCGATCTTTGAAAGCTTGCAGAGATTGCCTGGAAGAACTGGAGGGGACTCACAACCTGGCTTCACCTCTGCGGAGCTGCCTGGGGAGGCTTCCTGGCAAGGGCAACTTTCATCAGCTCTCATGGCAAGACCCTCCTGGTGAGATGTGCAAAGCAGTGCCTGCTGGAGCCTGTGGAGGATACTGCTTGAAGGGTTGGGAACCCTGCAGGAACACCTCCTGTAGGGTTTCCTTCCTGGTTCAAGACACTCGAGAGGTGCTGGAAGCACATATTACAAGGTTTTGGGTAAAGCACGGGTGGACCCTACCCCTCAAGGTCCTCAAGCCCATCAATCTCTTGAAGTCGACAAAGTTCCAACCCTCCACCACCCTGCGGTTAGCCTCGTCCCCTTCAGCCACCTGTGTATCTGGGTCCCACTCAACAGTCACGTTTGCTGAGTTCCCGGAGAAACCTCCTCAGGCTCATTCAGGAGAGAAGGTGAGAACAGAAGAGTCCGTTCCTGCCCTGAAGAGGCCTCTCCTTGTCCCCTCCACTGTGTGTAAGGAAATCCAGAGTGCCCTGAGAGCGATTCCACCTGGTGACTACCATGGGCCCTCAAAGGCTTCTCTGACTGCACAGCAGGGCAGGCCACCTTCTCAGTCCCTCACACTCAGCCTTGTGGGCAGAACCTGGAAGAGTGAGACTGTGGAGTGGGTCAAGAGGGACAGCCTAGAGCCAGGTCCAAGTTCAGCAATGGTCAGGAACGAGCCAAGAGAGGAGAGTGGTGGTCAGGCCTCAGGAGACCCCTGCCATAGGGTAACAGTGATGGAGGTGAACTTAGGATCCCAATCTTTGAGAGGTGAAGAGGCCAGGGAGGCTATGGAGGCCAAGGAGTCTCCTGCTCTTCAACCACAGTCTAGTGTTATCTTGGAAACCAAAGTGTTGACAAAATCCCAAACCACAAATGCACCTATGAGGAGTTTAGAGGTGCCAGGGGCCAGTAAAAGTTTCCTACTACCTAGAATGTCTGTTTTCCAACATCTAGGTGAGCCATGCCTTAACATGGAGGTTGCTAGTGAGTTTAACTCCAAAGTAAAGGTACAGTCAGACAACCAGCTTCAGGACTTTCCCAAACACAGGTTCCTTGCTGCAGACAACTTGGCTTCTCAGGTGCCTCAGTGCCATCCCCAGAGAGTCCCCACCAGAGACACGTTAGCTTCCCAGGAGCCAAGTGGCCTTATGGAAGGCCAAAGGAGCAACCTAGGGCAGCAGGAGCCCCAAACTTCAAAACTCCAAGACTCATGGAAGAGCCAGAGCAAGATGATTGCCCCTACTTACAAAAGAGAGGACCGTAGGAGGCATAAACCAGGAGAGCATGAAGAGAGGTTTAAAGAATGAGGGACCCCTCAAGCTGGAAGTATGAGCCGCCCTGCCCAGGTCAGGGGCATAACAGACTCTATTGGGAGCAGATGTCTCCAGCTCATGCCAGAGAAGAAATATAGCCCTCCAGAAAGCCTCTTCAGAAAAAGGATGAGGCTATTTTTAAAGTGGATTTTCCCCAATAAAAAAGTCAATGGTCGAGATGCTCTGCAAAGAAAAAAAAAAAAAAAGCCCATATCAGCCACTGCCCGGAGTCACGGATCAGTCAAAAGCAGATCAATCTTGAAGAGTGAGACTGCTGAGGGTCAGGCACTCATGACAGCTGTTGGACAGATCGTAGAAGAAAAAAGAGCAATTCACCATGGACTTCATGCCACAAAGTTAAATGAGCACAGACTGGAATTCCAAGTCCCAGTATGTGGGGGTTTCTGCTACCATAGGCTTACCTCCTACCCAGAGCAAGGGAGAATGATGGGTTCTACAGCCTGCAGTCATAAAGCCACCTCCAAGGGCCAGAGTTGTTCTGTCAGGGAAAGGGAAGTCAGACACCAACATAGTTTGAAAAGTGTAAGGTTCGACGATGAGCAGCTGGGCCTAAGGTGCCTCCCATCCTTGTCCCCCAGGAAGAGTGTGTTTCCAGTTAGTACCTGCCAGTATGGGCCAAGGATTCCAGGTGCCCCAGCCCGCCATAAACACTGTCCAAGGCATTGTCATCTTTGGGGAGGTGTCTTGCCTGGTCGACAGTAAAATCCTTCTTTAGTCTACCCTTTAGTAGGAAAACATGTCTCCAAGTAAAAATTCAGTCCATGTAGAGAAAATGATTTTCTCATTAGCACATCCAAGATATTTAATGTTCCCCAATACATATATATATATTTTTTTCTAATAAAAGCATAGTGTAATGGCAAAAAAAAGAAATTTAAAACGGCATGGAAAAATGCTGAACATTAGGAATAATTAAAGATATGCAAATCCAAATTACAAAAACCTATCCGCTCACACCAGTCAGAATGGCCATCAGCAAGAATTCTGCAAAAAGTAAATGCTGAAGGGGTTTTAGAGAAATGCCTACCCTTGGTCCAAAGTGGGACATGGTAAGAGCCAGTAATGAAAACAAAAATGAGGTGCCTTGTAAAGGTAAATACTGAGCTACCATTCAATCAAGCATACCCACTGCTGGGCCTATCGCCTGAGGGGATGAGAATCAAAAAATCACAGGCTGGGCTTCACTGGTGGCGCAGTGGTTGAGAGCCCGCCTGCCAATGCAGGGGACACGCGTTCATGCTCCGGGTCGGGAAGATCCCACGTGCCGCGGAGCGGCTTGTCCCGTGAGCTAGGGCTGCTGGGCCTGCGCGTCCGGAGCCTGTGCTCTGCATTGGGAGGGACCACCGTAGTGAGAGGCGCACGTACCGAAAAAAAAAAAAAAAAAAAAAACACAGGCTGGCAATCCTCCACTCCAGCAATATTTACCATAGCCAACACTTGGAAGCTACGAAAGTGTCCATCATCAGAGGAAGGCACAAAGAAGAAGTGGTCCATGTACACAATGGAATATGACTCCAATAAAAAATATATATAAATACAATTTATAAAACAAACCTAAGTAAGGAGACATCAGCTTTTGGGGGCACATTCCACTCTAATATATAACCGAGGAACACCACTGCCCGGATGGTCTGTTTCCCTAGTTCCCAGGTTGGGAAAAGCAGAAATGCTGCCGCCCTCTGGCCGTTACCTGCAACAGCAGCTTTAAGACCTGTGCTAAGGGTCACTTCATATGCAGCAGTACTGGTGGGCTGTAAATGAAACCTGCCCTCAAAACGTCTTGAGGGAGGTAATGGCCAAAATATTTCTAAATGTCACACACACTTCACGAAGACAATTTGAAGAGGTAAGCTGTACTCACAGTTGAAGAAAAGAAGGACATGCCAGAAAGCTCAATTTCAAGGGATTATGAGACGCATGCAAATCCAGCCACAAAGTGGTATCGGCTCACACTAGTCAGAACACACATCAGCAAAAAAACTACAAACAAAAAATGCTGAAGGTGTTGTGGAGAAGTGCATACCCTCAACTTTAAGCGGGACATAACCTGGAAAGAGCCACTAATGAGAACAGACTGGAGGTGCCTCTACAAGGTAAACATTCCGCTACCATATGATCCAGCAGGCCCACTCCTGGGCCTATAACCTAAGAAGACAGAATTGGAAAGACACAGGCAGGCAAATGTGCATTGCCGCAGCATTACAATAGCCATGACGTGGAAGCAACCAAAAAGTCCATCAACAGATGAGTGGACAAAGAAGAGCTGGTACATGTACAGAGAGAATATTAGCCAAGGAAGAAAAGGACACCATGCCATTTGCAGCACCGTAGATGAGTCTAGAGGTGATCACGTGACTTGTAGTAAGTCAGAAAGAGAAAGACACGTATCGTAGGATATCACTTATAGATGTTACCTAAAAATTGATACCAGTGAAGATATTTCCACAGAGAAGGGCAATCCCAGATTCATTAAACAAACTTATGGATCACCAACGGAAAGGTGTGAGGATTGGATACATTACGAGATTGGGGTGAACAGACATATACAAACACAGGTGAAATATATAATCACCAAAGACCTACAGAATACCAAGAGAAGACTACTCAACATTCTGTCATAACGTACATGGGAAAAGGATCCCAGCAAGAACAGACATATGTATATGTGTAAAAGAACCACATCTTGCACACCTGCAACAAGCCAAACATTGTAATCAAACATGCTGTGATTAAAAAAATAAAAAAATTAAATTAAGAAAACGAACAAGAAGTAGTGAGACAAACTTAAGGGGCCTTCTCCTGGCACATTCCATTCTAAATTACAACCTAGAACACGACTTCCATTGAGGCTCTGCTGCCCTAGTAACCAGATTTGGTAAGGGAGAACTGCTGCCCCCTTGTGGCCGTTTCACACAACAGCACCTTTAATCCCAGCGCTAATGGTCAGTTGATATTCAAAATCATTGCAGGCCTGTAAATGACACCTGCCCTGAAAACAAATCCTGGGGTCATATATCGACCAAAAAATTCAAAAGACGTCCATATTTCAAAACGACACTTTCAAGAGGCATATTTTGTTCTGCATATTTGTTCTGCACATTAGGGTTCTGCTTCTTTTGCTTTCTTTCTTTCTTTATTAAAAAAAAAAACGGGAATGGAAAAAGGCAACCCTCAGAATGGGAGAAAATATTTGCAAACGAATCCACGGACAAAGGTTTAATCTCCAATATATATAACAGCTCATGCAGCTTAATATTAAAAAAAAAACAAACAACCCAATACAAAAATGGGCAGAAGATCTAAATAGACGTTTCTTCAAAGAAGACACAGAGATGGCCAAGACGCACATGAAAAGCTGCTCAACATCACTCATCATTAGAGAAATGCACATCAAAACTACAGTGAGGTATCACCTCACACCTGTTAGAATGGGCATCATCAGAAAATGTACAAACAACAAATGCTGGCGAGGGTGTGGACCAAAGGAACCCTCTTCCACTATTGGTGGGAATGTAAATTGATACAGTCACTATGGAGAACAGCATGGAGGTTCCTTAAAAAACTAAAAATAGAATTACCATAGGATCCAGCAATCCCACTTCCGGGCATATACCCAGAGAAAACCATAAATGAAAAAGACACATTCACCACAATGTTCATTGCAGCACTATTTACAATAGCCAGGTAATGGAAGCAACCTAAATGCCCACAGACAGACGAACGGATAATGATGTGGTCCATCTATGAAACGGAATATTACTCAGCCATAAAAAGGAACGAAACTGGGTCATCTGTGGAGACGTCGACGGATCTAGAGACTGTCATACAGAGTGAAGTAAGTCAGAAGGAGAAAAACAAATATTGTATATTAATGCATATATGTGGAACCTAGAAAAATGGTACAGATGACCCGGTTTGCAGGGCAGAAATAGAGACACAGAGGTAGAGAACAAACGTATGGACACCAAGAGGGGGGAAGCCATGGGTTGTTGGTGGTGGGATGAGTCGGGAGATTGGGATTGTCCTGTATACATGTATATGCATAAAATAGATAACTAATAATAATCCTGCTGAATAAAAAAATAAACTTAAATTTCAAAATTTTTAAAAATAAATAAAATTTTAAAATAAAACGGAAAAAAAGTTCTTCCCTTCACACAGATGTATTTATAGGAATGAATTATTTCCATGCTTATATCTATAAATACATAGAAGAGGAATAAAATCTAACTTGAAGCAAAAAAGAAGAAAAAAAAAAACCAGAACCCACCAGTTATACACAGGAAAACCCTATCAGGGCACTGGCTCCAGCGGCAAACAATTCTGAAGTTGGTCAGAGGTGGGGAATCATCTCCCATGCAGCCAGCAGCCCCCCCACCCCCGCAAGGAGCGTCCTCATTGCAAAGCTGGGGGACCGTGCCGAGGCGTCTGTGAGTAAACGTGAGCCGAGCCCCAGGCCAGCTGCTGCTGAACTGTTCCCACCCTTCCCAGGTAAAACACCTGAATATGTCCAAGGACTTGAAAGCCCAGAGGAAGGGCCGTGGAGCCACAGCAGCGACAGCACGCAGGCCGACTTGGTGCCTGCAGGCCAGCCAGGATGGTCCTGGCCCCGGGCGCTCTTCTGGAAGCTTTCCATTTCCCTGCCTGAGATACTCCTCCTGTCCCGGCCCCCACTGCTTTTTTCCTTCCTCACCTCTGCCCGGGGAGAAATTCCAACGGAAGGTATGGGTGACACATCCTCTTCTTTAGCAGGTGGCAGCCCGGCAACTCCTGCAGAAAGTCCAGCAGAGCCCCCACTCACACCGGGCCACCCACAGAGCCGTGGCCCCTCACTCCCTCCCACCAGCACAGCCCCGAGACTGCTGACGGGGCAGAGAATATGGCATCAGGCACAGCTGCAGGGGCTCTTGCTGCCTGGAGCCGTGTTTATATGGACCTCAACCCAGGCACACCTGGGGAGGGCTGGCCGGCAGGGTCAGGCTGCCCAGGTCAGCCCATCCTCACCCCTCAGGGACTCACATTGCAGAAAATGGACCTCGCTGAACCGGCCAGGTCCAAGGAACAGGTGTGGGCTCCTGAGAGTCTGGATAGACAAGGGGCTGCAGCTCCGGCTTGTTTTCTAATCCTTTTATCTGGCCCATGAGTGGGAGACAACTTCAAGAAGACCCTCTCCTAATGAGAGGAACCCAGGAGTCAGGGAGAGGAGGGGTGATGGGTGGAGACAGAGGCCTGGTGCCCCGGCTGCGGTGGAAGCCTCTGGAAGACCAGGCAGAGGGAGGCCGCACAGAGTGATGCCCAGGGTCACAGACCTGTCGGAGCTGCTGTTTGTTAGCTCAAGTCCTGCTCCGAGGTGCTCTGTGTCAGCTCTGAGTGACAGGTGATCTGGGCTGCTCTGCAATGAGGGCTACGTGCACGGTACCTGTGTGCCCAGCCCTGCCGGGGTACCTGCCCAGGGCAGCTCCGTATCCTGGGAGGGGCCTGACCACGAGAGCGCCATGGGCTGCTGGGGAGGGGGGGCCTGCCCAGGTGAGCTCCATATCCTGGGATTGCCCTGACCACGAGAGCCCCGTGGGCTGCTGGGGACCTGGTAAACGATGTCGGGACAGTCAGTGAAGCCACCGAGGATATACATCCGGTAGTTCCTAATTCCTACACCCTGCTGGTCATTCTACCATCCACCAGGACACGGTATTCTGTATTAGCCTTCAGGGATGCCTTCTTCTGGATTCCATTGGTCCCCGAAAGGCTCTGCTGCCCTAGTAACCAGATTTGGGAATGGAGAAATGCTGCCGCCTTGTGGCCGTTTGCCACAACAGCAGCTTTAAACCCAGTGCTCATGGTCACTAAATATTCACACTCATTGCAGCCTGTAAATGGCACCTGCCCTGAAAAACAATCCTGGGGTCGAAAATGGACCCAAAACTTCTAAAGAGGGCAACCATGCAAGAGGACAATTTCAAGAGGTTAATTGTACTCTCCGTTTTTTTCTGTTTTTCTGTACCAGAAATTTAAAACGGCCCCTCCGCCACGCCCCGGTACCCGAGGCCTCCGTTGCCCTGCCTGGGCGGGCGGCGGGGCGCTGCCGGGGCGGGCTGGCCGCGGGGATGGCGGTAAGGCGCAAGGACAAGCGAAGCTGGGCCTCAAGAGGCAGCCCGCGGTCCCCGCCCCCGTCTACGGCCATACCACCCTGAACGCGCCCGATCTCGTCTGATCTCGGAAGCTAAGCAGGGTCGGGCCTGGTTAGTACTTGTGATGGGAGACCGCCTGGGAATACCGGGTGCTGTAGGCTTTTGGCCTCCCGCTGCGGCTCCGCCTTCTCCTTTAGTCGCCCGCGGCGGTGGCCGCCAGCTCCGCCCCCCGCCGGGCACCGCTGCAGGCCCCACCTCCTCCGCCCACCCCCCACCACCACCACAGAGCGCCAGAGGGGCCGCTCCATGCGGCCCGAAGGCGGCCCTGGAAGGCAGCGGCACACCCGACGCTCCGGGGGTGGCTGGCCCGGACCCAGACTCCGCCGCGGGCCCGGGTGCCGTCCGTGCGGCCCGCGAGCCCCTCCACCTGCACCTGGCCGGCCCCACCGGCGCCCAGCCCCGGCGCCGCCACCTGTCCGCCGGTGTGGCTCTCCGCAGCTCTCTCCGGATAAAGCTGGATAAAGGTCTGGACGGGAAGGAGGGGCAGTGATTCAGCCTATTGCTCTTAGTGCCCCTCCCCCACACTCAGGAGCCCTTTGTGACAAGGCCACAGCTCTGTGATGCAGGCCTGGGGTTCTGCCATCAAGTGAACTCCCAGGGCTCTGTTGCCTGAGGGCGGCAATGCAGTTCAGAAGACGGAGAATCTCTTTTCTTTGAAAAACACTGTTGCTATCTGGCTGAGATCCAGCCCAACTTCCTGGGTGATTGATATCATCCTTGGCTTCCTGTGTGGACTGGGGCTCTTCCTCGTGTTACTCCCCTGCTTCCAGAGTAATCCATTCTTAGCACCACCTAGGAAACCTAGAAACATCAGGAAGCATCAAGTAGAGCTGAAGGGGAGGAGCAGGAGTAGGAAGAAAAGTCGATCTTTGAAAGCTTGCAGAGATTGCCTGGAAGAACTGGAGGGGACTCACAACCTGGCTTCACCTCTGCGGAGCTGCCTGGGGAGGCTTCCTGGCAAGGGCAACTTTCATCAGCTCTCATGGCAAGACCCTCCTGGTGAGATGTGCAAAGCAGTGCCTGCTGGAGCCTGTGGAGGATACTGCTTGAAGGGTTGGGAACCCTGCAGGAACACCTCCTGTAGGGTTTCCTTCCTGGTTCAAGACACTCGAGAGGTGCTGGAAGCACATATTACAAGGTTTTGGGTAAAGCACGGGTGGACCCTACCCCTCAAGGTCCTCAAGCCCATCAATCTCTTGAAGTCGACAAAGTTCCAACCCTCCACCACCCTGCGGTTAGCCTCGTCCCCTTCAGCCACCTGTGTATCTGGGTCCCACTCAACAGTCACGTTTGCTGAGTTCCCGGAGAAACCTCCTCAGGCTCATTCAGGAGAGAAGGTGAGAACAGAAGAGTCCGTTCCTGCCCTGAAGAGGCCTCTCCTTGTCCCCTCCACTGTGTGTAAGGAAATCCAGAGTGCCCTGAGAGCGATTCCACCTGGTGACTACCATGGGCCCTCAAAGGCTTCTCTGACTGCACAGCAGGGCAGGCCACCTTCTCAGTCCCTCACACTCAGCCTTGTGGGCAGAACCTGGAAGAGTGAGACTGTGGAGTGGGTCAAGAGGGACAGCCTAGAGCCAGGTCCAAGTTCAGCAATGGTCAGGAACGAGCCAAGAGAGGAGAGTGGTGGTCAGGCCTCAGGAGACCCCTGCCATAGGGTAACAGTGATGGAGGTGAACTTAGGATCCCAATCTTTGAGAGGTGAAGAGGCCAGGGAGGCTATGGAGGCCAAGGAGTCTCCTGCTCTTCAACCACAGTCTAGTGTTATCTTGGAAACCAAAGTGTTGACAAAATCCCAAACCACAAATGCACCTATGAGGAGTTTAGAGGTGCCAGGGGCCAGTAAAAGTTTCCTACTACCTAGAATGTCTGTTTTCCAACATCTAGGTGAGCCATGCCTTAACATGGAGGTTGCTAGTGAGTTTAACTCCAAAGTAAAGGTACAGTCAGACAACCAGCTTCAGGACTTTCCCAAACACAGGTTCCTTGCTGCAGACAACTTGGCTTCTCAGGTGCCTCAGTGCCATCCCCAGAGAGTCCCCACCAGAGACACGTTAGCTTCCCAGGAGCCAAGTGGCCTTATGGAAGGCCAAAGGAGCAACCTAGGGCAGCAGGAGCCCCAAACTTCAAAACTCCAAGACTCATGGAAGAGCCAGAGCAAGATGATTGCCCCTACTTACAAAAGAGAGGACCGTAGGAGGCATAAACCAGGAGAGCATGAAGAGAGGTTTAAAGAATGAGGGACCCCTCAAGCTGGAAGTATGAGCCGCCCTGCCCAGGTCAGGGGCATAACAGACTCTATTGGGAGCAGATGTCTCCAGCTCATGCCAGAGAAGAAATATAGCCCTCCAGAAAGCCTCTTCAGAAAAAGGATGAGGCTATTTTTAAAGTGGATTTTCCCCAATAAAAAAGTCAATGGTCGAGATGCTCTGCAAAGAAAAAAAAAAAAAAAGCCCATATCAGCCACTGCCCGGAGTCACGGATCAGTCAAAAGCAGATCAATCTTGAAGAGTGAGACTGCTGAGGGTCAGGCACTCATGACAGCTGTTGGACAGATCGTAGAAGAAAAAAGAGCAATTCACCATGGACTTCATGCCACAAAGTTAAATGAGCACAGACTGGAATTCCAAGTCCCAGTATGTGGGGGTTTCTGCTACCATAGGCTTACCTCCTACCCAGAGCAAGGGAGAATGATGGGTTCTACAGCCTGCAGTCATAAAGCCACCTCCAAGGGCCAGAGTTGTTCTGTCAGGGAAAGGGAAGTCAGACACCAACATAGTTTGAAAAGTGTAAGGTTCGACGATGAGCAGCTGGGCCTAAGGTGCCTCCCATCCTTGTCCCCCAGGAAGAGTGTGTTTCCAGTTAGTACCTGCCAGTATGGGCCAAGGATTCCAGGTGCCCCAGCCCGCCATAAACACTGTCCAAGGCATTGTCATCTTTGGGGAGGTGTCTTGCCTGGTCGACAGTAAAATCCTTCTTTAGTCTACCCTTTAGTAGGAAAACATGTCTCCAAGTAAAAATTCAGTCCATGTAGAGAAAATGATTTTCTCATTAGCACATCCAAGATATTTAATGTTCCCCAATACATATATATATATTTTTTTCTAATAAAAGCATAGTGTAATGGCAAAAAAAAGAAATTTAAAACGGCATGGAAAAATGCTGAACATTAGGAATAATTAAAGATATGCAAATCCAAATTACAAAAACCTATCCGCTCACACCAGTCAGAATGGCCATCAGCAAGAATTCTGCAAAAAGTAAATGCTGAAGGGGTTTTAGAGAAATGCCTACCCTTGGTCCAAAGTGGGACATGGTAAGAGCCAGTAATGAAAACAAAAATGAGGTGCCTTGTAAAGGTAAATACTGAGCTACCATTCAATCAAGCATACCCACTGCTGGGCCTATCGCCTGAGGGGATGAGAATCAAAAAATCACAGGCTGGGCTTCACTGGTGGCGCAGTGGTTGAGAGCCCGCCTGCCAATGCAGGGGACACGCGTTCATGCTCCGGGTCGGGAAGATCCCACGTGCCGCGGAGCGGCTTGTCCCGTGAGCTAGGGCTGCTGGGCCTGCGCGTCCGGAGCCTGTGCTCTGCATTGGGAGGGACCACCGTAGTGAGAGGCGCACGTACCGAAAAAAAAAAAAAAAAAAAAAAACACAGGCTGGCAATCCTCCACTCCAGCAATATTTACCATAGCCAACACTTGGAAGCTACGAAAGTGTCCATCATCAGAGGAAGGCACAAAGAAGAAGTGGTCCATGTACACAATGGAATATGACTCCAATAAAAAATATATATAAATACAATTTATAAAACAAACCTAAGTAAGGAGACATCAGCTTTTGGGGGCACATTCCACTCTAATATATAACCGAGGAACACCACTGCCCGGATGGTCTGTTTCCCTAGTTCCCAGGTTGGGAAAAGCAGAAATGCTGCCGCCCTCTGGCCGTTACCTGCAACAGCAGCTTTAAGACCTGTGCTAAGGGTCACTTCATATGCAGCAGTACTGGTGGGCTGTAAATGAAACCTGCCCTCAAAACGTCTTGAGGGAGGTAATGGCCAAAATATTTCTAAATGTCACACACACTTCACGAAGACAATTTGAAGAGGTAAGCTGTACTCACAGTTGAAGAAAAGAAGGACATGCCAGAAAGCTCAATTTCAAGGGATTATGAGACGCATGCAAATCCAGCCACAAAGTGGTATCGGCTCACACTAGTCAGAACACACATCAGCAAAAAAACTACAAACAAAAAATGCTGAAGGTGTTGTGGAGAAGTGCATACCCTCAACTTTAAGCGGGACGTAACCTGGAAAGAGCCACTAATGAGAACAGACTGGAGGTGCCTCTACAAGGTAAACATTCCGCTACCATATGATCCAGCAGGCCCACTCCTGGGCCTATAACCTAAGAAGACAGAATTGGAAAGACACAGGCAGGCAAATGTGCATTGCCGCAGCATTACAATAGCCATGACGTGGAAGCAACCAAAAAGTCCATCAACAGATGAGTGGACAAAGAAGAGCTGGTACATGTACAGAGAGAATATTAGCCAAGGAAGAAAAGGACACCATGCCATTTGCAGCACCGTAGATGAGTCTAGAGGTGATCACGTGACTTGTAGTAAGTCAGAAAGAGAAAGACACGTATCGTAGGATATCACTTATAGATGTTACCTAAAAATTGATACCAGTGAAGATATTTCCACAGAGAAGGGCAATCCCAGATTCATTAAACAAACTTATGGATCACCAACGGAAAGGTGTGAGGATTGGATACATTACGAGATTGGGGTGAACAGACATATACAAACACAGGTGAAATATATAATCACCAAAGACCTACAGAATACCAAGAGAAGACTACTCAACATTCTGTCATAACGTACATGGGAAAAGGATCCCAGCAAGAACAGACATATGTATATGTGTAAAAGAACCACATCTTGCACACCTGCAACAAGCCAAACATTGTAATCAAACATGCTGTGATTAAAAAAATAAAAAAATTAAATTAAGAAAACGAACAAGAAGTAGTGAGACAAACTTAAGGGGCCTTCTCCTGGCACATTCCATTCTAAATTACAACCTAGAACACGACTTCCATTGAGGCTCTGCTGCCCTAGTAACCAGATTTGGTAAGGGAGAACTGCTGCCCCCTTGTGGCCGTTTCACACAACAGCACCTTTAATCCCAGCGCTAATGGTCAGTTGATATTCAAAATCATTGCAGGCCTGTAAATGACACCTGCCCTGAAAACAAATCCTGGGGTCATATATCGACCAAAAAATTCAAAAGACGTCCATATTTCAAAACGACACTTTCAAGAGGCATATTTTGTTCTGCATATTTGTTCTGCACATTAGGGTTCTGCTTCTTTTGCTTTCTTTCTTTCTTTCTTTATTAAAAAAAAAAAAAACGGGAATGGAAAAAGGCAACCCTCAGAATGGGAGAAAATATTTGCAAACGAATCCACGGACAAAGGTTTAATCTCCAATATATATAACAGCTCATGCAGCTTAATATTAAAAAAAAAACAAACAACCCAATACAAAAATGGGCAGAAGATCTAAATAGACGTTTCTTCAAAGAAGACACAGAGATGGCCAAGACGCACATGAAAAGCTGCTCAACATCACTCATCATTAGAGAAATGCACATCAAAACTACAGTGAGGTATCACCTCACACCTGTTAGAATGGGCATCATCAGAAAATGTACAAACAACAAATGCTGGCGAGGGTGTGGACCAAAGGAACCCTCTTCCACTATTGGTGGGAATGTAAATTGATACAGTCACTATGGAGAACAGCATGGAGGTTCCTTAAAAAACTAAAAATAGAATTACCATAGGATCCAGCAATCCCACTTCCGGGCATATACCCAGAGAAAACCATAAATGAAAAAGACACATTCACCACAATGTTCATTGCAGCACTATTTACAATAGCCAGGTAATGGAAGCAACCTAAATGCCCACAGACAGACGAACGGATAATGATGTGGTCCATCTATGAAACGGAATATTACTCAGCCATAAAAAGGAACGAAACTGGGTCATCTGTGGAGACGTCGACGGATCTAGAGACTGTCATACAGAGTGAAGTAAGTCAGAAGGAGAAAAACAAATATTGTATATTAATGCATATATGTGGAACCTAGAAAAATGGTACAGATGACCCGGTTTGCAGGGCAGAAATAGAGACACAGAGGTAGAGAACAAACGTATGGACACCAAGAGGGGGGAAGCCATGGGTTGTTGGTGGTGGGATGAGTCGGGAGATTGGGATTGTCCTGTATACATGTATATGCATAAAATAGATAACTAATAATAATCCTGCTGAATAAAAAAATAAACTTAAATTTCAAAATTTTTAAAAATAAATAAAATTTTAAAATAAAACGGAAAAAAAGTTCTTCCCTTCACACAGATGTATTTATAGGAATGAATTATTTCCATGCTTATATCTATAAATACATAGAAGAGGAATAAAATCTAACTTGAAGCAAAAAAGAAGAAAAAAAAAAACCAGAACCCACCAGTTATACACAGGAAAACCCTATCAGGGCACTGGCTCCAGCGGCAAACAATTCTGAAGTTGGTCAGAGGTGGGGAATCATCTCCCATGCAGCCAGCAGCCCCCCCACCCCCGCAAGGAGCGTCCTCATTGCAAAGCTGGGGGACCGTGCCGAGGCGTCTGTGAGTAAACGTGAGCCGAGCCCCAGGCCAGCTGCTGCTGAACTGTTCCCACCCTTCCCAGGTAAAACACCTGAATATGTCCAAGGACTTGAAAGCCCAGAGGAAGGGCCGTGGAGCCACAGCAGCGACAGCACGCAGGCCGACTTGGTGCCTGCAGGCCAGCCAGGATGGTCCTGGCCCCGGGCGCTCTTCTGGAAGCTTTCCATTTCCCTGCCTGAGATACTCCTCCTGTCCCGGCCCCCACTGCTTTTTTCCTTCCTCACCTCTGCCCGGGGAGAAATTCCAACGGAAGGTATGGGTGACACATCCTCTTCTTTAGCAGGTGGCAGCCCGGCAACTCCTGCAGAAAGTCCAGCAGAGCCCCCACTCACACCGGGCCACCCACAGAGCCGTGGCCCCTCACTCCCTCCCACCAGCACAGCCCCGAGACTGCTGACGGGGCAGAGAATATGGCATCAGGCACAGCTGCAGGGGCTCTTGCTGCCTGGAGCCGTGTTTATATGGACCTCAACCCAGGCACACCTGGGGAGGGCTGGCCGGCAGGGTCAGGCTGCCCAGGTCAGCCCATCCTCACCCCTCAGGGACTCACATTGCAGAAAATGGACCTCGCTGAACCGGCCAGGTCCAAGGAACAGGTGTGGGCTCCTGAGAGTCTGGATAGACAAGGGGCTGCAGCTCCGGCTTGTTTTCTAATCCTTTTATCTGGCCCATGAGTGGGAGACAACTTCAAGAAGACCCTCTCCTAATGAGAGGAACCCAGGAGTCAGGGAGAGGAGGGGTGATGGGTGGAGACAGAGGCCTGGTGCCCCGGCTGCGGTGGAAGCCTCTGGAAGACCAGGCAGAGGGAGGCCGCACAGAGTGATGCCCAGGGTCACAGACCTGTCGGAGCTGCTGTTTGTTAGCTCAAGTCCTGCTCCGAGGTGCTCTGTGTCAGCTCTGAGTGACAGGTGATCTGGGCTGCTCTGCAATGAGGGCTACGTGCACGGTACCTGTGTGCCCAGCCCTGCCGGGGTACCTGCCCAGGGCAGCTCCGTATCCTGGGAGGGGCCTGACCACGAGAGCGCCATGGGCTGCTGGGGAGGGGGGGCCTGCCCAGGTGAGCTCCATATCCTGGGATTGCCCTGACCACGAGAGCCCCGTGGGCTGCTGGGGACCTGGTAAACGATGTCGGGACAGTCAGTGAAGCCACCGAGGATATACATCCGGTAGTTCCTAATTCCTACACCCTGCTGGTCATTCTACCATCCACCAGGACACGGTATTCTGTATTAGCCTTCAGGGATGCCTTCTTCTGGATTCCATTGGTCCCCGAAAGGCTCTGCTGCCCTAGTAACCAGATTTGGGAATGGAGAAATGCTGCCGCCTTGTGGCCGTTTGCCACAACAGCAGCTTTAAACCCAGTGCTCATGGTCACTAAATATTCACACTCATTGCAGCCTGTAAATGGCACCTGCCCTGAAAAACAATCCTGGGGTCGAAAATGGACCCAAAACTTCTAAAGAGGGCAACCATGCAAGAGGACAATTTCAAGAGGTTAATTGTACTCTCCGTTTTTTTCTGTTTTTCTGTACCAGAAATTTAAAACGGCCCCTCCGCCACGCCCCGGTACCCGAGGCCTCCGTTGCCCTGCCTGGGCGGGCGGCGGGGCGCTGCCAGGGCGGGCTGGCCGCGGGGATGGCGGTAAGGCGCAAGGACAAGCGAAGCTGGGCCTCAAGAGGCAGCCCGCGGTCCCCGCCCCCGTCTACGGCCATACCACCCTGAACGCGCCCGATCTCGTCTGATCTCGGAAGCTAAGCAGGGTCGGGCCTGGTTAGTACTTGTGATGGGAGACCGCCTGGGAATACCGGGTGCTGTAGGCTTTTGGCCTCCCGCTGCGGCTCCGCCTTCTCCTTTAGTCACCCGCGGCGGTGGCCGCCAGCTCCGCCCCCCGCCGGGCACCGCTGCAGGCCCCACCTCCTCCGCCCACCCCCCACCACCACCACAGAGCGCCAGAGGGGCCGCTCCATGCGGCCCGAAGGCGGCCCTGGAAGGCAGCGGCACACCCGACGCTCCGGGGGTGGCTGGCCCGGACCCAGACTCCGCCGCGGGCCCGGGTGCCGTCCGTGCGGCCCGCGAGCCCCTCCACCTGCACCTGGCCGGCCCCACCGGCGCCCAGCCCCGGCGCCGCCACCTGTCCGCCGGTGTGGCTCTCCGCAGCTCTCTCCGGATAAAGCTGGATAAAGGTCTGGACGGGAAGGAGGGGCAGTGATTCAGCCTATTGCTCTTAGTGCCCCTCCCCCACACTCAGGAGCCCTTTGTGACAAGGCCACAGCTCTGTGATGCAGGCCTGGGGTTCTGCCATCAAGTGAACTCCCAGGGCTCTGTTGCCTGAGGGCGGCAATGCAGTTCAGAAGACGGAGAATCTCTTTTCTTTGAAAAACACTGTTGCTATCTGGCTGAGATCCAGCCCAACTTCCTGGGTGACTGATATCATCCTTGGCTTCCTGTGTGGACTGGGGCTCTTCCTCGTGTTACTCCCCTGCTTCCAGAGTAATCCATTCTTAGCACCACCTAGGAAACCTAGAAACATCAGGAAGCATCAAGTAGAGCTGAAGGGGAGGAGCAGGAGTAGGAAGAAAAGTCGATCTTTGAAAGCTTGCAGAGATTGCCTGGAAGAACTGGAGGGGACTCACAACCTGGCTTCACCTCTGCGGAGCTGCCTGGGGAGGCTTCCTGGCAAGGGCAACTTTCATCAGCTCTCATGGCAAGACCCTCCTGGTGAGATGTGCAAAGCAGTGCCTGCTGGAGCCTGTGGAGGATACTGCTTGAAGGGTTGGGAACCCTGCAGGAACACCTCCTGTAGGGTTTCCTTCCTGGTTCAAGACACTCGAGAGGTGCTGGAAGCACATATTACAAGGTTTTGGGTAAAGCACGGGTGGACCCTACCCCTCAAGGTCCTCAAGCCCATCAATCTCTTGAAGTCGACAAAGTTCCAACCCTCCACCACCCTGCGGTTAGCCTCGTCCCCTTCAGCCACCTGTGTATCTGGGTCCCACTCAACAGTCACGTTTGCTGAGTTCCCGGAGAAACCTCCTCAGGCTCATTCAGGAGAGAAGGTGAGAACAGAAGAGTCCGTTCCTGCCCTGAAGAGGCCTCTCCTTGTCCCCTCCACTGTGTGTAAGGAAATCCAGAGTGCCCTGAGAGCGATTCCACCTGGTGACTACCATGGGCCCTCAAAGGCTTCTCTGACTGCACAGCAGGGCAGGCCACCTTCTCAGTCCCTCACACTCAGCCTTGTGGGCAGAACCTGGAAGAGTGAGACTGTGGAATGGGTCAAGAGGGACAGCCTAGAGCCAGGTCCAAGTTCAGCAATGGTCAGGAACGAGCCAAGAGAGGAGAGTGGTGGTCAGGCCTCAGGAGACCCCTGCCATAGGGTAACAGTGATGGAGGTGAACTTAGGATCCCAATCTTTGAGAGGTGAAGAGGCCAGGGAGGCTATGGAGGCCAAGGAGTCTCCTGCTCTTCAACCACAGTCTAGTGTTATCTTGGAAACCAAAGTGTTGACAAAATCCCAAACCACAAATGCACCTATGAGGAGTTTAGAGGTGCCAGGGGCCAGTAAAAGTTTCCTACTACCTAGAATGTCTGTTTTCCAACATCTAGGTGAGCCATGCCTTAACATGGAGGTTGCTAGTGAGTTTAACTCCAAAGTAAAGGTACAGTCAGACAACCAGCTTCAGGACTTTCCCAAACACAGGTTCCTTGCTGCAGACAACTTGGCTTCTCAGGTGCCTCAGTGCCATCCCCAGAGAGTCCCCACCAGAGACACGTTAGCTTCCCAGGAGCCAAGTGGCCTTATGGAAGGCCAAAGGAGCAACCTAGGGCAGCAGGAGCCCCAAACTTCAAAACTCCAAGACTCATGGAAGAGCCAGAGCAAGATGATTGCCCCTACTTACAAAAGAGAGGACCGTAGGAGGCATAAACCAGGAGAGCATGAAGAGAGGTTTAAAGAATGAGGGACCCCTCAAGCTGGAAGTATGAGCCGCCCTGCCCAGGTCAGGGGCATAACAGACTCTATTGGGAGCAGATGTCTCCAGCTCATGCCAGAGAAGAAATATAGCCCTCCAGAAAGCCTCTTCAGAAAAAGGATGAGGCTATTTTTAAAGTGGATTTTCCCCAATAAAAAAGTCAATGGTCGAGATGCTCTGCAAAGAAAAAAAAAAAAAAAGCCCATATCAGCCACTGCCCGGAGTCACGGATCAGTCAAAAGCAGATCAATCTTGAAGAGTGAGACTGCTGAGGGTCAGGCACTCATGACAGCTGTTGGACAGATCGTAGAAGAAAAAAGAGCAATTCACCATGGACTTCATGCCACAAAGTTAAATGAGCACAGACTGGAATTCCAAGTCCCAGTATGTGGGGGTTTCTGCTACCATAGGCTTACCTCCTACCCAGAGCAAGGGAGAATGATGGGTTCTACAGCCTGCAGTCATAAAGCCACCTCCAAGGGCCAGAGTTGTTCTGTCAGGGAAAGGGAAGTCAGACACCAACATAGTTTGAAAAGTGTAAGGTTCGACGATGAGCAGCTGGGCCTAAGGTGCCTCCCATCCTTGTCCCCCAGGAAGAGTGTGTTTCCAGTTAGTACCTGCCAGTATGGGCCAAGGATTCCAGGTGCCCCAGCCCGCCATAAACACTGTCCAAGGCATTGTCATCTTTGGGGAGGTGTCTTGCCTGGTCGACAGTAAAATCCTTCTTTAGTCTTCCCTTTAGTAGGAAAACATGTCTCCAAGTAAAAATTCAGTCCATGTAGAGAAAATGATTTTCTCATTAGCACATCCAAGATATTTAATGTTCCCCAATACATATATATATATTTTTTTCTAATAAAAGCATAGTGTAATGGCAAAAAAAAAGAAATTTAAAACGGCATGGAAAAATGCTGAACATTAGGAATAATTAAAGATATGCAAATCCAAATTACAAAAACCTATCCGCTCACACCAGTCAGAATGGCCATCAGCAAGAATTCTGCAAAAAGTAAATGCTGAAGGGGTTTTAGAGAAACGCCTACCCTTGGTCCAAAGTGGGACATGGTAAGAGCCAGTAATGAAAACAAAAATGAGGTGCCTTGTAAAGGTAAATACTGAGCTACCATTCAATCAAGCATACCCACTGCTGGGCCTATCGCCTGAGGGGATGAGAATCAAAAAATCACAGGCTGGGCTTCACTGGTGGCGCAGTGGTTGAGAGCCCGCCTGCCAATGCAGGGGACACGCGTTCATGCTCCGGGTCGGGAAGATCCCACGTGCCGTGGAGCGGCTTGTCCCGTGAGCTAGGGCTGCTGGGCCTGCGCGTCAGGAGCCTGTGCTCTGCATTGGGAGGGACCACCGCAGTGAGAGGCCCACGTACCGAAAAAAAAAAAGAAAAAAAAAAACACAGGCTGGCAATCCTCCACTCCAGCAATATTTACCATAGCCAACACTTGGAAGCTACGAAAGTGTCCATCATCAGAGGAAGGCACAAAGAAGAAGTGGTCCATGTACACAATGGAATATGACTCCAATAAAAAATATATATAAATACAATTTATAAAACAAACCTAAGTAAGGAGACATCAGCTTTTGGGGGCACATTCCACTCTAATATATAACCGAGGAACACCACTGCCCGGATGGTCTGTTTCCCTAGTTCCCTGGTTGGGAAAAGCAGAAATGCTGCCGCCCTCTGGCCGTTACCTGCAACAGCAGCTTTAAGACCTGTGCTAAGGGTCACTTCATATGCAGCAGTACTGGTGGGCTGTAAATGAAACCTGCCCTCAAAACGTCTTGAGGGAGGTAATGGCCAAAATATTTCTAAATGTCACACACACTTCACGAAGACAATTTGAAGAGGTAAGCTGTACTCACAGTTGAAGAAAAGAAGGACATGCCAGAAAGCTCAATTTCAAGGGATTATGAGACGCATGCAAATCCAGCCACAAAGTGGTATCGGCTCACACTAGTCAGAACACACATCAGCAAAAAAACTACAAACAAAAAATGCTGAAGGTGTTGTGGAGAAGTGCATACCCTCAACTTTAAGCGGGACGTAACCTGGAAAGAGCCACTAATGAGAACAGACTGGAGGTGCCTCTACAAGGTAAACATTCCGCTACCATATGATCCAGCAGGCCCACTCCTGGGCCTATAACCTAAGAAGACAGAATTGGAAAGACACAGGCAGGCAAATGTGCATTGCCGCAGCATTACAATAGCCATGACGTGGAAGCAACCAAAAAGTCCATCAACAGATGAGTGGACAAAGAAGAGCTGGTACATGTACAGAGAGAATATTAGCCAAGGAAGAAAAGGACACCATGCCATTTGCAGCACCGTAGATGAGTCTAGAGGTGATCACGTGACTTGTAGTAAGTCAGAAAGAGAAAGACACGTATCGTAGGATATCACTTATAGATGTTAGCTAAAAATTGATACCAGTGAAGATATTTCCACAGAGAAGGGCAATCCCAGATTCATTAAACAAACTTATGGATCACCAACGGAAAGGTGTGAGGATTGGATACATTACGAGATTGGGGTGAACAGACATATACAAACACAGGTGAAATATATAATCACCAAAGACCTACAGAATACCAAGAGAAGACTGCTCAACATTCTGTCATAACGTACATGGGAAAAGGATCCCAGCAAGAACAGACATATGTATATGTGTAAAAGAACCACATCTTGCACACCTGCAACAAGCCAAACATTGTAATCAAACATGCTGTGATTAAAAAAATAAAAAAATTAAATTAAAAAAACGAACAAGAAGTAGTGAGACAAACTTAAGGGGCCTTCTCCTGGCACATTCCATTCTAAATTACAACCTAGAACACGACTTCCATTGAGGCTCTGCTGCCCTAGTAACCAGATTTGGTAAGGGAGAACTGCTGCCCCCTTGTGGCCGTTTCACACAACAGCACCTTTAATCCCAGCGCTAATGGTCAGTTGATATTCAAAATCATTGCAGGCCTGTAAATGACACCTGCCCTGAAAACAAATCCTGGGGTCATATATCGACCAAAAAATTCAAAAGACGTCCATATTTCAAAACGACACTTTCAAGAGGCATATTTTGTTCTGCATATTTGTTCTGCACATTAGGGTTCTGCTTCTTTTGCTTTCTTTCTTTCTTTATTAAAAAAAAAAACGGGAATGGAAAAAGGCAACCCTCAGAATGGGAGAAAATATTTGCAAACGAATCCACGGACAAAGGTTTAATCTCCAATATATATAACAGCTCATGCAGCTTAATATTAAAAAAAAACAAACAACCCAATACAAAAATGGGCAGAAGATCTAAATAGACGTTTCTTCAAAGAAGACACAGAGATGGCCAAGACGCACATGAAAAGCTGCTCAACATCACTCATCATTAGAGAAATGCACATCAAAACTACAGTGAGGTATCACCTCACACCTGTTAGAATGGGCATCATCAGAAAATGTACAAACAACAAATGCTGGGGAGGGTGTGGACCAAAGGAACCCTCTTCCACTACTGGTGGGAATGTAAATTGATACAGTCACTATGGAGAACAGCATGGAGGTTCCTTAAAAAACTAAAAATAGAATTACCATAGGATCCAGCAATCCCACTTCCGGGCATATACCCAGAGAAAACCATAAATGAAAAAGACACATTCACCACAATGTTCATTGCAGCACTATTTACAATAGCCAGGTAATGGAAGCAACCTAAATGCCCACAGACAGACGAACGGATAATGATGTGGTCCATCTATGAAACGGAATATTACTCAGCCATAAAAAGGAACGAAACTGGGTCATCTGTGGAGACGTCGACGGATCTAGAGACTGTCATACAGAGTGAAGTAAGTCAGAAGGAGAAAAACAAATATTGTATATTAATGCATATATGTGGAACCTAGAAAAATGGTACAGATGACCCGGTTTGCAGGGCAGAAATAGAGACACAGAGGTAGAGAACAAACGTATGGACACCAAGAGGGGGGAAGCCATGGGTTGTTGGTGGTGGGATGAGTCGGGAGATTGGGATTGTCCTGTATACATGTATATGCATAAAATAGATAACTAATAATAATCCTGCTGAATAAAAAAATAAACTTAAATTTCAAAATTTTTAAAAATAAATAAAATTTTAAAATAAAACGGAAAAAAAGTTCTTCCCTTCACACAGATGTATTTATAGGAATGAATTATTTCCATGCTTATATCTATAAATACATAGAAGAGGAATAAAATCTAACTTGAAGCAAAAAAGAAGAAAAAAAAAACCAGAACCCACCAGTTATACACAGGAAAACCCTATCAGGGCACTGGCTCCAGCGGCAAACAATTCTGAAGTTGGTCAGAGGTGGGGAATCATCTCCCATGCAGCCAGCAGCCCGCCCGCCCCCGCAAGGAGCGTCCTCATTGCAAAGCTGGGGGACCGTGCCGAGGCGTCTGTGAGTAAACGTGAGCCGAGCCCCAGGCCAGCTGCTGCTGAACTGTTCCCACCCTTCCCAGGTAAAACACCTGAATATGTCCAAGGACTTGAAAGCCCAGAGGAAGGGCCGTGGAGCCACAGCAGCGACAGCACGCAGGCCGACTTGGTGCCTGCAGGCCAGCCAGGATGGTCCTGGCCCCGGGCGCTCTTCTGGAAGCTTTCCATTTCCCTGCCTGAGATACTCCTCCTGTCCCGGCCCCCACTGCTTTTTTCCTTCCTCACCTCTGCCCGGGGAGAAATTCCAACGGAAGGTATGGGTGACACATCCTCTTCTTTAGCAGGTGGCAGCCCGGCAACTCCTGCAGAAAGTCCAGCAGAGCCCCCACTCACACCGGGCCACCCACAGAGCCGTGGCCCCTCACTCCCTCCCACCAGCACAGCCCCGAGACTGCTGACGGGGCAGAGAATATGGCATCAGGCACAGCTGCAGGGGCTCTTGCTGCCTGGAGCCGTGTTTATATGGACCTCAACCCAGGCACACCTGGGGAGGGCTGGCCGGCAGGGTCAGGCTGCCCAGGTCAGCCCATCCTCACCCCTCAGGGACTCACATTGCAGAAAATGGACCTCGCTGAACCGGCCAGGTCCAAGGAACAGGTGTGGGCTCCTGAGAGTCTGGATAGACAAGGGGCTGCAGCTCCGGCTTGTTTTCTAATCCTTTTATCTGGCCCATGAGTGGGAGACAACTTCAAGAAGACCCTCTCCTAATGAGAGGAACCCAGGAGTCAGGGAGAGGAGGGGTGATGGGTGGAGACAGAGGCCTGGTGCCCCGGCTGCGGTGGAAGCCTCTGGAAGACCAGGCAGAGGGAGGCCGCACAGAGTGATGCCCAGGGTCACAGACCTGTCGGAGCTGCTGTTTGTTAGCTCAAGTCCTGCTCCGAGGTGCTCTGTGTCAGCTCTGAGTGACAGGTGATCTGGGCTGCTCTGCAATGAGGGCTACGTGCACGGTACCTGTGTGCCCAGCCCTGCCGGGGTACCTGCCCAGGGCAGCTCCGTATCCTGGGAGGGGCCTGACCACGAGAGCGCCATGGGCTGCTGGGGAGGGGGGGCCTGCCCAGGTGAGCTCCATATCCTGGGATTGCCCTGACCACGAGAGCCCCGTGGGCTGCTGGGGACCTGGTAAACGATGTCGGGACAGTCAGTGAAGCCACCGAGGATATACATCCGGTAGTTCCTAATTCCTACACCCTGCTGGTCATTCTACCATCCACCAGGACACGGTATTCTGTATTAGCCTTCAGGGATGCCTTCTTCTGGATTCCATTGGTCCCCGAAAGGCTCTGCTGCCCTAGTAACCAGATTTGGGAATGGAGAAATGCTGCCGCCTTGTGGCCGTTTGCCACAACAGCAGCTTTAAACCCAGTGCTCATGGTCACTAAATATTCACACTCATTGCAGCCTGTAAATGGCACCTGCCCTGAAAAACAATCCTGGGGTCGAAAATGGACCCAAAACTTCTAAAGAGGGCAACCATGCAAGAGGACAATTTCAAGAGGTTAATTGTACTCTCCGTTTTTTTCTGTTTTTCTGTACCAGAAGTTTAAAACGGCCCCTCCGCCACGCCCCGGTACCCGAGGCCTCCGTTGCCCTGCCTGGGCGGGCGGCGGGGCGCTGCCGGGGCGGGCTGGCCGCGGGGATGGCGGTAAGGCGCAAGGACAAGCGAAGCTGGGCCTCAAGAGGCAGCCCGCGGTCCCCGCCCCCGTCTACGGCCATACCACCCTGAACGCGCCCGATCTCGTCTGATCTCGGAAGCTAAGCAGGGTCGGGCCTGGTTAGTACTTGTGATGGGAGACCGCCTGGGAATACCGGGTGCTGTAGGCTTTTGGCCTCCCGCTGCGGCTCCGCCTTCTCCTTTAGTCGCCCGCGGCGGTGGCCGCCAGCTCCGCCCCCCGCCGGGCACCGCTGCAGGCCCCACCTCCTCCGCCCACCCCCCACCACCACCACAGAGCGCCAGAGGGGCCGCTCCATGCGGCCCGAAGGCGGCCCTGGAAGGCAGCGGCACACCCGACGCTCCGGGGGTGGCTGGCCCGGACCCAGACTCCGCCGCGGGCCCGGGTGCCGTCCGTGCGGCCCGCGAGCCCCTCCACCTGCACCTGGCCGGCCCCACCGGCGCCCAGCCCCGGCGCCGCCACCTGTCCGCCGGTGTGGCTCTCCGCAGCTCTCTCCGGATAAAGCTGGATAAAGGTCTGGACGGGAAGGAGGGGCAGTGATTCAGCCTATTGCTCTTAGTGCCCCTCCCCCACACTCAGGAGCCCTTTGTGACAAGGCCACAGCTCTGTGATGCAGGCCTGGGGTTCTGCCATCAAGTGAACTCCCAGGGCTCTGTTGCCTGAGGGCGGCAATGCAGTTCAGAAGACGGAGAATCTCTTTTCTTTGAAAAACACTGTTGCTATCTGGCTGAGATCCAGCCCAACTTCCTGGGTGATTGATATCATCCTTGGCTTCCTGTGTGGACTGGGGCTCTTCCTCGTGTTACTCCCCTGCTTCCAGAGTAATCCATTCTTAGCACCACCTAGGAAACCTAGAAACATCAGGAAGCATCAAGTAGAGCTGAAGGGGAGGAGCAGGAGTAGGAAGAAAAGTCGATCTTTGAAAGCTTGCAGAGATTGCCTGGAAGAACTGGAGGGGACTCACAACCTGGCTTCACCTCTGCGGAGCTGCCTGGGGAGGCTTCCTGGCAAGGGCAACTTTCATCAGCTCTCATGGCAAGACCCTCCTGGTGAGATGTGCAAAGCAGTGCCTGCTGGAGCCTGTGGAGGATACTGCTTGAAGGGTTGGGAACCCTGCAGGAACACCTCCTGTAGGGTTTCCTTCCTGGTTCAAGACACTCGAGAGGTGCTGGAAGCACATATTACAAGGTTTTGGGTAAAGCACGGGTGGACCCTACCCCTCAAGGTCCTCAAGCCCATCAATCTCTTGAAGTCGACAAAGTTCCAACCCTCCACCACCCTGCGGTTAGCCTCGTCCCCTTCAGCCACCTGTGTATCTGGGTCCCACTCAACAGTCACGTTTGCTGAGTTCCCGGAGAAACCTCCTCAGGCTCATTCAGGAGAGAAGGTGAGAACAGAAGAGTCCGTTCCTGCCCTGAAGAGGCCTCTCCTTGTCCCCTCCACTGTGTGTAAGGAAATCCAGAGTGCCCTGAGAGCGATTCCACCTGGTGACTACCATGGGCCCTCAAAGGCTTCTCTGACTGCACAGCAGGGCAGGCCACCTTCTCAGTCCCTCACACTCAGCCTTGTGGGCAGAACCTGGAAGAGTGAGACTGTGGAGTGGGTCAAGAGGGACAGCCTAGAGCCAGGTCCAAGTTCAGCAATGGTCAGGAACGAGCCAAGAGAGGAGAGTGGTGGTCAGGCCTCAGGAGACCCCTGCCATAGGGTAACAGTGATGGAGGTGAACTTAGGATCCCAATCTTTGAGAGGTGAAGAGGCCAGGGAGGCTATGGAGGCCAAGGAGTCTCCTGCTCTTCAACCACAGTCTAGTGTTATCTTGGAAACCAAAGTGTTGACAAAATCCCAAACCACAAATGCACCTATGAGGAGTTTAGAGGTGCCAGGGGCCAGTAAAAGTTTCCTACTACCTAGAATGTCTGTTTTCCAACATCTAGGTGAGCCATGCCTTAACATGGAGGTTGCTAGTGAGTTTAACTCCAAAGTAAAGGTACAGTCAGACAACCAGCTTCAGGACTTTCCCAAACACAGGTTCCTTGCTGCAGACAACTTGGCTTCTCAGGTGCCTCAGTGCCATCCCCAGAGAGTCCCCACCAGAGACACGTTAGCTTCCCAGGAGCCAAGTGGCCTTATGGAAGGCCAAAGGAGCAACCTAGGGCAGCAGGAGCCCAAAACTTCAAAACTCCAAGACTCATGGAAGAGCCAGAGCAAGATGATTGCCCCTACTTACAAAAGAGAGGACCGTAGGAGGCATAAACCAGGAGAGCATGAAGAGAGGTTTAAAGAATGAGGGACCCCTCAAGCTGGAAGTATGAGCCGCCCTGCCCAGGTCAGGGGCATAACAGACTCTATTGGGAGCAGATGTCTCCAGCTCATGCCAGAGAAGAAATATAGCCCTCCAGAAAGCCTCTTCAGAAAAAGGATGAGGCTATTTTTAAAGTGGATTTTCCCCAATAAAAAAGTCAATGGTCGAGATGCTCTGCAAAGAAAAAAAAAAAAAAAGCCCATATCAGCCACTGCCCGGAGTCACGGATCAGTCAAAAGCAGATCAATCTTGAAGAGTGAGACTGCTGAGGGTCAGGCACTCATGACAGCTGTTGGACAGATCGTAGAAGAAAAAAGAGCAATTCACCATGGACTTCATGCCACAAAGTTAAATGAGCACAGACTGGAATTCCAAGTCCCAGTATGTGGGGGTTTCTGCTACCATAGGCTTACCTCCTACCCAGAGCAAGGGAGAATGATGGGTTCTACAGCCTGCAGTCATAAAGCCACCTCCAAGGGCCAGAGTTGTTCTGTCAGGGAAAGGGAAGTCAGACACCAACATAGTTTGAAAAGTGTAAGGTTCGACGATGAGCAGCTGGGCCTAAGGTGCCTCCCATCCTTGTCCCCCAGGAAGAGTGTGTTTCCAGTTAGTACCTGCCAGTATGGGCCAAGGATTCCAGGTGCCCCAGCCCGCCATAAACACTGTCCAAGGCACTGTCATCTTTGGGGAGGTGTCTTGCCTGGTCGACAGTAAAATCATTCTTTAGTCTACCCTTTAGTAGGAAAACATGTCTCCAAGTAAAAATTCAGTCCATGTAGAGAAAATGATTTTCTCATTAGCACATCCAAGATATTTAATGTTCCCCAATACATATATATATATATTTTTTTTTCTAATAAAAGCATAGTGTAATGGCAAAAAAAAAAGAAATTTAAAACGGCATGGAAAAATGCTGAACATTAGGAATAATTAAAGATATGCAAATCCAAATTACAAAAACCTATCCGCTCACACCAGTCAGAATGGCCATCAGCAAGAATTCTGCAAAAAGTAAATGCTGAAGGGGTTTTAGAGAAATGCCTACCCTTGGTCCAAAGTGGGACATGGTAAGAGCCAGTAATGAAAAGAAAAATGAGGTGCCTTGTAAAGGTAAATACTGAGCTACCATTCAATCAAGCATACCCACTGCTGGGCCTATCGCCTGAGGGGATGAGAATCAAAAAAACACAGGCTGGGCTTCCCTGGTGGCGCAGTGGTTGAGAATCTGCCTGCCAATGCAGGGGACACGGGTTCGAGTCCTGGTCTGGGAGGATCCCACATGCCACGGAGCAACTAGGCCCGTGAGCCACAACTACTGAGCCTCCGCGACTGGAGCCTGTGCTCTGCAACAAGAGAGGCCGCGACAGTGAGAGGCCCGCGCACCGCGATGAAGAGTGGCCCCCGTTTGTCACAACTAGAGAAAGCCCTCGCACAGAAACGAAGACCCAACACAGCCAAACATAAATAAATAAATAAATAAATTAAAAAAAAAAAAAAACAAAAAAACACAGGCTGGGCTTCACTGGTGGCGCAGTGGTTGAGAGCCCGCCTGCCAATGCAGGGGACACGCGTTCATGCTCCGGGTCGGGAAGATCCCACGTGCCACGGAGCGGCTTGTCCCGTGAGCTAGGGCTGCTGGGCCTGCGCGTCCGGAGCCTGTGCTCTGCATTGGGAGGGACCACCGTAGTGAGAGGCGCACGTACCGAAAAAAAAAAAAAAAAAAAAAAACACAGGCTGGCAATCCTCCACTCCAGCAATATTTACCATAGCCAACACTTGGAAGCTACGAAAGTGTCCATCATCAGAGGAAGGCACAAAGAAGAAGTGGTCCATGTACACAATGGAATATGACTCCAATAAAAAATATATATAAATACAATTTATAAAACAAACCTAAGTAAGGAGACATCAGCTTTTGGGGGCACATTCCACTCTAATATATAACCGAGGAACACCACTGCCCGGATGGTCTGTTTCCCTAGTTCCCAGGTTGGGAAAAGCAGAAATGCTGCCGCCCTCTGGCCGTTACCTGCAACAGCAGCTTTAAGACCTGTGCTAAGGGTCACTTCATATGCAGCAGTACTGGTGGGCTGTAAATGAAACCTGCCCTCAAAACGTCTTGAGGGAGGTAATGGCCAAAATATTTCTAAATGTCACACACACTTCACGAAGACAATTTGAAGAGGTAAGCTGTACTCACAGTTGAAGAAAAGAAGGACATGCCAGAAAGCTCAATTTCAAGGGATTATGAGACGCATGCAAATCCAGCCACAAAGTGGTATCGGCTCACACTAGTCAGAACACACATCAGCAAAAAAACTACAAACAAAAAATGCTGAAGGTGTTGTGGAGAAGTGCATACCCTCAACTTTAAGCGGGACGTAACCTGGAAAGAGCCACTAATGAGAACAGACTGGAGGTGCCTCTACAAGGTAAACATTCCGCTACCATATGATCCAGCAGGCCCACTCCTGGGCCTATAACCTAAGAAGACAGAATTGGAAAGACACAGGCAGGCAAATGTGCATTGCCGCAGCATTACAATAGCCATGACGTGGAAGCAACCAAAAAGTCCATCAACAGATGAGTGGACAAAGAAGAGCTGGTACATGTACAGAGAGAATATTAGCCAAGGAAGAAAAGGACACCATGCCATTTGCAGCACCGTAGATGAGTCTAGAGGTGATCACGTGACTTGTAGTAAGTCAGAAAGAGAAAGACACGTATCGTAGGATATCACTTATAGATGTTACCTAAAAATTGATACCAGTGAAGATATTTCCACAGAGAAGGGCAATCCCAGATTCATTAAACAAACTTATGGATCACCAACGGAAAGGTGTGAGGATTGGATACATTACGAGATTGGGGTGAACAGACATATACAAACACAGGTGAAATATATAATCACCAAAGACCTACAGAATACCAAGAGAAGACTACTCAACATTCTGTCATAACGTACATGGGAAAAGGATCCCAGCAAGAACAGACATATGTATATGTGTAAAAGAACCACATCTTGCACACCTGCAACAAGCCAAACATTGTAATCAAACATGCTGTGATTAAAAAAATAAAAAAATTAAATTAAGAAAACGAACAAGAAGTAGTGAGACAAACTTAAGGGGCCTTCTCCTGGCACATTCCATTCTAAATTACAACCTAGAACACGACTTCCATTGAGGCTCTGCTGCCCTAGTAACCAGATTTGGTAAGGGAGAACTGCTGCCCCCTTGTGGCCGTTTCACACAACAGCACCTTTAATCCCAGCGCTAATGGTGAGTTGATATTCAAAATCATTGCAGGCCTGTAAATGACACCTGCCCTGAAAACAAATCCTGGGGTCATATATCGACCAAAAAATTCAAAAGACGTCCATATTTCAAAACGACACTTTCAAGAGGCATATTTTGTTCTGCATATTTGTTCTGCACATTAGGGTTCTGCTTCTTTTGCTTTCTTTCCTTCTTTGTTAAAAAAAAAAAACGGGAATGGAAAAAGGCAACCCTCAGAATGGGAGAAAATATTTGCAAACGAATCCACGGACAAAGGTTTAATCTCCAATATATATAACAGCTCATGCAGCTTAATATTAAAAAAAAAACAAACAACCCAATACAAAAATGGGCAGAAGATCTAAATAGACGTTTCTTCAAAGAAGACACAGAGATGGCCAAGACGCACATGAAAAGCTGCTCAACATCACTCATCATTAGAGAAATGCACATCAGAACTACAGTGAGGTATCACCTCACACCTGTTAGAATGGGCATCATCAGAAAATGTACAAACAACAAATGCTGGCGAGGGTGTGGACCAAAGGAACCCTCTTCCACTATTGGTGGGAATGTAAATTGATACAGTCACTATGGAGAACAGCATGGAGGTTCCTTAAAAAACTAAAAATAGAATTACCATAGGATCCAGCAATCCCACTTCCGGGCATATACCCAGAGAAAACCATAAATGAAAAAGACACATTCACCACAATGTTCATTGCAGCACTATTTACAATAGCCAGGTAATGGAAGCAACCTAAATGCCCACAGACAGACGAACGGATAATGATGTGGTCCATCTATGAAACGGAATATTACTCAGCCATAAAAAGGAACGAAACTGGGTCATCTGTGGAGACGTCGACGGATCTAGAGACTGTCATACAGAGTGAAGTAAGTCAGAAGGAGAAAAACAAATATTGTATATTAATGCATATATGTGGAACCTAGAAAAATGGTACAGATGACCCGGTTTGCAGGGCAGAAATAGAGACACAGAGGTAGAGAACAAACGTATGGACACCAAGAGGGGGGAAGCCATGGGTTGTTGGTGGTGGGATGAGTCGGGAGATTGGGATTGTCCTGTATACATGTATATGCATAAAATAGATAACTAATAATAATCCTGCTGAATAAAAAAATAAACTTAAATTTCAAAATTTTTAAAAATAAATAAAATTTTAAAATAAAACGGAAAAAAAGTTCTTCCCTTCACACAGATGTATTTATAGGAATGAATTATTTCCATGCTTATATCTATAAATACATAGAAGAGGAATAAAATCTAACTTGAAGCAAAAAAGAAGAAAAAAAAAAACCAGAACCCACCAGTTATACACAGGAAAACCCTATCAGGGCACTGGCTCCAGCGGCAAACAATTCTGAAGTTGGTCAGAGGTGGGGAATCATCTCCCATGCAGCCAGCAGCCCCCCCACCCCCGCAAGGAGCGTCCTCATTGCAAAGCTGGGGGACCGTGCCGAGGCGTCTGTGAGTAAACGTGAGCCGAGCCCCAGGCCAGCTGCTGCTGAACTGTTCCCACCCTTCCCAGGTAAAACACCTGAATATGTCCAAGGACTTGAAAGCCCAGAGGAAGGGCCGTGGAGCCACAGCAGCGACAGCACGCAGGCCGACTTGGTGCCTGCAGGCCAGCCAGGATGGTCCTGGCCCCGGGCGCTCTTCTGGAAGCTTTCCATTTCCCTGCCTGAGATACTCCTCCTGTCCCGGCCCCCACTGCTTTTTTCCTTCCTCACCTCTGCCCGGGGAGAAATTCCAACGGAAGGTATGGGTGACACATCCTCTTCTTTAGCAGGTGGCAGCCCGGCAACTCCTGCAGAAAGTCCAGCAGAGCCCCACTCACACCGGGCCACCCACAGAGCCGTGGCCCCTCACTCCCTCCCACCAGCACAGCCCCGAGACTGCTGACGGGGCAGAGAATATGGCATCAGGCACAGCTGCAGGGGCTCTTGCTGCCTGGAGCCGTGTTTATATGGACCTCAACCCAGGCACACCTGGGGAGGGCTGGCCGGCAGGGTCAGGCTGCCCAGGTCAGCCCATCCTCACCCCTCAGGGACTCACATTGCAGAAAATGGACCTCGCTGAACCGGCCAGGTCCAAGGAACAGGTGTGGGCTCCTGAGAGTCTGGATAGACAAGGGGCTGCAGCTCCGGCTTGTTTTCTAATCCTTTTATCTGGCCCATGAGTGGGAGACAACTTCAAGAAGACCCTCTCCTAATGAGAGGAACCCAGGAGTCAGGGAGAGGAGGGGTGATGGGTGGAGACAGAGGCCTGGTGCCCCGGCTGCGGTGGAAGCCTCTGGAAGACCAGGCAGAGGGAGGCCGCACAGAGTGATGCCCAGGGTCACAGACCTGTCGGAGCTGCTGTTTGTTAGCTCAAGTCCTGCTCCGAGGTGCTCTGTGTCAGCTCTGAGTGACAGGTGATCTGGGCTGCTCTGCAATGAGGGCTACGTGCACGGTACCTGTGTGCCCAGCCCTGCCGGGGTACCTGCCCAGGGCAGCTCCGTATCCTGGGAGGGGCCTGACCACGAGAGCGCCATGGGCTGCTGGGGAGGGGGGGCCTGCCCAGGTGAGCTCCATATCCTGGGATTGCCCTGACCACGAGAGCCCCGTGGGCTGCTGGGGACCTGGTAAACGATGTCGGGACAGTCAGTGAAGCCACCGAGGATATACATCCGGTAGTTCCTAATTCCTACACCCTGCTGGTCATTCTACCATCCACCAGGACACGGTATTCTGTATTAGCCTTCAGGGATGCCTTCTTCTGGATTCCATTGGTCCCCGAAAGGCTCTGCTGCCCTAGTAACCAGATTTGGGAATGGAGAAATGCTGCCGCCTTGTGGCCGTTTGCCACAACAGCAGCTTTAAACCCAGTGCTCATGGTCACTAAATATTCACACTCATTGCAGCCTGTAAATGGCACCTGCCCTGAAAAACAATCCTGGGGTCGAAAATGGACCCAAAACTTCTAAAGAGGGCAACCATGCAAGAGGACAATTTCAAGAGGTTAATTGTACTCTCCGTTTTTTTCTGTTTTTCTGTACCAGAAATTTAAAACGGCCCCTCCGCCACGCCCCGGTACCCGAGGCCTCCGTTGCCCTGCCTGGGCGGGCGGCGGGGCGCTGCCGGGGCGGGCTGGCCGCGGGGATGGCGGTAAGGCGCAAGGACAAGCGAAGCTGGGCCTCAAGAGGCAGCCCGCGGTCCCCGCCCCCGTCTACGGCCATACCACCCTGAACGCGCCCGATCTCGTCTGATCTCGGAAGCTAAGCAGGGTCGGGCCTGGTTAGTACTTGTGATGGGAGACCGCCTGGGAATACCGGGTGCTGTAGGCTTTTGGCCTCCCGCTGCGGCTCCGCCTTCTCCTTTAGTCGCCCGCGGCGGTGGCCGCCAGCTCCGCCCCCCGCCGGGCACCGCTGCAGGCCCCACCTCCTCCGCCCACCCCCCACCACCACCACAGAGCGCCAGAGGGGCCGCTCCATGCGGCCCGAAGGCGGCCCTGGAAGGCAGCGGCACACCCGACGCTCCGGGGGTGGCTGGCCCGGACCCAGACTCCGCCGCGGGCCCGGGTGCCGTCCGTGCGGCCCGCGAGCCCCTCCACCTGCACCTGGCCGGCCCCACCGGCGCCCAGCCCCGGCGCCGCCACCTGTCCGCCGGTGTGGCTCTCCGCAGCTCTCTCCGGATAAAGCTGGATAAAGGTCTGGACGGGAAGGAGGGGCAGTGATTCAGCCTATTGCTCTTAGTGCCCCTCCCCCACACTCAGGAGCCCTTTGTGACAAGGCCACAGCTCTGTGATGCAGGCCTGGGGTTCTGCCATCAAGTGAACTCCCAGGGCTCTGTTGCCTGAGGGCGGCAATGCAGTTCAGAAGACGGAGAATCTCTTTTCTTTGAAAAACACTGTTGCTATCTGGCTGAGATCCAGCCCAACTTCCTGGGTGATTGATATCATCCTTGGCTTCCTGTGTGGACTGGGGCTCTTCCTCGTGTTACTCCCCTGCTTCCAGAGTAATCCATTCTTAGCACCACCTAGGAAACCTAGAAACATCAGGAAGCATCAAGTAGAGCTGAAGGGGAGGAGCAGGAGTAGGAAGAAAAGTCGATCTTTGAAAGCTTGCAGAGATTGCCTGGAAGAACTGGAGGGGACTCACAACCTGGCTTCACCTCTGCGGAGCTGCCTGGGGAGGCTTCCTGGCAAGGGCAACTTTCATCAGCTCTCATGGCAAGACCCTCCTGGTGAGATGTGCAAAGCAGTGCCTGCTGGAGCCTGTGGAGGATACTGCTTGAAGGGTTGGGAACCCTGCAGGAACACCTCCTGTAGGGTTTCCTTCCTGGTTCAAGACACTCGAGAGGTGCTGGAAGCACATATTACAAGGTTTTGGGTAAAGCACGGGTGGACCCTACCCCTCAAGGTCCTCAAGCCCATCAATCTCTTGAAGTCGACAAAGTTCCAACCCTCCACCACCCTGCGGTTAGCCTCGTCCCCTTCAGCCACCTGTGTATCTGGGTCCCACTCAACAGTCACGTTTGCTGAGTTCCCGGAGAAACCTCCTCAGGCTCATTCAGGAGAGAAGGTGAGAACAGAAGAGTCCGTTCCTGCCCTGAAGAGGCCTCTCCTTGTCCCCTCCACTGTGTGTAAGGAAATCCAGAGTGCCCTGAGAGCGATTCCACCTGGTGACTACCATGGGCCCTCAAAGGCTTCTCTGACTGCACAGCAGGGCAGGCCACCTTCTCAGTCCCTCACACTCAGCCTTGTGGGCAGAACCTGGAAGAGTGAGACTGTGGAATGGGTCAAGAGGGACAGCCTAGAGCCAGGTCCAAGTTCAGCAATGGTCAGGAACGAGCCAAGAGAGGAGAGTGGTGGTCAGGCCTCAGGAGACCCCTGCCATAGGGTAACAGTGATGGAGGTGAACTTAGGATCCCAATCTTTGAGAGGTGAAGAGGCCAGGGAGGCTATGGAGGCCAAGGAGTCTCCTGCTCTTCAACCACAGTCTAGTGTTATCTTGGAAACCAAAGTGTTGACAAAATCCCAAACCACAAATGCACCTATGAGGAGTTTAGAGGTGCCAGGGGCCAGTAAAAGTTTCCTACTACCTAGAATGTCTGTTTTCCAACATCTAGGTGAGCCATGCCTTAACATGGAGGTTGCTAGTGAGTTTAACTCCAAAGTAAAGGTACAGTCAGACAACCAGCTTCAGGACTTTCCCAAACACAGGTTCCTTGCTGCAGACAACTTGGCTTCTCAGGTGCCTCAGTGCCATCCCCAGAGAGTCCCCACCAGAGACACGTTAGCTTCCCAGGAGCCAAGTGGCCTTATGGAAGGCCAAAGGAGCAACCTAGGGCAGCAGGAGCCCCAAACTTCAAAACTCCAAGACTCATGGAAGAGCCAGAGCAAGATGATTGCCCCTACTTACAAAAGAGAGGACCGTAGGAGGCATAAACCAGGAGAGCATGAAGAGAGGTTTAAAGAATGAGGGACCCCTCAAGCTGGAAGTATGAGCCGCCCTGCCCAGGTCAGGGGCATAACAGACTCTATTGGGAGCAGATGTCTCCAGCTCATGCCAGAGAAGAAATATAGCCCTCCAGAAAGCCTCTTCAGAAAAAGGATGAGGCTATTTTTAAAGTGGATTTTCCCCAATAAAAAAGTCAATGGTCGAGATGCTCTGCAAAGAAAAAAAAAAAAAAGCCCATATCAGCCACTGCCCGGAGTCACGGATCAGTCAAAAGCAGATCAATCTTGAAGAGTGAGACTGCTGAGGGTCAGGCACTCATGACAGCTGTTGGACAGATCGTAGAAGAAAAAAGAGCAATTCACCATGGACTTCATGCCACAAAGTTAAATGAGCACAGACTGGAATTCCAAGTCCCAGTATGTGGGGGTTTCTGCTACCATAGGCTTACCTCCTACCCAGAGCAAGGGAGAATGATGGGTTCTACAGCCTGCAGTCATAAAGCCACCTCCAAGGGCCAGAGTTGTTCTGTCAGGGAAAGGGAAGTCAGACACCAACATAGTTTGAAAAGTGTAAGGTTCGACGATGAGCAGCTGGGCCTAAGGTGCCTCCCATCCTTGTCCCCCAGGAAGAGTGTGTTTCCAGTTAGTACCTGCCAGTATGGGCCAAGGATTCCAGGTGCCCCAGCCCGCCATAAACACTGTCCAAGGCACTGTCATCTTTGGGGAGGTGTCTTGCCTGGTCGACAGTAAAATCCTTCTTTAGTCTACCCTTTAGTAGGAAAACATGTCTCCAAGTAAAAATTCAGTCCATGTAGAGAAAATGATTTTCTCATTAGCACATCCAAGATATTTAATGTTCCCCAATACATATATATATATATATTTTTTTCTAATAAAAGCATAGTGTAATGGCAAAAAAAAAGAAATTTAAAACGGCATGGAAAAATGCTGAACATTAGGAATAATTAAAGATATGCAAATCCAAATTACAAAAACCTATCCGCTCACACCAGTCAGAATGGCCATCAGCAAGAATTCTGCAAAAAGTAAATGCTGAAGGGGTTTTAGAGAAATGCCTACCCTTGGTCCAAAGTGGGACATGGTAAGAGCCAGTAATGAAAAGAAAAATGAGGTGCCTTGTAAAGGTAAATACTGAGCTACCATTCAATCAAGCATACCCACTGCTGGGCCTATCGCCTGAGGGGATGAGAATCAAAAAAACACAGGCTGGGCTTCCCTGGTGGCGCAGTGGTTGAGAATCTGCCTGCCAATGCAGGGGACACGGGTTCGAGTCCTGGTCTGGGAGGATCCCACATGCCACGGAGCAACTAGGCCCGTGAGCCACAACTACTGAGCCTCCGCGACTGGAGCCTGTGCTCTGCAACAAGAGAGGCCGCGACAGTGAGAGGCCCGCGCACCGCGATGAAGAGTGGCCCCCGTTTGTCACAACTAGAGAAAGCCCTCGCACAGAAACGAAGACCCAACACAGCCAAACATAAATAAATAAATAAATAAATTAAAAAAAAAAAAAAACAAAAAAACACAGGCTGGGCTTCACTGGTGGCGCAGTGGTTGAGAGCCCGCCTGCCAATGCAGGGGACACGCGTTCATGCTCCGGGTCGGGAAGATCCCACGTGCCACGGAGCGGCTTGTCCCGTGAGCTAGGGCTGCTGGGCCTGCGCGTCCGGAGCCTGTGCTCTGCATTGGGAGGGACCACCGTAGTGAGAGGCGCACGTACCGAAAAAAAAAAAAAAAAAAAAAAACACAGGCTGGCAATCCTCCACTCCAGCAATATTTACCATAGTCAACACTTGGAAGCTACGAAAGTGTCCATCATCAGAGGAAGGCACAAAGAAGAAGTGGTCCATGTACACAATGGAATATGACTCCAATAAAAAATATATATAAATACAATTTATAAAACAAACCTAAGTAAGGAGACATCAGCTTTTGGGGGCACATTCCACTCTAATATATAACCGAGGAACACCACTGCCCGGATGGTCTGTTTCCCTAGTTCCCAGGTTGGGAAAAGCAGAAATGCTGCCGCCCTCTGGCCGTTACCTGCAACAGCAGCTTTAAGACCTGTGCTAAGGGTCACTTCATATGCAGCAGTACTGGTGGGCTGTAAATGAAACCTGCCCTCAAAACGTCTTGAGGGAGGTAATGGCCAAAATATTTCTAAATGTCACACACACTTCACGAAGACAATTTGAAGAGGTAAGCTGTACTCACAGTTGAAGAAAAGAAGGACATGCCAGAAAGCTCAATTTCAAGGGATTATGAGACGCATGCAAATCCAGCCACAAAGTGGTATCGGCTCACACTAGTCAGAACACACAGCAGCAAAAAAACTACAAACAAAAAATGCTGAAGGTGTTGTGGAGAAGTGCATACCCTCAACTTTAAGCGGGACGTAACCTGGAAAGAGCCACTAATGAGAACAGACTGGAGGTGCCTCTACAAGGTAAACATTCCGCTACCATATGATCCAGCAGGCCCACTCCTGGGCCTATAACCTAAGAAGACAGAATTGGAAAGACACAGGCAGGCAAATGTGCATTGCCGCAGCATTACAATAGCCATGACGTGGAAGCAACCAAAAAGTCCATCAACAGATGAGTGGACAAAGAAGAGCTGGTACATGTACAGAGAGAATATTAGCCAAGGAAGAAAAGGACACCATGCCATTTGCAGCACCGTAGATGAGTCTAGAGGTGATCACGTGACTTGTAGTAAGTCAGAAAGAGAAAGACACGTATCGTAGGATATCACTTATAGATGTTACCTAAAAATTGATACCAGTGAAGATATTTCCACAGAGAAGGGCAATCCCAGATTCATTAAACAAACTTATGGATCACCAACGGAAAGGTGTGAGGATTGGATACATTACGAGATTGGGGTGAACAGACATATACAAACACAGGTGAAATATATAATCACCAAAGACCTACAGAATACCAAGAGAAGACTACTCAACATTCTGTCATAACGTACATGGGAAAAGGATCCCAGCAAGAACAGACATATGTATATGTGTAAAAGAACCACATCTTGCACACCTGCAACAAGCCAAACATTGTAATCAAACATGCTGTGATTAAAAAAATAAAAAAATTAAATTAAGAAAACGAACAAGAAGTAGTGAGACAAACTTAAGGGGCCTTCTCCTGGCACATTCCATTCTAAATTACAACCTAGAACACGACTTCCATTGAGGTTCTGCTGCCCTAGTAACCAGATTTGGTAAGGGAGAACTGCTGCCCCCTTGTGGCCGTTTCACACAACAGCACCTTTAATCCCAGCGCTAATGGTGAGTTGATATTCAAAATCATTGCAGGCCTGTAAATGACACCTGCCCTGAAAACAAATCCTGGGGTCATATATCGACCAAAAAATTCAAAAGACGTCCATATTTCAAAACGACACTTTCAAGAGGCATATTTTGTTCTGCATATTTGTTCTGCACATTAGGGTTCTGCTTCTTTTGCTTTCTTTCCTTCTTTGTTAAAAAAAAAAAACGGGAATGGAAAAAGGCAACCCTCAGAATGGGAGAAAATATTTGCAAACGAATCCACGGACAAAGGTTTAATCTCCAATATATATAACAGCTCATGCAGCTTAATATTAAAAAAAAAACAAACAACCCAATACAAAAATGGGCAGAAGATCTAAATAGACGTTTCTTCAAAGAAGACACAGAGATGGCCAAGACGCACATGAAAAGCTGCTCAACATCACTCATCATTAGAGAAATGCACATCAAAACTACAGTGAGGTATCACCTCACACCTGTTAGAATGGGCATCATCAGAAAATGTACAAACAACAAATGCTGGCGAGGGTGTGGACCAAAGGAACCCTCTTCCACTATTGGTGGGAATGTAAATTGATACAGTCACTATGGAGAACAGCATGGAGGTTCCTTAAAAAACTAAAAATAGAATTACCATAGGATCCAGCAATCCCACTTCCGGGCATATACCCAGAGAAAACCATAAATGAAAAAGACACATTCACCACAATGTTCATTGCAGCACTATTTACAATAGCCAGGTAATGGAAGCAACCTAAATGCCCACAGACAGACGAACGGATAATGATGTGGTCCATCTATGAAACGGAATATTACTCAGCCATAAAAAGGAACGAAACTGGGTCATCTGTGGAGACGTCGACGGATCTAGAGACTGTCATACAGAGTGAAGTAAGTCAGAAGGAGAAAAACAAATATTGTATATTAATGCATATATGTGGAACCTAGAAAAATGGTACAGATGACCCGGTTTGCAGGGCAGAAATAGAGACACAGAGGTAGAGAACAAACGTATGGACACCAAGAGGGGGGAAGCCATGGGTTGTTGGTGGTGGGATGAGTCGGGAGATTGGGATTGTCCTGTATACATGTATATGCATAAAATAGATAACTAATAATAATCCTGCTGAATAAAAAAATAAACTTAAATTTCAAAATTTTTAAAAATAAATAAAATTTTAAAATAAAACGGAAAAAAAGTTCTTCCCTTCACACAGATGTATTTATAGGAATGAATTATTTCCATGCTTATATCTATAAATACATAGAAGAGGAATAAAATCTAACTTGAAGCAAAAAAGAAGAAAAAAAAAACCAGAACCCACCAGTTATACACAGGAAAACCCTATCAGGGCACTGGCTCCAGCGGCAAACAATTCTGAAGTTGGTCAGAGGTGGGGAATCATCTCCCATGCAGCCAGCAGCCCCCCCACCCCCGCAAGGAGCGTCCTCATTGCAAAGCTGGGGGACCGTGCCGAGGCGTCTGTGAGTCAACGTGAGCCGAGCCCCAGGCCAGCTGCTGCTGAACTGTTCCCACCCTTCCCAGGTAAAACACCTGAATATGTCCAAGGACTTGAAAGCCCAGAGGAAGGGCCGTGGAGCCACAGCAGCGACAGCACGCAGGCCGACTTGGTGCCTGCAGGCCAGCCAGGATGGTCCTGGCCCCGGGCGCTCTTCTGGAAGCTTTCCATTTCCCTGCCTGAGATACTCCTCCTGTCCCGGCCCCCACTGCTTTTTTCCTTCCTCACCTCTGCCCGGGGAGAAATTCCAACGGAAGGTATGGGTGACACATCCTCTTCTTTAGCAGGTGGCAGCCCGGCAACTCCTGCAGAAAGTCCAGCAGAGCCCCACTCACACCGGGCCACCCACAGAGCCGTGGCCCCTCACTCCCTCCCACCAGCACAGCCCCGAGACTGCTGACGGGGCAGAGAATATGGCATCAGGCACAGCTGCAGGGGCTCTTGCTGCCTGGAGCCGTGTTTATATGGACCTCAACCCAGGCACACCTGGGGAGGGCTGGCCGGCAGGGTCAGGCTGCCCAGGTCAGCCCATCCTCACCCCTCAGGGACTCACATTGCAGAAAATGGACCTCGCTGAACCGGCCAGGTCCAAGGAACAGGTGTGGGCTCCTGAGAGTCTGGATAGACAAGGGGCTGCAGCTCTGGCTTGTTTTCTAATCCTTTTATCTGGCCCATGAGTGGGAGACAACTTCAAGAAGACCCTCTCCTAATGAGAGGAACCCAGGAGTCAGGGAGAGGAGGGGTGATGGGTGGAGACAGAGGCCTGGTGCCCCGGCTGCGGTGGAAGCCTCTGGAAGACCAGGCAGAGGGAGGCCGCACAGAGTGATGCCCAGGGTCACAGACCTGTCGGAGCTGCTGTTTGTTAGCTCAAGTCCTGCTCCGAGGTGCTCTGTGTCAGCTCTGAGTGACAGGTGATCTGGGCTGCTCTGCAATGAGGGCTACGTGCACGGTACCTGTGTGCCCAGCCCTGCCGGGGTACCTGCCCAGGGCAGCTCCGTATCCTGGGAGGGGCCTGACCACGAGAGCGCCATGGGCTGCTGGGGAGGGGGGGCCTGCCCAGGTGAGCTCCATATCCTGGGATTGCCCTGACCACGAGAGCCCCGTGGGCTGCTGGGGACCTGGTAAACGATGTCGGGACAGTCAGTGAAGCCACCGAGGATATACATCCGGTAGTTCCTAATTCCTACACCCTGCTGGTCATTCTACCATCCACCAGGACACGGTATTCTGTATTAGCCTTCAGGGATGCCTTCTTCTGGATTCCATTGGTCCCCGAAAGGCTCTGCTGCCCTAGTAACCAGATTTGGGAATGGAGAAATGCTGCCGCCTTGTGGCCGTTTGCCACAACAGCAGCTTTAAACCCAGTGCTCATGGTCACTAAATATTCACACTCATTGCAGCCTGTAAATGGCACCTGCCCTGAAAAACAATCCTGGGGTCGAAAATGGACCCAAAACTTCTAAAGAGGGCAACCATGCAAGAGGACAATTTCAAGAGGTTAATTGTACTCTCCGTTTTTTTCTGTTTTTCTGTACCAGAAATTTAAAACGGCCCCTCCGCCACGCCCCGGTACCCGAGGCCTCCGTTGCCCTGCCTGGGCGGGCGGCGGGGCGCTGCCGGGGCGGGCTGGCCGCGGGGATGGCGGTAAGGCGCAAGGACAAGCGAAGCTGGGCCTCAAGAGGCAGCCCGCGGTCCCCGCCCCCGTCTACGGCCATACCACCCTGAACGCGCCCGATCTCGTCTGATCTCGGAAGCTAAGCAGGGTCGGGCCTGGTTAGTACTTGTGATGGGAGACCGCCTGGGAATACCGGGTGCTGTAGGCTTTTGGCCTCCCGCTGCGGCTCCGCCTTCTCCTTTAGTCGCCCGCGGCGGTGGCCGCCAGCTCCGCCCCCCGCCGGGCACCGCTGCAGGCCCCACCTCCTCCGCCCACCCCCCACCACCACCACAGAGCGCCAGAGGGGCCGCTCCATGCGGCCCGAAGGCGGCCCTGGAAGGCAGCGGCACACCCGACGCTCCGGGGGTGGCTGGCCCGGACCCAGACTCCGCCGCGGGCCCGGGTGCCGTCCGTGCGGCCCGCGAGCCCCTCCACCTGCACCTGGCCGGCCCCACCGGCGCCCAGCCCCGGCGCCGCCACCTGTCCGCCGGTGTGGCTCTCCGCAGCTCTCTCCGGATAAAGCTGGATAAAGGTCTGGACGGGAAGGAGGGGCAGTGATTCAGCCTATTGCTCTTAGTGCCCCTCCCCCACACTCAGGAGCCCTTTGTGACAAGGCCACAGCTCTGTGATGCAGGCCTGGGGTTCTGCCATCAAGTGAACTCCCAGGGCTCTGTTGCCTGAGGGCGGCAATGCAGTTCAGAAGACGGAGAATCTCTTTTCTTTGAAAAACACTGTTGCTATCTGGCTGAGATCCAGCCCAACTTCCTGGGTGATTGATATCATCCTTGGCTTCCTGTGTGGACTGGGGCTCTTCCTCGTGTTACTCCCCTGCTTCCAGAGTAATCCATTCTTAGCACCACCTAGGAAACCTAGAAACATCAGGAAGCATCAAGTAGAGCTGAAGGGGAGGAGCAGGAGTAGGAAGAAAAGTCGATCTTTGAAAGCTTGCAGAGATTGCCTGGAAGAACTGGAGGGGACTCACAACCTGGCTTCACCTCTGCGGAGCTGCCTGGGGAGGCTTCCTGGCAAGGGCAACTTTCATCAGCTCTCATGGCAAGACCCTCCTGGTGAGATGTGCAAAGCAGTGCCTGCTGGAGCCTGTGGAGGATACTGCTTGAAGGGTTGGGAACCCTGCAGGAACACCTCCTGTAGGGTTTCCTTCCTGGTTCAAGACACTCGAGAGGTGCTGGAAGCACATATTACAAGGTTTTGGGTAAAGCACGGGTGGACCCTACCCCTCAAGGTCCTCAAGCCCATCAATCTCTTGAAGTCGACAAAGTTCCAACCCTCCACCACCCTGCGGTTAGCCTCGTCCCCTTCAGCCACCTGTGTATCTGGGTCCCACTCAACAGTCACGTTTGCTGAGTTCCCGGAGAAACCTCCTCAGGCTCATTCAGGAGAGAAGGTGAGAACAGAAGAGTCCGTTCCTGCCCTGAAGAGGCCTCTCCTTGTCCCCTCCACTGTGTGTAAGGAAATCCAGAGTGCCCTGAGAGCGATTCCACCTGGTGACTACCATGGGCCCTCAAAGGCTTCTCTGACTGCACAGCAGGGCAGGCCACCTTCTCAGTCCCTCACACTCAGCCTTGTGGGCAGAACCTGGAAGAGTGAGACTGTGGAATGGGTCAAGAGGGACAGCCTAGAGCCAGGTCCAAGTTCAGCAATGGTCAGGAACGAGCCAAGAGAGGAGAGTGGTGGTCAGGCCTCAGGAGACCCCTGCCATAGGGTAACAGTGATGGAGGTGAACTTAGGATCCCAATCTTTGAGAGGTGAAGAGGCCAGGGAGGCTATGGAGGCCAAGGAGTCTCCTGCTCTTCAACCACAGTCTAGTGTTATCTTGGAAACCAAAGTGTTGACAAAATCCCAAACCACAAATGCACCTATGAGGAGTTTAGAGGTGCCAGGGGCCAGTAAAAGTTTCCTACTACCTAGAATGTCTGTTTTCCAACATCTAGGTGAGCCATGCCTTAACATGGAGGTTGCTAGTGAGTTTAACTCCAAAGTAAAGGTACAGTCAGACAACCAGCTTCAGGACTTTCCCAAACACAGGTTCCTTGCTGCAGACAACTTGGCTTCTCAGGTGCCTCAGTGCCATCCCCAGAGAGTCCCCACCAGAGACACGTTAGCTTCCCAGGAGCCAAGTGGCCTTATGGAAGGCCAAAGGAGCAACCTAGGGCAGCAGGAGCCCCAAACTTCAAAACTCCAAGACTCATGGAAGAGCCAGAGCAAGATGATTGCCCCTACTTACAAAAGAGAGGACCGTAGGAGGCATAAACCAGGAGAGCATGAAGAGAGGTTTAAAGAATGAGGGACCCCTCAAGCTGGAAGTATGAGCCGCCCTGCCCAGGTCAGGGGCATAACAGACTCTATTGGGAGCAGATGTCTCCAGCTCATGCCAGAGAAGAAATATAGCCCTCCAGAAAGCCTCTTCAGAAAAAGGATGAGGCTATTTTTAAAGTGGATTTTCCCCAATAAAAAAGTCAATGGTCGAGATGCTCTGCAAAGAAAAAAAAAAAAAAGCCCATATCAGCCACTGCCCGGAGTCACGGATCAGTCAAAAGCAGATCAATCTTGAAGAGTGAGACTGCTGAGGGTCAGGAACTCATGACAGCTGTTGGACAGATCGTAGAAGAAAAAAGAGCAATTCACCATGGACTTCATGCCACAAAGTTAAATGAGCACAGACTGGAATTCCAAGTCCCAGTATGTGGGGGTTTCTGCTACCATAGGCTTACCTCCTACCCAGAGCAAGGGAGAATGATGGGTTCTACAGCCTGCAGTCATAAAGCCACCTCCAAGGGCCAGAGTTGTTCTGTCAGGGAAAGGGAAGTCAGACACCAACATAGTTTGAAAAGTGTAAGGTTCGACGATGAGCAGCTGGGCCTAAGGTGCCTCCCATCCTTGTCCCCCAGGAAGAGTGTGTTTCCAGTTAGTACCTGCCAGTATGGGCCAAGGATTCCAGGTGCCCCAGCCCGCCATAAACACTGTCCAAGGCACTGTCATCTTTGGGGAGGTGTCTTGCCTGGTCGACAGTAAAATCCTTCTTTAGTCTACCCTTTAGTAGGAAAACATGTCTCCAAGTAAAAATTCAGTCCATGTAGAGAAAATGATTTTCTCATTAGCACATCCAAGATATTTAATGTTCCCCAATACATATATATATATATTTTTTTTTCTAATAAAAGCATAGTGTAATGGCAAAAAAAAAAGAAATTTAAAACGGCATGGAAAAATGCTGAACATTAGGAATAATTAAAGATATGCAAATCCAAATTACAAAAACCTATCCGCTCACACCAGTCAGAATGGCCATCAGCAAGAATTCTGCAAAAAGTAAATGCTGAAGGGGTTTTAGAGAAATGCCTACCCTTGGTCCAAAGTGGGACATGGTAAGAGCCAGTAATGAAAAGAAAAATGAGGTGCCTTGTAAAGGTAAATACTGAGCTACCATTCAATCAAGCATACCCACTGCTGGGCCTATCGCCTGAGGGGATGAGAATCAAAAAAACACAGGCTGGGCTTCCCTGGTGGCGCAGTGGTTGAGAATCTGCCTGCCAATGCAGGGGACACGGGTTCGAGTCCTGGTCTGGGAGGATCCCACATGCCACGGAGCAACTAGGCCCGTGAGCCACAACTACTGAGCCTCCGCGACTGGAGCCTGTGCTCTGCAACAAGAGAGGCCGCGACAGTGAGAGGCCCGCGCACCGCGATGAAGAGTGGCCCCCGTTTGTCACAACTAGAGAAAGCCCTCGCACAGAAACGAAGACCCAACACAGCCAAACATAAATAAATAAATAAATAAATTAAAAAAAAAAAAAAACAAAAAAACACAGGCTGGGCTTCACTGGTGGCGCAGTGGTTGAGAGCCCGCCTGCCAATGCAGGGGACACGCGTTCATGCTCCGGGTCGGGAAGATCCCACGTGCCACGGAGCGGCTTGTCCCGTGAGCTAGGGCTGCTGGGCCTGCGCGTCCGGAGCCTGTGCTCTGCATTGGGAGGGACCACCGTAGTGAGAGGCGCACGTACCGAAAAAAAAAAAAAAAAAAAAAAACACAGGCTGGCAATCCTCCACTCCAGCAATATTTACCATAGCCAACACTTGGAAGCTACGAAAGTGTCCATCATCAGAGGAAGGCACAAAGAAGAAGTGGTCCATGTACACAATGGAATATGACTCCAATAAAAAATATATATAAATACAATTTATAAAACAAACCTAAGTAAGGAGACATCAGCTTTTGGGGGCACATTCCACTCTAATATATAACCGAGGAACACCACTGCCCGGATGGTCTGTTTCCCTAGTTCCCAGGTTGGGAAAAGCAGAAATGCTGCCGCCCTCTGGCCGTTACCTGCAACAGCAGCTTTAAGACCTGTGCTAAGGGTCACTTCATATGCAGCAGTACTGGTGGGCTGTAAATGAAACCTGCCCTCAAAACGTCTTGAGGGAGGTAATGGCCAAAATATTTCTAAATGTCACACACACTTCACGAAGACAATTTGAAGAGGTAAGCTGTACTCACAGTTGAAGAAAAGAAGGACATGCCAGAAAGCTCAATTTCAAGGGATTATGAGACGCATGCAAATCCAGCCACAAAGTGGTATCGGCTCACACTAGTCAGAACACACAGCAGCAAAAAAACTACAAACAAAAAATGCTGAAGGTGTTGTGGAGAAGTGCATACCCTCAACTTTAAGCGGGACGTAACCTGGAAAGAGCCACTAATGAGAACAGACTGGAGGTGCCTCTACAAGGTAAACATTCCGCTACCATATGATCCAGCAGGCCCACTCCTGGGCCTATAACCTAAGAAGACAGAATTGGAAAGACACAGGCAGGCAAATGTGCATTGCCGCAGCATTACAATAGCCATGACGTGGAAGCAACCAAAAAGTCCATCAACAGATGAGTGGACAAAGAAGAGCTGGTACATGTACAGAGAGAATATTAGCCAAGGAAGAAAAGGACACCATGCCATTTGCAGCACCGTAGATGAGTCTAGAGGTGATCACGTGACTTGTAGTAAGTCAGAAAGAGAAAGACACGTATCGTAGGATATCACTTATAGATGTTACCTAAAAATTGATACCAGTGAAGATATTTCCACAGAGAAGGGCAATCCCAGATTCATTAAACAAACTTATGGATCACCAACGGAAAGGTGTGAGGATTGGATACATTACGAGATTGGGGTGAACAGACATATACAAACACAGGTGAAATATATAATCACCAAAGACCTACAGAATACCAAGAGAAGACTACTCAACATTCTGTCATAACGTACATGGGAAAAGGATCCCAGCAAGAACAGACATATGTATATGTGTAAAAGAACCACATCTTGCACACCTGCAACAAGCCAAACATTGTAATCAAACATGCTGTGATTAAAAAAATAAAAAAATTAAATTAAGAAAACGAACAAGAAGTAGTGAGACAAACTTAAGGGGCCTTCTCCTGGCACATTCCATTCTAAATTACAACCTAGAACACGACTTCCATTGAGGCTCTGCTGCCCTAGTAACCAGATTTGGTAAGGGAGAACTGCTGCCCCCTTGTGGCCGTTTCACACAACAGCACCTTTAATCCCAGCGCTAATGGTCAGTTGATATTCAAAATCATTGCAGGCCTGTAAATGACACCTGCCCTGAAAACAAATCCTGGGGTCATATATCGACCAAAAAATTCAAAAGACGTCCATATTTCAAAACGACACTTTCAAGAGGCATATTTTGTTCTGCATATTTGTTCTGCACATTAGGGTTCTGCTTCTTTTGCTTTCTTTCCTTCTTTGTTAAAAAAAAAAAACGGGAATGGAAAAAGGCAACCCTCAGAATGGGAGAAAATATTTGCAAACGAATCCACGGACAAAGGTTTAATCTCCAATATATATAACAGCTCATGCAGCTTAATATTAAAAAAAAAACAAACAACCCAATACAAAAATGGGCAGAAGATCTAAATAGACGTTTCTTCAAAGAAGACACAGAGATGGCCAAGACGCACATGAAAAGCTGCTCAACATCACTCATCATTAGAGAAATGCACATCAAAACTACAGTGAGGTATCACCTCACACCTGTTAGAATGGGCATCATCAGAAAATGTACAAACAACAAATGCTGGCGAGGGTGTGGACCAAAGGAACCCTCTTCCACTATTGGTGGGAATGTAAATTGATACAGTCACTATGGAGAACAGCATGGAGGTTCCTTAAAAAACTAAAAATAGAATTACCATAGGATCCAGCAATCCCACTTCCGGGCATATACCCAGAGAAAACCATAAATGAAAAAGACACATTCACCACAATGTTCATTGCAGCACTATTTACAATAGCCAGGTAATGGAAGCAACCTAAATGCCCACAGACAGACGAACGGATAATGATGTGGTCCATCTATGAAACGGAATATTACTCAGCCATAAAAAGGAACGAAACTGGGTCATCTGTGGAGACGTCGACGGATCTAGAGACTGTCATACAGAGTGAAGTAAGTCAGAAGGAGAAAAACAAATATTGTATATTAATGCATATATGTGGAACCTAGAAAAATGGTACAGATGACCCGGTTTGCAGGGCAGAAATAGAGACACAGAGGTAGAGAACAAACGTATGGACACCAAGAGGGGGGAAGCCATGGGTTGTTGGTGGTGGGATGAGTCGGGAGATTGGGATTGTCCTGTATACATGTATATGCATAAAATAGATAACTAATAATAATCCTGCTGAATAAAAAAATAAACTTAAATTTCAAAATTTTTAAAAATAAATAAAATTTTAAAATAAAACGGAAAAAAAGTTCTTCCCTTCACACAGATGTATTTATAGGAATGAATTATTTCCATGCTTATATCTATAAATACATAGAAGAGGAATAAAATCTAACTTGAAGCAAAAAAGAAGAAAAAAAAAAACCAGAACCCACCAGTTATACACAGGAAAACCCTATCAGGGCACTGGCTCCAGCGGCAAACAATTCTGAAGTTGGTCAGAGGTGGGGAATCATCTCCCATGCAGCCAGCAGCCCCCCCACCCCCGCAAGGAGCGTCCTCATTGCAAAGCTGGGGGACCGTGCCGAGGCGTCTGTGAGTAAACGTGAGCCGAGCCCCAGGCCAGCTGCTGCTGAACTGTTCCCACCCTTCCCAGGTAAAACACCTGAATATGTCCAAGGACTTGAAAGCCCAGAGGAAGGGCCGTGGAGCCACAGCAGCGACAGCACGCAGGCCGACTTGGTGCCTGCAGGCCAGCCAGGATGGTCCTGGCCCCGGGCGCTCTTCTGGAAGCTTTCCATTTCCCTGCCTGAGATACTCCTCCTGTCCCGGCCCCCACTGCTTTTTTCCTTCCTCACCTCTGCCCGGGGAGAAATTCCAACGGAAGGTATGGGTGACACATCCTCTTCTTTAGCAGGTGGCAGCCCGGCAACTCCTGCAGAAAGTCCAGCAGAGCCCCACTCACACCGGGCCACCCACAGAGCCGTGGCCCCTCACTCCCTCCCACCAGCACAGCCCCGAGACTGCTGACGGGGCAGAGAATATGGCATCAGGCACAGCTGCAGGGGCTCTTGCTGCCTGGAGCCGTGTTTATATGGACCTCAACCCAGGCACACCTGGGGAGGGCTGGCCGGCAGGGTCAGGCTGCCCAGGTCAGCCCATCCTCACCCCTCAGGGACTCACATTGCAGAAAATGGACCTCGCTGAACCGGCCAGGTCCAAGGAACAGGTGTGGGCTCCTGAGAGTCTGGATAGACAAGGGGCTGCAGCTCTGGCTTGTTTTCTAATCCTTTTATCTGGCCCATGAGTGGGAGACAACTTCAAGAAGACCCTCTCCTAATGAGAGGAACCCAGGAGTCAGGGAGAGGAGGGGTGATGGGTGGAGACAGAGGCCTGGTGCCCCGGCTGCGGTGGAAGCCTCTGGAAGACCAGGCAGAGGGAGGCCGCACAAAGTGATGCCCAGGGTCACAGACCTGTCGGAGCTGCTGTTTGTTAGCTCAAGTCCTGCTCCGAGGTGCTCTGTGTCAGCTCTGAGTGACAGGTGATCTGGGCTGCTCTGCAATGAGGGCTACGTGCACGGTACCTGTGTGCCCAGCCCTGCCGGGGTACCTGCCCAGGGCAGCTCCGTATCCTGGGAGGGGCCTGACCACGAGAGCGCCATGGGCTGCTGGGGAGGGGGGGCCTGCCCAGGTGAGCTCCATATCCTGGGATTGCCCTGACCACGAGAGCCCCGTGGGCTGCTGGGGACCTGGTAAACGATGCCGGGACAGTCAGTGAAGCCACCGAGGATATACATCCGGTAGTTCCTAATTCCTACACCCTGCTGGTCATTCTACCATCCACCAGGACACGGTATTCTGTATTAGCCTTCAGGGATGCCTTCTTCTGGATTCCATTGGTCCCCGAAAGGCTCTGCTGCCCTAGTAACCAGATTTGGGAATGGAGAAATGCTGCCGCCTTGTGGCCGTTTGCCACAACAGCAGCTTTAAACCCAGTGCTCATGGTCACTAAATATTCACACTCATTGCAGCCTGTAAATGGCACCTGCCCTGAAAAACAATCCTGGGGTCGAAAATGGACCCAAAACTTCTAAAGAGGGCAACCATGCAAGAGGACAATTTCAAGAGGTTAATTGTACTCTCCGTTTTTTTCTGTTTTTCTGTACCAGAAATTTAAAACGGCCCCTCCGCCACGCCCCGGTACCCGAGGCCTCCGTTGCCCTGCCTGGGCGGGCGGCGGGGCGCTGCCGGGGCGGGCTGGCCGCGGGGATGGCGGTAAGGCGCAAGGACAAGCGAAGCTGGGCCTCAAGAGGCAGCCCGCGGTCCCCGCCCCCGTCTACGGCCATACCACCCTGAACGCGCCCGATCTCGTCTGATCTCGGAAGCTAAGCAGGGTCGGGCCTGGTTAGTACTTGTGATGGGAGACCGCCTGGGAATACCGGGTGCTGTAGGCTTTTGGCCTCCCGCTGCGGCTCCGCCTTCTCCTTTAGTCGCCCGCGGCGGTGGCCGCCAGCTCCGCCCCCCGCCGGGCACCGCTGCAGGCCCCACCTCCTCCGCCCACCCCCCACCACCACCACAGAGCGCCAGAGGGGCCGCTCCATGCGGCCCGAAGGCGGCCCTGGAAGGCAGCGGCACACCCGACGCTCCGGGGGTGGCTGGCCCGGACCCAGACTCCGCCGCGGGCCCGGGTGCCGTCCGTGCGGCCCGCGAGCCCCTCCACCTGCACCTGGCCGGCCCCACCGGCGCCCAGCCCCGGCGCCGCCACCTGTCCGCCGGTGTGGCTCTCCGCAGCTCTCTCCGGATAAAGCTGGATAAAGGTCTGGACGGGAAGGAGGGGCAGTGATTCAGCCTATTGCTCTTAGTGCCCCTCCCCCACACTCAGGAGCCCTTTGTGACAAGGCCACAGCTCTGTGATGCAGGCCTGGGCTTCTGCCATCAAGTGAACTCCCAGGGCTCTGTTGCCTGAGGGCGGCAATGCAGTTCAGAAGACGGAGAATCTCTTTTCTTTGAAAAACACTGTTGCTATCTGGCTGAGATCCAGCCCAACTTCCTGGGTGATTGATATCATCCTTGGCTTCCTGTGTGGACTGGGGCTCTTCCTCGTGTTACTCCCCTGCTTCCAGAGTAATCCATTCTTAGCACCACCTAGGAAACCTAGAAACATCAGGAAGCATCAAGTAGAGCTGAAGGGGAGGAGCAGGAGTAGGAAGAAAAGTCGATCTTTGAAAGCTTGCAGAGATTGCCTGGAAGAACTGGAGGGGACTCACAACCTGGCTTCACCTCTGCGGAGCTGCCTGGGGAGGCTTCCTGGCAAGGGCAACTTTCATCAGCTCTCATGGCAAGACCCTCCTGGTGAGATGTGCAAAGCAGTGCCTGCTGGAGCCTGTGGAGGATACTGCTTGAAGGGTTGGGAACCCTGCAGGAACACCTCCTGTAGGGTTTCCTTCCTGGTTCAAGACACTCGAGAGGTGCTGGAAGCACATATTACAAGGTTTTGGGTAAAGCACGGGTGGACCCTACCCCTCAAGGTCCTCAAGCCCATCAATCTCTTGAAGTCGACAAAGTTCCAACCCTCCACCACCCTGCGGTTAGCCTCGTCCCCTTCAGCCACCTGTGTATCTGGGTCCCACTCAACAGTCACGTTTGCTGAGTTCCCGGAGAAACCTCCTCAGGCTCATTCAGGAGAGAAGGTGAGAACAGAAGAGTCCGTTCCTGCCCTGAAGAGGCCTCTCCTTGTCCCCTCCACTGTGTGTAAGGAAATCCAGAGTGCCCTGAGAGCGATTCCACCTGGTGACTACCATGGGCCCTCAAAGGCTTCTCTGACTGCACAGCAGGGCAGGCCACCTTCTCAGTCCCTCACACTCAGCCTTGTGGGCAGAACCTGGAAGAGTGAGACTGTGGAATGGGTCAAGAGGGACAGCCTAGAGCCAGGTCCAAGTTCAGCAATGGTCAGGAACGAGCCAAGAGAGGAGAGTGGTGGTCAGGCCTCAGGAGACCCCTGCCATAGGGTAACAGTGATGGAGGTGAACTTAGGATCCCAATCTTTGAGAGGTGAAGAGGCCAGGGAGGCTATGGAGGCCAAGGAGTCTCCTGCTCTTCAACCACAGTCTAGTGTTATCTTGGAAACCAAAGTGTTGACAAAATCCCAAACCACAAATGCACCTATGAGGAGTTTAGAGGTGCCAGGGGCCAGTAAAAGTTTCCTACTACCTAGAATGTCTGTTTTCCAACATCTAGGTGAGCCATGCCTTAACATGGAGGTTGCTAGTGAGTTTAACTCCAAAGTAAAGGTACAGTCAGACAACCAGCTTCAGGACTTTCCCAAACACAGGTTCCTTGCTGCAGACAACTTGGCTTCTCAGGTGCCTCAGTGCCATCCCCAGAGAGTCCCCACCAGAGACACGTTAGCTTCCCAGGAGCCAAGTGGCCTTATGGAAGGCCAAAGGAGCAACCTAGGGCAGCAGGAGCCCCAAACTTCAAAACTCCAAGACTCATGGAAGAGCCAGAGCAAGATGATTGCCCCTACTTACAAAAGAGAGGACCGTAGGAGGCATAAACCAGGAGAGCATGAAGAGAGGTTTAAAGAATGAGGGACCCCTCAAGCTGGAAGTATGAGCCGCCCTGCCCAGGTCAGGGGCATAACAGACTCTATTGGGAGCAGATGTCTCCAGCTCATGCCAGAGAAGAAATATAGCCCTCCAGAAAGCCTCTTCAGAAAAAGGATGAGGCTATTTTTAAAGTGGATTTTCCCCAATAAAAAAGTCAATGGTCGAGATGCTCTGCAAAGAAAAAAAAAAAAAAGCCCATATCAGCCACTGCCCGGAGTCACGGATCAGTCAAAAGCAGATCAATCTTGAAGAGTGAGACTGCTGAGGGTCAGGAACTCATGACAGCTGTTGGACAGATCGTAGAAGAAAAAAGAGCAATTCACCATGGACTTCATGCCACAAAGTTAAATGAGCACAGACTGGAATTCCAAGTCCCAGTATGTGGGGGTTTCTGCTACCATAGGCTTACCTCCTACCCAGAGCAAGGGAGAATGATGGGTTCTACAGCCTGCAGTCATAAAGCCACCTCCAAGGGCCAGAGTTGTTCTGTCAGGGAAAGGGAAGTCAGACACCAACATAGTTTGAAAAGTGTAAGGTTCGACGATGAGCAGCTGGGCCTAAGGTGCCTCCCATCCTTGTCCCCCAGGAAGAGTGTGTTTCCAGTTAGTACCTGCCAGTATGGGCCAAGGATTCCAGGTGCCCCAGCCCGCCATAAACACTGTCCAAGGCATTGTCATCTTTGGGGAGGTGTCTTGCCTGGTCGACAGTAAAATCCTTCTTTAGTCTTCCCTTTAGTAGGAAAACATGTCTCCAAGTAAAAATTCAGTCCATGTAGAGAAAATGATTTTCTCATTAGCACATCCAAGATATTTAATGTTCCCCAATACATATATATATATTTTTTTCTAATAAAAGCATAGTGTAATGGCAAAAAAAAAGAAATTTAAAACGGCATGGAAAAATGCTGAACATTAGGAATAATTAAAGATATGCAAATCCAAATTACAAAAACCTATCCGCTCACACCAGTCAGAATGGCCATCAGCAAGAATTCTGCAAAAAGTAAATGCTGAAGGGGTTTTAGAGAAACGCCTACCCTTGGTCCAAAGTGGGACATGGTAAGAGCCAGTAATGAAAACAAAAATGAGGTGCCTTGTAAAGGTAAATACTGAGCTACCATTCAATCAAGCATACCCACTGCTGGGCCTATCGCCTGAGGGGATGAGAATCAAAAAATCACAGGCTGGGCTTCACTGGTGGCGCAGTGGTTGAGAGCCCGCCTGCCAATGCAGGGGACACGCGTTCATGCTCCGGGTCGGGAAGATCCCACGTGCCGCGGAGCGGCTTGTCCCGTGAGCTAGGGCTGCTGGGCCTGCGCGTCCGGAGCCTGTGCTCTGCATTGGGAGGGACCACCGCAGTGAGAGGCCCACGTACCGAAAAAAAAAAAAAAAAAAAAAAAACACAGGCTGGCAATCCTCCACTCCAGCAATATTTACCATAGCCAACACTTGGAAGCTACGAAAGTGTCCATCATCAGAGGAAGGCACAAAGAAGAAGTGGTCCATGTACACAATGGAATATGACTCCAATAAAAAATATATATAAATACAATTTATAAAACAAACCTAAGTAAGGAGACATCAGCTTTTGGGGGCACATTCCACTCTGATATATAACCGAGGAACACCACTGCCCGGATGGTCTGTTTCCCTAGTTCCCAGGTTGGGAAAAGCAGAAATGCTGCCGCCCTCTGGCCGTTACCTGCAACAGCAGCTTTAAGACCTGTGCTAAGGGTCACTTCATATGCAGCAGTACTGGTGGGCTGTAAATGAAACCTGCCCTCAAAACGTCTTGAGGGAGGTAATGGCCAAAATATTTCTAAATGTCACACACACTTCACGAAGACAATTTGAAGAGGTAAGCTGTACTCACAGTTGAAGAAAAGAAGGACATGCCAGAAAGCTCAATTTCAAGGGATTATGAGACGCATGCAAATCCAGCCACAAAGTGGTATCGGCTCACACTAGTCAGAACACACAGCAGCAAAAAAACTACAAACAAAAAATGCTGAAGGTGTTGTGGAGAAGTGCATACCCTCAACTTTAAGCGGGACGTAACCTGGAAAGAGCCACTAATGAGAACAGACTGGAGGTGCCTCTACAAGGTAAACATTCCGCTACCATATGATCCAGGAGGCCCACTCCTGGGCCTATAACCTAAGAAGACAGAATTGGAAAGACACAGGCAGGCAAATGTGCATTGCCGCAGCATTACAATAGCCATGACGTGGAAGCAACCAAAAAGTCCATCAACAGATGAGTGGACAAAGAAGAGCTGGTACATGTACAGAGAGAATATTAGCCAAGGAAGAAAAGGACACCATGCCATTTGCAGCACCGTAGATGAGTCTAGAGGTGATCACGTGACTTGTAGTAAGTCAGAAAGAGAAAGACACGTATCGTAGGATATCACTTATAGATGTTACCTAAAAATTGATACCAGTGAAGATATTTCCACAGAGAAGGGCAATCCCAGATTCATTAAACAAACTTATGGATCACCAACGGAAAGGTGTGAGGATTGGATACATTACGAGATTGGGGTGAACAGACATATACAAACACAGGTGAAATATATAATCACCAAAGACCTACAGAATACCAAGAGAAGACTACTCAACATTCTGTCATAACGTACATGGGAAAAGGATCCCAGCAAGAACAGACATATGTATATGTGTAAAAGAACCACATCTTGCACACCTGCAACAAGCCAAACATTGTAATCAAACATGCTGTGATTAAAAAAATAAAAAAATTAAATTAAGAAAACGAACAAGAAGTAGTGAGACAAACTTAAGGGGCCTTCTCCTGGCACATTCCATTCTAAATTACAACCTAGAACACGACTTCCATTGAGGCTCTGCTGCCCTAGTAACCAGATTTGGTAAGGGAGAACTGCTGCCCCCTTGTGGCCGTTTCACACAACAGCACCTTTAATCCCAGCGCTAATGGTCAGTTGATATTCAAAATCATTGCAGGCCTGTAAATGACACCTGCCCTGAAAACAAATCCTGGGGTCATATATCGACCAAAAAATTCAAAAGACGTCCATATTTCAAAACGACACTTTCAAGAGGCATATTTTGTTCTGCATATTTGTTCTGCACATTAGGGTTCTGCTTCTTTTGCTTTCTTTCCTTCTTTGTTAAAAAAAAAAAACGGGAATGGAAAAAGGCAACCCTCAGAATGGGAGAAAATATTTGCAAACGAATCCACGGACAAAGGTTTAATCTCCAATATATATAACAGCTCATGCAGCTTAATATTAAAAAAAAAACAAACAACCCAATACAAAAATGGGCAGAAGATCTAAATAGACGTTTCTTCAAAGAAGACACAGAGATGGCCAAGACGCACATGAAAAGCTGCTCAACATCACTCATCATTAGAGAAATGCACATCAAAACTACAGTGAGGTATCACCTCACACCTGTTAGAATGGGCATCATCAGAAAATGTACAAACAACAAATGCTGGCGAGGGTGTGGACCAAAGGAACCCTCTTCCACTATTGGTGGGAATGTAAATTGATACAGTCACTATGGAGAACAGCATGGAGGTTCCTTAAAAAACTAAAAATAGAATTACCATAGGATCCAGCAATCCCACTTCCGGGCATATACCCAGAGAAAACCATAAATGAAAAAGACACATTCACCACAATGTTCATTGCAGCACTATTTACAATAGCCAGGTAATGGAAGCAACCTAAATGCCCACAGACAGACGAACGGATAATGATGTGGTCCATCTATGAAACGGAATATTACTCAGCCATAAAAAGGAACGAAACTGGGTCATCTGTGGAGACGTCGACGGATCTAGAGACTGTCATACAGAGTGAAGTAAGTCAGAAGGAGAAAAACAAATATTGTATATTAATGCATATATGTGGAACCTAGAAAAATGGTACAGATGACCCGGTTTGCAGGGCAGAAATAGAGACACAGAGGTAGAGAACAAACGTATGGACACCAAGAGGGGGGAAGCCATGGGTTGTTGGTGGTGGGATGAGTCGGGAGATTGGGATTGTCCTGTATACATGTATATGCATAAAATAGATAACTAATAATAATCCTGCTGAATAAAAAAATAAACTTAAATTTCAAAATTTTTAAAAATAAATAAAATTTTAAAATAAAACGGAAAAAAAGTTCTTCCCTTCACACAGATGTATTTATAGGAATGAATTATTTCCATGCTTATATCTATAAATACATAGAAGAGGAATAAAATCTAACTTGAAGCAAAAAAGAAGAAAAAAAAAAACCAGAACCCACCAGTTATACACAGGAAAACCCTATCAGGGCACTGGCTCCAGCGGCAAACAATTCTGAAGTTGGTCAGAGGTGGGGAATCATCTCCCATGCAGCCAGCAGCCCCCCCACCCCCGCAAGGAGCGTCCTCATTGCAAAGCTGGGGGACCGTGCCGAGGCGTCTGTGAGTAAACGTGAGCCGAGCCCCAGGCCAGCTGCTGCTGAACTGTTCCCACCCTTCCCAGGTAAAACACCTGAATATGTCCAAGGACTTGAAAGCCCAGAGGAAGGGCCGTGGAGCCACAGCAGCGACAGCACGCAGGCCGACTTGGTGCCTGCAGGCCAGCCAGGATGGTCCTGGCCCCGGGCGCTCTTCTGGAAGCTTTCCATTTCCCTGCCTGAGATACTCCTCCTGTCCCGGCCCCCACTGCTTTTTTCCTTCCTCACCTCTGCCCGGGGAGAAATTCCAACGGAAGGTATGGGTGACACATCCTCTTCTTTAGCAGGTGGCAGCCCGGCAACTCCTGCAGAAAGTCCAGCAGAGCCCCACTCACACCGGGCCACCCACAGAGCCGTGGCCCCTCACTCCCTCCCACCAGCACAGCCCCGAGACTGCTGACGGGGCAGAGAATATGGCATCAGGCACAGCTGCAGGGGCTCTTGCTGCCTGGAGCCGTGTTTATATGGACCTCAACCCAGGCACACCTGGGGAGGGCTGGCCGGCAGGGTCAGGCTGCCCAGGTCAGCCCATCCTCACCCCTCAGGGACTCACATTGCAGAAAATGGACCTCGCTGAACCGGCCAGGTCCAAGGAACAGGTGTGGGCTCCTGAGAGTCTGGATAGACAAGGGGCTGCAGCTCCGGCTTGTTTTCTAATCCTTTTATCTGGCCCATGAGTGGGAGACAACTTCAAGAAGACCCTCTCCTAATGAGAGGAACCCAGGAGTCAGGGAGAGGAGGGGTGATGGGTGGAGACAGAGGCCTGGTGCCCCGGCTGCGGTGGAAGCCTCTGGAAGACCAGGCAGAGGGAGGCCGCACAGAGTGATGCCCAGGGTCACAGACCTGTCGGAGCTGCTGTTTGTTAGCTCAAGTCCTGCTCCGAGGTGCTCTGTGTCAGCTCTGAGTGACAGGTGATCTGGGCTGCTCTGCAATGAGGGCTACGTGCACGGTACCTGTGTGCCCAGCCCTGCCGGGGTACCTGCCCAGGGCAGCTCCGTATCCTGGGAGGGGCCTGACCACGAGAGCGCCATGGGCTGCTGGGGAGGGGGGGCCTGCCCAGGTGAGCTCCATATCCTGGGATTGCCCTGACCACGAGAGCCCCGTGGGCTGCTGGGGACCTGGTAAACGATGTCGGGACAGTCAGTGAAGCCACCGAGGATATACATCCGGTAGTTCCTAATTCCTACACCCTGCTGGTCATTCTACCATCCACCAGGACACGGTATTCTGTATTAGCCTTCAGGGATGCCTTCTTCTGGATTCCATTGGTCCCCGAAAGGCTCTGCTGCCCTAGTAACCAGATTTGGGAATGGAGAAATGCTGCCGCCTTGTGGCCGTTTGCCACAACAGCAGCTTTAAACCCAGTGCTCATGGTCACTAAATATTCACACTCATTGCAGCCTGTAAATGGCACCTGCCCTGAAAAACAATCCTGGGGTCGAAAATGGACCCAAAACTTCTAAAGAGGGCAACCATGCAAGAGGACAATTTCAAGAGGTTAATTGTACTCTCCGTTTTTTTCTGTTTTTCTGTACCAGAAATTTAAAACGGCCCCTCCGCCACGCCCCGGTACCCGAGGCCTCCGTTGCCCTGCCTGGGCGGGCGGCGGGGCGCTGCCGGGGCGGGCTGGCCGCGGGGATGGCGGTAAGGCGCAAGGACAAGCGAAGCTGGGCCTCAAGAGGCAGCCCGCGGTCCCCGCCCCCGTCTACGGCCATACCACCCTGAACGCGCCCGATCTCGTCTGATCTCGGAAGCTAAGCAGGGTCGGGCCTGGTTAGTACTTGTGATGGGAGACCGCCTGGGAATACCGGGTGCTGTAGGCTTTTGGCCTCCCGCTGCGGCTCCGCCTTCTCCTTTAGTCGCCCGCGGCGGTGGCCGCCAGCTCCGCCCCCCGCCGGGCACCGCTGCAGGCCCCACCTCCTCCGCCCACCCCCCACCACCACCACAGAGCGCCAGAGGGGCCGCTCCATGCGGCCCGAAGGCGGCCCTGGAAGGCAGCGGCACACCCGACGCTCCGGGGGTGGCTGGCCCGGACCCAGACTCCGCCGCGGGCCCGGGTGCCGTCCGTGCGGCCCGCGAGCCCCTCCACCTGCACCTGGCCGGCCCCACCGGCGCCCAGCCCCGGCGCCGCCACCTGTCCGCCGGTGTGGCTCTCCGCAGCTCTCTCCGGATAAAGCTGGATAAAGGTCTGGACGGGAAGGAGGGGCAGTGATTCAGCCTATTGCTCTTAGTGCCCCTCCCCCACACTCAGGAGCCCTTTGTGACAAGGCCACAGCTCTGTGATGCAGGCCTGGGGTTCTGCCATCAAGTGAACTCCCAGGGCTCTGTTGCCTGAGGGCGGCAATGCAGTTCAGAAGACGGAGAATCTCTTTTCTTTGAAAAACACTGTTGCTATCTGGCTGAGATCCAGCCCAACTTCCTGGGTGATTGATATCATCCTTGGCTTCCTGTGTGGACTGGGGCTCTTCCTCGTGTTACTCCCCTGCTTCCAGAGTAATCCATTCTTAGCACCACCTAGGAAACCTAGAAACATCAGGAAGCATCAAGTAGAGCTGAAGGGGAGGAGCAGGAGTAGGAAGAAAAGTCGATCTTTGAAAGCTTGCAGAGATTGCCTGGAAGAACTGGAGGGGACTCACAACCTGGCTTCACCTCTGCGGAGCTGCCTGGGGAGGCTTCCTGGCAAGGGCAACTTTCATCAGCTCTCATGGCAAGACCCTCCTGGTGAGATGTGCAAAGCAGTGCCTGCTGGAGCCTGTGGAGGATACTGCTTGAAGGGTTGGGAACCCTGCAGGAACACCTCCTGTAGGGTTTCCTTCCTGGTTCAAGACACTCGAGAGGTGCTGGAAGCACATATTACAAGGTTTTGGGTAAAGCACGGGTGGACCCTACCCCTCAAGGTCCTCAAGCCCATCAATCTCTTGAAGTCGACAAAGTTCCAACCCTCCACCACCCTGCGGTTAGCCTCGTCCCCTTCAGCCACCTGTGTATCTGGGTCCCACTCAACAGTCACGTTTGCTGAGTTCCCGGAGAAACCTCCTCAGGCTCATTCAGGAGAGAAGGTGAGAACAGAAGAGTCCGTTCCTGCCCTGAAGAGGCCTCTCCTTGTCCCCTCCACTGTGTGTAAGGAAATCCAGAGTGCCCTGAGAGCGATTCCACCTGGTGACTACCATGGGCCCTCAAAGGCTTCTCTGACTGCACAGCAGGGCAGGCCACCTTCTCAGTCCCTCACACTCAGCCTTGTGGGCAGAACCTGGAAGAGTGAGACTGTGGAATGGGTCAAGAGGGACAGCCTAGAGCCAGGTCCAAGTTCAGCAATGGTCAGGAACGAGCCAAGAGAGGAGAGTGGTGGTCAGGCCTCAGGAGACCCCTGCCATAGGGTAACAGTGATGGAGGTGAACTTAGGATCCCAATCTTTGAGAGGTGAAGAGGCCAGGGAGGCTATGGAGGCCAAGGAGTCTCCTGCTCTTCAACCACAGTCTAGTGTTATCTTGGAAACCAAAGTGTTGACAAAATCCCAAACCACAAATGCACCTATGAGGAGTTTAGAGGTGCCAGGGGCCAGTAAAAGTTTCCTACTACCTAGAATGTCTGTTTTCCAACATCTAGGTGAGCCATGCCTTAACATGGAGGTTGCTAGTGAGTTTAACTCCAAAGTAAAGGTACAGTCAGACAACCAGCTTCAGGACTTTCCCAAACACAGGTTCCTTGCTGCAGACAACTTGGCTTCTCAGGTGCCTCAGTGCCATCCCCAGAGAGTCCCCACCAGAGACACGTTAGCTTCCCAGGAGCCAAGTGGCCTTATGGAAGGCCAAAGGAGCAACCTAGGGCAGCAGGAGCCCCAAACTTCAAAACTCCAAGACTCATGGAAGAGCCAGAGCAAGATGATTGCCCCTACTTACAAAAGAGAGGACCGTAGGAGGCATAAACCAGGAGAGCATGAAGAGAGGTTTAAAGAATGAGGGACCCCTCAAGCTGGAAGTATGAGCCGCCCTGCCCAGGTCAGGGGCATAACAGACTCTATTGGGAGCAGATGTCTCCAGCTCATGCCAGAGAAGAAATATAGCCCTCCAGAAAGCCTCTTCAGAAAAAGGATGAGGCTATTTTTAAAGTGGATTTTCCCCAATAAAAAAGTCAATGGTCGAGATGCTCTGCAAAGAAAAAAAAAAAAAAGCCCATATCAGCCACTGCCCGGAGTCACGGATCAGTCAAAAGCAGATCAATCTTGAAGAGTGAGACTGCTGAGGGTCAGGCACTCATGACAGCTGTTGGACAGATCGTAGAAGAAAAAAGAGCAATTCACCATGGACTTCATGCCACAAAGTTAAATGAGCACAGACTGGAATTCCAAGTCCCAGTATGTGGGGGTTTCTGCTACCATAGGCTTACCTCCTACCCAGAGCAAGGGAGAATGATGGGTTCTACAGCCTGCAGTCATAAAGCCACCTCCAAGGGCCAGAGTTGTTCTGTCAGGGAAAGGGAAGTCAGACACCAACATAGTTTGAAAAGTGTAAGGTTCGACGATGAGCAGCTGGGCCTAAGGTGCCTCCCATCCTTGTCCCCCAGGAAGAGTGTGTTTCCAGTTAGTACCTGCCAGTATGGGCCAAGGATTCCAGGTGCCCCAGCCCGCCATAAACACTGTCCAAGGCATTGTCATCTTTGGGGAGGTGTCTTGCCTGGTCGACAGTAAAATCCTTCTTTAGTCTTCCCTTTAGTAGGAAAACATGTCTCCAAGTAAAAATTAAGTCCATGTAGAGAAAATGATTTTCTCATTAGCACATCCAAGATATTTAATGTTCCCCAATACATATATATATATATTTTTTCTAATAAAAGCATAGTGTAATGGCAAAAAAAAAGAAATTTAAAACGGCATGGAAAAATGCTGAACATTAGGAATAATTAAAGATATGCAAATCCAAATTACAAAAACCTATCCGCTCACACCAGTCAGAATGGCCATCAGCAAGAATTCTGCAAAAAGTAAATGCTGAAGGGGTTTTAGAGAAACGCCTACCCTTGGTCCAAAGTGGGACATGGTAAGAGCCAGTAATGAAAACAAAAATGAGGTGCCTTGTAAAGGTAAATACTGAGCTACCATTCAATCAAGCATACCCACTGCTGGGCCTATCGCCTGAGGGGATGAGAATCAAAAAATCACAGGCTGGGCTTCACTGGTGGCGCAGTGGTTGAGAGCCCGCCTGCCAATGCAGGGGACACGCGTTCATGCTCCGGGTCGGGAAGATCCCACGTGCCGCGGAGCGGCTTGTCCCGTGAGCTAGGGCTGCTGGGCCTGCGCGTCCGGAGCCTGTGCTCTGCATTGGGAGGGACCACCGCAGTGAGAGGCCCACGTACCGAAAAAAAAAAAAAAAAAAAAAAACACAGGCTGGCAATCCTCCACTCCAGCAATATTTACCATAGCCAACACTTGGAAGCTACGAAAGTGTCCATCATCAGAGGAAGGCACAAAGAAGAAGTGGTCCATGTACACAATGGAATATGACTCCAATAAAAAATATATATAAATACAATTTATAAAACAAACCTAAGTAAGGAGACATCAGCTTTTGGGGGAACATTCCACTCTGATATATAACCGAGGAACACCACTGCCCGGATGGTCTGTTTCCCTAGTTCCCAGGTTGGGAAAAGCAGAAATGCTGCCGCCCTCTGGCCGTTACCTGCAACAGCAGCTTTAAGACCTGTGCTAAGGGTCACTTCATATGCAGCAGTACTGGTGGGCTGTAAATGAAACCTGCCCTCAAAACGTCTTGAGGGAGGTAATGGCCAAAATATTTCTAAATGTCACACACACTTCACGAAGACAATTTGAAGAGGTAAGCTGTACTCACAGTTGAAGAAAAGAAGGACATGCCAGAAAGCTCAATTTCAAGGGATTATGAGACGCATGCAAATCCAGCCACAAAGTGGTATCGGCTCACACTAGTCAGAACACACAGCAGCAAAAAAACTACAAACAAAAAATGCTGAAGGTGTTGTGGAGAAGTGCATACCCTCAACTTTAAGCGGGACGTAACCTGGAAAGAGCCACTAATGAGAACAGACTGGAGGTGCCTCTACAAGGTAAACATTCCGCTACCATATGATCCAGGAGGCCCACTCCTGGGCCTATAACCTAAGAAGACAGAATTGGAAAGACACAGGCAGGCAAATGTGCATTGCCGCAGCATTACAATAGCCATGACGTGGAAGCAACCAAAAAGTCCATCAACAGATGAGTGGACAAAGAAGAGCTGGTACATGTACAGAGAGAATATTAGCCAAGGAAGAAAAGGACACCATGCCATTTGCAGCACCGTAGATGAGTCTAGAGGTGATCACGTGACTTGTAGTAAGTCAGAAAGAGAAAGACACGTATCGTAGGATATCACTTATAGATGTTACCTAAAAATTGATACCAGTGAAGATATTTCCACAGAGAAGGGCAATCCCAGATTCATTAAACAAACTTATGGATCACCAACGGAAAGGTGTGAGGATTGGATACATTACGAGATTGGGGTGAACAGACATATACAAACACAGGTGAAATATATAATCACCAAAGACCTACAGAATACCAAGAGAAGACTACTCAACATTCTGTCATAACGTACATGGGAAAAGGATCCCAGCAAGAACAGACATATGTATATGTGTAAAAGAACCACATCTTGCACACCTGCAACAAGCCAAACATTGTAATCAAACATGCTGTGATTAAAAAAATAAAAAAATTAAATTAAGAAAACGAACAAGAAGTAGTGAGACAAACTTAAGGGGCCTTCTCCTGGCACATTCCATTCTAAATTACAACCTAGAACACGACTTCCATTGAGGCTCTGCTGCCCTAGTAACCAGATTTGGTAAGGGAGAACTGCTGCCCCCTTGTGGCCGTTTCACACAACAGCACCTTTAATCCCAGCGCTAATGGTCAGTTGATATTCAAAATCATTGCAGGCCTGTAAATGACACCTGCCCTGAAAACAAATCCTGGGGTCATATATCGACCAAAAAATTCAAAAGACGTCCATATTTCAAAACGACACTTTCAAGAGGCATATTTTGTTCTGCATATTTGTTCTGCACATTAGGGTTCTGCTTCTTTTGCTTTCTTTCCTTCTTTGTTAAAAAAAAAAAACGGGAATGGAAAAAGGCAACCCTCAGAATGGGAGAAAATATTTGCAAACGAATCCACGGACAAAGGTTTAATCTCCAATATATATAACAGCTCATGCAGCTTAATATTAAAAAAAAAACAAACAACCCAATACAAAAATGGGCAGAAGATCTAAATAGACGTTTCTTCAAAGAAGACACAGAGATGGCCAAGACGCACATGAAAAGCTGCTCAACATCACTCATCATTAGAGAAATGCACATCAAAACTACAGTGAGGTATCACCTCACACCTGTTAGAATGGGCATCATCAGAAAATGTACAAACAACAAATGCTGGCGAGGGTGTGGACCAAAGGAACCCTCTTCCACTATTGGTGGGAATGTAAATTGATACAGTCACTATGGAGAACAGCATGGAGGTTCCTTAAAAAACTAAAAATAGAATTACCATAGGATCCAGCAATCCCACTTCCGGGCATATACCCAGAGAAAACCATAAATGAAAAAGACACATTCACCACAATGTTCATTGCAGCACTATTTACAATAGCCAGGTAATGGAAGCAACCTAAATGCCCACAGACAGACGAACGGATAATGATGTGGTCCATCTATGAAACGGAATATTACTCAGCCATAAAAAGGAACGAAACTGGGTCATCTGTGGAGACGTCGACGGATCTAGAGACTGTCATACAGAGTGAAGTAAGTCAGAAGGAGAAAAACAAATATTGTATATTAATGCATATATGTGGAACCTAGAAAAATGGTACAGATGACCCGGTTTGCAGGGCAGAAATAGAGACACAGAGGTAGAGAACAAACGTATGGACACCAAGAGGGGGGAAGCCATGGGTTGTTGGTGGTGGGATGAGTCGGGAGATTGGGATTGTCCTGTATACATGTATATGCATAAAATAGATAACTAATAATAATCCTGCTGAATAAAAAAATAAACTTAAATTTCAAAATTTTTAAAAATAAATAAAATTTTAAAATAAAACGGAAAAAAAGTTCTTCCCTTCACACAGATGTATTTATAGGAATGAATTATTTCCATGCTTATATCTATAAATACATAGAAGAGGAATAAAATCTAACTTGAAGCAAAAAAGAAGAAAAAAAAAAACCAGAACCCACCAGTTATACACAGGAAAACCCTATCAGGGCACTGGCTCCAGCGGCAAACAATTCTGAAGTTGGTCAGAGGTGGGGAATCATCTCCCATGCAGCCAGCAGCCCCCCCACCCCCGCAAGGAGCGTCCTCATTGCAAAGCTGGGGGACCGTGCCGAGGCGTCTGTGAGTAAACGTGAGCCGAGCCCCAGGCCAGCTGCTGCTGAACTGTTCCCACCCTTCCCAGGTAAAACACCTGAATATGTCCAAGGACTTGAAAGCCCAGAGGAAGGGCCGTGGAGCCACAGCAGCGACAGCACGCAGGCCGACTTGGTGCCTGCAGGCCAGCCAGGATGGTCCTGGCCCCGGGCGCTCTTCTGGAAGCTTTCCATTTCCCTGCCTGAGATACTCCTCCTGTCCCGGCCCCCACTGCTTTTTTCCTTCCTCACCTCTGCCCGGGGAGAAATTCCAACGGAAGGTATGGGTGACACATCCTCTTCTTTAGCAGGTGGCAGCCCGGCAACTCCTGCAGAAAGTCCAGCAGAGCCCCACTCACACCGGGCCACCCACAGAGCCGTGGCCCCTCACTCCCTCCCACCAGCACAGCCCCGAGACTGCTGACGGGGCAGAGAATATGGCGTCAGGCACAGCTGCAGGGGCTCTTGCTGCCTGGAGCCGTGTTTATATGGACCTCAACCCAGGCACACCTGGGGAGGGCTGGCCGGCAGGGTCAGGCTGCCCAGGTCAGCCCATCCTCACCCCTCAGGGACTCACATTGCAGAAAATGGACCTCGCTGAACCGGCCAGGTCCAAGGAACAGGTGTGGGCTCCTGAGAGTCTGGATAGACAAGGGGCTGCAGCTCCGGCTTGTTTTCTAATCCTTTTATCTGGCCCATGAGTGGGAGACAACTTCAAGAAGACCCTCTCCTAATGAGAGGAACCCAGGAGTCAGGGAGAGGAGGGGTGATGGGTGGAGACAGAGGCCTGGTGCCCCGGCTGCGGTGGAAGCCTCTGGAAGACCAGGCAGAGGGAGGCCGCACAGAGTGATGCCCAGGGTCACAGACCTGTCGGAGCTGCTGTTTGTTAGCTCAAGTCCTGCTCCGAGGTGCTCTGTGTCAGCTCTGAGTGACAGGTGATCTGGGCTGCTCTGCAATGAGGGCTACGTGCACGGTACCTGTGTGCCCAGCCCTGCCGGGGTACCTGCCCAGGGCAGCTCCGTATCCTGGGAGGGGCCTGACCACGAGAGCGCCATGGGCTGCTGGGGAGGGGGGGCCTGCCCAGGTGAGCTCCATATCCTGGGATTGCCCTGACCACGAGAGCCCCGTGGGCTGCTGGGGACCTGGTAAACGATGTCGGGACAGTCAGTGAAGCCACCGAGGATATACATCCGGTAGTTCCTAATTCCTACACCCTGCTGGTCATTCTACCATCCACCAGGACACGGTATTCTGTATTAGCCTTCAGGGATGCCTTCTTCTGGATTCCATTGGTCCCCGAAAGGCTCTGCTGCCCTAGTAACCAGATTTGGGAATGGAGAAATGCTGCCGCCTTGTGGCCGTTTGCCACAACAGCAGCTTTAAACCCAGTGCTCATGGTCACTAAATATTCACACTCATTGCAGCCTGTAAATGGCACCTGCCCTGAAAAACAATCCTGGGGTCGAAAATGGACCCAAAACTTCTAAAGAGGGCAACCATGCAAGAGGACAATTTCAAGAGGTTAATTGTACTCTCCGTTTTTTTCTGTTTTTCTGTACCAGAAATTTAAAACGGCCCCTCCGCCACGCCCCGGTACCCGAGGCCTCCGTTGCCCTGCCTGGGCGGGCGGCGGGGCGCTGCCGGGGCGGGCTGGCCGCGGGGATGGCGGTAAGGCGCAAGGACAAGCGAAGCTGGGCCTCAAGAGGCAGCCCGCGGTCCCCGCCCCCGTCTACGGCCATACCACCCTGAACGCGCCCGATCTCGTCTGATCTCGGAAGCTAAGCAGGGTCGGGCCTGGTTAGTACTTGTGATGGGAGACCGCCTGGGAATACCGGGTGCTGTAGGCTTTTGGCCTCCCGCTGCGGCTCCGCCTTCTCCTTTAGTCGCCCGCGGCGGTGGCCGCCAGCTCCGCCCCCCGCCGGGCACCGCTGCAGGCCCCACCTCCTCCGCCCACCCCCCACCACCACCACAGAGCGCCAGAGGGGCCGCTCCATGCGGCCCGAAGGCGGCCCTGGAAGGCAGCGGCACACCCGACGCTCCGGGGGTGGCTGGCCCGGACCCAGACTCCGCCGCGGGCCCGGGTGCCGTCCGTGCGGCCCGCGAGCCCCTCCACCTGCACCTGGCCGGCCCCACCGGCGCCCAGCTCCGGCGCCGCCACCTGTCCGCCGGTGTGGCTCTCCGCAGCTCTCTCCGGATAAAGCTGGATAAAGGTCTGGACGGGAAGGAGGGGCAGTGATTCAGCCTATTGCTCTTAGTGCCCCTCCCCCACACTCAGGAGCCCTTTGTGACAAGGCCACAGCTCTGTGATGCAGGCCTGGGGTTCTGCCATCAAGTGAACTCCCAGGGCTCTGTTGCCTGAGGGCGGCAATGCAGTTCAGAAGACGGAGAATCTCTTTTCTTTGAAAAACACTGTTGCTATCTGGCTGAGATCCAGCCCAACTTCCTGGGTGATTGATATCATCCTTGGCTTCCTGTGTGGACTGGGGCTCTTCCTCGTGTTACTCCCCTGCTTCCAGAGTAATCCATTCTTAGCACCACCTAGGAAACCTAGAAACATCAGGAAGCATCAAGTAGAGCTGAAGGGGAGGAGCAGGAGTAGGAAGAAAAGTCGATCTTTGAAAGCTTGCAGAGATTGCCTGGAAGAACTGGAGGGGACTCACAACCTGGCTTCACCTCTGCGGAGCTGCCTGGGGAGGCTTCCTGGCAAGGGCAACTTTCATCAGCTCTCATGGCAAGACCCTCCTGGTGAGATGTGCAAAGCAGTGCCTGCTGGAGCCTGTGGAGGATACTGCTTGAAGGGTTGGGAACCCTGCAGGAACACCTCCTGTAGGGTTTCCTTCCTGGTTCAAGACACTCGAGAGGTGCTGGAAGCACATATTACAAGGTTTTGGGTAAAGCACGGGTGGACCCTACCCCTCAAGGTCCTCAAGCCCATCAATCTCTTGAAGTCGACAAAGTTCCAACCCTCCACCACCCTGCGGTTAGCCTCGTCCCCTTCAGCCACCTGTGTATCTGGGTCCCACTCAACAGTCACGTTTGCTGAGTTCCCGGAGAAACCTCCTCAGGCTCATTCAGGAGAGAAGGTGAGAACAGAAGAGTCCGTTCCTGCCCTGAAGAGGCCTCTCCTTGTCCCCTCCACTGTGTGTAAGGAAATCCAGAGTGCCCTGAGAGCGATTCCACCTGGTGACTACCATGGGCCCTCAAAGGCTTCTCTGACTGCACAGCAGGGCAGGCCACCTTCTCAGTCCCTCACACTCAGCCTTGTGGGCAGAACCTGGAAGAGTGAGACTGTGGAATGGGTCAAGAGGGACAGCCTAGAGCCAGGTCCAAGTTCAGCAATGGTCAGGAACGAGCCAAGAGAGGAGAGTGGTGGTCAGGCCTCAGGAGACCCCTGCCATAGGGTAACAGTGATGGAGGTGAACTTAGGATCCCAATCTTTGAGAGGTGAAGAGGCCAGGGAGGCTATGGAGGCCAAGGAGTCTCCTGCTCTTCAACCACAGTCTAGTGTTATCTTGGAAACCAAAGTGTTGACAAAATCCCAAACCACAAATGCACCTATGAGGAGTTTAGAGGTGCCAGGGGCCAGTAAAAGTTTCCTACTACCTAGAATGTCTGTTTTCCAACATCTAGGTGAGCCATGCCTTAACATGGAGGTTGCTAGTGAGTTTAACTCCAAAGTAAAGGTACAGTCAGACAACCAGCTTCAGGACTTTCCCAAACACAGGTTCCTTGCTGCAGACAACTTGGCTTCTCAGGTGCCTCAGTGCCATCCCCAGAGAGTCCCCACCAGAGACACGTTAGCTTCCCAGGAGCCAAGTGGCCTTATGGAAGGCCAAAGGAGCAACCTAGGGCAGCAGGAGCCCCAAACTTCAAAACTCCAAGACTCATGGAAGAGCCAGAGCAAGATGATTGCCCCTACTTACAAAAGAGAGGACCGTAGGAGGCATAAACCAGGAGAGCATGAAGAGAGGTTTAAAGAATGAGGGACCCCTCAAGCTGGAAGTATGAGCCGCCCTGCCCAGGTCAGGGGCATAACAGACTCTATTGGGAGCAGATGTCTCCAGCTCATGCCAGAGAAGAAATATAGCCCTCCAGAAAGCCTCTTCAGAAAAAGGATGAGGCTATTTTTAAAGTGGATTTTCCCCAATAAAAAAGTCAATGGTCGAGATGCTCTGCAAAGAAAAAAAAAAAAAAGCCCATATCAGCCACTGCCCGGAGTCACGGATCAGTCAAAAGCAGATCAATCTTGAAGAGTGAGACTGCTGAGGGTCAGGCACTCATGACAGCTGTTGGACAGATCGTAGAAGAAAAAAGAGCAATTCACCATGGACTTCATGACACAAAGTTAAATGAGCACAGACTGGAATTCCAAGTCCCAGTATGTGGGGGTTTCTGCTACCATAGGCTTACCTCCTACCCAGAGCAAGGGAGAATGATGGGTTCTACAGCCTGCAGTCATAAAGCCACCTCCAAGGGCCAGAGTTGTTCTGTCAGGGAAAGGGAAGTCAGACACCAACATAGTTTGAAAAGTGTAAGGTTCGACGATGAGCAGCTGGGCCTAAGGTGCCTCCCATCCTTGTCCCCCAGGAAGAGTGTGTTTCCAGTTAGTACCTGCCAGTATGGGCCAAGGATTCCAGGTGCCCCAGCCCGCCATAAACACTGTCCAAGGCATTGTCATCTTTGGGGAGGTGTCTTGCCTGGTCGACAGTAAAATCCTTCTTTAGTCTTCCCTTTAGTAGGAAAACATGTCTCCAAGTAAAAATTCAGTCCATGTAGAGAAAATGATTTTCTCATTAGCACATCCAAGATATTTAATGTTCCCCAATACATATATATATTTTTTTTTCTAATAAAAGCATAGTGTAATGGCAAAAAAAAAGAAATTTAAAACGGCATGGAAAAATGCTGAACATTAGGAATAATTAAAGATATGCAAATCCAAATTACAAAAACCTATCCGCTCACACCAGTCAGAATGGCCATCAGCAAGAATTCTGCAAAAAGTAAATGCTGAAGGGGTTTTAGAGAAACGCCTACCCTTGGTCCAAAGTGGGACATGGTAAGAGCCAGTAATGAAAACAAAAATGAGGTGCCTTGTAAAGGTAAATACTGAGCTACCATTCAATCAAGCATACCCACTGCTGGGCCTATCGCCTGAGGGGATGAGAATCAAAAAATCACAGGCTGGGCTTCACTGGTGGCGCAGTGGTTGAGAGCCCGCCTGCCAATGCAGGGGACACGCGTTCATGCTCCGGGTCGGGAAGATCCCACGTGCCGCGGAGCGGCTTGTCCCGTGAGCTAGGGCTGCTGGGCCTGCGCGTCCGGAGCCTGTGCTCTGCATTGGGAGGGACCACCGCAGTGAGAGGCCCACGTACCGAAAAAAAAAAAAAAAAAAAAACACAGGCTGGCAATCCTCCACTCCAGCAATATTTACCATAGCCAACACTTGGAAGCTACGAAAGTGTCCATCATCAGAGGAAGGCACAAAGAAGAAGTGGTCCATGTACACAATGGAATATGACTCCAATAAAAAATATATATAAATACAATTTATAAAACAAACCTAAGTAAGGAGACATCAGCTTTTGGGGGAACATTCCACTCTGATATATAACCGAGGAACACCACTGCCCGGATGGTCTGTTTCCCTAGTTCCCAGGTTGGGAAAAGCAGAAATGCTGCCGCCCTCTGGCCGTTACCTGCAACAGCAGCTTTAAGACCTGTGCTAAGGGTCACTTCATATGCAGCAGTACTGGTGGGCTGTAAATGAAACCTGCCCTCAAAACGTCTTGAGGGAGGTAATGGCCAAAATATTTCTAAATGTCACACACACTTCACGAAGACAATTTGAAGAGGTAAGCTGTACTCACAGTTGAAGAAAAGAAGGACATGCCAGAAAGCTCAATTTCAAGGGATTATGAGACGCATGCAAATCCAGCCACAAAGTGGTATCGGCTCACACTAGTCAGAACACACAGCAGCAAAAAAACTACAAACAAAAAATGCTGAAGGTGTTGTGGAGAAGTGCATACCCTCAACTTTAAGCGGGACGTAACCTGGAAAGAGCCACTAATGAGAACAGACTGGAGGTGCCTCTACAAGGTAAACATTCCGCTACCATATGATCCAGCAGGCCCACTCCTGGGCCTATAACCTAAGAAGACAGAATTGGAAAGACACAGGCAGGCAAATGTGCATTGCCGCAGCATTACAATAGCCATGACGTGGAAGCAACCAAAAAGTCCATCAACAGATGAGTGGACAAAGAAGAGCTGGTACATGTACAGAGAGAATATTAGCCAAGGAAGAAAAGGACACCATGCCATTTGCAGCACCGTAGATGAGTCTAGAGGTGATCACGTGACTTGTAGTAAGTCAGAAAGAGAAAGACACGTATCGTAGGATATCACTTATAGATGTTACCTAAAAATTGATACCAGTGAAGATATTTCCACAGAGAAGGGCAATCCCAGATTCATTAAACAAACTTATGGATCACCAACGGAAAGGTGTGAGGATTGGATACATTACGAGATTGGGGTGAACAGACATATACAAACACAGGTGAAATATATAATCACCAAAGACCTACAGAATACCAAGAGAAGACTACTCAACATTCTGTCATAACGTACATGGGAAAAGGATCCCAGCAAGAACAGACATATGTATATGTGTAAAAGAACCACATCTTGCACACCTGCAACAAGCCAAACATTGTAATCAAACATGCTGTGATTAAAAAAATAAAAAAATTAAATTAAGAAAACGAACAAGAAGTAGTGAGACAAACTTAAGGGGCCTTCTCCTGGCACATTCCATTCTAAATTACAACCTAGAACACGACTTCCATTGAGGCTCTGCTGCCCTAGTAACCAGATTTGGTAAGGGAGAACTGCTGCCCCCTTGTGGCCGTTTCACACAACAGCACCTTTAATCCCAGCGCTAATGGTCAGTTGATATTCAAAATCATTGCAGGCCTGTAAATGACACCTGCCCTGAAAACAAATCCTGGGGTCATATATCGACCAAAAAATTCAAAAGACGTCCATATTTCAAAACGACACTTTCAAGAGGCATATTTTGTTCTGCATATTTGTTCTGCACATTAGGGTTCTGCTTCTTTTGCTTTCTTTCTTTCTTTATTAAAAAAAAAACGGGAATGGAAAAAGGCAACCCTCAGAATGGGAGAAAATATTTGCAAACGAATCCACGGACAAAGGTTTAATCTCCAATATATATAACAGCTCATGCAGCTTAATATTAAAAAAAAACAAACAACCCAATACAAAAATGGGCAGAAGATCTAAATAGACGTTTCTTCAAAGAAGACACAGAGATGGCCAAGACGCACATGAAAAGCTGCTCAACATCACTCATCATTAGAGAAATGCACATCAAAACTACAGTGAGGTATCACCTCACACCTGTTAGAATGGGCATCATCAGAAAATGTACAAACAACAAATGCTGGCGAGGGTGTGGACCAAAGGAACCCTCTTCCACTATTGGTGGGAATGTAAATTGATACAGTCACTATGGAGAACAGCATGGAGGTTCCTTAAAAAACTAAAAATAGAATTACCATAGGATCCAGCAATCCCACTTCCGGGCATATACCCAGAGAAAACCATAAATGAAAAAGACACATTCACCACAATGTTCATTGCAGCACTATTTACAATAGCCAGGTAATGGAAGCAACCTAAATGCCCACAGACAGACGAACGGATAATGATGTGGTCCATCTATGAAACGGAATATTACTCAGCCATAAAAAGGAACGAAACTGGGTCATCTGTGGAGACGTCGACGGATCTAGAGACTGTCATACAGAGTGAAGTAAGTCAGAAGGAGAAAAACAAATATTGTATATTAATGCATATATGTGGAACCTAGAAAAATGGTACAGATGACCCGGTTTGCAGGGCAGAAATAGAGACACAGAGGTAGAGAACAAACGTATGGACACCAAGAGGGGGGAAGCCATGGGTTGTTGGTGGTGGGATGAGTCGGGAGATTGGGATTGTCCTGTATACATGTATATGCATAAAATAGATAACTAATAATAATCCTGCTGAATAAAAAAATAAACTTAAATTTCAAAATTTTTAAAAATAAATAAAATTTTAAAATAAAACGGAAAAAAAGTTCTTCCCTTCACACAGATGTATTTATAGGAATGAATTATTTCCATGCTTATATCTATAAATACATAGAAGAGGAATAAAATCTAACTTGAAGCAAAAAAGAAGAAAAAAAAAACCAGAACCCACCAGTTATACACAGGAAAACCCTATCAGGGCACTGGCTCCAGCGGCAAACAATTCTGAAGTTGGTCAGAGGTGGGGAATCATCTCCCATGCAGCCAGCAGCCCGCCCACCCCCGCAAGGAGCGTCCTCATTGCAAAGCTGGGGGACCGTGCCGAGGCGTCTGTGAGTAAACGTGAGCCGAGCCCCAGGCCAGCTGCTGCTGAACTGTTCCCACCCTTCCCAGGTAAAACACCTGAATATGTCCAAGGACTTGAAAGCCCAGAGGAAGGGCCGTGGAGCCACAGCAGCGACAGCACGCAGGCCGACTTGGTGCCTGCAGGCCAGCCAGGATGGTCCTGGCCCCGGGCGCTCTTCTGGAAGCTTTCCATTTCCCTGCCTGAGATACTCCTCCTGTCCCGGCCCCCACTGCTTTTTTCCTTCCTCACCTCTGCCCGGGGAGAAATTCCAACGGAAGGTATGGGTGACACATCCTCTTCTTTAGCAGGTGGCAGCCCGGCAACTCCTGCAGAAAGTCCAGCAGAGCCCCACTCACACCGGGCCACCCACAGAGCCGTGGCCCCTCACTCCCTCCCACCAGCACAGCCCCGAGACTGCTGACGGGGCAGAGAATATGGCGTCAGGCACAGCTGCAGGGGCTCTTGCTGCCTGGAGCCGTGTTTATATGGACCTCAACCCAGGCACACCTGGGGAGGGCTGGCCGGCAGGGTCAGGCTGCCCAGGTCAGCCCATCCTCACCCCTCAGGGACTCACATTGCAGAAAATGGACCTCGCTGAACCGGCCAGGTCCAAGGAACAGGTGTGGGCTCCTGAGAGTCTGGATAGACAAGGGGCTGCAGCTCCGGCTTGTTTTCTAATCCTTTTATCTGGCCCATGAGTGGGAGACAACTTCAAGAAGACCCTCTCCTAATGAGAGGAACCCAGGAGTCAGGGAGAGGAGGGGTGATGGGTGGAGACAGAGGCCTGGTGCCCCGGCTGCGGTGGAAGCCTCTGGAAGACCAGGCAGAGGGAGGCCGCACAGAGTGATGCCCAGGGTCACAGACCTGTCGGAGCTGCTGTTTGTTAGCTCAAGTCCTGCTCCGAGGTGCTCTGTGTCAGCTCTGAGTGACAGGTGATCTGGGCTGCTCTGCAATGAGGGCTACGTGCACGGTACCTGTGTGCCCAGCCCTGCCGGGGTACCTGCCCAGGGCAGCTCCGTATCCTGGGAGGGGCCTGACCACGAGAGCGCCATGGGCTGCTGGGGAGGGGGGGCCTGCCCAGGTGAGCTCCATATCCTGGGATTGCCCTGACCACGAGAGCCCCGTGGGCTGCTGGGGACCTGGTAAACGATGTCGGGACAGTCAGTGAAGCCACCGAGGATATACATCCGGTAGTTCCTAATTCCTACACCCTGCTGGTCGTTCTACCATCCACCAGGACACGGTATTCTGTATTAGCCTTCAGGGATGCCTTCTTCTGGATTCCATTGGTCCCCGAAAGGCTCTGCTGCCCTAGTAACCAGATTTGGGAATGGAGAAATGCTGCCGCCTTGTGGCCGTTTGCCACAACAGCAGCTTTAAACCCAGTGCTCATGGTCACTAAATATTCACACTCATTGCAGCCTGTAAATGGCACCTGCCCTGAAAAACAATCCTGGGGTCGAAAATGGACCCAAAACTTCTAAAGAGGGCAACCATGCAAGAGGACAATTTCAAGAGGTTAATTGTACTCTCCGTTTTTTTCTGTTTTTCTGTACCAGAAATTTAAAACGGCCCCTCCGCCACGCCCCGGTACCCGAGGCCTCCGTTGCCCTGCCTGGGCGGGCGGCGGGGCGCTGCCGGGGCGGGCTGGCCGCGGGGATGGCGGTAAGGCGCAAGGACAAGCGAAGCTGGGCCTCAAGAGGCAGCCCGCGGTCCCCGCCCCCGTCTACGGCCATACCACCCTGAACGCGCCCGATCTCGTCTGATCTCGGAAGCTAAGCAGGGTCGGGCCTGGTTAGTACTTGTGATGGGAGACCGCCTGGGAATACCGGGTGCTGTAGGCTTTTGGCCTCCCGCTGCGGCTCCGCCTTCTCCTTTAGTCGCCCGCGGCGGTGGCCGCCAGCTCCGCCCCCCGCCGGGCACCGCTGCAGGCCCCACCTCCTCCGCCCACCCCCCCCCACCACCACAGAGCGCCAGAGGGGCCGCTCCATGCGGCCCGAAGGCGGCCCTGGAAGGCAGCGGCACACCCGACGCTCCGGGGGTGGCTGGCCCGGACCCAGACTCCGCCGCGGGCCCGGGTGCCGTCCGTGCGGCCCGCGAGCCCCTCCACCTGCACCTGGCCGGCCCCACCGGCGCCCAGCCCCGGCGCCGCCACCTGTCCGCCGGTGTGGCTCTCCGCAGCTCTCTCCGGATAAAGCTGGATAAAGGTCTGGACGGGAAGGAGGGGCAGTGATTCAGCCTATTGCTCTTAGTGCCCCTCCCCCACACTCAGGAGCCCTTTGTGACAAGGCCACAGCTCTGTGATGCAGGCCTGGGGTTCTGCCATCAAGTGAACTCCCAGGGCTCTGTTGCCTGAGGGCGGCAATGCAGTTCAGAAGACGGAGAATCTCTTTTCTTTGAAAAACACTGTTGCTATCTGGCTGAGATCCAGCCCAACTTCCTGGGTGATTGATATCATCCTTGGCTTCCTGTGTGGACTGGGGCTCTTCCTCGTGTTACTCCCCTGCTTCCAGAGTAATCCATTCTTAGCACCACCTAGGAAACCTAGAAACATCAGGAAGCATCAAGTAGAGCTGAAGGGGAGGAGCAGGAGTAGGAAGAAAAGTCGATCTTTGAAAGCTTGCAGAGATTGCCTGGAAGAACTGGAGGGGACTCACAACCTGGCTTCACCTCTGCGGAGCTGCCTGGGGAGGCTTCCTGGCAAGGGCAACTTTCATCAGCTCTCATGGCAAGACCCTCCTGGTGAGATGTGCAAAGCAGTGCCAGCTGGAGCCTGTGGAGGATACTGCTTGAAGGGTTGGGAACCCTGCAGGAACACCTCCTGTAGGGTTTCCTTCCTGGTTCAAGACACTCGAGAGGTGCTGGAAGCACATATTACAAGGTTTTGGGTAAAGCACGGGTGGACCCTACCCCTCAAGGTCCTCAAGCCCATCAATCTCTTGAAGTCGACAAAGTTCCAAACCTCCACCACCCTGCGGTTAGCCTCGTCCCCTTCAGCCACCTGTGTATCTGGGTCCCACTCAACAGTCACGTTTGCTGAGTTCCCGGAGAAACCTCCTCAGGCTCATTCAGGAGAGAAGGTGAGAACAGAAGAGTCCGTTCCTGCCCTGAAGAGGCCTCTCCTTGTCCCCTCCACTGTGTGTAAGGAAATCCAGAGTGCCCTGAGAGCGATTCCACCTGGTGACTACCATGGGCCCTCAAAGGCTTCTCTGACTGCACAGCAGGGCAGGCCACCTTCTCAGTCCCTCACACTCAGCCTTGTGGGCAGAACCTGGAAGAGTGAGACTGTGGAGTGGGTCAAGAGGGACAGCCTAGAGCCAGGTCCAAGTTCAGCAATGGTCAGGAACGAGCCAAGAGAGGAGAGTGGTGGTCAGGCCTCAGGAGACCCCTGCCATAGGGTAACAGTGATGGAGGTGAACTTAGGATCCCAATCTTTGAGAGGTGAAGAGGCCAGGGAGGCTATGGAGGCCAAGGAGTCTCCTGCTCTTCAACCACAGTCTAGTGTTATCTTGGAAACCAAAGTGTTGACAAAATCCCAAACCACAAATGCACCTATGAGGAGTTTAGAGGTGCCAGGGGCCAGTAAAAGTTTCCTACTACCTAGAATGTCTGTTTTCCAACATCTAGGTGAGCCATGCCTTAACATGGAGGTTGCTAGTGAGTTTAACTCCAAAGTAAAGGTACAGTCAGACAACCAGCTTCAGGACTTTCCCAAACACAGGTTCCTTGCTGCAGACAACTTGGCTTCTCAGGTGCCTCAGTGCCATCCCCAGAGAGTCCCCACCAGAGACACGTTAGCTTCCCAGGAGCCAAGTGGCCTTATGGAAGGCCAAAGGAGCAACCTAGGGCAGCAGGAGCCCAAAACTTCAAAACTCCAAGACTCATGGAAGAGCCAGAGCAAGATGATTGTCCCTACTTACAAAAGAGAGGACCGTAGGAGGCATAAACCAGGAGAGCATGAAGAGAGGTTTAAAGAATGAGGGACCCCTCAAGCTGGAAGTATGAGCCGCCCTGCCCAGGTCAGGGGCATAACAGACTCTATTGGGAGCAGATGTCTCCAGCTCATGCCAGAGAAGAAATATAGCCCTCCAGAAAGCCTCTTCAGAAAAAGGATGAGGCTATTTTTAAAGTGGATTTTCCCCAATAAAAAAGTCAATGGTCGAGATGCTCTGCAAAGAAAAAAAAAAAAAAGCCCATATCAGCCACTGCCCGGAGTCACGGATCAGTCAAAAGCAGATCAATCTTGAAGAGTGAGACTGCTGAGGGTCAGGCACTCATGACAGCTGTTGGACAGATCGTAGAAGAAAAAAGAGCAATTCACCATGGACTTCATGACACAAAGTTAAATGAGCACAGACTGGAATTCCAAGTCCCAGTATGTGGGGGTTTCTGCTACCATAGGCTTACCTCCTACCCAGAGCAAGGGAGAATGATGGGTTCTACAGCCTGCAGTCATAAAGCCACCTCCAAGGGCCAGAGTTGTTCTGTCAGGGAAAGGGAAGTCAGACACCAACATAGTTTGAAAAGTGTAAGGTTCGACGATGAGCAGCTGGGCCTAAGGTGCCTCCCATCCTTGTCCCCCAGGAAGAGTGTGTTTCCAGTTAGTACCTGCCAGTATGGGCCAAGGATTCCAGGTGCCCCAGCCCGCCATAAACACTGTCCAAGGCATTGTCATCTTTGGGGAGGTGTCTTGCCTGGTCGACAGTAAAATCCTTCTTTAGTCTTCCCTTTAGTAGGAAAACATGTCTCCAAGTAAAAATTCAGTCCATGTAGAGAAAATGATTTTCTCATTAGCACATCCAAGATATTTAATGTTCCCCAATACATATATATATATATTTTTTCTAATAAAAGCATAGTGTAATGGCAAAAAAAAAAGAAATTTAAAACGGCATGGAAAAATGCTGAACATTAGGAATAATTAAAGATATGCAAATCCAAATTACAAAAACCTATCCGCTCACACCAGTCAGAATGGCCATCAGCAAGAATTCTGCAAAAAGTAAATGCTGAAGGGGTTTTAGAGAAATGCCTACCCTTGGTCCAAAGTGGGACATGGTAAGAGCCAGTAATGAAAACAAAAATGAGGTGCCTTGTAAAGGTAAATACTGAGCTACCATTCAATCAAGCATACCCACTGCTGGGCCTATCGCCTGAGGGGATGAGAATCAAAAAAACACAGGCTGGGCTTCACTGGTGGCGCAGTGGTTGAGAGCCCGCCTGCCAATGCAGGGGACATGCGTTCATGCTCCGGGTCGGGAAGATCCCACGTGCCGCGGAGCGGCTTGTCCCGTGAGCTAGGGCTGCTGGGCCTGCGCGTCCGGAGCCTGTGCTCTGCATTGGGAGGGACCACCGCAGTGAGAGGCCCACGTACCGAAAAAAAAAAAAAAAAAAAAAAACACAGGCTGGCAATCCTCCACTCCAGCAATATTTACCATAGCCAACACTTGGAAGCTACGAAAGTGTCCATCATCAGAGGAAGGCACAAAGAAGAAGTGGTCCATGTACACAATGGAATATGACTCCAATAAAAATATATATAAATACAATTTATAAAACAAACCTAAGTAAGGAGACATCAGCTTTTGGGGGCACATTCCACTCTAATATATAACCGAGGAACACCACTGCCCGGATGGTCTGTTTCCCTAGTTCCCAGGTTGGGAAAAGCAGAAATGCTGCCGCCCTCTGGCCGTTACCTGCAACAGCAGCTTTAAGACCTGTGCTAAGGGTCACTTCATATGCAGCAGTACTGGTGGGCTGTAAATGAAACCTGCCCTCAAAACGTCTTGAGGGAGGTAATGGCCAAAATATTTCTAAATGTCACACACACTTCACGAAGACAATTTGAAGAGGTAAGCTGTACTCACAGTTGAAGAAAAGAAGGACATGCCAGAAAGCTCAATTTCAAGGGATTATGAGACGCATGCAAATCCAGCCACAAAGTGGTATCGGCTCACACTAGTCAGAACACACAGCAGCAAAAAAACTACAAACAAAAAATGCTGAAGGTGTTGTGGAGAAGTGCATACCCTCAACTTTAAGCGGGACGTAACCTGGAAAGAGCCACTAATGAGAACAGACTGGAGGTGCCTCTACAAGGTAAACATTCCGCTACCATATGATCCAGCAGGCCCACTCCTGGGCCTATAACCTAAGAAGACAGAATTGGAAAGACACAGGCAGGCAAATGTGCATTGCCGCAGCATTACAATAGCCATGACGTGGAAGCAACCAAAAAGTCCATCAACAGATGAGTGGACAAAGAAGAACTGGTACATGTACAGAGAGAATATTAGCCAAGGAAGAAAAGGACACCATGCCATTTGCAGCACCGTAGATGAGTCTAGAGGTGATCACGTGACTTGTAGTAAGTCAGAAAGAGAAAGACACGTATCGTAGGATATCACTTATAGATGTTACCTAAAAATTGATACCAGTGAAGATATTTCCACAGAGAAGGGCAATCCCAGATTCATTAAACAAACTTATGGATCACCAACGGAAAGGTGTGAGGATTGGATACATTACGAGATTGGGGTGAACAGACATATACAAACACAGGTGAAATATATAATCACCAAAGACCTACAGAATACCAAGAGAAGACTACTCAACATTCTGTCATAACGTACATGGGAAAAGGATCCCAGCAAGAACAGACATATGTATATGTGTAAAAGAACCACATCTTGCACACCTGCAACAAGCCAAACATTGTAATCAAACATGCTGTGATTAAAAAAATTAAAAAATTAAATTAAGAAAACGAACAAGAAGTAGTGAGACAAACTTAAGGGGCCTTCTCCTGGCACATTCCATTCTAAATTACAACCTAGAACACGACTTCCATTGAGGCTCTGCTGCCCTAGTAACCAGATTTGGTAAGGGAGAACTGCTGCCCCCTTGTGGCCGTTTCACACAACAGCACCTTTAATCCCAGCGCTAATGGTCAGTTGATATTCAAAATCATTGCAGGCCTGTAAATGACACCTGCCCTGAAAACAAATCCTGGGGTCATATATCGACCAAAAAATTCAAAAGACGTCCATATTTCAAAACGACACTTTCAAGAGGCATATTTTGTTCTGCATATTTGTTCTGCACATTAGGGTTCTGCTTCTTTTGCTTTCTTTCTTTCTTTATTAAAAAAAAAACGGGAATGGAAAAAGGCAACCCTCAGAATGGGAGAAAATATTTGCAAACGAATCCACGGACAAAGGTTTAATCTCCAATATATATAACAGCTCATGCAGCTTAATATTAAAAAAAAACAAACAACCCAATACAAAAATGGGCAGAAGATCTAAATAGACGTTTCTTCAAAGAAGACACAGAGATGGCCAAGACGCACATGAAAAGCTGCTCAACATCACTCATCATTAGAGAAATGCACATCAAAACTACAGTGAGGTATCACCTCACACCTGTTAGAATGGGCATCATCAGAAAATGTACAAACAACAAATGCTGGCGAGGGTGTGGACCAAAGGAACCCTCTTCCACTACTGGTGGGAATGTAAATTGATACAGTCACTATGGAGAACAGCATGGAGGTTCCTTAAAAAACTAAAAATAGAATTACCATAGGATCCAGCAATCCCACTTCCGGGCATATACCCAGAGAAAACCATAAATGAAAAAGACACATTCACCACAATGTTCATTGCAGCACTATTTACAATAGCCAGGTAATGGAAGCAACCTAAATGCCCACAGACAGACGAACGGATAATGATGTGGTCCATCTATGAAACGGAATATTACTCAGCCATAAAAAGGAACGAAACTGGGTCATCTGTGGAGACGTCGACGGATCTAGAGACTGTCATACAGAGTGAAGTAAGTCAGAAGGAGAAAAACAAATATTGTATATTAATGCATATATGTGGAACCTAGAAAAATGGTACAGATGACCCGGTTTGCAGGGCAGAAATAGAGACACAGAGGTAGAGAACAAACGTATGGACACCAAGAGGGGGGAAGCCATGGGTTGTTGGTGGTGGGATGAGTCGGGAGATTGGGATTGTCCTGTATACATGTATATGCATAAAATAGATAACTAATAATAATCCTGCTGAATAAAAAAATAAACTTAAATTTCAAAATTTTTAAAAATAAATAAAATTTTAAAATAAAACGGAAAAAAAGTTCTTCCCTTCACACAGATGTATTTATAGGAATGAATTATTTCCATGCTTATATCTATAAATACATAGAAGAGGAATAAAATCTAACTTGAAGCAAAAAAGAAGAAAAAAAAAACCAGAACCCACCAGTTATACACAGGAAAACCCTATCAGGGCACTGGCTCCAGCGGCAAACAATTCTGAAGTTGGTCAGAGGTGGGGAATCATCTCCCATGCAGCCAGCAGCCCCCCCACCCCCGCAAGGAGCGTCCTCATTGCAAAGCTGGGGGACCGTGCCGAGGCGTCTGTGAGTAAACGTGAGCCGAGCCCCAGGCCAGCTGCTGCTGAACTGTTCCCACCCTTCCCAGGTAAAACACCTGAATATGTCCAAGGACTTGAAAGCCCAGAGGAAGGGCCGTGGAGCCACAGCAGCGACAGCACGCAGGCCGACTTGGTGCCTGCAGGCCAGCCAGGATGGTCCTGGCCCCGGGCGCTCTTCTGGAAGCTTTCCATTTCCCTGCCTGAGATACTCCTCCTGTCCCGGCCCCCACTGCTTTTTTCCTTCCTCACCTCTGCCCGGGGAGAAATTCCAACGGAAGGTATGGGTGACACATCCTCTTCTTTAGCAGGTGGCAGCCCGGCAACTCCTGCAGAAAGTCCAGCAGAGCCCCACTCACACCGGGCCACCCACAGAGCCGTGGCCCCTCACTCCCTCCCACCAGCACAGCCCCGAGACTGCTGACGGGGCAGAGAATATGGCGTCAGGCACAGCTGCAGGGGCTCTTGCTGCCTGGAGCCGTGTTTATATGGACCTCAACCCAGGCACACCTGGGGAGGGCTGGCCGGCAGGGTCAGGCTGCCCAGGTCAGCCCATCCTCACCCCTCAGGGACTCACATTGCAGAAAATGGACCTCGCTGAACCGGCCAGGTCCAAGGAACAGGTGTGGGCTCCTGAGAGTCTGGATAGACAAGGGGCTGCAGCTCCGGCTTGTTTTCTAATCCTTTTATCTGGCCCATGAGTGGGAGACAACTTCAAGAAGACCCTCTCCTAATGAGAGGAACCCAGGAGTCAGGGAGAGGAGGGGTGATGGGTGGAGACAGAGGCCTGGTGCCCCGGCTGCGGTGGAAGCCTCTGGAAGACCAGGCAGAGGGAGGCCGCACAGAGTGATGCCCAGGGTCACAGACCTGTCGGAGCTGCTGTTTGTTAGCTCAAGTCCTGCTCCGAGGTGCTCTGTGTCAGCTCTGAGTGACAGGTGATCTGGGCTGCTCTGCAATGAGGGCTACGTGCACGGTACCTGTGTGCCCAGCCCTGCCGGGGTACCTGCCCAGGGCAGCTCCGTATCCTGGGAGGGGCCTGACCACGAGAGCGCCATGGGCTGCTGGGGAGGGGGGGCCTGCCCAGGTGAGCTCCATATCCTGGGATTGCCCTGACCACGAGAGCCCCGTGGGCTGCTGGGGACCTGGTAAACGATGTCGGGACAGTCAGTGAAGCCACCGAGGATATACATCCGGTAGTTCCTAATTCCTACACCCTGCTGGTCGTTCTACCATCCACCAGGACACGGTATTCTGTATTAGCCTTCAGGGATGCCTTCTTCTGGATTCCATTGGTCCCCGAAAGGCTCTGCTGCCCTAGTAACCAGATTTGGGAATGGAGAAATGCTGCCGCCTTGTGGCCGTTTGCCACAACAGCAGCTTTAAACCCAGTGCTCATGGTCACTAAATATTCACACTCATTGCAGCCTGTAAATGGCACCTGCCCTGAAAAACAATCCTGGGGTCGAAAATGGACCCAAAACTTCTAAAGAGGGCAACCATGCAAGAGGACAATTTCAAGAGGTTAATTGTACTCTCCGTTTTTTTCTGTTTTTCTGTACCAGAAATTTAAAACGGCCCCTCCGCCACGCCCCGGTACCCGAGGCCTCCGTTGCCCTGCCTGGGCGGGCGGCGGGGCGCTGCCGGGGCGGGCTGGCCGCGGGGATGGCGGTAAGGCGCAAGGACAAGCGAAGCTGGGCCTCAAGAGGCAGCCCGCGGTCCCCGCCCCCGTCTACGGCCATACCACCCTGAACGCGCCCGATCTCGTCTGATCTCGGAAGCTAAGCAGGGTCGGGCCTGGTTAGTACTTGTGATGGGAGACCGCCTGGGAATACCGGGTGCTGTAGGCTTTTGGCCTCCCGCTGCGGCTCCGCCTTCTCCTTTAGTCGCCCGCGGCGGTGGCCGCCAGCTCCGCCCCCCGCCGGGCACCGCTGCAGGCCCCACCTCCTCCGCCCACCCCCCCCCACCACCACAGAGCGCCAGAGGGGCCGCTCCATGCGGCCCGAAGGCGGCCCTGGAAGGCAGCGGCACACCCGACGCTCCGGGGGTGGCTGGCCCGGACCCAGACTCCGCCGCGGGCCCGGGTGCCGTCCGTGCGGCCCGCGAGCCCCTCCACCTGCACCTGGCCGGCCCCACCGGCGCCCAGCCCCGGCGCCGCCACCTGTCCGCCGGTGTGGCTCTCCGCAGCTCTCTCCGGATAAAGCTGGATAAAGGTCTGGACGGGAAGGAGGGGCAGTGATTCAGCCTATTGCTCTTAGTGCCCCTCCCCCACACTCAGGAGCCCTTTGTGACAAGGCCACAGCTCTGTGATGCAGGCCTGGGGTTCTGCCATCAAGTGAACTCCCAGGGCTCTGTTGCCTGAGGGCGGCAATGCAGTTCAGAAGACGGAGAATCTCTTTTCTTTGAAAAACACTGTTGCTATCTGGCTGAGATCCAGCCCAACTTCCTGGGTGATTGATATCATCCTTGGCTTCCTGTGTGGACTGGGGCTCTTCCTCGTGTTACTCCCCTGCTTCCAGAGTAATCCATTCTTAGCACCACCTAGGAAACCTAGAAACATCAGGAAGCATCAAGTAGAGCTGAAGGGGAGGAGCAGGAGTAGGAAGAAAAGTCGATCTTTGAAAGCTTGCAGAGATTGCCTGGAAGAACTGGAGGGGACTCACAACCTGGCTTCACCTCTGCGGAGCTGCCTGGGGAGGCTTCCTGGCAAGGGCAACTTTCATCAGCTCTCATGGCAAGACCCTCCTGGTGAGATGTGCAAAGCAGTGCCAGCTGGAGCCTGTGGAGGATACTGCTTGAAGGGTTGGGAACCCTGCAGGAACACCTCCTGTAGGGTTTCCTTCCTGGTTCAAGACACTCGAGAGGTGCTGGAAGCACATATTACAAGGTTTTGGGTAAAGCACGGGTGGACCCTACCCCTCAAGGTCCTCAAGCCCATCAATCTCTTGAAGTCGACAAAGTTCCAAACCTCCACCACCCTGCGGTTAGCCTCGTCCCCTTCAGCCACCTGTGTATCTGGGTCCCACTCAACAGTCACGTTTGCTGAGTTCCCGGAGAAACCTCCTCAGGCTCATTCAGGAGAGAAGGTGAGAACAGAAGAGTCCGTTCCTGCCCTGAAGAGGCCTCTCCTTGTCCCCTCCACTGTGTGTAAGGAAATCCAGAGTGCCCTGAGAGCGATTCCACCTGGTGACTACCATGGGCCCTCAAAGGCTTCTCTGACTGCACAGCAGGGCAGGCCACCTTCTCAGTCCCTCACACTCAGCCTTGTGGGCAGAACCTGGAAGAGTGAGACTGTGGAGTGGGTCAAGAGGGACAGCCTAGAGCCAGGTCCAAGTTCAGCAATGGTCAGGAACGAGCCAAGAGAGGAGAGTGGTGGTCAGGCCTCAGGAGACCCCTGCCATAGGGTAACAGTGATGGAGGTGAACTTAGGATCCCAATCTTTGAGAGGTGAAGAGGCCAGGGAGGCTATGGAGGCCAAGGAGTCTCCTGCTCTTCAACCACAGTCTAGTGTTATCTTGGAAACCAAAGTGTTGACAAAATCCCAAACCACAAATGCACCTATGAGGAGTTTAGAGGTGCCAGGGGCCAGTAAAAGTTTCCTACTACCTAGAATGTCTGTTTTCCAACATCTAGGTGAGCCATGCCTTAACATGGAGGTTGCTAGTGAGTTTAACTCCAAAGTAAAGGTACAGTCAGACAACCAGCTTCAGGACTTTCCCAAACACAGGTTCCTTGCTGCAGACAACTTGGCTTCTCAGGTGCCTCAGTGCCATCCCCAGAGAGTCCCCACCAGAGACACGTTAGCTTCCCAGGAGCCAAGTGGCCTTATGGAAGGCCAAAGGAGCAACCTAGGGCAGCAGGAGCCCAAAACTTCAAAACTCCAAGACTCATGGAAGAGCCAGAGCAAGATGATTGTCCCTACTTACAAAAGAGAGGACCGTAGGAGGCATAAACCAGGAGAGCATGAAGAGAGGTTTAAAGAATGAGGGACCCCTCAAGCTGGAAGTATGAGCCGCCCTGCCCAGGTCAGGGGCATAACAGACTCTATTGGGAGCAGATGTCTCCAGCTCATGCCAGAGAAGAAATATAGCCCTCCAGAAAGCCTCTTCAGAAAAAGGATGAGGCTATTTTTAAAGTGGATTTTCCCCAATAAAAAAGTCAATGGTCGAGATGCTCTGCAAAGAAAAAAAAAAAAAAGCCCATATCAGCCACTGCCCGGAGTCACGGATCAGTCAAAAGCAGATCAATCTTGAAGAGTGAGACTGCTGAGGGTCAGGCACTCATGACAGCTGTTGGACAGATCGTAGAAGAAAAAAGAGCAATTCACCATGGACTTCATGACACAAAGTTAAATGAGCACAGACTGGAATTCCAAGTCCCAGTATGTGGGGGTTTCTGCTACCATAGGCTTACCTCCTACCCAGAGCAAGGGAGAATGATGGGTTCTACAGCCTGCAGTCATAAAGCCACCTCCAAGGGCCAGAGTTGTTCTGTCAGGGAAAGGGAAGTCAGACACCAACATAGTTTGAAAAGTGTAAGGTTCGACGATGAGCAGCTGGGCCTAAGGTGCCTCCCATCCTTGTCCCCCAGGAAGAGTGTGTTTCCAGTTAGTACCTGCCAGTATGGGCCAAGGATTCCAGGTGCCCCAGCCCGCCATAAACACTGTCCAAGGCATTGTCATCTTTGGGGAGGTGTCTTGCCTGGTCGACAGTAAAATCCTTCTTTAGTCTTCCCTTTAGTAGGAAAACATGTCTCCAAGTAAAAATTCAGTCCATGTAGAGAAAATGATTTTCTCATTAGCACATCCAAGATATTTAATGTTCCCCAATACATATATATATATATTTTTTCTAATAAAAGCATAGTGTAATGGCAAAAAAAAAAGAAATTTAAAACGGCATGGAAAAATGCTGAACATTAGGAATAATTAAAGATATGCAAATCCAAATTACAAAAACCTATCCGCTCACACCAGTCAGAATGGCCATCAGCAAGAATTCTGCAAAAAGTAAATGCTGAAGGGGTTTTAGAGAAATGCCTACCCTTGGTCCAAAGTGGGACATGGTAAGAGCCAGTAATGAAAACAAAAATGAGGTGCCTTGTAAAGGTAAATACTGAGCTACCATTCAATCAAGCATACCCACTGCTGGGCCTATCGCCTGAGGGGATGAGAATCAAAAAAACACAGGCTGGGCTTCACTGGTGGCGCAGTGGTTGAGAGCCCGCCTGCCAATGCAGGGGACATGCGTTCATGCTCCGGGTCGGGAAGATCCCACGTGCCGCGGAGCGGCTTGTCCCGTGAGCTAGGGCTGCTGGGCCTGCGCGTCCGGAGCCTGTGCTCTGCATTGGGAGGGACCACCGCAGTGAGAGGCCCACGTACCGAAAAAAAAAAAAAAAAAAAAAAACACAGGCTGGCAATCCTCCACTCCAGCAATATTTACCATAGCCAACACTTGGAAGCTACGAAAGTGTCCATCATCAGAGGAAGGCACAAAGAAGAAGTGGTCCATGTACACAATGGAATATGACTCCAATAAAAATATATATAAATACAATTTATAAAACAAACCTAAGTAAGGAGACATCAGCTTTTGGGGGCACATTCCACTCTAATATATAACCGAGGAACACCACTGCCCGGATGGTCTGTTTCCCTAGTTCCCAGGTTGGGAAAAGCAGAAATGCTGCCGCCCTCTGGCCGTTACCTGCAACAGCAGCTTTAAGACCTGTGCTAAGGGTCACTTCATATGCAGCAGTACTGGTGGGCTGTAAATGAAACCTGCCCTCAAAACGTCTTGAGGGAGGTAATGGCCAAAATATTTCTAAATGTCACACACACTTCACGAAGACAATTTGAAGAGGTAAGCTGTACTCACAGTTGAAGAAAAGAAGGACATGCCAGAAAGCTCAATTTCAAGGGATTATGAGACGCATGCAAATCCAGCCACAAAGTGGTATCGGCTCACACTAGTCAGAACACACAGCAGCAAAAAAACTACAAACAAAAAATGCTGAAGGTGTTGTGGAGAAGTGCATACCCTCAACTTTAAGCGGGACGTAACCTGGAAAGAGCCACTAATGAGAACAGACTGGAGGTGCCTCTACAAGGTAAACATTCCGCTACCATATGATCCAGCAGGCCCACTCCTGGGCCTATAACCTAAGAAGACAGAATTGGAAAGACACAGGCAGGCAAATGTGCATTGCCGCAGCATTACAATAGCCATGACGTGGAAGCAACCAAAAAGTCCATCAACAGATGAGTGGACAAAGAAGAACTGGTACATGTACAGAGAGAATATTAGCCAAGGAAGAAAAGGACACCATGCCATTTGCAGCACCGTAGATGAGTCTAGAGGTGATCACGTGACTTGTAGTAAGTCAGAAAGAGAAAGACACGTATCGTAGGATATCACTTATAGATGTTACCTAAAAATTGATACCAGTGAAGATATTTCCACAGAGAAGGGCAATCCCAGATTCATTAAACAAACTTATGGATCACCAACGGAAAGGTGTGAGGATTGGATACATTACGAGATTGGGGTGAACAGACATATACAAACACAGGTGAAATATATAATCACCAAAGACCTACAGAATACCAAGAGAAGACTACTCAACATTCTGTCATAACGTACATGGGAAAAGGATCCCAGCAAGAACAGACATATGTATATGTGTAAAAGAACCACATCTTGCACACCTGCAACAAGCCAAACATTGTAATCAAACATGCTGTGATTAAAAAAATTAAAAAATTAAATTAAGAAAACGAACAAGAAGTAGTGAGACAAACTTAAGGGGCCTTCTCCTGGCACATTCCATTCTAAATTACAACCTAGAACACGACTTCCATTGAGGCTCTGCTGCCCTAGTAACCAGATTTGGTAAGGGAGAACTGCTGCCCCCTTGTGGCCGTTTCACACAACAGCACCTTTAATCCCAGCGCTAATGGTCAGTTGATATTCAAAATCATTGCAGGCCTGTAAATGACACCTGCCCTGAAAACAAATCCTGGGGTCATATATCGACCAAAAAATTCAAAAGACGTCCATATTTCAAAACGACACTTTCAAGAGGCATATTTTGTTCTGCATATTTGTTCTGCACATTAGGGTTCTGCTTCTTTTGCTTTCTTTCTTTCTTTATTAAAAAAAAAACGGGAATGGAAAAAGGCAACCCTCAGAATGGGAGAAAATATTTGCAAACGAATCCACGGACAAAGGTTTAATCTCCAATATATATAACAGCTCATGCAGCTTAATATTAAAAAAAAACAAACAACCCAATACAAAAATGGGCAGAAGATCTAAATAGACGTTTCTTCAAAGAAGACACAGAGATGGCCAAGACGCACATGAAAAGCTGCTCAACATCACTCATCATTAGAGAAATGCACATCAAAACTACAGTGAGGTATCACCTCACACCTGTTAGAATGGGCATCATCAGAAAATGTACAAACAACAAATGCTGGCGAGGGTGTGGACCAAAGGAACCCTCTTCCACTACTGGTGGGAATGTAAATTGATACAGTCACTATGGAGAACAGCATGGAGGTTCCTTAAAAAACTAAAAATAGAATTACCATAGGATCCAGCAATCCCACTTCCGGGCATATACCCAGAGAAAACCATAAATGAAAAAGACACATTCACCACAATGTTCATTGCAGCACTATTTACAATAGCCAGGTAATGGAAGCAACCTAAATGCCCACAGACAGACGAACGGATAATGATGTGGTCCATCTATGAAACGGAATATTACTCAGCCATAAAAAGGAACGAAACTGGGTCATCTGTGGAGACGTCGACGGATCTAGAGACTGTCATACAGAGTGAAGTAAGTCAGAAGGAGAAAAACAAATATTGTATATTAATGCATATATGTGGAACCTAGAAAAATGGTACAGATGACCCGGTTTGCAGGGCAGAAATAGAGACACAGAGGTAGAGAACAAACGTATGGACACCAAGAGGGGGGAAGCCATGGGTTGTTGGTGGTGGGATGAGTCGGGAGATTGGGATTGTCCTGTATACATGTATATGCATAAAATAGATAACTAATAATAATCCTGCTGAATAAAAAAATAAACTTAAATTTCAAAATTTTTAAAAATAAATAAAATTTTAAAATAAAACGGAAAAAAAGTTCTTCCCTTCACACAGATGTATTTATAGGAATGAATTATTTCCATGCTTATATCTATAAATACATAGAAGAGGAATAAAATCTAACTTGAAGCAAAAAAGAAGAAAAAAAAAACCAGAACCCACCAGTTATACACAGGAAAACCCTATCAGGGCACTGGCTCCAGCGGCAAACAATTCTGAAGTTGGTCAGAGGTGGGGAATCATCTCCCATGCAGCCAGCAGCCCCCCCACCCCCGCAAGGAGCGTCCTCATTGCAAAGCTGGGGGACCGTGCCGAGGCGTCTGTGAGTAAACGTGAGCCGAGCCCCAGGCCAGCTGCTGCTGAACTGTTCCCACCCTTCCCAGGTAAAACACCTGAATATGTCCAAGGACTTGAAAGCCCAGAGGAAGGGCCGTGGAGCCACAGCAGCGACAGCACGCAGGCCGACTTGGTGCCTGCAGGCCAGCCAGGATGGTCCTGGCCCCGGGCGCTCTTCTGGAAGCTTTCCATTTCCCTGCCTGAGATACTCCTCCTGTCCCGGCCCCCACTGCTTTTTTCCTTCCTCACCTCTGCCCGGGGAGAAATTCCAACGGAAGGTATGGGTGACACATCCTCTTCTTTAGCAGGTGGCAGCCCGGCAACTCCTGCAGAAAGTCCAGCAGAGCCCCACTCACACCGGGCCACCCACAGAGCCGTGGCCCCTCACTCCCTCCCACCAGCACAGCCCCGAGACTGCTGACGGGGCAGAGAATATGGCGTCAGGCACAGCTGCAGGGGCTCTTGCTGCCTGGAGCCGTGTTTATATGGACCTCAACCCAGGCACACCTGGGGAGGGCTGGCCGGCAGGGTCAGGCTGCCCAGGTCAGCCCATCCTCACCCCTCAGGGACTCACATTGCAGAAAATGGACCTCGCTGAACCGGCCAGGTCCAAGGAACAGGTGTGGGCTCCTGAGAGTCTGGATAGACAAGGGGCTGCAGCTCCGGCTTGTTTTCTAATCCTTTTATCTGGCCCATGAGTGGGAGACAACTTCAAGAAGACCCTCTCCTAATGAGAGGAACCCAGGAGTCAGGGAGAGGAGGGGTGATGGGTGGAGACAGAGGCCTGGTGCCCCGGCTGCGGTGGAAGCCTCTGGAAGACCAGGCAGAGGGAGGCCGCACAGAGTGATGCCCAGGGTCACAGACCTGTCGGAGCTGCTGTTTGTTAGCTCAAGTCCTGCTCCGAGGTGCTCTGTGTCAGCTCTGAGTGACAGGTGATCTGGGCTGCTCTGCAATGAGGGCTACGTGCACGGTACCTGTGTGCCCAGCCCTGCCGGGGTACCTGCCCAGGGCAGCTCCGTATCCTGGGAGGGGCCTGACCACGAGAGCGCCATGGGCTGCTGGGGAGGGGGGGCCTGCCCAGGTGAGCTCCATATCCTGGGATTGCCCTGACCACGAGAGCCCCGTGGGCTGCTGGGGACCTGGTAAACGATGTCGGGACAGTCAGTGAAGCCACCGAGGATATACATCCGGTAGTTCCTAATTCCTACACCCTGCTGGTCATTCTACCATCCACCAGGACACGGTATTCTGTATTAGCCTTCAGGGATGCCTTCTTCTGGATTCCATTGGTCCCCGAAAGGCTCTGCTGCCCTAGTAACCAGATTTGGGAATGGAGAAATGCTGCCGCCTTGTGGCCGTTTGCCACAACAGCAGCTTTAAACCCAGTGCTCATGGTCACTAAATATTCACACTCATTGCAGCCTGTAAATGGCACCTGCCCTGAAAAACAATCCTGGGGTCGAAAATGGACCCAAAACTTCTAAAGAGGGCAACCATGCAAGAGGACAATTTCAAGAGGTTAATTGTACTCTCCGTTTTTTTCTGTTTTTCTGTACCAGAAATTTAAAACGGCCCCTCCGCCACGCCCCGGTACCCGAGGCCTCCGTTGCCCTGCCTGGGCGGGCGGCGGGGCGCTGCCGGGGCGGGCTGGCCGCGGGGATGGCGGTAAGGCGCAAGGACAAGCGAAGCTGGGCCTCAAGAGGCAGCCCGCGGTCCCCGCCCCCGTCTACGGCCATACCACCCTGAACGCGCCCGATCTCGTCTGATCTCGGAAGCTAAGCAGGGTCGGGCCTGGTTAGTACTTGTGATGGGAGACCGCCTGGGAATACCGGGTGCTGTAGGCTTTTGGCCTCCCGCTGCGGCTCCGCCTTCTCCTTTAGTCGCCCGCGGCGGTGGCCGCCAGCTCCGCCCCCCGCCGGGCACCGCTGCAGGCCCCACCTCCTCCGCCCACCCCCCACCACCACCACAGAGCGCCAGAGGGGCCGCTCCATGCGGCCCGAAGGCGGCCCTGGAAGGCAGCGGCACACCCGACGCTCCGGGGGTGGCTGGCCCGGACCCAGACTCCGCCGCGGGCCCGGGTGCCGTCCGTGCGGCCCGCGAGCCCCTCCACCTGCACCTGGCCGGCCCCACCGGCGCCCAGCCCCGGCGCCGCCACCTGTCCGCCGGTGTGGCTCTCCGCAGCTCTCTCCGGATAAAGCTGGATAAAGGTCTGGACGGGAAGGAGGGGCAGTGATTCAGCCTATTGCTCTTAGTGCCCCTCCCCCACACTCAGGAGCCCTTTGTGACAAGGCCACAGCTCTGTGATGCAGGCCTGGGGTTCTGCCATCAAGTGAACTCCCAGGGCTCTGTTGCCTGAGGGCGGCAATGCAGTTCAGAAGACGGAGAATCTCTTTTCTTTGAAAAACACTGTTGCTATCTGGCTGAGATCCAGCCCAACTTCCTGGGTGATTGATATCATCCTTGGCTTCCTGTGTGGACTGGGGCTCTTCCTCGTGTTACTCCCCTGCTTCCAGAGTAATCCATTCTTAGCACCACCTAGGAAACCTAGAAACATCAGGAAGCATCAAGTAGAGCTGAAGGGGAGGAGCAGGAGTAGGAAGAAAAGTCGATCTTTGAAAGCTTGCAGAGATTGCCTGGAAGAACTGGAGGGGACTCACAACCTGGCTTCACCTCTGCGGAGCTGCCTGGGGAGGCTTCCTGGCAAGGGCAACTTTCATCAGCTCTCATGGCAAGACCCTCCTGGTGAGATGTGCAAAGCAGTGCCAGCTGGAGCCTGTGGAGGATACTGCTTGAAGGGTTGGGAACCCTGCAGGAACACCTCCTGTAGGGTTTCCTTCCTGGTTCAAGACACTCGAGAGGTGCTGGAAGCACATATTACAAGGTTTTGGGTAAAGCACGGGTGGACCCTACCCCTCAAGGTCCTCAAGCCCATCAATCTCTTGAAGTCGACAAAGTTCCAACCCTCCACCACCCTGCGGTTAGCCTCGTCCCCTTCAGCCACCTGTGTATCTGGGTCCCACTCAACAGTCACGTTTGCTGAGTTCCCGGAGAAACCTCCTCAGGCTCATTCAGGAGAGAAGGTGAGAACAGAAGAGTCCGTTCCTGCCCTGAAGAGGCCTCTCCTTGTCCCCTCCACTGTGTGTAAGGAAATCCAGAGTGCCCTGAGAGCGATTCCACCTGGTGACTACCATGGGCCCTCAAAGGCTTCTCTGACTGCACAGCAGGGCAGGCCACCTTCTCAGTCCCTCACACTCAGCCTTGTGGGCAGAACCTGGAAGAGTGAGACTGTGGAGTGGGTCAAGAGGGACAGCCTAGAGCCAGGTCCAAGTTCAGCAATGGTCAGGAACGAGCCAAGAGAGGAGAGTGGTGGTCAGGCCTCAGGAGACCCCTGCCATAGGGTAACAGTGATGGAGGTGAACTTAGGATCCCAATCTTTGAGAGGTGAAGAGGCCAGGGAGGCTATGGAGGCCAAGGAGTCTCCTGCTCTTCAACCACAGTCTAGTGTTATCTTGGAAACCAAAGTGTTGACAAAATCCCAAACCACAAATGCACCTATGAGGAGTTTAGAGGTGCCAGGGGCCAGTAAAAGTTTCCTACTACCTAGAATGTCTGTTTTCCAACATCTAGGTGAGCCATGCCTTAACATGGAGGTTGCTAGTGAGTTTAACTCCAAAGTAAAGGTACAGTCAGACAACCAGCTTCAGGACTTTCCCAAACACAGGTTCCTTGCTGCAGACAACTTGGCTTCTCAGGTGCCTCAGTGCCATCCCCAGAGAGTCCCCACCAGAGACACGTTAGCTTCCCAGGAGCCAAGTGGCCTTATGGAAGGCCAAAGGAGCAACCTAGGGCAGCAGGAGCCCAAAACTTCAAAACTCCAAGACTCATGGAAGAGCCAGAGCAAGATGATTGTCCCTACTTACAAAAGAGAGGACCGTAGGAGGCATAAACCAGGAGAGCATGAAGAGAGGTTTAAAGAATGAGGGACCCCTCAAGCTGGAAGTATGAGCCGCCCTGCCCAGGTCAGGGGCATAACAGACTCTATTGGGAGCAGATGTCTCCAGCTCATGCCAGAGAAGAAATATAGCCCTCCAGAAAGCCTCTTCAGAAAAAGGATGAGGCTATTTTTAAAGTGGATTTTCCCCAATAAAAAAGTCAATGGTCGAGATGCTCTGCAAAGAAAAAAAAAAAAAAGCCCATATCAGCCACTGCCCGGAGTCACGGATCAGTCAAAAGCAGATCAATCTTGAAGAGTGAGACTGCTGAGGGTCAGGCACTCATGACAGCTGTTGGACAGATCGTAGAAGAAAAAAGAGCAATTCACCATGGACTTCATGCCACAAAGTTAAATGAGCACAGACTGGAATTCCAAGTCCCAGTATGTGGGGGTTTCTGCTACCATAGGCTTACCTCCTACCCAGAGCAAGGGAGAATGATGGGTTCTACAGCCTGCAGTCATAAAGCCACCTCCAAGGGCCAGAGTTGTTCTGTCAGGGAAAGGGAAGTCAGACACCAACATAGTTTGAAAAGTGTAAGGTTCGACGATGAGCAGCTGGGCCTAAGGTGCCTCCCATCCTTGTCCCCCAGGAAGAGTGTGTTTCCAGTTAGTACCTGCCAGTATGGGCCAAGGATTCCAGGTGCCCCAGCCCGCCATAAACACTGTCCAAGGCATTGTCATCTTTGGGGAGGTGTCTTGCCTGGTCGACAGTAAAATCCTTCTTTAGTCTTCCCTTTAGTAGGAAAACATGTCTCCAAGTAAAAATTCAGTCCATGTAGAGAAAATGATTTTCTCATTAGCACATCCAAGATATTTAATGTTCCCCAATACATATATATATATATTTTTTCTAATAAAAGCATAGTGTAATGGCAAAAAAAAAAAGAAATTTAAAACGGCATGGAAAAATGCTGAACATTAGGAATAATTAAAGATATGCAAATCCAAATTACAAAAACCTATCCGCTCACACCAGTCAGAATGGCCATCAGCAAGAATTCTGCAAAAAGTAAATGCTGAAGGGGTTTTAGAGAAATGCCTACCCTTGGTCCAAAGTGGGACATGGTAAGAGCCAGTAATGAAAAGAAAAATGAGGTGCCTTGTAAAGGTAAATACTGAGCTACCATTCAATCAAGCATACCCACTGCTGGGCCTATCGCCTGAGGGGATGAGAATCAAAAAAACACAGGCTGGGCTTCACTGGTGGCGCAGTGGTTGAGAGCCCGCCTGCCAATGCAGGGGACATGCGTTCATGCTCCGGGTCGGGAAGATCCCACGTGCCGCGGAGCGGCTTGTCCCGTGAGCTAGGGCTGCTGGGCCTGCGCGTCCGGAGCCTGTGCTCTGCATTGGGAGGGACCACCGCAGTGAGAGGCCCACGTACCGAAAAAAAAAAAAAAAAAAAAACACAGGCTGGCAATCCTCCACTCCAGCAATATTTACCATAGCCAACACTTGGAAGCTACGAAAGTGTCCATCATCAGAGGAAGGCACAAAGAAGAAGTGGTCCATGTACACAATGGAATATGACTCCAATAAAAAATATATATAAATACAATTTATAAAACAAACCTAAGTAAGGAGACATCAGCTTTTGGGGACACATTCCACTCTAATATATAACCGAGGAACACCACTGCCCGGATGGTCTGTTTCCCTAGTTCCCAGGTTGGGAAAAGCAGAAATGCTGCCGCCCTCTGGCCGTTACCTGCAACAGCAGCTTTAAGACCTGTGCTAAGGGTCACTTCATATGCAGCAGTACTGGTGGGCTGTAAATGAAACCTGCCCTCAAAACGTCTTGAGGGAGGTAATGGCCAAAATATTTCTAAATGTCACACACACTTCACGAAGACAATTTGAAGAGGTAAGCTGTACTCACAGTTGAAGAAAAGAAGGACATGCCAGAAAGCTCAATTTCAAGGGATTATGAGACGCATGCAAATCCAGCCACAAAGTGGTATCGGCTCACACTAGTCAGAACACACATCAGCAAAAAAACTACAAACAAAAAATGCTGAAGGTGTTGTGGAGAAGCGCATACCCTCAACTTTAAGCGGGACGTAACCTGGAAAGAGCCACTAATGAGAACAGACTGGAGGTGCCTCTACAAGGTAAACATTCCGCTACCATATGATCCAGCAGGCCCACTCCTGGGCCTATAACCTAAGAAGACAGAATTGGAAAGACACAGGCAGGCAAATGTGCATTGCCGCAGCATTACAATAGCCATGACGTGGAAGCAACCAAAAAGTCCATCAACAGATGAGTGGACAAAGAAGAACTGGTACATGTACAGAGAGAATATTAGCCAAGGAAGAAAAGGACACCATGCCATTTGCAGCACCGTAGATGAGTCTAGAGGTGATCACGTGACTTGTAGTAAGTCAGAAAGAGAAAGACACGTATCGTAGGATATCACTTATAGATGTTACCTAAAAATTGATACCAGTGAAGATATTTCCACAGAGAAGGGCAATCCCAGATTCATTAAACAAACTTATGGATCACCAACGGAAAGGTGTGAGGATTGGATACATTACGAGATTGGGGTGAACAGACATATACAAACACAGGTGAAATATATAATCACCAAAGACCTACAGAATACCAAGAGAAGACTACTCAACATTCTGTCATAACGTACATGGGAAAAGGATCCCAGCAAGAACAGACATATGTATATGTGTAAAAGAACCACATCTTGCACACCTGCAACAAGCCAAACATTGTAATCAAACATGCTGTGATTAAAAAAATTAAAAAATTAAATTAAGAAAACGAACAAGAAGTAGTGAGACAAACTTAAGGGGCCTTCTCCTGGCACATTCCATTCTAAATTACAACCTAGAACACGACTTCCATTGAGGCTCTGCTGCCCTAGTAACCAGATTTGGTAAGGGAGAACTGCTGCCCCCTTGTGGCCGTTTCACACAACAGCACCTTTAATCCCAGCGCTAATGGTCAGTTGATATTCAAAATCATTGCAGGCCTGTAAATGACACCTGCCCTGAAAACAAATCCTGGGGTCATATATCGACCAAAAAATTCAAAAGACGTCCATATTTCAAAACGACACTTTCAAGAGGCATATTTTGTTCTGCATATTTGTTCTGCACATTAGGGTTCTGCTTCTTTTGCTTTCTTTCTTTCTTTATTAAAAAAAAACGGGAATGGAAAAAGGCAACCCTCAGAATGGGAGAAAATATTTGCAAACGAATCCACGGACAAAGGTTTAATCTCCAATATATATAACAGCTCATGCAGCTTAATATTAAAAAAAAACAAACAACCCAATACAAAAATGGGCAGAAGATCTAAATAGACGTTTCTTCAAAGAAGACACAGAGATGGCCAAGACGCACATGAAAAGCTGCTCAACATCACTCATCATTAGAGAAATGCACATCAAAACTACAGTGAGGTATCACCTCACACCTGTTAGAATGGGCATCATCAGAAAATGTACAAACAACAAATGCTGGCGAGGGTGTGGACCAAAGGAACCCTCTTCCACTATTGGTGGGAATGTAAATTGATACAGTCACTATGGAGAACAGCATGGAGGTTCCTTAAAAAACTAAAAATAGAATTACCATAGGATCCAGCAATCCCACTTCCGGGCATATACCCAGAGAAAACCATAAATGAAAAAGACACATTCACCACAATGTTCATTGCAGCACTATTTACAATAGCCAGGTAATGGAAGCAACCTAAATGCCCACAGACAGACGAACGGATAATGATGTGGTCCATCTATGAAACGGAATATTACTCAGCCATAAAAAGGAACGAAACTGGGTCATCTGTGGAGACGTCGACGGATCTAGAGACTGTCATACAGAGTGAAGTAAGTCAGAAGGAGAAAAACAAATATTGTATATTAATGCATATATGTGGAACCTAGAAAAATGGTACAGATGACCCGGTTTGCAGGGCAGAAATAGAGACACAGAGGTAGAGAACAAACGTATGGACACCAAGAGGGGGGAAGCCATGGGTTGTTGGTGGTGGGATGAGTCGGGAGATTGGGATTGTCCTGTATACATGTATATGCATAAAATAGATAACTAATAATAATCCTGCTGAATAAAAAAATAAACTTAAATTTCAAAATTTTTAAAAATAAATAAAATTTTAAAATAAAACGGAAAAAAAGTTCTTCCCTTCACACAGATGTATTTATAGGAATGAATTATTTCCATGCTTATATCTATAAATACATAGAAGAGGAATAAAATCTAACTTGAAGCAAAAAAGAAGAAAAAAAAAACCAGAACCCACCAGTTATACACAGGAAAACCCTATCAGGGCACTGGCTCCAGCGGCAAACAATTCTGAAGTTGGTCAGAGGTGGGGAATCATCTCCCATGCAGCCAGCAGCCCCCCCACCCCCGCAAGGAGCGTCCTCATTGCAAAGCTGGGGGACCGTGCCGAGGCGTCTGTGAGTAAACGTGAGCCGAGCCCCAGGCCAGCTGCTGCTGAACTGTTCCCACCCTTCCCAGGTAAAACACCTGAATATGTCCAAGGACTTGAAAGCCCAGAGGAAGGGCCGTGGAGCCACAGCAGCGACAGCACGCAGGCCGACTTGGTGCCTGCAGGCCAGCCAGGATGGTCCTGGCCCCGGGCGCTCTTCTGGAAGCTTTCCATTTCCCTGCCTGAGATACTCCTCCTGTCCCGGCCCCCACTGCTTTTTTCCTTCCTCACCTCTGCCCGGGGAGAAATTCCAACGGAAGGTATGGGTGACACATCCTCTTCTTTAGCAGGTGGCAGCCCGGCAACTCCTGCAGAAAGTCCAGCAGAGCCCCACTCACACCGGGCCACCCACAGAGCCGTGGCCCCTCACTCCCTCCCACCAGCACAGCCCCGAGACTGCTGACGGGGCAGAGAATATGGCGTCAGGCACAGCTGCAGGGGCTCTTGCTGCCTGGAGCCGTGTTTATATGGACCTCAACCCAGGCACACCTGGGGAGGGCTGGCCGGCAGGGTCAGGCTGCCCAGGTCAGCCCATCCTCACCCCTCAGGGACTCACATTGCAGAAAATGGACCTCGCTGAACCGGCCAGGTCCAAGGAACAGGTGTGGGCTCCTGAGAGTCTGGATAGACAAGGGGCTGCAGCTCCGGCTTGTTTTCTAATCCTTTTATCTGGCCCATGAGTGGGAGACAACTTCAAGAAGACCCTCTCCTAATGAGAGGAACCCAGGAGTCAGGGAGAGGAGGGGTGATGGGTGGAGACAGAGGCCTGGTGCCCCGGCTGCGGTGGAAGCCTCTGGAAGACCAGGCAGAGGGAGGCCGCACAGAGTGATGCCCAGGGTCACAGACCTGTCGGAGCTGCTGTTTGTTAGCTCAAGTCCTGCTCCGAGGTGCTCTGTGTCAGCTCTGAGTGACAGGTGATCTGGGCTGCTCTGCAATGAGGGCTACGTGCACGGTACCTGTGTGCCCAGCCCTGCCGGGGTACCTGCCCAGGGCAGCTCCGTATCCTGGGAGGGGCCTGACCACGAGAGCGCCATGGGCTGCTGGGGAGGGGGGGCCTGCCCAGGTGAGCTCCATATCCTGGGATTGCCCTGACCACGAGAGCCCCGTGGGCTGCTGGGGACCTGGTAAACGATGTCGGGACAGTCAGTGAAGCCACCGAGGATATACATCCGGTAGTTCCTAATTCCTACACCCTGCTGGTCATTCTACCATCCACCAGGACACGGTATTCTGTATTAGCCTTCAGGGATGCCTTCTTCTGGATTCCATTGGTCCCCGAAAGGCTCTGCTGCCCTAGTAACCAGATTTGGGAATGGAGAAATGCTGCCGCCTTGTGGCCGTTTGCCACAACAGCAGCTTTAAACCCAGTGCTCATGGTCACTAAATATTCACACTCATTGCAGCCTGTAAATGGCACCTGCCCTGAAAAACAATCCTGGGGTCGAAAATGGACCCAAAACTTCTAAAGAGGGCAACCATGCAAGAGGACAATTTCAAGAGGTTAATTGTACTCTCCGTTTTTTTCTGTTTTTCTGTACCAGAAATTTAAAACGGCCCCTCCGCCACGCCCCGGTACCCGAGGCCTCCGTTGCCCTGCCTGGGCGGGCGGCGGGGCGCTGCCGGGGCGGGCTGGCCGCGGGGATGGCGGTAAGGCGCAAGGACAAGCGAAGCTGGGCCTCAAGAGGCAGCCCGCGGTCCCCGCCCCCGTCTACGGCCATACCACCCTGAACGCGCCCGATCTCGTCTGATCTCGGAAGCTAAGCAGGGTCGGGCCTGGTTAGTACTTGTGATGGGAGACCGCCTGGGAATACCGGGTGCTGTAGGCTTTTGGCCTCCCGCTGCGGCTCCGCCTTCTCCTTTAGTCGCCCGCGGCGGTGGCCGCCAGCTCCGCCCCCCGCCGGGCACCGCTGCAGGCCCCACCTCCTCCGCCCACCCCCCACCACCACCACAGAGCGCCAGAGGGGCCGCTCCATGCGGCCCGAAGGCGGCCCTGGAAGGCAGCGGCACACCCGACGCTCCGGGGGTGGCTGGCCCGGACCCAGACTCCGCCGCGGGCCCGGGTGCCGTCCGTGCGGCCCGCGAGCCCCTCCACCTGCACCTGGCCGGCCCCACCGGCGCCCAGCCCCGGCGCCGCCACCTGTCCGCCGGTGTGGCTCTCCGCAGCTCTCTCCGGATAAAGCTGGATAAAGGTCTGGACGGGAAGGAGGGGCAGTGATTCAGCCTATTGCTCTTAGTGCCCCTCCCCCACACTCAGGAGCCCTTTGTGACAAGGCCACAGCTCTGTGATGCAGGCCTGGGGTTCTGCCATCAAGTGAACTCCCAGGGCTCTGTTGCCTGAGGGCGGCAATGCAGTTCAGAAGACGGAGAATCTCTTTTCTTTGAAAAACACTGTTGCTATCTGGCTGAGATCCAGCCCAACTTCCTGGGTGATTGATATCATCCTTGGCTTCCTGTGTGGACTGGGGCTCTTCCTCGTGTTACTCCCCTGCTTCCAGAGTAATCCATTCTTAGCACCACCTAGGAAACCTAGAAACATCAGGAAGCATCAAGTAGAGCTGAAGGGGAGGAGCAGGAGTAGGAAGAAAAGTCGATCTTTGAAAGCTTGCAGAGATTGCCTGGAAGAACTGGAGGGGACTCACAACCTGGCTTCACCTCTGCGGAGCTGCCTGGGGAGGCTTCCTGGCAAGGGCAACTTTCATCAGCTCTCATGGCAAGACCCTCCTGGTGAGATGTGCAAAGCAGTGCCTGCTGGAGCCTGTGGAGGATACTGCTTGAAGGGTTGGGAACCCTGCAGGAACACCTCCTGTAGGGTTTCCTTCCTGGTTCAAGACACTCGAGAGGTGCTGGAAGCACATATTACAAGGTTTTGGGTAAAGCACGGGTGGACCCTACCCCTCAAGGTCCTCAAGCCCATCAATCTCTTGAAGTCGACAAAGTTCCAACCCTCCACCACCCTGCGGTTAGCCTCGTCCCCTTCAGCCACCTGTGTATCTGGGTCCCACTCAACAGTCACGTTTGCTGAGTTCCCGGAGAAACCTCCTCAGGCTCATTCAGGAGAGAAGGTGAGAACAGAAGAGTCCGTTCCTGCCCTGAAGAGGCCTCTCCTTGTCCCCTCCACTGTGTGTAAGGAAATCCAGAGTGCCCTGAGAGCGATTCCACCTGGTGACTACCATGGGCCCTCAAAGGCTTCTCTGACTGCACAGCAGGGCAGGCCACCTTCTCAGTCCCTCACACTCAGCCTTGTGGGCAGAACCTGGAAGAGTGAGACTGTGGAGTGGGTCAAGAGGGACAGCCTAGAGCCAGGTCCAAGTTCAGCAATGGTCAGGAACGAGCCAAGAGAGGAGAGTGGTGGTCAGGCCTCAGGAGACCCCTGCCATAGGGTAACAGTGATGGAGGTGAACTTAGGATCCCAATCTTTGAGAGGTGAAGAGGCCAGGGAGGCTATGGAGGCCAAGGAGTCTCCTGCTCTTCAACCACAGTCTAGTGTTATCTTGGAAACCAAAGTGTTGACAAAATCCCAAACCACAAATGCACCTATGAGGAGTTTAGAGGTGCCAGGGGCCAGTAAAAGTTTCCTACTACCTAGAATGTCTGTTTTCCAACATCTAGGTGAGCCATGCCTTAACATGGAGGTTGCTAGTGAGTTTAACTCCAAAGTAAAGGTACAGTCAGACAACCAGCTTCAGGACTTTCCCAAACACAGGTTCCTTGCTGCAGACAACTTGGCTTCTCAGGTGCCTCAGTGCCATCCCCAGAGAGTCCCCACCAGAGACACGTTAGCTTCCCAGGAGCCAAGTGGCCTTATGGAAGGCCAAAGGAGCAACCTAGGGCAGCAGGAGCCCAAAACTTCAAAACTCCAAGACTCATGGAAGAGCCAGAGCAAGATGATTGTCCCTACTTACAAAAGAGAGGACCGTAGGAGGCATAAACCAGGAGAGCATGAAGAGAGGTTTAAAGAATGAGGGACCCCTCAAGCTGGAAGTATGAGCCGCCCTGCCCAGGTCAGGGGCATAACAGACTCTATTGGGAGCAGATGTCTCCAGCTCATGCCAGAGAAGAAATATAGCCCTCCAGAAAGCCTCTTCAGAAAAAGGATGAGGCTATTTTTAAAGTGGATTTTCCCCAATAAAAAAGTCAATGGTCGAGATGCTCTGCAAAGAAAAAAAAAAAAAAGCCCATATCAGCCACTGCCCGGAGTCACGGATCAGTCAAAAGCAGATCAATCTTGAAGAGTGAGACTGCTGAGGGTCAGGCACTCATGACAGCTGTTGGACAGATCGTAGAAGAAAAAAGAGCAATTCACCATGGACTTCATGCCACAAAGTTAAATGAGCACAGACTGGAATTCCAAGTCCCAGTATGTGGGGGTTTCTGCTACCATAGGCTTACCTCCTACCCAGAGCAAGGGAGAATGATGGGTTCTACAGCCTGCAGTCATAAAGCCACCTCCAAGGGCCAGAGTTGTTCTGTCAGGGAAAGGGAAGTCAGACACCAACATAGTTTGAAAAGTGTAAGGTTCGACGATGAGCAGCTGGGCCTAAGGTGCCTCCCATCCTTGTCCCCCAGGAAGAGTGTGTTTCCAGTTAGTACCTGCCAGTATGGGCCAAGGATTCCAGGTGCCCCAGCCCGCCATAAACACTGTCCAAGGCATTGTCATCTTTGGGGAGGTGTCTTGCCTGGTCGACAGTAAAATCCTTCTTTAGTCTTCCCTTTAGTAGGAAAACATGTCTCCAAGTAAAAATTCAGTCCATGTAGAGAAAATGATTTTCTCATTAGCACATCCAAGATATTTAATGTTCCCCAATACATATATATATATTTTTTTCTAATAAAAGCATAGTGTAATGGCAAAAAAAAAAGAAATTTAAAACGGCATGGAAAAATGCTGAACATTAGGAATAATTAAAGATATGCAAATCCAAATTACAAAAACCTATCCGCTCACACCAGTCAGAATGGCCATCAGCAAGAATTCTGCAAAAAGTAAATGCTGAAGGGGTTTTAGAGAAATGCCTACCCTTGGTCCAAAGTGGGACATGGTAAGAGCCAGTAATGAAAAGAAAAATGAGGTGCCTTGTAAAGGTAAATACTGAGCTACCATTCAATCAAGCATACCCACTGCTGGGCCTATCGCCTGAGGGGATGAGAATCAAAAAAACACAGGCTGGGCTTCACTGGTGGCGCAGTGGTTGAGAGCCCGCCTGCCAATGCAGGGGACATGCGTTCATGCTCCGGGTCGGGAAGATCCCACGTGCCGCGGAGCGGCTTGTCCCGTGAGCTAGGGCTGCTGGGCCTGCGCGTCCGGAGCCTGTGCTCTGCATTGGGAGGGACCACCGCAGTGAGAGGCCCACGTACCGAAAAAAAAAAAAAAAAAAAAAACACAGGCTGGCAATCCTCCACTCCAGCAATATTTACCATAGCCAACACTTGGAAGCTACGAAAGTGTCCATCATCAGAGGAAGGCACAAAGAAGAAGTGGTCCATGTACACAATGGAATATGACTCCAATAAAATATATATATAAATACAATTTATAAAACAAACCTAAGTAAGGAGACATCAGCTTTTGGGGGCACATTCCACTCTAATATATAACCGAGGAACACCACTGCCCGGATGGTCTGTTTCCCTAGTTCCCAGGTTGGGAAAAGCAGAAATGCTGCCGCCCTCTGGCCGTTACCTGCAACAGCAGCTTTAAGACCTGTGCTAAGGGTCACTTCATATGCAGCAGTACTGGTGGGCTGTAAATGAAACCTGCCCTCAAAACGTCTTGAGGGAGGTAATGGCCAAAATATTTCTAAATGTCACACACACTTCACGAAGACAATTTGAAGAGGTAAGCTGTACTCACAGTTGAAGAAAAGAAGGACATGCCAGAAAGCTCAATTTCAAGGGATTATGAGACGCATGCAAATCCAGCCACAAAGTGGTATCGGCTCACACTAGTCAGAACACACATCAGCAAAAAAACTACAAACAAAAAATGCTGAAGGTGTTGTGGAGAAGCGCATACCCTCAACTTTAAGCGGGACGTAACCTGGAAAGAGCCACTAATGAGAACAGACTGGAGGTGCCTCTACAAGGTAAACATTCCGCTACCATATGATCCAGCAGGCCCACTCCTGGGCCTATAACCTAAGAAGACAGAATTGGAAAGACACAGGCAGGCAAATGTGCATTGCCGCAGCATTACAATAGCCATGACGTGGAAGCAACCAAAAAGTCCATCAACAGATGAGTGGACAAAGAAGAACTGGTACATGTACAGAGAGAATATTAGCCAAGGAAGAAAAGGACACCATGCCATTTGCAGCACCGTAGATGAGTCTAGAGGTGATCACGTGACTTGTAGTAAGTCAGAAAGAGAAAGACACGTATCGTAGGATATCACTTATAGATGTTACCTAAAAATTGATACCAGTGAAGATATTTCCACAGAGAAGGGCAATCCCAGATTCATTAAACAAACTTATGGATCACCAACGGAAAGGTGTGAGGATTGGATACATTACGAGATTGGGGTGAACAGACATATACAAACACAGGTGAAATATATAATCACCAAAGACCTACAGAATACCAAGAGAAGACTACTCAACATTCTGTCATAACGTACATGGGAAAAGGATCCCAGCAAGAACAGACATATGTATATGTGTAAAAGAACCACATCTTGCACACCTGCAACAAGCCAAACATTGTAATCAAACATGCTGTGATTAAAAAAATTAAAAAATTAAATTAAGAAAACGAACAAGAAGTAGTGAGACAAACTTAAGGGGCCTTCTCCTGGCACATTCCATTCTAAATTACAACCTAGAACACGACTTCCATTGAGGCTCTGCTGCCCTAGTAACCAGATTTGGTAAGGGAGAACTGCTGCCCCCTTGTGGCCGTTTCACACAACAGCACCTTTAATCCCAGCGCTAATGGTCAGTTGATATTCAAAATCATTGCAGGCCTGTAAATGACACCTGCCCTGAAAACAAATCCTGGGGTCATATATCGACCAAAAAATTCAAAAGACGTCCATATTTCAAAACGACACTTTCAAGAGGCATATTTTGTTCTGCATATTTGTTCTGCACATTAGGGTTCTGCTTCTTTTGCTTTCTTTCTTTCTTTATTAAAAAAAAACGGGAATGGAAAAAGGCAACCCTCAGAATGGGAGAAAATATTTGCAAACGAATCCACGGACAAAGGTTTAATCTCCAATATATATAACAGCTCATGCAGCTTAATATTAAAAAAAAACAAACAACCCAATACAAAAATGGGCAGAAGATCTAAATAGACGTTTCTTCAAAGAAGACACAGAGATGGCCAAGACGCACATGAAAAGCTGCTCAACATCACTCATCATTAGAGAAATGCACATCAAAACTACAGTGAGGTATCACCTCACACCTGTTAGAATGGGCATCATCAGAAAATGTACAAACAACAAATGCTGGCGAGGGTGTGGACCAAAGGAACCCTCTTCCACTATTGGTGGGAATGTAAATTGATACAGTCACTATGGAGAACAGCATGGAGGTTCCTTAAAAAACTAAAAATAGAATTACCATAGGATCCAGCAATCCCACTTCCGGGCATATACCCAGAGAAAACCATAAATGAAAAAGACACATTCACCACAATGTTCATTGCAGCACTATTTACAATAGCCAGGTAATGGAAGCAACCTAAATGCCCACAGACAGACGAACGGATAATGATGTGGTCCATCTATGAAACGGAATATTACTCAGCCATAAAAAGGAACGAAACTGGGTCATCTGTGGAGACGTCGACGGATCTAGAGACTGTCATACAGAGTGAAGTAAGTCAGAAGGAGAAAAACAAATATTGTATATTAATGCATATATGTGGAACCTAGAAAAATGGTACAGATGACCCGGTTTGCAGGGCAGAAATAGAGACACAGAGGTAGAGAACAAACGTATGGACACCAAGAGGGGGGAAGCCATGGGTTGTTGGTGGTGGGATGAGTCGGGAGATTGGGATTGTCCTGTATACATGTATATGCATAAAATAGATAACTAATAATAATCCTGCTGAATAAAAAAATAAACTTAAATTTCAAAATTTTTAAAAATAAATAAAATTTTAAAATAAAACGGAAAAAAAGTTCTTCCCTTCACACAGATGTATTTATAGGAATGAATTATTTCCATGCTTATATCTATAAATACATAGAAGAGGAATAAAATCTAACTTGAAGCAAAAAAGAAGAAAAAAAAAAACCAGAACCCACCAGTTATACACAGGAAAACCCTATCAGGGCACTGGCTCCAGCGGCAAACAATTCTGAAGTTGGTCAGAGGTGGGGAATCATCTCCCATGCAGCCAGCAGCCCCCCCACCCCCGCCAGGAGCGTCGTCATTGCAAAGCTGGGGGACCGTGCCAAGGCGTCTGTGAGTAAACGTGAGCCGAGCCCCAGGCCAGCTGCTGCTGAACTGTTCCCACCCTTCCCAGGTAAAACACCTGAATATGTCCAAGGACTTGAAAGCCCAGAGGAAGGGCCGTGGAGCCACAGCAGCGACAGCACGCAGGCCGACTTGGTGCCTGCAGGCCAGCCAGGATGGTCCTGGCCCCGGGCGCTCTTCTGGAAGCTTTCCATTTCCCTGCCTGAGATACTCCTCCTGTCCCGGCCCCCACTGCTTTTTTCCTTCCTCACCTCTGCCCGGGGAGAAATTCCAACGGAAGGTATGGGTGACACATCCTCTTCTTTAGCAGGTGGCAGCCCGGCAACTCCTGAAGAAAGTCCAGCAGAGCCCCACTCACACCGGGCCACCCACAGAGCCGTGGCCCCTCACTCCCTCCCACCAGCACAGCCCCGAGACTGCTGACGGGGCAGAGAATATGGCGTCAGGCACAGCTGCAGGGGCTCTTGCTGCCTGGAGCCGTGTTTATATGGACCTCAACCCAGGCACACCTGGGGAGGGCTGGCCGGCAGGGTCAGGCTGCCCAGGTCAGCCCATCCTCACCCCTCAGGGACTCACATTGCAGAAAATGGACCTCGCTGAACCGGCCAGGTCCAAGGAACAGGTGTGGGCTCCTGAGAGTCTGGATAGACAAGGGGCTGCAGCTCCGGCTTGTTTTCTAATCCTTTTATCTGGCCCATGAGTGGGAGACAACTTCAAGAAGACCCTCTCCTAATGAGAGGAACCCAGGAGTCAGGGAGAGGAGGGGTGATGGGTGGAGACAGAGGCCTGGTGCCCCGGCTGCGGTGGAAGCCTCTGGAAGACCAGGCAGAGGGAGGCCGCACAGAGTGATGCCCAGGGTCACAGACCTGTCGGAGCTGCTGTTTGTTAGCTCAAGTCCTGCTCCGAGGTGCTCTGTGTCAGCTCTGAGTGACAGGTGATCTGGGCTGCTCTGCAATGAGGGCTACGTGCACGGTACCTGTGTGCCCAGCCCTGCCGGGGTACCTGCCCAGGGCAGCTCCGTATCCTGGGAGGGGCCTGACCACGAGAGCGCCATGGGCTGCTGGGGAGGGGGGGCCTGCCCAGGTGAGCTCCATATCCTGGGATTGCCCTGACCACGAGAGCCCCGTGGGCTGCTGGGGACCTGGTAAACGATGTCGGGACAGTCAGTGAAGCCACCGAGGATATACATCCGGTAGTTCCTAATTCCTACACCCTGCTGGTCATTCTACCATCCACCAGGACACGGTATTCTGTATTAGCCTTCAGGGATGCCTTCTTCTGGATTCCATTGGTCCCCGAAAGGCTCTGCTGCCCTAGTAACCAGATTTGGGAATGGAGAAATGCTGCCGCCTTGTGGCCGTTTGCCACAACAGCAGCTTTAAACCCAGTGCTCATGGTCACTAAATATTCACACTCATTGCAGCCTGTAAATGGCACCTGCCCTGAAAAACAATCCTGGGGTCGAAAATGGACCCAAAACTTCTAAAGAGGGCAACCATGCAAGAGGACAATTTCAAGAGGTTAATTGTACTCTCCGTTTTTTTCTGTTTTTCTGTACCAGAAATTTAAAACGGCCCCTCCGCCACGCCCCGGTACCCGAGGCCTCCGTTGCCCTGCCTGGGCGGGCGGCGGGGCGCTGCCGGGGCGGGCTGGCCGCGGGGATGGCGGTAAGGCGCAAGGACAAGCGAAGCTGGGCCTCAAGAGGCAGCCCGCGGTCCCCGCCCCCGTCTACGGCCATACCACCCTGAACGCGCCCGATCTCGTCTGATCTCGGAAGCTAAGCAGGGTCGGGCCTGGTTAGTACTTGTGATGGGAGACCGCCTGGGAATACCGGGTGCTGTAGGCTTTTGGCCTCCCGCTGCGGCTCCGCCTTCTCCTTTAGTCGCCCGCGGCGGTGGCCGCCAGCTCCGCCCCCCGCCGGGCACCGCTGCAGGCCCCACCTCCTCCGCCCACCCCCCACCACCACCACAGAGCGCCAGAGGGGCCGCTCCATGCGGCCCGAAGGCGGCCCTGGAAGGCAGCGGCACACCCGACGCTCCGGGGGTGGCTGGCCCGGACCCAGACTCCGCCGCGGGCCCGGGTGCCGTCCGTGCGGCCCGCGAGCCCCTCCACCTGCACCTGGCCGGCCCCACCGGCGCCCAGCCCCGGCGCCGCCACCTGTCCGCCGGTGTGGCTCTCCGCAGCTCTCTCCGGATAAAGCTGGATAAAGGTCTGGACGGGAAGGAGGGGCAGTGATTCAGCCTATTGCTCTTAGTGCCCCTCCCCCACACTCAGGAGCCCTTTGTGACAAGGCCACAGCTCTGTGATGCAGGCCTGGGGTTCTGCCATCAAGTGAACTCCCAGGGCTCTGTTGCCTGAGGGCGGCAATGCAGTTCAGAAGACGGAGAATCTCTTTTCTTTGAAAAACACTGTTGCTATCTGGCTGAGATCCAGCCCAACTTCCTGGGTGATTGATATCATCCTTGGCTTCCTGTGTGGACTGGGGCTCTTCCTCGTGTTACTCCCCTGCTTCCAGAGTAATCCATTCTTAGCACCACCTAGGAAACCTAGAAACATCAGGAAGCATCAAGTAGAGCTGAAGGGGAGGAGCAGGAGTAGGAAGAAAAGTCGATCTTTGAAAGCTTGCAGAGATTGCCTGGAAGAACTGGAGGGGACTCACAACCTGGCTTCACCTCTGCGGAGCTGCCTGGGGAGGCTTCCTGGCAAGGGCAACTTTCATCAGCTCTCATGGCAAGACCCTCCTGGTGAGATGTGCAAAGCAGTGCCTGCTGGAGCCTGTGGAGGATACTGCTTGAAGGGTTGGGAACCCTGCAGGAACACCTCCTGTAGGGTTTCCTTCCTGGTTCAAGACACTCGAGAGGTGCTGGAAGCACATATTACAAGGTTTTGGGTAAAGCACGGGTGGACCCTACCCCTCAAGGTCCTCAAGCCCATCAATCTCTTGAAGTCGACAAAGTTCCAACCCTCCACCACCCTGCGGTTAGCCTCGTCCCCTTCAGCCACCTGTGTATCTGGGTCCCACTCAACAGTCACGTTTGCTGAGTTCCCGGAGAAACCTCCTCAGGCTCATTCAGGAGAGAAGGTGAGAACAGAAGAGTCCGTTCCTGCCCTGAAGAGGCCTCTCCTTGTCCCCTCCACTGTGTGTAAGGAAATCCAGAGTGCCCTGAGAGCGATTCCACCTGGTGACTACCATGGGCCCTCAAAGGCTTCTCTGACTGCACAGCAGGGCAGGCCACCTTCTCAGTCCCTCACACTCAGCCTTGTGGGCAGAACCTGGAAGAGTGAGACTGTGGAGTGGGTCAAGAGGGACAGCCTAGAGCCAGGTCCAAGTTCAGCAATGGTCAGGAACGAGCCAAGAGAGGAGAGTGGTGGTCAGGCCTCAGGAGACCCCTGCCATAGGGTAACAGTGATGGAGGTGAACTTAGGATCCCAATCTTTGAGAGGTGAAGAGGCCAGGGAGGCTATGGAGGCCAAGGAGTCTCCTGCTCTTCAACCACAGTCTAGTGTTATCTTGGAAACCAAAGTGTTGACAAAATCCCAAACCACAAATGCACCTATGAGGAGTTTAGAGGTGCCAGGGGCCAGTAAAAGTTTCCTACTACCTAGAATGTCTGTTTTCCAACATCTAGGTGAGCCATGCCTTAACATGGAGGTTGCTAGTGAGTTTAACTCCAAAGTAAAGGTACAGTCAGACAACCAGCTTCAGGACTTTCCCAAACACAGGTTCCTTGCTGCAGACAACTTGGCTTCTCAGGTGCCTCAGTGCCATCCCCAGAGAGTCCCCACCAGAGACACGTTAGCTTCCCAGGAGCCAAGTGGCCTTATGGAAGGCCAAAGGAGCAACCTAGGGCAGCAGGAGCCCAAAACTTCAAAACTCCAAGACTCATGGAAGAGCCAGAGCAAGATGATTGTCCCTACTTACAAAAGAGAGGACCGTAGGAGGCATAAACCAGGAGAGCATGAAGAGAGGTTTAAAGAATGAGGGACCCCTCAAGCTGGAAGTATGAGCCGCCCTGCCCAGGTCAGGGGCATAACAGACTCTATTGGGAGCAGATGTCTCCAGCTCATGCCAGAGAAGAAATATAGCCCTCCAGAAAGCCTCTTCAGAAAAAGGATGAGGCTATTTTTAAAGTGGATTTTCCCCAATAAAAAAGTCAATGGTCGAGATGCTCTGCAAAGAAAAAAAAAAAAAAAGCCCATATCAGCCACTGCCCGGAGTCACGGATCAGTCAAAAGCAGATCAATCTTGAAGAGTGAGACTGCTGAGGGTCAGGCACTCATGACAGCTGTTGGACAGATCGTAGAAGAAAAAAGAGCAATTCACCATGGACTTCATGCCACAAAGTTAAATGAGCACAGACTGGAATTCCAAGTCCCAGTATGTGGGGGTTTCTGCTACCATAGGCTTACCTCCTACCCAGAGCAAGGGAGAATGATGGGTTCTACAGCCTGCAGTCATAAAGCCACCTCCAAGGGCCAGAGTTGTTCTGTCAGGGAAAGGGAAGTCAGACACCAACATAGTTTGAAAAGTGTAAGGTTCGACGATGAGCAGCTGGGCCTAAGGTGCCTCCCATCCTTGTCCCCCAGGAAGAGTGTGTTTCCAGTTAGTACCTGCCAGTATGGGCCAAGGATTCCAGGTGCCCCAGCCCGCCATAAACACTGTCCAAGGCATTGTCATCTTTGGGGAGGTGTCTTGCCTGGTCGACAGTAAAATCCTTCTTTAGTCTTCCCTTTAGTAGGAAAACATGTCTCCAAGTAAAAATTCAGTCCATGTAGAGAAAATGATTTTCTCATTAGCACATCCAAGATATTTAATGTTCCCCAATACATATATATTTTTTTTTTTCTAATAAAAGCATAGTGTAATGGCAAAAAAAAAGAAATTTAAAACGGCATGGAAAAATGCTGAACATTAGGAATAATTAAAGATATGCAAATCCAAATTACAAAAACCTATCCGCTCACACCAGTCAGAATGGCCATCAGCAAGAATTCTGCAAAAAGTAAATGCTGAAGGGGTTTTAGAGAAATGCCTACCCTTGGTCCAAAGTGGGACATGGTAAGAGCCAGTAATGAAAACAAAAATGAGGTGCCTTGTAAAGGTAAATACTGAGCTACCATTCAATCAAGCATACCCACTGCTGGGCCTATCGCCTGAGGGGATGAGAATCAAAAAAACACAGGCTGGGCTTCACTGGTGGCGCAGTGGTTGAGAGCCCGCCTGCCAATGCAGGGGACATGCGTTCATGCTCCGGGTCGGGAAGATCCCACGTGCCGCGGAGCGGCTTGTCCCGTGAGCTAGGGCTGCTGGGCCTGCGCGTCCGGAGCCTGTGCTCTGCAATGGGAGGGACCACCGCAGTGAGAGGCCCACGTACCGAAAAAAAAAAAAAAAAAAAAAAAACACAGGCTGGCAATCCTCCACTCCAGCAATATTTACCATAGCCAACACTTGGAAGCTACGAAAGTGTCCATCATCAGAGGAAGGCACAAAGAAGAAGTGGTCCATGTACACAATGGAATATGACTCCAATAAAAAATATATATAAATACAATTTATAAAACAAACCTAAGTAAGGAGACATCAGCTTTTGGGGGCACATTCCACTCTAATATATAACCGAGGAACACCACTGCCCGGATGGTCTGTTTCCCTAGTTCCCAGGTTGGGAAAAGCAGAAATGCTGCCGCCCTCTGGCCGTTACCTGCAACAGCAGCTTTAAGACCTGTGCTAAGGGTCACTTCATATGCAGCAGTACTGGTGGGCTGTAAATGAAACCTGCCCTCAAAACGTCTTGAGGGAGGTAATGGCCAAAATATTTCTAAATGTCACACACACTTCACGAAGACAATTTGAAGAGGTAAGCTGTACTCACAGTTGAAGAAAAGAAGGACATGCCAGAAAGCTCAATTTCAAGGGATTATGAGACGCATGCAAATCCAGCCACAAAGTGGTATCGGCTCACACTAGTCAGAACACACATCAGCAAAAAAAACTACAAACAAAAAATGCTGAAGGTGTTGTGGAGAAGTGCATACCCTCAACTTTAAGCGGGACGTAACCTGGAAAGAGCCACTAATGAGAACAGACTGGAGGTGCCTCTACAAGGTAAACATTCCGCTACCATATGATCCAGCAGGCCCACTCCTGGGCCTATAACCTAAGAAGACAGAATTGGAAAGACACAGGCAGGCAAATGTGCATTGCCGCAGCATTACAATAGCCATGACGTGGAAGCAACCAAAAAGTCCATCAACAGATGAGTGGACAAAGAAGAACTGGTACATGTACAGACAGAATATTAGCCAAGGAAGAAAAGGACACCATGCCATTTGCAGCACCGTAGATGAGTCTAGAGGTGATCACGTGACTTGTAGTAAGTCAGAAAGAGAAAGACACGTATCGTAGGATATCACTTATAGATGTTACCTAAAAATTGATACCAGTGAAGATATTTCCACAGAGAAGGGCAATCCCAGATTCATTAAACAAACTTATGGATCACCAACGGAAAGGTGTGAGGATTGGATACATTACGAGATTGGGGTGAACAGACATATACAAACACAGGTGAAATATATAATCACCAAAGACCTACAGAATACCAAGAGAAGACTACTCAACATTCTGTCATAACGTACATGGGAAAAGGATCCCAGCAAGAACAGACATATGTATATGTGTAAAAGAACCACATCTTGCACACCTGCAACAAGCCAAACATTGTAATCAAACATGCTGTGATTAAAAAAATAAAAAAATTAAATTAAAAAAACGAACAAGAAGTAGTGAGACAAACTTAAGGGGCCTTCTCCTGGCACATTCCATTCTAAATTACAACCTAGAACACGACTTCCATTGAGGCTCTGCTGCCCTAGTAACCAGATTTGGTAAGGGAGAACTGCTGCCCCCTTGTGGCCGTTTCACACAACAGCACCTTTAATCCCAGCGCTAATGGTCAGTTGATATTCAAAATCATTGCAGGCCTGTAAATGACACCTGCCCTGAAAACAAATCCTGGGGTCATATATCGACCAAAAAATTCAAAAGACGTCCATATTTCAAAACGACACTTTCAAGAGGCATATTTTGTTCTGCATATTTGTTCTGCACATTAGGGTTCTGCTTCTTTTGCTTTCTTTCTTTCTTTGTTAAAAAAAAAAAACGGGAATGGAAAAAGACAACCCTCAGAATGGGAGAAAATATTTGCAAACGAATCCACGGACAAAGGTTTAATCTCCAATATATATAACAGCTCATGCAGCTTAATATTAAAAAAAAACAAACAACCCAATACAAAAATGGGCAGAAGATCTAAATAGACGTTTCTTCAAAGAAGACACAGAGATGGCCAAGACGCACATGAAAAGCTGCTCAACATCACTCATCATTAGAGAAATGCACATCAAAACTACAGTGAGGTATCACCTCACACCTGTTAGAATGGGCATCATCAGAAAATGTACAAACAACAAATGCTGGCGAGGGTGTGGACCAAAGGAACCCTCTTCCACTACTGGTGGGAATGTAAATTGATACAGTCACTATGGAGAACAGCATGGAGGTTCCTTAAAAAACTAAAAATAGAATTACCATAGGATCCAGCAATCCCACTTCCGGGCATATACCCAGAGAAAACCATAAATGAAAAAGACACATTCACCACAATGTTCATTGCAGCACTATTTACAATAGCCAGGTAATGGAAGCAACCTAAATGCCCACAGACAGACGAACGGATAATGATGTGGTCCATCTATGAAACGGAATATTACTCAGCCATAAAAAGGAACGAAACTGGGTCATCTGTGGAGACGTCGACGGATCTAGAGACTGTCATACAGAGTGAAGTAAGTCAGAAGGAGAAAAACAAATATTGTATATTAATGCATATATGTGGAACCTAGAAAAATGGTACAGATGACCCGGTTTGCAGGGCAGAAATAGAGACACAGAGGTAGAGAACAAACGTATGGACACCAAGAGGGGGGAAGCCATGGGTTGTTGGTGGTGGGATGAGTCGGGAGATTGGGATTGTCCTGTATACATGTATATGCATAAAATAGATAACTAATAATAATCCTGCTGAATAAAAAAATAAACTTAAATTATAAAATTTTAAAATAAAACGGAAAAAAGTTCTTCCCTTCACACAGATGTATTTATAGGAATGAATTATTTCCATGCTTATATCTATAAATACATAGAAGAGGAATAAAATCTAACTTGAAGCAAAAAAGAAAAAAAAAAAAACCAGAACCCACCAGTTATACACAGGAAAACCCTATCAGGGCACTGGCTCCAGCGGCAAACAATTCTGAAGTTGGTCAGAGGTGGGGAATCATCTCCCATGCAGCCAGCAGCCCCCCCACCCCCGCAAGGAGCGTCCTCATTGCAAAGCTGGGGGACCGTGCCGAGGCGTCTGTGAGTAAACGTGAGCCGAGCCCCAGGCCAGCTGCTGCTGAACTGTTCCCACCCTTCCCAGGTAAAACACCTGAATATGTCCAAGGACTTGAAAGCCCAGAGGAAGGGCCGTGGAGCCACAGCAGCGACAGCACGCAGGCCGACTTGGTGCCTGCAGGCCAGCCAGGATGGTCCTGGCCCCGGGCGCTCTTCTGGAAGCTTTCCATTTCCCTGCCTGAGATACTCCTCCTGTCCCGGCCCCCACTGCTTTTTTCCTTCCTCACCTCTGCCCGGGGAGAAATTCCAACGGAAGGTATGGGTGACACATCCTCTTCTTTAGCAGGTGGCAGCCCGGCAACTCCTGCAGAAAGTCCAGCAGAGCCCCACTCACACCGGGCCACCCACAGAGCCGTGGCCCCTCACTCCCTCCCACCAGCACAGCCCCGAGACTGCTGACGGGGCAGAGAATATGGCGTCAGGCACAGCTGCAGGGGCTCTTGCTGCCTGGAGCCGTGTTTATATGGACCTCAACCCAGGCACACCTGGGGAGGGCTGGCCGGCAGGGTCAGGCTGCCCAGGTCAGCCCATCCTCACCCCTCAGGGACTCACATTGCAGAAAATGGACCTCGCTGAACCGGCCAGGTCCAAGGAACAGGTGTGGGCTCCTGAGAGTCTGGATAGACAAGGGGCTGCAGCTCCGGCTTGTTTTCTAATCCTTTTATCTGGCCCATGAGTGGGAGACAACTTCAAGAAGACCCTCTCCTAATGAGAGGAACCCAGGAGTCAGGGAGAGGAGGGGTGATGGGTGGAGACAGAGGCCTGGTGCCCCGGCTGCGGTGGAAGCCTCTGGAAGACCAGGCAGAGGGAGGCCGCACAGAGTGATGCCCAGGGTCACAGACCTGTCGGAGCTGCTGTTTGTTAGCTCAAGTCCTGCTCCGAGGTGCTCTGTGTCAGCTCTGAGTGACAGGTGATCTGGGCTGCTCTGCAATGAGGGCTACGTGCACGGTACCTGTGTGCCCAGCCCTGCCGGGGTACCTGCCCAGGGCAGCTCCGTATCCTGGGAGGGGCCTGACCACGAGAGCGCCATGGGCTGCTGGGGAGGGGGGGCCTGCCCAGGTGAGCTCCATATCCTGGGATTGCCCTGACCACGAGAGCCCCGTGGGCTGCTGGGGACCTGGTAAACGATGTCGGGACAGTCAGTGAAGCCACCGAGGATATACATCCGGTAGTTCCTAATTCCTACACCCTGCTGGTCATTCTACCATCCACCAGGACACGGTATTCTGTATTAGCCTTCAGGGATGCCTTCTTCTGGATTCCATTGGTCCCCGAAAGGCTCTGCTGCCCTAGTAACCAGATTTGGGAATGGAGAAATGCTGCCGCCTTGTGGCCGTTTGCCACAACAGCAGCTTTAAACCCAGTGCTCATGGTCACTAAATATTCACACTCATTGCAGCCTGTAAATGGCACCTGCCCTGAAAAACAATCCTGGGGTCGAAAATGGACCCAAAACTTCTAAAGAGGGCAACCATGCAAGAGGACAATTTCAAGAGGTTAATTGTACTCTCCGTTTTTTTCTGTTTTTCTGTACCAGAAATTTAAAACGGCCCCTCCGCCACGCCCCGGTACCCGAGGCCTCCGTTGCCCTGCCTGGGCGGGCGGCGGGGCGCTGCCGGGGCGGGCTGGCCGCGGGGATGGCGGTAAGGCGCAAGGACAAGCGAAGCTGGGCCTCAAGAGGCAGCCCGCGGTCCCCGCCCCCGTCTACGGCCATACCACCCTGAACGCGCCCGATCTCGTCTGATCTCGGAAGCTAAGCAGGGTCGGGCCTGGTTAGTACTTGTGATGGGAGACCGCCTGGGAATACCGGGTGCTGTAGGCTTTTGGCCTCCCGCTGCGGCTCCGCCTTCTCCTTTAGTCGCCCGCGGCGGTGGCCGCCAGCTCCGCCCCCCGCCGGGCACCGCTGCAGGCCCCACCTCCTCCGCCCACCCCCCCCCACCACCACAGAGCGCCAGAGGGGCCGCTCCATGCGGCCCGAAGGCGGCCCTGGAAGGCAGCGGCACACCCGACGCTCCGGGGGTGGCTGGCCCGGACCCAGACTCCGCCGCGGGCCCGGGTGCCGTCCGTGCGGCCCGCGAGCCCCTCCACCTGCACCTGGCCGGCCCCACCGGCGCCCAGCCCCGGCGCCGCCACCTGTCCGCCGGTGTGGCTCTCCGCAGCTCTCTCCGGATAAAGCTGGATAAAGGTCTGGACGGGAAGGAGGGGCAGTGATTCAGCCTATTGCTCTTAGTGCCCCTCCCCCACACTCAGGAGCCCTTTGTGACAAGGCCACAGCTCTGTGATGCAGGCCTGGGGTTCTGCCATCAAGTGAACTCCCAGGGCTCTGTTGCCTGAGGGCGGCAATGCAGTTCAGAAGACGGAGAATCTCTTTTCTTTGAAAAACACTGTTGCTATCTGGCTGAGATCCAGCCCAACTTCCTGGGTGATTGATATCATCCTTGGCTTCCTGTGTGGACTGGGGCTCTTCCTCGTGTTACTCCCCTGCTTCCAGAGTAATCCATTCTTAGCACCACCTAGGAAACCTAGAAACATCAGGAAGCATCAAGTAGAGCTGAAGGGGAGGAGCAGGAGTAGGAAGAAAAGTCGATCTTTGAAAGCTTGCAGAGATTGCCTGGAAGAACTGGAGGGGACTCACAACCTGGCTTCACCTCTGCGGAGCTGCCTGGGGAGGCTTCCTGGCAAGGGCAACTTTCATCAGCTCTCATGGCAAGACCCTCCTGGTGAGATGTGCAAAGCAGTGCCTGCTGGAGCCTGTGGAGGATACTGCTTGAAGGGTTGGGAACCCTGCAGGAACACCTCCTGTAGGGTTTCCTTCCTGGTTCAAGACACTCGAGAGGTGCTGGAAGCACATATTACAAGGTTTTGGGTAAAGCACGGGTGGACCCTACCCCTCAAGGTCCTCAAGCCCATCAATCTCTTGAAGTCGACAAAGTTCCAACCCTCCACCACCCTGCGGTTAGCCTCGTCCCCTTCAGCCACCTGTGTATCTGGGTCCCACTCAACAGTCACGTTTGCTGAGTTCCCGGAGAAACCTCCTCAGGCTCATTCAGGAGAGAAGGTGAGAACAGAAGAGTCCGTTCCTGCCCTGAAGAGGCCTCTCCTTGTCCCCTCCACTGTGTGTAAGGAAATCCAGAGTGCCCTGAGAGCGATTCCACCTGGTGACTACCATGGGCCCTCAAAGGCTTCTCTGACTGCACAGCAGGGCAGGCCACCTTCTCAGTCCCTCACACTCAGCCTTGTGGGCAGAACCTGGAAGAGTGAGACTGTGGAGTGGGTCAAGAGGGACAGCCTAGAGCCAGGTCCAAGTTCAGCAATGGTCAGGAACGAGCCAAGAGAGGAGAGTGGTGGTCAGGCCTCAGGAGACCCCTGCCATAGGGTAACAGTGATGGAGGTGAACTTAGGATCCCAATCTTTGAGAGGTGAAGAGGCCAGGGAGGCTATGGAGGCCAAGGAGTCTCCTGCTCTTCAACCACAGTCTAGTGTTATCTTGGAAACCAAAGTGTTGACAAAATCCCAAACCACAAATGCACCTATGAGGAGTTTAGAGGTGCCAGGGGCCAGTAAAAGTTTCCTACTACCTAGAATGTCTGTTTTCCAACATCTAGGTGAGCCATGCCTTAACATGGAGGTTGCTAGTGAGTTTAACTCCAAAGTAAAGGTACAGTCAGACAACCAGCTTCAGGACTTTCCCAAACACAGGTTCCTTGCTGCAGACAACTTGGCTTCTCAGGTGCCTCAGTGCCATCCCCAGAGAGTCCCCACCAGAGACACGTTAGCTTCCCAGGAGCCAAGTGGCCTTATGGAAGGCCAAAGGAGCAACCTAGGGCAGCAGGAGCCCCAAACTTCAAAACTCCAAGACTCATGGAAGAGCCAGAGCAAGATGATTGCCCCTACTTACAAAAGAGAGGACCGTAGGAGGCATAAACCAGGAGAGCATGAAGAGAGGTTTAAAGAATGAGGGACCCCTCAAGCTGGAAGTATGAGCCGCCCTGCCCAGGTCAGGGGCATAACAGACTCTATTGGGAGCAGATGTCTCCAGCTCATGCCAGAGAAGAAATATAGCCCTCCAGAAAGCCTCTTCAGAAAAAGGATGAGGCTATTTTTAAAGTGGATTTTCCCCAATAAAAAAGTCAATGGTCGAGATGCTCTGCAAAGAAAAAAAAAAAAAAAGCCCATATCAGCCACTGCCCGGAGTCACGGATCAGTCAAAAGCAGATCAATCTTGAAGAGTGAGACTGCTGAGGGTCAGGCACTCATGACAGCTGTTGGACAGATCGTAGAAGAAAAAAGAGCAATTCACCATGGACTTCATGCCACAAAGTTAAATGAGCACAGACTGGAATTCCAAGTCCCAGTATGTGGGGGTTTCTGCTACCATAGGCTTACCTCCTACCCAGAGCAAGGGAGAATGATGGGTTCTACAGCCTGCAGTCATAAAGCCACCTCCAAGGGCCAGAGTTGTTCTGTCAGGGAAAGGGAAGTCAGACACCAACATAGTTTGAAAAGTGTAAGGTTCGACGATGAGCAGCTGGGCCTAAGGTGCCTCCCATCCTTGTCCCCCAGGAAGAGTGTGTTTCCAGTTAGTACCTGCCAGTATGGGCCAAGGATTCCAGGTGCCCCAGCCCGCCATAAACACTGTCCAAGGCATTGTCATCTTTGGGGAGGTGTCTTGCCTGGTCGACAGTAAAATCCTTCTTTAGTCTTCCCTTTAGTAGGAAAACATGTCTCCAAGTAAAAATTCAGTCCATGTAGAGAAAATGATTTTCTCATTAGCACATCCAAGATATTTAATGTTCCCCAATACATATATATATATTTTTTTCTAATAAAAGCATAGTGTAATGGCAAAAAAAAAGAAATTTAAAACGGCATGGAAAAATGCTGAACATTAGGAATAATTAAAGATATGCAAATCCAAATTACAAAAACCTATCTGCTCACACCAGTCAGAATGGCCATCAGCAAGAATTCTGCAAAAAGTAAATGCTGAAGGGGTTTTAGAGAAATGCCTACCCTTGGTCCAAAGTGGGACATGGTAAGAGCCAGTAATGAAAACAAAAATGAGGTGCCTTGTAAAGGTAAATACTGAGCTACCATTCAATCAAGCATACCCACTGCTGGGCCTATCGCCTGAGGGGATGAGAATCAAAAAATCACAGGCTGGGCTTCACTGGTGGCGCAGTGGTTGAGAGCCCGCCTGCCAATGCAGGGGACACGCGTTCATGCTCCGGGTCGGGAAGATCCCACGTGCCGCGGAGCGGCTTGTCCCGTGAGCTAGGGCTGCTGGGCCTGCGCGTCCGGAGCCTGTGCTCTGCATTGGGAGGGACCACCGCAGTGAGAGGCCCACGTACCGAAAAAAAAAAAAAAAAAAAAACACAGGCTGGCAATCCTCCACTCCAGCAATATTTACCATAGCCAACACTTGGAAGCTACGAAAGTGTCCATCATCAGAGGAAGGCACAAAGAAGAAGTGGTCCATGTACACAATGGAATATGACTCCAATAAAAATATATATAAATACAATTTATAAAACAAACCTAAGTAAGGAGACATCAGCTTTTGGGGGCACATTCCACTCTAATATATAACCGAGGAACACCACTGCCCGGATGGTCTGTTTCCCTAGTTCCCAGGTTGGGAAAAGCAGAAATGCTGCCGCCCTCTGGCCGTTACCTGCAACAGCAGCTTTAAGACCTGTGCTAAGGGTCACTTCATATGCAGCAGTACTGGTGGGCTGTAAATGAAACCTGCCCTCAAAACGTCTTGAGGGAGGTAATGGCCAAAATATTTCTAAATGTCACACACACTTCACGAAGACAATTTGAAGAGGTAAGCTGTACTCACAGTTGAAGAAAAGAAGGACATGCCAGAAAGCTCAATTTCAAGGGATTATGAGACGCATGCAAATCCAGCCACAAAGTGGTATCGGCTCACACTAGTCAGAACACACATCAGCAAAAAAACTACAAACAAAAAATGCTGAAGGTGTTGTGGAGAAGTGCATACCCTCAACTTTAAGCGGGACGTAACCTGGAAAGAGCCACTAATGAGAACAGACTGGAGGTGCCTCTACAAGGTAAACATTCCGCTACCATATGATCCAGCAGGCCCACTCCTGGGCCTATAACCTAAGAAGACAGAATTGGAAAGACACAGGCAGGCAAATGTGCATTGCCGCAGCATTACAATAGCCATGACGTGGAAGCAACCAAAAAGTCCATCAACAGATGAGTGGACAAAGAAGAGCTGGTACATGTACAGAGAGAATATTAGCCAAGGAAGAAAAGGACACCATGCCATTTGCAGCACCGTAGATGAGTCTAGAGGTGATCACGTGACTTGTAGTAAGTCAGAAAGAGAAAGACACGTATCGTAGGATATCACTTATAGATGTTACCTAAAAATTGATACCAGTGAAGATATTTCCACAGAGAAGGGCAATCCCAGATTCATTAAACAAACTTATGGATCACCAACGGAAAGGTGTGAGGATTGGATACATTACGAGATTGGGGTGAACAGACATATACAAACACAGGTGAAATATATAATCACCAAAGACCTACAGAATACCAAGAGAAGACTACTCAACATTCTGTCATAACGTACATGGGAAAAGGATCCCAGCAAGAACAGACATATGTATATGTGTAAAAGAACCACATCTTGCACACCTGCAACAAGCCAAACATTGTAATCAAACATGCTGTGATTAAAAAAATAAAAAAATTAAATTAAGAAAACGAACAAGAAGTAGTGAGACAAACTTAAGGGGCCTTCTCCTGGCACATTCCATTCTAAATTACAACCTAGAACACGACTTCCATTGAGGCTCTGCTGCCCTAGTAACCAGATTTGGTAAGGGAGAACTGCTGCCCCCTTGTGGCCGTTTCACACAACAGCACCTTTAATCCCAGCGCTAATGGTCAGTTGATATTCAAAATCATTGCAGGCCTGTAAATGACACCTGCCCTGAAAACAAATCCTGGGGTCATATATCGACCAAAAAATTCAAAAGACGTCCATATTTCAAAACGACACTTTCAAGAGGCATATTTTGTTCTGCATATTTGTTCTGCACATTAGGGTTCTGCTTCTTTTGCTTTCTTTCTTTCTTTGTTAAAAAAAAAAAACGGGAATGGAAAAAGGCAACCCTCAGAATGGGAGAAAATATTTGCAAACGAATCCACGGACAAAGGTTTAATCTCCAATATATATAACAGCTCATGCAGCTTAATATTAAAAAAAAACAAACAACCCAATACAAAAATGGGCAGAAGATCTAAATAGACGTTTCTTCAAAGAAGACACAGAGATGGCCAAGACGCACATGAAAAGCTGCTCAACATCACTCATCATTAGAGAAATGCACATCAAAACTACAGTGAGGTATCACCTCACACCTGTTAGAATGGGCATCATCAGAAAATGTACAAACAACAAATGCTGGCGAGGGTGTGGACCAAAGGAACCCTCTTCCACTACTGGTGGGAATGTAAATTGATACAGTCACTATGGAGAACAGCATGGAGGTTCCTTAAAAAACTAAAAATAGAATTACCATAGGATCCAGCAATCCCACTTCCGGGCATATACCCAGAGAAAACCATAAATGAAAAAGACACATTCACCACAATGTTCATTGCAGCACTATTTACAATAGCCAGGTAATGGAAGCAACCTAAATGCCCACAGACAGACGAACGGATAATGATGTGGTCCATCTATGAAACGGAATATTACTCAGCCATAAAAAGGAACGAAACTGGGTCATCTGTGGAGACGTCGACGGATCTAGAGACTGTCATACAGAGTGAAGTAAGTCAGAAGGAGAAAAACAAATATTGTATATTAATGCATATATGTGGAACCTAGAAAAATGGTACAGATGACCCGGTTTGCAGGGCAGAAATAGAGACACAGAGGTAGAGAACAAACGTATGGACACCAAGAGGGGGGAAGCCATGGGTTGTTGGTGGTGGGATGAGTCGGGAGATTGGGATTGTCCTGTATACATGTATATGCATAAAATAGATAACTAATAATAATCCTGCTGAATAAAAAAATAAACTTAAATTATAAAATTTTAAAATAAAACGGAAAAAAGTTCTTCCCTTCACACAGATGTATTTATAGGAATGAATTATTTCCATGCTTATATCTATAAATACATAGAAGAGGAATAAAATCTAACTTGAAGCAAAAAAGAAAAAAAAAAAAAACCAGAACCCACCAGTTATACACAGGAAAACCCTATCAGGGCACTGGCTCCAGCGGCAAACAATTCTGAAGTTGGTCAGAGGTGGGGAATCATCTCCCATGCAGCCAGCAGCCCCCCCACCCCCGCAAGGAGCGTCCTCATTGCAAAGCTGGGGGACCGTGCCGAGGCGTCTGTGAGTAAACGTGAGCCGAGCCCCAGGCCAGCTGCTGCTGAACTGTTCCCACCCTTCCCAGGTAAAACACCTGAATATGTCCAAGGACTTGAAAGCCCAGAGGAAGGGCCGTGGAGCCACAGCAGCGACAGCACGCAGGCCGACTTGGTGCCTGCAGGCCAGCCAGGATGGTCCTGGCCCCGGGCGCTCTTCTGGAAGCTTTCCATTTCCCTGCCTGAGATACTCCTCCTGTCCCGGCCCCCACTGCTTTTTTCCTTCCTCACCTCTGCCCGGGGAGAAATTCCAACGGAAGGTATGGGTGACACATCCTCTTCTTTAGCAGGTGGCAGCCCGGCAACTCCTGCAGAAAGTCCAGCAGAGCCCCACTCACACCGGGCCACCCACAGAGCCGTGGCCCCTCACTCCCTCCCACCAGCACAGCCCCGAGACTGCTGACGGGGCAGAGAATATGGCGTCAGGCACAGCTGCAGGGGCTCTTGCTGCCTGGAGCCGTGTTTATATGGACCTCAACCCAGGCACACCTGGGGAGGGCTGGCCGGCAGGGTCAGGCTGCCCAGGTCAGCCCATCCTCACCCCTCAGGGACTCACATTGCAGAAAATGGACCTCGCTGAACCGGCCAGGTCCAAGGAACAGGTGTGGGCTCCTGAGAGTCTGGATAGACAAGGGGCTGCAGCTCCGGCTTGTTTTCTAATCCTTTTATCTGGCCCATGAGTGGGAGACAACTTCAAGAAGACCCTCTCCTAATGAGAGGAACCCAGGAGTCAGGGAGAGGAGGGGTGATGGGTGGAGACAGAGGCCTGGTGCCCCGGCTGCGGTGGAAGCCTCTGGAAGACCAGGCAGAGGGAGGCCGCACAGAGTGATGCCCAGGGTCACAGACCTGTCGGAGCTGCTCTTTGTTAGCTCAAGTCCTGCTCCGAGGTGCTCTGTGTCAGCTCTGAGTGACAGGTGATCTGGGCTGCTCTGCAATGAGGGCTACGTGCACGGTACCTGTGTGCCCAGCCCTGCCGGGGTACCTGCCCAGGGCAGCTCCGTATCCTGGGAGGGGCCTGACCACGAGAGCGCCATGGGCTGCTGGGGAGGGGGGGCCTGCCCAGGTGAGCTCCATATCCTGGGATTGCCCTGACCACGAGAGCCCCGTGGGCTGCTGGGGACCTGGTAAACGATGTCGGGACAGTCAGTGAAGCCACCGAGGATATACATCCGGTAGTTCCTAATTCCTACACCCTGCTGGTCATTCTACCATCCACCAGGACACGGTATTCTGTATTAGCCTTCAGGGATGCCTTCTTCTGGATTCCATTGGTCCCCGAAAGGCTCTGCTGCCCTAGTAACCAGATTTGGGAATGGAGAAATGCTGCCGCCTTGTGGCCGTTTGCCACAACAGCAGCTTTAAACCCAGTGCTCATGGTCACTAAATATTCACACTCATTGCAGCCTGTAAATGGCACCTGCCCTGAAAAACAATCCTGGGGTCGAAAATGGACCCAAAACTTCTAAAGAGGGCAACCATGCAAGAGGACAATTTCAAGAGGTTAATTGTACTCTCCGTTTTTTTCTGTTTTTCTGTACCAGAAATTTAAAACGGCCCCTCCGCCACGCCCCGGTACCCGAGGCCTCCGTTGCCCTGCCTGGGCGGGCGGCGGGGCGCTGCCGGGGCGGGCTGGCCGCGGGGATGGCGGTAAGGCGCAAGGACAAGCGAAGCTGGGCCTCAAGAGGCAGCCCGCGGTCCCCGCCCCCGTCTACGGCCATACCACCCTGAACGCGCCCGATCTCGTCTGATCTCGGAAGCTAAGCAGGGTCGGGCCTGGTTAGTACTTGTGATGGGAGACCGCCTGGGAATACCGGGTGCTGTAGGCTTTTGGCCTCCCGCTGCGGCTCCGCCTTCTCCTTTAGTCGCCCGCGGCGGTGGCCGCCAGCTCCGCCCCCCGCCGGGCACCGCTGCAGGCCCCACCTCCTCCGCCCACCCCCCACCACCACCACAGAGCGCCAGAGGGGCCGCTCCATGCGGCCCGAAGGCGGCCCTGGAAGGCAGCGGCACACCCGACGCTCCGGGGGTGGCTGGCCCGGACCCAGACTCCGCCGCGGGCCCGGGTGCCGTCCGTGCGGCCCGCGAGCCCCTCCACCTGCACCTGGCCGGCCCCACCGGCGCCCAGCCCCGGCGCCGCCACCTGTCCGCCGGTGTGGCTCTCCGCAGCTCTCTCCGGATAAAGCTGGATAAAGGTCTGGACGGGAAGGAGGGGCAGTGATTCAGCCTATTGCTCTTAGTGCCCCTCCCCCACACTCAGGAGCCCTTTGTGACAAGGCCACAGCTCTGTGATGCAGGCCTGGGGTTCTGCCATCAAGTGAACTCCCAGGGCTCTGTTGCCTGAGGGCGGCAATGCAGTTCAGAAGACGGAGAATCTCTTTTCTTTGAAAAACACTGTTGCTATCTGGCTGAGATCCAGCCCAACTTCCTGGGTGATTGATATCATCCTTGGCTTCCTGTGTGGACTGGGGCTCTTCCTCGTGTTACTCCCCTGCTTCCAGAGTAATCCATTCTTAGCACCACCTAGGAAACCTAGAAACATCAGGAAGCATCAAGTAGAGCTGAAGGGGAGGAGCAGGAGTAGGAAGAAAAGTCGATCTTTGAAAGCTTGCAGAGATTGCCTGGAAGAACTGGAGGGGACTCACAACCTGGCTTCACCTCTGCGGAGCTGCCTGGGGAGGCTTCCTGGCAAGGGCAACTTTCATCAGCTCTCATGGCAAGACCCTCCTGGTGAGATGTGCAAAGCAGTGCCTGCTGGAGCCTGTGGAGGATACTGCTTGAAGGGTTGGGAACCCTGCAGGAACACCTCCTGTAGGGTTTCCTTCCTGGTTCAAGACACTCGAGAGGTGCTGGAAGCACATATTACAAGGTTTTGGGTAAAGCACGGGTGGACCCTACCCCTCAAGGTCCTCAAGCCCATCAATCTCTTGAAGTCGACAAAGTTCCAACCCTCCACCACCCTGCGGTTAGCCTCGTCCCCTTCAGCCACCTGTGTATCTGGGTCCCACTCAACAGTCACGTTTGCTGAGTTCCCGGAGAAACCTCCTCAGGCTCATTCAGGAGAGAAGGTGAGAACAGAAGAGTCCGTTCCTGCCCTGAAGAGGCCTCTCCTTGTCCCCTCCACTGTGTGTAAGGAAATCCAGAGTGCCCTGAGAGCGATTCCACCTGGTGACTACCATGGGCCCTCAAAGGCTTCTCTGACTGCACAGCAGGGCAGGCCACCTTCTCAGTCCCTCACACTCAGCCTTGTGGGCAGAACCTGGAAGAGTGAGACTGTGGAGTGGGTCAAGAGGGACAGCCTAGAGCCAGGTCCAAGTTCAGCAATGGTCAGGAACGAGCCAAGAGAGGAGAGTGGTGGTCAGGCCTCAGGAGACCCCTGCCATAGGGTAACAGTGATGGAGGTGAACTTAGGATCCCAATCTTTGAGAGGTGAAGAGGCCAGGGAGGCTATGGAGGCCAAGGAGTCTCCTGCTCTTCAACCACAGTCTAGTGTTATCTTGGAAACCAAAGTGTTGACAAAATCCCAAACCACAAATGCACCTATGAGGAGTTTAGAGGTGCCAGGGGCCAGTAAAAGTTTCCTACTACCTAGAATGTCTGTTTTCCAACATCTAGGTGAGCCATGCCTTAACATGGAGGTTGCTAGTGAGTTTAACTCCAAAGTAAAGGTACAGTCAGACAACCAGCTTCAGGACTTTCCCAAACACAGGTTCCTTGCTGCAGACAACTTGGCTTCTCAGGTGCCTCAGTGCCATCCCCAGAGAGTCCCCACCAGAGACACGTTAGCTTCCCAGGAGCCAAGTGGCCTTATGGAAGGCCAAAGGAGCAACCTAGGGCAGCAGGAGCCCCAAACTTCAAAACTCCAAGACTCATGGAAGAGCCAGAGCAAGATGATTGCCCCTACTTACAAAAGAGAGGACCGTAGGAGGCATAAACCAGGAGAGCATGAAGAGAGGTTTAAAGAATGAGGGACCCCTCAAGCTGGAAGTATGAGCCGCCCTGCCCAGGTCAGGGGCATAACAGACTCTATTGGGAGCAGATGTCTCCAGCTCATGCCAGAGAAGAAATATAGCCCTCCAGAAAGCCTCTTCAGAAAAAGGATGAGGCTATTTTTAAAGTGGATTTTCCCCAATAAAAAAGTCAATGGTCGAGATGCTCTGCAAAGAAAAAAAAAAAAAAAGCCCATATCAGCCACTGCCCGGAGTCACGGATCAGTCAAAAGCAGATCAATCTTGAAGAGTGAGACTGCTGAGGGTCAGGCACTCATGACAGCTGTTGGACAGATCGTAGAAGAAAAAAGAGCAATTCACCATGGACTTCATGCCACAAAGTTAAATGAGCACAGACTGGAATTCCAAGTCCCAGTATGTGGGGGTTTCTGCTACCATAGGCTTACCTCCTACCCAGAGCAAGGGAGAATGATGGGTTCTACAGCCTGCAGTCATAAAGCCACCTCCAAGGGCCAGAGTTGTTCTGTCAGGGAAAGGGAAGTCAGACACCAACATAGTTTGAAAAGTGTAAGGTTCGACGATGAGCAGCTGGGCCTAAGGTGCCTCCCATCCTTGTCCCCCAGGAAGAGTGTGTTTCCAGTTAGTACCTGCCAGTATGGGCCAAGGATTCCAGGTGCCCCAGCCCGCCATAAACACTGTCCAAGGCATTGTCATCTTTGGGGAGGTGTCTTGCCTGGTCGACAGTAAAATCCTTCTTTAGTCTTCCCTTTAGTAGGAAAACATGTCTCCAAGTAAAAATTCAGTCCATGTAGAGAAAATGATTTTCTCATTAGCACATCCAAGATATTTAATGTTCCCCAATACATATATATATATTTTTTTCTAATAAAAGCATAGTGTAATGGCAAAAAAAAAGAAATTTAAAACGGCATGGAAAAATGCTGAACATTAGGAATAATTAAAGATATGCAAATCCAAATTACAAAAACCTATCTGCTCACACCAGTCAGAATGGCCATCAGCAAGAATTCTGCAAAAAGTAAATGCTGAAGGGGTTTTAGAGAAATGCCTACCCTTGGTCCAAAGTGGGACATGGTAAGAGCCAGTAATGAAAACAAAAATGAGGTGCCTTGTAAAGGTAAATACTGAGCTACCATTCAATCAAGCATACCCACTGCTGGGCCTATCGCCTGAGGGGATGAGAATCAAAAAATCACAGGCTGGGCTTCACTGGTGGCGCAGTGGTTGAGAGCCCGCCTGCCAATGCAGGGGACACGCGTTCATGCTCCGGGTCGGGAAGATCCCACGTGCCGCGGAGCGGCTTGTCCCGTGAGCTAGGGCTGCTGGGCCTGCGCGTCCGGAGCCTGTGCTCTGCATTGGGAGGGACCACCGCAGTGAGAGGCCCACGTACCGAAAAAAAAAAAAAAAAAAAAACACAGGCTGGCAATCCTCCACTCCAGCAATATTTACCATAGCCAACACTTGGAAGCTACGAAAGTGTCCATCATCAGAGGAAGGCACAAAGAAGAAGTGGTCCATGTACACAATGGAATATGACTCCAATAAAAATATATATAAATACAATTTATAAAACAAACCTAAGTAAGGAGACATCAGCTTTTGGGGGCACATTCCACTCTAATATATAACCGAGGAACACCACTGCCCGGATGGTCTGTTTCCCTAGTTCCCAGGTTGGGAAAAGCAGAAATGCTGCCGCCCTCTGGCCGTTACCTGCAACAGCAGCTTTAAGACCTGTGCTAAGGGTCACTTCATATGCAGCAGTACTGGTGGGCTGTAAATGAAACCTGCCCTCAAAACGTCTTGAGGGAGGTAATGGCCAAAATATTTCTAAATGTCACACACACTTCACGAAGACAATTTGAAGAGGTAAGCTGTACTCACAGTTGAAGAAAAGAAGGACATGCCAGAAAGCTCAATTTCAAGGGATTATGAGACGCATGCAAATCCAGCCACAAAGTGGTATCGGCTCACACTAGTCAGAACACACATCAGCAAAAAAACTACAAACAAAAAATGCTGAAGGTGTTGTGGAGAAGTGCATACCCTCAACTTTAAGCGGGACGTAACCTGGAAAGAGCCACTAATGAGAACAGACTGGAGGTGCCTCTACAAGGTAAACATTCCGCTACCATATGATCCAGCAGGCCCACTCCTGGGCCTATAACCTAAGAAGACAGAATTGGAAAGACACAGGCAGGCAAATGTGCATTGCCGCAGCATTACAATAGCCATGACGTGGAAGCAACCAAAAAGTCCATCAACAGATGAGTGGACAAAGAAGAGCTGGTACATGTACAGAGAGAATATTAGCCAAGGAAGAAAAGGACACCATGCCATTTGCAGCACCGTAGATGAGTCTAGAGGTGATCACGTGACTTGTAGTAAGTCAGAAAGAGAAAGACACGTATCGTAGGATATCACTTATAGATGTTACCTAAAAATTGATACCAGTGAAGATATTTCCACAGAGAAGGGCAATCCCAGATTCATTAAACAAACTTATGGATCACCAACGGAAAGGTGTGAGGATTGGATACATTACGAGATTGGGGTGAACAGACATATACAAACACAGGTGAAATATATAATCACCAAAGACCTACAGAATACCAAGAGAAGACTACTCAACATTCTGTCATAACGTACATGGGAAAAGGATCCCAGCAAGAACAGACATATGTATATGTGTAAAAGAACCACATCTTGCACACCTGCAACAAGCCAAACATTGTAATCAAACATGCTGTGATTAAAAAAATAAAAAAATTAAATTAAGAAAACGAACAAGAAGTAGTGAGACAAACTTAAGGGGCCTTCTCCTGGCACATTCCATTCTAAATTACAACCTAGAACACGACTTCCATTGAGGCTCTGCTGCCCTAGTAACCAGATTTGGTAAGGGAGAACTGCTGCCCCCTTGTGGCCGTTTCACACAACAGCACCTTTAATCCCAGCGCTAATGGTCAGTTGATATTCAAAATCATTGCAGGCCTGTAAATGACACCTGCCCTGAAAACAAATCCTGGGGTCATATATCGACCAAAAAATTCAAAAGACGTCCATATTTCAAAACGACACTTTCAAGAGGCATATTTTGTTCTGCATATTTGTTCTGCACATTAGGGTTCTGCTTCTTTTGCTTTCTTTCTTTCTTTGTTAAAAAAAAAAAACGGGAATGGAAAAAGGCAACCCTCAGAATGGGAGAAAATATTTGCAAACGAATCCACGGACAAAGGTTTAATCTCCAATATATATAACAGCTCATGCAGCTTAATATTAAAAAAAAACAAACAACCCAATACAAAAATGGGCAGAAGATCTAAATAGACGTTTCTTCAAAGAAGACACAGAGATGGCCAAGACGCACATGAAAAGCTGCTCAACATCACTCATCATTAGAGAAATGCACATCAAAACTACAGTGAGGTATCACCTCACACCTGTTAGAATGGGCATCATCAGAAAATGTACAAACAACAAATGCTGGCGAGGGTGTGGACCAAAGGAACCCTCTTCCACTACTGGTGGGAATGTAAATTGATACAGTCACTATGGAGAACAGCATGGAGGTTCCTTAAAAAACTAAAAATAGAATTACCATAGGATCCAGCAATCCCACTTCCGGGCATATACCCAGAGAAAACCATAAATGAAAAAGACACATTCACCACAATGTTCATTGCAGCACTATTTACAATAGCCAGGTAATGGAAGCAACCTAAATGCCCACAGACAGACGAACGGATAATGATGTGGTCCATCTATGAAACGGAATATTACTCAGCCATAAAAAGGAACGAAACTGGGTCATCTGTGGAGACGTCGACGGATCTAGAGACTGTCATACAGAGTGAAGTAAGTCAGAAGGAGAAAAACAAATATTGTATATTAATGCATATATGTGGAACCTAGAAAAATGGTACAGATGACCCGGTTTGCAGGGCAGAAATAGAGACACAGAGGTAGAGAACAAACGTATGGACACCAAGAGGGGGGAAGCCATGGGTTGTTGGTGGTGGGATGAGTCGGGAGATTGGGATTGTCCTGTATACATGTATATGCATAAAATAGATAACTAATAATAATCCTGCTGAATAAAAAAATAAACTTAAATTATAAAATTTTAAAATAAAACGGAAAAAAGTTCTTCCCTTCACACAGATGTATTTATAGGAATGAATTATTTCCATGCTTATATCTATAAATACATAGAAGAGGAATAAAATCTAACTTGAAGCAAAAAAGAAAAAAAAAAAAACCAGAACCCACCAGTTATACACAGGAAAACCCTATCAGGGCACTGGCTCCAGCGGCAAACAATTCTGAAGTTGGTCAGAGGTGGGGAATCATCTCCCATGCAGCCAGCAGCCCCCCCACCCCCGCAAGGAGCGTCCTCATTGCAAAGCTGGGGGACCGTGCCGAGGCGTCTGTGAGTAAACGTGAGCCGAGCCCCAGGCCAGCTGCTGCTGAACTGTTCCCACCCTTCCCAGGTAAAACACCTGAATATGTCCAAGGACTTGAAAGCCCAGAGGAAGGGCCGTGGAGCCACAGCAGCGACAGCACGCAGGCCGACTTGGTGCCTGCAGGCCAGCCAGGATGGTCCTGGCCCCGGGCGCTCTTCTGGAAGCTTTCCATTTCCCTGCCTGAGATACTCCTCCTGTCCCGGCCCCCACTGCTTTTTTCCTTCCTCACCTCTGCCCGGGGAGAAATTCCAACGGAAGGTATGGGTGACACATCCTCTTCTTTAGCAGGTGGCAGCCCGGCAACTCCTGCAGAAAGTCCAGCAGAGCCCCACTCACACCGGGCCACCCACAGAGCCGTGGCCCCTCACTCCCTCCCACCAGCACAGCCCCGAGACTGCTGACGGGGCAGAGAATATGGCGTCAGGCACAGCTGCAGGGGCTCTTGCTGCCTGGAGCCGTGTTTATATGGACCTCAACCCAGGCACACCTGGGGAGGGCTGGCCGGCAGGGTCAGGCTGCCCAGGTCAGCCCATCCTCACCCCTCAGGGACTCACATTGCAGAAAATGGACCTCGCTGAACCGGCCAGGTCCAAGGAACAGGTGTGGGCTCCTGAGAGTCTGGATAGACAAGGGGCTGCAGCTCCGGCTTGTTTTCTAATCCTTTTATCTGGCCCATGAGTGGGAGACAACTTCAAGAAGACCCTCTCCTAATGAGAGGAACCCAGGAGTCAGGGAGAGGAGGGGTGATGGGTGGAGACAGAGGCCTGGTGCCCCGGCTGCGGTGGAAGCCTCTGGAAGACCAGGCAGAGGGAGGCCGCACAGAGTGATGCCCAGGGTCACAGACCTGTCGGAGCTGCTGTTTGTTAGCTCAAGTCCTGCTCCGAGGTGCTCTGTGTCAGCTCTGAGTGACAGGTGATCTGGGCTGCTCTGCAATGAGGGCTACGTGCACGGTACCTGTGTGCCCAGCCCTGCCGGGGTACCTGCCCAGGGCAGCTCCGTATCCTGGGAGGGGCCTGACCACGAGAGCGCCATGGGCTGCTGGGGAGGGGGGGCCTGCCCAGGTGAGCTCCATATCCTGGGATTGCCCTGACCACGAGAGCCCCGTGGGCTGCTGGGGACCTGGTAAACGATGTCGGGACAGTCAGTGAAGCCACCGAGGATATACATCCGGTAGTTCCTAATTCCTACACCCTGCTGGTCATTCTACCATCCACCAGGACACGGTATTCTGTATTAGCCTTCAGGGATGCCTTCTTCTGGATTCCATTGGTCCCCGAAAGGCTCTGCTGCCCTAGTAACCAGATTTGGGAATGGAGAAATGCTGCCGCCTTGTGGCCGTTTGCCACAACAGCAGCTTTAAACCCAGTGCTCATGGTCACTAAATATTCACACTCATTGCAGCCTGTAAATGGCACCTGCCCTGAAAAACAATCCTGGGGTCGAAAATGGACCCAAAACTTCTAAAGAGGGCAACCATGCAAGAGGACAATTTCAAGAGGTTAATTGTACTCTCCGTTTTTTTCTGTTTTTCTGTACCAGAAATTTAAAACGGCCCCTCCGCCACGCCCCGGTACCCGAGGCCTCCGTTGCCCTGCCTGGGCGGGCGGCGGGGCGCTGCCGGGGCGGGCTGGCCGCGGGGATGGCGGTAAGGCGCAAGGACAAGCGAAGCTGGGCCTCAAGAGGCAGCCCGCGGTCCCCGCCCCCGTCTACGGCCATACCACCCTGAACGCGCCCGATCTCGTCTGATCTCGGAAGCTAAGCAGGGTCGGGCCTGGTTAGTACTTGTGATGGGAGACCGCCTGGGAATACCGGGTGCTGTAGGCTTTTGGCCTCCCGCTGCGGCTCCGCCTTCTCCTTTAGTCGCCCGCGGCGGTGGCCGCCAGCTCCGCCCCCCGCCGGGCACCGCTGCAGGCCCCACCTCCTCCGCCCACCCCCCACCACCACCACAGAGCGCCAGAGGGGCCGCTCCATGCGGCCCGAAGGCGGCCCTGGAAGGCAGCGGCACACCCGACGCTCCGGGGGTGGCTGGCCCGGACCCAGACTCCGCCGCGGGCCCGGGTGCCGTCCGTGCGGCCCGCGAGCCCCTCCACCTGCACCTGGCCGGCCCCACCGGCGCCCAGCCCCGGCGCCGCCACCTGTCCGCCGGTGTGGCTCTCCGCAGCTCTCTCCGGATAAAGCTGGATAAAGGTCTGGACGGGAAGGAGGGGCAGTGATTCAGCCTATTGCTCTTAGTGCCCCTCCCCCACACTCAGGAGCCCTTTGTGACAAGGCCACAGCTCTGTGATGCAGGCCTGGGGTTCTGCCATCAAGTGAACTCCCAGGGCTCTGTTGCCTGAGGGCGGCAATGCAGTTCAGAAGACGGAGAATCTCTTTTCTTTGAAAAACACTGTTGCTATCTGGCTGAGATCCAGCCCAACTTCCTGGGTGATTGATATCATCCTTGGCTTCCTGTGTGGACTGGGGCTCTTCCTCGTGTTACTCCCCTGCTTCCAGAGTAATCCATTCTTAACACCACCTAGGAAACCTAGAAACATCAGGAAGCATCAAGTAGAGCTGAAGGGGAGGAGCAGGAGTAGGAAGAAAAGTCGATCTTTGAAAGCTTGCAGAGATTGCCTGGAAGAACTGGAGGGGACTCACAACCTGGCTTCACCTCTGCGGAGCTGCCTGGGGAGGCTTCCTGGCAAGGGCAACTTTCATCAGCTCTCATGGCAAGACCCTCCTGGTGAGATGTGCAAAGCAGTGCCTGCTGGAGCCTGTGGAGGATACTGCTTGAAGGGTTGGGAACCCTGCAGGAACACCTCCTGTAGGGTTTCCTTCCTGGTTCAAGACACTCGAGAGGTGCTGGAAGCACATATTACAAGGTTTTGGGTAAAGCACGGGTGGACCCTACCCCTCAAGGTCCTCAAGCCCATCAATCTCTTGAAGTCGACAAAGTTCCAACCCTCCACCACCCTGCGGTTAGCCTCGTCCCCTTCAGCCACCTGTGTATCTGGGTCCCACTCAACAGTCACGTTTGCTGAGTTCCCGGAGAAACCTCCTCAGGCTCATTCAGGAGAGAAGGTGAGAACAGAAGAGTCCGTTCCTGCCCTGAAGAGGCCTCTCCTTGTCCCCTCCACTGTGTGTAAGGAAATCCAGAGTGCCCTGAGAGCGATTCCACCTGGTGACTACCATGGGCCCTCAAAGGCTTCTCTGACTGCACAGCAGGGCAGGCCACCTTCTCAGTCCCTCACACTCAGCCTTGTGGGCAGAACCTGGAAGAGTGAGACTGTGGAGTGGGTCAAGAGGGACAGCCTAGAGCCAGGTCCAAGTTCAGCAATGGTCAGGAACGAGCCAAGAGAGGAGAGTGGTGGTCAGGCCTCAGGAGACCCCTGCCATAGGGTAACAGTGATGGAGGTGAACTTAGGATCCCAATCTTTGAGAGGTGAAGAGGCCAGGGAGGCTATGGAGGCCAAGGAGTCTCCTGCTCTTCAACCACAGTCTAGTGTTATCTTGGAAACCAAAGTGTTGACAAAATCCCAAACCACAAATGCACCTATGAGGAGTTTAGAGGTGCCAGGGGCCAGTAAAAGTTTCCTACTACCTAGAATGTCTGTTTTCCAACATCTAGGTGAGCCATGCCTTAACATGGAGGTTGCTAGTGAGTTTAACTCCAAAGTAAAGGTACAGTCAGACAACCAGCTTCAGGACTTTCCCAAACACAGGTTCCTTGCTGCAGACAACTTGGCTTCTCAGGTGCCTCAGTGCCATCCCCAGAGAGTCCCCACCAGAGACACGTTAGCTTCCCAGGAGCCAAGTGGCCTTATGGAAGGCCAAAGGAGCAACCTAGGGCAGCAGGAGCCCAAAACTTCAAAACTCCAAGACTCATGGAAGAGCCAGAGCAAGATGATTGCCCCTACTTACAAAAGAGAGGACCGTAGGAGGCATAAACCAGGAGAGCATGAAGAGAGGTTTAAAGAATGAGGGACCCCTCAAGCTGGAAGTATGAGCCGCCCTGCCCAGGTCAGGGGCATAACAGACTCTATTGGGAGCAGATGTCTCCAGCTCATGCCAGAGAAGAAATATAGCCCTCCAGAAAGCCTCTTCAGAAAAAGGATGAGGCTATTTTTAAAGTGGATTTTCCCCAATAAAAAAGTCAATGGTCGAGATGCTCTGCAAAGAAAAAAAAAAAAAAGCCCATATCAGCCACTGCCCGGAGTCACGGATCAGTCAAAAGCAGATCAATCTTGAAGAGTGAGACTGCTGAGGGTCAGGCACTCATGACAGCTGTTGGACAGATCGTAGAAGAAAAAAGAGCAATTCACCATGGACTTCATGCCACAAAGTTAAATGAGCACAGACTGGAATTCCAAGTCCCAGTATGTGGGGGTTTCTGCTACCATAGGCTTACCTCCTACCCAGAGCAAGGGAGAATGATGGGTTCTACAGCCTGCAGTCATAAAGCCACCTCCAAGGGCCAGAGTTGTTCTGTCAGGGAAAGGGAAGTCAGACACCAACATAGTTTGAAAAGTGTAAGGTTCGACGATGAGCAGCTGGGCCTAAGGTGCCTCCCATCCTTGTCCCCCAGGAAGAGTGTGTTTCCAGTTAGTACCTGCCAGTATGGGCCAAGGATTCCAGGTGCCCCAGCCCGCCATAAACACTGTCCAAGGCATTGTCATCTTTGGGGAGGTGTCTTGCCTGGTCGACAGTAAAATCCTTCTTTAGTCTTCCCTTTAGTAGGAAAACATGTCTCCAAGTAAAAATTCAGTCCATGTAGAGAAAATGATTTTCTCATTAGCACATCCAAGATATTTAATGTTCCCCAATACATATATATATATTTTTTTCTAATAAAAGCATAGTGTAATGGCAAAAAAAAAGAAATTTAAAACGGCATGGAAAAATGCTGAACATTAGGAATAATTAAAGATATGCAAATCCAAATTACAAAAACCTATCCGCTCACACCAGTCAGAATGGCCATCAGCAAGAATTCTGCAAAAAGTAAATGCTGAAGGGGTTTTAGAGAAATGCCTACCCTTGGTCCAAAGTGGGACATGGTAAGAGCCAGTAATGAAAACAAAAATGAGGTGCCTTGTAAAGGTAAATACTGAGCTACCATTCAATCAAGCATACCCACTGCTGGGCCTATCGCCTGAGGGGATGAGAATCAAAAAATCACAGGCTGGGCTTCACTGGTGGCGCAGTGGTTGAGAGCCCGCCTGCCAATGCAGGGGACACGCGTTCATGCTCCGGGTCGGGAAGATCCCACGTGCCGCGGAGCGGCTTGTCCCGTGAGCTAGGGCTGCTGGGCCTGCGCGTCCGGAGCCTGTGCTCTGCATTGGGAGGGACCACCGCAGTGAGAGGCCCACGTACCGAAAAAAAAAAAAAAAAAAAAAAACACAGGCTGGCAATCCTCCACTCCAGCAATATTTACCATAGCCAACACTTGGAAGCTACGAAAGTGTCCATCATCAGAGGAAGGCACAAAGAAGAAGTGGTCCATGTACACAATGGAATATGACTCCAATAAAAAATATATATAAATACAATTTATAAAACAAACCTAAGTAAGGAGACATCAGCTTTTGGGGGCACATTCCACTCTAATATATAACCGAGGAACACCACTGCCCGGATGGTCTGTTTCCCTAGTTCCCAGGTTGGGAAAAGCAGAAATGCTGCCGCCCTCTGGCCGTTACCTGCAACAGCAGCTTTAAGACCTGTGCTAAGGGTCACTTCATATGCAGCAGTACTGGTGGGCTGTAAATGAAACCTGCCCTCAAAACGTCTTGAGGGAGGTAATGGCCAAAATATTTCTAAATGTCACACACACTTCACGAAGACAATTTGAAGAGGTAAGCTGTACTCACAGTTGAAGAAAAGAAGGACATGCCAGAAAGCTCAATTTCAAGGGATTATGAGACGCATGCAAATCCAGCCACAAAGTGGTATCGGCTCACACTAGTCAGAACACACATCAGCAAAAAAACTACAAACAAAAAATGCTGAAGGTGTTGTGGAGAAGTGCATACCCTCAACTTTAAGCGGGACGTAACCTGGAAAGAGCCACTAATGAGAACAGACTGGAGGTGCCTCTACAAGGTAAACATTCCGCTACCATATGATCCAGCAGGCCCACTCCTGGGCCTATAACCTAAGAAGACAGAATTGGAAAGACACAGGCAGGCAAATGTGCATTGCCGCAGCATTACAATAGCCATGACGTGGAAGCAACCAAAAAGTCCATCAACAGATGAGTGGACAAAGAAGAGCTGGTACATGTACAGAGAGAATATTAGCCAAGGAAGAAAAGGACACCATGCCATTTGCAGCACCGTAGATGAGTCTAGAGGTGATCACGTGACTTGTAGTAAGTCAGAAAGAGAAAGACACGTATCGTAGGATATCACTTATAGATGTTACCTAAAAATTGATACCAGTGAAGATATTTCCACAGAGAAGGGCAATCCCAGATTCATTAAACAAACTTATGGATCACCAACGGAAAGGTGTGAGGATTGGATACATTACGAGATTGGGGTGAACAGACATATACAAACACAGGTGAAATATATAATCACCAAAGACCTACAGAATACCAAGAGAAGACTACTCAACATTCTGTCATAACGTACATGGGAAAAGGATCCCAGCAAGAACAGACATATGTATATGTGTAAAAGAACCACATCTTGCACACCTGCAACAAGCCAAACATTGTAATCAAACATGCTGTGATTAAAAAAATAAAAAAATTAAATTAAGAAAACGAACAAGAAGTAGTGAGACAAACTTAAGGGGCCTTCTCCTGGCACATTCCATTCTAAATTACAACCTAGAACACGACTTCCATTGAGGCTCTGCTGCCCTAGTAACCAGATTTGGTAAGGGAGAACTGCTGCCCCCTTGTGGCCGTTTCACACAACAGCACCTTTAATCCCAGCGCTAATGGTCAGTTGATATTCAAAATCATTGCAGGCCTGTAAATGACACCTGCCCTGAAAACAAATCCTGGGGTCATATATCGACCAAAAAATTCAAAAGACGTCCATATTTCAAAACGACACTTTCAAGAGGCATATTTTGTTCTGCATATTTGTTCTGCACATTAGGGTTCTGCTTCTTTTGCTTTCTTTCTTTCTTTATTAAAAAAAAAACGGGAATGGAAAAAGGCAACCCTCAGAATGGGAGAAAATATTTGCAAACGAATCCACGGACAAAGGTTTAATCTCCAATATATATAACAGCTCATGCAGCTTAATATTAAAAAAAAACAAACAACCCAATACAAAAATGGGCAGAAGATCTAAATAGACGTTTCTTCAAAGAAGACACAGAGATGGGCAAGACGCACATGAAAAGCTGCTCAACATCACTCATCATTAGAGAAATGCACATCAAAACTACAGTGAGGTATCACCTCACACCTGTTAGAATGGGCATCATCAGAAAATGTACAAACAACAAATGCTGGTGAGGGTGTGGACCAAAGGAACCCTCTTCCACTATTGGTGGGAATGTAAATTGATACAGTCACTATGGAGAACAGCATGGAGGTTCCTTAAAAAACTAAAAATAGAATTACCATAGGATCCAGCAATCCCACTTCCGGGCATATACCCAGAGAAAACCATAAATGAAAAAGACACATTCACCACAATGTTCATTGCAGCACTATTTACAATAGCCAGGTAATGGAAGCAACCTAAATGCCCACAGACAGACGAACGGATAATGATGTGGTCCATCTATGAAACGGAATATTACTCAGCCATAAAAAGGAACGAAACTGGGTCATCTGTGGAGACGTCGACGGATCTAGAGACTGTCATACAGAGTGAAGTAAGTCAGAAGGAGAAAAACAAATATTGTATATTAATGCATATATGTGGAACCTAGAAAAATGGTACAGATGACCCGGTTTGCAGGGCAGAAATAGAGACACAGAGGTAGAGAACAAACGTATGGACACCAAGAGGGGGGAAGCCATGGGTTGTTGGTGGTGGGATGAGTCGGGAGATTGGGATTGTCCTGTATACATGTATATGCATAAAATAGATAACTAATAATAATCCTGCTGAATAAAAAAATAAACTTAAATTTCAAAATTTTTAAAAATAAATAAAATTTTAAAATAAAACGGAAAAAAAGTTCTTCCCTTCACACAGATGTATTTATAGGAATGAATTATTTCCATGCTTATATCTATAAATACATAGAAGAGGAATAAAATCTAACTTGAAGCAAAAAAGAAGAAAAAAAAAACCAGAACCCACCAGTTATACACAGGAAAACCCTATCAGGGCACTGGCTCCAGCGGCAAACAATTCTGAAGTTGGTCAGAGGTGGGGAATCATCTCCCATGCAGCCAGCAGCCCCCCCACCCCCGCAAGGAGCGTCCTCATTGCAAAGCTGGGGGACCGTGCCGAGGCGTCTGTGAGTAAACGTGAGCCGAGCCCCAGGCCAGCTGCTGCTGAACTGTTCCCACCCTTCCCAGGTAAAACACCTGAATATGTCCAAGGACTTGAAAGCCCAGAGGAAGGGCCGTGGAGCCACAGCAGCGACAGCACGCAGGCCGACTTGGTGCCTGCAGGCCAGCCAGGATGGTCCTGGCCCCGGGCGCTCTTCTGGAAGCTTTCCATTTCCCTGCCTGAGATACTCCTCCTGTCCCGGCCCCCACTGCTTTTTTCCTTCCTCACCTCTGCCCGGGGAGAAATTCCAACGGAAGGTATGGGTGACACATCCTCTTCTTTAGCAGGTGGCAGCCCGGCAACTCCTGCAGAAAGTCCAGCAGAGCCCCACTCACACCGGGCCACCCACAGAGCCGTGGCCCCTCACTCCCTCCCACCAGCACAGCCCCGAGACTGCTGACGGGGCAGAGAATATGGCGTCAGGCACAGCTGCAGGGGCTCTTGCTGCCTGGAGCCGTGTTTATATGGACCTCAACCCAGGCACACCTGGGGAGGGCTGGCCGGCAGGGTCAGGCTGCCCAGGTCAGCCCATCCTCACCCCTCAGGGACTCACATTGCAGAAAATGGACCTCGCTGAACCGGCCAGGTCCAAGGAACAGGTGTGGGCTCCTGAGAGTCTGGATAGACAAGGGGCTGCAGCTCCGGCTTGTTTTCTAATCCTTTTATCTGGCCCATGAGTGGGAGACAACTTCAAGAAGACCCTCTCCTAATGAGAGGAACCCAGGAGTCAGGGAGAGGAGGGGTGATGGGTGGAGACAGAGGCCTGGTGCCCCGGCTGCGGTGGAAGCCTCTGGAAGACCAGGCAGAGGGAGGCCGCACAGAGTGATGCCCAGGGTCACAGACCTGTCGGAGCTGCTGTTTGTTAGCTCAAGTCCTGCTCCGAGGTGCTCTGTGTCAGCTCTGAGTGACAGGTGATCTGGGCTGCTCTGCAATGAGGGCTACGTGCACGGTACCTGTGTGCCCAGCCCTGCCGGGGTACCTGCCCAGGGCAGCTCCGTATCCTGGGAGGGGCCTGACCACGAGAGCGCCATGGGCTGCTGGGGAGGGGGGGCCTGCCCAGGTGAGCTCCATATCCTGGGATTGCCCTGACCACGAGAGCCCCGTGGGCTGCTGGGGACCTGGTAAACGATGTCGGGACAGTCAGTGAAGCCACCGAGGATATACATCCGGTAGTTCCTAATTCCTACACCCTGCTGGTCATTCTACCATCCACCAGGACACGGTATTCTGTATTAGCCTTCAGGGATGCCTTCTTCTGGATTCCATTGGTCCCCGAAAGGCTCTGCTGCCCTAGTAACCAGATTTGGGAATGGAGAAATGCTGCCGCCTTGTGGCCGTTTGCCACAACAGCAGCTTTAAACCCAGTGCTCATGGTCACTAAATATTCACACTCATTGCAGCCTGTAAATGGCACCTGCCCTGAAAAACAATCCTGGGGTCGAAAATGGACCCAAAACTTCTAAAGAGGGCAACCATGCAAGAGGACAATTTCAAGAGGTTAATTGTACTCTCCGTTTTTTTCTGTTTTTCTGTACCAGAAATTTAAAACGGCCCCTCCGCCACGCCCCGGTACCCGAGGCCTCCGTTGCCCTGCCTGGGCGGGCGGCGGGGCGCTGCCGGGGCGGGCTGGCCGCGGGGATGGCGGTAAGGCGCAAGGACAAGCGAAGCTGGGCCTCAAGAGGCAGCCCGCGGTCCCTGCCCCCGTCTACGGCCATACCACCCTGAACGCGCCCGATCTCGTCTGATCTCGGAAGCTAAGCAGGGTCGGGCCTGGTTAGTACTTGTGATGGGAGACCGCCTGGGAATACCGGGTGCTGTAGGCTTTTGGCCTCCCGCTGCGGCTCTGCCTTCTCCTTTAGTCGCCCGCGGCGGTGGCCGCCAGCTCCGCCCCCCACCGGGCACCGCTGCAGGCCCCACCTCCTCCGCCCACCCCCCACCACCACCACAGAGCGCCAGAGGGGCCGCTCCATGCGGCCCGAAGGCGGCCCTGGAAGGCAGCGGCACACCCGACGCTCCGGGGGTGGCTGGCCCGGACCCAGACTCCGCCGCGGGCCCGGGTGCCGTCCGTGCGGCCCGCGAGCCCCTCCACCTGCACCTGGCCGGCCCCACCGGCGCCCAGCCCCGGCGCCGCCACCTGTCCGCCGGTGTGGCTCTCCGCAGCTCTCTCCGGATAAAGCTGGATAAAGGTCTGGACGGGAAGGAGGGGCAGTGATTCAGCCTATTGCTCTTAGTGCCCCTCCCCCACACTCAGGAGCCCTTTGTGACAAGGCCACAGCTCTGTGATGCAGGCCTGGGGTTCTGCCATCAAGTGAACTCCCAGGGCTCTGTTGCCTGAGGGCGGCAATGCAGTTCAGAAGACGGAGAATCTCTTTTCTTTGAAAAACACTGTTGCTATCTGGCTGAGATCCAGCCCAACTTCCTGGGTGATTGATATCATCCTTGGCTTCCTGTGTGGACTGGGGCTCTTCCTCGTGTTACTCCCCTGCTTCCAGAGTAATCCATTCTTAGCACCACCTAGGAAACCTAGAAACATCAGGAAGCATCAAGTAGAGCTGAAGGGGAGGAGCAGGAGTAGGAAGAAAAGTCGATCTTTGAAAGCTTGCAGAGATTGCCTGGAAGAACTGGAGGGGACTCACAACCTGGCTTCACCTCTGCGGAGCTGCCTGGGGAGGCTTCCTGGCAAGGGCAACTTTCATCAGCTCTCATGGCAAGACCCTCCTGGTGAGATGTGCAAAGCAGTGCCTGCTGGAGCCTGTGGAGGATACTGCTTGAAGGGTTGGGAACCCTGCAGGAACACCTCCTGTAGGGTTTCCTTCCTGGTTCAAGACACTCGAGAGGTGCTGGAAGCACATATTACAAGGTTTTGGGTAAAGCACGGGTGGACCCTACCCCTCAAGGTCCTCAAGCCCATCAATCTCTTGAAGTCGACAAAGTTCCAACCCTCCACCACCCTGCGGTTAGCCTCGTCCCCTTCAGCCACCTGTGTATCTGGGTCCCACTCAACAGTCACGTTTGCTGAGTTCCCGGAGAAACCTCCTCAGGCTCATTCAGGAGAGAAGGTGAGAACAGAAGAGTCCGTTCCTGCCCTGAAGAGGCCTCTCCTTGTCCCCTCCACTGTGTGTAAGGAAATCCAGAGTGCCCTGAGAGCGATTCCACCTGGTGACTACCATGGGCCCTCAAAGGCTTCTCTGACTGCACAGCAGGGCAGGCCACCTTCTCAGTCCCTCACACTCAGCCTTGTGGGCAGAACCTGGAAGAGTGAGACTGTGGAGTGGGTCAAGAGGGACAGCCTAGAGCCAGGTCCAAGTTCAGCAATGGTCAGGAACGAGCCAAGAGAGGAGAGTGGTGGTCAGGCCTCAGGAGACCCCTGCCATAGGGTAACAGTGATGGAGGTGAACTTAGGATCCCAATCTTTGAGAGGTGAAGAGGCCAGGGAGGCTATGGAGGTCAAGGAGTCTCCTGCTCTTCAACCACAGTCTAGTGTTATCTTGGAAACCAAAGTGTTGACAAAATCCCAAACCACAAATGCACCTATGAGGAGTTTAGAGGTGCCAGGGGCCAGTAAAAGTTTCCTACTACCTAGAATGTCTGTTTTCCAACATCTAGGTGAGCCATGCCTTAACATGGAGGTTGCTAGTGAGTTTAACTCCAAAGTAAAGGTACAGTCAGACAACCAGCTTCAGGACTTTCCCAAACACAGGTTCCTTGCTGCAGACAACTTGGCTTCTCAGGTGCCTCAGTGCCATCCCCAGAGAGTCCCCACCAGAGACACGTTAGCTTCCCAGGAGCCAAGTGGCCTTATGGAAGGCCAAAGGAGCAACCTAGGGCAGCAGGAGCCCAAAACTTCAAAACTCCAAGACTCATGGAAGAGCCAGAGCAAGATGATTGTCCCTACTTACAAAAGAGAGGACCGTAGGAGGCATAAACCAGGAGAGCATGAAGAGAGGTTTAAAGAATGAGGGACCCCTCAAGCTGGAAGTATGAGCCGCCCTGCCCAGGTCAGGGGCATAACAGACTCTATTGGGAGCAGATGTCTCCAGCTCATGCCAGACAAGAAATATAGCCCCCCAGAAAGCCTCTTCAGAAAAAGGATGAGGCTATTTTTAAAGTGGATTTTCCCCAATAAAAAAGTCAATGGTCGAGATGCTCTGCAAAGAAAAAAAAAAAAAAGCCCATATCAGCCACTGCCCGGAGTCACGGATCAGTCAAAAGCAGATCAATCTTGAAGAGTGAGACTGCTGAGGGTCAGGCACTCATGACAGCTGTTGGACAGATCGTAGAAGAAAAAAGAGCAATTCACCATGGACTTCATGCCACAAAGTTAAATGAGCACAGACTGGAATTCCAAGTCCCAGTATGTGGGGGTTTCTGCTACCATAGGCTTACCTCCTACCCAGAGCAAGGGAGAATGATGGGTTCTACAGCCTGCAGTCATAAAGCCACCTCCAAGGGCCAGAGTTGTTCTGTCAGGGAAAGGGAAGTCAGACACCAACATAGTTTGAAAAGTGTAAGGTTCGACGATGAGCAGCTGGGCCTAAGGTGCCTCCCATCCTTGTCCCCCAGGAAGAGTGTGTTTCCAGTTAGTACCTGCCAGTATGGGCCAAGGATTCCAGGTGCCCCAGCCCGCCATAAACACTGTCCAAGGCATTGTCATCTTTGGGGAGGTGTCTTGCCTGGTCGACAGTAAAATCCTTCTTTAGTCTTCCCTTTAGTAGGAAAACATGTCTCCAAGTAAAAATTCAGTCCATGTAGAGAAAATGATTTTCTCATTAGCACATCCAAGATATTTAATGTTCCCCAATACATATATATATATATTTTTTCTAATAAAAGCATAGTGTAATGGCAAAAAAAAAAAGAAATTTAAAACGGCATGGAAAAATGCTGAACATTAGGAATAATTAAAGATATGCAAATCCAAATTACAAAAACCTATCCGCTCACACCAGTCAGAATGGCCATCAGCAAGAATTCTGCAAAAAGTAAATGCTGAAGGGGTTTTAGAGAAATGCCTACCCTTGGTCCAAAGTGGGACATGGTAAGAGCCAGTAATGAAAAGAAAAATGAGGTGCCTTGTAAAGGTAAATACTGAGCTACCATTCAATCAAGCATACCCACTGCTGGGCCTATCGCCTGAGGGGGTGAGAATCAAAAAAACACAGGCTGGGCTTCACTGGTGGCGCAGTGGTTGAGAGCCCGCCTGCCAATGCAGGGGACATGCGTTCATGCTCCGGGTCGGGAAGATCCCACGTGCCGCGGAGCGGCTTGTCCCGTGAGCTAGGGCTGCTGGGCCTGCGCGTCCGGAGCCTGTGCTCTGCATTGGGAGGGACCACCGCAGTGAGAGGCCCACGTACCGAAAAAAAAAAAAAAAAAAAAAAAACACAGGCTGGCAATCCTCCACTCCAGCAATATTTACCATAGCCAACACTTGGAAGCTACGAAAGTGTCCATCATCAGAGGAAGGCACAAAGAAGAAGTGGTCCATGTACACAATGGAATATGACTCCAATAAAAAATATATATAAATACAATTTATAAAACAAACCTAAGTAAGGAGACATCAGCTTTTGGGGGCACATTCCACTCTAATATATAACCGAGGAACACCACTGCCCGGATGGTCTGTTTCCCTAGTTCCCAGGTTGGGAAAAGCAGAAATGCTGCCGCCCTCTGGCCGTTACCTGCAACAGCAGCTTTAAGACCTGTGCTAAGGGTCACTTCATATGCAGCAGTACTGGTGGGCTGTAAATGAAACCTGCCCTCAAAACGTCTTGAGGGAGGTAATGGCCAAAATATTTCTAAATGTCACACACACTTCACGAAGACAATTTGAAGAGGTAAGCTGTACTCACAGTTGAAGAAAAGAAGGACATGCCAGAAAGCTCAATTTCAAGGGATTATGAGACGCATGCAAATCCAGCCACAAAGTGGTATCGGCTCACACTAGTCAGAACACACATCAGCAAAAAAACTACAAACAAAAAATGCTGAAGGTGTTGTGGAGAAGCGCATACCCTCAACTTTAAGCGGGACGTAACCTGGAAAGAGCCACTAATGAGAACAGACTGGAGGTGCCTCTACAAGGTAAACATTCCGCTACCATATGATCCAGCAGGCCCACTCCTGGGCCTATAACCTAAGAAGACAGAATTGGAAAGACACAGGCAGGCAAATGTGCATTGCCGCAGCATTACAATAGCCATGACGTGGAAGCAACCAAAAAGTCCATCAACAGATGAGTGGACAAAGAAGAACTGGTACATGTACAGACAGAATATTAGCCAAGGAAGAAAAGGACACCATGCCATTTGCAGCACCGTAGATGAGTCTAGAGGTGATCACGTGACTTGTAGTAAGTCAGAAAGAGAAAGACACGTATCGTAGGATATCACTTATAGATGTTACCTAAAAATTGATACCAGTGAAGATATTTCCACAGAGAAGGGCAATCCCAGATTCATTAAACAAACTTATGGATCACCAACGGAAAGGTGTGAGGATTGGATACATTACGAGATTGGGGTGAACAGACATATACAAACACAGGTGAAATATATAATCACCAAAGACCTACAGAATACCAAGAGAAGACTACTCAACATTCTGTCATAACGTACATGGGAAAAGGATCCCAGCAAGAACAGACATATGTATATGTGTAAAAGAACCACATCTTGCACACCTGCAACAAGCCAAACATTGTAATCAAACATGCTGTGATTAAAAAAATAAAAAAATTAAATTAAGAAAACGAACAAGAAGTAGTGAGACAAACTTAAGGGGCCTTCTCCTGGCACATTCCATTCTAAATTACAACCTAGAACACGACTTCCATTGAGGCTCTGCTGCCCTAGTAACCAGATTTGGTAAGGGAGAACTGCTGCCCCCTTGTGGCCGTTTCACACAACAGCACCTTTAATCCCAGCGCTAATGGTCAGTTGATATTCAAAATCATTGCAGGCCTGTAAATGACACCTGCCCTGAAAACAAATCCTGGGGTCATATATCGACCAAAAAATTCAAAAGACGTCCATATTTCAAAACGACACTTTCAAGAGGCATATTTTGTTCTGCATATTTGTTCTGCACATTAGGGTTCTGCTTCTTTTGCTTTCTTTCTTTCTTTGTTAAAAAAAAAAAACGGGAATGGAAAAAGGCAACCCTCAGAATGGGAGAAAATATTTGCAAACGAATCCACGGACAAAGGTTTAATCTCCAATATATATAACAGCTCATGCAGCTTAATATTAAAAAAAAACAAACAACCCAATACAAAAATGGGCAGAAGATCTAAATAGACGTTTCTTCAAAGAAGACACAGAGATGGCCAAGACGCACATGAAAAGCTGCTCAACATCACTCATCATTAGAGAAATGCACATCAAAACTACAGTGAGGTATCACCTCACACCTGTTAGAATGGGCATCATCAGAAAATGTACAAACAACAAATGCTGGCGAGGGTGTGGACCAAAGGAACCCTCTTCCACTACTGGTGGGAATGTAAATTGATACAGTCACTATGGAGAACAGCATGGAGGTTCCTTAAAAAACTAAAAATAGAATTACCATAGGATCCAGCAATCCCACTTCCGGGCATATACCCAGAGAAAACCATAAATGAAAAAGACACATTCACCACAATGTTCATTGCAGCACTATTTACAATAGCCAGGTAATGGAAGCAACCTAAATGCCCACAGACAGACGAACGGATAATGATGTGGTCCATCTATGAAACGGAATATTACTCAGCCATAAAAAGGAACGAAACTGGGTCATCTGTGGAGACGTCGACGGATCTAGAGACTGTCATACAGAGTGAAGTAAGTCAGAAGGAGAAAAACAAATATTGTATATTAATGCATATATGTGGAACCTAGAAAAATGGTACAGATGACCCGGTTTGCAGGGCAGAAATAGAGACACAGAGGTAGAGAACAAACGTATGGACACCAAGAGGGGGGAAGCCATGGGTTGTTGGTGGTGGGATGAGTCGGGAGATTGGGATTGTCCTGTATACATGTATATGCATAAAATAGATAACTAATAATAATCCTGCTGAATAAAAAAATAAACTTAAATTATAAAATTTTAAAATAAAACGGAAAAAATTTCTTCCCTTCACACAGATGTATTTATAGGAATGAATTATTTCCATGCTTATATCTATAAATACATAGAAGAGGAATAAAATCTAACTTGAAGCAAAAAAGAAAAAAAAAAAACCAGAACCCACCAGTTATACACAGGAAAACCCTATCAGGGCACTGGCTCCAGCGGCAAACAATTCTGAAGTTGGTCAGAGGTGGGGAATCATCTCCCATGCAGCCAGCAGCCCCCCCACCCCCGCAAGGAGCGTCCTCATTGCAAAGCTGGGGGACCGTGCCGAGGCGTCTGTGAGTAAACGTGAGCCGAGCCCCAGGCCAGCTGCTGCTGAACTGTTCCCACCCTTCCCAGGTAAAACACCTGAATATGTCCAAGGACTTGAAAGCCCAGAGGAAGGGCCGTGGAGCCACAGCAGCGACAGCACGCAGGCCGACTTGGTGCCTGCAGGCCAGCCAGGATGGTCCTGGCCCCGGGCGCTCTTCTGGAAGCTTTCCATTTCCCTGCCTGAGATACTCCTCCTGTCCCGGCCCCCACTGCTTTTTTCCTTCCTCACCTCTGCCCGGGGAGAAATTCCAACGGAAGGTATGGGTGACACATCCTCTTCTTTAGCAGGTGGCAGCCCGGCAACTCCTGCAGAAAGTCCAGCAGAGCCCCACTCACACCGGGCCACCCACAGAGCCGTGGCCCCTCACTCCCTCCCACCAGCACAGCCCCGAGACTGCTGACGGGGCAGAGAATATGGCGTCAGGCACAGCTGCAGGGGCTCTTGCTGCCTGGAGCCGTGTTTATATGGACCTCAACCCAGGCACACCTGGGGAGGGCTGGCCGGCAGGGTCAGGCTGCCCAGGTCAGCCCATCCTCACCCCTCAGGGACTCACATTGCAGAAAATGGACCTCGCTGAACCGGCCAGGTCCAAGGAACAGGTGTGGGCTCCTGAGAGTCTGGATAGACAAGGGGCTGCAGCTCCGGCTTGTTTTCTAATCCTTTTATCTGGCCCATGAGTGGGAGACAACTTCAAGAAGACCCTCTCCTAATGAGAGGAACCCAGGAGTCAGGGAGAGGAGGGGTGATGGGTGGAGACAGAGGCCTGGTGCCCCGGCTGCGGTGGAAGCCTCTGGAAGACCAGGCAGAGGGAGGCCGCACAGAGTGATGCCCAGGGTCACAGACCTGTCGGAGCTGCTGTTTGTTAGCTCAAGTCCTGCTCCGAGGTGCTCTGTGTCAGCTCTGAGTGACAGGTGATCTGGGCTGCTCTGCAATGAGGGCTACGTGCACGGTACCTGTGTGCCCAGCCCTGCCGGGGTACCTGCCCAGGGCAGCTCCGTATCCTGGGAGGGGCCTGACCACGAGAGCGCCATGGGCTGCTGGGGAGGGGGGGCCTGCCCAGGTGAGCTCCATATCCTGGGATTGCCCTGACCACGAGAGCCCCGTGGGCTGCTGGGGACCTGGTAAACGATGTCGGGACAGTCAGTGAAGCCACCGAGGATATACATCCGGTAGTTCCTAATTCCTACACCCTGCTGGTCATTCTACCATCCACCAGGACACGGTATTCTGTATTAGCCTTCAGGGATGCCTTCTTCTGGATTCCATTGGTCCCCGAAAGGCTCTGCTGCCCTAGTAACCAGATTTGGGAATGGAGAAATGCTGCCGCCTTGTGGCCGTTTGCCACAACAGCAGCTTTAAACCCAGTGCTCATGGTCACTAAATATTCACACTCATTGCAGCCTGTAAATGGCACCTGCCCTGAAAAACAATCCTGGGGTCGAAAATGGACCCAAAACTTCTAAAGAGGGCAACCATGCAAGAGGACAATTTCAAGAGGTTAATTGTACTCTCCGTTTTTTTCTGTTTTTCTGTACCAGAAGTTTAAAACGGCCCCTCCGCCACGCCCCGGTACCCGAGGCCTCCGTTGCCCTGCCTGGGCGGGCGGCGGGGCGCTGCCGGGGCGGGCTGGCCGCGGGGATGGCGGTAAGGCGCAAGGACAAGCGAAGCTGGGCCTCAAGAGGCAGCCCGCGGTCCCCGCCCCCGTCTACGGCCATACCACCCTGAACGCGCCCGATCTCGTCTGATCTCGGAAGCTAAGCAGGGTCGGGCCTGGTTAGTACTTGTGATGGGAGACCGCCTGGGAATACCGGGTGCTGTAGGCTTTTGGCCTCCCGCTGCGGCTCCGCCTTCTCCTTTAGTCGCCCGCGGCGGTGGCCGCCAGCTCCGCCCCCCGCCGGGCACCGCTGCAGGCCCCACCTCCTCCGCCCACCCCCCACCACCACCACAGAGCGCCAGAGGGGCCGCTCCATGCGGCCCGAAGGCGGCCCTGGAAGGCAGCGGCACACCCGACGCTCCGGGGGTGGCTGGCCCGGACCCAGACTCCGCCGCGGGCCCGGGTGCCGTCCGTGCGGCCCGCGAGCCCCTCCACCTGCACCTGGCCGGCCCCACCGGCGCCCAGCCCCGGCGCCGCCACCTGTCCGCCGGTGTGGCTCTCCGCAGCTCTCTCCGGATAAAGCTGGATAAAGGTCTGGACGGGAAGGAGGGGCAGTGATTCAGCCTATTGCTCTTAGTGCCCCTCCCCCACACTCAGGAGCCCTTTGTGACAAGGCCACAGCTCTGTGATGCAGGCCTGGGGTTCTGCCATCAAGTGAACTCCCAGGGCTCTGTTGCCTGAGGGCGGCAATGCAGTTCAGAAGACGGAGAATCTCTTTTCTTTGAAAAACACTGTTGCTATCTGGCTGAGATCCAGCCCAACTTCCTGGGTGATTGATATCATCCTTGGCTTCCTGTGTGGACTGGGGCTCTTCCTCGTGTTACTCCCCTGCTTCCAGAGTAATCCATTCTTAGCACCACCTAGGAAACCTAGAAACATCAGGAAGCATCAAGTAGAGCTGAAGGGGAGGAGCAGGAGTAGGAAGAAAAGTCGATCTTTGAAAGCTTGCAGAGATTGCCTGGAAGAACTGGAGGGGACTCACAACCTGGCTTCACCTCTGCGGAGCTGCCTGGGGAGGCTTCCTGGCAAGGGCAACTTTCATCAGCTCTCATGGCAAGACCCTCCTGGTGAGATGTGCAAAGCAGTGCCTGCTGGAGCCTGTGGAGGATACTGCTTGAAGGGTTGGGAACCCTGCAGGAACACCTCCTGTAGGGTTTCCTTCCTGGTTCAAGACACTCGAGAGGTGCTGGAAGCACATATTACAAGGTTTTGGGTAAAGCACGGGTGGACCCTACCCCTCAAGGTCCTCAAGCCCATCAATCTCTTGAAGTCGACAAAGTTCCAACCCTCCACCACCCTGCGGTTAGCCTCGTCCCCTTCAGCCACCTGTGTATCTGGGTCCCACTCAACAGTCACGTTTGCTGAGTTCCCGGAGAAACCTCCTCAGGCTCATTCAGGAGAGAAGGTGAGAACAGAAGAGTCCGTTCCTGCCCTGAAGAGGCCTCTCCTTGTCCCCTCCACTGTGTGTAAGGAAATCCAGAGTGCCCTGAGAGCGATTCCACCTGGTGACTACCATGGGCCCTCAAAGGCTTCTCTGACTGCACAGCAGGGCAGGCCACCTTCTCAGTCCCTCACACTCAGCCTTGTGGGCAGAACCTGGAAGAGTGAGACTGTGGAGTGGGTCAAGAGGGACAGCCTAGAGCCAGGTCCAAGTTCAGCAATGGTCAGGAACGAGCCAAGAGAGGAGAGTGGTGGTCAGGCCTCAGGAGACCCCTGCCATAGGGTAACAGTGATGGAGGTGAACTTAGGATCCCAATCTTTGAGAGGTGAAGAGGCCAGGGAGGCTATGGAGGCCAAGGAGTCTCCTGCTCTTCAACCACAGTCTAGTGTTATCTTGGAAACCAAAGTGTTGACAAAATCCCAAACCATAAATGCACCTATGAGGAGTTTAGAGGTGCCAGGGGCCAGTAAAAGTTTCCTACTACCTAGAATGTCTGTTTTCCAACATCTAGGTGAGCCATGCCTTAACATGGAGGTTGCTAGTGAGTTTAACTCCAAAGTAAAGGTACAGTCAGACAACCAGCTTCAGGACTTTCCCAAACACAGGTTCCTTGCTGCAGACAACTTGGCTTCTCAGGTGCCTCAGTGCCATCCCCAGAGAGTCCCCACCAGAGACACGTTAGCTTCCCAGGAGCCAAGTGGCCTTATGGAAGGCCAAAGGAGCAACCTAGGGCAGCAGGAGCCCCAAACTTCAAAACTCCAAGACTCATGGAAGAGCCAGAGCAAGATGATTGCCCCTACTTACAAAAGAGAGGACCGTAGGAGGCATAAACCAGGAGAGCATGAAGAGAGGTTTAAAGAATGAGGGACCCCTCAAGCTGGAAGTATGAGCCGCCCTGCCCAGGTCAGGGGCATAACAGACTCTATTGGGAGCAGATGTCTCCAGCTCATGCCAGAGAAGAAATATAGCCCTCCAGAAAGCCTCTTCAGAAAAAGGATGAGGCTATTTTTAAAGTGGATTTTCCCCAATAAAAAAGTCAATGGTCGAGATGCTCTGCAAAGAAAAAAAAAAAAAAAGCCCATATCAGCCACTGCCCGGAGTCACGGATCAGTCAAAAGCAGATCAATCTTGAAGAGTGAGACTGCTGAGGGTCAGGCACTCATGACAGCTGTTGGACAGATCGTAGAAGAAAAAAGAGCAATTCACCATGGACTTCATGCCACAAAGTTAAATGAGCACAGACTGGAATTCCAAGTCCCAGTATGTGGGGGTTTCTGCTACCATAGGCTTACCTCCTACCCAGAGCAAGGGAGAATGATGGGTTCTACAGCCTGCAGTCATAAAGCCACCTCCAAGGGCCAGAGTTGTTCTGTCAGGGAAAGGGAAGTCAGACACCAACATAGTTTGAAAAGTGTAAGGTTCGACGATGAGCAGCTGGGCCTAAGGTGCCTCCCATCCTTGTCCCCCAGGAAGAGTGTGTTTCCAGTTAGTACCTGCCAGTATGGGCCAAGGATTCCAGGTGCCCCAGCCCGCCATAAACACTGTCCAAGGCATTGTCATCTTTGGGGAGGTGTCTTGCCTGGTCGACAGTAAAATCCTTCTTTAGTCTTCCCTTTAGTAGGAAAACATGTCTCCAAGTAAAAATTCAGTCCATGTAGAGAAAATGATTTTCTCATTAGCACATCCAAGATATTTAATGTTCCCCAATACATATATATATATATTTTTTTCTAATAAAAGCATAGTGTAATGGCAAAAAAAAAGAAATTTAAAACGGCATGGAAAAATGCTGAACATTAGGAATAATTAAAGATATGCAAATCCAAATTACAAAAACCTATCCGCTCACACCAGTCAGAATGGCCATCAGCAAGAATTCTGCAAAAAGTAAATGCTGAAGGGGTTTTAGAGAAATGCCTACCCTTGGTCCAAAGTGGGACATGGTAAGAGCCAGTAATGAAAACAAAAATGAGGTGCCTTGTAAAGGTAAATACTGAGCTACCATTCAATCAAGCATACCCACTGCTGGGCCTATCGCCTGAGGGGATGAGAATCAAAAAATCACAGGCTGGGCTTCACTGGTGGCGCAGTGGTTGAGAGCCCGCCTGCCAATGCAGGGGACACGCGTTCATGCTCCGGGTCGGGAAGATCCCACGTGCCGTGGAGCGGCTTGTCCCGTGAGCTAGGGCTGCTGGGCCTGCGCGTCCGGAGCCTGTGCTCTGCATTGGGAGGGACCACCGCAGTGAGAGGCCCACGTACCGAAAAAAAAAAAAAAAAAAAAACACAGGCTGGCAATCCTCCACTCCAGCAATATTTACCATAGCCAACACTTGGAAGCTACGAAAGTGTCCATCATCAGAGGAAGGCACAAAGAAGAAGTGGTCCATGTACACAATGGAATATGACTCCAATAAAAAATATATATAAATACAATTTATAAAACAAACCTAAGTAAGGAGACATCAGCTTTTGGGGGCACATTCCACTCTAATATATAACCGAGGAACACCACTGCCCGGATGGTCTGTTTCCCTAGTTCCCAGGTTGGGAAAAGCAGAAATGCTGCCGCCCTCTGGCCGTTACCTGCAACAGCAGCTTTAAGACCTGTGCTAAGGGTCACTTCATATGCAGCAGTACTGGTGGGCTGTAAATGAAACCTGCCCTCAAAACGTCTTGAGGGAGGTAATGGCCAAAATATTTCTAAATGTCACACACACTTCACGAAGACAATTTGAAGAGGTAAGCTGTACTCACAGTTGAAGAAAAGAAGGACATGCCAGAAAGCTCAATTTCAAGGGATTATGAGACGCATGCAAATCCAGCCACAAAGTGGTATCGGCTCACACTAGTCAGAACACACATCAGCAAAAAAACTACAAACAAAAAATGCTGAAGGTGTTGTGGAGAAGTGCATACCCTCAACTTTAAGCGGGACGTAACCTGGAAAGAGCCACTAATGAGAACAGACTGGAGGTGCCTCTACAAGGTAAACATTCCGCTACCATATGATCCAGCAGGCCCACTCCTGGGCCTATAACCTAAGAAGACAGAATTGGAAAGACACAGGCAGGCAAATGTGCATTGCCGCAGCATTACAATAGCCATGACGTGGAAGCAACCAAAAAGTCCATCAACAGATGAGTGGACAAAGAAGAGCTGGTACATGTACAGAGAGAATATTAGCCAAGGAAGAAAAGGACACCATGCCATTTGCAGCACCGTAGATGAGTCTAGAGGTGATCACGTGACTTGTAGTAAGTCAGAAAGAGAAAGACACGTATCGTAGGATATCACTTATAGATGTTACCTAAAAATTGATACCAGTGAAGATATTTCCACAGAGAAGGGCAATCCCAGATTCATTAAACAAACTTATGGATCACCAACGGAAAGGTGTGAGGATTGGATACATTACGAGATTGGGGTGAACAGACATATACAAACACAGGTGAAATATATAATCACCAAAGACCTACAGAATACCAAGAGAAGACTACTCAACATTCTGTCATAACGTACATGGGAAAAGGATCCCAGCAAGAACAGACATATGTATATGTGTAAAAGAACCACATCTTGCACACCTGCAACAAGCCAAACATTGTAATCAAACATGCTGTGATTAAAAAAATAAAAAAATTAAATTAAAAAAACGAACAAGAAGTAGTGAGACAAACTTAAGGGGCCTTCTCCTGGCACATTCCATTCTAAATTACAACCTAGAACACGACTTCCATTGAGGCTCTGCTGCCCTAGTAACCAGATTTGGTAAGGGAGAACTGCTGCCCCCTTGTGGCCGTTTCACACAACAGCACCTTTAATCCCAGCGCTAATGGTCAGTTGATATTCAAAATCATTGCAGGCCTGTAAATGACACCTGCCCTGAAAACAAATCCTGGGGTCATATATCGACCAAAAAATTCAAAAGACGTCCATATTTCAAAACGACACTTTCAAGAGGCATATTTTGTTCTGCATATTTGTTCTGCACATTAGGGTTCTGCTTCTTTTGCTTTCTTTCTTTCTTTATTAAAAAAAAAACGGGAATGGAAAAAGGCAACCCTCAGAATGGGAGAAAATATTTGCAAACGAATCCACGGACAAAGGTTTAATCTCCAATATATATAACAGCTCATGCAGCTTAATATTAAAAAAAAACAAACAACCCAATACAAACATGGGCAGAAGATCTAAATAGACGTTTCTTCAAAGAAGACACAGAGATGGCCAAGACGCACATGAAAAGCTGCTCAACATCACTCATCATTAGAGAAATGCACATCAAAACTACAGTGAGGTATCACCTCACACCTGTTAGAATGGGCATCATCAGAAAATGTACAAACAACAAATGCTGGCGAGGGTGTGGACCAAAGGAACCCTCTTCCACTATTGGTGGGAATGTAAATTGATACAGTCACTATGGAGAACAGCATGGAGGTTCCTTAAAAAACTAAAAATAGAATTACCATAGGATCCAGCAATCCCACTTCCGGGCATATACCCAGAGAAAACCATAAATGAAAAAGACACATTCACCACAATGTTCATTGCAGCACTATTTACAATAGCCAGGTAATGGAAGCAACCTAAATGCCCACAGACAGACGAACGGATAATGATGTGGTCCATCTATGAAACGGAATATTACTCAGCCATAAAAAGGAACGAAACTGGGTCATCTGTGGAGACGTCGACGGATCTAGAGACTGTCATACAGAGTGAAGTAAGTCAGAAGGAGAAAAACAAATATTGTATATTAATGCATATATGTGGAACCTAGAAAAATGGTACAGATGACCCGGTTTGCAGGGCAGAAATAGAGACACAGAGGTAGAGAACAAACGTATGGACACCAAGAGGGGGGAAGCCATGGGTTGTTGGTGGTGGGATGAGTCGGGAGATTGGGATTGTCCTGTATACATGTATATGCATAAAATAGATAACTAATAATAATCCTGCTGAATAAAAAAATAAACTTAAATTTCAAAATTTTTAAAAATAAATAAAATTTTAAAATAAAACGGAAAAAAAGTTCTTCCCTTCACACAGATGTATTTATAGGAATGAATTATTTCCATGCTTATATCTATAAATACATAGAAGAGGAATAAAATCTAACTTGAAGCAAAAAAGAAGAAAAAAAAAACCAGAACCCACCAGTTATACACAGGAAAACCCTATCAGGGCACTGGCTCCAGCGGCAAACAATTCTGAAGTTGGTCAGAGGTGGGGAATCATCTCCCATGCAGCCAGCAGCCCCCCCACCCCCGCAAGGAGCGTCCTCATTGCAAAGCTGGGGGACCGTGCCGAGGCGTCTGTGAGTAAACGTGAGCCGAGCCCCAGGCCAGCTGCTGCTGAACTGTTCCCACCCTTCCCAGGTAAAACACCTGAATATGTCCAAGGACTTGAAAGCCCAGAGGAAGGGCCGTGGAGCCACAGCAGCGACAGCACGCAGGCCGACTTGGTGCCTGCAGGCCAGCCAGGATGGTCCTGGCCCCGGGCGCTCTTCTGGAAGCTTTCCATTTCCCTGCCTGAGATACTCCTCCTGTCCCGGCCCCCACTGCTTTTTTCCTTCCTCACCTCTGCCCGGGGAGAAATTCCAACGGAAGGTATGGGTGACACATCCTCTTCTTTAGCAGGTGGCAGCCCGGCAACTCCTGCAGAAAGTCCAGCAGAGCCCCACTCACACCGGGCCACCCACAGAGCCGTGGCCCCTCACTCCCTCCCACCAGCACAGCCCCGAGACTGCTGACGGGGCAGAGAATATGGCGTCAGGCACAGCTGCAGGGGCTCTTGCTGCCTGGAGCCGTGTTTATATGGACCTCAACCCAGGCACACCTGGGGAGGGCTGGCCGGCAGGGTCAGGCTGCCCAGGTCAGCCCATCCTCACCCCTCAGGGACTCACATTGCAGAAAATGGACCTCGCTGAACCGGCCAGGTCCAAGGAACAGGTGTGGGCTCCTGAGAGTCTGGATAGACAAGGGGCTGCAGCTCCGGCTTGTTTTCTAATCCTTTTATCTGGCCCATGAGTGGGAGACAACTTCAAGAAGACCCTCTCCTAATGAGAGGAACCCAGGAGTCAGGGAGAGGAGGGGTGATGGGTGGAGACAGAGGCCTGGTGCCCCGGCTGCGGTGGAAGCCTCTGGAAGACCAGGCAGAGGGAGGCCGCACAGAGTGATGCCCAGGGTCACAGACCTGTCGGAGCTGCTGTTTGTTAGCTCAAGTCCTGCTCCGAGGTGCTCTGTGTCAGCTCTGAGTGACAGGTGATCTGGGCTGCTCTGCAATGAGGGCTACGTGCACGGTACCTGTGTGCCCAGCCCTGCCGGGGTACCTGCCCAGGGCAGCTCCGTATCCTGGGAGGGGCCTGACCACGAGAGCGCCATGGGCTGCTGGGGAGGGGGGGCCTGCCCAGGTGAGCTCCATATCCTGGGATTGCCCTGACCACGAGAGCCCCGTGGGCTGCTGGGGACCTGGTAAACGATGTCGGGACAGTCAGTGAAGCCACCGAGGATATACATCCGGTAGTTCCTAATTCCTACACCCTGCTGGTCATTCTACCATCCACCAGGACACGGTATTCTGTATTAGCCTTCAGGGATGCCTTCTTCTGGATTCCATTGGTCCCCGAAAGGCTCTGCTGCCCTAGTAACCAGATTTAGGAATGGAGAAATGCTGCCGCCTTGTGGCCGTTTGCCACAACAGCAGCTTTAAACCCAGTGCTCATGGTCACTAAATATTCACACTCATTGCAGCCTGTAAATGGCACCTGCCCTGAAAAACAATCCTGGGGTCGAAAATGGACCCAAAACTTCTAAAGAGGGCAACCATGCAAGAGGACAATTTCAAGAGGTTAATTGTACTCTCCGTTTTTTTCTGTTTTTCTGTACCAGAAATTTAAAACGGCCCCTCCGCCACGCCCCGGTACCCGAGGCCTCCGTTGCCCTGCCTGGGCGGGCGGCGGGGCGCTGCCGGGGCGGGCTGGCCGCGGGGATGGCGGTAAGGCGCAAGGACAAGCGAAGCTGGGCCTCAAGAGGCAGCCCGCGGTCCCCGCCCCCGTCTACGGCCATACCACCCTGAACGCGCCCGATCTCGTCTGATCTCGGAAGCTAAGCAGGGTCGGGCCTGGTTAGTACTTGTGATGGGAGACCGCCTGGGAATACCGGGTGCTGTAGGCTTTTGGCCTCCCGCTGCGGCTCCGCCTTCTCCTTTAGTCGCCCGCGGCGGTGGCCGCCAGCTCCGCCCCCCGCCGGGCACCGCTGCAGGCCCCACCTCCTCCGCCCACCCCCCACCACCACCACAGAGCGCCAGAGGGGCCGCTCCATGCGGCCCGAAGGCGGCCCTGGAAGGCAGCGGCACACCCGACGCTCCGGGGGTGGCTGGCCCGGACCCAGACTCCGCCGCGGGCCCGGGTGCCATCCGTGCGGCCCGCGAGCCCCTCCACCTGCACCTGGCCGGCCCCACCGGCGCCCAGCCCCGGCGCCGCCACCTGTCCGCCGGTGTGGCTCTCCGCAGCTCTCTCCGGATAAAGCTGGATAAAGGTCTGGACGGGAAGGAGGGGCAGTGATTCAGCCTATTGCTCTTAGTGCCCCTCCCCCACACTCAGGAGCCCTTTGTGACAAGGCCACAGCTCTGTGATGCAGGCCTGGGGTTCTGCCATCAAGTGAACTCCCAGGGCTCTGTTGCCTGAGGGCGGCAATGCAGTTCAGAAGACGGAGAATCTCTTTTCTTTGAAAAACACTGTTGCTATCTGGCTGAGATCCAGCCCAACTTCCTGGGTGATTGATATCATCCTTGGCTTCCTGTGTGGACTGGGGCTCTTCCTCGTGTTACTCCCCTGCTTCCAGAGTAATCCATTCTTAGCACCACCTAGGAAACCTAGAAACATCAGGAAGCATCAAGTAGAGCTGAAGGGGAGGAGCAGGAGTAGGAAGAAAAGTCGATCTTTGAAAGCTTGCAGAGATTGCCTGGAAGAACTGGAGGGGACTCACAACCTGGCTTCACCTCTGCGGAGCTGCCTGGGGAGGCTTCCTGGCAAGGGCAACTTTCATCAGCTCTCATGGCAAGACCCTCCTGGTGAGATGTGCAAAGCAGTGCCTGCTGGAGCCTGTGGAGGATACTGCTTGAAGGGTTGGGAACCCTGCAGGAACACCTCCTGTAGGGTTTCCTTCCTGGTTCAAGACACTCGAGAGGTGCTGGAAGCACATATTACAAGGTTTTGGGTAAAGCACGGGTGGACCCTACCCCTCAAGGTCCTCAAGCCCATCAATCTCTTGAAGTCGACAAAGTTCCAACCCTCCACCACCCTGCGGTTAGCCTCGTCCCCTTCAGCCACCTGTGTATCTGGGTCCCACTCAACAGTCACGTTTGCTGAGTTCCCGGAGAAACCTCCTCAGGCTCATTCAGGAGAGAAGGTGAGAACAGAAGAGTCCGTTCCTGCCCTGAAGAGGCCTCTCCTTGTCCCCTCCACTGTGTGTAAGGAAATCCAGAGTGCCCTGAGAGCGATTCCACCTGGTGACTACCATGGGCCCTCAAAGGCTTCTCTGACTGCACAGCAGGGCAGGCCACCTTCTCAGTCCCTCACACTCAGCCTTGTGGGCAGAACCTGGAAGAGTGAGACTGTGGAGTGGGTCAAGAGGGACAGCCTAGAGCCAGGTCCAAGTTCAGCAATGGTCAGGAACGAGCCAAGAGAGGAGAGTGGTGGTCAGGCCTCAGGAGACCCCTGCCATAGGGTAACAGTGATGGAGGTGAACTTAGGATCCCAATCTTTGAGAGGTGAAGAGGCCAGGGAGGCTATGGAGGCCAAGGAGTCTCCTGCTCTTCAACCACAGTCTAGTGTTATCTTGGAAACCAAAGTGTTGACAAAATCCCAAACCACAAATGCACCTATGAGGAGTTTAGAGGTGCCAGGGGCCAGTAAAAGTTTCCTACTACCTAGAATGTCTGTTTTCCAACATCTAGGTGAGCCATGCCTTAACATGGAGGTTGCTAGTGAGTTTAACTCCAAAGTAAAGGTACAGTCAGACAACCAGCTTCAGGACTTTCCCAAACACAGGTTCCTTGCTGCAGACAACTTGGCTTCTCAGGTGCCTCAGTGCCATCCCCAGAGAGTCCCCACCAGAGACACGTTAGCTTCCCAGGAGCCAAGTGGCCTTATGGAAGGCCAAAGGAGCAACCTAGGGCAGCAGGAGCCCCAAACTTCAAAACTCCAAGACTCATGGAAGAGCCAGAGCAAGATGATTGCCCCTACTTACAAAAGAGAGGACCGTAGGAGGCATAAACCAGGAGAGCATGAAGAGAGGTTTAAAGAATGAGGGACCCCTCAAGCTGGAAGTATGAGCCGCCCTGCCCAGGTCAGGGGCATAACAGACTCTATTGGGAGCAGATGTCTCCAGCTCATGCCAGAGAAGAAATATAGCCCTCCAGAAAGCCTCTTCAGAAAAAGGATGAGGCTATTTTTAAAGTGGATTTTCCCCAATAAAAAAGTCAATGGTCGAGATGCTCTGCAAAGAAAAAAAAAAAAAAAGCCCATATCAGCCACTGCCCGGAGTCACGGATCAGTCAAAAGCAGATCAATCTTGAAGAGTGAGACTGCTGAGGGTCAGGCACTCATGACAGCTGTTGGACAGATCGTAGAAGAAAAAAGAGCAATTCACCATGGACTTCATGCCACAAAGTTAAATGAGCACAGACTGGAATTCCAAGTCCCAGTATGTGGGGGTTTCTGCTACCATAGGCTTACCTCCTACCCAGAGCAAGGGAGAATGATGGGTTCTACAGCCTGCAGTCATAAAGCCACCTCCAAGGGCCAGAGTTGTTCTGTCAGGGAAAGGGAAGTCAGACACCAACATAGTTTGAAAAGTGTAAGGTTCGACGATGAGCAGCTGGGCCTAAGGTGCCTCCCATCCTTGTCCCCCAGGAAGAGTGTGTTTCCAGTTAGTACCTGCCAGTATGGGCCAAGGATTCCAGGTGCCCCAGCCCGCCATAAACACTGTCCAAGGCATTGTCATCTTTGGGGAGGTGTCTTGCCTGGTCGACAGTAAAATCCTTCTTTAGTCTTCCCTTTAGTAGGAAAACATGTCTCCAAGTAAAAATTCAGTCCATGTAGAGAAAATGATTTTCTCATTAGCACATCCAAGATATTTAATGTTCCCCAATACATATATATATATATTTTTCTAATAAAAGCATAGTGTAATGGCAAAAAAAAAGAAATTTAAAACGGCATGGAAAAATGCTGAACATTAGGAATAATTAAAGATATGCAAATCCAAATTACAAAAACCTATCCGCTCACACCAGTCAGAATGGCCATCAGCAAGAATTCTGCAAAAAGTAAATGCTGAAGGGGTTTTAGAGAAATGCCTACCCTTGGTCCAAAGTGGGACATGGTAAGAGCCAGTAATGAAAACAAAAATGAGGTGCCTTGTAAAGGTAAATACTGAGCTACCATTCAATCAAGCATACCCACTGCTGGGCCTATCGCCTGAGGGGATGAGAATCAAAAAATCACAGGCTGGGCTTCACTGGTGGCGCAGTGGTTGAGAGCCCGCCTGCCAATGCAGGGGACACGCGTTCATGCTCCGGGTCGGGAAGATCCCACGTGCCGTGGAGCGGCTTGTCCCGTGAGCTAGGGCTGCTGGGCCTGCGCGTCCGGAGCCTGTGCTCTGCATTGGGAGGGACCACCGCAGTGAGAGGCCCACGTACCGAAAAAAAAAAAAAAAAAAAAACACAGGCTGGCAATCCTCCACTCCAGCAATATTTACCATAGCCAACACTTGGAAGCTACGAAAGTGTCCATCATCAGAGGAAGGCACAAAGAAGAAGTGGTCCATGTACACAATGGAATATGACTCCAATAAAAAATATATATAAATACAATTTATAAAACAAACCTAAGTAAGGAGACATCAGCTTTTGGGGGCACATTCCACTCTAATATATAACCGAGGAACACCACTGCCCGGATGGTCTGTTTCCCTAGTTCCCAGGTTGGGAAAAGCAGAAATGCTGCCGCCCTCTGGCCGTTACCTGCAACAGCAGCTTTAAGACCTGTGCTAAGGGTCACTTCATATGCAGCAGTACTGGTGGGCTGTAAATGAAACCTGCCCTCAAAACGTCTTGAGGGAGGTAATGGCCAAAATATTTCTAAATGTCACACACACTTCACGAAGACAATTTGAAGAGGTAAGCTGTACTCACAGTTGAAGAAAAGAAGGACATGCCAGAAAGCTCAATTTCAAGGGATTATGAGACGCATGCAAATCCAGCCACAAAGTGGTATCGGCTCACACTAGTCAGAACACACATCAGCAAAAAAACTACAAACAAAAAATGCTGAAGGTGTTGTGGAGAAGTGCATACCCTCAACTTTAAGCGGGACGTAACCTGGAAAGAGCCACTAATGAGAACAGACTGGAGGTGCCTCTACAAGGTAAACATTCCGCTACCATATGATCCAGCAGGCCCACTCCTGGGCCTATAACCTAAGAAGACAGAATTGGAAAGACACAGGCAGGCAAATGTGCATTGCCGCAGCATTACAATAGCCATGACGTGGAAGCAACCAAAAAGTCCATCAACAGATGAGTGGACAAAGAAGAGCTGGTACATGTACAGAGAGAATATTAGCCAAGGAAGAAAAGGACACCATGCCATTTGCAGCACCGTAGATGAGTCTAGAGGTGATCACGTGACTTGTAGTAAGTCAGAAAGAGAAAGACACGTATCGTAGGATATCACTTATAGATGTTACCTAAAAATTGATACCAGTGAAGATATTTCCACAGAGAAGGGCAATCCCAGATTCATTAAACAAACTTATGGATCACCAACGGAAAGGTGTGAGGATTGGATACATTACGAGATTGGGGTGAACAGACATATACAAACACAGGTGAAATATATAATCACCAAAGACCTACAGAATACCAAGAGAAGACTACTCAACATTCTGTCATAACGTACATGGGAAAAGGATCCCAGCAAGAACAGACATATGTATATGTGTAAAAGAACCACATCTTGCACACCTGCAACAAGCCAAACATTGTAATCAAACATGCTGTGATTAAAAAAATAAAAAAATTAAATTAAAAAAACGAACAAGAAGTAGTGAGACAAACTTAAGGGGCCTTCTCCTGGCACATTCCATTCTAAATTACAACCTAGAACACGACTTCCATTGAGGCTCTGCTGCCCTAGTAACCAGATTTGGTAAGGGAGAACTGCTGCCCCCTTGTGGCCGTTTCACACAACAGCACCTTTAATCCCAGCGCTAATGGTCAGTTGATATTCAAAATCATTGCAGGCCTGTAAATGACACCTGCCCTGAAAACAAATCCTGGGGTCATATATCGACCAAAAAATTCAAAAGACGTCCATATTTCAAAACGACACTTTCAAGAGGCATATTTTGTTCTGCATATTTGTTCTGCACATTAGGGTTCTGCTTCTTTTGCTTTCTTTCTTTCTTTATTAAAAAAAAAACGGGAATGGAAAAAGGCAACCCTCAGAATGGGAGAAAATATTTGCAAACGAATCCACGGACAAAGGTTTAATCTCCAATATATATAACAGCTCATGCAGCTTAATATTAAAAAAAAACAAACAACCCAATACAAAAATGGGCAGAAGATCTAAATAGACGTTTCTTCAAAGAAGACACAGAGATGGCCAAGACGCACATGAAAAGCTGCTCAACATCACTCATCATTAGAGAAATGCACATCAAAACTACAGTGAGGTATCACCTCACACCTGTTAGAATGGGCATCATCAGAAAATGTACAAACAACAAATGCTGGCGAGGGTGTGGACCAAAGGAACCCTCTTCCACTATTGGTGGGAATGTAAATTGATACAGTCACTATGGAGAACAGCATGGAGGTTCCTTAAAAAACTAAAAATAGAATTACCATAGGATCCAGCAATCCCACTTCCGGGCATATACCCAGAGAAAACCATAAATGAAAAAGACACATTCACCACAATGTTCATTGCAGCACTATTTACAATAGCCAGGTAATGGAAGCAACCTAAATGCCCACAGACAGACGAACGGATAATGATGTGGTCCATCTATGAAACGGAATATTACTCAGCCATAAAAAGGAACGAAACTGGGTCATCTGTGGAGACGTCGACGGATCTAGAGACTGTCATACAGAGTGAAGTAAGTCAGAAGGAGAAAAACAAATATTGTATATTAATGCATATATGTGGAACCTAGAAAAATGGTACAGATGACCCGGTTTGCAGGGCAGAAATAGAGACACAGAGGTAGAGAACAAACGTATGGACACCAAGAGGGGGGAAGCCATGGGTTGTTGGTGGTGGGATGAGTCGGGAGATTGGGATTGTCCTGTATACATGTATATGCATAAAATAGATAACTAATAATAATCCTGCTGAATAAAAAAATAAACTTAAATTTCAAAATTTTTAAAAATAAATAAAATTTTAAAATAAAACGGAAAAAAAGTTCTTCCCTTCACACAGATGTATTTATAGGAATGAATTATTTCCATGCTTATATCTATAAATACATAGAAGAGGAATAAAATCTAACTTGAAGCAAAAAAGAAGAAAAAAAAAACCAGAACCCACCAGTTATACACAGGAAAACCCTATCAGGGCACTGGCTCCAGCGGCAAACAATTCTGAAGTTGGTCAGAGGTGGGGAATCATCTCCCATGCAGCCAGCAGCCCCCCCACCCCCGCAAGGAGCGTCCTCATTGCAAAGCTGGGGGACCGTGCCGAGGCGTCTGTGAGTAAACGTGAGCCGAGCCCCAGGCCAGCTGCTGCTGAACTGTTCCCACCCTTCCCAGGTAAAACACCTGAATATGTCCAAGGACTTGAAAGCCCAGAGGAAGGGCCGTGGAGCCACAGCAGCGACAGCACGCAGGCCGACTTGGTGCCTGCAGGCCAGCCAGGATGGTCCTGGCCCCGGGCGCTCTTCTGGAAGCTTTCCATTTCCCTGCCTGAGATACTCCTCCTGTCCCGGCCCCCACTGCTTTTTTCCTTCCTCACCTCTGCCCGGGGAGAAATTCCAACGGAAGGTATGGGTGACACATCCTCTTCTTTAGCAGGTGGCAGCCCGGCAACTCCTGCAGAAAGTCCAGCAGAGCCCCACTCACACCGGGCCACCCACAGAGCCGTGGCCCCTCACTCCCTCCCACCAGCACAGCCCCGAGACTGCTGACGGGGCAGAGAATATGGCGTCAGGCACAGCTGCAGGGGCTCTTGCTGCCTGGAGCCGTGTTTATATGGACCTCAACCCAGGCACACCTGGGGAGGGCTGGCCGGCAGGGTCAGGCTGCCCAGGTCAGCCCATCCTCACCCCTCAGGGACTCACATTGCAGAAAATGGACCTCGCTGAACCGGCCAGGTCCAAGGAACAGGTGTGGGCTCCTGAGAGTCTGGATAGACAAGGGGCTGCAGCTCCGGCTTGTTTTCTAATCCTTTTATCTGGCCCATGAGTGGGAGACAACTTCAAGAAGACCCTCTCCTAATGAGAGGAACCCAGGAGTCAGGGAGAGGAGGGGTGATGGGTGGAGACAGAGGCCTGGTGCCCCGGCTGCGGTGGAAGCCTCTGGAAGACCAGGCAGAGGGAGGCCGCACAGAGTGATGCCCAGGGTCACAGACCTGTCGGAGCTGCTGTTTGTTAGCTCAAGTCCTGCTCCGAGGTGCTCTGTGTCAGCTCTGAGTGACAGGTGATCTGGGCTGCTCTGCAATGAGGGCTACGTGCACGGTACCTGTGTGCCCAGCCCTGCCGGGGTACCTGCCCAGGGCAGCTCCGTATCCTGGGAGGGGCCTGACCACGAGAGCGCCATGGGCTGCTGGGGAGGGGGGGCCTGCCCAGGTGAGCTCCATATCCTGGGATTGCCCTGACCACGAGAGCCCCGTGGGCTGCTGGGGACCTGGTAAACGATGTCGGGACAGTCAGTGAAGCCACCGAGGATATACATCCGGTAGTTCCTAATTCCTACACCCTGCTGGTCATTCTACCATCCACCAGGACACGGTATTCTGTATTAGCCTTCAGGGATGCCTTCTTCTGGATTCCATTGGTCCCCGAAAGGCTCTGCTGCCCTAGTAACCAGATTTAGGAATGGAGAAATGCTGCCGCCTTGTGGCCGTTTGCCACAACAGCAGCTTTAAACCCAGTGCTCATGGTCACTAAATATTCACACTCATTGCAGCCTGTAAATGGCACCTGCCCTGAAAAACAATCCTGGGGTCGAAAATGGACCCAAAACTTCTAAAGAGGGCAACCATGCAAGAGGACAATTTCAAGAGGTTAATTGTACTCTCCGTTTTTTTCTGTTTTTCTGTACCAGAAATTTAAAACGGCCCCTCCGCCACGCCCCGGTACCCGAGGCCTCCGTTGCCCTGCCTGGGCGGGCGGCGGGGCGCTGCCGGGGCGGGCTGGCCGCGGGGATGGCGGTAAGGCGCAAGGACAAGCGAAGCTGGGCCTCAAGAGGCAGCCCGCGGTCCCCGCCCCCGTCTACGGCCATACCACCCTGAACGCGCCCGATCTCGTCTGATCTCGGAAGCTAAGCAGGGTCGGGCCTGGTTAGTACTTGTGATGGGAGACCGCCTGGGAATACCGGGTGCTGTAGGCTTTTGGCCTCCCGCTGCGGCTCCGCCTTCTCCTTTAGTCGCCCGCGGCGGTGGCCGCCAGCTCCGCCCCCCGCCGGGCACCGCTGCAGGCCCCACCTCCTCCGCCCACCCCCCACCACCACCACAGAGCGCCAGAGGGGCCGCTCCATGCGGCCCGAAGGCGGCCCTGGAAGGCAGCGGCACACCCGACGCTCCGGGGGTGGCTGGCCCGGACCCAGACTCCGCCGCGGGCCCGGGTGCCATCCGTGCGGCCCGCGAGCCCCTCCACCTGCACCTGGCCGGCCCCACCGGCGCCCAGCCCCGGCGCCGCCACCTGTCCGCCGGTGTGGCTCTCCGCAGCTCTCTCCGGATAAAGCTGGATAAAGGTCTGGACGGGAAGGAGGGGCAGTGATTCAGCCTATTGCTCTTAGTGCCCCTCCCCCACACTCAGGAGCCCTTTGTGACAAGGCCACAGCTCTGTGATGCAGGCCTGGGGTTCTGCCATCAAGTGAACTCCCAGGGCTCTGTTGCCTGAGGGCGGCAATGCAGTTCAGAAGACGGAGAATCTCTTTTCTTTGAAAAACACTGTTGCTATCTGGCTGAGATCCAGCCCAACTTCCTGGGTGATTGATATCATCCTTGGCTTCCTGTGTGGACTGGGGCTCTTCCTCGTGTTACTCCCCTGCTTCCAGAGTAATCCATTCTTAGCACCACCTAGGAAACCTAGAAACATCAGGAAGCATCAAGTAGAGCTGAAGGGGAGGAGCAGGAGTAGGAAGAAAAGTCGATCTTTGAAAGCTTGCAGAGATTGCCTGGAAGAACTGGAGGGGACTCACAACCTGGCTTCACCTCTGCGGAGCTGCCTGGGGAGGCTTCCTGGCAAGGGCAACTTTCATCAGCTCTCATGGCAAGACCCTCCTGGTGAGATGTGCAAAGCAGTGCCTGCTGGAGCCTGTGGAGGATACTGCTTGAAGGGTTGGGAACCCTGCAGGAACACCTCCTGTAGGGTTTCCTTCCTGGTTCAAGACACTCGAGAGGTGCTGGAAGCACATATTACAAGGTTTTGGGTAAAGCACGGGTGGACCCTACCCCTCAAGGTCCTCAAGCCCATCAATCTCTTGAAGTCGACAAAGTTCCAACCCTCCACCACCCTGCGGTTAGCCTCGTCCCCTTCAGCCACCTGTGTATCTGGGTCCCACTCAACAGTCACGTTTGCTGAGTTCCCGGAGAAACCTCCTCAGGCTCATTCAGGAGAGAAGGTGAGAACAGAAGAGTCCGTTCCTGCCCTGAAGAGGCCTCTCCTTGTCCCCTCCACTGTGTGTAAGGAAATCCAGAGTGCCCTGAGAGCGATTCCACCTGGTGACTACCATGGGCCCTCAAAGGCTTCTCTGACTGCACAGCAGGGCAGGCCACCTTCTCAGTCCCTCACACTCAGCCTTGTGGGCAGAACCTGGAAGAGTGAGACTGTGGAGTGGGTCAAGAGGGACAGCCTAGAGCCAGGTCCAAGTTCAGCAATGGTCAGGAACGAGCCAAGAGAGGAGAGTGGTGGTCAGGCCTCAGGAGACCCCTGCCATAGGGTAACAGTGATGGAGGTGAACTTAGGATCCCAATCTTTGAGAGGTGAAGAGGCCAGGGAGGCTATGGAGGCCAAGGAGTCTCCTGCTCTTCAACCACAGTCTAGTGTTATCTTGGAAACCAAAGTGTTGACAAAATCCCAAACCATAAATGCACCTATGAGGAGTTTAGAGGTGCCAGGGGCCAGTAAAAGTTTCCTACTACCTAGAATGTCTGTTTTCCAACATCTAGGTGAGCCATGCCTTAACATGGAGGTTGCTAGTGAGTTTAACTCCAAAGTAAAGGTACAGTCAGACAACCAGCTTCAGGACTTTCCCAAACACAGGTTCCTTGCTGCAGACAACTTGGCTTCTCAGGTGCCTCAGTGCCATCCCCAGAGAGTCCCCACCAGAGACACGTTAGCTTCCCAGGAGCCAAGTGGCCTTATGGAAGGCCAAAGGAGCAACCTAGGGCAGCAGGAGCCCAAAACTTCAAAACTCCAAGACTCATGGAAGAGCCAGAGCAAGATGATTGTCCCTACTTACAAAAGAGAGGACCGTAGGAGGCATAAACCAGGAGAGCATGAAGAGAGGTTTAAAGAATGAGGGACCCCTCAAGCTGGAAGTATGAGCCGCCCTGCCCAGGTCAGGGGCATAACAGACTCTATTGGGAGCAGATGTCTCCAGCTCATGCCAGAGAAGAAATATAGCCCTCCAGAAAGCCTCTTCAGAAAAAGGATGAGGCTATTTTTAAAGTGGATTTTCCCCAATAAAAAAGTCAATGGTCGAGATGCTCTGCAAAGAAAAAAAAAAAAAAAAGCCCATATCAGCCACTGCCCGGAGTCACGGATCAGTCAAAAGCAGATCAATCTTGAAGAGTGAGACTGCTGAGGGTCAGGCACTCATGACAGCTGTTGGACAGATCGTAGAAGAAAAAAGAGCAATTCACCATGGACTTCATGCCACAAAGTTAAATGAGCACAGACTGGAATTCCAAGTCCCAGTATGTGGGGGTTTCTGCTACCATAGGCTTACCTCCTACCCAGAGCAAGGGAGAATGATGGGTTCTACAGCCTGCAGTCATAAAGCCACCTCCAAGGGCCAGAGTTGTTCTGTCAGGGAAAGGGAAGTCAGACACCAACATAGTTTGAAAAGTGTAAGGTTCGACGATGAGCAGCTGGGCCTAAGGTGCCTCCCATCCTTGTCCCCCAGGAAGAGTGTGTTTCCAGTTAGTACCTGCCAGTATGGGCCAAGGATTCCAGGTGCCCCAGCCCGCCATAAACACTGTCCAAGGCATTGTCATCTTTGGGGAGGTGTCTTGCCTGGTCGACAGTAAAATCCTTCTTTAGTCTTCCCTTTAGTAGGAAAACATGTCTCCAAGTAAAAATTCAGTCCATGTAGAGAAAATGATTTTCTCATTAGCACATCCAAGATATTTAATGTTCCCCAATACATATATATATATATTTTTTCTAATAAAAGCATAGTGTAATGGCAAAAAAAAAAAGAAATTTAAAACGGCATGGAAAAATGCTGAACATTAGGAATAATTAAAGATATGCAAATCCAAATTACAAAAACCTATCCGCTCACACCAGTCAGAATGGCCATCAGCAAGAATTCTGCAAAAAGTAAATGCTGAAGGGGTTTTAGAGAAATGCCTACCCTTGGTCCAAAGTGGGACATGGTAAGAGCCAGTAATGAAAAGAAAAATGAGGTGCCTTGTAAAGGTAAATACTGAGCTACCATTCAATCAAGCATACCCACTGCTGGGCCTATCGCCTGAGGGGATGAGAATCAAAAAAACACAGGCTGGGCTTCACTGGTGGCGCAGTGGTTGAGAGCCCGCCTGCCAATGCAGGGGACATGCGTTCATGCTCCGGGTCGGGAAGATCCCACGTGCCGCGGAGCGGCTTGTCCCGTGAGCTAGGGCTGCTGGGCCTGCGCGTCCGGAGCCTGTGCTCTGCATTGGGAGGGACCACCGCAGTGAGAGGCCCACGTACCGAAAAAAAAAAAAAAAAAAAAAAAAACACAGGCTGGCAATCCTCCACTCCAGCAATATTTACCATAGCCAACACTTGGAAGCTACGAAAGTGTCCATCATCAGAGGAAGGCACAAAGAAGAAGTGGTCCATGTACACAATGGAATATGACTCCAATAAAATATATATATAAATACAATTTATAAAACAAACCTAAGTAAGGAGACATCAGCTTTTGGGGGCACATTCCACTCTAATATATAACCGAGGAACACCACTGCCCGGATGGTCTGTTTCCCTAGTTCCCAGGTGGGGAAAAGCAGAAATGCTGCCGCCCTCTGGCCGTTACCTGCAACAGCAGCTTTAAGACCTGTGCTAAGGGTCACTTCATATTCAGCAGTACTGGTGGGCTGTAAATGAAACCTGCCCTCAAAACGTCTTGAGGGAGGTAATGGCCAAAATATTTCTAAATGTCACACACACTTCACGAAGACAATTTGAAGAGGTAAGCTGTACTCACAGTTGAAGAAAAGAAGGACATGCCAGAAAGCTCAATTTCAAGGGATTATGAGACGCATGCAAATCCAGCCACAAAGTGGTATCGGCTCACACTAGTCAGAACACACATCAGCAAAAAAACTACAAACAAAAAATGCTGAAGGTGTTGTGGAGAAGCGCATACCCTCAACTTTAAGCGGGACGTAACCTGGAAAGAGCCACTAATGAGAACAGACTGGAGGTGCCTCTACAAGGTAAACATTCCGCTACCATATGATCCAGCAGGCCCACTCCTGGGCCTATAACCTAAGAAGACAGAATTGGAAAGACACAGGCAGGCAAATGTGCATTGCCGCAGCATTACAATAGCCATGACGTGGAAGCAACCAAAAAGTCCATCAACAGATGAGTGGACAAAGAAGAACTGGTACATGTACAGACAGAATATTAGCCAAGGAAGAAAAGGACACCATGCCATTTGCAGCACCGTAGATGAGTCTAGAGGTGATCACGTGACTTGTAGTAAGTCAGAAAGAGAAAGACACGTATCGTAGGATATCACTTATAGATGTTACCTAAAAATTGATACCAGTGAAGATATTTCCACAGAGAAGGGCAATCCCAGATTCATTAAACAAACTTATGGATCACCAACGGAAAGGTGTGAGGATTGGATACATTACGAGATTGGGGTGAACAGACATATACAAACACAGGTGAAATATATAATCACCAAAGACCTACAGAATACCAAGAGAAGACTACTCAACATTCTGTCATAACGTACATGGGAAAAGGATCCCAGCAAGAACAGACATATGTATATGTGTAAAAGAACCACATCTTGCACACCTGCAACAAGCCAAACATTGTAATCAAACATGCTGTGATTAAAAAAATAAAAAAATTAAATTAAGAAAACGAACAAGAAGTAGTGAGACAAACTTAAGGGGCCTTCTCCTGGCACATTCCATTCTAAATTACAACCTAGAACACGACTTCCATTGAGGCTCTGCTGCCCTAGTAACCAGATTTGGTAAGGGAGAACTGCTGCCCCCTTGTGGCCGTTTCACACAACAGCACCTTTAATCCCAGCGCTAATGGTCAGTTGATATTCAAAATCATTGCAGGCCTGTAAATGACACCTGCCCTGAAAACAAATCCTGGGGTCATATATCGACCAAAAAATTCAAAAGACGTCCATATTTCAAAACGACACTTTCAAGAGGCATATTTTGTTCTGCATATTTGTTCTGCACATTAGGGTTCTGCTTCTTTTGCTTTCTTTCTTTCTTTATTAAAAAAAAAACGGGAATGGAAAAAGGCAACCCTCAGAATGGGAGAAAATATTTGCAAACGAATCCACGGACAAAGGTTTAATCTCCAATATATATAACAGCTCATGCAGCTTAATATTAAAAAAAAACAAACAACCCAATACAAAAATGGGCAGAAGATCTAAATAGACGTTTCTTCAAAGAAGACACAGAGATGGCCAAGACGCACATGAAAAGCTGCTCAACATCACTCATCATTAGAGAAATGCACATCAAAACTACAGTGAGGTATCACCTCACACCTGTTAGAATGGGCATCATCAGAAAATGTACAAACAACAAATGCTGGCGAGGGTGTGGACCAAAGGAACCCTCTTCCACTATTGGTGGGAATGTAAATTGATACAGTCACTATGGAGAACAGCATGGAGGTTCCTTAAAAAACTAAAAATAGAATTACCATAGGATCCAGCAATCCCACTTCCGGGCATATACCCAGAGAAAACCATAAATGAAAAAGACACATTCACCACAATGTTCATTGCAGCACTATTTACAATAGCCAGGTAATGGAAGCAACCTAAATGCCCACAGACAGACGAACGGATAATGATGTGGTCCATCTATGAAACGGAATATTACTCAGCCATAAAAAGGAACGAAACTGGGTCATCTGTGGAGACGTCGACGGATCTAGAGACTGTCATACAGAGTGAAGTAAGTCAGAAGGAGAAAAACAAATATTGTATATTAATGCATATATGTGGAACCTAGAAAAATGGTACAGATGACCCGGTTTGCAGGGCAGAAATAGAGACACAGAGGTAGAGAACAAACGTATGGACACCAAGAGGGGGGAAGCCATGGGTTGTTGGTGGTGGGATGAGTCGGGAGATTGGGATTGTCCTGTATACATGTATATGCATAAAATAGATAACTAATAATAATCCTGCTGAATAAAAAAATAAACTTAAATTTCAAAATTTTTAAAAATAAATAAAATTTTAAAATAAAACGGAAAAAAAGTTCTTCCCTTCACACAGATGTATTTATAGGAATGAATTATTTCCATGCTTATATCTATAAATACATAGAAGAGGAATAAAATCTAACTTGAAGCAAAAAAGAAGAAAAAAAAAACCAGAACCCACCAGTTATACACAGGAAAACCCTATCAGGGCACTGGCTCCAGCGGCAAACAATTCTGAAGTTGGTCAGAGGTGGGGAATCATCTCCCATGCAGCCAGCAGCCCCCCCACCCCCGCAAGGAGCGTCGTCATTGCAAAGCTGGGGGACCGTGCCGAGGCGTCTGTGAGTCAACGTGAGCCGAGCCCCAGGCCAGCTGCTGCTGAACTGTTCCCACCCTTCCCAGGTAAAACACCTGAATATGTCCAAGGACTTGAAAGCCCAGAGGAAGGGCCGTGGAGCCACAGCAGCGACAGCACGCAGGCCGACTTGGTGCCTGCAGGCCAGCCAGGATGGTCCTGGCCCCGGGCGCTCTTCTGGAAGCTTTCCATTTCCCTGCCTGAGATACTCCTCCTGTCCCGGCCCCCACTGCTTTTTTCCTTCCTCACCTCTGCCCGGGGAGAAATTCCAACGGAAGGTATGGGTGACACATCCTCTTCTTTAGCAGGTGGCAGCCCGGCAACTCCTGCAGAAAGTCCAGCAGAGCCCCACTCACACCGGGCCACCCACAGAGCCGTGGCCCCTCACTCCCTCCCACCAGCACAGCCCCGAGACTGCTGACGGGGCAGAGAATATGGCGTCAGGCACAGCTGCAGGGGCTCTTGCTGCCTGGAGCCGTGTTTATATGGACCTCAACCCAGGCACACCTGGGGAGGGCTGGCCGGCAGGGTCAGGCTGCCCAGGTCAGCCCATCCTCACCCCTCAGGGACTCACATTGCAGAAAATGGACCTCGCTGAACCGGCCAGGTCCAAGGAACAGGTGTGGGCTCCTGAGAGTCTGGATAGACAAGGGGCTGCAGCTCCGGCTTGTTTTCTAATCCTTTTATCTGGCCCATGAGTGGGAGACAACTTCAAGAAGACCCTCTCCTAATGAGAGGAACCCAGGAGTCAGGGAGAGGAGGGGTGATGGGTGGAGACAGAGGCCTGGTGCCCCGGCTGCGGTGGAAGCCTCTGGAAGACCAGGCAGAGGGAGGCCGCACAGAGTGATGCCCAGGGTCACAGACCTGTCGGAGCTGCTGTTTGTTAGCTCAAGTCCTGCTCCGAGGTGCTCTGTGTCAGCTCTGAGTGACAGGTGATCTGGGCTGCTCTGCAATGAGGGCTACGTGCACGGTACCTGTGTGCCCAGCCCTGCCGGGGTACCTGCCCAGGGCAGCTCCGTATCCTGGGAGGGGCCTGACCACGAGAGCGCCATGGGCTGCTGGGGAGGGGGGGCCTGCCCAGGTGAGCTCCATATCCTGGGATTGCCCTGACCACGAGAGCCCCGTGGGCTGCTGGGGACCTGGTAAACGATGTCGGGACAGTCAGTGAAGCCACCGAGGATATACATCCGGTAGTTCCTAATTCCTACACCCTGCTGGTCATTCTACCATCCACCAGGACACGGTATTCTGTATTAGCCTTCAGGGATGCCTTCTTCTGGATTCCATTGGTCCCCGAAAGGCTCTGCTGCCCTAGTAACCAGATTTAGGAATGGAGAAATGCTGCCGCCTTGTGGCCGTTTGCCACAACAGCAGCTTTAAACCCAGTGCTCATGGTCACTAAATATTGACACTCATTGCAGCCTGTAAATGGCACCTGCCCTGAAAAACAATCCTGGGGTCGAAAATGGACCCAAAACTTCTAAAGAGGGCAACCATGCAAGAGGACAATTTCAAGAGGTTAATTGTACTCTCCGTTTTTTTCTGTTTTTCTGTACCAGAAATTTAAAACGGCCCCTCCGCCACGCCCCGGTACCCGAGGCCTCCGTTGCCCTGCCTGGGCGGGCGGCGGGGCGCTGCCGGGGCGGGCTGGCCGCGGGGATGGCGGTAAGGCGCAAGGACAAGCGAAGCTGGGCCTCAAGAGGCAGCCCGCGGTCCCCGCCCCCGTCTACGGCCATACCACCCTGAACGCGCCCGATCTCGTCTGATCTCGGAAGCTAAGCAGGGTCGGGCCTGGTTAGTACTTGTGATGGGAGACCGCCTGGGAATACCGGGTGCTGTAGGCTTTTGGCCTCCCGCTGCGGCTCCGCCTTCTCCTTTAGTCGCCCGCGGCGGTGGCCGCCAGCTCCGCCCCCCGCCGGGCACCGCTGCAGGCCCCACCTCCTCCGCCCACCCCCCACCACCACCACAGAGCGCCAGAGGGGCCGCTCCATGCGGCCCGAAGGCGGCCCTGGAAGGCAGCGGCACACCCGACGCTCCGGGGGTGGCTGGCCCGGACCCAGACTCCGCCGCGGGCCCGGGTGCCGTCCGTGCGGCCCGCGAGCCCCTCCACCTGCACCTGGCCGGCCCCACCGGCGCCCAGCCCCGGCGCCGCCACCTGTCCGCCGGTGTGGCTCTCCGCAGCTCTCTCCGGATAAAGCTGGATAAAGGTCTGGACGGGAAGGAGGGGCAGTGATTCAGCCTATTGCTCTTAGTGCCCCTCCCCCACACTCAGGAGCCCTTTGTGACAAGGCCACAGCTCTGTGATGCAGGCCTGGGGTTCTGCCATCAAGTGAACTCCCAGGGCTCTGTTGCCTGAGGGCGGCAATGCAGTTCAGAAGACGGAGAATCTCTTTTCTTTGAAAAACACTGTTGCTATCTGGCTGAGATCCAGCCCAACTTCCTGGGTGATTGATATCATCCTTGGCTTCCTGTGTGGACTGGGGCTCTTCCTCGTGTTACTCCCCTGCTTCCAGAGTAATCCATTCTTAGCACCACCTAGGAAACCTAGAAACATCAGGAAGCATCAAGTAGAGCTGAAGGGGAGGAGCAGGAGTAGGAAGAAAAGTCGATCTTTGAAAGCTTGCAGAGATTGCCTGGAAGAACTGGAGGGGACTCACAACCTGGCTTCACCTCTGCGGAGCTGCCTGGGGAGGCTTCCTGGCAAGGGCAACTTTCATCAGCTCTCATGGCAAGACCCTCCTGGTGAGATGTGCAAAGCAGTGCCTGCTGGAGCCTGTGGAGGATACTGCTTGAAGGGTTGGGAACCCTGCAGGAACACCTCCTGTAGGGTTTCCTTCCTGGTTCAAGACACTCGAGAGGTGCTGGAAGCACATATTACAAGGTTTTGGGTAAAGCACGGGTGGACCCTACCCCTCAAGGTCCTCAAGCCCATCAATCTCTTGAAGTCGACAAAGTTCCAACCCTCCACCACCCTGCGGTTAGCCTCGTCCCCTTCAGCCACCTGTGTATCTGGGTCCCACTCAACAGTCACGTTTGCTGAGTTCCCGGAGAAACCTCCTCAGGCTCATTCAGGAGAGAAGGTGAGAACAGAAGAGTCCGTTCCTGCCCTGAAGAGGCCTCTCCTTGTCCCCTCCACTGTGTGTAAGGAAATCCAGAGTGCCCTGAGAGCGATTCCACCTGGTGACTACCATGGGCCCTCAAAGGCTTCTCTGACTGCACAGCAGGGCAGGCCACCTTCTCAGTCCCTCACACTCAGCCTTGTGGGCAGAACCTGGAAGAGTGAGACTGTGGAGTGGGTCAAGAGGGACAGCCTAGAGCCAGGTCCAAGTTCAGCAATGGTCAGGAACGAGCCAAGAGAGGAGAGTGGTGGTCAGGCCTCAGGAGACCCCTGCCATAGGGTAACAGTGATGGAGGTGAACTTAGGATCCCAATCTTTGAGAGGTGAAGAGGCCAGGGAGGCTATGGAGGCCAAGGAGTCTCCTGCTCTTCAACCACAGTCTAGTGTTATCTTGGAAACCAAAGTGTTGACAAAATCCCAAACCATAAATGCACCTATGAGGAGTTTAGAGGTGCCAGGGGCCAGTAAAAGTTTCCTACTACCTAGAATGTCTGTTTTCCAACATCTAGGTGAGCCATGCCTTAACATGGAGGTTGCTAGTGAGTTTAACTCCAAAGTAAAGGTACAGTCAGACAACCAGCTTCAGGACTTTCCCAAACACAGGTTCCTTGCTGCAGACAACTTGGCTTCTCAGGTGCCTCAGTGCCATCCCCAGAGAGTCCCCACCAGAGACACGTTAGCTTCCCAGGAGCCAAGTGGCCTTATGGAAGGCCAAAGGAGCAACCTAGGGCAGCAGGAGCCCAAAACTTCAAAACTCCAAGACTCATGGAAGAGCCAGAGCAAGATGATTGTCCCTACTTACAAAAGAGAGGACCGTAGGAGGCATAAACCAGGAGAGCATGAAGAGAGGTTTAAAGAATGAGGGACCCCTCAAGCTGGAAGTATGAGCCGCCCTGCCCAGGTCAGGGGCATAACAGACTCTATTGGGAGCAGATGTCTCCAGCTCATGCCAGAGAAGAAATATAGCCCTCCAGAAAGCCTCTTCAGAAAAAGGATGAGGCTATTTTTAAAGTGGATTTTCCCCAATAAAAAAGTCAATGGTCGAGATGCTCTGCAAAGAAAAAAAAAAAAAAAGCCCATATCAGCCACTGCCCGGAGTCACGGATCAGTCAAAAGCAGATCAATCTTGAAGAGTGAGACTGCTGAGGGTCAGGCACTCATGACAGCTGTTGGACAGATCGTAGAAGAAAAAAGAGCAATTCACCATGGACTTCATGCCACAAAGTTAAATGAGCACAGACTGGAATTCCAAGTCCCAGTATGTGGGGGTTTCTGCTACCATAGGCTTACCTCCTACCCAGAGCAAGGGAGAATGATGGGTTCTACAGCCTGCAGTCATAAAGCCACCTCCAAGGGCCAGAGTTGTTCTGTCAGGGAAAGGGAAGTCAGACACCAACATAGTTTGAAAAGTGTAAGGTTCGACGATGAGCAGCTGGGCCTAAGGTGCCTCCCATCCTTGTCCCCCAGGAAGAGTGTGTTTCCAGTTAGTACCTGCCAGTATGGGCCAAGGATTCCAGGTGCCCCAGCCCGCCATAAACACTGTCCAAGGCATTGTCATCTTTGGGGAGGTGTCTTGCCTGGTCGACAGTAAAATCCTTCTTTAGTCTTCCCTTTAGTAGGAAAACATGTCTCCAAGTAAAAATTCAGTCCATGTAGAGAAAATGATTTTCTCATTAGCACATCCAAGATATTTAATGTTCCCCAATACATATATATATATATTTTTTCTAATAAAAGCATAGTGTAATGGCAAAAAAAAAAGAAATTTAAAACGGCATGGAAAAATGCTGAACATTAGGAATAATTAAAGATATGCAAATCCAAATTACAAAAACCTATCCGCTCACACCAGTCAGAATGGCCATCAGCAAGAATTCTGCAAAAAGTAAATGCTGAAGGGGTTTTAGAGAAATGCCTACCCTTGGTCCAAAGTGGGACATGGTAAGAGCCAGTAATGAAAAGAAAAATGAGGTGCCTTGTAAAGGTAAATACTGAGCTACCATTCAATCAAGCATACCCACTGCTGGGCCTATCGCCTGAGGGGATGAGAATCAAAAAAACACAGGCTGGGCTTCACTGGTGGCGCAGTGGTTGAGAGCCCGCCTGCCAATGCAGGGGACATGCGTTCATGCTCCGGGTCGGGAAGATCCCACGTGCCGCGGAGCGGCTTGTCCCGTGAGCTAGGGCTGCTGGGCCTGCGCGTCCGGAGCCTGTGCTCTGCATTGGGAGGGACCACCGCAGTGAGAGGCCCACGTACCGAAAAAAAAAAAACAAAAAAAAAACACAGGCTGGCAATCCTCCACTCCAGCAATATTTACCATAGCCAACACTTGGAAGCTACGAAAGTGTCCATCATCAGAGGAAGGCACAAAGAAGAAGTGGTCCATGTACACAATGGAATATGACTCCAATAAAATATATATATAAATACAATTTATAAAACAAACCTAAGTAAGGAGACATCAGCTTTTGGGGGCACATTCCACTCTAATATATAACCGAGGAACACCACTGCCCGGATGGTCTGTTTCCCTAGTTCCCAGGTTGGGAAAAGCAGAAATGCTGCCGCCCTCTGGCCGTTACCTGCAACAGCAGCTTTAAGACCTGTGCTAAGGGTCACTTCATATGCAGCAGTACTGGTGGGCTGTAAATGAAACCTGCCCTCAAAACGTCTTGAGGGAGGTAATGGCCAAAATATTTCTAAATGTCACACACACTTCACGAAGACAATTTGAAGAGGTAAGCTGTACTCACAGTTGAAGAAAAGAAGGACATGCCAGAAAGCTCAATTTCAAGGGATTATGAGACGCATGCAAATCCAGCCACAAAGTGGTATCGGCTCACACTAGTCAGAACACACATCAGCAAAAAAACTACAAACAAAAAATGCTGAAGGTGTTGTGGAGAAGCGCATACCCTCAACTTTAAGCGGGACGTAACCTGGAAAGAGCCACTAATGAGAACAGACTGGAGGTGCCTCTACAAGGTAAACATTCCGCTACCATATGATCCAGCAGGCCCACTCCTGGGCCTATAACCTAAGAAGACAGAATTGGAAAGACACAGGCAGGCAAATGTGCATTGCCGCAGCATTACAATAGCCATGACGTGGAAGCAACCAAAAAGTCCATCAACAGATGAGTGGACAAAGAAGAACTGGTACATGTACAGACAGAATATTAGCCAAGGAAGAAAAGGACACCATGCCATTTGCAGCACCGTAGATGAGTCTAGAGGTGATCACGTGACTTGTAGTAAGTCAGAAAGAGAAAGACACGTATCGTAGGATATCACTTATAGATGTTACCTAAAAATTGATACCAGTGAAGATATTTCCACAGAGAAGGGCAATCCCAGATTCATTAAACAAACTTATGGATCACCAACGGAAAGGTGTGAGGATTGGATACATTACGAGATTGGGGTGAACAGACATATACAAACACAGGTGAAATATATAATCACCAAAGACCTACAGAATACCAAGAGAAGACTACTCAACATTCTGTCATAACGTACATGGGAAAAGGATCCCAGCAAGAACAGACATATGTATATGTGTAAAAGAACCACATCTTGCACACCTGCAACAAGCCAAACATTGTAATCAAACATGCTGTGATTAAAAAAATAAAAAAATTAAATTAAGAAAACGAACAAGAAGTAGTGAGACAAACTTAAGGGGCCTTCTCCTGGCACATTCCATTCTAAATTACAACCTAGAACACGACTTCCATTGAGGCTCTGCTGCCCTAGTAACCAGATTTGGTAAGGGAGAACTGCTGCCCCCTTGTGGCCGTTTCACACAACAGCACCTTTAATCCCAGCGCTAATGGTCAGTTGATATTCAAAATCATTGCAGGCCTGTAAATGACACCTGCCCTGAAAACAAATCCTGGGGTCATATATCGACCAAAAAATTCAAAAGACGTCCATATTTCAAAACGACACTTTCAAGAGGCATATTTTGTTCTGCATATTTGTTCTGCACATTAGGGTTCTGCTTCTTTTGCTTTCTTTCTTTCTTTATTAAAAAAAAAACGGGAATGGAAAAAGGCAACCCTCAGAATGGGAGAAAATATTTGCAAACGAATCCACGGACAAAGGTTTAATCTCCAATATATATAACAGCTCATGCAGCTTAATATTAAAAAAAAACAAACAACCCAATACAAAAATGGGCAGAAGATCTAAATAGACGTTTCTTCAAAGAAGACACAGAGATGGCCAAGACGCACATGAAAAGCTGCTCAACATCACTCATCATTAGAGAAATGCACATCAAAACTACAGTGAGGTATCACCTCACACCTGTTAGAATGGGCATCATCAGAAAATGTACAAACAACAAATGCTGGCGAGGGTGTGGACCAAAGGAACCCTCTTCCACTATTGGTGGGAATGTAAATTGATACAGTCACTATGGAGAACAGCATGGAGGTTCCTTAAAAAACTAAAAATAGAATTACCATAGGATCCAGCAATCCCACTTCCGGGCATATACCCAGAGAAAACCATAAATGAAAAAGACACATTCACCACAATGTTCATTGCAGCACTATTTACAATAGCCAGGTAATGGAAGCAACCTAAATGCCCACAGACAGACGAACGGATAATGATGTGGTCCATCTATGAAACGGAATATTACTCAGCCATAAAAAGGAACGAAACTGGGTCATCTGTGGAGACGTCGACGGATCTAGAGACTGTCATACAGAGTGAAGTAAGTCAGAAGGAGAAAAACAAATATTGTATATTAATGCATATATGTGGAACCTAGAAAAATGGTACAGATGACCCGGTTTGCAGGGCAGAAATAGAGACACAGAGGTAGAGAACAAACGTATGGACACCAAGAGGGGAGAAGCCATGGGTTGTTGGTGGTGGGATGAGTCGGGAGATTGGGATTGTCCTGTATACATGTATATGCATAAAATAGATAACTAATAATAATCCTGCTGAATAAAAAAATAAACTTAAATTTCAAAATTTTTAAAAATAAATAAAATTTTAAAATAAAACGGAAAAAAAGTTCTTCCCTTCACACAGATGTATTTATAGGAATGAATTATTTCCATGCTTATATCTATAAATACATAGAAGAGGAATAAAATCTAACTTGAAGCAAAAAAGAAGAAAAAAAAAACCAGAACCCACCAGTTATACACAGGAAAACCCTATCAGGGCACTGGCTCCAGCGGCAAACAATTCTGAAGTTGGTCAGAGGTGGGGAATCATCTCCCATGCAGCCAGCAGCCCCCCCACCCCCGCAAGGAGCGTCCTCATTGCAAAGCTGGGGGACCGTGCCGAGGCGTCTGTGAGTAAACGTGAGCCGAGCCCCAGGCCAGCTGCTGCTGAACTGTTCCCACCCTTCCCAGGTAAAACACCTGAATATGTCCAAGGACTTGAAAGCCCAGAGGAAGGGCCGTGGAGCCACAGCAGCGACAGCACGCAGGCCGACTTGGTGCCTGCAGGCCAGCCAGGATGGTCCTGGCCCCGGGCGCTCTTCTGGAAGCTTTCCATTTCCCTGCCTGAGATACTCCTCCTGTCCCGGCCCCCACTGCTTTTTTCCTTCCTCACCTCTGCCCGGGGAGAAATTCCAACGGAAGGTATGGGTGACACATCCTCTTCTTTAGCAGGTGGCAGCCCGGCAACTCCTGCAGAAAGTCCAGCAGAGCCCCACTCACACCGGGCCACCCACAGAGCCGTGGCCCCTCACTCCCTCCCACCAGCACAGCCCCGAGACTGCTGACGGGGCAGAGAATATGGCGTCAGGCACAGCTGCAGGGGCTCTTGCTGCCTGGAGCCGTGTTTATATGGACCTCAACCCAGGCACACCTGGGGAGGGCTGGCCGGCAGGGTCAGGCTGCCCAGGTCAGCCCATCCTCACCCCTCAGGGACTCACATTGCAGAAAATGGACCTCGCTGAACCGGCCAGGTCCAAGGAACAGGTGTGGGCTCCTGAGAGTCTGGATAGACAAGGGGCTGCAGCTCCGGCTTGTTTTCTAATCCTTTTATCTGGCCCATGAGTGGGAGACAACTTCAAGAAGACCCTCTCCTAATGAGAGGAACCCAGGAGTCAGGGAGAGGAGGGGTGATGGGTGGAGACAGAGGCCTGGTGCCCCGGCTGCGGTGGAAGCCTCTGGAAGACCAGGCAGAGGGAGGCCGCACAGAGTGATGCCCAGGGTCACAGACCTGTCGGAGCTGCTGTTTGTTAGCTCAAGTCCTGCTCTGAGGTGCTCTGTGTCAGCTCTGAGTGACAGGTGATCTGGGCTGCTCTGCAATGAGGGCTACGTGCACGGTACCTGTGTGCCCAGCCCTGCCGGGGTACCTGCCCAGGGCAGCTCCGTATCCTGGGAGGGGCCTGACCACGAGAGCGCCATGGGCTGCTGGGGAGGGGGGGCCTGCCCAGGTGAGCTCCATATCCTGGGATTGCCCTGACCACGAGAGCCCCGTGGGCTGCTGGGGACCTGGTAAACGATGTCGGGACAGTCAGTGAAGCCACCGAGGATATACATCCGGTAGTTCCTAATTCCTACACCCTGCTGGTCATTCTACCATCCACCAGGACACGGTATTCTGTATTAGCCTTCAGGGATGCCTTCTTCTGGATTCCATTGGTCCCCGAAAGGCTCTGCTGCCCTAGTAACCAGATTTAGGAATGGAGAAATGCTGCCGCCTTGTGGCCGTTTGCCACAACAGCAGCTTTAAACCCAGTGCTCATGGTCACTAAATATTGACACTCATTGCAGCCTGTAAATGGCACCTGCCCTGAAAAACAATCCTGGGGTCGAAAATGGACCCAAAACTTCTAAAGAGGGCAACCATGCAAGAGGACAATTTCAAGAGGTTAATTGTACTCTCCGTTTTTTTCTGTTTTTCTGTACCAGAAATTTAAAACGGCCCCTCCGCCACGCCCCGGTACCCGAGGCCTCCGTTGCCCTGCCTGGGCGGGCGGCGGGGCGCTGCCGGGGCGGGCTGGCCGCGGGGATGGCGGTAAGGCGCAAGGACAAGCGAAGCTGGGCCTCAAGAGGCAGCCCGCGGTCCCCGCCCCCGTCTACGGCCATACCACCCTGAACGCGCCCGATCTCGTCTGATCTCGGAAGCTAAGCAGGGTCGGGCCTGGTTAGTACTTGTGATGGGAGACCGCCTGGGAATACCGGGTGCTGTAGGCTTTTGGCCTCCCGCTGCGGCTCCGCCTTCTCCTTTAGTCGCCCGCGGCGGTGGCCGCCAGCTCCGCCCCCCGCCGGGCACCGCTGCAGGCCCCACCTCCTCCGCCCACCCCCCACCACCACCACAGAGCGCCAGAGGGGCCGCTCCATGCGGCCCGAAGGCGGCCCTGGAAGGCAGCGGCACACCCGACGCTCCGGGGGTGGCTGGCCCGGACCCAGACTCCGCCGCGGGCCCGGGTGCCGTCCGTGCGGCCCGCGAGCCCCTCCACCTGCACCTGGCCGGCCCCACCGGCGCCCAGCCCCGGCGCCGCCACCTGTCCGCCGGTGTGGCTCTCCGCAGCTCTCTCCGGATAAAGCTGGATAAAGGTCTGGACGGGAAGGAGGGGCAGTGATTCAGCCTATTGCTCTTAGTGCCCCTCCCCCACACTCAGGAGCCCTTTGTGACAAGGCCACAGCTCTGTGATGCAGGCCTGGGGTTCTGCCATCAAGTGAACTCCCAGGGCTCTGTTGCCTGAGGGCGGCAATGCAGTTCAGAAGACGGAGAATCTCTTTTCTTTGAAAAACACTGTTGCTATCTGGCTGAGATCCAGCCCAACTTCCTGGGTGATTGATATCATCCTTGGCTTCCTGTGTGGACTGGGGCTCTTCCTCGTGTTACTCCCCTGCTTCCAGAGTAATCCATTCTTAGCACCACCTAGGAAACCTAGAAACATCAGGAAGCATCAAGTAGAGCTGAAGGGGAGGAGCAGGAGTAGGAAGAAAAGTCGATCTTTGAAAGCTTGCAGAGATTGCCTGGAAGAACTGGAGGGGACTCACAACCTGGCTTCACCTCTGCGGAGCTGCCTGGGGAGGCTTCCTGGCAAGGGCAACTTTCATCAGCTCTCATGGCAAGACCCTCCTGGTGAGATGTGCAAAGCAGTGCCTGCTGGAGCCTGTGGAGGATACTGCTTGAAGGGTTGGGAACCCTGCAGGAACACCTCCTGTAGGGTTTCCTTCCTGGTTCAAGACACTCGAGAGGTGCTGGAAGCACATATTACAAGGTTTTGGGTAAAGCACGGGTGGACCCTACCCCTCAAGGTCCTCAAGCCCATCAATCTCTTGAAGTCGACAAAGTTCCAACCCTCCACCACCCTGCGGTTAGCCTCGTCCCCTTCAGCCACCTGTGTATCTGGGTCCCACTCAACAGTCACGTTTGCTGAGTTCCCGGAGAAACCTCCTCAGGCTCATTCAGGAGAGAAGGTGAGAACAGAAGAGTCCGTTCCTGCCCTGAAGAGGCCTCTCCTTGTCCCCTCCACTGTGTGTAAGGAAATCCAGAGTGCCCTGAGAGCGATTCCACCTGGTGACTACCATGGGCCCTCAAAGGCTTCTCTGACTGCACAGCAGGGCAGGCCACCTTCTCAGTCCCTCACACTCAGCCTTGTGGGCAGAACCTGGAAGAGTGAGACTGTGGAGTGGGTCAAGAGGGACAGCCTAGAGCCAGGTCCAAGTTCAGCAATGGTCAGGAACGAGCCAAGAGAGGAGAGTGGTGGTCAGGCCTCAGGAGACCCCTGCCATAGGGTAACAGTGATGGAGGTGAACTTAGGATCCCAATCTTTGAGAGGTGAAGAGGCCAGGGAGGCTATGGAGGCCAAGGAGTCTCCTGCTCTTCAACCACAGTCTAGTGTTATCTTGGAAACCAAAGTGTTGACAAAATCCCAAACCATAAATGCACCTATGAGGAGTTTAGAGGTGCCAGGGGCCAGTAAAAGTTTCCTACTACCTAGAATGTCTGTTTTCCAACATCTAGGTGAGCCATGCCTTAACATGGAGGTTGCTAGTGAGTTTAACTCCAAAGTAAAGGTACAGTCAGACAACCAGCTTCAGGACTTTCCCAAACACAGGTTCCTTGCTGCAGACAACTTGGCTTCTCAGGTGCCTCAGTGCCATCCCCAGAGAGTCCCCACCAGAGACACGTTAGCTTCCCAGGAGCCAAGTGGCCTTATGGAAGGCCAAAGGAGCAACCTAGGGCAGCAGGAGCCCAAAACTTCAAAACTCCAAGACTCATGGAAGAGCCAGAGCAAGATGATTGTCCCTACTTACAAAAGAGAGGACCGTAGGAGGCATAAACCAGGAGAGCATGAAGAGAGGTTTAAAGAATGAGGGACCCCTCAAGCTGGAAGTATGAGCCGCCCTGCCCAGGTCAGGGGCATAACAGACTCTATTGGGAGCAGATGTCTCCAGCTCATGCCAGAGAAGAAATATAGCCCTCCAGAAAGCCTCTTCAGAAAAAGGATGAGGCTATTTTTAAAGTGGATTTTCCCCAATAAAAAAGTCAATGGTCGAGATGCTCTGCAAAGAAAAAAAAAAAAAAAAGCCCATATCAGCCACTGCCCGGAGTCACGGATCAGTCAAAAGCAGATCAATCTTGAAGAGTGAGACTGCTGAGGGTCAGGCACTCATGACAGCTGTTGGACAGATCGTAGAAGAAAAAAGAGCAATTCACCATGGACTTCATGCCACAAAGTTAAATGAGCACAGACTGGAATTCCAAGTCCCAGTATGTGGGGGTTTCTGCTACCATAGGCTTACCTCCTACCCAGAGCAAGGGAGAATGATGGGTTCTACAGCCTGCAGTCATAAAGCCACCTCCAAGGGCCAGAGTTGTTCTGTCAGGGAAAGGGAAGTCAGACACCAACATAGTTTGAAAAGTGTAAGGTTCGACGATGAGCAGCTGGGCCTAAGGTGCCTCCCATCCTTGTCCCCCAGGAAGAGTGTGTTTCCAGTTAGTACCTGCCAGTATGGGCCAAGGATTCCAGGTGCCCCAGCCCGCCATAAACACTGTCCAAGGCATTGTCATCTTTGGGGAGGTGTCTTGCCTGGTCGACAGTAAAATCCTTCTTTAGTCTTCCCTTTAGTAGGAAAACATGTCTCCAAGTAAAAATTCAGTCCATGTAGAGAAAATGATTTTCTCATTAGCACATCCAAGATATTTAATGTTCCCCAATACATATATATATATATTTTTTCTAATAAAAGCATAGTGTAATGGCAAAAAAAAAAAGAAATTTAAAACGGCATGGAAAAATGCTGAACATTAGGAATAATTAAAGATATGCAAATCCAAATTACAAAAACCTATCCGCTCACACCAGTCAGAATGGCCATCAGCAAGAATTCTGCAAAAAGTAAATGCTGAAGGGGTTTTAGAGAAATGCCTACCCTTGGTCCAAAGTGGGACATGGTAAGAGCCAGTAATGAAAAGAAAAATGAGGTGCCTTGTAAAGGTAAATACTGAGCTACCATTCAATCAAGCATACCCACTGCTGGGCCTATCGCCTGAGGGGATGAGAATCAAAAAAACACAGGCTGGGCTTCACTGGTGGCGCAGTGGTTGAGAGCCCGCCTGCCAATGCAGGGGACATGCGTTCATGCTCCGGGTCGGGAAGATCCCACGTGCCGCGGAGCGGCTTGTCCCGTGAGCTAGGGCTGCTGGGCCTGCGCGTCCGGAGCCTGTGCTCTGCATTGGGAGGGACCACCGCAGTGAGAGGCCCACGTACCGAAAAAAAAAAAAAAAAAAAAAAACACAGGCTGGCAATCCTCCACTCCAGCAATATTTACCATAGCCAACACTTGGAAGCTACGAAAGTGTCCATCATCAGAGGAAGGCACAAAGAAGAAGTGGTCCATGTACACAATGGAATATGACTCCAATAAAAAATATATATAAATACAATTTATAAAACAAACCTAAGTAAGGAGACATCAGCTTTTGGGGGCACATTCCACTCTAATATATAACCGAGGAACACCACTGCCCGGATGGTCTGTTTCCCTAGTTCCCAGGTTGGGAAAAGCAGAAATGCTGCCGCCCTCTGGCCGTTACCTGCAACAGCAGCTTTAAGACCTGTGCTAAGGGTCACTTCATATTCAGCAGTACTGGTGGGCTGTAAATGAAACCTGCCCTCAAAACGTCTTGAGGGAGGTAATGGCCAAAATATTTCTAAATGTCACACACACTTCACGAAGACAATTTGAAGAGGTAAGCTGTACTCACAGTTGAAGAAAAGAAGGACATGCCAGAAAGCTCAATTTCAAGGGATTATGAGACGCATGCAAATCCAGCCACAAAGTGGTATCGGCTCACACTAGTCAGAACACACATCAGCAAAAAAACTACAAACAAAAAATGCTGAAGGTGTTGTGGAGAAGCGCATACCCTCAACTTTAAGCGGGACGTAACCTGGAAAGAGCCACTAATGAGAACAGACTGGAGGTGCCTCTACAAGGTAAACATTCCGCTACCATATGATCCAGCAGGCCCACTCCTGGGCCTATAACCTAAGAAGACAGAATTGGAAAGACACAGGCAGGCAAATGTGCATTGCCGCAGCATTACAATAGCCATGACGTGGAAGCAACCAAAAAGTCCATCAACAGATGAGTGGACAAAGAAGAACTGGTACATGTACAGACAGAATATTAGCCAAGGAAGAAAAGGACACCATGCCATTTGCAGCACCGTAGATGAGTCTAGAGGTGATCACGTGACTTGTAGTAAGTCAGAAAGAGAAAGACACGTATCGTAGGATATCACTTATAGATGTTACCTAAAAATTGATACCAGTGAAGATATTTCCACAGAGAAGGGCAATCCCAGATTCATTAAACAAACTTATGGATCACCAACGGAAAGGTGTGAGGATTGGATACATTACGAGATTGGGGTGAACAGACATATACAAACACAGGTGAAATATATAATCACCAAAGACCTACAGAATACCAAGAGAAGACTACTCAACATTCTGTCATAACGTACATGGGAAAAGGATCCCAGCAAGAACAGACATATGTATATGTGTAAAAGAACCACATCTTGCACACCTGCAACAAGCCAAACATTGTAATCAAACATGCTGTGATTAAAAAAATAAAAAAATTAAATTAAGAAAACGAACAAGAAGTAGTGAGACAAACTTAAGGGGCCTTCTCCTGGCACATTCCATTCTAAATTACAACCTAGAACACGACTTCCATTGAGGCTCTGCTGCCCTAGTAACCAGATTTGGTAAGGGAGAACTGCTGCCCCCTTGTGGCCGTTTCACACAACAGCACCTTTAATCCCAGCGCTAATGGTCAGTTGATATTCAAAATCATTGCAGGCCTGTAAATGACACCTGCCCTGAAAACAAATCCTGGGGTCATATATCGACCAAAAAATTCAAAAGACGTCCATATTTCAAAACGACACTTTCAAGAGGCATATTTTGTTCTGCATATTTGTTCTGCACATTAGAGTTCTGCTTCTTTTGCTTTCTTTCCTTCTTTGTTAAAAAAAAAAAAACGGGAATGGAAAAAGGCAACCCTCAGAATGGGAGAAAATATTTGCAAACGAATCCACGGACAAAGGTTTAATCTCCAATATATATAACAGCTCATGCAGCTTAATATTAAAAAAAAAACAAACAACCCAATACAAAAATGGGCAGAAGATCTAAATAGACGTTTCTTCAAAGAAGACACAGAGATGGCCAAGACGCACATGAAAAGCTGCTCAACATCACTCATCATTAGAGAAATGCACATCAAAACTACAGTGAGGTATCACCTCACACCTGTTAGAATGGGCATCATCAGAAAATGTACAAACAACAAATGCTGGCGAGGGTGTGGACCAAAGGAACCCTCTTCCACTACTGGTGGGAATGTAAATTGATACAGTCACTATGGAGAACAGCATGGAGGTTCCTTAAAAAACTAAAAATAGAATTACCATAGGATCCAGCAATCCCACTTCCGGGCATATACCCAGAGAAAACCATAAATGAAAAAGACACATTCACCACAATGTTCATTGCAGCACTATTTACAATAGCCAGGTAATGGAAGCAACCTAAATGCCCACAGACAGACGAACGGATAATGATGTGGTCCATCTATGAAACGGAATATTACTCAGCCATAAAAAGGAACGAAACTGGGTCATCTGTGGAGACGTCGACGGATCTAGAGACTGTCATACAGAGTGAAGTAAGTCAGAAGGAGAAAAACAAATATTGTATATTAATGCATATATGTGGAACCTAGAAAAATGGTACAGATGACCCGGTTTGCAGGGCAGAAATAGAGACACAGAGGTAGAGAACAAACGTATGGACACCAAGAGGGGGGAAGCCATGGGTTGTTGGTGGTGGGATGAGTCGGGAGATTGGGATTGTCCTGTATACATGTATATGCATAAAATAGATAACTAATAATAATCCTGCTGAATAAAAAAATAAACTTAAATTATAAAATTTTAAAATAAAACGGAAAAAAGTTCTTCCCTTCACACAGATGTATTTATAGGAATGAATTATTTCCATGCTTATATCTATAAATACATAGAAGAGGAATAAAATCTAACTTGAAGCAAAAAAGAAAAAAAAAAAACCAGAACCCACCAGTTATACACAGGAAAACCCTATCAGGGCACTGGCTCCAGCGGCAAACAATTCTGAAGTTGGTCAGAGGTGGGGAATCATCTCCCATGCAGCCAGCAGCCCCCCCACCCCCGCAAGGAGCGTCCTCATTGCAAAGCTGGGGGACCGTGCCGAGGCGTCTGTGAGTAAACGTGAGCCGAGCCCCAGGCCAGCTGCTGCTGAACTGTTCCCACCCTTCCCAGGTAAAACACCTGAATATGTCCAAGGACTTGAAAGCCCAGAGGAAGGGCCGTGGAGCCACAGCAGCGACAGCACGCAGGCCGACTTGGTGCCTGCAGGCCAGCCAGGATGGTCCTGGCCCCGGGCGCTCTTCTGGAAGCTTTCCATTTCCCTGCCTGAGATACTCCTCCTGTCCCGGCCCCCACTGCTTTTTTCCTTCCTCACCTCTGCCCGGGGAGAAATTCCAACGGAAGGTATGGGTGACACATCCTCTTCTTTAGCAGGTGGCAGCCCGGCAACTCCTGCAGAAAGTCCAGCAGAGCCCCACTCACACCGGGCCACCCACAGAGCCGTGGCCCCTCACTCCCTCCCATCAGCACAGCCCCGAGACTGCTGACGGGGCAGAGAATATGGCGTCAGGCACAGCTGCAGGGGCTCTTGCTGCCTGGAGCCGTGTTTATATGGACCTCAACCCAGGCACACCTGGGGAGGGCTGGCCGGCAGGGTCAGGCTGCCCAGGTCAGCCCATCCTCACCCCTCAGGGACTCACATTGCAGAAAATGGACCTCGCTGAACCGGCCAGGTCCAAGGAACAGGTGTGGGCTCCTGAGAGTCTGGATAGACAAGGGGCTGCAGCTCCGGCTTGTTTTCTAATCCTTTTATCTGGCCCATGAGTGGGAGACAACTTCAAGAAGACCCTCTCCTAATGAGAGGAACCCAGGAGTCAGGGAGAGGAGGGGTGATGGGTGGAGACAGAGGCCTGGTGCCCCGGCTGCGGTGGAAGCCTCTGGAAGACCAGGCAGAGGGAGGCCGCACAGAGTGATGCCCAGGGTCACAGACCTGTCGGAGCTGCTGTTTGTTAGCTCAAGTCCTGCTCTGAGGTGCTCTGTGTCAGCTCTGAGTGACAGGTGATCTGGGCTGCTCTGCAATGAGGGCTACGTGCACGGTACCTGTGTGCCCAGCCCTGCCGGGGTACCTGCCCAGGGCAGCTCCGTATCCTGGGAGGGGCCTGACCACGAGAGCGCCATGGGCTGCTGGGGAGGGGGGGCCTGCCCAGGTGAGCTCCATATCCTGGGATTGCCCTGACCACGAGAGCCCCGTGGGCTGCTGGGGACCTGGTAAACGATGTCGGGACAGTCAATGAAGCCACCGAGGATATACATCCGGTAGTTCCTAATTCCTACACCCTGCTGGTCGTTCTACCATCCACCAGGACACGGTATTCTGTATGAGACTTCAGGGATGCCTTCTTCTGGATTCCATTGGTCCCCGAAAGGCTCTGCTGCCCTAGTAACCAGATTTGGGAATGGAGAAATGCTGCCGCCTTGTGGCCGTTTGCCACAACAGCAGCTTTAAACCCAGTGCTCATGGTCACTAAATATTCACACTCATTGCAGCCTGTAAATGGCACCTGCCCTGAAAAACAATCCTGGGGTCGAAAATGGACCCAAAACTTCTAAAGAGGGCAACCATGCAAGAGGACAATTTCAAGAGGTTAATTGTACTCTCCGTTTTTTTCTGTTTTTCTGTACCAGAAGTTTAAAACGGCCCCTCCGCCACGCCCCGGTACCCGAGGCCTCCGTTGCCCTGCCTGGGCGGGCGGCGGGGCGCTGCCGGGGCGGGCTGGCCGCGGGGATGGCGGTAAGGTGCAAGGACAAGCGAAGCTGGGCCTCAAGAGGCAGCCCGCGGTCCCCGCCCCCGTCTACGGCCATACCACCCTGAACGCGCCCGATCTCGTCTGATCTCGGAAGCTAAGCAGGGTCGGGCCTGGTTAGTACTTGTGATGGGAGACCGCCTGGGAATACCGGGTGCTGTAGGCTTTTGGCCTCCCGCTGCGGCTCCGCCTTCTCCTTTAGTCGCCCGCGGCGGTGGCCGCCAGCTCCGCCCCCCGCCGGGCACCGCTGCAGGCCCCACCTCCTCCGCCCACCCACCACCACCACCACAGAGCGCCAGAGGGGCCGCTCCATGCGGCCCGAAGGCGGCCCTGGAAGGCAGCGGCACACCCGACGCTCCGGGGGTGGCTGGCCCGGACCCAGACTCCGCCGCGGGCCCGGGTGCCGTCCGTGCGGCCCGCGAGCCCCTCCACCTGCACCTGGCCGGCCCCACCGGCGCCCAGCCCCGGCGCCGCCACCTGTCCGCCGGTGTGGCTCTCCGCAGCTCTCTCCGGATAAAGCTGGATAAAGGTCTGGACGGGAAGGAGGGGCAGTGATTCAGCCTATTGCTCTTAGTGCCCCTCCCCCACACTCAGGAGCCCTTTGTGACAAGGCCACAGCTCTGTGATGCAGGCCTGGGGTTCTGCCATCAAGTGAACTCCCAGGGCTCTGTTGCCTGAGGGCGGCAATGCAGTTCAGAAGACGGAGAATCTCTTTTCTTTGAAAAACACTGTTGCTATCTGGCTGAGATCCAGCCCAACTTCCTGGGTGATTGATATCATCCTTGGCTTCCTGTGTGGACTGGGGCTCTTCCTCGTGTTACTCCCCTGCTTCCAGAGTAATCCATTCTTAGCACCACCTAGGAAACCTAGAAACATCAGGAAGCATCAAGTAGAGCTGAAGGGGAGGAGCAGGAGTAGGAAGAAAAGTCGATCTTTGAAAGCTTGCAGAGATTGCCTGGAAGAACTGGAGGGGACTCACAACCTGGCTTCACCTCTGCGGAGCTGCCTGGGGAGGCTTCCTGGCAAGGGCAACTTTCATCAGCTCTCATGGCAAGACCCTCCTGGTGAGATGTGCAAAGCAGTGCCTGCTGGAGCCTGTGGAGGATACTGCTTGAAGGGTTGGGAACCCTGCAGGAACACCTCCTGTAGGGTTTCCTTCCTGGTTCAAGACACTCGAGAGGTGCTGGAAGCACATATTACAAGGTTTTGGGTAAAGCACGGGTGGACCCTACCCCTCAAGGTCCTCAAGCCCATCAATCTCTTGAAGTCGACAAAGTTCCAACCCTCCACCACCCTGCGGTTAGCCTCGTCCCCTTCAGCCACCTGTGTATCTGGGTCCCACTCAACAGTCACGTTTGCTGAGTTCCCGGAGAAACCTCCTCAGGCTCATTCAGGAGAGAAGGTGAGAACAGAAGAGTCCGTTCCTGCCCTGAAGAGGCCTCTCCTTGTCCCCTCCACTGTGTGTAAGGAAATCCAGAGTGCCCTGAGAGCGATTCCACCTGGTGACTACCATGGGCCCTCAAAGGCTTCTCTGACTGCACAGCAGGGCAGGCCACCTTCTCAGTCCCTCACACTCAGCCTTGTGGGCAGAACCTGGAAGAGTGAGACTGTGGAGTGGGTCAAGAGGGACAGCCTAGAGCCAGGTCCAAGTTCAGCAATGGTCAGGAACGAGCCAAGAGAGGAGAGTGGTGGTCAGGCCTCAGGAGACCCCTGCCATAGGGTAACAGTGATGGAGGTGAACTTAGGATCCCAATCTTTGAGAGGTGAAGAGGCCAGGGAGGCTATGGAGGCCAAGGAGTCTCCTGCTCTTCAACCACAGTCTAGTGTTATCTTGGAAACCAAAGTGTTGACAAAATCCCAAACCACAAATGCACCTATGAGGAGTTTAGAGGTGCCAGGGGCCAGTAAAAGTTTCCTACTACCTAGAATGTCTGTTTTCCAACATCTAGGTGAGCCATGCCTTAACATGGAGGTTGCTAGTGAGTTTAACTCCAAAGTAAAGGTACAGTCAGACAACCAGTTTCAGGACTTTCCCAAACACAGGTTCCTTGCTGCAGACAACTTGGCTTCTCAGGTGCCTCAGTGCCATCCCCAGAGAGTCCCCACCAGAGACACGTTAGCTTCCCAGGAGCCAAGTGGCCTTATGGAAGGCCAAAGGAGCAACCTAGGGCAGCAGGAGCCCAAAACTTCAAAACTCCAAGACTCATGGAAGAGCCAGAGCAAGATGATTGTCCCTACTTACAAAAGAGAGGACCGTAGGAGGCATAAACCAGGAGAGCATGAAGAGAGGTTTAAAGAATGAGGGACCCCTCAAGCTGGAAGTATGAGCCGCCCTGCCCAGGTCAGGGGCATAACAGACTCTATTGGGAGCAGATGTCTCCAGCTCATGCCAGAGAAGAAATATAGCCCTCCAGAAAGCCTCTTCAGAAAAAGGATGAGGCTATTTTTAAAGTGGATTTTCCCCAATAAAAAAGTCAATGGTCGAGATGCTCTGCAAAGAAAAAAAAAAAAAAAGCCCATATCAGCCACTGCCCGGAGTCACGGATCAGTCAAAAGCAGATCAATCTTGAAGAGTGAGACTGCTGAGGGTCAGGCACTCATGACAGCTGTTGGACAGATCGTAGAAGAAAAAAGAGCAATTCACCATGGACTTCATGCCACAAAGTTAAATGAGCACAGACTGGAATTCCAAGTCCCAGTATGTGGGGGTTTCTGCTACCATAGGCTTACCTCCTACCCAGAGCAAGGGAGAATGATGGGTTCTACAGCCTGCAGTCATAAAGCCACCTCCAAGGGCCAGAGTTGTTCTGTCAGGGAAAGGGAAGTCAGACACCAACATAGTTTGAAAAGTGTAAGGTTCGACGATGAGCAGCTGGGCCTAAGGTGCCTCCCATCCTTGTCCCCCAGGAAGAGTGTGTTTCCAGTTAGTACCTGCCAGTATGGGCCAAGGATTCCAGGTGCCCCAGCCCGCCATAAACACTGTCCAAGGCATTGTCATCTTTGGGGAGGTGTCTTGCCTGGTCGACAGTAAAATCCTTCTTTAGTCTTCCCTTTAGTAGGAAAACATGTCTCCAAGTAAAAATTCAGTCCATGTAGAGAAAATGATTTTCTCATTAGCACATCCAAGATATTTAATGTTCCCCAATACATATATATATATATTTTTTCTAATAAAAGCATAGTGTAATGGCAAAAAAAAAAAGAAATTTAAAACGGCATGGAAAAATGCTGAACATTAGGAATAATTAAAGATATGCAAATCCAAATTACAAAAACCTATCCGCTCACACCAGTCAGAATGGCCATCAGCAAGAATTCTGCAAAAAGTAAATGCTGAAGGGGTTTTAGAGAAATGCCTACCCTTGGTCCAAAGTGGGACATGGTAAGAGCCAGTAATGAAAAGAAAAATGAGGTGCCTTGTAAAGGTAAATACTGAGCTACCATTCAATCAAGCATACCCACTGCTGGGCCTATTGCCTGAGGGGATGAGAATCAAAAAAACACAGGCTGGGCTTCACTGGTGGCGCAGTGGTTGAGAGCCCGCCTGCCAATGCAGGGGACATGCGTTCATGCTCCGGGTCGGGAAGATCCCACGTGCCGCGGAGCGGCTTGTCCCGTGAGCTAGGGCTGCTGGGCCTGCGCGTCCGGAGCCTGTGCTCTGCATTGGGAGGGACCACCGCAGTGAGAGGCCCACGTACCGAAAAAAAAAAAAAAAAAAAAAAACACAGGCTGGCAATCCTCCACTCCAGCAATATTTACCATAGCCAACACTTGGAAGCTACGAAAGTGTCCATCATCAGAGGAAGGCACAAAGAAGAAGTGGTCCATGTACACAATGGAATATGACTCCAATAAAAAATATATATAAATACAATTTATAAAACAAACCTAAGTAAGGAGACATCAGCTTTTGGGGGCACATTCCACTCTAATATATAACCGAGGAACACCACTGCCCGGATGGTCTGTTTCCCTAGTTCCCAGGTTGGGAAAAGCAGAAATGCTGCCGCCCTCTGGCCGTTACCTGCAACAGCAGCTTTAAGACCTGTGCTAAGGGTCACTTCATATGCAGCAGTACTGGTGGGCTGTAAATGAAACCTGCCCTCAAAACGTCTTGAGGGAGGTAATGGCCAAAATATTTCTAAATGTCACACACACTTCACGAAGACAATTTGAAGAGGTAAGCTGTACTCACAGTTGAAGAAAAGAAGGACATGCCAGAAAGCTCAATTTCAAGGGATTATGAGACGCATGCAAATCCAGCCACAAAGTGGTATCGGCTCACACTAGTCAGAACACACATCAGCAAAAAAACTACAAACAAAAAATGCTGAAGGTGTTGTGGAGAAGCGCATACCCTCAACTTTAAGCGGGACGTAACCTGGAAAGAGCCACTAATGAGAACAGACTGGAGGTGCCTCTACAAGGTAAACATTCCGCTACCATATGATCCAGCAGGCCCACTCCTGGGCCTATAACCTAAGAAGACAGAATTGGAAAGACACAGGCAGGCAAATGTGCATTGCCGCAGCATTACAATAGCCATGACGTGGAAGCAACCAAAAAGTCCATCAACAGATGAGTGGACAAAGAAGAACTGGTACATGTACAGACAGAATATTAGCCAAGGAAGAAAAGGACACCATGCCATTTGCAGCACCGTAGATGAGTCTAGAGGTGATCACGTGACTTGTAGTAAGTCAGAAAGAGAAAGACACGTATCGTAGGATATCACTTATAGATGTTACCTAAAAATTGATACCAGTGAAGATATTTCCACAGAGAAGGGCAATCCCAGATTCATTAAACAAACTTATGGATCACCAACGGAAAGGTGTGAGGATTGGATACATTACGAGATTGGGGTGAACAGACATATACAAACACAGGTGAAATATATAATCACCAAAGACCTACAGAATACCAAGAGAAGACTACTCAACATTCTGTCATAACGTACATGGGAAAAGGATCCCAGCAAGAACAGACATATGTATATGTGTAAAAGAACCACATCTTGCACACCTGCAACAAGCCAAACATTGTAATCAAACATGCTGTGATTAAAAAAATAAAAAAATTAAATTAAGAAAACGAACAAGAAGTAGTGAGACAAACTTAAGGGGCCTTCTCCTGGCACATTCCATTCTAAATTACAACCTAGAACACGACTTCCATTGAGGCTCTGCTGCCCTAGTAACCAGATTTGGTAAGGGAGAACTGCTGCCCCCTTGTGGCCGTTTCACACAACAGCACCTTTAATCCCAGCGCTAATGGTCAGTTGATATTCAAAATCATTGCAGGCCTGTAAATGACACCTGCCCTGAAAACAAATCCTGGGGTCATATATCGACCAAAAAATTCAAAAGACGTCCATATTTCAAAACGACACTTTCAAGAGGCATATTTTGTTCTGCATATTTGTTCTGCACATTAGGGTTCTGCTTCTTTTGCTTTCTTTCCTTCTTTGTTAAAAAAAAAAAAACGGGAATGGAAAAAGGCAACCCTCAGAATGGGAGAAAATATTTGCAAACGAATCCACGGACAAAGGTTTAATCTCCAATATATATAACAGCTCATGCAGCTTAATATTAAAAAAAAACAAACAACCCAATACAAAAATGGGCAGAAGATCTAAATAGACGTTTCTTCAAAGAAGACACAGAGATGGCCAAGACGCACATGAAAAGCTGCTCAACATCACTCATCATTAGAGAAATGCACATCAAAACTACAGTGAGGTATCACCTCACACCTGTTAGAATGGGCGTCATCAGAAAATGTACAAACAACAAATGCTGGCGAGGGTGTGGACCAAAGGAACCCTCTTCCACTACTGGTGGGAATGTAAATTGATACAGTCACTATGGAGAACAGCATGGAGGTTCCTTAAAAAACTAAAAATAGAATTACCATAGGATCCAGCAATCCCACTTCCGGGCATATACCCAGAGAAAACCATAAATGAAAAAGACACATTCACCACAATGTTCATTGCAGCACTATTTACAATAGCCAGGTAATGGAAGCAACCTAAATGCCCACAGACAGACGAACGGATAATGATGTGGTCCATCTATGAAACGGAATATTACTCAGCCATAAAAAGGAACGAAACTGGGTCATCTGTGGAGACGTCGACGGATCTAGAGACTGTCATACAGAGTGAAGTAAGTCAGAAGGAGAAAAACAAATATTGTATATTAATGCATATATGTGGAACCTAGAAAAATGGTACAGATGACCCGGTTTGCAGGGCAGAAATAGAGACACAGAGGTAGAGAACAAACGTATGGACACCAAGAGGGGGGAAGCCATGGGTTGTTGGTGGTGGGATGAGTCGGGAGATTGGGATTGTCCTGTATACATGTATATGCATAAAATAGATAACTAATAATAATCCTGCTGAATAAAAAAATAAACTTAAATTATAAAATTTTAAAATAAAACGGAAAAAAGTTCTTCCCTTCACACAGATGTATTTATAGGAATGAATTATTTCCATGCTTATATCTATAAATACATAGAAGAGGAATAAAATCTAACTTGAAGCAAAAAAGAAAAAAAAAAAACCAGAACCCACCAGTTATACACAGGAAAACCCTATCAGGGCACTGGCTCCAGCGGCAAACAATTCTGAAGTTGGTCAGAGGTGGGGAATCATCTCCCATGCAGCCAGCAGCCCCCCCACCCCCGCAAGGAGCGTCCTCATTGCAAAGCTGGGGGACCGTGCCGAGGCGTCTGTGAGTAAACGTGAGCCGAGCCCCAGGCCAGCTGCTGCTGAACTGTTCCCACCCTTCCCAGGTAAAACACCTGAATATGTCCAAGGACTTGAAAGCCCAGAGGAAGGGCCGTGGAGCCACAGCAGCGACAGCACGCAGGCCGACTTGGTGCCTGCAGGCCAGCCAGGATGGTCCTGGCCCCGGGCGCTCTTCTGGAAGCTTTCCATTTCCCTGCCTGAGATACTCCTCCTGTCCCGGCCCCCACTGCTTTTTTCCTTCCTCACCTCTGCCCGGGGAGAAATTCCAACGGAAGGTATGGGTGACACATCCTCTTCTTTAGCAGGTGGCAGCCCGGCAACTCCTGCAGAAAGTCCAGCAGAGCCCCACTCACACCGGGCCACCCACAGAGCCGTGGCCCCTCACTCCCTCCCATCAGCACAGCCCCGAGACTGCTGACGGGGCAGAGAATATGGCGTCAGGCACAGCTGCAGGGGCTCTTGCTGCCTGGAGCCGTGTTTATATGGACCTCAACCCAGGCACACCTGGGGAGGGCTGGCCGGCAGGGTCAGGCTGCCCAGGTCAGCCCATCCTCACCCCTCAGGGACTCACATTGCAGAAAATGGACCTCGCTGAACCGGCCAGGTCCAAGGAACAGGTGTGGGCTCCTGAGAGTCTGGATAGACAAGGGGCTGCAGCTCCGGCTTGTTTTCTAATCCTTTTATCTGGCCCATGAGTGGGAGACAACTTCAAGAAGACCCTCTCCTAATGAGAGGAACCCAGGAGTCAGGGAGAGGAGGGGTGATGGGTGGAGACAGAGGCCTGGTGCCCCGGCTGCGGTGGAAGCCTCTGGAAGACCAGGCAGAGGGAGGCCGCACAGAGTGATGCCCAGGGTCACAGACCTGTCGGAGCTGCTGTTTGTTAGCTCAAGTCCTGCTCTGAGGTGCTCTGTGTCAGCTCTGAGTGACAGGTGATCTGGGCTGCTCTGCAATGAGGGCTACGTGCACGGTACCTGTGTGCCCAGCCCTGCCGGGGTACCTGCCCAGGGCAGCTCCGTATCCTGGGAGGGGCCTGACCACGAGAGCGCCATGGGCTGCTGGGGAGGGGGGGCCTGCCCAGGTGAGCTCCATATCCTGGGATTGCCCTGACCACGAGAGCCCCGTGGGCTGCTGGGGACCTGGTAAACGATGTCGGGACAGTCAATGAAGCCACCGAGGATATACATCCGGTAGTTCCTAATTCCTACACCCTGCTGGTCGTTCTACCATCCACCAGGACACGGTATTCTGTATGAGACTTCAGGGATGCCTTCTTCTGGATTCCATTGGTCCCCGAAAGGCTCTGCTGCCCTAGTAACCAGATTTGGGAATGGAGAAATGCTGCCGCCTTGTGGCCGTTTGCCACAACAGCAGCTTTAAACCCAGTGCTCATGGTCACTAAATATTGACACTCATTGCAGCCTGTAAATGGCACCTGCCCTGAAAAACAATCCTGGGGTCGAAAATGGACCCAAAACTTCTAAAGAGGGCAACCATGCAAGAGGACAATTTCAAGAGGTTAATTGTACTCTCCGTTTTTTTCTGTTTTTCTGTACCAGAAGTTTAAAACGGCCCCTCCGCCACGCCCCGGTACCCGAGGCCTCCGTTGCCCTGCCTGGGCGGGCGGCGGGGCGCTGCCGGGGCGGGCTGGCCGCGGGGATGGCGGTAAGGCGCAAGGACAAGCGAAGCTGGGCCTCAAGAGGCAGCCCGCGGTCCCCGCCCCCGTCTACGGCCATACCACCCTGAACGCGCCCGATCTCGTCTGATCTCGGAAGCTAAGCAGGGTCGGGCCTGGTTAGTACTTGTGATGGGAGACCGCCTGGGAATACCGGGTGCTGTAGGCTTTTGGCCTCCCGCTGCGGCTCCGCCTTCTCCTTTAGTCGCCCGCGGCGGTGGCCGCCAGCTCCGCCCCCCGCCGGGCACCGCTGCAGGCCCCACCTCCTCCGCCCACCCCCCACCACCACCACAGAGCGCCAGAGGGGCCGCTCCATGCGGCCCGAAGGCGGCCCTGGAAGGCAGCGGCACACCCGACGCTCCGGGGGTGGCTGGCCCGGACCCAGACTCCGCCGCGGGCCCGGGTGCCGTCCGTGCGGCCCGCGAGCCCCTCCACCTGCACCTGGCCGGCCCCACCGGCGCCCAGCCCCGGCGCCGCCACCTGTCCGCCGGTGTGGCTCTCCGCAGCTCTCTCCGGATAAAGCTGGATAAAGGTCTGGACGGGAAGGAGGGGCAGTGATTCAGCCTATTGCTCTTAGTGCCCCTCCCCCACACTCAGGAGCCCTTTGTGACAAGGCCACAGCTCTGTGATGCAGGCCTGGGGTTCTGCCATCAAGTGAACTCCCAGGGCTCTGTTGCCTGAGGGCGGCAATGCAGTTCAGAAGACGGAGAATCTCTTTTCTTTGAAAAACACTGTTGCTATCTGGCTGAGATCCAGCCCAACTTCCTGGGTGATTGATATCATCCTTGGCTTCCTGTGTGGACTGGGGCTCTTCCTCGTGTTACTCCCCTGCTTCCAGAGTAATCCATTCTTAGCACCACCTAGGAAACCTAGAAACATCAGGAAGCATCAAGTAGAGCTGAAGGGGAGGAGCAGGAGTAGGAAGAAAAGTCGATCTTTGAAAGCTTGCAGAGATTGCCTGGAAGAACTGGAGGGGACTCACAACCTGGCTTCACCTCTGCGGAGCTGCCTGGGGAGGCTTCCTGGCAAGGGCAACTTTCATCAGCTCTCATGGCAAGACCCTCCTGGTGAGATGTGCAAAGCAGTGCCTGCTGGAGCCTGTGGAGGATACTGCTTGAAGGGTTGGGAACCCTGCAGGAACACCTCCTGTAGGGTTTCCTTCCTGGTTCAAGACACTCGAGAGGTGCTGGAAGCACATATTACAAGGTTTTGGGTAAAGCACGGGTGGACCCTACCCCTCAAGGTCCTCAAGCCCATCAATCTCTTGAAGTCGACAAAGTTCCAACCCTCCACCACCCTGCGGTTAGCCTCGTCCCCTTCAGCCACCTGTGTATCTGGGTCCCACTCAACAGTCACGTTTGCTGAGTTCCCGGAGAAACCTCCTCAGGCTCATTCAGGAGAGAAGGTGAGAACAGAAGAGTCCGTTCCTGCCCTGAAGAGGCCTCTCCTTGTCCCCTCCACTGTGTGTAAGGAAATCCAGAGTGCCCTGAGAGCGATTCCACCTGGTGACTACCATGGGCCCTCAAAGGCTTCTCTGACTGCACAGCAGGGCAGGCCACCTTCTCAGTCCCTCACACTCAGCCTTGTGGGCAGAACCTGGAAGAGTGAGACTGTGGAGTGGGTCAAGAGGGACAGCCTAGAGCCAGGTCCAAGTTCAGCAATGGTCAGGAACGAGCCAAGAGAGGAGAGTGGTGGTCAGGCCTCAGGAGACCCCTGCCATAGGGTAACAGTGATGGAGGTGAACTTAGGATCCCAATCTTTGAGAGGTGAAGAGGCCAGGGAGGCTATGGAGGCCAAGGAGTCTCCTGCTCTTCAACCACAGTCTAGTGTTATCTTGGAAACCAAAGTGTTGACAAAATCCCAAACCACAAATGCACCTATGAGGAGTTTAGAGGTGCCAGGGGCCAGTAAAAGTTTCCTACTACCTAGAATGTCTGTTTTCCAACATCTAGGTGAGCCATGCCTTAACATGGAGGTTGCTAGTGAGTTTAACTCCAAAGTAAAGGTACAGTCAGACAACCAGTTTCAGGACTTTCCCAAACACAGGTTCCTTGCTGCAGACAACTTGGCTTCTCAGGTGCCTCAGTGCCATCCCCAGAGAGTCCCCACCAGAGACACGTTAGCTTCCCAGGAGCCAAGTGGCCTTATGGAAGGCCAAAGGAGCAACCTAGGGCAGCAGGAGCCCAAAACTTCAAAACTCCAAGACTCATGGAAGAGCCAGAGCAAGATGATTGTCCCTACTTACAAAAGAGAGGACCGTAGGAGGCATAAACCAGGAGAGCATGAAGAGAGGTTTAAAGAATGAGGGACCCCTCAAGCTGGAAGTATGAGCCGCCCTGCCCAGGTCAGGGGCATAACAGACTCTATTGGGAGCAGATGTCTCCAGCTCATGCCAGAGAAGAAATATAGCCCTCCAGAAAGCCTCTTCAGAAAAAGGATGAGGCTATTTTTAAAGTGGATTTTCCCCAATAAAAAAGTCAATGGTCGAGATGCTCTGCAAAGAAAAAAAAAAAAAAAGCCCATATCAGCCACTGCCCGGAGTCACGGATCAGTCAAAAGCAGATCAATCTTGAAGAGTGAGACTGCTGAGGGTCAGGCACTCATGACAGCTGTTGGACAGATCGTAGAAGAAAAAAGAGCAATTCACCATGGACTTCATGCCACAAAGTTAAATGAGCACAGACTGGAATTCCAAGTCCCAGTATGTGGGGGTTTCTGCTACCATAGGCTTACCTCCTACCCAGAGCAAGGGAGAATGATGGGTTCTACAGCCTGCAGTCATAAAGCCACCTCCAAGGGCCAGAGTTGTTCTGTCAGGGAAAGGGAAGTCAGACACCAACATAGTTTGAAAAGTGTAAGGTTCGACGATGAGCAGCTGGGCCTAAGGTGCCTCCCATCCTTGTCCCCCAGGAAGAGTGTGTTTCCAGTTAGTACCTGCCAGTATGGGCCAAGGATTCCAGGTGCCCCAGCCCGCCATAAACACTGTCCAAGGCATTGTCATCTTTGGGGAGGTGTCTTGCCTGGTCGACAGTAAAATCCTTCTTTAGTCTTCCCTTTAGTAGGAAAACATGTCTCCAAGTAAAAATTCAGTCCATGTAGAGAAAATGATTTTCTCATTAGCACATCCAAGATATTTAATGTTCCCCAATACATATATATATATATTTTTTCTAATAAAAGCATAGTGTAATGGCAAAAAAAAAAAGAAATTTAAAACGGCATGGAAAAATGCTGAACATTAGGAATAATTAAAGATATGCAAATCCAAATTACAAAAACCTATCCGCTCACACCAGTCAGAATGGCCATCAGCAAGAATTCTGCAAAAAGTAAATGCTGAAGGGGTTTTAGAGAAATGCCTACCCTTGGTCCAAAGTGGGACATGGTAAGAGCCAGTAATGAAAAGAAAAATGAGGTGCCTTGTAAAGGTAAATACTGAGCTACCATTCAATCAAGCATACCCACTGCTGGGCCTATCGCCTGAGGGGATGAGAATCAAAAAAACACAGGCTGGGCTTCACTGGTGGCGCAGTGGTTGAGAGCCCGCCTGCCAATGCAGGGGACATGCGTTCATGCTCCGGGTCGGGAAGATCCCACGTGCCGCGGAGCGGCTTGTCCCGTGAGCTAGGGCTGCTGGGCCTGCGCGTCCGGAGCCTGTGCTCTGCATTGGGAGGGACCACCGCAGTGAGAGGCCCACGTACCGAAAAAAAAAAAAAAAAAAAAAAAAACACAGGCTGGCAATCCTCCACTCCAGCAATATTTACCATAGCCAACACTTGGAAGCTACGAAAGTGTCCATCATCAGAGGAAGGCACAAAGAAGAAGTGGTCCATGTACACAATGGAATATGACTCCAATAAAAAATATATATAAATACAATTTATAAAACAAACCTAAGTAAGGAGACATCAGCTTTTGGGGGCACATTCCACTCTAATATATAACCGAGGAACACCACTGCCCGGATGGTCTGTTTCCCTAGTTCCCAGGTTGGGAAAAGCAGAAATGCTGCCGCCCTCTGGCCGTTACCTGCAACAGCAGCTTTAAGACCTGTGCTAAGGGTCACTTCATATGCAGCAGTACTGGTGGGCTGTAAATGAAACCTGCCCTCAAAACGTCTTGAGGGAGGTAATGGCCAAAATATTTCTAAATGTCACACACACTTCACGAAGACAATTTGAAGAGGTAAGCTGTACTCACAGTTGAAGAAAAGAAGGACATGCCAGAAAGCTCAATTTCAAGGGATTATGAGACGCATGCAAATCCAGCCACAAAGTGGTATCGGCTCACACTAGTCAGAACACACATCAGCAAAAAAACTACAAACAAAAAATGCTGAAGGTGTTGTGGAGAAGCGCATACCCTCAACTTTAAGCGGGACGTAACCTGGAAAGAGCCACTAATGAGAACAGACTGGAGGTGCCTCTACAAGGTAAACATTCCGCTACCATATGATCCAGCAGGCCCACTCCTGGGCCTATAACCTAAGAAGACAGAATTGGAAAGACACAGGCAGGCAAATGTGCATTGCCGCAGCATTACAATAGCCATGACGTGGAAGCAACCAAAAAGTCCATCAACAGATGAGTGGACAAAGAAGAACTGGTACATGTACAGACAGAATATTAGCCAAGGAAGAAAAGGACACCATGCCATTTGCAGCACCGTAGATGAGTCTAGAGGTGATCACGTGACTTGTAGTAAGTCAGAAAGAGAAAGACACGTATCGTAGGATATCACTTATAGATGTTACCTAAAAATTGATACCAGTGAAGATATTTCCACAGAGAAGGGCAATCCCAGATTCATTAAACAAACTTATGGATCACCAACGGAAAGGTGTGAGGATTGGATACATTACGAGATTGGGGTGAACAGACATATACAAACACAGGTGAAATATATAATCACCAAAGACCTACAGAATACCAAGAGAAGACTACTCAACATTCTGTCATAACGTACATGGGAAAAGGATCCCAGCAAGAACAGACATATGTATATGTGTAAAAGAACCACATCTTGCACACCTGCAACAAGCCAAACATTGTAATCAAACATGCTGTGATTAAAAAAATAAAAAAATTAAATTAAGAAAACGAACAAGAAGTAGTGAGACAAACTTAAGGGGCCTTCTCCTGGCACATTCCATTCTAAATTACAACCTAGAACACGACTTCCATTGAGGCTCTGCTGCCCTAGTAACCAGATTTGGTAAGGGAGAACTGCTGCCCCCTTGTGGCCGTTTCACACAACAGCACCTTTAATCCCAGCGCTAATGGTCAGTTGATATTCAAAATCATTGCAGGCCTGTAAATGACACCTGCCCTGAAAACAAATCCTGGGGTCATATATCGACCAAAAAATTCAAAAGACGTCCATATTTCAAAACGACACTTTCAAGAGGCATATTTTGTTCTGCATATTTGTTCTGCACATTAGGGTTCTGCTTCTTTTGCTTTCTTTCCTTCTTTGTTAAAAAAAAAAAAACGGGAATGGAAAAAGGCAACCCTCAGAATGGGAGAAAATATTTGCAAACGAATCCACGGACAAAGGTTTAATCTCCAATATATATAACAGCTCATGCAGCTTAATATTAAAAAAAAACAAACAACCCAATACAAAAATGGGCAGAAGATCTAAATAGACGTTTCTTCAAAGAAGACACAGAGATGGCCAAGACGCACATGAAAAGCTGCTCAACATCACTCATCATTAGAGAAATGCACATCAAAACTACAGTGAGGTATCACCTCACACCTGTTAGAATGGGCATCATCAGAAAATGTACAAACAACAAATGCTGGCGAGGGTGTGGACCAAAGGAACCCTCTTCCACTACTGGTGGGAATGTAAATTGATACAGTCACTATGGAGAACAGCATGGAGGTTCCTTAAAAAACTAAAAATAGAATTACCATAGGATCCAGCAATCCCACTTCCGGGCATATACCCAGAGAAAACCATAAATGAAAAAGACACATTCACCACAATGTTCATTGCAGCACTATTTACAATAGCCAGGTAATGGAAGCAACCTAAATGCCCACAGACAGACGAACGGATAATGATGTGGTCCATCTATGAAACGGAATATTACTCAGCCATAAAAAGGAACGAAACTGGGTCATCTGTGGAGACGTCGACGGATCTAGAGACTGTCATACAGAGTGAAGTAAGTCAGAAGGAGAAAAACAAATATTGTATATTAATGCATATATGTGGAACCTAGAAAAATGGTACAGATGACCCGGTTTGCAGGGCAGAAATAGAGACACAGAGGTAGAGAACAAACGTATGGACACCAAGAGGGGGGAAGCCATGGGTTGTTGGTGGTGGGATGAGTCGGGAGATTGGGATTGTCCTGTATACATGTATATGCATAAAATAGATAACTAATAATAATCCTGCTGAATAAAAAAATAAACTTAAATTTCAAAATTTTTAAAAATAAATAAAATTTTAAAATAAAACGGAAAAAAAGTTCTTCCCTTCACACAGATGTATTTATAGGAATGAATTATTTCCATGCTTATATCTATAAATACATAGAAGAGGAATAAAATCTAACTTGAAGCAAAAAAGAAGAAAAAAAAAACCAGAACCCACCAGTTATACACAGGAAAACCCTATCAGGGCACTGGCTCCAGCGGCAAACAATTCTGAAGTTGGTCAGAGGTGGGGAATCATCTCCCATGCAGCCAGCAGCCCCCCCACCCCCGCAAGGAGCGTCCTCATTGCAAAGCTGGGGGACCGTGCCGAGGCGTCTGTGAGTAAACGTGAGCCGAGCCCCAGGCCAGCTGCTGCTGAACTGTTCCCACCCTTCCCAGGTAAAACACCTGAATATGTCCAAGGACTTGAAAGCCCAGAGGAAGGGCCGTGGAGCCACAGCAGCGACAGCACGCAGGCCGACTTGGTGCCTGCAGGCCAGCCAGGATGGTCCTGGCCCCGGGCGCTCTTCTGGAAGCTTTCCATTTCCCTGCCTGAGATACTCCTCCTGTCCCGGCCCCCACTGCTTTTTTCCTTCCTCACCTCTGCCCGGGGAGAAATTCCAACGGAAGGTATGGGTGACACATCCTCTTCTTTAGCAGGTGGCAGCCCGGCAACTCCTGCAGAAAGTCCAGCAGAGCCCCACTCACACCGGGCCACCCACAGAGCCGTGGCCCCTCACTCCCTCCCACCAGCACAGCCCCGAGACTGCTGACGGGGCAGAGAATATGGCGTCAGGCACAGCTGCAGGGGCTCTTGCTGCCTGGAGCCGTGTTTATATGGACCTCAACCCAGGCACACCTGGGGAGGGCTGGCCGGCAGGGTCAGGCTGCCCAGGTCAGCCCATCCTCACCCCTCAGGGACTCACATTGCAGAAAATGGACCTCGCTGAACCGGCCAGGTCCAAGGAACAGGTGTGGGCTCCTGAGAGTCTGGATAGACAAGGGGCTGCAGCTCCGGCTTGTTTTCTAATCCTTTTATCTGGCCCATGAGTGGGAGACAACTTCAAGAAGACCCTCTCCTAATGAGAGGAACCCAGGAGTCAGGGAGAGGAGGGGTGATGGGTGGAGACAGAGGCCTGGTGCCCCGGCTGCGGTGGAAGCCTCTGGAAGACCAGGCAGAGGGAGGCCGCACAGAGTGATGCCCAGGGTCACAGACCTGTCGGAGCTGCTGTTTGTTAGCTCAAGTCCTGCTCCGAGGTGCTGTGTGTCAGCTCTGAGTGACAGGTGATCTGGGCTGCTCTGCAATGAGGGCTACGTGCACGGTACCTGTGTGCCCAGCCCTGCCGGGGTACCTGCCCAGGGCAGCTCCGTATCCTGGGAGGGGCCTGACCACGAGAGCGCCATGGGCTGCTGGGGAGGGGGGGCCTGCCCAGGTGAGCTCCATATCCTGGGATTGCCCTGACCACGAGAGCCCCGTGGGCTGCTGGGGACCTGGTAAACGATGTCGGGACAGTCAGTGAAGCCACCGAGGATATACATCCGGTAGTTCCTAATTCCTACACCCTGCTGGTCATTCTACCATCCACCAGGACACGGTATTCTGTATTAGCCTTCAGGGATGCCTTCTTCTGGATTCCATTGGTCCCCGAAAGGCTCTGCTGCCCTAGTAACCAGATTTAGGAATGGAGAAATGCTGCCGCCTTGTGGCCGTTTGCCACAACAGCAGCTTTAAACCCAGTGCTCATGGTCACTAAATATTGACACTCATTGCAGCCTGTAAATGGCACCTGCCCTGAAAAACAATCCTGGGGTCGAAAATGGACCCAAAACTTCTAAAGAGGGCAACCATGCAAGAGGACAATTTCAAGAGGTTAATTGTACTCTCCGTTTTTTTCTGTTTTTCTGTACCAGAAATTTAAAACGGCCCCTCCGCCACGCCCCGGTACCCGAGGCCTCCGTTGCCCTGCCTGGGCGGGCGGCGGGGCGCTGCCGGGGCGGGCTGGCCGCGGGGATGGCGGTAAGGCGCAAGGACAAGCGAAGCTGGGCCTCAAGAGGCAGCCCGCGGTCCCCGCCCCCGTCTACGGCCATACCACCCTGAACGCGCCCGATCTCGTCTGATCTCGGAAGCTAAGCAGGGTCGGGCCTGGTTAGTACTTGTGATGGGAGACCGCCTGGGAATACCGGGTGCTGTAGGCTTTTGGCCTCCCGCTGCGGCTCCGCCTTCTCCTTTAGTCGCCCGCGGCGGTGGCCGCCAGCTCCGCCCCCCGCCGGGCACCGCTGCAGGCCCCACCTCCTCCGCCTACCCCCCACCACCACCACAGAGCGCCAGAGGGGCCGCTCCATGCGGCCCGAAGGCGGCCCTGGAAGGCAGCGGCACACCCGACGCTCCGGGGGTGGCTGGCCCGGACCCAGACTCCGCCGCGGGCCCGGGTGCCGTCCGTGCGGCCCGCGAGCCCCTCCACCTGCACCTGGCCGGCCCCACCGGCGCCCAGCCCCGGCGCCGCCACCTGTCCGCCGGTGTGGCTCTCCGCAGCTCTCTCCGGATAAAGCTGGATAAAGGTCTGGACGGGAAGGAGGGGCAGTGATTCAGCCTATTGCTCTTAGTGCCCCTCCCCCACACTCAGGAGCCCTTTGTGACAAGGCCACAGCTCTGTGATGCAGGCCTGGGGTTCTGCCATCAAGTGAACTCCCAGGGCTCTGTTGCCTGAGGGCGGCAATGCAGTTCAGAAGACGGAGAATCTCTTTTCTTTGAAAAACACTGTTGCTATCTGGCTGAGATCCAGCCCAACTTCCTGGGTGATTGATATCATCCTTGGCTTCCTGTGTGGACTGGGGCTCTTCCTCGTGTTACTCCCCTGCTTCCAGAGTAATCCATTCTTAGCACCACCTAGGAAACCTAGAAACATCAGGAAGCATCAAGTAGAGCTGAAGGGGAGGAGCAGGAGTAGGAAGAAAAGTCGATCTTTGAAAGCTTGCAGAGATTGCCTGGAAGAACTGGAGGGGACTCACAACCTGGCTTCACCTCTGCGGAGCTGCCTGGGGAGGCTTCCTGGCAAGGGCAACTTTCATCAGCTCTCATGGCAAGACCCTCCTGGTGAGATGTGCAAAGCAGTGCCTGCTGGAGCCTGTGGAGGATACTGCTTGAAGGGTTGGGAACCCTGCAGGAACACCTCCTGTAGGGTTTCCTTCCTGGTTCAAGACACTCGAGAGGTGCTGGAAGCACATATTACAAGGTTTTGGGTAAAGCACGGGTGGACCCTACCCCTCAAGGTCCTCAAGCCCATCAATCTCTTGAAGTCGACAAAGTTCCAACCCTCCACCACCCTGCGGTTAGCCTCGTCCCCTTCAGCCACCTGTGTATCTGGGTCCCACTCAACAGTCACGTTTGCTGAGTTCCCGGAGAAACCTCCTCAGGCTCATTCAGGAGAGAAGGTGAGAACAGAAGAGTCCGTTCCTGCCCTGAAGAGGCCTCTCCTTGTCCCCTCCACTGTGTGTAAGGAAATCCAGAGTGCCCTGAGAGCGATTCCACCTGGTGACTACCATGGGCCCTCAAAGGCTTCTCTGACTGCACAGCAGGGCAGGCCACCTTCTCAGTCCCTCACACTCAGCCTTGTGGGCAGAACCTGGAAGAGTGAGACTGTGGAGTGGGTCAAGAGGGACAGCCTAGAGCCAGGTCCAAGTTCAGCAATGGTCAGGAACGAGCCAAGAGAGGAGAGTGGTGGTCAGGCCTCAGGAGACCCCTGCCATAGGGTAACAGTGATGGAGGTGAACTTAGGATCCCAATCTTTGAGAGGTGAAGAGGCCAGGGAGGCTATGGAGGCCAAGGAGTCTCCTGCTCTTCAACCACAGTCTAGTGTTATCTTGGAAACCAAAGTGTTGACAAAATCCCAAACCATAAATGCACCTATGAGGAGTTTAGAGGTGCCAGGGGCCAGTAAAAGTTTCCTACTACCTAGAATGTCTGTTTTCCAACATCTAGGTGAGCCATGCCTTAACATGGAGGTTGCTAGTGAGTTTAACTCCAAAGTAAAGGTACAGTCAGACAACCAGCTTCAGGACTTTCCCAAACACAGGTTCCTTGCTGCAGACAACTTGGCTTCTCAGGTGCCTCAGTGCCATCCCCAGAGAGTCCCCACCAGAGACACGTTAGCTTCCCAGGAGCCAAGTGGCCTTATGGAAGGCCAAAGGAGCAACCTAGGGCAGCAGGAGCCCAAAACTTCAAAACTCCAAGACTCATGGAAGAGCCAGAGCAAGATGATTGTCCCTACTTACAAAAGAGAGGACCGTAGGAGGCATAAACCAGGAGAGCATGAAGAGAGGTTTAAAGAATGAGGGACCCCTCAAGCTGGAAGTATGAGCCGCCCTGCCCAGGTCAGGGGCATAACAGACTCTATTGGGAGCAGATGTCTCCAGCTCATGCCAGAGAAGAAATATAGCCCTCCAGAAAGCCTCTTCAGAAAAAGGATGAGGCTATTTTTAAAGTGGATTTTCCCCAATAAAAAAGTCAATGGTCGAGATGCTCTGCAAAGAAAAAAAAAAAAAAAAGCCCATATCAGCCACTGCCCGGAGTCACGGATCAGTCAAAAGCAGATCAATCTTGAAGAGTGAGACTGCTGAGGGTCAGGCACTCATGACAGCTGTTGGACAGATCGTAGAAGAAAAAAGAGCAATTCACCATGGACTTCATGCCACAAAGTTAAATGAGCACAGAGTGGAATTCCAAGTCCCAGTATGTGGGGGTTTCTGCTACCATAGGCTTACCTCCTACCCAGAGCAAGGGAGAATGATGGGTTCTACAGCCTGCAGTCATAAAGCCACCTCCAAGGGCCAGAGTTGTTCTGTCAGGGAAAGGGAAGTCAGACACCAACATAGTTTGAAAAGTGTAAGGTTCGACGATGAGCAGCTGGGCCTAAGGTGCCTCCCATCCTTGTCCCCCAGGAAGAGTGTGTTTCCAGTTAGTACCTGCCAGTATGGGCCAAGGATTCCAGGTGCCCCAGCCCGCCATAAACACTGTCCAAGGCATTGTCATCTTTGGGGAGGTGTCTTGCCTGGTCGACAGTAAAATCCTTCTTTAGTCTTCCCTTTAGTAGGAAAACATGTCTCCAAGTAAAAATTCAGTCCATGTAGAGAAAATGATTTTCTCATTAGCACATCCAAGATATTTAATGTTCCCCAATACATATATATATATATTTTTTCTAATAAAAGCATAGTGTAATGGCAAAAAAAAAAAGAAATTTAAAACGGCATGGAAAAATGCTGAACATTAGGAATAATTAAAGATATGCAAATCCAAATTACAAAAACCTATCCGCTCACACCAGTCAGAATGGCCATCAGCAAGAATTCTGCAAAAAGTAAATGCTGAAGGGGTTTTAGAGAAATGCCTACCCTTGGTCCAAAGTGGGACATGGTAAGAGCCAGTAATGAAAAGAAAAATGAGGTGCCTTGTAAAGGTAAATACTGAGCTACCATTCAATCAAGCATACCCACTGCTGGGCCTATCGCCTGAGGGGATGAGAATCAAAAAAACACAGGCTGGGCTTCACTGGTGGCGCAGTGGTTGAGAGCCCGCCTGCCAATGCAGGGGACATGCGTTCATGCTCCGGGTCGGGAAGATCCCACGTGCCGCGGAGCGGCTTGTCCCGTGAGCTAGGGCTGCTGGGCCTGCGCGTCCGGAGCCTGTGCTCTGCATTGGGAGGGACCACCGCAGTGAGAGGCCCACGTACCGAAAAAAAAAAAAAAAAAAAAAAAACACAGGCTGGCAATCCTCCACTCCAGCAATATTTACCATAGCCAACACTTGGAAGCTACGAAAGTGTCCATCATCAGAGGAAGGCACAAAGAAGAAGTGGTCCATGTACACAATGGAATATGACTCCAATAAAAAATATATATAAATACAATTTATAAAACAAACCTAAGTAAGGAGACATCAGCTTTTGGGGGCACATTCCACTCTAATATATAACGGAGGAACACCACTGCCCGGATGGTCTGTTTCCCTAGTTCCCAGGTTGGGAAAAGCAGAAATGCTGCCGCCCTCTGGCCGTTACCTGCAACAGCAGCTTTAAGACCTGTGCTAAGGGTCACTTCATATTCAGCAGTACTGGTGGGCTGTAAATGAAACCTGCCCTCAAAACGTCTTGAGGGAGGTAATGGCCAAAATATTTCTAAATGTCACACACACTTCACGAAGACAATTTGAAGAGGTAAGCTGTACTCACAGTTGAAGAAAAGAAGGACATGCCAGAAAGCTCAATTTCAAGGGATTATGAGACGCATGCAAATCCAGCCACAAAGTGGTATCGGCTCACACTAGTCAGAACACACATCAGCAAAAAAACTACAAACAAAAAATGCTGAAGGTGTTGTGGAGAAGCGCATACCCTCAACTTTAAGCGGGACGTAACCTGGAAAGAGCCACTAATGAGAACAGACTGGAGGTGCCTCTACAAGGTAAACATTCCGCTACCATATGATCCAGCAGGCCCACTCCTGGGCCTATAACCTAAGAAGACAGAATTGGAAAGACACAGGCAGGCAAATGTGCATTGCCGCAGCATTACAATAGCCATGACGTGGAAGCAACCAAAAAGTCCATCAACAGATGAGTGGACAAAGAAGAACTGGTACATGTACAGACAGAATATTAGCCAAGGAAGAAAAGGACACCATGCCATTTGCAGCACCGTAGATGAGTCTAGAGGTGATCACGTGACTTGTAGTAAGTCAGAAAGAGAAAGACACGTATCGTAGGATATCACTTATAGATGTTACCTAAAAATTGATACCAGTGAAGATATTTCCACAGAGAAGGGCAATCCCAGATTCATTAAACAAACTTATGGATCACCAACGGAAAGGTGTGAGGATTGGATACATTACGAGATTGGGGTGAACAGACATATACAAACACAGGTGAAATATATAATCACCAAAGACCTACAGAATACCAAGAGAAGACTACTCAACATTCTGTCATAACGTACATGGGAAAAGGATCCCAGCAAGAACAGACATATGTATATGTGTAAAAGAACCACATCTTGCACACCTGCAACAAGCCAAACATTGTAATCAAACATGCTGTGATTAAAAAAATAAAAAAATTAAATTAAGAAAACGAACAAGAAGTAGTGAGACAAACTTAAGGGGCCTTCTCCTGGCACATTCCATTCTAAATTACAACCTAGAACACGACTTCCATTGAGGCTCTGCTGCCCTAGTAACCAGATTTGGTAAGGGAGAACTGCTGCCCCCTTGTGGCCGTTTCACACAACAGCACCTTTAATCCCAGCGCTAATGGTCAGTTGATATTCAAAATCATTGCAGGCCTGTAAATGACACCTGCCCTGAAAACAAATCCTGGGGTCATATATCGACCAAAAAATTCAAAAGACGTCCATATTTCAAAACGACACTTTCAAGAGGCATATTTTGTTCTGCATATTTGTTCTGCACATTAGGGTTCTGCTTCTTTTGCTTTCTTTCCTTCTTTGTTAAAAAAAAAAAAACGGGAATGGAAAAAGGCAACCCTCAGAATGGGAGAAAATATTTGCAAACGAATCCACGGACAAAGGTTTAATCTCCAATATATATAACAGCTCATGCAGCTTAATATTAAAAAAAAACAAACAACCCAATACAAAAATGGGCAGAAGATCTAAATAGACGTTTCTTCAAAGAAGACACAGAGATGGCCAAGACGCACATGAAAAGCTGCTCAACATCACTCATCATTAGAGAAATGCACATCAAAACTACAGTGAGGTATCACCTCACACCTGTTAGAATGGGCATCATCAGAAAATGTACAAACAACAAATGCTGGCGAGGGTGTGGACCAAAGGAACCCTCTTCCACTACTGGTGGGAATGTAAATTGATACAGTCACTATGGAGAACAGCATGGAGGTTCCTTAAAAAACTAAAAATAGAATTACCATAGGATCCAGCAATCCCACTTCCGGGCATATACCCAGAGAAAACCATAAATGAAAAAGACACATTCACCACAATGTTCATTGCAGCACTATTTACAATAGCCAGGTAATGGAAGCAACCTAAATGCCCACAGACAGACGAACGGATAATGATGTGGTCCATCTATGAAACGGAATATTACTCAGCCATAAAAAGGAACGAAACTGGGTCATCTGTGGAGACGTCGACGGATCTAGAGACTGTCATACAGAGTGAAGTAAGTCAGAAGGAGAAAAACAAATATTGTATATTAATGCATATATGTGGAACCTAGAAAAATGGTACAGATGACCCGGTTTGCAGGGCAGAAATAGAGACACAGAGGTAGAGAACAAACGTATGGACACCAAGAGGGGGGAAGCCATGGGTTGTTGGTGGTGGGATGAGTCGGGAGATTGGGATTGTCCTGTATACATGTATATGCATAAAATAGATAACTAATAATAATCCTGCTGAATAAAAAAATAAACTTAAATTTCAAAATTTTTAAAAATAAATAAAATTTTAAAATAAAACGGAAAAAAAGTTCTTCCCTTCACACAGATGTATTTATAGGAATGAATTATTTCCATGCTTATATCTATAAATACATAGAAGAGGAATAAAATCTAACTTGAAGCAAAAAAGAAGAAAAAAAAAACCAGAACCCACCAGTTATACACAGGAAAACCCTATCAGGGCACTGGCTCCAGCGGCAAACAATTCTGAAGTTGGTCAGAGGTGGGGAATCATCTCCCATGCAGCCAGCAGCCCCCCCACCCCCGCAAGGAGCGTCCTCATTGCAAAGCTGGGGGACCGTGCCGAGGCGTCTGTGAGTAAACGTGAGCCGAGCCCCAGGCCAGCTGCTGCTGAACTGTTCCCACCCTTCCCAGGTAAAACACCTGAATATGTCCAAGGACTTGAAAGCCCAGAGGAAGGGCCGTGGAGCCACAGCAGCGACAGCACGCAGGCCGACTTGGTGCCTGCAGGCCAGCCAGGATGGTCCTGGCCCCGGGCGCTCTTCTGGAAGCTTTCCATTTCCCTGCCTGAGATACTCCTCCTGTCCCGGCCCCCACTGCTTTTTTCCTTCCTCACCTCTGCCCGGGGAGAAATTCCAACGGAAGGTATGGGTGACACATCCTCTTCTTTAGCAGGTGGCAGCCCGGCAACTCCTGCAGAAAGTCCAGCAGAGCCCCACTCACACCGGGCCACCCACAGAGCCGTGGCCCCTCACTCCCTCCCACCAGCACAGCCCCGAGACTGCTGACGGGGCAGAGAATATGGCGTCAGGCACAGCTGCAGGGGCTCTTGCTGCCTGGAGCCGTGTTTATATGGACCTCAACCCAGGCACACCTGGGGAGGGCTGGCCGGCAGGGTCAGGCTGCCCAGGTCAGCCCATCCTCACCCCTCAGGGACTCACATTGCAGAAAATGGACCTCGCTGAACCGGCCAGGTCCAAGGAACAGGTGTGGGCTCCTGAGAGTCTGGATAGACAAGGGGCTGCAGCTCCGGCTTGTTTTCTAATCCTTTTATCTGGCCCATGAGTGGGAGACAACTTCAAGAAGACCCTCTCCTAATGAGAGGAACCCAGGAGTCAGGGAGAGGAGGGGTGATGGGTGGAGACAGAGGCCTGGTGCCCCGGCTGCGGTGGAAGCCTCTGGAAGACCAGGCAGAGGGAGGCCGCACAGAGTGATGCCCAGGGTCACAGACCTGTCGGAGCTGCTGTTTGTTAGCTCAAGTCCTGCTCCGAGGTGCTCTGTGTCAGCTCTGAGTGACAGGTGATCTGGGCTGCTCTGCAATGAGGGCTACGTGCACGGTACCTGTGTGCCCAGCCCTGCCGGGGTACCTGCCCAGGGCAGCTCCGTATCCTGGGAGGGGCCTGACCACGAGAGCGCCATGGGCTGCTGGGGAGGGGGGGCCTGCCCAGGTGAGCTCCATATCCTGGGATTGCCCTGACCACGAGAGCCCCGTGGGCTGCTGGGGACCTGGTAAACGATGTCGGGACAGTCAGTGAAGCCACCGAGGATATACATCCGGTAGTTCCTAATTCCTACACCCTGCTGGTCATTCTACCATCCACCAGGACACGGTATTCTGTATTAGCCTTCAGGGATGCCTTCTTCTGGATTCCATTGGTCCCCGAAAGGCTCTGCTGCCCTAGTAACCAGATTTAGGAATGGAGAAATGCTGCCGCCTTGTGGCCGTTTGCCACAACAGCAGCTTTAAACCCAGTGCTCATGGTCACTAAATATTGACACTCATTGCAGCCTGTAAATGGCACCTGCCCTGAAAAACAATCCTGGGGTCGAAAATGGACCCAAAACTTCTAAAGAGGGCAACCATGCAAGAGGACAATTTCAAGAGGTTAATTGTACTCTCCGTTTTTTTCTGTTTTTCTGTACCAGAAATTTAAAACGGCCCCTCCGCCACGCCCCGGTACCCGAGGCCTCCGTTGCCCTGCCTGGGCGGGCGGCGGGGCGCTGCCGGGGCGGGCTGGCCGCGGGGATGGCGGTAAGGCGCAAGGACAAGCGAAGCTGGGCCTCAAGAGGCAGCCCGCGGTCCCCGCCCCCGTCTACGGCCATACCACCCTGAACGCGCCCGATCTCGTCTGATCTCGGAAGCTAAGCAGGGTCGGGCCTGGTTAGTACTTGTGATGGGAGACCGCCTGGGAATACCGGGTGCTGTAGGCTTTTGGCCTCCCGCTGCGGCTCCGCCTTCTCCTTTAGTCGCCCGCGGCGGTGGCCGCCAGCTCCGCCCCCCGCCGGGCACCGCTGCAGGCCCCACCTCCTCCGCCCACCCCCCACCACCACCACAGAGCGCCAGAGGGGCCGCTCCATGCGGCCCGAAGGCGGCCCTGGAAGGCAGCGGCACACCCGACGCTCCGGGGGTGGCTGGCCCGGACCCAGACTCCGCCGCGGGCCCGGGTGCCGTCCGTGCGGCCCGCGAGCCCCTCCACCTGCACCTGGCCGGCCCCACCGGCGCCCAGCCCCGGCGCCGCCACCTGTCCGCCGGTGTGGCTCTCCGCAGCTCTCTCCGGATAAAGCTGGATAAAGGTCTGGACGGGAAGGAGGGGCAGTGATTCAGCCTATTGCTCTTAGTGCCCCTCCCCCACACTCAGGAGCCCTTTGTGACAAGGCCACAGCTCTGTGATGCAGGCCTGGGGTTCTGCCATCAAGTGAACTCCCAGGGCTCTGTTGCCTGAGGGCGGCAATGCAGTTCAGAAGACGGAGAATCTCTTTTCTTTGAAAAACACTGTTGCTATCTGGCTGAGATCCAGCCCAACTTCCTGGGTGATTGATATCATCCTTGGCTTCCTGTGTGGACTGGGGCTCTTCCTCGTGTTACTCCCCTGCTTCCAGAGTAATCCATTCTTAGCACCACCTAGGAAACCTAGAAACATCAGGAAGCATCAAGTAGAGCTGAAGGGGAGGAGCAGGAGTAGGAAGAAAAGTCGATCTTTGAAAGCTTGCAGAGATTGCCTGGAAGAACTGGAGGGGACTCACAACCTGGCTTCACCTCTGCGGAGCTGCCTGGGGAGGCTTCCTGGCAAGGGCAACTTTCATCAGCTCTCATGGCAAGACCCTCCTGGTGAGATGTGCAAAGCAGTGCCTGCTGGAGCCTGTGGAGGATACTGCTTGAAGGGTTGGGAACCCTGCAGGAACACCTCCTGTAGGGTTTCCTTCCTGGTTCAAGACACTCGAGAGGTGCTGGAAGCACATATTACAAGGTTTTGGGTAAAGCACGGGTGGACCCTACCCCTCAAGGTCCTCAAGCCCATCAATCTCTTGAAGTCGACAAAGTTCCAACCCTCCACCACCCTGCGGTTAGCCTCGTCCCCTTCAGCCACCTGTGTATCTGGGTCCCACTCAACAGTCACGTTTGCTGAGTTCCCGGAGAAACCTCCTCAGGCTCATTCAGGAGAGAAGGTGAGAACAGAAGAGTCCGTTCCTGCCCTGAAGAGGCCTCTCCTTGTCCCCTCCACTGTGTGTAAGGAAATCCAGAGTGCCCTGAGAGCGATTCCACCTGGTGACTACCATGGGCCCTCAAAGGCTTCTCTGACTGCACAGCAGGGCAGGCCACCTTCTCAGTCCCTCACACTCAGCCTTGTGGGCAGAACCTGGAAGAGTGAGACTGTGGAGTGGGTCAAGAGGGACAGCCTAGAGCCAGGTCCAAGTTCAGCAATGGTCAGGAACGAGCCAAGAGAGGAGAGTGGTGGTCAGGCCTCAGGAGACCCCTGCCATAGGGTAACAGTGATGGAGGTGAACTTAGGATCCCAATCTTTGAGAGGTGAAGAGGCCAGGGAGGCTATGGAGGCCAAGGAGTCTCCTGCTCTTCAACCACAGTCTAGTGTTATCTTGGAAACCAAAGTGTTGACAAAATCCCAAACCATAAATGCACCTATGAGGAGTTTAGAGGTGCCAGGGGCCAGTAAAAGTTTCCTACTACCTAGAATGTCTGTTTTCCAACATCTAGGTGAGCCATGCCTTAACATGGAGGTTGCTAGTGAGTTTAACTCCAAAGTAAAGGTACAGTCAGACAACCAGCTTCAGGACTTTCCCAAACACAGGTTCCTTGCTGCAGACAACTTGGCTTCTCAGGTGCCTCAGTGCCATCCCCAGAGAGTCCCCACCAGAGACACGTTAGCTTCCCAGGAGCCAAGTGGCCTTATGGAAGGCCAAAGGAGCAACCTAGGGCAGCAGGAGCCCAAAACTTCAAAACTCCAAGACTCATGGAAGAGCCAGAGCAAGATGATTGTCCCTACTTACAAAAGAGAGGACCGTAGGAGGCATAAACCAGGAGAGCATGAAGAGAGGTTTAAAGAATGAGGGACCCCTCAAGCTGGAAGTATGAGCCGCCCTGCCCAGGTCAGGGGCATAACAGACTCTATTGGGAGCAGATGTCTCCAGCTCATGCCAGAGAAGAAATATAGCCCTCCAGAAAGCCTCTTCAGAAAAAGGATGAGGCTATTTTTAAAGTGGATTTTCCCCAATAAAAAAGTCAATGGTCGAGATGCTCTGCAAAGAAAAAAAAAAAAAAAAGCCCATATCAGCCACTGCCCGGAGTCACGGATCAGTCAAAAGCAGATCAATCTTGAAGAGTGAGACTGCTGAGGGTCAGGCACTCATGACAGCTGTTGGACAGATCGTAGAAGAAAAAAGAGCAATTCACCATGGACTTCATGCCACAAAGTTAAATGAGCACAGAGTGGAATTCCAAGTCCCAGTATGTGGGGGTTTCTGCTACCATAGGCTTACCTCCTACCCAGAGCAAGGGAGAATGATGGGTTCTACAGCCTGCAGTCATAAAGCCACCTCCAAGGGCCAGAGTTGTTCTGTCAGGGAAAGGGAAGTCAGACACCAACATAGTTTGAAAAGTGTAAGGTTCGACGATGAGCAGCTGGGCCTAAGGTGCCTCCCATCCTTGTCCCCCAGGAAGAGTGTGTTTCCAGTTAGTACCTGCCAGTATGGGCCAAGGATTCCAGGTGCCCCAGCCCGCCATAAACACTGTCCAAGGCATTGTCATCTTTGGGGAGGTGTCTTGCCTGGTCGACAGTAAAATCCTTCTTTAGTCTTCCCTTTAGTAGGAAAACATGTCTCCAAGTAAAAATTCAGTCCATGTAGAGAAAATGATTTTCTCATTAGCACATCCAAGATATTTAATGTTCCCCAATACATATATATATATATTTTTTCTAATAAAAGCATAGTGTAATGGCAAAAAAAAAAAGAAATTTAAAACGGCATGGAAAAATGCTGAACATTAGGAATAATTAAAGATATGCAAATCCAAATTACAAAAACCTATCCGCTCACACCAGTCAGAATGGCCATCAGCAAGAATTCTGCAAAAAGTAAATGCTGAAGGGGTTTTAGAGAAATGCCTACCCTTGGTCCAAAGTGGGACATGGTAAGAGCCAGTAATGAAAAGAAAAATGAGGTGCCTTGTAAAGGTAAATACTGAGCTACCATTCAATCAAGCATACCCACTGCTGGGCCTATCGCCTGAGGGGATGAGAATCAAAAAAACACAGGCTGGGCTTCACTGGTGGCGCAGTGGTTGAGAGCCCGCCTGCCAATGCAGGGGACATGCGTTCATGCTCCGGGTCGGGAAGATCCCACGTGCCGCGGAGCGGCTTGTCCCGTGAGCTAGGGCTGCTGGGCCTGCGCGTCCGGAGCCTGTGCTCTGCATTGGGAGGGACCACCGCAGTGAGAGGCCCACGTACCGAAAAAAAAAAAAAAAAAAAAAAACACAGGCTGGCAATCCTCCACTCCAGCAATATTTACCATAGCCAACACTTGGAAGCTACGAAAGTGTCCATCATCAGAGGAAGGCACAAAGAAGAAGTGGTCCATGTACACAATGGAATATGACTCCAATAAAAAATATATATAAATACAATTTATAAAACAAACCTAAGTAAGGAGACATCAGCTTTTGGGGGCACATTCCACTCTAATATATAACCGAGGAACACCACTGCCCGGATGGTCTGTTTCCCTAGTTCCCAGGTTGGGAAAAGCAGAAATGCTGCCGCCCTCTGGCCGTTACCTGCAACAGCAGCTTTAAGACCTGTGCTAAGGGTCACTTCATATTCAGCAGTACTGGTGGGCTGTAAATGAAACCTGCCCTCAAAACGTCTTGAGGGAGGTAATGGCCAAAATATTTCTAAATGTCACACACACTTCACGAAGACAATTTGAAGAGGTAAGCTGTACTCACAGTTGAAGAAAAGAAGGACATGCCAGAAAGCTCAATTTCAAGGGATTATGAGACGCATGCAAATCCAGCCACAAAGTGGTATCGGCTCACACTAGTCAGAACACACATCAGCAAAAAAACTACAAACAAAAAATGCTGAAGGTGTTGTGGAGAAGCGCATACCCTCAACTTTAAGCGGGACGTAACCTGGAAAGAGCCACTAATGAGAACAGACTGGAGGTGCCTCTACAAGGTAAACATTCCGCTACCATATGATCCAGCAGGCCCACTCCTGGGCCTATAACCTAAGAAGACAGAATTGGAAAGACACAGGCAGGCAAATGTGCATTGCCGCAGCATTACAATAGCCATGACGTGGAAGCAACCAAAAAGTCCATCAACAGATGAGTGGACAAAGAAGAACTGGTACATGTACAGACAGAATATTAGCCAAGGAAGAAAAGGACACCATGCCATTTGCAGCACCGTAGATGAGTCTAGAGGTGATCACGTGACTTGTAGTAAGTCAGAAAGAGAAAGACACGTATCGTAGGATATCACTTATAGATGTTACCTAAAAATTGATACCAGTGAAGATATTTCCACAGAGAAGGGCAATCCCAGATTCATTAAACAAACTTATGGATCACCAACGGAAAGGTGTGAGGATTGGATACATTACGAGATTGGGGTGAACAGACATATACAAACACAGGTGAAATATATAATCACCAAAGACCTACAGAATACCAAGAGAAGACTACTCAACATTCTGTCATAACGTACATGGGAAAAGGATCCCAGCAAGAACAGACATATGTATATGTGTAAAAGAACCACATCTTGCACACCTGCAACAAGCCAAACATTGTAATCAAACATGCTGTGATTAAAAAAATAAAAAAATTAAATTAAGAAAACGAACAAGAAGTAGTGAGACAAACTTAAGGGGCCTTCTCCTGGCACATTCCATTCTAAATTACAACCTAGAACACGACTTCCATTGAGGCTCTGCTGCCCTAGTAACCAGATTTGGTAAGGGAGAACTGCTGCCCCCTTGTGGCCGTTTCACACAACAGCACCTTTAATCCCAGCGCTAATGGTCAGTTGATATTCAAAATCATTGCAGGCCTGTAAATGACACCTGCCCTGAAAACAAATCCTGGGGTCATATATCGACCAAAAAATTCAAAAGACGTCCATATTTCAAAACGACACTTTCAAGAGGCATATTTTGTTCTGCATATTTGTTCTGCACATTAGGGTTCTGCTTCTTTTGCTTTCTTTCCTTCTTTGTTAAAAAAAAAAAAAACGGGAATGGAAAAAGGCAACCCTCAGAATGGGAGAAAATATTTGCAAACGAATCCACGGACAAAGGTTTAATCTCCAATATATATAACAGCTCATGCAGCTTAATATTAAAAAAAAACAAACAACCCAATACAAAAATGGGCAGAAGATCTAAATAGACGTTTCTTCAAAGAAGACACAGAGATGGCCAAGACGCACATGAAAAGCTGCTCAACATCACTCATCATTAGAGAAATGCACATCAAAACTACAGTGAGGTATCACCTCACACCTGTTAGAATGGGCATCATCAGAAAATGTACAAACAACAAATGCTGGCGAGGGTGTGGACCAAAGGAACCCTCTTCCACTACTGGTGGGAATGTAAATTGATACAGTCACTATGGAGAACAGCATGGAGGTTCCTTAAAAAACTAAAAATAGAATTACCATAGGATCCAGCAATCCCACTTCCGGGCATATACCCAGAGAAAACCATAAATGAAAAAGACACATTCACCACAATGTTCATTGCAGCACTATTTACAATAGCCAGGTAATGGAAGCAACCTAAATGCCCACAGACAGACGAACGGATAATGATGTGGTCCATCTATGAAACGGAATATTACTCAGCCATAAAAAGGAACGAAACTGGGTCATCTGTGGAGACGTCGACGGATCTAGAGACTGTCATACAGAGTGAAGTAAGTCAGAAGGAGAAAAACAAATATTGTATATTAATGCATATATGTGGAACCTAGAAAAATGGTACAGATGACCCGGTTTGCAGGGCAGAAATAGAGACACAGAGGTAGAGAACAAACGTATGGACACCAAGAGGGGGGAAGCCATGGGTTGTTGGTGGTGGGATGAGTCGGGAGATTGGGATTGTCCTGTATACATGTATATGCATAAAATAGATAACTAATAATAATCCTGCTGAATAAAAAAATAAACTTAAATTATAAAATTTTAAAATAAAACGGAAAAAAGTTCTTCCCTTCACACAGATGTATTTATAGGAATGAATTATTTCCATGCTTATATCTATAAATACATAGAAGAGGAATAAAATCTAACTTGAAGCAAAAAAGAAAAAAAAAAAACCAGAACCCACCAGTTATACACAGGAAAACCCTATCAGGGCACTGGCTCCAGCGGCAAACAATTCTGAAGTTGGTCAGAGGTGGGGAATCATCTCCCATGCAGCCAGCAGCCCCCCCACCCCCGCAAGGAGCGTCCTCATTGCAAAGCTGGGGGACCGTGCCAAGGCGTCTGTGAGTAAACGTGAGCCGAGCCCCAGGCCAGCTGCTGCTGAACTGTTCCCACCCTTCCCAGGTAAAACACCTGAATATGTCCAAGGACTTGAAAGCCCAGAGGAAGGGCCGTGGAGCCACAGCAGCGACAGCACGCAGGCCGACTTGGTGCCTGCAGGCCAGCCAGGATGGTCCTGGCCCCGGGCGCTCTTCTGGAAGCTTTCCATTTCCCTGCCTGAGATACTCCTCCTGTCCCGGCCCCCACTGCTTTTTTCCTTCCTCACCTCTGCCCGGGGAGAAATTCCAACGGAAGGTATGGGTGACACATCCTCTTCTTTAGCAGGTGGCAGCCCGGCAACTCCTGCAGAAAGTCCAGCAGAGCCCCACTCACACCGGGCCACCCACAGAGCCGTGGCCCCTCACTCCCTCCCACCAGCACAGCCCCGAGACTGCTGACGGGGCAGAGAATATGGCGTCAGGCACAGCTGCAGGGGCTCTTGCTGCCTGGAGCCGTGTTTATATGGACCTCAACCCAGGCACACCTGGGGAGGGCTGGCCGGCAGGGTCAGGCTGCCCAGGTCAGCCCATCCTCACCCCTCAGGGACTCACATTGCAGAAAATGGACCTCGCTGAACCGGCCAGGTCCAAGGAACAGGTGTGGGCTCCTGAGAGTCTGGATAGACAAGGGGCTGCAGCTCCGGCTTGTTTTCTAATCCTTTTATCTGGCCCATGAGTGGGAGACAACTTCAAGAAGACCCTCTCCTAATGAGAGGAACCCAGGAGTCAGGGAGAGGAGGGGTGATGGGTGGAGACAGAGGCCTGGTGCCCCGGCTGCGGTGGAAGCCTCTGGAAGACCAGGCAGAGGGAGGCCGCACAGAGTGATGCCCAGGGTCACAGACCTGTCGGAGCTGCTGTTTGTTAGCTCAAGTCCTGCTCTGAGGTGCTCTGTGTCAGCTCTGAGTGACAGGTGATCTGGGCTGCTCTGCAATGAGGGCTACGTGCACGGTACCTGTGTGCCCAGCCCTGCCGGGGTACCTGCCCAGGGCAGCTCCGTATCCTGGGAGGGGCCTGACCACGAGAGCGCCATGGGCTGCTGGGGAGGGGGGGCCTGCCCAGGTGAGCTCCATATCCTGGGATTGCCCTGACCACGAGAGCCCCGTGGGCTGCTGGGGACCTGGTAAACGATGTCGGGACAGTCAATGAAGCCACCGAGGATATACATCCGGTAGTTCCTAATTCCTACACCCTGCTGGTCGTTCTACCATCCACCAGGACACGGTATTCTGTATGAGACTTCAGGGATGCCTTCTTCTGGATTCCATTGGTCCCCGAAAGGCTCTGCTGCCCTAGTAACCAGATTTGGGAATGGAGAAATGCTGCCGCCTTGTGGCCGTTTGCCACAACAGCAGCTTTAAACCCAGTGCTCATGGTCACTAAATATTCACACTCATTGCAGCCTGTAAATGGCACCTGCCCTGAAAAACAATCCTGGGGTCGAAAATGGACCCAAAACTTCTAAAGAGGGCAACCATGCAAGAGGACAATTTCAAGAGGTTAATTGTACTCTCCGTTTTTTTCTGTTTTTCTGTACCAGAAGTTTAAAACGGCCCCTCCGCCACGCCCCGGTACCCGAGGCCTCCGTTGCCCTGCCTGGGCGGGCGGCGGGGCGCTGCCGGGGCGGGCTGGCCGCGGGGATGGCGGTAAGGCGCAAGGACAAGCGAAGCTGGGCCTCAAGAGGCAGCCCGCGGTCCCCGCCCCCGTCTACGGCCATACCACCCTGAACGCGCCCGATCTCGTCTGATCTCGGAAGCTAAGCAGGGTCGGGCCTGGTTAGTACTTGTGATGGGAGACCGCCTGGGAATACCGGGTGCTGTAGGCTTTTGGCCTCCCGCTGCGGCTCCGCCTTCTCCTTTAGTCGCCCGCGGCGGTGGCCGCCAGCTCCGCCCCCCGCCGGGCACCGCTGCAGGCCCCACCTCCTCCGCCCACCCCCCACCACCACCACAGAGCGCCAGAGGGGCCGCTCCATGCGGCCCGAAGGCGGCCCTGGAAGGCAGCGGCACACCCGACGCTCCGGGGGTGGCTGGCCCGGACCCAGACTCCGCCGCGGGCCCGGGTGCCGTCCGTGCGGCCCGCGAGCCCCTCCACCTGCACCTGGCCGGCCCCACCGGCGCCCAGCCCCGGCGCCGCCACCTGTCCGCCGGTGTGGCTCTCCGCAGCTCTCTCCGGATAAAGCTGGATAAAGGTCTGGACGGGAAGGAGGGGCAGTGATTCAGCCTATTGCTCTTAGTGCCCCTCCCCCACACTCAGGAGCCCTTTGTGACAAGGCCACAGCTCTGTGATGCAGGCCTGGGGTTCTGCCATCAAGTGAACTCCCAGGGCTCTGTTGCCTGAGGGCGGCAATGCAGTTCAGAAGACGGAGAATCTCTTTTCTTTGAAAAACACTGTTGCTATCTGGCTGAGATCCAGCCCAACTTCCTGGGTGATTGATATCATCCTTGGCTTCCTGTGTGGACTGGGGCTCTTCCTCGTGTTACTCCCCTGCTTCCAGAGTAATCCATTCTTAGCACCACCTAGGAAACCTAGAAACATCAGGAAGCATCAAGTAGAGCTGAAGGGGAGGAGCAGGAGTAGGAAGAAAAGTCGATCTTTGAAAGCTTGCAGAGATTGCCTGGAAGAACTGGAGGGGACTCACAACCTGGCTTCACCTCTGCGGAGCTGCCTGGGGAGGCTTCCTGGCAAGGGCAACTTTCATCAGCTCTCATGGCAAGACCCTCCTGGTGAGATGTGCAAAGCAGTGCCTGCTGGAGCCTGTGGAGGATACTGCTTGAAGGGTTGGGAACCCTGCAGGAACACCTCCTGTAGGGTTTCCTTCCTGGTTCAAGACACTCGAGAGGTGCTGGAAGCACATATTACAAGGTTTTGGGTAAAGCACGGGTGGACCCTACCCCTCAAGGTCCTCAAGCCCATCAATCTCTTGAAGTCGACAAAGTTCCAACCCTCCACCACCCTGCGGTTAGCCTCGTCCCCTTCAGCCACCTGTGTATCTGGGTCCCACTCAACAGTCACGTTTGCTGAGTTCCCGGAGAAACCTCCTCAGGCTCATTCAGGAGAGAAGGTGAGAACAGAAGAGTCCGTTCCTGCCCTGAAGAGGCCTCTCCTTGTCCCCTCCACTGTGTGTAAGGAAATCCAGAGTGCCCTGAGAGCGATTCCACCTGGTGACTACCATGGGCCCTCAAAGGCTTCTCTGACTGCACAGCAGGGCAGGCCACCTTCTCAGTCCCTCACACTCAGCCTTGTGGGCAGAACCTGGAAGAGTGAGACTGTGGAGTGGGTCAAGAGGGACAGCCTAGAGCCAGGTCCAAGTTCAGCAATGGTCAGGAACGAGCCAAGAGAGGAGAGTGGTGGTCAGGCCTCAGGAGACCCCTGCCATAGGGTAACAGTGATGGAGGTGAACTTAGGATCCCAATCTTTGAGAGGTGAAGAGGCCAGGGAGGCTATGGAGGCCAAGGAGTCTCCTGCTCTTCAACCACAGTCTAGTGTTATCTTGGAAACCAAAGTGTTGACAAAATCCCAAACCACAAATGCACCTATGAGGAGTTTAGAGGTGCCAGGGGCCAGTAAAAGTTTCCTACTACCTAGAATGTCTGTTTTCCAACATCTAGGTGAGCCATGCCTTAACATGGAGGTTGCTAGTGAGTTTAACTCCAAAGTAAAGGTACAGTCAGACAACCAGCTTCAGGACTTTCCCAAACACAGGTTCCTTGCTGCAGACAACTTGGCTTCTCAGGTGCCTCAGTGCCATCCCCAGAGAGTCCCCACCAGAGACACGTTAGCTTCCCAGGAGCCAAGTGGCCTTATGGAAGGCCAAAGGAGCAACCTAGGGCAGCAGGAGCCCAAAACTTCAAAACTCCAAGACTCATGGAAGAGCCAGAGCAAGATGATTGTCCCTACTTACAAAAGAGAGGACCGTAGGAGGCATAAACCAGGAGAGCATGAAGAGAGGTTTAAAGAATGAGGGACCCCTCAAGCTGGAAGTATGAGCCGCCCTGCCCAGGTCAGGGGCATAACAGACTCTATTGGGAGCAGATGTCTCCAGCTCATGCCAGAGAAGAAATATAGCCCTCCAGAAAGCCTCTTCAGAAAAAGGATGAGGCTATTTTTAAAGTGGATTTTCCCCAATAAAAAAGTCAATGGTCGAGATGCTCTGCAAAGAAAAAAAAAAAAAAAAGCCCATATCAGCCACTGCCCGGAGTCACGGATCAGTCAAAAGCAGATCAATCTTGAAGAGTGAGACTGCTGAGGGTCAGGCACTCATGACAGCTGTTGGACAGATCGTAGAAGAAAAAAGAGCAATTCACCATGGACTTCATGCCACAAAGTTAAATGAGCACAGACTGGAATTCCAAGTCCCAGTATGTGGGGGTTTCTGCTACCATAGGCTTACCTCCTACCCAGAGCAAGGGAGAATGATGGGTTCTACAGCCTGCAGTCATAAAGCCACCTCCAAGGGCCAGAGTTGTTCTGTCAGGGAAAGGGAAGTCAGACACCAACATAGTTTGAAAAGTGTAAGGTTCGACGATGAGCAGCTGGGCCTAAGGTGCCTCCCATCCTTGTCCCCCAGGAAGAGTGTGTTTCCAGTTAGTACCTGCCAGTATGGGCCAAGGATTCCAGGTGCCCCAGCCCGCCATAAACACTGTCCAAGGCATTGTCATCTTTGGGGAGGTGTCTTGCCTGGTCGACAGTAAAATCCTTCTTTAGTCTTCCCTTTAGTAGGAAAACATGTCTCCAAGTAAAAATTCAGTCCATGTAGAGAAAATGATTTTCTCATTAGCACATCCAAGATATTTAATGTTCCCCAATACATATATATATATATTTTTTCTAATAAAAGCATAGTGTAATGGCAAAAAAAAAAAGAAATTTAAAACGGCATGGAAAAATGCTGAACATTAGGAATAATTAAAGATATGCAAATCCAAATTACAAAAACCTATCCGCTCACACCAGTCAGAATGGCCATCAGCAAGAATTCTGCAAAAAGTAAATGCTGAAGGGGTTTTAGAGAAATGCCTACCCTTGGTCCAAAGTGGGACATGGTAAGAGCCAGTAATGAAAAGAAAAATGAGGTGCCTTGTAAAGGTAAATACTGAGCTACCATTCAATCAAGCATACCCACTGCTGGGCCTATCGCCTGAGGGGATGAGAATCAAAAAAACACAGGCTGGGCTTCACTGGTGGCGCAGTGGTTGAGAGCCCGCCTGCCAATGCAGGGGACATGCGTTCATGCTCCGGGTCGGGAAGATCCCACGTGCCGCGGAGCGGCTTGTCCCGTGAGCTAGGGCTGCTGGGCCTGCGCGTCCGGAGCCTGTGCTCTGCATTGGGAGGGACCACCGCAGTGAGAGGCCCACGTACCGAAAAAAAAAAAAAAAAAAAAAACACAGGCTGGCAATCCTCCACTCCAGCAATATTTACCATAGCCAACACTTGGAAGCTACGAAAGTGTCCATCATCAGAGGAAGGCACAAAGAAGAAGTGGTCCATGTACACAATGGAATATGACTCCAATAAAAAATATATATAAATACAATTTATAAAACAAACCTAAGTAAGGAGACATCAGCTTTTGGGGGCACATTCCACTCTAATATATAACCGAGGAACACCACTGCCCGGATGGTCTGTTTCCCTAGTTCCCAGGTTGGGAAAAGCAGAAATGCTGCCGCCCTCTGGCCGTTACCTGCAACAGCAGCTTTAAGACCTGTGCTAAGGGTCACTTCATATGCAGCAGTACTGGTGGGCTGTAAATGAAACCTGCCCTCCAAACGTCTTGAGGGAGGTAATGGCCAAAATATTTCTAAATGTCACACACACTTCACGAAGACAATTTGAAGAGGTAAGCTGTACTCACAGTTGAAGAAAAGAAGGACATGCCAGAAAGCTCAATTTCAAGGGATTATGAGACGCATGCAAATCCAGCCACAAAGTGGTATCGGCTCACACTAGTCAGAACACACATCAGCAAAAAAACTACAAACAAAAAATGCTGAAGGTGTTGTGGAGAAGCGCATACCCTCAACTTTAAGCGGGACGTAACCTGGAAAGAGCCACTAATGAGAACAGACTGGAGGTGCCTCTACAAGGTAAACATTCCGCTACCATATGATCCAGCAGGCCCACTCCTGGGCCTATAACCTAAGAAGACAGAATTGGAAAGACACAGGCAGGCAAATGTGCATTGCCGCAGCATTACAATAGCCATGACGTGGAAGCAACCAAAAAGTCCATCAACAGATGAGTGGACAAAGAAGAACTGGTACATGTACAGACAGAATATTAGCCAAGGAAGAAAAGGACACCATGCCATTTGCAGCACCGTAGATGAGTCTAGAGGTGATCACGTGACTTGTAGTAAGTCAGAAAGAGAAAGACACGTATCGTAGGATATCACTTATAGATGTTACCTAAAAATTGATACCAGTGAAGATATTTCCACAGAGAAGGGCAATCCCAGATTCATTAAACAAACTTATGGATCACCAACGGAAAGGTGTGAGGATTGGATACATTACGAGATTGGGGTGAACAGACATATACAAACACAGGTGAAATATATAATCACCAAAGACCTACAGAATACCAAGAGAAGACTACTCAACATTCTGTCATAACGTACATGGGAAAAGGATCCCAGCAAGAACAGACATATGTATATGTGTAAAAGAACCACATCTTGCACACCTGCAACAAGCCAAACATTGTAATCAAACATGCTGTGATTAAAAAAATAAAAAAATTAAATTAAGAAAACGAACAAGAAGTAGTGAGACAAACTTAAGGGGCCTTCTCCTGGCACATTCCATTCTAAATTACAACCTAGAACACGACTTCCATTGAGGCTCTGCTGCCCTAGTAACCAGATTTGGTAAGGGAGAACTGCTGCCCCCTTGTGGCCGTTTCACACAACAGCACCTTTAATCCCAGCGCTAATGGTCAGTTGATATTCAAAATCATTGCAGGCCTGTAAATGACACCTGCCCTGAAAACAAATCCTGGGGTCATATATCGACCAAAAAATTCAAAAGACGTCCATATTTCAAAACGACACTTTCAAGAGGCATATTTTGTTCTGCATATTTGTTCTGCACATTAGGGTTCTGCTTCTTTTGCTTTCTTTCCTTCTTTGTTAAAAAAAAAAAACGGGAATGGAAAAAGGCAACCCTCAGAATGGGAGAAAATATTTGCAAACGAATCCACAGACAAAGGTTTAATCTCCAATATATATAACAGCTCATGCAGCTTAATATTAAAAAAAAACAAACAACCCAATACAAAAATGGGCAGAAGATCTAAATAGACGTTTCTTCAAAGAAGACACAGAGATGGCCAAGACGCACATGAAAAGCTGCTCAACATCACTCATCATTAGAGAAATGCACATCAAAACTACAGTGAGGTATCACCTCACACCTGTTAGAATGGGCATCATCAGAAAATGTACAAACAACAAATGCTGGCGAGGGTGTGGACCAAAGGAACCCTCTTCCACTACTGGTGGGAATGTAAATTGATACAGTCACTATGGAGAACAGCATGGAGGTTCCTTAAAAAACTAAAAATAGAATTACCATAGGATCCAGCAATCCCACTTCCGGGCATATACCCAGAGAAAACCATAAATGAAAAAGACACATTCACCACAATGTTCATTGCAGCACTATTTACAATAGCCAGGTAATGGAAGCAACCTAAATGCCCACAGACAGACGAACGGATAATGATGTGGTCCATCTATGAAACGGAATATTACTCAGCCATAAAAAGGAACGAAACTGGGTCATCTGTGGAGACGTCGACGGATCTAGAGACTGTCATACAGAGTGAAGTAAGTCAGAAGGAGAAAAACAAATATTGTATATTAATGCATATATGTGGAACCTAGAAAAATGGTACAGATGACCCGGTTTGCAGGGCAGAAATAGAGACACAGAGGTAGAGAACAAACGTATGGACACCAAGAGGGGGGAAGCCATGGGTTGTTGGTGGTGGGATGAGTCGGGAGATTGGGATTGTCCTGTATACATGTATATGCATAAAATAGATAACTAATAATAATCCTGCTGAATAAAAAAATAAACTTAAATTATAAAATTTTAAAATAAAACGGAAAAAAGTTCTTCCCTTCACACAGATGTATTTATAGGAATGAATTATTTCCATGCTTATATCTATAAATACATAGAAGAGGAATAAAATCTAACTTGAAGCAAAAAAGAAAAAAAAAAAAACAGAACCCACCAGTTATACACAGGAAAACCCTATCAGGGCACTGGCTCCAGCGGCAAACAATTCTGAAGTTGGTCAGAGGTGGGGAATCATCTCCCATGCAGCCAGCAGCCCCCCCACCCCCGCAAGGAGCGTCCTCATTGCAAAGCTGGGGGACCGTGCCGAGGCGTCTGTGAGTAAACGTGAGCCGAGCCCCAGGCCAGCTGCTGCTGAACTGTTCCCACCCTTCCCAGGTAAAACACCTGAATATGTCCAAGGACTTGAAAGCCCAGAGGAAGGGCCGTGGAGCCACAGCAGCGACAGCACGCAGGCCGACTTGGTGCCTGCAGGCCAGCCAGGATGGTCCTGGCCCCGGGCGCTCTTCTGGAAGCTTTCCATTTCCCTGCCTGAGATACTCCTCCTGTCCCGGCCCCCACTGCTTTTTTCCTTCCTCACCTCTGCCCGGGGAGAAATTCCAACGGAAGGTATGGGTGACACATCCTCTTCTTTAGCAGGTGGCAGCCCGGCAACTCCTGCAGAAAGTCCAGCAGAGCCCCACTCACACCGGGCCACCCACAGAGCCGTGGCCCCTCACTCCCTCCCATCAGCACAGCCCCGAGACTGCTGACGGGGCAGAGAATATGGCGTCAGGCACAGCTGCAGGGGCTCTTGCTGCCTGGAGCCGTGTTTATATGGACCTCAACCCAGGCACACCTGGGGAGGGCTGGCCGGCAGGGTCAGGCTGCCCAGGTCAGCCCATCCTCACCCCTCAGGGACTCACATTGCAGAAAATGGACCTCGCTGAACCGGCCAGGTCCAAGGAACAGGTGTGGGCTCCTGAGAGTCTGGATAGACAAGGGGCTGCAGCTCCGGCTTGTTTTCTAATCCTTTTATCTGGCCCATGAGTGGGAGACAACTTCAAGAAGACCCTCTCCTAATGAGAGGAACCCAGGAGTCAGGGAGAGGAGGGGTGATGGGTGGAGACAGAGGCCTGGTGCCCCGGCTGCGGTGGAAGCCTCTGGAAGACCAGGCAGAGGGAGGCCGCACAGAGTGATGCCCAGGGTCACAGACCTGTCGGAGCTGCTGTTTGTTAGCTCAAGTCCTGCTCTGAGGTGCTCTGTGTCAGCTCTGAGTGACAGGTGATCTGGGCTGCTCTGCAATGAGGGCTACGTGCACGGTACCTGTGTGCCCAGCCCTGCCGGGGTACCTGCCCAGGGCAGCTCCGTATCCTGGGAGGGGCCTGACCACGAGAGCGCCATGGGCTGCTGGGGAGGGGGGGCCTGCCCAGGTGAGCTCCATATCCTGGGATTGCCCTGACCACGAGAGCCCCGTGGGCTGCTGGGGACCTGGTAAACGATGTCGGGACAGTCAATGAAGCCACCGAGGATATACATCCGGTAGTTCCTAATTCCTACACCCTGCTGGTCGTTCTACCATCCACCAGGACACGGTATTCTGTATGAGACTTCAGGGATGCCTTCTTCTGGATTCCATTGGTCCCCGAAAGGCTCTGCTGCCCTAGTAACCAGATTTGGGAATGGAGAAATGCTGCCGCCTTGTGGCCGTTTGCCACAACAGCAGCTTTAAACCCAGTGCTCATGGTCACTAAATATTCACACTCATTGCAGCCTGTAAATGGCACCTGCCCTGAAAAACAATCCTGGGGTCGAAAATGGACCCAAAACTTCTAAAGAGGGCAACCATGCAAGAGGACAATTTCAAGAGGTTAATTGTACTCTCCGTTTTTTTCTGTTTTTCTGTACCAGAAGTTTAAAACGGCCCCTCCGCCACGCCCCGGTACCCGAGGCCTCCGTTGCCCTGCCTGGGCGGGCGGCGGGGCGCTGCCGGGGCGGGCTGGCCGCGGGGATGGCGGTAAGGCGCAAGGACAAGCGAAGCTGGGCCTCAAGAGGCAGCCCGCGGTCCCCGCCCCCGTCTACGGCCATACCACCCTGAACGCGCCCGATCTCGTCTGATCTCGGAAGCTAAGCAGGGTCGGGCCTGGTTAGTACTTGTGATGGGAGACCGCCTGGGAATACCGGGTGCTGTAGGCTTTTGGCCTCCCGCTGCGGCTCCGCCTTCTCCTTTAGTCGCCCGCGGCGGTGGCCGCCAGCTCCGCCCCCCGCCGGGCACCGCTGCAGGCCCCACCTCCTCCGCCCACCCCCCCCCACCACCACAGAGCGCCAGAGGGGCCGCTCCATGCGGCCCGAAGGCGGCCCTGGAAGGCAGCGGCACACCCGACGCTCCGGGGGTGGCTGGCCCGGACCCAGACTCCGCCGCGGGCCCGGGTGCCGTCCGTGCGGCCCGCGAGCCCCTCCACCTGCACCTGGCCGGCCCCACCGGCGCCCAGCCCCGGCGCCGCCACCTGTCCGCCGGTGTGGCTCTCCGCAGCTCTCTCCGGATAAAGCTGGATAAAGGTCTGGACGGGAAGGAGGGGCAGTGATTCAGCCTATTGCTCTTAGTGCCCCTCCCCCACACTCAGGAGCCCTTTGTGACAAGGCCACAGCTCTGTGATGCAGGCCTGGGGTTCTGCCATCAAGTGAACTCCCAGGGCTCTGTTGCCTGAGGGCGGCAATGCAGTTCAGAAGACGGAGAATCTCTTTTCTTTGAAAAACACTGTTGCTATCTGGCTGAGATCCAGCCCAACTTCCTGGGTGATTGATATCATCCTTGGCTTCCTGTGTGGACTGGGGCTCTTCCTCGTGTTACTACCCTGCTTCCAGAGTAATCCATTCTTAGCACCACCTAGGAAACCTAGAAACATCAGGAAGCATCAAGTAGAGCTGAAGGGGAGGAGCAGGAGTAGGAAGAAAAGTCGATCTTTGAAAGCTTGCAGAGATTGCCTGGAAGAACTGGAGGGGACTCACAACCTGGCTTCACCTCTGCGGAGCTGCCTGGGGAGGCTTCCTGGCAAGGGCAACTTTCATCAGCTCTCATGGCAAGACCCTCCTGGTGAGATGTGCAAAGCAGTGCCTGCTGGAGCCTGTGGAGGATACTGCTTGAAGGGTTGGGAACCCTGCAGGAACACCTCCTGTAGGGTTTCCTTCCTGGTTCAAGACACTCGAGAGGTGCTGGAAGCACATATTACAAGGTTTTGGGTAAAGCACGGGTGGACCCTACCCCTCAAGGTCCTCAAGCCCATCAATCTCTTGAAGTCGACAAAGTTCCAACCCTCCACCACCCTGCGGTTAGCCTCGTCCCCTTCAGCCACCTGTGTATCTGGGTCCCACTCAACAGTCACGTTTGCTGAGTTCCCGGAGAAACCTCCTCAGGCTCATTCAGGAGAGAAGGTGAGAACAGAAGAGTCCGTTCCTGCCCTGAAGAGGCCTCTCCTTGTCCCCTCCACTGTGTGTAAGGAAATCCAGAGTGCCCTGAGAGCGATTCCACCTGGTGACTACCATGGGCCCTCAAAGGCTTCTCTGACTGCACAGCAGGGCAGGCCACCTTCTCAGTCCCTCACACTCAGCCTTGTGGGCAGAACCTGGAAGAGTGAGACTGTGGAGTGGGTCAAGAGGGACAGCCTAGAGCCAGGTCCAAGTTCAGCAATGGTCAGGAACGAGCCAAGAGAGGAGAGTGGTGGTCAGGCCTCAGGAGACCCCTGCCATAGGGTAACAGTGATGGAGGTGAACTTAGGATCCCAATCTTTGAGAGGTGAAGAGGCCAGGGAGGCTATGGAGGCCAAGGAGTCTCCTGCTCTTCAACCACAGTCTAGTGTTATCTTGGAAACCAAAGTGTTGACAAAATCCCAAACCACAAATGCACCTATGAGGAGTTTAGAGGTGCCAGGGGCCAGTAAAAGTTTCCTACTACCTAGAATGTCTGTTTTCCAACATCTAGGTGAGCCATGCCTTAACATGGAGGTTGCTAGTGAGTTTAACTCCAAAGTAAAGGTACAGTCAGACAACCAGTTTCAGGACTTTCCCAAACACAGGTTCCTTGCTGCAGACAACTTGGCTTCTCAGGTGCCTCAGTGCCATCCCCAGAGAGTCCCCACCAGAGACACGTTAGCTTCCCAGGAGCCAAGTGGCCTTATGGAAGGCCAAAGGAGCAACCTAGGGCAGCAGGAGCCCAAAACTTCAAAACTCCAAGACTCATGGAAGAGCCAGAGCAAGATGATTGTCCCTACTTACAAAAGAGAGGACCGTAGGAGGCATAAACCAGGAGAGCATGAAGAGAGGTTTAAAGAATGAGGGACCCCTCAAGCTGGAAGTATGAGCCGCCCTGCCCAGGTCAGGGGCATAACAGACTCTATTGGGAGCAGATGTCTCCAGCTCATGCCAGAGAAGAAATATAGCCCTCCAGAAAGCCTCTTCAGAAAAAGGATGAGGCTATTTTTAAAGTGGATTTTCCCCAATAAAAAAGTCAATGGTCGAGATGCTCTGCAAAGAAAAAAAAAAAAAAAAGCCCATATCAGCCACTGCCCGGAGTCACGGATCAGTCAAAAGCAGATCAATCTTGAAGAGTGAGACTGCTGAGGGTCAGGCACTCATGACAGCTGTTGGACAGATCGTAGAAGAAAAAAGAGCAATTCACCATGGACTTCATGCCACAAAGTTAAATGAGCACAGACTGGAATTCCAAGTCCCAGTATGTGGGGGTTTCTGCTACCATAGGCTTACCTCCTACCCAGAGCAAGGGAGAATGATGGGTTCTACAGCCTGCAGTCATAAAGCCACCTCCAAGGGCCAGAGTTGTTCTGTCAGGGAAAGGGAAGTCAGACACCAACATAGTTTGAAAAGTGTAAGGTTCGACGATGAGCAGCTGGGCCTAAGGTGCCTCCCATCCTTGTCCCCCAGGAAGAGTGTGTTTCCAGTTAGTACCTGCCAGTATGGGCCAAGGATTCCAGGTGCCCCAGCCCGCCATAAACACTGTCCAAGGCATTGTCATCTTTGGGGAGGTGTCTTGCCTGGTCGACAGTAAAATCCTTCTTTAGTCTTCCCTTTAGTAGGAAAACATGTCTCCAAGTAAAAATTCAGTCCATGTAGAGAAAATGATTTTCTCATTAGCACATCCAAGATATTTAATGTTCCCCAATACATATATATATATATTTTTTCTAATAAAAGCATAGTGTAATGGCAAAAAAAAAAGAAATTTAAAACGGCATGGAAAAATGCTGAACATTAGGAATAATTAAAGATATGCAAATCCAAATTACAAAAACCTATCCGCTCACACCAGTCAGAATGGCCATCAGCAAGAATTCTGCAAAAAGTAAATGCTGAAGGGGTTTTAGAGAAATGCCTACCCTTGGTCCAAAGTGGGACATGGTAAGAGCCAGTAATGAAAAGAAAAATGAGGTGCCTTGTAAAGGTAAATACTGAGCTACCATTCAATCAAGCATACCCACTGCTGGGCCTATCGCCTGAGGGGATGAGAATCAAAAAAACACAGGCTGGGCTTCACTGGTGGCGCAGTGGTTGAGAGCCCGCCTGCCAATGCAGGGGACATGCGTTCATGCTCCGGGTCGGGAAGATCCCACGTGCCGCGGAGCGGCTTGTCCCGTGAGCTAGGGCTGCTGGGCCTGCGCGTCCGGAGCCTGTGCTCTGCATTGGGAGGGACCACCGCAGTGAGAGGCCCACGTACCGAAAAAAAAAAAAAAAAAAAAAAAAACACAGGCTGGCAATCCTCCACTCCAGCAATATTTACCATAGCCAACACTTGGAAGCTACGAAAGTGTCCATCATCAGAGGAAGGCACAAAGAAGAAGTGGTCCATGTACACAATGGAATATGACTCCAATAAAAAATATATATAAATACAATTTATAAAACAAACCTAAGTAAGGAGACATCAGCTTTTGGGGGCACATTCCACTCTAATATATAACCGAGGAACACCACTGCCCGGATGGTCTGTTTCCCTAGTTCCCAGGTTGGGAAAAGCAGAAATGCTGCCGCCCTCTGGCCGTTACCTGCAACAGCAGCTTTAAGACCTGTGCTAAGGGTCACTTCATATGCAGCAGTACTGGTGGGCTGTAAATGAAACCTGCCCTCCAAACGTCTTGAGGGAGGTAATGGCCAAAATATTTCTAAATGTCACACACACTTCACGAAGACAATTTGAAGAGGTAAGCTGTACTCACAGTTGAAGAAAAGAAGGACATGCCAGAAAGCTCAATTTCAAGGGATTATGAGACGCATGCAAATCCAGCCACAAAGTGGTATCGGCTCACACTAGTCAGAACACACATCAGCAAAAAAACTACAAACAAAAAATGCTGAAGGTGTTGTGGAGAAGCGCATACCCTCAACTTTAAGCGGGACGTAACCTGGAAAGAGCCACTAATGAGAACAGACTGGAGGTGCCTCTACAAGGTAAACATTCCGCTACCATATGATCCAGCAGGCCCACTCCTGGGCCTATAACCTAAGAAGACAGAATTGGAAAGACACAGGCAGGCAAATGTGCATTGCCGCAGCATTACAATAGCCATGACGTGGAAGCAACCAAAAAGTCCATCAACAGATGAGTGGACAAAGAAGAACTGGTACATGTACAGACAGAATATTAGCCAAGGAAGAAAAGGACACCATGCCATTTGCAGCACCGTAGATGAGTCTAGAGGTGATCACGTGACTTGTAGTAAGTCAGAAAGAGAAAGACACGTATCGTAGGATATCACTTATAGATGTTACCTAAAAATTGATACCAGTGAAGATATTTCCACAGAGAAGGGCAATCCCAGATTCATTAAACAAACTTATGGATCACCAACGGAAAGGTGTGAGGATTGGATACATTACGAGATTGGGGTGAACAGACATATACAAACACAGGTGAAATATATAATCACCAAAGACCTACAGAATACCAAGAGAAGACTACTCAACATTCTGTCATAACGTACATGGGAAAAGGATCCCAGCAAGAACAGACATATGTATATGTGTAAAAGAACCACATCTTGCACACCTGCAACAAGCCAAACATTGTAATCAAACATGCTGTGATTAAAAAAATAAAAAAATTAAATTAAGAAAACGAACAAGAAGTAGTGAGACAAACTTAAGGGGCCTTCTCCTGGCACATTCCATTCTAAATTACAACCTAGAACACGACTTCCATTGAGGCTCTGCTGCCCTAGTAACCAGATTTGGTAAGGGAGAACTGCTGCCCCCTTGTGGCCGTTTCACACAACAGCACCTTTAATCCCAGCGCTAATGGTCAGTTGATATTCAAAATCATTGCAGGCCTGTAAATGACACCTGCCCTGAAAACAAATCCTGGGGTCATATATCGACCAAAAAATTCAAAAGACGTCCATATTTCAAAACGACACTTTCAAGAGGCATATTTTGTTCTGCATATTTGTTCTGCACATTAGGGTTCTGCTTCTTTTGCTTTCTTTCTTTCTTTGTTAAAAAAAAAAAAACGGGAATGGAAAAAGGCAACCCTCAGAATGGGAGAAAATATTTGCAAACGAATCCACGGACAAAGGTTTAATCTCCAATATATATAACAGCTCATGCAGCTTAATATTAAAAAAAAACAAACAACCCAATACAAAAATGGGCAGAAGATCTAAATAGACGTTTCTTCAAAGAAGACACAGAGATGGCCAAGACGCACATGAAAAGCTGCTCAACATCACTCATCATTAGAGAAATGCACATCAAAACTACAGTGAGGTATCACCTCACACCTGTTAGAATGGGCATCATCAGAAAATGTACAAACAACAAATGCTGGCGAGGGTGTGGACCAAAGGAACCCTCTTCCACTACTGGTGGGAATGTAAATTGATACAGTCACTATGGAGAACAGCATGGAGGTTCCTTAAAAAACTAAAAATAGAATTACCATAGGATCCAGCAATCCCACTTCCGGGCATATACCCAGAGAAAACCATAAATGAAAAAGACACATTCACCACAATGTTCATTGCAGCACTATTTACAATAGCCAGGTAATGGAAGCAACCTAAATGCCCACAGACAGACGAACGGATAATGATGTGGTCCATCTATGAAACGGAATATTACTCAGCCATAAAAAGGAACGAAACTGGGTCATCTGTGGAGACGTCGACGGATCTAGAGACTGTCATACAGAGTGAAGTAAGTCAGAAGGAGAAAAACAAATATTGTATATTAATGCATATATGTGGAACCTAGAAAAATGGTACAGATGACCCGGTTTGCAGGGCAGAAATAGAGACACAGAGGTAGAGAACAAACGTATGGACACCAAGAGGGGGGAAGCCATGGGTTGTTGGTGGTGGGATGAGTCGGGAGATTGGGATTGTCCTGTATACATGTATATGCATAAAATAGATAACTAATAATAATCCTGCTGAATAAAAAAATAAACTTAAATTATAAAATTTTAAAATAAAACGGAAAAAAGTTCTTCCCTTCACACAGATGTATTTATAGGAATGAATTATTTCCATGCTTATATCTATAAATACATAGAAGAGGAATAAAATCTAACTTGAAGCAAAAAAGAAAAAAAAAAAACCAGAACCCACCAGTTATACACAGGAAAACCCTATCAGGGCACTGGCTCCAGCGGCAAACAATTCTGAAGTTGGTCAGAGGTGGGGAATCATCTCCCATGCAGCCAGCAGCCCCCCCACCCCCGCAAGGAGCGTCCTCATTGCAAAGCTGGGGGACCGTGCCGAGGCGTCTGTGAGTAAACGTGAGCCGAGCCCCAGGCCAGCTGCTGCTGAACTGTTCCCACCCTTCCCAGGTAAAACACCTGAATATGTCCAAGGACTTGAAAGCCCAGAGGAAGGGCCGTGGAGCCACAGCAGCGACAGCACGCAGGCCGACTTGGTGCCTGCAGGCCAGCCAGGATGGTCCTGGCCCCGGGCGCTCTTCTGGAAGCTTTCCATTTCCCTGCCTGAGATACTCCTCCTGTCCCGGCCCCCACTGCTTTTTTCCTTCCTCACCTCTGCCCGGGGAGAAATTCCAACGGAAGGTATGGGTGACACATCCTCTTCTTTAGCAGGTGGCAGCCCGGCAACTCCTGCAGAAAGTCCAGCAGAGCCCCACTCACACCGGGCCACCCACAGAGCCGTGGCCCCTCACTCCCTCCCACCAGCACAGCCCCGAGACTGCTGACGGGGCAGAGAATATGGCGTCAGGCACAGCTGCAGGGGCTCTTGCTGCCTGGAGCCGTGTTTATATGGACCTCAACCCAGGCACACCTGGGGAGGGCTGGCCGGCAGGGTCAGGCTGCCCAGGTCAGCCCATCCTCACCCCTCAGGGACTCACATTGCAGAAAATGGACCTCGCTGAACCGGCCAGGTCCAAGGAACAGGTGTGGGCTCCTGAGAGTCTGGATAGACAAGGGGCTGCAGCTCCGGCTTGTTTTCTAATCCTTTTATCTGGCCCATGAGTGGGAGACAACTTCAAGAAGACCCTCTCCTAATGAGAGGAACCCAGGAGTCAGGGAGAGGAGGGGTGATGGGTGGAGACAGAGGCCTGGTGCCCCGGCTGCGGTGGAAGCCTCTGGAAGACCAGGCAGAGGGAGGCCGCACAGAGTGATGCCCAGGGTCACAGACCTGTCGGAGCTGCTGTTTGTTAGCTCAAGTCCTGCTCTGAGGTGCTCTGTGTCAGCTCTGAGTGACAGGTGATCTGGGCTGCTCTGCAATGAGGGCTACGTGCACGGTACCTGTGTGCCCAGCCCTGCCGGGGTACCTGCCCAGGGCAGCTCCGTATCCTGGGAGGGGCCTGACCACGAGAGCGCCATGGGCTGCTGGGGAGGGGGGGCCTGCCCAGGTGAGCTCCATATCCTGGGATTGCCCTGACCACGAGAGCCCCGTGGGCTGCTGGGGACCTGGTAAACGATGTCGGGACAGTCAATGAAGCCACCGAGGATATACATCCGGTAGTTCCTAATTCCTACACCCTGCTGGTCGTTCTACCATCCACCAGGACACGGTATTCTTTATGAGACTTCAGGGATGCCTTCTTCTGGATTCCATTGGTCCCCGAAAGGCTCTGCTGCCCTAGTAACCAGATTTGGGAATGGAGAAATGCTGCCGCCTTGTGGCCGTTTGCCACAACAGCAGCTTTAAACCCAGTGCTCATGGTCACTAAATATTCACACTCATTGCAGCCTGTAAATGGCACCTGCCCTGAAAAACAATCCTGGGGTCGAAAATGGACCCAAAACTTCTAAAGAGGGCAACCATGCAAGAGGACAATTTCAAGAGGTTAATTGTACTCTCCGTTTTTTTCTGTTTTTCTGTACCAGAAATTTAAAACGGCCCCTCCGCCACGCCCCGGTACCCGAGGCCTCCGTTGCCCTGCCTGGGCGGGCGGCGGGGCGCTGCCGGGGCGGGCTGGCCGCGGGGATGGCGGTAAGGTGCAAGGACAAGCGAAGCTGGGCCTCAAGAGGCAGCCCGCGGTCCCCGCCCCCGTCTACGGCCATACCACCCTGAACGCGCCCGATCTCGTCTGATCTCGGAAGCTAAGCAGGGTCGGGCCTGGTTAGTACTTGTGATGGGAGACCGCCTGGGAATACCGGGTGCTGTAGGCTTTTGGCCTCCCGCTGCGGCTCCGCCTTCTCCTTTAGTCGCCCGCGGCGGTGGCCGCCAGCTCCGCCCCCCGCCGGGCACCGCTGCAGGCCCCACCTCCTCCGCCCACCCCCCACCACCACCACAGAGCGCCAGAGGGGCCGCTCCATGCGGCCCGAAGGCGGCCCTGGAAGGCAGCGGCACACCCGACGCTCCGGGGGTGGCTGGCCCGGACCCAGACTCCGCCGCGGGCCCGGGTGCCGTCCGTGCGGCCCGCGAGCCCCTCCACCTGCACCTGGCCGGCCCCACCGGCGCCCAGCCCCGGCGCCGCCACCTGTCCGCCGGTGTGGCTCTCCGCAGCTCTCTCCGGATAAAGCTGGATAAAGGTCTGGACGGGAAGGAGGGGCAGTGATTCAGCCTATTGCTCTTAGTGCCCCTCCCCCACACTCAGGAGCCCTTTGTGACAAGGCCACAGCTCTGTGATGCAGGCCTGGGGTTCTGCCATCAAGTGAACTCCCAGGGCTCTGTTGCCTGAGGGCGGCAATGCAGTTCAGAAGACGGAGAATCTCTTTTCTTTGAAAAACACTGTTGCTATCTGGCTGAGATCCAGCCCAACTTCCTGGGTGATTGATATCATCCTTGGCTTCCTGTGTGGACTGGGGCTCTTCCTCGTGTTACTCCCCTGCTTCCAGAGTAATCCATTCTTAGCACCACCTAGGAAACCTAGAAACATCAGGAAGCATCAAGTAGAGCTGAAGGGGAGGAGCAGGAGTAGGAAGAAAAGTCGATCTTTGAAAGCTTGCAGAGATTGCCTGGAAGAACTGGAGGGGACTCACAACCTGGCTTCACCTCTGCGGAGCTGCCTGGGGAGGCTTCCTGGCAAGGGCAACTTTCATCAGCTCTCATGGCAAGACCCTCCTGGTGAGATGTGCAAAGCAGTGCCTGCTGGAGCCTGTGGAGGATACTGCTTGAAGGGTTGGGAACCCTGCAGGAACACCTCCTGTAGGGTTTCCTTCCTGGTTCAAGACACTCGAGAGGTGCTGGAAGCACATATTACAAGGTTTTGGGTAAAGCACGGGTGGACCCTACCCCTCAAGGTCCTCAAGCCCATCAATCTCTTGAAGTCGACAAAGTTCCAACCCTCCACCACCCTGCGGTTAGCCTCGTCCCCTTCAGCCACCTGTGTATCTGGGTCCCACTCAACAGTCACGTTTGCTGAGTTCCCGGAGAAACCTCCTCAGGCTCATTCAGGAGAGAAGGTGAGAACAGAAGAGTCCGTTCCTGCCCTGAAGAGGCCTCTCCTTGTCCCCTCCACTGTGTGTAAGGAAATCCAGAGTGCCCTGAGAGCGATTCCACCTGGTGACTACCATGGGCCCTCAAAGGCTTCTCTGACTGCACAGCAGGGCAGGCCACCTTCTCAGTCCCTCACACTCAGCCTTGTGGGCAGAACCTGGAAGAGTGAGACTGTGGAGTGGGTCAAGAGGGACAGCCTAGAGCCAGGTCCAAGTTCAGCAATGGTCAGGAACGAGCCAAGAGAGGAGAGTGGTGGTCAGGCCTCAGGAGACCCCTGCCATAGGGTAACAGTGATGGAGGTGAACTTAGGATCCCAATCTTTGAGAGGTGAAGAGGCCAGGGAGGCTATGGAGGCCAAGGAGTCTCCTGCTCTTCAACCACAGTCTAGTGTTATCTTGGAAACCAAAGTGTTGACAAAATCCCAAACCACAAATGCACCTATGAGGAGTTTAGAGGTGCCAGGGGCCAGTAAAAGTTTCCTACTACCTAGAATGTCTGTTTTCCAACATCTAGGTGAGCCATGCCTTAACATGGAGGTTGCTAGTGAGTTTAACTCCAAAGTAAAGGTACAGTCAGACAACCAGCTTCAGGACTTTCCCAAACACAGGTTCCTTGCTGCAGACAACTTGGCTTCTCAGGTGCCTCAGTGCCATCCCCAGAGAGTCCCCACCAGAGACACGTTAGCTTCCCAGGAGCCAAGTGGCCTTATGGAAGGCCAAAGGAGCAACCTAGGGCAGCAGGAGCCCCAAACTTCAAAACGCCAAGACTCATGGAAGAGCCAGAGCAAGATGATTGCCCCTACTTACAAAAGAGAGGACCGTAGGAGGCATAAACCAGGAGAGCATGAAGAGAGGTTTAAAGAATGAGGGACCCCTCAAGCTGGAAGTATGAGCCGCCCTGCCCAGGTCAGGGGCATAACAGACTCTATTGGGAGCAGATGTCTCCAGCTCATGCCAGAGAAGAAATATAGCCCTCCAGAAAGCCTCTTCAGAAAAAGGATGAGGCTATTTTTAAAGTGGATTTTCCCCAATAAAAAAGTCAATGGTCGAGATGCTCTGCAAAGAAAAAAAAAAAAAAGCCCATATCAGCCACTGCCCGGAGTCACGGATCAGTCAAAAGCAGATCAATCTTGAAGAGTGAGACTGCTGAGGGTCAGGCACTCATGACAGCTGTTGGACAGATCGTAGAAGAAAAAAGAGCAATTCACCATGGACTTCATGCCACAAAGTTAAATGAGCACAGACTGGAATTCCAAGTCCCAGTATGTGGGGGTTTCTGCTACCATAGGCTTACCTCCTACCCAGAGCAAGGGAGAATGATGGGTTCTACAGCCTGCAGTCATAAAGCCACCTCCAAGGGCCAGAGTTGTTCTGTCAGGGAAAGGGAAGTCAGACACCAACATAGTTTGAAAAGTGTAAGGTTCGACGATGAGCAGCTGGGCCTAAGGTGCCTCCCATCCTTGTCCCCCAGGAAGAGTGTGTTTCCAGTTAGTACCTGCCAGTATGGGCCAAGGATTCCAGGTGCCCCAGCCCGCCATAAACACTGTCCAAGGTATTGTCATCTTTGGGGAGGTGTCTTGCCTGGTCGACAGTAAAATCCTTCTTTAGTCTTCCCTTTAGTAGGAAAACATGTCTCCAAGTAAAAATTCAGTCCATGTAGAGAAAATGATTTTCTCATTAGCACATCCAAGATATTTAATGTTCCCCAATACATATATATATATTTTTTTCTAATAAAAGCATAGTGTAATGGCAAAAAAAAAAAGAAATTTAAAACGGCATGGAAAAATGCTGAACATTAGGAATAATTAAAGATATGCAAATCCAAATTACAAAAACCTATCCGCTCACACCAGTCAGAATGGCCATCAGCAAGAATTCTGCAAAAAGTAAATGCTGAAGGGGTTTTAGAGAAATGCCTACCCTTGGTCCAAAGTGGGACATGGTAAGAGCCAGTAATGAAAACAAAAATGAGGTGCCTTGTAAAGGTAAATACTGAGCTACCATTCAATCAAGCATACCCACTGCTGGGCCTATCGCCTGAGGGGATGAGAATCAAAAAAACACAGGCTGGGCTTCACTGGTGGCGCAGTGGTTGAGAGCCCGCCTGCCAATGCAGGGGACATGCGTTCATGCTCTGGGTCGGGAAGATCCCACGTGCCGCGGAGCGGCTTGTCCCGTGAGCTAGGGCTGCTGGGCCTGCGCGTCCGGAGCCTGTGCTCTGCATTGGGAGGGACCACCGCAGTGAGAGGCCCACGTACCGAAAAAAAAAAAAAAAAAAAAACACAGGCTGGCAATCCTCCACTCCAGCAATATTTACCATAGCCAACACTTGGAAGCTACGAAAGTGTCCATCATCAGAGGAAGGCACAAAGAAGAAGTGGTCCATGTACACAATGGAATATGACTCCAATAAAAAATATATATAAATACAATTTATAAAACAAACCTAAGTAAGGAGACATCAGCTTTTGGGGGCACATTCCACTCTAATATATAACCGAGGAACACCACTGCCCGGATGGTCTGTTTCCCTAGTTCCCAGGTTGGGAAAAGCAGAAATGCTGCCGCCCTCTGGCCGTTACCTGCAACAGCAGCTTTAAGACCTGTGCTAAGGGTCACTTCATATGCAGCAGTACTGGTGGGCTGTAAATGAAACCTGCCCTCAAAACGTCTTGAGGGAGGTAATGGCCAAAATATTTCTAAATGTCACACACACTTCACGAAGACAATTTGAAGAGGTAAGCTGTACTCACAGTTGAAGAAAAGAAGGACATGCCAGAAAGCTCAATTTCAAGGGATTATGAGACGCATGCAAATCCAGCCACAAAGTGGTATCGGCTCACACTAGTCAGAACACACATCAGCAAAAAAACTACAAACAAAAAATGCTGAAGGTGTTGTGGAGAAGCGCATACCCTCAACTTTAAGCGGGACGTAACCTGGAAAGAGCCACTAATGAGAACAGACTGGAGGTGCCTCTACAAGGTAAACATTCCGCTACCATATGATCCAGCAGGCCCACTCCTGGGCCTATAACCTAAGAAGACAGAATTGGAAAGACACAGGCAGGCAAATGTGCATTGCCGCAGCATTACAATAGCCATGACGTGGAAGCAACCAAAAAGTCCATCAACAGATGAGTGGACAAAGAAGAACTGGTACATGTACAGACAGAATATTAGCCAAGGAAGAAAAGGACACCATGCCATTTGCAGCACCGTAGATGAGTCTAGAGGTGATCACGTGACTTGTAGTAAGTCAGAAAGAGAAAGACACGTATCGTAGGATATCACTTATAGATGTTACCTAAAAATTGATACCAGTGAAGATATTTCCACAGAGAAGGGCAATCCCAGATTCATTAAACAAACTTATGGATCACCAACGGAAAGGTGTGAGGATTGGATACATTACGAGATTGGGGTGAACAGACATATACAAACACAGGTGAAATATATAATCACCAAAGACCTACAGAATACCAAGAGAAGACTACTCAACATTCTGTCATAACGTACATGGGAAAAGGATCCCAGCAAGAACAGACATATGTATATGTGTAAAAGAACCACATCTTGCACACCTGCAACAAGCCAAACATTGTAATCAAACATGCTGTGATTAAAAAAATAAAAAAATTAAATTAAGAAAACGAACAAGAAGTAGTGAGACAAACTTAAGGGGCCTTCTCCTGGCACATTCCATTCTAAATTACAACCTAGAACACGACTTCCATTGAGGCTCTGCTGCCCTAGTAACCAGATTTGGTAAGGGAGAACTGCTGCCCCCTTGTGGCCGTTTCACACAACAGCACCTTTAATCCCAGCGCTAATGGTCAGTTGATATTCAAAATCATTGCAGGCCTGTAAATGACACCTGCCCTGAAAACAAATCCTGGGGTCATATATCGACCAAAAAATTCAAAAGACGTCCATATTTCAAAACGACACTTTCAAGAGGCATATTTTGTTCTGCATATTTGTTCTGCACATTAGGGTTCTGCTTCTTTTGCTTTCTTTCTTTCTTTGTTAAAAAAAAAAAACGGGAATGGAAAAAGGCAACCCTCAGAATGGGAGAAAATATTTGCAAACGAATCCACGGACAAAGGTTTAATCTCCAATATATATAACAGCTCATGCAGCTTAATATTAAAAAAAAACAAACAACCCAATACAAAAATGGGCAGAAGATCTAAATAGACGTTTCTTCAAAGAAGACACAGAGATGGCCAAGACGCACATGAAAAGCTGCTCAACATCACTCATCATTAGAGAAATGCACATCAAAACTACAGTGAGGTATCACCTCACACCTGTTAGAATGGGCATCATCAGAAAATGTACAAACAACAAATGCTGGCGAGGGTGTGGACCAAAGGAACCCTCTTCCACTACTGGTGGGAATGTAAATTGATACAGTCACTATGGAGAACAGCATGGAGGTTCCTTAAAAATCTAAAAATAGAATTACCATAGGATCCAGCAATCCCACTTCCGGGCATATACCCAGAGAAAACCATAAATGAAAAAGACACATTCACCACAATGTTCATTGCAGCACTATTTACAATAGCCAGGTAATGGAAGCAACCTAAATGCCCACAGACAGACGAACGGATAATGATGTGGTCCATCTATGAAACGGAATATTACTCAGCCATAAAAAGGAACGAAACTGGGTCATCTGTGGAGACGTCGACGGATCTAGAGACTGTCATACAGAGTGAAGTAAGTCAGAAGGAGAAAAACAAATATTGTATATTAATGCATATATGTGGAACCTAGAAAAATGGTACAGATGACCCGGTTTGCAGGGCAGAAATAGAGACACAGAGGTAGAGAACAAACGTATGGACACCAAGAGGGGGGAAGCCATGGGTTGTTGGTGGTGGGATGAGTCGGGAGATTGGGATTGTCCTGTATACATGTATATGCATAAAATAGATAACTAATAATAATCCTGCTGAATAAAAAAATAAACTTAAATTATAAAATTTTAAAATAAAACGGAAAAAAGTTCTTCCCTTCACACAGATGTATTTATAGGAATGAATTATTTCCATGCTTATATCTATAAATACATAGAAGAGGAATAAAATCTAACTTGAAGCAAAAAAGAAAAAAAAAAAACCAGAACCCACCAGTTATACACAGGAAAACCCTATCAGGGCACTGGCTCCAGCGGCAAACAATTCTGAAGTTGGTCAGAGGTGGGGAATCATCTCCCATGCAGCCAGCAGCCCCCCCACCCCCGCAAGGAGCGTCCTCATTGCAAAGCTGGGGGACCGTGCCGAGGCGTCTGTGAGTAAACGTGAGCCGAGCCCCAGGCCAGCTGCTGCTGAACTGTTCCCACCCTTCCCAGGTAAAACACCTGAATATGTCCAAGGACTTGAAAGCCCAGAGGAAGGGCCGTGGAGCCACAGCAGCGACAGCACGCAGGCCGACTTGGTGCCTGCAGGCCAGCCAGGATGGTCCTGGCCCCGGGCGCTCTTCTGGAAGCTTTCCATTTCCCTGCCTGAGATACTCCTCCTGTCCCGGCCCCCACTGCTTTTTTCCTTCCTCACCTCTGCCCGGGGAGAAATTCCAACGGAAGGTATGGGTGACACATCCTCTTCTTTAGCAGGTGGCAGCCCGGCAACTCCTGCAGAAAGTCCAGCAGAGCCCCACTCACACCGGGCCACCCAGAGAGCCGTGGCCCCTCACTCCCTCCCATCAGCACAGCCCCGAGACTGCTGACGGGGCAGAGAATATGGCGTCAGGCACAGCTGCAGGGGCTCTTGCTGCCTGGAGCCGTGTTTATATGGACCTCAACCCAGGCACACCTGGGGAGGGCTGGCCGGCAGGGTCAGGCTGCCCAGGTCAGCCCATCCTCACCCCTCAGGGACTCACATTGCAGAAAATGGACCTCGCTGAACCGGCCAGGTCCAAGGAACAGGTGTGGGCTCCTGAGAGTCTGGATAGACAAGGGGCTGCAGCTCCGGCTTGTTTTCTAATCCTTTTATCTGGCCCATGAGTGGGAGACAACTTCAAGAAGACCCTCTCCTAATGAGAGGAACCCAGGAGTCAGGGAGAGGAGGGGTGATGGGTGGAGACAGAGGCCTGGTGCCCCGGCTGCGGTGGAAGCCTCTGGAAGACCAGGCAGAGGGAGGCCGCACAGAGTGATGCCCAGGGTCACAGACCTGTCGGAGCTGCTGTTTGTTAGCTCAAGTCCTGCTCTGAGGTGCTCTGTGTCAGCTCTGAGTGACAGGTGATCTGGGCTGCTCTGCAATGAGGGCTACGTGCACGGTACCTGTGTGCCCAGCCCTGCCGGGGTACCTGCCCAGGGCAGCTCCGTATCCTGGGAGGGGCCTGACCACGAGAGCGCCATGGGCTGCTGGGGAGGGGGGGCCTGCCCAGGTGAGCTCCATATCCTGGGATTGCCCTGACCACGAGAGCCCCGTGGGCTGCTGGGGACCTGGTAAACGATGTCGGGACAGTCAATGAAGCCACCGAGGATATACATCCGGTAGTTCCTAATTCCTACACCCTGCTGGTCGTTCTACCATCCACCAGGACACGGTATTCTGTATGAGACTTCAGTGATGCCTTCTTCTGGATTCCATTGGTCCCCGAAAGGCTCTGCTGCCCTAGTAACCAGATTTGGGAATGGAGAAATGCTGCCGCCTTGTGGCCGTTTGCCACAACAGCAGCTTTAAACCCAGTGCTCATGGTCACTAAATATTCACACTCATTGCAGCCTGTAAATGGCACCTGCCCTGAAAAACAATCCTGGGGTCGAAAATGGACCCAAAACTTCTAAAGAGGGCAACCATGCAAGAGGACAATTTCAAGAGGTTAATTGTACTCTCCGTTTTTTTCTGTTTTTCTGTACCAGAAATTTAAAACGGCCCCTCCGCCACGCCCCGGTACCCGAGGCCTCCGTTGCCCTGCCTGGGCGGGCGGCGGGGCGCTGCCGGGGCGGGCTGGCCGCGGGGATGGCGGTAAGGCGCAAGGACAAGCGAAGCTGGGCCTCAAGAGGCAGCCCGCGGTCCCCGCCCCCGTCTACGGCCATACCACCCTGAACGCGCCCGATCTCGTCTGATCTCGGAAGCTAAGCAGGGTCGGGCCTGGTTAGTACTTGTGATGGGAGACTGCCTGGGAATACCGGGTGCTGTAGGCTTTTGGCCTCCCGCTGCGGCTCCGCCTTCTCCTTTAGTCGCCCGCGGCGGTGGCCGCCAGCTCCGCCCCCCGCCGGGCACCGCTGCAGGCCCCACCTCCTCCGCCCACCCCCCACCACCACCACAGAGCGCCAGAGGGGCCGCTCCATGCGGCCCGAAGGCGGCCCTGGAAGGCAGCGGCACACCCGACGCTCCGGGGGTGGCTGGCCCGGACCCAGACTCCGCCGCGGGCCCGGGTGCCGTCCGTGCGGCCCGCGAGCCCCTCCACCTGCACCTGGCCGGCCCCACCGGCGCCCAGCCCCGGCGCCGCCACCTGTCCGCCGGTGTGGCTCTCCGCAGCTCTCTCCGGATAAAGCTGGATAAAGGTCTGGATGGGAAGGAGGGGCAGTGATTCAGCCTATTGCTCTTAGTGCCCCTCCCCCACACTCAGGAGCCCTTTGTGACAAGGCCACAGCTCTGTGATGCAGGCCTGGGGTTCTGCCATCAAGTGAACTCCCAGGGCTCTGTTGCCTGAGGGCGGCAATGCAGTTCAGAAGACGGAGAATCACTTTTCTTTGAAAAACACTGTTGCTATCTGGCTGAGATCCAGCCCAACTTCCTGGGTGATTGATATCATCCTTGGCTTCCTGTGTGGACTGGGGCTCTTCCTCGTGTTACTCCCCTGCTTCCAGAGTAATCCATTCTTAGCACCACCTAGGAAACCTAGAAACATCAGGAAGCATCAAGTAGAGCTGAAGGGGAGGAGCAGGAGTAGGAAGAAAAGTCGATCTTTGAAAGCTTGCAGAGATTGCCTGGAAGAACTGGAGGGGACTCACAACCTGGCTTCACCTCTGCGGAGCTGCCTGGGGAGGCTTCCTGGCAAGGGCAACTTTCATCAGCTCTCATGGCAAGACCCTCCTGGTGAGACGTGCAAAGCAGTGCCTGCTGGAGCCTGTGGAGGATACTGCTTGAAGGGTTGGGAACCCTGCAGGAACACCTCCTGTAGGGTTTCCTTCCTGGTTCAAGACACTCGAGAGGTGCTGGAAGCACATATTACAAGGTTTTGGGTAAAGCACGGGTGGACCCTACCCCTCAAGGTCCTCAAGCCCATCAATCTCTTGAAGTCGACAAAGTTCCAACCCTCCACCACCCTGCGGTTAGCCTCGTCCCCTTCAGCCACCTGTGTATCTGGGTCCCACTCAACAGTCACGTTTGCTGAGTTCCCGGAGAAACCTCCTCAGGCTCATTCAGGAGAGAAGGTGAGAACAGAAGAGTCCGTTCCTGCCCTGAAGAGGCCTCTCCTTGTCCCCTCCACTGTGTGTAAGGAAATCCAGAGTGCCCTGAGAGCGATTCCACCTGGTGACTACCATGGGCCCTCAAAGGCTTCTCTGACTGCACAGCAGGGCAGGCCACCTTCTCAGTCCCTCACACTCAGCCTTGTGGGCAGAACCTGGAAGAGTGAGACTGTGGAGTGGGTCAAGAGGGACAGCCTAGAGCCAGGTCCAAGTTCAGCAATGGTCAGGAACGAGCCAAGAGAGGAGAGTGGTGGTCAGGCCTCAGGAGACCCCTGCCATAGGGTAACAGCGATGGAGGTGAACTTAGGATCCCAATCTTTGAGAGGTGAAGAGGCCAGGGAGGCTATGGAGGCCAAGGAGTCTCCTGCTCTTCAACCACAGTCTAGTGTTATCTTGGAAACCAAAGTGTTGACAAAATCCCAAACCACAAATGCACCTATGAGGAGTTTAGAGGTGCCAGGGGCCAGTAAAAGTTTCCTACTACCTAGAATGTCTGTTTTCCAACATCTAGGTGAGCCATGCCTTAACATGGAGGTTGCTAGTGAGTTTAACTCCAAAGTAAAGGTACAGTCAGACAACCAGCTTCAGGACTTTCCCAAACACAGGTTCCTTGCTGCAGACAACTTGGCTTCTCAGGTGCCTCAGTGCCATCCCCAGAGAGTCCCCACCAGAGACACGTTAGCTTCCCAGGAGCCAAGTGGCCTTATGGAAGGCCAAAGGAGCAACCTAGGGCAGCAGGAGCCCAAAACTTCAAAACTCCAAGACTCATGGAAGAGCCAGAGCAAGATGATTGCCCCTACTTACAAAAGAGAGGACCGTAGGAGGCATAAACCAGGAGAGCATGAAGAGAGGTTTAAAGAATGAGGGACCCCTCAAGCTGGAAGTATGAGCCGCCCTGCCCAGGTCAGGGGCATAACAGACTCTATTGGGAGCAGATGTCTCCAGCTCATGCCAGAGAAGAAATATAGCCCTCCAGAAAGCCTCTTCAGAAAAAGGATGAGGCTATTTTTAAAGTGGATTTTCCCCAATAAAAAAGTCAATGGTCGAGATGCTCTGCAAAGAAAAAAAAAAAAAAAAGCCCATATCAGCCACTGCCCGGAGTCACGGATCAGTCAAAAGCAGATCAATCTTGAAGAGTGAGACTGCTGAGGGTCAGGCACTCATGACAGCTGTTGGACAGATCGTAGAAGAAAAAAGAGCAATTCACCATGGACTTCATGCCACAAAGTTAAATGAGCACAGACTGGAATTCCAAGTCCCAGTATGTGGGGGTTTCTGCTACCATAGGCTTACCTCCTACCCAGAGCAAGGGAGAATGATGGGTTCTACAGCCTGCAGTCATAAAGCCACCTCCAAGGGCCAGAGTTGTTCTGTCAGGGAAAGGGAAGTCAGACACCAACATAGTTTGAAAAGTGTAAGGTTCGACGATGAGCAGCTGGGCCTAAGGTGCCTCCCATCCTTGTCCCCCAGGAAGAGTGTGTTTCCAGTTAGTACCTGCCAGTATGGGCCAAGGATTCCAGGTGCCCCAGCCCGCCATAAACACTGTCCAAGGCATTGTCATCTTTGGGGAGGTGTCTTGCCTGGTCGACAGTAAAATCCTTCTTTAGTCTTCCCTTTAGTAGGAAAACATGTCTCCAAGTAAAAATTCAGTCCATGTAGAGAAAATGATTTTCTCATTAGCACATCCAAGATATTTAATGTTCCCCAATACATATATATATATTTTTTCTAATAAAAGCATAGTGTAATGGCAAAAAAAAAAGAAATTTAAAACGGCATGGAAAAATGCTGAACATTAGGAATAATTAAAGATATGCAAATCCAAATTACAAAAACCTATCCGCTCACACCAGTCAGAATGGCCATCAGCAAGAATTCTGCAAAAAGTAAATGCTGAAGGGGTTTTAGAGAAATGCCTACCCTTGGTCCAAAGTGGGACATGGTAAGAGCCAGTAATGAAAAGAAAAATGAGGTGCCTTGTAAAGGTAAATACTGAGCTACCATTCAATCAAGCATACCCACTGCTGGGCCTATCGCCTGAGGGGATGAGAATCAAAAAAACACAGGCTGGGCTTCACTGGTGGCGCAGTGGTTGAGAGCCCGCCTGCCAATGCAGGGGACATGCGTTCATGCTCCGGGTCGGGAAGATCCCACGTGCCACGGAGCGGCTTGTCCCGTGAGCTAGGGCTGCTGGGCCTGCGCGTCCGGAGCCTGTGCTCTGCATTGGGAGGGACCACCGCAGTGAGAGGCCCACGTACCGAAAAAAAAAAAAAAAAAAAAAAACACAGGCTGGCAATCCTCCACTCCAGCAATATTTACCATAGCCAACACTTGGAAGCTACGAAAGTGTCCATCATCAGAGGAAGGCACAAAGAAGAAGTGGTCCATGTACACAATGGAATATGACTCCAATAAAAAATATATATAAATACAATTTATAAAACAAACCTAAGTAAGGAGACATCAGCTTTTGGGGGCACATTCCACTCTAATATATAACCGAGGAACACCACTGCCCGGATGGTCTGTTTCCCTAGTTCCCAGGTTGGGAAAAGCAGAAATGCTGCCGCCCTCTGGCCGTTACCTGCAACAGCAGCTTTAAGACCTGTGCTAAGGGTCACTTCATATGCAGCAGTACTGGTGGGCTGTAAATGAAACCTGCCCTCAAAACGTCTTGAGGGAGGTAATGGCCAAAATATTTCTAAATGTCACACACACTTCACGAAGACAATTTGAAGAGGTAAGCTGTACTCACAGTTGAAGAAAAGAAGGACATGCCAGAAAGCTCAATTTCAAGGGATTATGAGACGCATGCAAATCCAGCCACAAAGTGGTATCGGCTCACACTAGTCAGAACACACATCAGCAAAAAAACTACAAACAAAAAATGCTGAAGGTGTTGTGGAGAAGCGCATACCCTCAACTTTAAGCGGGACGTAACCTGGAAAGAGCCACTAATGAGAACAGACTGGAGGTGCCTCTACAAGGTAAACATTCCGCTACCATATGATCCAGCAGGCCCACTCCTGGGCCTATAACCTAAGAAGACAGAATTGGAAAGACACAGGCAGGCAAATGTGCATTGCCGCAGCATTACAATAGCCATGACGTGGAAGCAACCAAAAAGTCCATCAACAGATGAGTGGACAAAGAAGAACTGGTACATGTACAGACAGAATATTAGCCAAGGAAGAAAAGGACACCATGCCATTTGCAGCACCGTAGATGAGTCTAGAGGTGATCACGTGACTTGTAGTAAGTCAGAAAGAGAAAGACACGTATCGTAGGATATCACTTATAGATGTTACCTAAAAATTGATACCAGTGAAGATATTTCCACAGAGAAGGGCAATCCCAGATTCATTAAACAAACTTATGGATCACCAACGGAAAGGTGTGAGGATTGGATACATTACGAGATTGGGGTGAACAGACATATACAAACACAGGTGAAATATATAATCACCAAAGACCTACAGAATACCAAGAGAAGACTACTCAACATTCTGTCATAACGTACATGGGAAAAGGATCCCAGCAAGAACAGACATATGTATATGTGTAAAAGAACCACATCTTGCACACCTGCAACAAGCCAAACATTGTAATCAAACATGCTGTGATTAAAAAAATAAAAAAATTAAATTAAGAAAACGAACAAGAAGTAGTGAGACAAACTTAAGGGGCCTTCTCCTGGCACATTCCATTCTAAATTACAACCTAGAACACGACTTCCATTGAGGCTCTGCTGCCCTAGTAACCAGATTTGGTAAGGGAGAACTGCTGCCCCCTTGTGGCCGTTTCACACAACAGCACCTTTAATCCCAGCGCTAATGGTCAGTTGATATTCAAAATCATTGCAGGCCTGTAAATGACACCTGCCCTGAAAACAAATCCTGGGGTCATATATCGACCAAAAAATTCAAAAGACGTCCATATTTCAAAACGACACTTTCAAGAGGCATATTTTGTTCTGCATATTTGTTCTGCACATTAGGGTTCTGCTTCTTTTGCTTTCTTTCTTTCTTTGTTAAAAAAAAAAACGGGAATGGAAAAAGGCAACCCTCAGAATGGGAGAAAATATTTGCAAACGAATCCACGGACAAAGGTTTAATCTCCAATATATATAACAGCTCATGCAGCTTAATATTAAAAAAAAACAAACAACCCAATACAAAAATGGGCAGAAGATCTAAATAGACGTTTCTTCAAAGAAGACACAGAGATGGCCAAGACGCACATGAAAAGCTGCTCAACATCACTCATCATTAGAGAAATGCACATCAAAACTACAGTGAGGTATCACCTCACACCTGTTAGAATGGGCATCATCAGAAAATGTACAAACAACAAATGCTGGCGAGGGTGTGGACCAAAGGAACCCTCTTCCACTACTGGTGGGAATGTAAATTGATACAGTCACTATGGAGAACAGCATGGAGGTTCCTTAAAAATCTAAAAATAGAATTACCATAGGATCCAGCAATCCCACTTCCGGGCATATACCCAGAGAAAACCATAAATGAAAAAGACACATTCACCACAATGTTCATTGCAGCACTATTTACAATAGCCAGGTAATGGAAGCAACCTAAATGCCCACAGACAGACGAACGGATAATGATGTGGTCCATCTATGAAACGGAATATTACTCAGCCATAAAAAGGAACGAAACTGGGTCATCTGTGGAGACGTCGACGGATCTAGAGACTGTCATACAGAGTGAAGTAAGTCAGAAGGAGAAAAACAAATATTGTATATTAATGCATATATGTGGAACCTAGAAAAATGGTACAGATGACCCGGTTTGCAGGGCAGAAATAGAGACACAGAGGTAGAGAACAAACGTATGGACACCAAGAGGGGGGAAGCCATGGGTTGTTGGTGGTGGGATGAGTCGGGAGATTGGGATTGTCCTGTATACATGTATATGCATAAAATAGATAACTAATAATAATCCTGCTGAATAAAAAAATAAACTTAAATTATAAAATTTTAAAATAAAACGGAAAAAAGTTCTTCCCTTCACACAGATGTATTTATAGGAATGAATTATTTCCATGCTTATATCTATAAATACATAGAAGAGGAATAAAATCTAACTTGAAGCAAAAAAGAAAAAAAAAAAACCAGAACCCACCAGTTATACACAGGAAAACCCTATCAGGGCACTGGCTCCAGCGGCAAACAATTCTGAAGTTGGTCAGAGGTGGGGAATCATCTCCCATGCAGCCAGCAGCCCCCCCACCCCCGCAAGGAGCGTCCTCATTGCAAAGCTGGGGGACCGTGCCGAGGCGTCTGTGAGTAAACGTGAGCCGAGCCCCAGGCCAGCTGCTGCTGAACTGTTCCCACCCTTCCCAGGTAAAACACCTGAATATGTCCAAGGACTTGAAAGCCCAGAGGAAGGGCCGTGGAGCCACAGCAGCGACAGCACGCAGGCCGACTTGGTGCCTGCAGGCCAGCCAGGATGGTCCTGGCCCCGGGCGCTCTTCTGGAAGCTTTCCATTTCCCTGCCTGAGATACTCCTCCTGTCCCGGCCCCCACTGCTTTTTTCCTTCCTCACCTCTGCCCGGGGAGAAATTCCAACGGAAGGTATGGGTGACACATCCTCTTCTTTAGCAGGTGGCAGCCCGGCAACTCCTGCAGAAAGTCCAGCAGAGCCCCACTCACACCGGGCCACCCAGAGAGCCGTGGCCCCTCACTCCCTCCCATCAGCACAGCCCCGAGACTGCTGACGGGGCAGAGAATATGGCGTCAGGCACAGCTGCAGGGGCTCTTGCTGCCTGGAGCCGTGTTTATATGGACCTCAACCCAGGCACACCTGGGGAGGGCTGGCCGGCAGGGTCAGGCTGCCCAGGTCAGCCCATCCTCACCCCTCAGGGACTCACATTGCAGAAAATGGACCTCGCTGAACCGGCCAGGTCCAAGGAACAGGTGTGGGCTCCTGAGAGTCTGGATAGACAAGGGGCTGCAGCTCCGGCTTGTTTTCTAATCCTTTTATCTGGCCCATGAGTGGGAGACAACTTCAAGAAGACCCTCTCCTAATGAGAGGAACCCAGGAGTCAGGGAGAGGAGGGGTGATGGGTGGAGACAGAGGCCTGGTGCCCCGGCTGCGGTGGAAGCCTCTGGAAGACCAGGCAGAGGGAGGCCGCACAGAGTGATGCCCAGGGTCACAGACCTGTCGGAGCTGCTGTTTGTTAGCTCAAGTCCTGCTCTGAGGTGCTCTGTGTCAGCTCTGAGTGACAGGTGATCTGGGCTGCTCTGCAATGAGGGCTACGTGCACGGTACCTGTGTGCCCAGCCCTGCCGGGGTACCTGCCCAGGGCAGCTCCGTATCCTGGGAGGGGCCTGACCACGAGAGCGCCATGGGCTGCTGGGGAGGGGGGGCCTGCCCAGGTGAGCTCCATATCCTGGGATTGCCCTGACCACGAGAGCCCCGTGGGCTGCTGGGGACCTGGTAAACGATGTCGGGACAGTCAATGAAGCCACCGAGGATATACATCCGGTAGTTCCTAATTCCTACACCCTGCTGGTCGTTCTACCATCCACCAGGACACGGTATTCTGTATGAGACTTCAGTGATGCCTTCTTCTGGATTCCATTGGTCCCCGAAAGGCTCTGCTGCCCTAGTAACCAGATTTGGGAATGGAGAAATGCTGCCGCCTTGTGGCCGTTTGCCACAACAGCAGCTTTAAACCCAGTGCTCATGGTCACTAAATATTCACACTCATTGCAGCCTGTAAATGGCACCTGCCCTGAAAAACAATCCTGGGGTCGAAAATGGACCCAAAACTTCTAAAGAGGGCAACCATGCAAGAGGACAATTTCAAGAGGTTAATTGTACTCTCCGTTTTTTTCTGTTTTTCTGTACCAGAAATTTAAAACGGCCCCTCCGCCACGCCCCGGTACCCGAGGCCTCCGTTGCCCTGCCTGGGCGGGCGGCGGGGCGCTGCCGGGGCGGGCTGGCCGCGGGGATGGCGGTAAGGCGCAAGGACAAGCGAAGCTGGGCCTCAAGAGGCAGCCCGCGGTCCCCGCCCCCGTCTACGGCCATACCACCCTGAACGCGCCCGATCTCGTCTGATCTCGGAAGCTAAGCAGGGTCGGGCCTGGTTAGTACTTGTGATGGGAGACCGCCTGGGAATACCGGGTGCTGTAGGCTTTTGGCCTCCCGCTGCGGCTCCGCCTTCTCCTTTAGTCGCCCGCGGCGGTGGCCGCCAGCTCCGCCCCCCGCCGGGCACCGCTGCAGGCCCCACCTCCTCCGCCCACCCCCCACCACCACCACAGAGCGCCAGAGGGGCCGCTCCATGCGGCCCGAAGGCGGCCCTGGAAGGCAGCGGCACACCCGACGCTCCGGGGGTGGCTGGCCCGGACCCAGACTCCGCCGCGGGCCCGGGTGCCGTCCGTGCGGCCCGCGAGCCCCTCCACCTGCACCTGGCCGGCCCCACCGGCGCCCAGCCCCGGCGCCGCCACCTGTCCGCCGGTGTGGCTCTCCGCAGCTCTCTCCGGATAAAGCTGGATAAAGGTCTGGACGGGAAGGAGGGGCAGTGATTCAGCCTATTGCTCTTAGTGCCCCTCCCCCACACTCAGGAGCCCTTTGTGACAAGGCCACAGCTCTGTGATGCAGGCCTGGGGTTCTGCCATCAAGTGAACTCCCAGGGCTCTGTTGCCTGAGGGCGGCAATGCAGTTCAGAAGATGGAGAATCTCTTTTCTTTGAAAAACACTGTTGCTATCTGGCTGAGATCCAGCCCAACTTCCTGGGTGATTGATATCATCCTTGGCTTCCTGTGTGGACTGGGGCTCTTCCTCGTGTTACTCCCCTGCTTCCAGAGTAATCCATTCTTAGCACCACCTAGGAAACCTAGAAACATCAGGAAGCATCAAGTAGAGCTGAAGGGGAGGAGCAGGAGTAGGAAGAAAAGTCGATCTTTGAAAGCTTGCAGAGATTGCCTGGAAGAACTGGAGGGGACTCACAACCTGGCTTCACCTCTGCGGAGCTGCCTGGGGAGGCTTCCTGGCAAGGGCAACTTTCATCAGCTCTCATGGCAAGACCCTCCTGGTGAGATGTGCAAAGCAGTGCCTGCTGGAGCCTGTGGAGGATACTGCTTGAAGGGTTGGGAACCCTGCAGGAACACCTCCTGTAGGGTTTCCTTCCTGGTTCAAGACACTCGAGAGGTGCTGGAAGCACATATTACAAGGTTTTGGGTAAAGCACGGGTGGACCCTACCCCTCAAGGTCCTCAAGCCCATCAATCTCTTGAAGTCGACAAAGTTCCAACCCTCCACCACCCTGCGGTTAGCCTCGTCCCCTTCAGCCACCTGTGTATCTGGGTCCCACTCAACAGTCACGTTTGCTGAGTTCCCGGAGAAACCTCCTCAGGCTCATTCAGGAGAGAAGGTGAGAACAGAAGAGTCCGTTCCTGCCCTGAAGAGGCCTCTCCTTGTCCCCTCCACTGTGTGTAAGGAAATCCAGAGTGCCCTGAGAGCGATTCCACCTGGTGACTACCATGGGCCCTCAAAGGCTTCTCTGACTGCACAGCAGGGCAGGCCACCTTCTCAGTCCCTCACACTCAGCCTTGTGGGCAGAACCTGGAAGAGTGAGACTGTGGAGTGGGTCAAGAGGGACAGCCTAGAGCCAGGTCCAAGTTCAGCAATGGTCAGGAACGAGCCAAGAGAGGAGAGTGGTGGTCAGGCCTCAGGAGACCCCTGCCATAGGGTAACAGTGATGGAGGTGAACTTAGGATCCCAATCTTTGAGAGGTGAAGAGGCCAGGGAGGCTATGGAGGCCAAGGAGTCTCCTGCTCTTCAACCACAGTCTAGTGTTATCTTGGAAACCAAAGTGTTGACAAAATCCCAAACCACAAATGCACCTATGAGGAGTTTAGAGGTGCCAGGGGCCAGTAAAAGTTTCCTACTACCTAGAATGTCTGTTTTCCAACATCTAGGTGAGCCATGCCTTAACATGGAGGTTGCTAGTGAGTTTAACTCCAAAGTAAAGGTACAGTCAGACAACCAGCTTCAGGACTTTCCCAAACACAGGTTCCTTGCTGCAGACAACTTGGCTTCTCAGGTGCCTCAGTGCCATCCCCAGAGAGTCCCCACCAGAGACACGTTAGCTTCCCAGGAGCCAAGTGGCCTTATGGAAGGCCAAAGGAGCAACCTAGGGCAGCAGGAGCCCCAAACTTCAAAACTCCAAGACTCATGGAAGAGCCAGAGCAAGATGATTGCCCCTACTTACAAAAGAGAGGACCGTAGGAGGCATAAACCAGGAGAGCATGAAGAGAGGTTTAAAGAATGAGGGACCCCTCAAGCTGGAAGTATGAGCCGCCCTGCCCAGGTCAGGGGCATAACAGACTCTATTGGGAGCAGATGTCTCCAGCTCATGCCAGAGAAGAAATATAGCCCTCCAGAAAGCCTCTTCAGAAAAAGGATGAGGCTATTTTTAAAGTGGATTTTCCCCAATAAAAAAGTCAATGGTCGAGATGCTCTGCAAAGAAAAAAAAAAAAAAAGCCCATATCAGCCACTGCCCGGAGTCACGGATCAGTCAAAAGCAGATCAATCTTGAAGAGTGAGACTGCTGAGGGTCAGGCACTCATGACAGCTGTTGGACAGATCGTAGAAGAAAAAAGAGCAATTCACCATGGACTTCATGCCACAAAGTTAAATGAGCACAGACTGGAATTCCAAGTCCCAGTATGTGGGGGTTTCTGCTACCATAGGCTTACCTCCTACCCAGAGCAAGGGAGAATGATGGGTTCTACAGCCTGCAGTCATAAAGCCACCTCCAAGGGCCAGAGTTGTTCTGTCAGGGAAAGGGAAGTCAGACACCAACATAGTTTGAAAAGTGTAAGGTTCGACGATGAGCAGCTGGGCCTAAGGTGCCTCCCATCCTTGTCCCCCAGGAAGAGTGTGTTTCCAGTTAGTACCTGCCAGTATGGGCCAAGGATTCCAGGTGCTCCAGCCCGCCATAAACACTGTCCAAGGCATTGTCATCTTTGGGGAGGTGTCTTGCCTGGTCGACAGTAAAATCCTTCTTTAGTCTTCCCTTTAGTAGGAAAACATGTCTCCAAGTAAAAATTCAGTCCATGTAGAGAAAATGATTTTCTCATTAGCACATCCAAGATATTTAATGTTCCCCAATACATATATATTTTTTTTTCTAATAAAAGCATAGTGTAATGGCAAAAAAAAAAAGAAATTTAAAACGGCATGGAAAAATGCTGAACATTAGGAATAATTAAAGATATGCAAATCCAAATTACAAAAACCTATCCGCTCACACCAGTCAGAATGGCCATCAGCAAGAATTCTGCAAAAAGTAAATGCTGAAGGGGTTTTAGAGAAATGCCTACCCTTGGTCCAAAGTGGGACATGGTACGAGCCAGTAATGAAAAGAAAAATGAGGTGCCTTGTAAAGGTAAATACTGAGCTACCATTCAATCAAGCATACCCACTGCTGGGCCTATCGCCTGAGGGGATGAGAATCAAAAAAACACAGGCTGGGCTTCACTAGTGGCGCAGTGGTTGAGAGCCCGCCTGCCAATGCAGGGGACATGCGTTCATGCTCCGGGTCGGGAAGATCCCACGTGCCGCGGAGCGGCTTGTCCCGTGAGCTAGGGCTGCTGGGCCTGCGCGTCCGGAGCCTGTGCTCTGCATTGGGAGGGACCACCGCAGTGAGAGGCCCACGTACCGAAAAAAAAAAAAAAAAAAAAAACACAGGCTGGCAATCCTCCACTCCAGCAATATTTACCATAGCCAACACTTGGAAGCTACGAAAGTGTCCATCATCAGAGGAAGGCACAAAGAAGAAGTGGTCCATGTACACAATGGAATATGACTCCAATAAAAAATATATATAAATACAATTTATAAAACAAACCTAAGTAAGGAGACATCAGCTTTTGGGGGCACATTCCACTCTAATATATAACCGAGGAACACCACTGCCCGGATGGTCTGTTTCCCTAGTTCCCAGGTTGGGAAAAGCAGAAATGCTGCCGCCCTCTGGCCGTTACCTGCAACAGCAGCTTTAAGACCTGTGCTAAGGGTCACTTCATATTCAGCAGTACTGGTGGGCTGTAAATGAAACCTGCCCTCAAAACGTCTTGAGGGAGGTAATGGCCAAAATATTTCTAAATGTCACACACACTTCACGAAGACAATTTGAAGAGGTAAGCTGTACTCACAGTTGAAGAAAAGAAGGACATGCCAGAAAGCTCAATTTCAAGGGATTATGAGACGCATGCAAATCCAGCCACAAAGTGGTATCGGCTCACACTAGTCAGAACACACATCAGCAAAAAAACTACAAACAAAAAATGCTGAAGGTGTTGTGGAGAAGCGCATACCCTCAACTTTAAGCGGGACGTAACCTGGAAAGAGCCACTAATGAGAACAGACTGGAGGTGCCTCTACAAGGTAAACATTCCGCTACCATATGATCCAGCAGGCCCACTCCTGGGCCTATAACCTAAGAAGACAGAATTGGAAAGACACAGGCAGGCAAATGTGCATTGCCGCAGCATTACAATAGCCATGACGTGGAAGCAACCAAAAAGTCCATCAACAGATGAGTGGACAAAGAAGAACTGGTACATGTACAGACAGAATATTAGCCAAGGAAGAAAAGGACACCATGCCATTTGCAGCACCGTAGATGAGTCTAGAGGTGATCACGTGACTTGTAGTAAGTCAGAAAGAGAAAGACACGTATCGTAGGATATCACTTATAGATGTTACCTAAAAATTGATACCAGTGAAGATATTTCCACAGAGAAGGGCAATCCCAGATTCATTAAACAAACTTATGGATCACCAACGGAAAGGTGTGAGGATTGGATACATTACGAGATTGGGGTGAACAGACATATACAAACACAGGTGAAATATATAATCACCAAAGACCTACAGAATACCAAGAGAAGACTACTCAACATTCTGTCATAACGTACATGGGAAAAGGATCCCAGCAAGAACAGACATATGTATATGTGTAAAAGAACCACATCTTGCACACCTGCAACAAGCCAAACATTGTAATCAAACATGCTGTGATTAAAAAAATAAAAAAATTAAATTAAGAAAACGAACAAGAAGTAGTGAGACAAACTTAAGGGGCCTTCTCCTGGCACATTCCATTCTAAATTACAACCTAGAACACGACTTCCATTGAGGCTCTGCTGCCCTAGTAACCAGATTTGGTAAGGGAGAACTGCTGCCCCCTTGTGGCCGTTTCACACAACAGCACCTTTAATCCCAGCGCTAATGGTCAGTTGATATTCAAAATCATTGCAGGCCTGTAAATGACACCTGCCCTGAAAACAAATCCTGGGGTCATATATCGACCAAAAAATTCAAAAGACGTCCATATTTCAAAACGACACTTTCAAGAGGCATATTTTGTTCTGCATATTTGTTCTGCACATTAGGGTTCTGCTTCTTTTGCTTTCTTTCCTTCTTTGTTAAAAAAAAAAAAACGGGAATGGAAAAAGGCAACCCTCAGAATGGGAGAAAATATTTGCAAACGAATCCACGGACAAAGGTTTAATCTCCAATATATATAACAGCTCATGCAGCTTAATATTAAAAAAAAAACAAACAACCCAATACAAAAATGGGCAGAAGATCTAAATAGACGTTTCTTCAAAGAAGACACAGAGATGGCCAAGACGCACATGAAAAGCTGCTCAACATCACTCATCATTAGAGAAATGCACATCAAAACTACAGTGAGGTATCACCTCACACCTGTTAGAATGGGCATCATCAGAAAATGTACAAACAACAAATGCTGGCGAGGGTGTGGACCAAAGGAACCCTCTTCCACTACTGGTGGGAATGTAAATTGATACAGTCACTATGGAGAACAGCATGGAGGTTCCTTAAAAAACTAAAAATAGAATTACCATAGGATCCAGCAATCCCACTTCCGGGCATATACCCAGAGAAAACCATAAATGAAAAAGACACATTCACCACAATGTTCATTGCAGCACTATTTACAATAGCCAGGTAATGGAAGCAACCTAAATGCCCACAGACAGACGAACGGATAATGATGTGGTCCATCTATGAAACGGAATATTACTCAGCCATAAAAAGGAACGAAACTGGGTCATCTGTGGAGACGTCGACGGATCTAGAGACTGTCATACAGAGTGAAGTAAGTCAGAAGGAGAAAAACAAATATTGTATATTAATGCATATATGTGGAACCTAGAAAAATGGTACAGATGACCCGGTTTGCAGGGCAGAAATAGAGACACAGAGGTAGAGAACAAACGTATGGACACCAAGAGGGGGGAAGCCATGGGTTGTTGGTGGTGGGATGAGTCGGGAGATTGGGATTGTCCTGTATACATGTATATGCATAAAATAGATAACTAATAATAATCCTGCTGAATAAAAAAATAAACTTAAATTATAAAATTTTAAAATAAAACGGAAAAAAGTTCTTCCCTTCACACAGATGTATTTATAGGAATGAATTATTTCCATGCTTATATCTATAAATACATAGAAGAGGAATAAAATCTAACTTGAAGCAAAAAAGAAAAAAAAAAAACCAGAACCCACCAGTTATACACAGGAAAACCCTATCAGGGCACTGGCTCCAGCGGCAAACAATTCTGAAGTTGGTCAGAGGTGGGGAATCATCTCCCATGCAGCCAGCAGCCCCCCCACCCCCGCAAGGAGCGTCCTCATTGCAAAGCTGGGGGACCGTGCCGAGGCGTCTGTGAGTAAACGTGAGCCGAGCCCCAGGCCAGCTGCTGCTGAACTGTTCCCACCCTTCCCAGGTAAAACACCTGAATATGTCCAAGGACTTGAAAGCCCAGAGGAAGGGCCGTGGAGCCACAGCAGCGACAGCACGCAGGCCGACTTGGTGCCTGCAGGCCAGCCAGGATGGTCCTGGCCCCGGGCGCTCTTCTGGAAGCTTTCCATTTCCCTGCCTGAGATACTCCTCCTGTCCCGGCCCCCACTGCTTTTTTCCTTCCTCACCTCTGCCCGGGGAGAAATTCCAACGGAAGGTATGGGTGACACATCCTCTTCTTTAGCAGGTGGCAGCCCGGCAACTCCTGCAGAAAGTCCAGCAGAGCCCCACTCACACCGGGCCACCCACAGAGCCGTGGCCCCTCACTCCCTCCCACCAGCACAGCCCCGAGACTGCTGACGGGGCAGAGAATATGGCGTCAGGCACAGCTGCAGGGGCTCTTGCTGCCTGGAGCCGTGTTTATATGGACCTCAACCCAGGCACACCTGGGGAGGGCTGGCCGGCAGGGTCAGGCTGCCCAGGTCAGCCCATCCTCACCCCTCAGGGACTCACATTGCAGAAAATGGACCTCGCTGAACCGGCCAGGTCCAAGGAACAGGTGTGGGCTCCTGAGAGTCTGGATAGACAAGGGGCTGCAGCTCCGGCTTGTTTTCTAATCCTTTTATCTGGCCCATGAGTGGGAGACAACTTCAAGAAGACCCTCTCCTAATGAGAGGAACCCAGGAGTCAGGGAGAGGAGGGGTGATGGGTGGAGACAGAGGCCTGGTGCCCCGGCTGCGGTGGAAGCCTCTGGAAGACCAGGCAGAGGGAGGCCGCACAGAGTGATGCCCAGGGTCACAGACCTGTCGGAGCTGCTGTTTGTTAGCTCAAGTCCTGCTCTGAGGTGCTCTGTGTCAGCTCTGAGTGACAGGTGATCTGGGCTGCTCTGCAATGAGGGCTACGTGCACGGTACCTGTGTGCCCAGCCCTGCCGGGGTACCTGCCCAGGGCAGCTCCGTATCCTGGGAGGGGCCTGACCACGAGAGCGCCATGGGCTGCTGGGGAGGGGGGGCCTGCCCAGGTGAGCTCCATATCCTGGGATTGCCCTGACCACGAGAGCCCCGTGGGCTGCTGGGGACCTGGTAAACGATGTCGGGACAGTCAATGAAGCCACCGAGGATATACATCCGGTAGTTCCTAATTCCTACACCCTGCTGGTCGTTCTACCATCCACCAGGACACGGTATTCTGTATGAGACTTCAGTGATGCCTTCTTCTGGATTCCATTGGTCCCCGAAAGGCTCTGCTGCCCTAGTAACCAGATTTGGGAATGGAGAAATGCTGCCGCCTTGTGGCCGTTTGCCACAACAGCAGCTTTAAACCCAGTGCTCATGGTCACTAAATATTCACACTCATTGCAGCCTGTAAATGGCACCTGCCCTGAAAAACAATCCTGGGGTCGAAAATGGACCCAAAACTTCTAAAGAGGGCAACCATGCAAGAGGACAATTTCAAGAGGTTAATTGTACTCTCCGTTTTTTTCTGTTTTTCTGTACCAGAAATTTAAAACGGCCCCTCCGCCACGCCCCGGTACCCGAGGCCTCCGTTGCCCTGCCTGGGCGGGCGGCGGGGCGCTGCCGGGGCGGGCTGGCCGCGGGGATGGCGGTAAGGCGCAAGGACAAGCGAAGCTGGGCCTCAAGAGGCAGCCCGCGGTCCCCGCCCCCGTCTACGGCCATACCACCCTGAACGCGCCCGATCTCGTCTGATCTCGGAAGCTAAGCAGGGTCGGGCCTGGTTAGTACTTGTGATGGGAGACCGCCTGGGAATACCGGGTGCTGTAGGCTTTTGGCCTCCCGCTGCGGCTCCGCCTTCTCCTTTAGTCGCCCGCGGTGGTGGCCGCCAGCTCCGCCCCCCGCCGGGCACCGCTGCAGGCCCCACCTCCTCCGCCCACCCCCCACCACCACCACAGAGCGCCAGAGGGGCCGCTCCATGCGGCCCGAAGGCGGCCCTGGAAGGCAGCGGCACACCCGACGCTCCGGGGGTGGCTGGCCCGGACCCAGACTCCGCCGCGGGCCCGGGTGCCGTCCGTGCGGCCCGCGAGCCCCTCCACCTGCACCTGGCCGGCCCCACCGGCGCCCAGCCCCGGCGCCGCCACCTGTCCGCCGGTGTGGCTCTCCGCAGCTCTCTCCGGATAAAGCTGGATAAAGGTCTGGACGGGAAGGAGGGGCAGTGATTCAGCCTATTGCTCTTAGTGCCCCTCCCCCACACTCAGGAGCCCTTTGTGACAAGGCCACAGCTCTGTGATGCAGGCCTGGGGTTCTGCCATCAAGTGAACTCCCAGGGCTCTGTTGCCTGAGGGCGGCAATGCAGTTCAGAAGACGGAGAATCTCTTTTCTTTGAAAAACACTGTTGCTATCTGGCTGAGATCCAGCCCAACTTCCTGGGTGATTGATATCATCCTTGGCTTCCTGTGTGGACTGGGGCTCTTCCTCGTGTTACTCCCCTGCTTCCAGAGTAATCCATTCTTAGCACCACCTAGGAAACCTAGAAACATCAGGAAGCATCAAGTAGAGCTGAAGGGGAGGAGCAGGAGTAGGAAGAAAAGTCGATCTTTGAAAGCTTGCAGAGATTGCCTGGAAGAACTGGAGGGGACTCACAACCTGGCTTCACCTCTGCGGAGCTGCCTGGGGAGGCTTCCTGGCAAGGGCAACTTTCATCAGCTCTCATGGCAAGACCCTCCTGGTGAGATGTGCAAAGCAGTGCCTGCTGGAGCCTGTGGAGGATACTGCTTGAAGGGTTGGGAACCCTGCAGGAACACCTCCTGTAGGGTTTCCTTCCTGGTTCAAGACACTCGAGAGGTGCTGGAAGCACATATTACAAGGTTTTGGGTAAAGCACAGGTGGACCCTACCCCTCAAGGTCCTCAAGCCCATCAATCTCTTGAAGTCGACAAAGTTCCAACCCTCCACCACCCTGCGGTTAGCCTCGTCCCCTTCAGCCACCTGTGTATCTGGGTCCCACTCAACAGTCACGTTTGCCGAGTTCGCGGAGAAACCTCCTCAGGCTCATTCAGGAGAGAAGGTGAGAACAGAAGAGTCCGTTCCTGCCCTGAAGAGGCCTCTCCTTGTCCCCTCCACTGTGTGTAAGGAAATCCAGAGTGCCCTGAGAGCGATTCCACCTGGTGACTACCATGGGCCCTCAAAGGCTTCTCTGACTGCACAGCAGGGCAGGCCACCTTCTCAGTCCCTCACACTCAGCCTTGTGGGCAGAACCTGGAAGAGTGAGACTGTGGAGTGGGTCAAGAGGGACAGCCTAGAGCCAGGTCCAAGTTCAGCAATGGTCAGGAACGAGCCAAGAGAGGAGAGTGGTGGTCAGGCCTCAGGAGACCCCTGCCATAGGGTAACAGTGATGGAGGTGAACTTAGGATCCCAATCTTTGAGAGGTGAAGAGGCCAGGGAGGCTATGGAGGCCAAGGAGTCTCCTGCTCTTCAACCACAGTCTAGTGTTATCTTGGAAACCAAAGTGTTGACAAAATCCCAAACCACAAATGCACCTATGAGGAGTTTAGAGGTGCCAGGGGCCAGTAAAAGTTTCCTACTACCTAGAATGTCTGTTTTCCAACATCTAGGTGAGCCATGCCTTAACATGGAGGTTGCTAGTGAGTTTAACTCCAAAGTAAAGGTACAGTCAGACAACCAGCTTCAGGACTTTCCCAAACACAGGTTCCTTGCTGCAGACAACTTGGCTTCTCAGGTGCCTCAGTGCCATCCCCAGAGAGTCCCCACCAGAGACACGTTAGCTTCCCAGGAGCCAAGTGGCCTTATGGAAGGCCAAAGGAGCAACCTAGGGCAGCAGGAGCCCAAAACTTCAAAACTCCAAGACTCATGGAAGAGCCAGAGCAAGATGATTGTCCCTACTTACAAAAGAGAGGACCGTAGGAGGCATAAACCAGGAGAGCATGAAGAGAGGTTTAAAGAATGAGGGACCCCTCAAGCTGGAAGTATGAGCCGCCCTGCCCAGGTCAGGGGCATAACAGACTCTATTGGGAGCAGATGTCTCCAGCTCATGCCAGAGAAGAAATATAGCCCTCCAGAAAGCCTCTTCAGAAAAAGGATGAGGCTATTTTTAAAGTGGATTTTCCCCAATAAAAAAGTCAATGGTCGAGATGCTCTGCAAAGAAAAAAAAAAAAAAAAAGCCCATATCAGCCACTGCCCGGAGTCACGGATCAGTCAAAAGCAGATCAATCTTGAAGAGTGAGACTGCTGAGGGTCAGGCACTCATGACAGCTGTTGGACAGATCGTAGAAGAAAAAAGAGCAATTCACCATGGACTTCATGCCACAAAGTTAAATGAGCACAGACTGGAATTCCAAGTCCCAGTATGTGGGGGTTTCTGCTACCATAGGCTTACCTCCTACCCAGAGCAAGGGAGAATGATGGGTTCTACAGCCTGCAGTCATAAAGCCACCTCCAAGGGCCAGAGTTGTTCTGTCAGGGAAAGGGAAGTCAGACACCAACATAGTTTGAAAAGTGTAAGGTTCGACGATGAGCAGCTGGGCCTAAGGTGCCTCCCATCCTTGTCCCCCAGGAAGAGTGTGTTTCCAGTTAGTACCTGCCAGTATGGGCCAAGGATTCCAGGTGCCCCAGCCCGCCATAAACACTGTCCAAGGCATTGTCATCTTTGGGGAGGTGTCTTGCCTGGTCGACAGTAAAATCCTTCTTTAGTCTTCCCTTTAGTAGGAAAACATGTCTCCAAGTAAAAATTCAGTCCATGTAGAGAAAATGATTTTCTCATTAGCACATCCAAGATATTTAATGTTCCCCAATACATATATATATATTTTTTTCTAATAAAAGCATAGTGTAATGGCAAAAAAAAAGAAATTTAAAACGGCATGGAAAAATGCTGAACATTAGGAATAATTAAAGATATGCAAATCCAAATTACAAAAACCTATCCGCTCACACCAGTCAGAATGGCCATCAGCAAGAATTCTGCAAAAAGTAAATGCTGAAGGGGTTTTAGAGAAATGCCTACCCTTGGTCCAAAGTGGGACATGGTAAGAGCCAGTAATGAAAAGAAAAATGAGGTGCCTTGTAAAGGTAAATACTGAGCTACCATTCAATCAAGCATACCCACTGCTGGGCCTATCGCCTGAGGGGATGAGAATCAAAAAAACACAGGCTGGGCTTCACTGGTGGCGCAGTGGTTGAGAGCCCGCCTGCCAATGCAGGGGACATGCGTTCATGCTCCGGGTCGGGAAGATCCCACGTGCCGCGGAGCGGCTTGTCCCGTGAGCTAGGGCTGCTGGGCCTGCGCGTCCGGAGCCTGTGCTCTGCATTGGGAGGGACCACCGCAGTGAGAGGCCCACGTACCGAAAAAAAAAAAAAAAAAAAAACACAGGCTGGCAATCCTCCACTCCAGCAATATTTACCATAGCCAACACTTGGAAGCTACGAAAGTGTCCATCATCAGAGGAAGGCACAAAGAAGAAGTGGTCCATGTACACAATGGAATATGACTCCAATAAAAAATATATATAAATACAATTTATAAAACAAACCTAAGTAAGGAGACATCAGCTTTTGGGGGCACATTCCACTCTAATATATAACCGAGGAACACCACTGCCCGGATGGTCTGTTTCCCTAGTTCCCAGGTTGGGAAAAGCAGAAATGCTGCCGCCCTCTGGCCGTTACCTGCAACAGCAGCTTTAAGACCTGTGCTAAGGGTCACTTCATATGCAGCAGTACTGGTGGGCTGTAAATGAAACCTGCCCTCAAAACGTCTTGAGGGAGGTAATGGCCAAAATATTTCTAAATGTCACACACACTTCACGAAGACAATTTGAAGAGGTAAGCTGTACTCACAGTTGAAGAAAAGAAGGACATGCCAGAAAGCTCAATTTCAAGGGATTATGAGACGCATGCAAATCCAGCCACAAAGTGGTATCGGCTCACACTAGTCAGAACACACATCAGCAAAAAAACTACAAACAAAAAATGCTGAAGGTGTTGTGGAGAAGCGCATACCCTCAACTTTAAGCGGGACGTAACCTGGAAAGAGCCACTAATGAGAACAGACTGGAGGTGCCTCTACAAGGTAAACATTCCGCTACCATATGATCCAGCAGGCCCACTCCTGGGCCTATAACCTAAGAAGACAGAATTGGAAAGACACAGGCAGGCAAATGTGCATTGCCGCAGCATTACAATAGCCATGACGTGGAAGCAACCAAAAAGTCCATCAACAGATGAGTGGACAAAGAAGAACTGGTACATGTACAGACAGAATATTAGCCAAGGAAGAAAAGGACACCATGCCATTTGCAGCACCGTAGATGAGTCTAGAGGTGATCACGTGACTTGTAGTAAGTCAGAAAGAGAAAGACACGTATCGTAGGATATCACTTATAGATGTTACCTAAAAATTGATACCAGTGAAGATATTTCCACAGAGAAGGGCAATCCCAGATTCATTAAACAAACTTATGGATCACCAACGGAAAGGTGTGAGGATTGGATACATTACGAGATTGGGGTGAACAGACATATACAAACACAGGTGAAATATATAATCACCAAAGACCTACAGAATACCAAGAGAAGACTACTCAACATTCTGTCATAACGTACATGGGAAAAGGATCCCAGCAAGAACAGACATATGTATATGTGTAAAAGAACCACATCTTGCACACCTGCAACAAGCCAAACATTGTAATCAAACATGCTGTGATTAAAAAAATTAAAAAATTAAATTAAGAAAACGAACAAGAAGTAGTGAGACAAACTTAAGGGGCCTTCTCCTGGCACATTCCATTCTAAATTACAACCTAGAACACGACTTCCATTGAGGCTCTGCTGCCCTAGTAACCAGATTTGGTAAGGGAGAACTGCTGCCCCCTTGTGGCCGTTTCACACAACAGCACCTTTAATCCCAGCGCTAATGGTCAGTTGATATTCAAAATCATTGCAGGCCTGTAAATGACACCTGCCCTGAAAACAAATCCTGGGGTCATATATCGACCAAAAAATTCAAAAGACGTCCATATTTCAAAACGACACTTTCAAGAGGCATATTTTGTTCTGCATATTTGTTCTGCACATTAGGGTTCTGCTTCTTTTGCTTTCTTTCTTTCTTTGTTAAAAAAAAAAAACGGGAATGGAAAAAGGCAACCCTCAGAATGGGAGAAAATATTTGCAAACGAATCCACGGACAAAGGTTTAATCTCCAATATATATAACAGCTCATGCAGCTTAATATTAAAAAAAAACAAACAACCCAATACAAAAATGGGCAGAAGATCTAAATAGACGTTTCTTCAAAGAAGACACAGAGATGGCCAAGACGCACATGAAAAGCTGCTCAACATCACTCATCATTAGAGAAATGCACATCAAAACTACAGTGAGGTATCACCTCACACCTGTTAGAATGGGCATCATCAGAAAATGTACAAACAACAAATGCTGGCGAGGGTGTGGACCAAAGGAACCCTCTTCCACTACTGGTGGGAATGTAAATTGATACAGTCACTATGGAGAACAGCATGGAGGTTCCTTAAAAAACTAAAAATAGAATTACCATAGGATCCAGCAATCCCACTTCCGGGCATATACCCAGAGAAAACCATAAATGAAAAAGACACATTCACCACAATGTTCATTGCAGCACTATTTACAATAGCCAGGTAATGGAAGCAACCTAAATGCCCACAGACAGACGAACGGATAATGATGTGGTCCATCTATGAAACGGAATATTACTCAGCCATAAAAAGGAACGAAACTGGGTCATCTGTGGAGACGTCGACGGATCTAGAGACTGTCATACAGAGTGAAGTAAGTCAGAAGGAGAAAAACAAATATTGTATATTAATGCATATATGTGGAACCTAGAAAAATGGTACAGATGACCCGGTTTGCAGGGCAGAAATAGAGACACAGAGGTAGAGAACAAACGTATGGACACCAAGAGGGGGGAAGCCATGGGTTGTTGGTGGTGGGATGAGTCGGGAGATTGGGATTGTCCTGTATACATGTATATGCATAAAATAGATAACTAATAATAATCCTGCTGAATAAAAAAATAAACTTAAATTTCAAAATTTTTAAAAATAAATAAAATTTTAAAATAAAACGGAAAAAAGTTCTTCCCTTCACACAGATGTATTTATAGGAATGAATTATTTCCATGCTTATATCTATAAATACATAGAAGAGGAATAAAATCTAACTTGAAGCAAAAAAGAAAAAAAAAAAACCAGAACCCACCAGTTATACACAGGAAAACCCTATCAGGGCACTGGCTCCAGCGGCAAACAATTCTGAAGTTGGTCAGAGGTGGGGAATCATCTCCCATGCAGCCAGCAGCCCCCCCACCCCCGCAAGGAGCGTCCTCATTGCAAAGCTGGGGGACCGTGCCGAGGCGTCTGTGAGTAAACGTGAGCCGAGCCCCAGGCCAGCTGCTGCTGAACTGTTCCCACCCTTCCCAGGTAAAACACCTGAATATGTCCAAGGACTTGAAAGCCCAGAGGAAGGGCCGTGGAGCCACAGCAGCGACAGCACGCAGGCCGACTTGGTGCCTGCAGGCCAGCCAGGATGGTCCTGGCCCCGGGCGCTCTTCTGGAAGCTTTCCATTTCCCTGCCTGAGATACTCCTCCTGTCCCGGCCCCCACTGCTTTTTTCCTTCCTCACCTCTGCCCGGGGAGAAATTCCAACGGAAGGTATGGGTGACACATCCTCTTCTTTAGCAGGTGGCAGCCCGGCAACTCCTGCAGAAAGTCCAGCAGAGCCCCACTCACACCGGGCCACCCACAGAGCCGTGGCCCCTCACTCCCTCCCATCAGCACAGCCCCGAGACTGCTGACGGGGCAGAGAATATGGCGTCAGGCACAGCTGCAGGGGCTCTTGCTGCCTGGAGCCGTGTTTATATGGACCTCAACCCAGGCACACCTGGGGAGGGCTGGCCGGCAGGGTCAGGCTGCCCAGGTCAGCCCATCCTCACCCCTCAGGGACTCACATTGCAGAAAATGGACCTCGCTGAACCGGCCAGGTCCAAGGAACAGGTGTGGGCTCCTGAGAGTCTGGATAGACAAGGGGCTGCAGCTCCGGCTTGTTTTCTAATCCTTTTATCTGGCCCATGAGTGGGAGACAACTTCAAGAAGACCCTCTCCTAATGAGAGGAACCCAGGAGTCAGGGAGAGGAGGGGTGATGGGTGGAGACAGAGGCCTGGTGCCCCGGCTGCGGTGGAAGCCTCTGGAAGACCAGGCAGAGGGAGGCCGCACAGAGTGATGCCCAGGGTCACAGACCTGTCGGAGCTGCTGTTTGTTAGCTCAAGTCCTGCTCCGAGGTGCTCTGTGTCAGCTCTGAGTGACAGGTGATCTGGGCTGCTCTGCAATGAGGGCTACGTGCACGGTACCTGTGTGCCCAGCCCTGCCGGGGTACCTGCCCAGGGCAGCTCCGTATCCTGGGAGGGGCCTGACCACGAGAGCGCCATGGGCTGCTGGGGAGGGGGGGCCTGCCCAGGTGAGCTCCATATCCTGGGATTGCCCTGACCACGAGAGCCCCGTGGGCTGCTGGGGACCTGGTAAACGATGTCGGGACAGTCAATGAAGCCACCGAGGATATACATCCGGTAGTTCCTAATTCCTACACCCTGCTGGTCGTTCTACCATCCACCAGGACACGGTATTCTGTATGAGACTTCAGTGATGCCTTCTTCTGGATTCCATTGGTCCCCGAAAGGCTCTGCTGCCCTAGTAACCAGATTTGGGAATGGAGAAATGCTGCCGCCTTGTGGCCGTTTGCCACAACAGCAGCTTTAAACCCAGTGCTCATGGTCACTAAATATTCACACTCATTGCAGCCTGTAAATGGCACCTGCCCTGAAAAACAATCCTGGGGTCGAAAATGGACCCAAAACTTCTAAAGAGGGCAACCATGCAAGAGGACAATTTCAAGAGGTTAATTGTACTCTCCGTTTTTTTCTGTTTTTCTGTACCAGAAATTTAAAACGGCCCCTCCGCCACGCCCCGGTACCCGAGGCCTCCGTTGCCCTGCCTGGGCGGGCGGCGGGGCGCTGCCGGGGCGGGCTGGCCGCGGGGATGGCGGTAAGGCGCAAGGACAAGCGAAGCTGGGCCTCAAGAGGCAGCCCGCGGTCCCCGCCCCCGTCTACGGCCATACCACCCTGAACGCGCCCGATCTCGTCTGATCTCGGAAGCTAAGCAGGGTCGGGCCTGGTTAGTACTTGTGATGGGAGACCGCCTGGGAATACCGGGTGCTGTAGGCTTTTGGCCTCCCGCTGCGGCTCCGCCTTCTCCTTTAGTCGCCCACGGCGGTGGCCGCCAGCTCCGCCCCCCGCCGGGCACCGCTGCAGGCCCCACCTCCTCCGCCCACCCCCCACCACCACCACAGAGCGCCAGAGGGGCCGCTCCATGCGGCCCGAAGGCGGCCCTGGAAGGCAGCGGCACACCCGACGCTCCGGGGGTGGCTGGCCCGGACCCAGACTCCGCCGCGGGCCCGGGTGCCGTCCGTGCGGCCCGCGAGCCCCTCCACCTGCACCTGGCCGGCCCCACCGGCGCCCAGCCCCGGCGCCGCCACCTGTCCGCCGGTGTGGCTCTCCGCAGCTCTCTCCGGATAAAGCTGGATAAAGGTCTGGACGGGAAGGAGGGGCAGTGATTCAGCCTATTGCTCTTAGTGCCCCTCCCCCACACTCAGGAGCCCTTTGTGACAAGGCCACAGCTCTGTGATGCAGGCCTGGGGTTCTGCCATCAAGTGAACTCCCAGGGCTCTGTTGCCTGAGGGCGGCAATGCAGTTCAGAAGACAGAGAATCTCTTTTCTTTGAAAAACACTGTTGCTATCTGGCTGAGATCCAGCCCAACTTCCTGGGTGATTGATATCATCCTTGGCTTCCTGTGTGGACTGGGGCTCTTCCTCGTGTTACTCCCCTGCTTCCAGAGTAATCCATTCTTAGCACCACCTAGGAAACCTAGAAACATCAGGAAGCATCAAGTAGAGCTGAAGGGGAGGAGCAGGAGTAGGAAGAAAAGTCGATCTTTGAAAGCTTGCAGAGATTGCCTGGAAGAACTGGAGGGGACTCACAACCTGGCTTCACCTCTGCGGAGCTGCCTGGGGAGGCTTCCTGGCAAGGGCAACTTTCATCAGCTCTCATGGCAAGACCCTCCTGGTGAGATGTGCAAAGCAGTGCCTGCTGGAGCCTGTGGAGGATACTGCTTGAAGGGTTGGGAACCCTGCAGGAACACCTCCTGTAGGGTTTCCTTCCTGGTTCAAGACACTCGAGAGGTGCTGGAAGCACATATTACAAGGTTTTGGGTAAAGCACGGGTGGACCCTACCCCTCAAGGTCCTCAAGCCCATCAATCTCTTGAAGTCGACAAAGTTCCAACCCTCCACCACCCTGCGGTTAGCCTCGTCCCCTTCAGCCACCTGTGTATCTGGGTCCCACTCAACAGTCACGTTTGCTGAGTTCCCGGAGAAACCTCCTCAGGCTCATTCAGGAGAGAAGGTGAGAACAGAAGAGTCCGTTCCTGCCCTGAAGAGGCCTCTCCTTGTCCCCTCCACTGTGTGTAAGGAAATCCAGAGTGCCCTGAGAGCGATTCCACCTGGTGACTACCATGGGCCCTCAAAGGCTTCTCTGACTGCACAGCAGGGCAGGCCACCTTCTCAGTCCCTCACACTCAGCCTTGTGGGCAGAACCTGGAAGAGTGAGACTGTGGAGTGGGTCAAGAGGGACAGCCTAGAGCCAGGTCCAAGTTCAGCAATGGTCAGGAACGAGCCAAGAGAGGAGAGTGGTGGTCAGGCCTCAGGAGACCCCTGCCATAGGGTAACAGTGATGGAGGTGAACTTAGGATCCCAATCTTTGAGAGGTGAAGAGGCCAGGGAGGCTATGGAGGCCAAGGAGTCTCCTGCTCTTCAACCACAGTCTAGTGTTATCTTGGAAACCAAAGTGTTGACAAAATCCCAAACCACAAATGCACCTATGAGGAGTTTAGAGGTGCCAGGGGCCAGTAAAAGTTTCCTACTACCTAGAATGTCTGTTTTCCAACATCTAGGTGAGCCATGCCTTAACATGGAGGTTGCTAGTGAGTTTAACTCCAAAGTAAAGGTACAGTCAGACAACCAGCTTCAGGACTTTCCCAAACACAGGTTCCTTGCTGCAGACAACTTGGCTTCTCAGGTGCCTCAGTGCCATCCCCAGAGAGTCCCCACCAGAGACACGTTAGCTTCCCAGGAGCCAAGTGGCCTTATGGAAGGCCAAAGGAGCAACCTAGGGCAGCAGGAGCCCCAAACTTCAAAACTCCAAGACTCATGGAAGAGCCAGAGCAAGATGATTGCCCCTACTTACAAAAGAGAGGACCGTAGGAGGCATAAACCAGGAGAGCATGAAGAGAGGTTTAAAGAATGAGGGACCCCTCAAGCTGGAAGTATGAGCCGCCCTGCCCAGGTCAGGGGCATAACAGACTCTATTGGGAGCAGATGTCTCCAGCTCATGCCAGAGAAGAAATATAGCCCTCCAGAAAGCCTCTTCAGAAAAAGGATGAGGCTATTTTTAAAGTGGATTTTCCCCAATAAAAAAGTCAATGGTCGAGATGCTCTGCAAAGAAAAAAAAAAAAAAAGCCCATATCAGCCACTGCCCGGAGTCACGGATCAGTCAAAAGCAGATCAATCTTGAAGAGTGAGACTGCTGAGGGTCAGGCACTCATGACAGCTGTTGGACAGATCGTAGAAGAAAAAAGAGCAATTCACCATGGACTTCATGCCACAAAGTTAAATGAGCACAGACTGGAATTCCAAGTCCCAGTATGTGGGGGTTTCTGCTACCATAGGCTTACCTCCTACCCAGAGCAAGGGAGAATGATGGGTTCTACAGCCTGCAGTCATAAAGCCACCTCCAAGGGCCAGAGTTGTTCTGTCAGGGAAAGGGAAGTCAGACACCAACATAGTTTGAAAAGTGTAAGGTTCGACGATGAGCAGCTGGGCCTAAGGTGCCTCCCATCCTTGTCCCCCAGGAAGAGTGTGTTTCCAGTTAGTACCTGCCAGTATGGGCCAAGGATTCCACGTGCCCCAGCCCGCCATAAACACTGTCCAAGGCATTGTCATCTTTGGGGAGGTGTCTTGCCTGGTCGACAGTAAAATCCTTCTTTAGTCTTCCCTTTAGTAGGAAAACATGTCTCCAAGTAAAAATTCAGTCCATGTAGAGAAAATGATTTTCTCATTAGCACATCCAAGATATTTAATGTTCCCCAATACATATATATTTTTTTTTCTAATAAAAGCATAGTGTAATGGCAAAAAAAAAAAGAAATTTAAAACGGCATGGAAAAATGCTGAACATTAGGAATAATTAAAGATATGCAAATCCAAATTACAAAAACCTATCCGCTCACACCAGTCAGAATGGCCATCAGCAAGAATTCTGCAAAAAGTAAATGCTGAAGGGGTTTTAGAGAAATGCCTACCCTTGGTCCAAAGTGGGACATGGTAAGAGCCAGTAATGAAAAGAAAAATGAGGTGCCTTGTAAAGGTAAATACTGAGCTACCATTCAATCAAGCATACCCACTGCTGGGCCTATCGCCTGAGGGGATGAGAATCAAAAAAACACAGGCTGGGCTTCACTGGTGGCGCAGTGGTTGAGAGCCCGCCTGCCAATGCAGGGGACATGCGTTCATGCTCCGGGTCGGGAAGATCCCATGTGCCGCGGAGCGGCTTGTCCCGTGAGCTAGGGCTGCTGGGCCTGCGCGTCCGGAGCCTGTGCTCTGCATTGGGAGGGACCACCGCAGTGAGAGGCCCACGTACCGAAAAAAAAAAAAAAAAAAAAAACACAGGCTGGCAATCCTCCACTCCAGCAATATTTACCATAGCCAACACTTGGAAGCTACGAAAGTGTCCATCATCAGAGGAAGGCACAAAGAAGAAGTGGTCCATGTACACAATGGAATATGACTCCAATAAAAAATATATATAAATACAATTTATAAAACAAACCTAAGTAAGGAGACATCAGCTTTTGGGGGCACATTCCACTCTAATATATAACCGAGGAACACCACTGCCCGGATGGTCTGTTTCCCTAGTTCCCAGGTTGGGAAAAGCAGAAATGCTGCCGCCCTCTGGCCGTTACCTGCAACAGCAGCTTTAAGACCTGTGCTAAGGGTCACTTCATATGCAGCAGTACTGGTGGGCTGTAAATGAAACCTGCCCTCAAAACGTCTTGAGGGAGGTAATGGCCAAAATATTTCTAAATGTCACACACACTTCACGAAGACAATTTGAAGAGGTAAGCTGTACTCACAGTTGAAGAAAAGAAGGACATGCCAGAAAGCTCAATTTCAAGGGATTATGAGACGCATGCAAATCCAGCCACAAAGTGGTATCGGCTCACACTAGTCAGAACACACATCAGCAAAAAAACTACAAACAAAAAATGCTGAAGGTGTTGTGGAGAAGCGCATACCCTCAACTTTAAGCGGGACGTAACCTGGAAAGAGCCACTAATGAGAACAGACTGGAGGTGCCTCTACAAGGTAAACATTCCGCTACCATATGATCCAGCAGGCCCACTCCTGGGCCTATAACCTAAGAAGACAGAATTGGAAAGACACAGGCAGGCAAATGTGCATTGCCGCAGCATTACAATAGCCATGACGTGGAAGCAACCAAAAAGTCCATCAACAGATGAGTGGACAAAGAAGAACTGGTACATGTACAGACAGAATATTAGCCAAGGAAGAAAAGGACACCATGCCATTTGCAGCACCGTAGATGAGTCTAGAGGTGATCACGTGACTTGTAGTAAGTCAGAAAGAGAAAGACACGTATCGTAGGATATCACTTATAGATGTTACCTAAAAATTGATACCAGTGAAGATATTTCCACAGAGAAGGGCAATCCCAGATTCATTAAACAAACTTATGGATCACCAACGGAAAGGTGTGAGGATTGGATACATTACGAGATTGGGGTGAACAGACATATACAAACACAGGTGAAATATATAATCACCAAAGACCTACAGAATACCAAGAGAAGACTACTCAACATTCTGTCATAACGTACATGGGAAAAGGATCCCAGCAAGAACAGACATATGTATATGTGTAAAAGAACCACATCTTGCACACCTGCAACAAGCCAAACATTGTAATCAAACATGCTGTGATTAAAAAAATAAAAAAATTAAATTAAGAAAACGAACAAGAAGTAGTGAGACAAACTTAAGGGGCCTTCTCCTGGCACATTCCATTCTAAATTACAACCTAGAACACGACTTCCATTGAGGCTCTGCTGCCCTAGTAACCAGATTTGGTAAGGGAGAACTGCTGCCCCCTTGTGGCCGTTTCACACAACAGCACCTTTAATCCCAGCGCTAATGGTCAGTTGATATTCAAAATAATTGCAGGCCTGTAAATGACACCTGCCCTGAAAACAAATCCTGGGGTCATATATCGACCAAAAAATTCAAAAGACGTCCATATTTCAAAACGACACTTTCAAGAGGCATATTTTGTTCTGCATATTTGTTCTGCACATTAGGGTTCTGCTTCTTTTGCTTTCTTTCTTTCTTTGTTAAAAAAAAAAAACGGGAATGGAAAAAGGCAACCCTCAGAATGGGAGAAAATATTTGCAAACGAATCCACGGACAAAGGTTTAATCTCCAATATATATAACAGCTCATGCAGCTTAATATTAAAAAAAAACAAACAACCCAATACAAAAATGGGCAGAAGATCTAAATAGACGTTTCTTCAAAGAAGACACAGAGATGGCCAAGACGCACATGAAAAGCTGCTCAACATCACTCATCATTAGAGAAATGCACATCAAAACTACAGTGAGGTATCACCTCACACCTGTTAGAATGGGCATCATCAGAAAATGTACAAACAACAAATGCTGGCGAGGGTGTGGACCAAAGGAACCCTCTTCCACTACTGGTGGGAATGTAAATTGATACAGTCACTATGGAGAACAGCATGGAGGTTCCTTAAAAAACTAAAAATAGAATTACCATAGGATCCAGCAATCCCACTTCCGGGCATATACCCAGAGAAAACCATAAATGAAAAAGACACATTCACCACAATGTTCATTGCAGCACTATTTACAATAGCCAGGTAATGGAAGCAACCTAAATGCCCACAGACAGACGAACGGATAATGATGTGGTCCATCTATGAAACGGAATATTACTCAGCCATAAAAAGGAACGAAACTGGGTCATCTGTGGAGACGTCGACGGATCTAGAGACTGTCATACAGAGTGAAGTAAGTCAGAAGGAGAAAAACAAATATTGTATATTAATGCATATATGTGGAACCTAGAAAAATGGTACAGATGACCCGGTTTGCAGGGCAGAAATAGAGACACAGAGGTAGAGAACAAACGTATGGACACCAAGAGGGGGGAAGCCATGGGTTGTTGGTGGTGGGATGAGTCGGGAGATTGGGATTGTCCTGTATACATGTATATGCATAAAATAGATAACTAATAATAATCCTGCTGAATAAAAAAATAAACTTAAATTTCAAAATTTTAAAAAATAAATAAAATTTTAAAATAAAACGGAAAAAAGTTCTTCCCTTCACACAGATGTATTTATAGGAATGAATTATTTCCATGCTTATATCTATAAATACATAGAAGAGGAATAAAATCTAACTTGAAGCAAAAAAGAAAAAAAAAAAAAAACCAGAACCCACCAGTTATACACAGGAAAACCCTATCAGGGCACTGGCTCCAGCGGCAAACAATTCTGAAGTTGGTCAGAGGTGGGGAATCATCTCCCATGCAGCCAGCAGCCCCCCCACCCCCGCAAGGAGCGTCCTCATTGCAAAGCTGGGGGACCGTGCCGAGGCGTCTGTGAGTAAACGTGAGCCGAGCCCCAGGCCAGCTGCTGCTGAACTGTTCCCACCCTTCCCAGGTAAAACACCTGAATATGTCCAAGGACTTGAAAGCCCAGAGGAAGGGCCGTGGAGCCACAGCAGCGACAGCACGCAGGCCGACTTGGTGCCTGCAGGCCAGCCAGGATGGTCCTGGCCCCGGGCGCTCTTCTGGAAGCTTTCCATTTCCCTGCCTGAGATACTCCTCCTGTCCCGGCCCCCACTGCTTTTTTCCTTCCTCACCTCTGCCCGGGGAGAAATTCCAACGGAAGGTATGGGTGACACATCCTCTTCTTTAGCAGGTGGCAGCCCGGCAACTCCTGAAGAAAGTCCAGCAGAGCCCCACTCACACCGGGCCACCCACAGAGCCGTGGCCCCTCACTCCCTCCCACCAGCACAGCCCCGAGACTGCTGACGGGGCAGAGAATATGGCGTCAGGCACAGCTGCAGGGGCTCTTGCTGCCTGGAGCCGTGTTTATATGGACCTCAACCCAGGCACACCTGGGGAGGGCTGGCCGGCAGGGTCAGGCTGCCCAGGTCAGCCCATCCTCACCCCTCAGGGACTCACATTGCAGAAAATGGACCTCGCTGAACCGGCCAGGTCCAAGGAACAGGTGTGGGCTCCTGAGAGTCTGGATAGACAAGGGGCTGCAGCTCCGGCTTGTTTTCTAATCCTTTTATCTGGCCCATGAGTGGGAGACAACTTCAAGAAGACCCTCTCCTAATGAGAGGAACCCAGGAGTCAGGGAGAGGAGGGGTGATGGGTGGAGACAGAGGCCTGGTGCCCCGGCTGCGGTGGAAGCCTCTGGAAGACCAGGCAGAGGGAGGCCGCACAGAGTGATGCCCAGGGTCACAGACCTGTCGGAGCTGCTGTTTGTTAGCTCAAGTCCTGCTCCGAGGTGCTCTGTGTCAGCTCTGAGTGACAGGTGATCTGGGCTGCTCTGCAATGAGGGCTACGTGCACGGTACCTGTGTGCCCAGCCCTGCCGGGGTACCTGCCCAGGGCAGCTCCGTATCCTGGGAGGGGCCTGACCACGAGAGCGCCATGGGCTGCTGGGGAGGGGGGGCCTGCCCAGGTGAGCTTCATATCCTGGGATTGCCCTGACCACGAGAGCCCCGTGGGCTGCTGGGGACCTGGTAAACGATGTCGGGACAGTCAGTGAAGCCACCGAGGATATACATCCGGTAGTTCCTAATTCCTACACCCTGCTGGTCATTCTACCATCCACCAGGACACGGTATTCTGTATTAGCCTTCAGGGATGCCTTCTTCTGGATTCCATTGGTCCCCGAAAGGCTCTGCTGCCCTAGTAACCAGATTTGGGAATGGAGAAATGCTGCCGCCTTGTGGCCGTTTGCCACAACAGCAGCTTTAAACCCAGTGCTCATGGTCACTAAATATTCACACTCATTGCAGCCTGTAAATGGCACCTGCCCTGAAAAACAATCCTGGGGTCGAAAATGGACCCAAAACTTCTAAAGAGGGCAACCATGCAAGAGGACAATTTCAAGAGGTTAATTGTACTCTCCGTTTTTTTCTGTTTTTCTGTACCAGAAATTTAAAACGGCCCCTCCGCCACGCCCCGGTACCCGAGGCCTCCGTTGCCCTGCCTGGGCGGGCGGCGGGGCGCTGCCGGGGCGGGCTGGCCGCGGGGATGGCGGTAAGGCGCAAGGACAAGCGAAGCTTGGCCTCAAGAGGCAGCCCGCGGTCCCCGCCCCCGTCTACGGCCATACCACCCTGAACGTGCCCGATCTCGTCTGATCTCGGAAGCTAAGCAGGGTCGGGCCTGGTTAGTACTTGTGATGGGAGACCGCCTGGGAATACCGGGTGCTGTAGGCTTTTGGCCTCCCGCTGCGGCTCCGCCTTCTCCTTTAGTCGCCCGCGGCGGTGGCCTCCAGCTCCGCCCCCCGCCGGGCACCGCTGCAGGCCCCACCTCCTCCGCCCACCCCCCACCACCACCACAGAGCGCCAGAGGGGCCGCTCCATGCGGCCCGAAGGCGGCCCTGGAAGGCAGCGGCACACCCGACGCTCCGGGGGTGGCTGGCCCGGACCCAGACTCCGCCGCGGGCCCGGGTGCCGTCCGTGCGGCCCGCGAGCCCCTCCACCTGCACCTGGCCGGCCCCACCGGCGCCCAGCCCCGGCGCCGCCACCTGTCCGCCGGTGTGGCTCTCCGCAGCTCTCTCCGGATAAAGCTGGATAAAGGTCTGGACGGGAAGGAGGGGCAGTGATTCAGCCTATTGCTCTTAGTGCCCCTCCCCCACACTCAGGAGCCCTTTGTGACAAGGCCACAGCTCTGTGATGCAGGCCTGGGGTTCTGCCATCAAGTGAACTCCCAGGGCTCTGTTGCCTGAGGGCGGCAATGCAGTTCAGAAGACGGAGAATCTCTTTTCTTTGAAAAACACTGTTGCTATCTGGCTGAGATCCAGCCCAACTTCCTGGGTGATTGATATCATCCTTGGCTTCCTGTGTGGACTGGGGCTCTTCCTCGTGTTACTCCCCTGCTTCCAGAGTAATCCATTCTTAGCACCACCTAGGAAACCTAGAAACATCAGGAAGCATCAAGTAGAGCTGAAGGGGAGGAGCAGGAGTAGGAAGAAAAGTCGATCTTTGAAAGCTTGCAGAGATTGCCTGGAAGAACTGGAGGGGACTCACAACCTGGCTTCACCTCTGTGGAGCTGCCTGGGGAGGCTTCCTGGCAAGGGCAACTTTCATCAGCTCTCATGGCAAGACCCTCCTGGTGAGATGTGCAAAGCAGTGCCTGCTGGAGCCTGTGGAGGATACTGCTTGAAGGGTTGGGAACCCTGCAGGAACACCTCCTGTAGGGTTTCCTTCCTGGTTCAAGACACTCGAGAGGTGCTGGAAGCACATATTACAAGGTTTTGGGTAAAGCACGGGTGGACCCTACCCCTCAAGGTCCTCAAGCCCATCAATCTCTTGAAGTCGACAAAGTTCCAACCCTCCACCACCCTGCGGTTAGCCTCGTCCCCTTCAGCCACCTGTGTATCTGGGTCCCACTCAACAGTCACGTTTGCTGAGTTCCCGGAGAAACCTCCTCAGGCTCATTCAGGAGAGAAGGTGAGAACAGAAGAGTCCGTTCCTGCCCTGAAGAGGCCTCTCCTTGTCCCCTCCACTGTGTGTAAGGAAATCCAGAGTGCCCTGAGAGCGATTCCACCTGGTGACTACCATGGGCCCTCAAAGGCTTCTCTGACTGCACAGCAGGGCAGGCCACCTTCTCAGTCCCTCACACTCAGCCTTGTGGGCAGAACCTGGAAGAGTGAGACTGTGGAGTGGGTCAAGAGGGACAGCCTAGAGCCAGGTCCAAGTTCAGCAATGGTCAGGAACGAGCCAAGAGAGGAGAGTGGTGGTCAGGCCTCAGGAGACCCCTGCCATAGGGTAACAGTGATGGAGGTGAACTTAGGATCCCAATCTTTGAGAGGTGAAGAGGCCAGGGAGGCTATGGAGGCCAAGGAGTCTCCTGCTCTTCAACCACAGTCTAGTGTTATCTTGGAAACCAAAGTGTTGACAAAATCCCAAACCACAAATGCACCTATGAGGAGTTTAGAGGTGCCAGGGGCCAGTAAAAGTTTCCTACTACCTAGAATGTCTGTTTTCCAACATCTAGGTGAGCCATGCCTTAACATGGAGGTTGCTAGTGAGTTTAACTCCAAAGTAAAGGTACAGTCAGACAACCAGCTTCAGGACTTTCCCAAACACAGGTTCCTTGCTGCAGACAACTTGGCTTCTCAGGTGCCTCAGTGCCATCCCCAGAGAGTCCCCACCAGAGACACGTTAGCTTCCCAGGAGCCAAGTGGCCTTATGGAAGGCCAAAGGAGCAACCTAGGGCAGCAGGAGCCCAAAACTTCAAAACTCCAAGACTCATGGAAGAGCCAGAGCAAGATGATTGCCCCTACTTACAAAAGAGAGGACCGTAGGAGGCATAAACCAGGAGAGCATGAAGAGAGGTTTAAAGAATGAGGGACCCCTCAAGCTGGAAGTATGAGCCGCCCTGCCCAGGTCAGGGGCATAACAGACTCTATTGGGAGCAGATGTCTCCAGCTCATGCCAGAGAAGAAATATAGCCCTCCAGAAAGCCTCTTCAGAAAAAGGATGAGGCTATTTTTAAAGTGGATTTTCCCCAATAAAAAAGTCAATGGTCGAGATGCTCTGCAAAGAAAAAAAAAAAAAAAGCCCATATCAGCCACTGCCCGGAGTCACGGATCAGTCAAAAGCAGATCAATCTTGAAGAGTGAGACTGCTGAGGGTCAGGCACTCATGACAGCTGTTGGACAGATCGTAGAAGAAAAAAGAGCAATTCACCATGGACTTCATGCCACAAAGTTAAATGAGCACAGACTGGAATTCCAAGTCCCAGTATGTGGGGGTTTCTGCTACCATAGGCTTACCTCCTACCCAGAGCAAGGGAGAATGATGGGTTCTACAGCCTGCAGTCATAAAGCCACCTCCAAGGGCCAGAGTTGTTCTGTCAGGGAAAGGGAAGTCAGACACCAACATAGTTTGAAAAGTGTAAGGTTCGACGATGAGCAGCTGGGCCTAAGGTGCCTCCCATCCTTGTCCCCCAGGAAGAGTGTGTTTCCAGTTAGTACCTGCCAGTATGGGCCAAGGATTCCAGGTGCCCCAGCCCGCCATAAACACTGTCCAAGGCATTGTCATCTTTGGGGAGGTGTCTTGCCTGGTCGACAGTAAAATCCTTCTTTAGTCTTCCCTTTAGTAGGAAAACATGTCTCCAAGTAAAAATTCAGTCCATGTAGAGAAAATGATTTTCTCATTAGCACATCCAAGATATTTAATGTTCCCCAATACATATATATATATTTTTTCTAATAAAAGCATAGTGTAATGGCAAAAAAAAAGAAATTTAAAACGGCATGGAAAAATGCTGAACATTAGGAATAATTAAAGATATGCAAATCCAAATTACAAAAACCTATCCGCTCACACCAGTCAGAATGGCCATCAGCAAGAATTCTGCAAAAAGTAAATGCTGAAGGGGTTTTAGAGAAATGCCTACCCTTGGTCCAAAGTGGGACATGGTAAGAGCCAGTAATGAAAACAAAAATGAGGTGCCTTGTAAAGGTAAATACTGAGCTACCATTCAATCAAGCATACCCACTGCTGGGCCTATCGCCTGAGGGGATGAGAATCAAAAAATCACAGGCTGGGCTTCACTGGTGGCGCAGTGGTTGAGAGCCCGCCTGCCAATGCAGGGGACACGCGTTCATGCTCCGGGTCGGGAAGATCCCACGTGCCGCGGAGCGGCTTGTCCCGTGAGCTAGGGCTGCTGGGCCTGCGCGTCCGGAGCCTGTGCTCTGCATTGGGAGGGACCACCGCAGTGAGAGGCCCACGTACCGAAAAAAAAAAAAAAAAAAAAACACAGGCTGGCAATCCTCCACTCCAGCAATATTTACCATAGCCAACACTTGGAAGCTACGAAAGTGTCCATCATCAGAGGAAGGCACAAAGAAGAAGTGGTCCATGTACACAATGGAATATGACTCCAATAAAAAATATATATAAATACAATTTATAAAACAAACCTAAGTAAGGAGACATCAGCTTTTGGGGGCACATTCCACTCTAATATATAACCGAGGAACACCACTGCCCGGATGGTCTGTTTCCCTAGTTCCCAGGTTGGGAAAAGCAGAAATGCTGCCGCCCTCTGGCCGTTACCTGCAACAGCAGCTTTAAGACCTGTGCTAAGGGTCACTTCATATGCAGCAGTACTGGTGGGCTGTAAATGAAACCTGCCCTCAAAACGTCTTGAGGGAGGTAATGGCCAAAATATTTCTAAATGTCACACACACTTCACGAAGACAATTTGAAGAGGTAAGCTGTACTCACAGTTGAAGAAAAGAAGGACATGCCAGAAAGCTCAATTTCAAGGGATTATGAGACGCATGCAAATCCAGCCACAAAGTGGTATCGGCTCACACTAGTCAGAACACACATCAGCAAAAAAACTACAAACAAAAAATGCTGAAGGTGTTGTGGAGAAGTGCATACCCTCAACTTTAAGCGGGACGTAACCTGGAAAGAGCCACTAATGAGAACAGACTGGAGGTGCCTCTACAAGGTAAACATTCCGCTACCATATGATCCAGCAGGCCCACTCCTGGGCCTATAACCTAAGAAGACAGAATTGGAAAGACACAGGCAGGCAAATGTGCATTGCCGCAGCATTACAATAGCCATGACGTGGAAGCAACCAAAAAGTCCATCAACAGATGAGTGGACAAAGAAGAACTGGTACATGTACAGAGAGAATATTAGCCAAGGAAGAAAAGGACACCATGCCATTTGCAGCACCGTAGATGAGTCTAGAGGTGATCACGTGACTTGTAGTAAGTCAGAAAGAGAAAGACACGTATCGTAGGATATCACTTATAGATGTTACCTAAAAATTGATACCAGTGAAGATATTTCCACAGAGAAGGGCAATCCCAGATTCATTAAACAAACTTATGGATCACCAACGGAAAGGTGTGAGGATTGGATACATTACGAGATTGGGGTGAACAGACATATACAAACACAGGTGAAATATATAATCACCAAAGACCTACAGAATACCAAGAGAAGACTACTCAACATTCTGTCATAACGTACATGGGAAAAGGATCCCAGCAAGAACAGACATATGTATATGTGTAAAAGAACCACATCTTGCACACCTGCAACAAGCCAAACATTGTAATCAAACATGCTGTGATTAAAAAAATAAAAAAAATTAAATTAAGAAAACGAACAAGAAGTAGTGAGACAAACTTAAGGGGCCTTCTCCTGGCACATTCCATTCTAAATTACAACCTAGAACACGACTTCCATTGAGGCTCTGCTGCCCTAGTAACCAGATTTGGTAAGGGAGAACTGCTGCCCCCTTGTGGCCGTTTCACACAACAGCACCTTTAATCCCAGCGCTAATGGTCAGTTGATATTCAAAATCATTGCAGGCCTGTAAATGACACCTGCCCTGAAAACAAATCCTGGGGTCATATATCGACCAAAAAATTCAAAAGACGTCCATATTTCAAAACGACACTTTCAAGAGGCATATTTTGTTCTGCATATTTGTTCTGCACATTAGGGTTCTGCTTCTTTTGCTTTCTTTCTTTCTTTGTTAAAAAAAAAAACGGGAATGGAAAAAGGCAACCCTCAGAATGGGAGAAAATATTTGCAAACGAATCCACGGACAAAGGTTTAATCTCCAATATATATAACAGCTCATGCAGCTTAATATTAAAAAAAACAAACAACCCAATACAAAAATGGGCAGAAGATCTAAATAGACGTTTCTTCAAAGAAGACACAGAGATGGCCAAGACGCACATGAAAAGCTGCTCAACATCACTCATCATTAGAGAAATGCACATCAAAACTACAGTGAGGTATCACCTCACACCTGTTAGAATGGGCATCATCAGAAAATGTACAAACAACAAATGCTGGGGAGGGTGTGGACCAAAGGAACCCTCTTCCACTATTGGTGGGAATGTAAATTGATACAGTCACTATGGAGAACAGCATGGAGGTTCCTTAAAAAACTAAAAATAGAATTACCATAGGATCCAGCAATCCCACTTCCGGGCATATACCCAGAGAAAACCATAAATGAAAAAGACACATTCACCACAATGTTCATTGCAGCACTATTTACAATAGCCAGGTAATGGAAGCAACCTAAATGCCCACAGACAGACGAACGGATAATGATGTGGTCCATCTATGAAACGGAATATTACTCAGCCATAAAAAGGAACGAAACTGGGTCATCTGTGGAGACGTCGATGGATCTAGAGACTGTCATACAGAGTGAAGTAAGTCAGAAGGAGAAAAACAAATATTGTATATTAATGCATATATGTGGAACCTAGAAAAATGGTACAGATGACCCGGTTTGCAGGGCAGAAATAGAGACACAGAGGTAGAGAACAAACGTATGGACACCAAGAGGGGGGAAGCCATGGGTTGTTGGTGGTGGGATGAGTCGGGAGATTGGGATTGTCCTGTATACATGTATATGCATAAAATAGATAACTAATAATAATCCTGCTGAATAAAAAAATAAACTTAAATTTCAAAATTTTTTAAAATAAATAAAATTTTAAAATAAAACGGAAAAAAAGTTCTTCCCTTCACACAGATGTATTTATAGGAATGAATTATTTCCATGCTTATATCTATAAATACATAGAAGAGGAATAAAATCTAACTTGAAGCAAAAAAGAAGAAAAAAAAAAACCAGAACCCACCAGTTATACACAGGAAAACCCTATCAGGGCACTGGCTCCAGCGGCAAACAATTCTGAAGTTGGTCAGAGGTGGGGAATCATCTCCCATGCAGCCAGCAGCCCCCCCACCCCCGCAAGGAGCGTCCTCATTGCAAAGCTGGGGGACCGTGCCGAGGCGTCTGTGAGTAAACGTGAGCTGAGCCCCAGGCCAGCTGCTGCTGAACTGTTCCCACCCTTCCCAGGTAAAACACCTGAATATGTCCAAGGACTTGAAAGCCCAGAGGAAGGGCCGTGGAGCCACAGCAGCGACAGCACGCAGGCCGACTTGGTGCCTGCAGGCCAACCAGGATGGTCCTGGCCCCGGGCGCTCTTCTGGAAGCTTTCCATTTCCCTGCCTGAGATACTCCTCCTGTCCCGGCCCCCACTGCTTTTTTCCTTCCTCACCTCTGCCCGGGGAGAAATTCCAACGGAAGGTATGGGTGACACATCCTCTTCTTTAGCAGGTGGCAGCCCGGCAACTCCTGCAGAAAGTCCAGCAGAGCCCCACTCACACCGGGCCACCCACAGAGCCGTGGCCCCTCACTCCCTCCCACCAGCACAGCCCCGAGACTGCTGACGGGGCAGAGAATATGGCGTCAGGCACAGCTGCAGGGGCTCTTGCTGCCTGGAGCCGTGTTTATATGGACCTCAACCCAGGCACACCTGGGGAGGGCTGGCCGGCAGGGTCAGGCTGCCCAGGTCAGCCCATCCTCACCCCTCAGGGACTCACATTGCAGAAAATGGACCTCGCTGAACCGGCCAGGTCCAAGGAACAGGTGTGGGCTCCTGAGAGTCTGGATAGACAAGGGGCTGCAGCTCCGGCTTGTTTTCTAATCCTTTTATCTGGCCCATGAGTGGGAGACAACTTCAAGAAGACCCTCTCCTAATGAGAGGAACCCAGGAGTCAGGGAGAGGAGGGGTGATGGGTGGAGACAGAGGCCTGGTGCCCCGGCTGCGGTGGAAGCCTCTGGAAGACCAGGCAGAGGGAGGCCGCACAGAGTGATGCCCAGGGTCACAGACCTGTCGGAGCTGCTGTTTGTTAGCTCAAGTCCTGCTCCGAGGTGCTCTGTGTCAGCTCTGAGTGACAGGTGATCTGGGCTGCTCTGCAATGAGGGCTACGTGCACGGTACCTGTGTGCCCAGCCCTGCCGGGGTACCTGCCCAGGGCAGCTCCGTATCCTGGGAGGGGCCTGACCACGAGAGCGCCATGGGCTGCTGGGGAGGGGGGGCCTGCCCAGGTGAGCTCCATATCCTGGGATTGCCCTGACCACGAGAGCCCCGTGGGCTGCTGGGGACCTGGTAAACGATGTCGGGACAGTCAGTGAAGCCACCGAGGATATACATCCGGTAGTTCCTAATTCCTACACCCTGCTGGTCATTCTACCATCCACCAGGACACGGTATTCTGTATTAGCCTTCAGGGATGCCTTCTTCTGGATTCCATTGGTCCCCGAAAGGCTCTGCTGCCCTAGTAACCAGATTTGGGAATGGAGAAATGCTGCCGCCTTGTGGCCGTTTGCCACAACAGCAGCTTTAAACCCAGTGCTCATGGTCACTAAATATTCACACTCATTGCAGCCTGTAAATGGCACCTGCCCTGAAAAACAATCCTGGGGTCGAAAATGGACCCAAAACTTCTAAAGAGGGCAACCATGCAAGAGGACAATTTCAAGAGGTTAATTGTACTCTCCGTTTTTTTCTGTTTTTCTGTACCAGAAATTTAAAACGGCCCCTCCGCCACGCCCCGGTACCCGAGGCCTCCGTTGCCCTGCCTGGGCGGGCGGCGGGGCGCTGCCGGGGCGGGCTGGCCGCGGGGATGGCGGTAAGGCGCAAGGACAAGCGAAGCTGGGCCTCAAGAGGCAGCCCGCGGTCCCCGCCCCCGTCTACGGCCATACCACCCTGAACGCGCCCGATCTCGTCTGATCTCAGAAGCTAAGCAGGGTCGGGCCTGGTTAGTACTTGTGATGGGAGACCGCCTGGGAATACCGGGTGCTGTAGGCTTTTGGCCTCCCGCTGCGGCTCCGCCTTCTCCTTTAGTCGCCCGCGGCGGTGGCCGCCAGCTCCGCCCCCCGCCGGGCACCGCTGCAGGCCCCACCTCCTCCGCCCACCCCCCACCACCACCACAGAGCGCCAGAGGGGCCGCTCCATGCGGCCCGAAGGCGGCCCTGGAAGGCAGCGGCACACCCGACGCTCCGGGGGTGGCTGGCCCGGACCCAGACTCCGCCGCGGGCCCGGGTGCCGTCCGTGCGGCCCGCGAGCCCCTCCACCTGCACCTGGCCGGCCCCACCGGCGCCCAGCCCCGGCGCCGCCACCTGTCCGCCGGTGTGGCTCTCCGCAGCTCTCTCCGGATAAAGCTGGATAAAGGTCTGGACGGGAAGGAGGGGCAGTGATTCAGCCTATTGCTCTTAGTGCCCCTCCCCCACACTCAGGAGCCCTTTGTGACAAGGCCACAGCTCTGTGATGCAGGCCTGGGGTTCTGCCATCAAGTGAACTCCCAGGGCTCTGTTGCCTGAGGGCGGCAATGCAGTTCAGAAGACGGAGAATCTCTTTTCTTTGAAAAACACTGTTGCTATCTGGCTGAGATCCAGCCCAACTTCCTGGGTGATTGATATCATCCTTGGCTTCCTGTGTGGACTGGGGCTCTTCCTCGTGTTACTCCCCTGCTTCCAGAGTAATCCATTCTTAGCACCACCTAGGAAACCTAGAAACATCAGGAAGCATCAAGTAGAGCTGAAGGGGAGGAGCAGGAGTAGGAAGAAAAGTCGATCTTTGAAAGCTTGCAGAGATTGCCTGGAAGAACTGGAGGGGACTCACAACCTGGCTTCACCTCTGCGGAGCTGCCTGGGGAGGCTTCCTGGCAAGGGCAACTTTCATCAGCTCTCATGGCAAGACCCTCCTGGTGAGACGTGCAAAGCAGTGCCTGCTGGAGCCTGTGGAGGATACTGCTTGAAGGGTTGGGAACCCTGCAGGAACACCTCCTGTAGGGTTTCCTTCCTGGTTCAAGACACTCGAGAGGTGCTGGAAGCACATATTACAAGGTTTTGGGTAAAGCACGGGTGGACCCTACCCCTCAAGGTCCTCAAGCCCATCAATCTCTTGAAGTCGACAAAGTTCCAACCCTCCACCACCCTGCGGTTAGCCTCGTCCCCTTCAGCCACCTGTGTATCTGGGTCCCACTCAACAGTCACGTTTGCTGAGTTCCCGGAGAAACCTCCTCAGGCTCATTCAGGAGAGAAGGTGAGAACAGAAGAGTCCGTTCCTGCCCTGAAGAGGCCTCTCCTTGTCCCCTCCACTGTGTGTAAGGAAATCCAGAGTGCCCTGAGAGCGATTCCACCTGGTGACTACCATGGGCCCTCAAAGGCTTCTCTGACTGCACAGCAGGGCAGGCCACCTTCTCAGTCCCTCACACTCAGCCTTGTGGGCAGAACCTGGAAGAGTGAGACTGTGGAGTGGGTCAAGAGGGACAGCCTAGAGCCAGGTCCAAGTTCAGCAATGGTCAGGAACGAGCCAAGAGAGGAGAGTGGTGGTCAGGCCTCAGGAGACCCCTGCCATAGGGTAACAGTGATGGAGGTGAACTTAGGATCCCAATCTTTGAGAGGTGAAGAGGCCAGGGAGGCTATGGAGGCCAAGGAGTCTCCTGCTCTTCAACCACAGTCTAGTGTTATCTTGGAAACCAAAGTGTTGACAAAATCCCAAACCACAAATGCACCTATGAGGAGTTTAGAGGTGCCAGGGGCCAGTAAAAGTTTCCTACTACCTAGAATGTCTGTTTTCCAACATCTAGGTGAGCCATGCCTTAACATGGAGGTTGCTAGTGAGTTTAACTCCAAAGTAAAGGTACAGTCAGACAACCAGCTTCAGGACTTTCCCAAACACAGGTTCCTTGCTGCAGACAACTTGGCTTCTCAGGTGCCTCAGTGCCATCCCCAGAGAGTCCCCACCAGAGACACGTTAGCTTCCCAGGAGCCAAGTGGCCTTATGGAAGGCCAAAGGAGCAACCTAGGGCAGCAGGAGCCCCAAACTTCAAAACTCCAAGACTCATGGAAGAGCCAGAGCAAGATGATTGCCCCTACTTACAAAAGAGAGGACCGTAGGAGGCATAAACCAGGAGAGCATGAAGAGAGGTTTAAAGAATGAGGGACCCCTCAAGCTGGAAGTATGAGCCGCCCTGCCCAGGTCAGGGGCATAACAGACTCTATTGGGAGCAGATGTCTCCAGCTCATGCCAGAGAAGAAATATAGCCCTCCAGAAAGCCTCTTCAGAAAAAGGATGAGGCTATTTTTAAAGTGGATTTTCCCCAATAAAAAAGTCAATGGTCGAGATGCTCTGCAAAGAAAAAAAAAAAAAAGCCCATATCAGCCACTGCCCGGAGTCACGGATCAGTCAAAAGCAGATCAATCTTGAAGAGTGAGACTGCTGAGGGTCAGGCACTCATGACAGCTGTTGGACAGATCGTAGAAGAAAAAAGAGCAATTCACCATGGACTTCATGCCACAAAGTTAAATGAGCACAGACTGGAATTCCAAGTCCCAGTATGTGGGGGTTTCTGCTACCATAGGCTTACCTCCTACCCAGAGCAAGGGAGAATGATGGGTTCTACAGCCTGCAGTCATAAAGCCACCTCCAAGGGCCAGAGTTGTTCTGTCAGGGAAAGGGAAGTCAGACACCAACATAGTTTGAAAAGTGTAAGGTTCGACGATGAGCAGCTGGGCCTAAGGTGCCTCCCATCCTTGTCCCCCAGGAAGAGTGTGTTTCCAGTTAGTACCTGCCAGTATGGGCCAAGGATTCCAGGTGCCCCAGCCCGCCATAAACACTGTCCAAGGCATTGTCATCTTTGGGGAGGTGTCTTGCCTGGTCGACAGTAAAATCCTTCTTTAGTCTTCCCTTTAGTAGGAAAACATGTCTCCAAGTAAAAATTCAGTCCATGTAGAGAAAATGATTTTCTCATTAGCACATCCAAGATATTTAATGTTCCCCAATACATATATATATATTTTTTTCTAATAAAAGCATAGTGTAATGGCAAAAAAAAAGAAATTTAAAACGGCATGGAAAAATGCTGAACATTAGGAATAATTAAAGATATGCAAATCCAAATTACAAAAACCTATCCGCTCACACCAGTCAGAATGGCCATCAGCAAGAATTCTGCAAAAAGTAAATGCTGAAGGGGTTTTAGAGAAATGCCTACCCTTGGTCCAAAGTGGGACATGGTAAGAGCCAGTAATGAAAACAAAAATGAGGTGCCTTGTAAAGGTAAATACTGAGCTACCATTCAATCAAGCATACCCACTGCTGGGCCTATCGCCTGAGGGGATGAGAATCAAAAAATCACAGGCTGGGCTTCACTGGTGGCGCAGTGGTTGAGAGCCCGCCTGCCAATGCAGGGGACACGCGTTCATGCTCCGGGTCGGGAAGATCCCACGTGCCGCGGAGCGGCTTGTCCCGTGAGCTAGGGCTGCTGGGCCTGCGCGTCCGGAGCCTGTGCTCTGCATTGGGAGGGACCACCGCAGTGAGAGGCCCACGTACCGAAAAAAAAAAAAAAAAAAAAAACCACAGGCTGGCAATCCTCCACTCCAGCAATATTTACCATAGCCAACACTTGGAAGCTACGAAAGTGTCCATCATCAGAGGAAGGCACAAAGAAGAAGTGGTCCATGTACACAATGGAATATGACTCCAATAAAATATATATATAAATACAATTTATAAAACAAACCTAAGTAAGGAGACATCAGCTTTTGGGGGCACATTCCACTCTAATATATAACCGAGGAACACCACTGCCCGGATGGTCTGTTTCCCTAGTTCCCAGGTTGGGAAAAGCAGAAATGCTGCCGCCCTCTGGCCGTTACCTGCAACAGCAGCTTTAAGACCTGTGCTAAGGGTCACTTCATATGCAGCAGTACTGGTGGGCTGTAAATGAAACCTGCCCTCAAAACGTCTTGAGGGAGGTAATGGCCAAAATATTTCTAAATGTCACACACACTTCACGAAGACAATTTGAAGAGGTAAGCTGTACTCACAGTTGAAGAAAAGAAGGACATGCCAGAAAGCTCAATTTCAAGGGATTATGAGACGCATGCAAATCCAGCCACAAAGTGGTATCGGCTCACACTAGTCAGAACACACATCAGCAAAAAAACTACAAACAAAAAATGCTGAAGGTGTTGTGGAGAAGTGCATACCCTCAACTTTAAGCGGGACGTAACCTGGAAAGAGCCACTAATGAGAACAGACTGGAGGTGCCTCTACAAGGTAAACATTCCGCTACCATATGATCCAGCAGGCCCACTCCTGGGCCTATAACCTAAGAAGACAGAATTGGAAAGACACAGGCAGGCAAATGTGCATTGCCGCAGCATTACAATAGCCATGACGTGGAAGCAACCAAAAAGTCCATCAACAGATGAGTGGACAAAGAAGAGCTGGTACATGTACAGAGAGAATATTAGCCAAGGAAGAAAAGGACACCATGCCATTTGCAGCACCGTAGATGAGTCTAGAGGTGATCACGTGACTTGTAGTAAGTCAGAAAGAGAAAGACACGTATCGTAGGATATCACTTATAGATGTTACCTAAAAATTGATACCAGTGAAGATATTTCCACAGAGAAGGGCAATCCCAGATTCATTAAACAAACTTATGGATCACCAACGGAAAGGTGTGAGGATTGGATACATTACGAGATTGGGGTGAACAGACATATACAAACACAGGTGAAATATATAATCACCAAAGACCTACAGAATACCAAGAGAAGACTACTCAACATTCTGTCATAACGTACATGGGAAAAGGATCCCAGCAAGAACAGACATATGTATATGTGTAAAAGAACCACATCTTGCACACCTGCAACAAGCCAAACATTGTAATCAAACATGCTGTGATTAAAAAAATAAAAAAATTAAATTAAAAAAACGAACAAGAAGTAGTGAGACAAACTTAAGGGGCCTTCTCCTGGCACATTCCATTCTAAATTACAACCTAGAACACGACTTCCATTGAGGCTCTGCTGCCCTAGTAACCAGATTTGGTAAGGGAGAACTGCTGCCCCCTTGTGGCCGTTTCACACAACAGCACCTTTAATCCCAGCGCTAATGGTCAGTTGATATTCAAAATCATTGCAGGCCTGTAAATGACACCTGCCCTGAAAACAAATCCTGGGGTCATATATCGACCAAAAAATTCAAAAGACGTCCATATTTCAAAACGACACTTTCAAGAGGCATATTTTGTTCTGCATATTTGTTCTGCACATTAGGGTTCTGCTTCTTTTGCTTTCTTTCTTTCTTTATTAAAAAAAAAACGGGAATGGAAAAAGGCAACCCTCAGAATGGGAGAAAATATTTGCAAACGAATCCACGGACAAAGGTTTAATCTCCAATATATATAACAGCTCATGCAGCTTAATATTAAAAAAAAACAAACAACCCAATACAAAAATGGGCAGAAGATCTAAATAGACGTTTCTTCAAAGAAGACACAGAGATGGCCAAGACGCACATGAAAAGCTGCTCAACATCACTCATCATTAGAGAAATGCACATCAAAACTACAGTGAGGTATCACCTCACACCTGTTAGAATGGGCATCATCAGAAAATGTACAAACAACAAATGCTGGCGAGGGTGTGGACCAAAGGAACCCTCTTCCACTATTGGTGGGAATGTAAATTGATACAGTCACTATGGAGAACAGCATGGAGGTTCCTTAAAAAACTAAAAATAGAATTACCATAGGATCCAGCAATCCCACTTCCGGGCATATACCCAGAGAAAACCATAAATGAAAAAGACACATTCACCACAATGTTCATTGCAGCACTATTTACAATAGCCAGGTAATGGAAGCAACCTAAATGCCCACAGACAGACGAACGGATAATGATGTGGTCCATCTATGAAACGGAATATTACTCAGCCATAAAAAGGAACGAAACTGGGTCATCTGTGGAGACGTCGACGGATCTAGAGACTGTCATACAGAGTGAAGTAAGTCAGAAGGAGAAAAACAAATATTGTATATTAATGCATATATGTGGAACCTAGAAAAATGGTACAGATGACCCGGTTTGCAGGGCAGAAATAGAGACACAGAGGTAGAGAACAAACGTATGGACACCAAGAGGGGGGAAGCCATGGGTTGTTGGTGGTGGGATGAGTCGGGAGATTGGGATTGTCCTGTATACATGTATATGCATAAAATAGATAACTAATAATAATCCTGCTGAATAAAAAAATAAACTTAAATTTCAAAATTTTTAAAAATAAATAAAATTTTAAAATAAAACGGAAAAAAAGTTCTTCCCTTCACACAGATGTATTTATAGGAATGAATTATTTCCATGCTTATATCTATAAATACATAGAAGAGGAATAAAATCTAACTTGAAGCAAAAAAGAAGAAAAAAAAAACCAGAACCCACCAGTTATACACAGGAAAACCCTATCAGGGCACTGGCTCCAGCGGCAAACAATTCTGAAGTTGGTCAGAGGTGGGGAATCATCTCCCATGCAGCCAGCAGCCCCCCCACCCCCGCAAGGAGCGTCCTCATTGCAAAGCTGGGGGACCGTGCCGAGGCGTCTGTGAGTAAACGTGAGCCGAGCCCCAGGCCAGCTGCTGCTGAACTGTTCCCACCCTTCCCAGGTAAAGCACCTGAATATGTCCAAGGACTTGAAAGCCCAGAGGAAGGGCCGTGGAGCCACAGCAGCGACAGCACGCAGGCCGACTTGGTGCCTGCAGGCCAGCCAGGATGGTCCTGGCCCCGGGCGCTCTTCTGGAAGCTTTCCATTTCCCTGCCTGAGATACTCCTCCTGTCCCGGCCCCCACTGCTTTTTTCCTTCCTCACCTCTGCCCGGGGAGAAATTCCAACGGAAGGTATGGGTGACACATCCTCTTCTTTAGCAGGTGGCAGCCCGGCAACTCCTGAAGAAAGTCCAGCAGAGCCCCACTCACACCGGGCCACCCACAGAGCCGTGGCCCCTCACTCCCTCCCACCAGCACAGCCCCGAGACTGCTGACGGGGCAGAGAATATGGCGTCAGGCACAGCTGCAGGGGCTCTTGCTGCCTGGAGCCGTGTTTATATGGACCTCAACCCAGGCACACCTGGGGAGGGCTGGCCGGCAGGGTCAGGCTGCCCAGGTCAGCCCATCCTCACCCCTCAGGGACTCACATTGCAGAAAATGGACCTCGCTGAACCGGCCAGGTCCAAGGAACAGGTGTGGGCTCCTGAGAGTCTGGATAGACAAGGGGCTGCAGCTCCGGCTTGTTTTCTAATCCTTTTATCTGGCCCATGAGTGGGAGACAACTTCAAGAAGACCCTCTCCTAATGAGAGGAACCCAGGAGTCAGGGAGAGGAGGGGTGATGGGTGGAGACAGAGGCCTGGTGCCCCGGCTGCGGTGGAAGCCTCTGGAAGACCAGGCAGAGGGAGGCCGCACAGAGTGATGCCCAGGGTCACAGACCTGTCGGAGCTGCTGTTTGTTAGCTCAAGTCCTGCTCCGAGGTGCTCTGTGTCAGCTCTGAGTGACAGGTGATCTGGGCTGCTCTGCAATGAGGGCTACGTGCACGGTACCTGTGTGCCCAGCCCTGCCGGGGTACCTGCCCAGGGCAGCTCCGTATCCTGGGAGGGGCCTGACCACGAGAGCGCCATGGGCTGCTGGGGAGGGGGGGCCTGCCCAGGTGAGCTCCATATCCTGGGATTGCCCTGACCACGAGAGCCCCGTGGGCTGCTGGGGACCTGGTAAACGATGTCGGGACAGTCAGTGAAGCCACCGAGGATATACATCCGGTAGTTCCTAATTCCTACACCCTGCTGGTCATTCTACCATCCACCAGGACACGGTATTCTGTATTAGCCTTCAGGGATGCCTTCTTCTGGATTCCATTGGTCCCCGAAAGGCTCTGCTGCCCTAGTAACCAGATTTGGGAATGGAGAAATGCTGCCGCCTTGTGGCCGTTTGCCACAACAGCAGCTTTAAACCCAGTGCTCATGGTCACTAAATATTCACACTCATTGCAGCCTGTAAATGGCACCTGCCCTGAAAAACAATCCTGGGGTCGAAAATGGACCCAAAACTTCTAAAGAGGGCAACCATGCAAGAGGACAATTTCAAGAGGTTAATTGTACTCTCCGTTTTTTTCTGTTTTTCTGTACCAGAAATTTAAAACGGCCCCTCCGCCACGCCCCGGTACCCGAGGCCTCCGTTGCCCTGCCTGGGCGGGCGGCGGGGCGCTGCCGGGGCGGGCTGGCCGCGGGGATGGCGGTAAGGCGCAAGGACAAGCGAAGCTGGGCCTCAAGAGGCAGCCCGCGGTCCCCGCCCCCGTCTACGGCCATACCACCCTGAACGCGCCCGATCTCGTCTGATCTCGGAAGCTAAGCAGGGTCGGGCCTGGTTAGTACTTGTGATGGGAGACCGCCTGGGAATACCGGGTGCTGTAGGCTTTTGGCCTCCCGCTGCGGCTCCGCCTTCTCCTTTAGTCGCCCGCGGCGGTGGCCGCCAGCTCCGCCCCCCGCCGGGCACCGCTGCAGGCCCCACCTCCTCCGCCCACCCCCCACCACCACCACAGAGCGCCAGAGGGGCCGCTCCATGCGGCCCGAAGGCGGCCCTGGAAGGCAGCGGCACACCCGACGCTCCGGGGGTGGCTGGCCCGGACCCAGACTCCGCCGCGGGCCCGGGTGCCGTCCGTGCGGCCCGCGAGCCCCTCCACCTGCACCTGGCCGGCCCCACCGGCGCCCAGCCCCGGCGCCGCCACCTGTCCGCCGGTGTGGCTCTCCGCAGCTCTCTCCGGATAAAGCTGGATAAAGGTCTGGACGGGAAGGAGGGGCAGTGATTCAGCCTATTGCTCTTAGTGCCCCTCCCCCACACTCAGGAGCCCTTTGTGACAAGGCCACAGCTCTGTGATGCAGGCCTGGGGTTCTGCCATCAAGTGAACTCCCAGGGCTCTGTTGCCTGAGGGCGGCAATGCAGTTCAGAAGACGGAGAATCTCTTTTCTTTGAAAAACACTGTTGCTATCTGGCTGAGATCCAGCCCAACTTCCTGGGTGATTGATATCATCCTTGGCTTCCTGTGTGGACTGGGGCTCTTCCTCGTGTTACTCCCCTGCTTCCAGAGTAATCCATTCTTAGCACCACCTAGGAAACCTAGAAACATCAGGAAGCATCAAGTAGAGCTGAAGGGGAGGAGCAGGAGTAGGAAGAAAAGTCGATCTTTGAAAGCTTGCAGAGATTGCCTGGAAGAACTGGAGGGGACTCACAACCTGGCTTCACCTCTGCGGAGCTGCCTGGGGAGGCTTCCTGGCAAGGGCAACTTTCATCAGCTCTCATGGCAAGACCCTCCTGGTGAGATGTGCAAAGCAGTGCCTGCTGGAGCCTGTGGAGGATACTGCTTGAAGGGTTGGGAACCCTGCAGGAACACCTCCTGTAGGGTTTCCTTCCTGGTTCAAGACACTCGAGAGGTGCTGGAAGCACATATTACAAGGTTTTGGGTAAAGCACGGGTGGACCCTACCCCTCAAGGTCCTCAAGCCCATCAATCTCTTGAAGTCGACAAAGTTCCAACCCTCCACCACCCTGCGGTTAGCCTCGTCCCCTTCAGCCACCTGTGTATCTGGGTCCCACTCAACAGTCACGTTTGCTGAGTTCCCGGAGAAACCTCCTCAGGCTCATTCAGGAGAGAAGGTGAGAACAGAAGAGTCCGTTCCTGCCCTGAAGAGGCCTCTCCTTGTCCCCTCCACTGTGTGTAAGGAAATCCAGAGTGCCCTGAGAGCGATTCCACCTGGTGACTACCATGGGCCCTCAAAGGCTTCTCTGACTGCACAGCAGGGCAGGCCACCTTCTCAGTCCCTCACACTCAGCCTTGTGGGCAGAACCTGGAAGAGTGAGACTGTGGAGTGGGTCAAGAGGGACAGCCTAGAGCCAGGTCCAAGTTCAGCAATGGTCAGGAACGAGCCAAGAGAGGAGAGTGGTGGTCAGGCCTCAGGAGACCCCTGCCATAGGGTAACAGTGATGGAGGTGAACTTAGGATCCCAATCTTTGAGAGGTGAAGAGGCCAGGGAGGCTATGGAGGCCAAGGAGTCTCCTGCTCTTCAACCACAGTCTAGTGTTATCTTGGAAACCAAAGTGTTGACAAAATCCCAAACCACAAATGCACCTATGAGGAGTTTAGAGGTGCCAGGGGCCAGTAAAAGTTTCCTACTACCTAGAATGTCTGTTTTCCAACATCTAGGTGAGCCATGCCTTAACATGGAGGTTGCTAGTGAGTTTAACTCCAAAGTAAAGGTACAGTCAGACAACCAGCTTCAGGACTTTCCCAAACACAGGTTCCTTGCTGCAGACAACTTGGCTTCTCAGGTGCCTCAGTGCCATCCCCAGAGAGTCCCCACCAGAGACACGTTAGCTTCCCAGGAGCCAAGTGGCCTTATGGAAGGCCAAAGGAGCAACCTAGGGCAGCAGGAGCCCCAAACTTCAAAACTCCAAGACTCATGGAAGAGCCAGAGCAAGATGATTGCCCCTACTTACAAAAGAGAGGACCGTAGGAGGCATAAACCAGGAGAGCACGAAGAGAGGTTTAAAGAATGAGGGACCCCTCAAGCTGGAAGTATGAGCCGCCCTGCCCAGGTCAGGGGCATAACAGACTCTATTGGGAGCAGATGTCTCCAGCTCATGCCAGAGAAGAAATATAGCCCTCCAGAAAGCCTCTTCAGAAAAAGGATGAGGCTATTTTTAAAGTGGATTTTCCCCAATAAAAAAGTCAATGGTCGAGATGCTCTGCAAAGAAAAAAAAAAAAAAAGCCCATATCAGCCACTGCCCGGAGTCACGGATCAGTCAAAAGCAGATCAATCTTGAAGAGTGAGACTGCTGAGGGTCAGGCACTCATGACAGCTGTTGGACAGATCGTAGAAGAAAAAAGAGCAATTCACCATGGACTTCATGCCACAAAGTTAAATGAGCACAGACTGGAATTCCAAGTCCCAGTATGTGGGGGTTTCTGCTACCATAGGCTTACCTCCTACCCAGAGCAAGGGAGAATGATGGGTTCTACAGCCTGCAGTCATAAAGCCACCTCCAAGGGCCAGAGTTGTTCTGTCAGGGAAAGGGAAGTCAGACACCAACATAGTTTGAAAAGTGTAAGGTTCGACGATGAGCAGCTGGGCCTAAGGTGCCTCCCATCCTTGTCCCCCAGGAAGAGTGTGTTTCCAGTTAGTACCTGCCAGTATGGGCCAAGGATTCCAGGTGCCCCAGCCCGCCATAAACACTGTCCAAGGCATTGTCATCTTTGGGGAGGTGTCTTGCCTGGTCGACAGTAAAATCCTTCTTTAGTCTTCCCTTTAGTAGGAAAACATGTCTCCAAGTAAAAATTCAGTCCATGTAGAGAAAATGATTTTCTCATTAGCACATCCAAGATATTTAATGTTCCCCAATACATATATATATATTTTTTTCTAATAAAAGCATAGTGTAATGGCAAAAAAAAAGAAATTTAAAACGGCATGGAAAAATGCTGAACATTAGGAATAATTAAAGATATGCAAATCCAAATTACAAAAACCTATCCGCTCACACCAGTCAGAATGGCCATCAGCAAGAATTCTGCAAAAAGTAAATGCTGAAGGGGTTTTAGAGAAATGCCTACCCTTGGTCCAAAGTGGGACATGGTAAGAGCCAGTAATGAAAACAAAAATGAGGTGCCTTGTAAAGGTAAATACTGAGCTACCATTCAATCAAGCATACCCACTGCTGGGCCTATCGCCTGAGGGGATGAGAATCAAAAAATCACAGGCTGGGCTTCACTGGTGGCGCAGTGGTTGAGAGCCCGCCTGCCAATGCAGGGGACACGCGTTCATGCTCCGGGTCGGGAAGATCCCACGTGCCGCGGAGCGGCTTGTCCCGTGAGCTAGGGCTGCTGGGCCTGCGCGTCCGGAGCCTGTGCTCTGCATTGGGAGGGACCACCGCAGTGAGAGGCCCACGTACCGAAAAAAAAAAAAAAAAAAAAAAAACACAGGCTGGCAATCCTCCACTCCAGCAATATTTACCATAGCCAACACTTGGAAGCTACGAAAGTGTCCATCATCAGAGGAAGGCACAAAGAAGAAGTGGTCCATGTACACAATGGAATATGACTCCAATAAAAAATATATATAAATACAATTTATAAAACAAACCTAAGTAAGGAGACATCAGCTTTTGGGGGCACATTCCACTCTAATATATAACCGAGGAACACCACTGCCCGGATGGTCTGTTTCCCTAGTTCCCAGGTTGGGAAAAGCAGAAATGCTGCCGCCCTCTGGCCGTTACCTGCAACAGCAGCTTTAAGACCTGTGCTAAGGGTCACTTCATATGCAGCAGTACTGGTGGGCTGTAAATGAAACCTGCCCTCAAAACGTCTTGAGGGAGGTAATGGCCAAAATATTTCTAAATGTCACACACACTTCACGAAGACAATTTGAAGAGGTAAGCTGTACTCACAGTTGAAGAAAAGAAGGACATGCCAGAAAGCTCAATTTCAAGGGATTATGAGACGCATGCAAATCCAGCCACAAAGTGGTATCGGCTCACACTAGTCAGAACACACATCAGCAAAAAAACTACAAACAAAAAATGCTGAAGGTGTTGTGGAGAAGTGCATACCCTCAACTTTAAGCGGGACGTAACCTGGAAAGAGCCACTAATGAGAACAGACTGGAGGTGCCTCTACAAGGTAAACATTCCGCTACCATATGATCCAGCAGGCCCACTCCTGGGCCTATAACCTAAGAAGACAGAATTGGAAAGACACAGGCAGGCAAATGTGCATTGCCGCAGCATTACAATAGCCATGACGTGGAAGCAACCAAAAAGTCCATCAACAGATGAGTGGACAAAGAAGAGCTGGTACATGTACAGAGAGAATATTAGCCAAGGAAGAAAAGGACACCATGCCATTTGCAGCACCGTAGATGAGTCTAGAGGTGATCACGTGACTTGTAGTAAGTCAGAAAGAGAAAGACACGTATCGTAGGATATCACTTATAGATGTTACCTAAAAATTGATACCAGTGAAGATATTTCCACAGAGAAGGGCAATCCCAGATTCATTAAACAAACTTATGGATCACCAACGGAAAGGTGTGAGGATTGGATACATTACGAGATTGGGGTGAACAGACATATACAAACACAGGTGAAATATATAATCACCAAAGACCTACAGAATACCAAGAGAAGACTACTCAACATTCTGTCATAACGTACATGGGAAAAGGATCCCAGCAAGAACAGACATATGTATATGTGTAAAAGAACCACATCTTGCACACCTGCAACAAGCCAAACATTGTAATCAAACATGCTGTGATTAAAAATATAAAAAAATTAAATTAAAAAAACGAACAAGAAGTAGTGAGACAAACTTAAGGGGCCTTCTCCTGGCACATTCCATTCTAAATTACAACCTAGAACACGACTTCCATTGAGGCTCTGCTGCCCTAGTAACCAGATTTGGTAAGGGAGAACTGCTGCCCCCTTGTGGCCGTTTCACACAACAGCACCTTTAATCCCAGCGCTAATGGTCAGTTGATATTCAAAATCATTGCAGGCCTGTAAATGACACCTGCCCTGAAAACAAATCCTGGGGTCATATATCGACCAAAAAATTCAAAAGACGTCCATATTTCAAAACGACACTTTCAAGAGGCATATTTTGTTCTGCATATTTGTTCTGCACATTAGGGTTCTGCTTCTTTTGCTTTCTTTCTTTCTTTATTAAAAAAAAAACGGGAATGGAAAAAGGCAACCCTCAGAATGGGAGAAAATATTTGCAAACGAATCCACGGACAAAGGTTTAATCTCCAATATATATAACAGCTCATGCAGCTTAATATTAAAAAAAAACAAACAACCCAATACAAAAATGGGCAGAAGATCTAAATAGACGTTTCTTCAAAGAAGACACAGAGATGGCCAAGACGCACATGAAAAGCTGCTCAACATCACTCATCATTAGAGAAATGCACATCAAAACTACAGTGAGGTATCACCTCACACCTGTTAGAATGGGCATCATCAGAAAATGTACAAACAACAAATGCTGGCGAGGGTGTGGACCAAAGGAACCCTCTTCCACTATTGGTGGGAATGTAAATTGATACAGTCACTATGGAGAACAGCATGGAGGTTCCTTAAAAAACTAAAAATAGAATTACCATAGGATCCAGCAATCCCACTTCCGGGCATATACCCAGAGAAAACCATAAATGAAAAAGACACATTCACCACAATGTTCATTGCAGCACTATTTACAATAGCCAGGTAATGGAAGCAACCTAAATGCCCACAGACAGACGAACGGATAATGATGTGGTCCATCTATGAAACGGAATATTACTCAGCCATAAAAAGGAACGAAACTGGGTCATCTGTGGAGACGTCGACGGATCTAGAGACTGTCATACAGAGTGAAGTAAGTCAGAAGGAGAAAAACAAATATTGTATATTAATGCATATATGTGGAACCTAGAAAAATGGTACAGATGACCCGGTTTGCAGGGCAGAAATAGAGACACAGAGGTAGAGAACAAACGTATGGACACCAAGAGGGGGGAAGCCATGGGTTGTTGGTGGTGGGATGAGTCGGGAGATTGGGATTGTCCTGTATACATGTATATGCATAAAATAGATAACTAATAATAATCCTGCTGAATAAAAAAATAAACTTAAATTTCAAAATTTTTAAAAATAAATAAAATTTTAAAATAAAACGGAAAAAAAGTTCTTCCCTTCACACAGATGTATTTATAGGAATGAATTATTTCCATGCTTATATCTATAAATACATAGAAGAGGAATAAAATCTAACTTGAAGCAAAAAAGAAGAAAAAAAAAACCAGAACCCACCAGTTATACACAGGAAAACCCTATCAGGGCACTGGCTCCAGCGGCAAACAATTCTGAAGTTGGTCAGAGGTGGGGAATCATCTCCCATGCAGCCAGCAGCCCCCCCACCCCCGCAAGGAGCGTCCTCATTGCAAAGCTGGGGGACCGTGCCGAGGCGTCTGTGAGTAAACGTGAGCCGAGCCCCAGGCCAGCTGCTGCTGAACTGTTCCCACCCTTCCCAGGTAAAACACCTGAATATGTCCAAGGACTTGAAAGCCCAGAGGAAGGGCCGTGGAGCCACAGCAGCGACAGCACGCAGGCCGACTTGGTGCCTGCAGGCCAGCCAGGATGGTCCTGGCCCCGGGCGCTCTTCTGGAAGCTTTCCATTTCCCTGCCTGAGATACTCCTCCTGTCCCGGCCCCCACTGCTTTTTTCCTTCCTCACCTCTGCCCGGGGAGAAATTCCAACGGAAGGTATGGGTGACACATCCTCTTCTTTAGCAGGTGGCAGCCCGGCAACTCCTGCAGAAAGTCCAGCAGAGCCCCACTCACACCGGGCCACCCACAGAGCCGTGGCCCCTCACTCCCTCCCACCAGCACAGCCCCGAGACTGCTGACGGGGCAGAGAATATGGCGTCAGGCACAGCTGCAGGGGCTCTTGCTGCCTGGAGCCGTGTTTATATGGACCTCAACCCAGGCACACCTGGGGAGGGCTGGCCGGCAGGGTCAGGCTGCCCAGGTCAGCCCATCCTCACCCCTCAGGGACTCACATTGCAGAAAATGGACCTCGCTGAACCGGCCAGGTCCAAGGAACAGGTGTGGGCTCCTGAGAGTCTGGATAGACAAGGGGCTGCAGCTCCGGCTTGTTTTCTAATCCTTTTATCTGGCCCATGAGTGGGAGACAACTTCAAGAAGACCCTCTCCTAATGAGAGGAACCCAGGAGTCAGGGAGAGGAGGGGTGATGGGTGGAGACAGAGGCCTGGTGCCCCGGCTGCGGTGGAAGCCTCTGGAAGACCAGGCAGAGGGAGGCCGCACAGAGTGATGCCCAGGGTCACAGACCTGTCGGAGCTGCTGTTTGTTAGCTCAAGTCCTGCTCCGAGGTGCTCTGTGTCAGCTCTGAGTGACAGGTGATCTGGGCTGCTCTGCAATGAGGGCTACGTGCACGGTACCTGTGTGCCCAGCCCTGCCGGGGTACCTGCCCAGGGCAGCTCCGTATCCTGGGAGGGGCCTGACCACGAGAGCGCCATGGGCTGCTGGGGAGGGGAGGCCTGCCCAGGTGAGCTCCATATCCTGGGATTGCCCTGACCACGAGAGCCCCGTGGGCTGCTGGGGACCTGGTAAACGATGTCGGGACAGTCAGTGAAGCCACCGAGGATATACATCCGGTAGTTCCTAATTCCTACACCCTGCTGGTCATTCTACCATCCACCAGGACACGGTATTCTGTATTAGCCTTCAGGGATGCCTTCTTCTGGATTCCATTGGTCCCCGAAAGGCTCTGCTGCCCTAGTAACCAGATTTGGGAATGGAGAAATGCTGCCGCCTTGTGGCCGTTTGCCACAACAGCAGCTTTAAACCCAGTGCTCATGGTCACTAAATATTCACGCTCATGCAGCCTGTAAATGGCACCTGCCCTGAAAAACAATCCTGGGGTCGAAAATGGACCCAAAACTTCTAAAGAGGGCAACCATGCAAGAGGACAATTTCAAGAGGTTAATTGTACTCTCCGTTTTTTTCTGTTTTTCTGTACCAGAAATTTAAAACGGCCCCTCCGCCACGCCCCGGTACCCGAGGCCTCCGTTGCCCTGCCTGGGCGGGCGGCGGGGCGCTGCCGGGGCGGGCTGGCCGCGGGGATGGCGGTAAGGCGCAAGGACAAGCGAAGCTGGGCCTCAAGAGGCAGCCCGCGGTCCCCGCCCCCGTCTACGGCCATACCACCCTGAACGCGCCCGATCTCGTCTGATCTCGGAAGCTAAGCAGGGTCGGGCCTGGTTAGTACTTGTGATGGGAGACCGCCTGGGAATACCGGGTGCTGTAGGCTTTTGGCCTCCCGCTGCGGCTCCGCCTTCTCCTTTAGTCGCCCGCGGCGGTGGCCGCCAGCTCCGCCCCCCGCCGGGCACCGCTGCAGGCCCCACCTCCTCCGCCCACCCCCCACCACCACCACAGAGCGCCAGAGGGGCCGCTCCATGCGGCCCGAAGGCGGCCCTGGAAGGCAGCGGCACACCCGACGCTCCGGGGGTGGCTGGCCCGGACCCAGACTCCGCCGCGGGCCCGGGTGCCGTCCGTGCGGCCCGCGAGCCCCTCCACCTGCACCTGGCCGGCCCCACCGGCGCCCAGCCCCGGCGCCGCCACCTGTCCGCCGGTGTGGCTCTCCGCAGCTCTCTCCGGATAAAGCTGGATAAAGGTCTGGACGGGAAGGAGGGGCAGTGATTCAGCCTATTGCTCTTAGTGCCCCTCCCCCACACTCAGGAGCCCTTTGTGACAAGGCCACAGCTCTGTGATGCAGGCCTGGGGTTCTGCCATCAAGTGAACTCCCAGGGCTCTGTTGCCTGAGGGCGGCAATGCAGTTCAGAAGACGGAGAATCTCTTTTCTTTGAAAAACACTGTTGCTATCTGGCTGAGATCCAGCCCAACTTCCTGGGTGATTGATATCATCCTTGGCTTCCTGTGTGGACTGGGGCTCTTCCTCGTGTTACTCCCCTGCTTCCAGAGTAATCCATTCTTAGCACCACCTAGGAAACCTAGAAACATCAGGAAGCATCAAGTAGAGCTGAAGGGGAGGAGCAGGAGTAGGAAGAAAAGTCGATCTTTGAAAGCTTGCAGAGATTGCCTGGAAGAACTGGAGGGGACTCACAACCTGGCTTCACCTCTGCGGAGCTGCCTGGGGAGGCTTCCTGGCAAGGGCAACTTTCATCAGCTCTCATGGCAAGACCCTCCTGGTGAGATGTGCAAAGCAGTGCCTGCTGGAGCCTGTGGAGGATACTGCTTGAAGGGTTGGGAACCCTGCAGGAACACCTCCTGTAGGGTTTCCTTCCTGGTTCAAGACACTCGAGAGGTGCTGGAAGCACATATTACAAGGTTTTGGGTAAAGCACGGGTGGACCCTACCCCTCAAGGTCCTCAAGCCCATCAATCTCTTGAAGTCGACAAAGTTCCAACCCTCCACCACCCTGCGGTTAGCCTCGTCCCCTTCAGCCACCTGTGTATCTGGGTCCCACTCAACAGTCACGTTTGCTGAGTTCCCGGAGAAACCTCCTCAGGCTCATTCAGGAGAGAAGGTGAGAACAGAAGAGTCCGTTCCTGCCCTGAAGAGGCCTCTCCTTGTCCCCTCCACTGTGTGTAAGGAAATCCAGAGTGCCCTGAGAGCGATTCCACCTGGTGACTACCATGGGCCCTCAAAGGCTTCTCTGACTGCACAGCAGGGCAGGCCACCTTCTCAGTCCCTCACACTCAGCCTTGTGGGCAGAACCTGGAAGAGTGAGACTGTGGAGTGGGTCAAGAGGGACAGCCTAGAGCCAGGTCCAAGTTCAGCAATGGTCAGGAACGAGCCAAGAGAGGAGAGTGGTGGTCAGGCCTCAGGAGACCCCTGCCATAGGGTAACAGTGATGGAGGTGAACTTAGGATCCCAATCTTTGAGAGGTGAAGAGGCCAGGGAGGCTATGGAGGCCAAGGAGTCTCCTGCTCTTCAACCACAGTCTAGTGTTATCTTGGAAACCAAAGTGTTGACAAAATCCCAAACCACAAATGCACCTATGAGGAGTTTAGAGGTTCCAGGGGCCAGTAAAAGTTTCCTACTACCTAGAATGTCTGTTTTCCAACATCTAGGTGAGCCATGCCTTAACATGGAGGTTGCTAGTGAGTTTAACTCCAAAGTAAAGGTACAGTCAGACAACCAGCTTCAGGACTTTCCCAAACACAGGTTCCTTGCTGCAGACAACTTGGCTTCTCAGGTGCCTCAGTGCCATCCCCAGAGAGTCCCCACCAGAGACACGTTAGCTTCCCAGGAGCCAAGTGGCCTTATGGAAGGCCAAAGGAGCAACCTAGGGCAGCAGGAGCCCCAAACTTCAAAACTCCAAGACTCATGGAAGAGCCAGAGCAAGATGATTGCCCCTACTTACAAAAGAGAGGACCGTAGGAGGCATAAACCAGGAGAGCATGAAGAGAGGTTTAAAGAATGAGGGACCCCTCAAGCTGGAAGTATGAGCCGCCCTGCCCAGGTCAGGGGCATAACAGACTCTATTGGGAGCAGATGTCTCCAGCTCATGCCAGAGAAGAAATATAGCCCTCCAGAAAGCCTCTTCAGAAAAAGGATGAGGCTATTTTTAAAGTGGATTTTCCCCAATAAAAAAGTCAATGGTCGAGATGCTCTGCAAAGAAAAAAAAAAAAAAAGCCCATATCAGCCACTGCCCGGAGTCACGGATCAGTCAAAAGCAGATCAATCTTGAAGAGTGAGACTGCTGAGGGTCAGGCACTCATGACAGCTGTTGGACAGATCGTAGAAGAAAAAAGAGCAATTCACCATGGACTTCATGCCACAAAGTTAAATGAGCACAGACTGGAATTCCAAGTCCCAGTATGTGGGGGTTTCTGCTACCATAGGCTTACCTCCTACCCAGAGCAAGGGAGAATGATGGGTTCTACAGCCTGCAGTCATAAAGCCACCTCCAAGGGCCAGAGTTGTTCTGTCAGGGAAAGGGAAGTCAGACACCAACATAGTTTGAAAAGTGTAAGGTTCGACGATGAGCAGCTGGGCCTAAGGTGCCTCCCATCCTTGTCCCCCAGGAAGAGTGTGTTTCCAGTTAGTACCTGCCAGTATGGGCCAAGGATTCCAGGTGCCCCAGCCCGCCATAAACACTGTCCAAGGCATTGTCATCTTTGGGGAGGTGTCTTGCCTGGTCGACAGTAAAATCCTTCTTTAGTCTTCCCTTTAGTAGGAAAACATGTCTCCAAGTAAAAATTCAGTCCATGTAGAGAAAATGATTTTCTCATTAGCACATCCAAGATATTTAATGTTCCCCAATACATATATATATTTTTTTTTCTAATAAAAGCATAGTGTAATGGCAAAAAAAAAGAAATTTAAAACGGCATGGAAAAATGCTGAACATTAGGAATAATTAAAGATATGCAAATCCAAATTACAAAAACCTATCCGCTCACACCAGTCAGAATGGCCATCAGCAAGAATTCTGCAAAAAGTAAATGCTGAAGGGGTTTTAGAGAAATGCCTACCCTTGGTCCAAAGTGGGACATGGTAAGAGCCAGTAATGAAAACAAAAATGAGGTGCCTTGTAAAGGTAAATACTGAGCTACCATTCAATCAAGCATACCCACTGCTGGGCCTATCGCCTGAGGGGATGAGAATCAAAAAATCACAGGCTGGGCTTCACTGGTGGCGCAGTGGTTGAGAGCCCGCCTGCCAATGCAGGGGACACGCGTTCATGCTCCGGGTCGGGAAGATCCCACGTGCCGCGGAGCGGCTTGTCCCGTGAGCTAGGGCTGCTGGGCCTGCGCGTCCGGAGCCTGTGCTCTGCATTGGGAGGGACCACCGCAGTGAGAGGCCCACGTACCGAAAAAAAAAAAAAAAAAAAAAAAAAACACAGGCTGGCAATCCTCCACTCCAGCAATATTTACCATAGCCAACACTTGGAAGCTACGAAAGTGTCCATCATCAGAGGAAGGCACAAAGAAGAAGTGGTCCATGTACACAATGGAATATGACTCCAATAAAAAATATATATAAATACAATTTATAAAACAAACCTAAGTAAGGAGACATCAGCTTTTGGGGGCACATTCCACTCTAATATATAACCGAGGAACACCACTGCCCGGATGGTCTGTTTCCCTAGTTCCCAGGTTGGGAAAAGCAGAAATGCTGCCGCCCTCTGGCCGTTACCTGCAACAGCAGCTTTAAGACCTGTGCTAAGGGTCACTTCATATGCAGCAGTACTGGTGGGCTGTAAATGAAACCTGCCCTCAAAACGTCTTGAGGGAGGTAATGGCCAAAATATTTCTAAATGTCACACACACTTCACGAAGACAATTTGAAGAGGTAAGCTGTACTCACAGTTGAAGAAAAGAAGGACATGCCAGAAAGCTCAATTTCAAGGGATTATGAGACGCATGCAAATCCAGCCACAAAGTGGTATCGGCTCACACTAGTCAGAACACACATCAGCAAAAAAACTACAAACAAAAAATGCTGAAGGTGTTGTGGAGAAGTGCATACCCTCAACTTTAAGCGGGACGTAACCTGGAAAGAGCCACTAATGAGAACAGACTGGAGGTGCCTCTACAAGGTAAACATTCCGCTACCATATGATCCAGCAGGCCCACTCCTGGGCCTATAACCTAAGAAGACAGAATTGGAAAGACACAGGCAGGCAAATGTGCATTGCCGCAGCATTACAATAGCCATGACGTGGAAGCAACCAAAAAGTCCATCAACAGATGAGTGGACAAAGAAGAGCTGGTACATGTACAGAGAGAATATTAGCCAAGGAAGAAAAGGACACCATGCCATTTGCAGCACCGTAGATGAGTCTAGAGGTGATCACGTGACTTGTAGTAAGTCAGAAAGAGAAAGACACGTATCGTAGGATATCACTTATAGATGTTACCTAAAAATTGATACCAGTGAAGATATTTCCACAGAGAAGGGCAATCCCAGATTCATTAAACAAACTTATGGATCACCAACGGAAAGGTGTGAGGATTGGATACATTACGAGATTGGGGTGAACAGACATATACAAACACAGGTGAAATATATAATCACCAAAGACCTACAGAATACCAAGAGAAGACTACTCAACATTCTGTCATAACGTACATGGGAAAAGGATCCCAGCAAGAACAGACATATGTATATGTGTAAAAGAACCACATCTTGCACACCTGCAACAAGCCAAACATTGTAATCAAACATGCTGTGATTAAAAAAATAAAAAAATTAAATTAAGAAAACGAACAAGAAGTAGTGAGACAAACTTAAGGGGCCTTCTCCTGGCACATTCCATTCTAAATTACAACCTAGAACACGACTTCCATTGAGGCTCTGCTGCCCTAGTAACCAGATTTGGTAAGGGAGAACTGCTGCCCCCTTGTGGCCGTTTCACACAACAGCACCTTTAATCCCAGCGCTAATGGTCAGTTGATATTCAAAATCATTGCAGGCCTGTAAATGACACCTGCCCTGAAAACAAATCCTGGGGTCATATATCGACCAAAAAATTCAAAAGACGTCCATATTTCAAAACGACACTTTCAAGAGGCATATTTTGTTCTGCATATTTGTTCTGCACATTAGGGTTCTGCTTCTTTTGCTTTCTTTCTTTCTTTGTTAAAAAAAAAAAAACGGGAATGGAAAAAGGCAACCCTCAGAATGGGAGAAAATATTTGCAAACGAATCCACGGACAAAGGTTTAATCTCCAATATATATAACAGCTCATGCAGCTTAATATTAAAAAAAAACAAACAACCCAATACAAAAATGGGCAGAAGATCTAAATAGACGTTTCTTCAAAGAAGACACAGAGATGGCCAAGACGCACATGAAAAGCTGCTCAACATCACTCATCATTAGAGAAATGCACATCAAAACTACAGTGAGGTATCACCTCACACCTGTTAGAATGGGCATCATCAGAAAATGTACAAACAACAAATGCTGGCGAGGGTGTGGACCAAAGGAACCCTCTTCCACTACTGGTGGGAATGTAAATTGATACAGTCACTATGGAGAACAGCATGGAGGTTCCTTAAAAAACTAAAAATAGAATTACCATAGGATCCAGCAATCCCACTTCTGGGCATATAGCCAGAGAAAACCATAAATGAAAAAGACACATTCACCACAATGTTCATTGCAGCACTATTTACAATAGCCAGGTAATGGAAGCAACCTAAATGCCCACAGACAGACGAACGGATAATGATGTGGTCCATCTATGAAACGGAATATTACTCAGCCATAAAAAGGAACGAAACTGGGTCATCTGTGGAGACGTCGACGGATCTAGAGACTGTCATACAGAGTGAAGTAAGTCAGAAGGAGAAAAACAAATATTGTATATTAATGCATATATGTGGAACCTAGAAAAATGGTACAGATGATCCGGTTTGCAGGGCAGAAATAGAGACACAGAGGTAGAGAACAAACGTATGGACACCAAGAGGGGGGAAGCCATGGGTTGTTGGTGGTGGGATGAGTCGGGAGATTGGGATTGTCCTGTATACATGTATATGCATAAAATAGATAACTAATAATAATCCTGCTGAATAAAAAAATAAACTTAAATTATAAAATTTTAAAATAAAACGGAAAAAAGTTCTTCCCTTCACACAGATGTATTTATAGGAATGAATTATTTCCATGCTTATATCTATAAATACATAGAAGAGGAATAAAATCTAACTTGAAGCAAAAAAGAAAAAAAAAAACCAGAACCCACCAGTTATACACAGGAAAACCCTATCAGGGCACTGGCTCCAGCGGCAAACAATTCTGAAGTTGGTCAGAGGTGGGGAATCATCTCCCATGCAGCCAGCAGCCCCCCCACCCCCGCAAGGAGCGTCCTCATTGCAAAGCTGGGGGACCGTGCCGAGGCGTCTGTGAGTAAACGTGAGCCGAGCCCCAGGCCAGCTGCTGCTGAACTGTTCCCACCCTTCCCAGGTAAAACACCTGAATATGTCCAAGGACTTGAAAGCCCAGAGGAAGGGCCGTGGAGCCACAGCAGCGACAGCACGCAGGCCGACTTGGTGCCTGCAGGCCAGCCAGGATGGTCCTGGCCCCGGGCGCTCTTCTGGAAGCTTTCCATTTCCCTGCCTGAGATACTCCTCCTGTCCCGGCCCCCACTGCTTTTTTCCTTCCTCACCTCTGCCCGGGGAGAAATTCCAACGGAAGGTATGGGTGACACATCCTCTTCTTTAGCAGGTGGCAGCCCGGCAACTCCTGAAGAAAGTCCAGCAGAGCCCCACTCACACCGGGCCACCCACAGAGCCGTGGCCCCTCACTCCCTCCCACCAGCACAGCCCCGAGACTGCTGACGGGGCAGAGAATATGGCGTCAGGCACAGCTGCAGGGGCTCTTGCTGCCTGGAGCCGTGTTTATATGGACCTCAACCCAGGCACACCTGGGGAGGGCTGGCCGGCAGGGTCAGGCTGCCCAGGTCAGCCCATCCTCACCCCTCAGGGACTCACATTGCAGAAAATGGACCTCGCTGAACCGGCCAGGTCCAAGGAACAGGTGTGGGCTCCTGAGAGTCTGGATAGACAAGGGGCTGCAGCTCCGGCTTGTTTTCTAATCCTTTTATCTGGCCCATGAGTGGGAGACAACTTCAAGAAGACCCTCTCCTAATGAGAGGAACCCAGGAGTCAGGGAGAGGAGGGGTGATGGGTGGAGACAGAGGCCTGGTGCCCCGGCTGCGGTGGAAGCCTCTGGAAGACCAGGCAGAGGGAGGCCGCACAGAGTGATGCCCAGGGTCACAGACCTGTCGGAGCTGCTGTTTGTTAGCTCAAGTCCTGCTCCGAGGTGCTCTGTGTCAGCTCTGAGTGACAGGTGATCTGGGCTGCTCTGCAATGAGGGCTACGTGCACGGTACCTGTGTGCCCAGCCCTGCCGGGGTACCTGCCCAGGGCAGCTCCGTATCCTGGGAGGGGCCTGACCACGAGAGCGCCATGGGCTGCTGGGGAGGGGGGGCCTGCCCAGGTGAGCTCCATATCCTGGGATTGCCCTGACCACGAGAGCCCCGTGGGCTGCTGGGGACCTGGTAAACGATGTCGGGACAGTCAGTGAAGCCACCGAGGATATACATCCGGTAGTTCCTAATTCCTACACCCTGCTGGTCATTCTACCATCCACCAGGACACGGTATTCTGTATTAGCCTTCAGGGATGCCTTCTTCTGGATTCCATTGGTCCCCGAAAGGCTCTGCTGCCCTAGTAACCAGATTTGGGAATGGAGAAATGCTGCCGCCTTGTGGCCGTTTGCCACAACAGCAGCTTTAAACCCAGTGCTCATGGTCACTAAATATTCACACTCATTGCAGCCTGTAAATGGCACCTGCCCTGAAAAACAATCCTGGGGTCGAAAATGGACCCAAAACTTCTAAAGAGGGCAACCATGCAAGAGGACAATTTCAAGAGGTTAATTGTACTCTCCGTTTTTTTCTGTTTTTCTGTACCAGAAGTTTAAAACGGCCCCTCCGCCACGCCCCGGTACCCGAGGCCTCCGTTGCCCTGCCTGGGCGGGCGGCGGGGCGCTGCCGGGGCGGGCTGGCCGCGGGGATGGCGGTAAGGCGCAAGGACAAGCGAAGCTGGGCCTCAAGAGGCAGCCCGCGGTCCCCGCCCCCGTCTACGGCCATACCACCCTGAACGCGCCCGATCTCGTCTGATCTCGGAAGCTAAGCAGGGTCGGGCCTGGTTAGTACTTGTGATGGGAGACCGCCTGGGAATACCGGGTGCTGTAGGCTTTTGGCCTCCCGCTGCGGCTCCGCCTTCTCCTTTAGTCGCCCGCGGCGGTGGCCGCCAGCTCCGCCCCCCGCCGGGCACCGCTGCAGGCCCCACCTCCTCCGCCCACCCCCCACCACCACCACAGAGCGCCAGAGGGGCCGCTCCATGCGGCCCGAAGGCGGCCCTGGAAGGCAGCGGCACACCCGACGCTCCGGGGGTGGCTGGCCCGGACCCAGACTCCGCCGCGGGCCCGGGTGCCGTCCGTGCGGCCCGCGAGCCCCTCCACCTGCACCTGGCCGGCCCCACCGGCGCCCAGCCCCGGCGCCGCCACCTGTCCGCCGGTGTGGCTCTCCGCAGCTCTCTCCGGATAAAGCTGGATAAAGGTCTGGACGGGAAGGAGGGGCAGTGATTCAGCCTATTGCTCTTAGTGCCCCTCCCCCACACTCAGGAGCCCTTTGTGACAAGGCCACAGCTCTGTGATGCAGGCCTGGGGTTCTGCCATCAAGTGAACTCCCAGGGCTCTGTTGCCTGAGGGCGGCAATGCAGTTCAGAAGACGGAGAATCTCTTTTCTTTGAAAAACACTGTTGCTATCTGGCTGAGATCCAGCCCAACTTCCTGGGTGATTGATATCATCCTTGGCTTCCTGTGTGGACTGGGGCTCTTCCTCGTGTTACTCCCCTGCTTCCAGAGTAATCCATTCTTAGCACCACCTAGGAAACCTAGAAACATCAGGAAGCATCAAGTAGAGCTGAAGGGGAGGAGCAGGAGTAGGAAGAAAAGTCGATCTTTGAAAGCTTGCAGAGATTGCCTGGAAGAACTGGAGGGGACTCACAACCTGGCTTCACCTCTGCGGAGCTGCCTGGGGAGGCTTCCTGGCAAGGGCAACTTTCATCAGCTCTCATGGCAAGACCCTCCTGGTGAGATGTGCAAAGCAGTGCCTGCTGGAGCCTGTGGAGGATACTGCTTGAAGGGTTGGGAACCCTGCAGGAACACCTCCTGTAGGGTTTCCTTCCTGGTTCAAGACACTCGAGAGGTGCTGGAAGCACATATTACAAGGTTTTGGGTAAAGCACGGGTGGACCCTACCCCTCAAGGTCCTCAAGCCCATCAATCTCTTGAAGTCGACAAAGTTCCAACCCTCCACCACCCTGCGGTTAGCCTCGTCCCCTTCAGCCACCTGTGTATCTGGGTCCCACTCAACAGTCACGTTTGCTGAGTTCCCGGAGAAACCTCCTCAGGCTCATTCAGGAGAGAAGGTGAGAACAGAAGAGTCCGTTCCTGCCCTGAAGAGGCCTCTCCTTGTCCCCTCCACTGTGTGTAAGGAAATCCAGAGTGCCCTGAGAGCGATTCCACCTGGTGACTACCATGGGCCCTCAAAGGCTTCTCTGACTGCACAGCAGGGCAGGCCACCTTCTCAGTCCCTCACACTCAGCCTTGTGGGCAGAACCTGGAAGAGTGAGACTGTGGAGTGGGTCAAGAGGGACAGCCTAGAGCCAGGTCCAAGTTCAGCAATGGTCAGGAACGAGCCAAGAGAGGAGAGTGGTGGTCAGGCCTCAGGAGACCCCTGCCATAGGGTAACAGTGATGGAGGTGAACTTAGGATCCCAATCTTTGAGAGGTGAAGAGGCCAGGGAGGCTATGGAGGCCAAGGAGTCTCCTGCTCTTCAACCACAGTCTAGTGTTATCTTGGAAACCAAAGTGTTGACAAAATCCCAAACCACAAATGCACCTATGAGGAGTTTAGAGGTGCCAGGGGCCAGTAAAAGTTTCCTACTACCTAGAATGTCTGTTTTCCAACATCTAGGTGAGCCATGCCTTAACATGGAGGTTGCTAGTGAGTTTAACTCCAAAGTAAAGGTACAGTCAGACAACCAGCTTCAGGACTTTCCCAAACACAGGTTCCTTGCTGCAGACAACTTGGCTTCTCAGGTGCCTCAGTGCCATCCCCAGAGAGTCCCCACCAGAGACACGTTAGCTTCCCAGGAGCCAAGTGGCCTTATGGAAGGCCAAAGGAGCAACCTAGGGCAGCAGGAGCCCAAAACTTCAAAACTCCAAGACTCATGGAAGAGCCAGAGCAAGATGATTGCCCCTACTTACAAAAGAGAGGACCGTAGGAGGCATAAACCAGGAGAGCATGAAGAGAGGTTTAAAGAATGAGGGACCCCTCAAGCTGGAAGTATGAGCCGCCCTGCCCAGGTCAGGGGCATAACAGACTCTATTGGGAGCAGATGTCTCCAGCTCATGCCAGAGAAGAAATATAGCCCTCCAGAAAGCCTCTTCAGAAAAAGGATGAGGCTATTTTTAAAGTGGATTTTCCCCAATAAAAAAGTCAATGGTCGAGATGCTCTGCAAAGAAAAAAAAAAAAAAGCCCATATCAGCCACTGCCCGGAGTCACGGATCAGTCAAAAGCAGATCAATCTTGAAGAGTGAGACTGCTGAGGGTCAGGCACTCATGACAGCTGTTGGACAGATCGTAGAAGAAAAAAGAGCAATTCACCATGGACTTCATGCCACAAAGTTAAATGAGCACAGACTGGAATTCCAAGTCCCAGTATGTGGGGGTTTCTGCTACCATAGGCTTACCTCCTACCCAGAGCAAGGGAGAATGATGGGTTCTACAGCCTGCAGTCATAAAGCCACCTCCAAGGGCCAGAGTTGTTCTGTCAGGGAAAGGGAAGTCAGACACCAACATAGTTTGAAAAGTGTAAGGTTCGACGATGAGCAGCTGGGCCTAAGGTGCCTCCCATCCTTGTCCCCCAGGAAGAGTGTGTTTCCAGTTAGTACCTGCCAGTATGGGCCAAGGATTCCAGGTGCCCCAGCCCGCCATAAACACTGTCCAAGGCATTGTCATCTTTGGGGAGGTGTCTTGCCTGGTCGACAGTAAAATCCTTCTTTAGTCTTCCCTTTAGTAGGAAAACATGTCTCCAAGTAAAAATTCAGTCCATGTAGAGAAAATGATTTTCTCATTAGCACATCCAAGATATTTAATGTTCCCCAATACATATATATATATTTTTTTCTAATAAAAGCATAGTGTAATGGCAAAAAAAAAGAAATTTAAAACGGCATGGAAAAATGCTGAACATTAGGAATAATTAAAGATATGCAAATCCAAATTACAAAAACCTATCCGCTCACACCAGTCAGAATGGCCATCAGCAAGAATTCTGCAAAAAGTAAATGCTGAAGGGGTTTTAGAGAAATGCCTACCCTTGGTCCAAAGTGGGACATGGTAAGAGCCAGTAATGAAAACAAAAATGAGGTGCCTTGTAAAGGTAAATACTGAGCTACCATTCAATCAAGCATACCCACTGCTGGGCCTATCGCCTGAGGGGATGAGAATCAAAAAATCACAGGCTGGGCTTCACTGGTGGCGCAGTGGTTGAGAGCCCGCCTGCCAATGCAGGGGACACGCGTTCATGCTCCGGGTCGGGAAGATCCCACGTGCCGCGGAGCGGCTTGTCCCGTGAGCTAGGGCTGCTGGGCCTGCGCGTCCGGAGCCTGTGCTCTGCATTGGGAGGGACCACCGCAGTGAGAGGCCCACGTACCGAAAAAAAAAAAAAAAAAAAAACACAGGCTGGCAATCCTCCACTCCAGCAATATTTACCATAGCCAACACTTGGAAGCTACGAAAGTGTCCATCATCAGAGGAAGGCACAAAGAAGAAGTGGTCCATGTACACAATGGAATATGACTCCAATAAAAAATATATATAAATACAATTTATAAAACAAACCTAAGTAAGGAGACATCAGCTTTTGGGGGCACATTCCACTCTAATATATAACCGAGGAACACCACTGCCCGGATGGTCTGTTTCCCTAGTTCCCAGGTTGGGAAAAGCAGAAATGCTGCCGCCCTCTGGCCGTTACCTGCAACAGCAGCTTTAAGACCTGTGCTAAGGGTCACTTCATATGCAGCAGTACTGGTGGGCTGTAAATGAAACCTGCCCTCAAAACGTCTTGAGGGAGGTAATTGGCCAAAATATTTCTAAATGTCACACACACTTCACGAAGACAATTTGAAGAGGTAAGCTGTACTCACAGTTGAAGAAAAGAAGGACATGCCAGAAAGCTCAATTTCAAGGGATTATGAGACGCATGCAAATCCAGCCACAAAGTGGTATCGGCTCACACTAGTCAGAACACACATCAGCAAAAAAACTACAAACAAAAAATGCTGAAGGTGTTGTGGAGAAGTGCATACCCTCAACTTTAAGCGGGACGTAACCTGGAAAGAGCCACTAATGAGAACAGACTGGAGGTGCCTCTACAAGGTAAACATTCCGCTACCATATGATCCAGCAGGCCCACTCCTGGGCCTATAACCTAAGAAGACAGAATTGGAAAGACACAGGCAGGCAAATGTGCATTGCCGCAGCATTACAATAGCCATGACGTGGAAGCAACCAAAAAGTCCATCAACAGATGAGTGGACAAAGAAGAGCTGGTACATGTACAGAGAGAATATTAGCCAAGGAAGAAAAGGACACCATGCCATTTGCAGCACCGTAGATGAGTCTAGAGGTGATCACGTGACTTGTAGTAAGTCAGAAAGAGAAAGACACGTATCGTAGGATATCACTTATAGATGTTACCTAAAAATTGATACCAGTGAAGATATTTCCACAGAGAAGGGCAATCCCAGATTCATTAAACAAACTTATGGATCACCAACGGAAAGGTGTGAGGATTGGATACATTACGAGATTGGGGTGAACAGACATATACAAACACAGGTGAAATATATAATCACCAAAGACCTACAGAATACCAAGAGAAGACTACTCAACATTCTGTCATAACGTACATGGGAAAAGGATCCCAGCAAGAACAGACATATGTATATGTGTAAAAGAACCACATCTTGCACACCTGCAACAAGCCAAACATTGTAATCAAACATGCTGTGATTAAAAAAATAAAAAAATTAAATTAAAAAAACGAACAAGAAGTAGTGAGACAAACTTAAGGGGCCTTCTCCTGGCACATTCCATTCTAAATTACAACCTAGAACACGACTTCCATTGAGGCTCTGCTGCCCTAGTAACCAGATTTGGTAAGGGAGAACTGCTGCCCCCTTGTGGCCGTTTCACACAACAGCACCTTTAATCCCAGCGCTAATGGTCAGTTGATATTCAAAATCATTGCAGGCCTGTAAATGACACCTGCCCTGAAAACAAATCCTGGGGTCATATATCGACCAAAAAATTCAAAAGACGTCCATATTTCAAAACGACACTTTCAAGAGGCATATTTTGTTCTGCATATTTGTTCTGCACATTAGGGTTCTGCTTCTTTTGCTTTCTTTCTTTCTTTATTAAAAAAAAAACGGGAATGGAAAAAGGCAACCCTCAGAATGGGAGAAAATATTTGCAAACGAATCCACGGACAAAGGTTTAATCTCCAATATATATAACAGCTCATGCAGCTTAATATTAAAAAAAAACAAACAACCCAATACAAAAATGGGCAGAAGATCTAAATAGACGTTTCTTCAAAGAAGACACAGAGATGGCCAAGACGCACATGAAAAGCTGCTCAACATCACTCATCATTAGAGAAATGCACATCAAAACTACAGTGAGGTATCACCTCACACCTGTTAGAATGGGCATCATCAGAAAATGTACAAACAACAAATGCTGGCGAGGGTGTGGACCAAAGGAACCCTCTTCCACTACTGGTGGGAATGTAAATTGATACAGTCACTATGGAGAACAGCATGGAGGTTCCTTAAAAAACTAAAAATAGAATTACCATAGGATCCAGCAATCCCACTTCCGGGCATATACCCAGAGAAAACCATAAATGAAAAAGACACATTCACCACAATGTTCATTGCAGCACTATTTACAATAGCCAGGTAATGGAAGCAACCTAAATGCCCACAGACAGACGAACGGATAATGATGTGGTCCATCTATGAAACGGAATATTACTCAGCCATAAAAAGGAACGAAACTGGGTCATCTGTGGAGACGTCGACGGATCTAGAGACTGTCATACAGAGTGAAGTAAGTCAGAAGGAGAAAAACAAATATTGTATATTAATGCATATATGTGGAACCTAGAAAAATGGTACAGATGACCCGGTTTGCAGGGCAGAAATAGAGACACAGAGGTAGAGAACAAACGTATGGACACCAAGAGGGGGGAAGCCATGGGTTGTTGGTGGTGGGATGAGTCGGGAGATTGGGATTGTCCTGTATACATGTATATGCATAAAATAGATAACTAATAATAATCCTGCTGAATAAAAAAATAAACTTAAATTTCAAAATTTTTAAAAATAAATAAAATTTTAAAATAAAACGGAAAAAAAGTTCTTCCCTTCACACAGATGTATTTATAGGAATGAATTATTTCCATGCTTATATCTATAAATACATAGAAGAGGAATAAAATCTAACTTGAAGCAAAAAAGAAGAAAAAAAAAACCAGAACCCACCAGTTATACACAGGAAAACCCTATCAGGGCACTGGCTCCAGCGGCAAACAATTCTGAAGTTGGTCAGAGGTGGGGAATCATCTCCCATGCAGCCAGCAGCCCCCCCACCCCCGCAAGGAGCGTCCTCATTGCAAAGCTGGGGGACCGTGCCGAGGCGTCTGTGAGTAAACGTGAGCCGAGCCCCAGGCCAGCTGCTGCTGAACTGTTCCCACCCTTCCCAGGTAAAACACCTGAATATGTCCAAGGACTTGAAAGCCCAGAGGAAGGGCCGTGGAGCCACAGCAGCGACAGCACGCAGGCCGACTTGGTGCCTGCAGGCCAGCCAGGATGGTCCTGGCCCCGGGCGCTCTTCTGGAAGCTTTCCATTTCCCTGCCTGAGATACTCCTCCTGTCCCGGCCCCCACTGCTTTTTTCCTTCCTCACCTCTGCCCGGGGAGAAATTCCAACGGAAGGTATGGGTGACACATCCTCTTCTTTAGCAGGTGGCAGCCCGGCAACTCCTGCAGAAAGTCCAGCAGAGCCCCACTCACACCGGGCCACCCACAGAGCCGTGGCCCCTCACTCCCTCCCACCAGCACAGCCCCGAGACTGCTGACGGGGCAGAGAATATGGCGTCAGGCACAGCTGCAGGGGCTCTTGCTGCCTGGAGCCGTGTTTATATGGACCTCAACCCAGGCACACCTGGGGAGGGCTGGCCGGCAGGGTCAGGCTGCCCAGGTCAGCCCATCCTCACCCCTCAGGGACTCACATTGCAGAAAATGGACCTCGCTGAACCGGCCAGGTCCAAGGAACAGGTGTGGGCTCCTGAGAGTCTGGATAGACAAGGGGCTGCAGCTCCGGCTTGTTTTCTAATCCTTTTATCTGGCCCATGAGTGGGAGACAACTTCAAGAAGACCCTCTCCTAATGAGAGGAACCCAGGAGTCAGGGAGAGGAGGGGTGATGGGTGGAGACAGAGGCCTGGTGCCCCGGCTGCGGTGGAAGCCTCTGGAAGACCAGGCAGAGGGAGGCCGCACAGAGTGATGCCCAGGGTCACAGACCTGTCGGAGCTGCTGTTTGTTAGCTCAAGTCCTGCTCCGAGGTGCTCTGTGTCAGCTCTGAGTGACAGGTGATCTGGGCTGCTCTGCAATGAGGGCTACGTGCACGGTACCTGTGTGCCCAGCCCTGCCGGGGTACCTGCCCAGGGCAGCTCCGTATCCTGGGAGGGGCCTGACCACGAGAGCGCCATGGGCTGCTGGGGAGGGGGGGCCTGCCCAGGTGAGCTCCATATCCTGGGATTGCCCTGACCACGAGAGCCCCGTGGGCTGCTGGGGACCTGGTAAACGATGTCGGGACAGTCAGTGAAGCCACCGAGGATATACATCCGGTAGTTCCTAATTCCTACACCCTGCTGGTCATTCTACCATCCACCAGGACACGGTATTCTGTATTAGCCTTCAGGGATGCCTTCTTCTGGATTCCATTGGTCCCCGAAAGGCTCTGCTGCCCTAGTAACCAGATTTGGGAATGGAGAAATGCTGCCGCCTTGTGGCCGTTTGCCACAACAGCAGCTTTAAACCCAGTGCTCATGGTCACTAAATATTCACACTCATTGCAGCCTGTAAATGGCACCTGCCCTGAAAAACAATCCTGGGGTCGAAAATGGACCCAAAACTTCTAAAGAGGGCAACCATGCAAGAGGACAATTTCAAGAGGTTAATTGTACTCTCCGTTTTTTTCTGTTTTTCTGTACCAGAAATTTAAAACGGCCCCTCCGCCACGCCCCGGTACCCGAGGCCTCCGTTGCCCTGCCTGGGCGGGCGGCGGGGCGCTGCCGGGGCGGGCTGGCCGCGGGGATGGCGGTAAGGCGCAAGGACAAGCGAAGCTGGGCCTCAAGAGGCAGCCCGCGGTCCCCGCCCCCGTCTACGGCCATACCACCCTGAACGCGCCCGATCTCGTCTGATCTCGGAAGCTAAGCAGGGTCGGGCCTGGTTAGTACTTGTGATGGGAGACCGCCTGGGAATACCGGGTGCTGTAGGCTTTTGGCCTCCCGCTGCGGCTCCGCCTTCTCCTTTAGTCGCCCGCGGCGGTGGCCGCCAGCTCCGCCCCCCGCCGGGCACCGCTGCAGGCCCCACCTCCTCCGCCCACCCCCCACCACCACCACAGAGCGCCAGAGGGGCCGCTCCATGCGGCCCGAAGGCGGCCCTGGAAGGCAGCGGCACACCCGACGCTCCGGGGGTGGCTGGCCCGGACCCAGACTCCGCCGCGGGCCCGGGTGCCGTCCGTGCGGCCCGCGAGCCCCTCCACCTGCACCTGGCCGGCCCCACCGGCGCCCAGCCCCGGCGCCGCCACCTGTCCGCCGGTGTGGCTCTCCGCAGCTCTCTCCGGATAAAGCTGGATAAAGGTCTGGACGGGAAGGAGGGGCAGTGATTCAGCCTATTGCTCTTAGTGCCCCTCCCCCACACTCAGGAGCCCTTTGTGACAAGGCCACAGCTCTGTGATGCAGGCCTGGGGTTCTGCCATCAAGTGAACTCCCAGGGCTCTGTTGCCTGAGGGCGGCAATGCAGTTCAGAAGACGGAGAATCTCTTTTCTTTGAAAAACACTGTTGCTATCTGGCTGAGATCCAGCCCAACTTCCTGGGTGATTGATATCATCCTTGGCTTCCTGTGTGGACTGGGGCTCTTCCTCGTGTTACTCCCCTGCTTCCAGAGTAATCCATTCTTAGCACCACCTAGGAAACCTAGAAACATCAGGAAGCATCAAGTAGAGCTGAAGGGGAGGAGCAGGAGTAGGAAGAAAAGTCGATCTTTGAAAGCTTGCAGAGATTGCCTGGAAGAACTGGAGGGGACTCACAACCTGGCTTCACCTCTGCGGAGCTGCCTGGGGAGGCTTCCTGGCAAGGGCAACTTTCATCAGCTCTCATGGCAAGACCCTCCTGGTGAGATGTGCAAAGCAGTGCCTGCTGGAGCCTGTGGAGGATACTGCTTGAAGGGTTGGGAACCCTGCAGGAACACCTCCTGTAGGGTTTCCTTCCTGGTTCAAGACACTCGAGAGGTGCTGGAAGCACATATTACAAGGTTTTGGGTAAAGCACGGGTGGACCCTACCCCTCAAGGTCCTCAAGCCCATCAATCTCTTGAAGTCGACAAAGTTCCAACCCTCCACCACCCTGCGGTTAGCCTCGTCCCCTTCAGCCACCTGTGTATCTGGGTCCCACTCAACAGTCACGTTTGCTGAGTTCCCGGAGAAACCTCCTCAGGCTCATTCAGGAGAGAAGGTGAGAACAGAAGAGTCCGTTCCTGCCCTGAAGAGGCCTCTCCTTGTCCCCTCCACTGTGTGTAAGGAAATCCAGAGTGCCCTGAGAGCGATTCCACCTGGTGACTACCATGGGCCCTCAAAGGCTTCTCTGACTGCACAGCAGGGCAGGCCACCTTCTCAGTCCCTCACACTCAGCCTTGTGGGCAGAACCTGGAAGAGTGAGACTGTGGAGTGGGTCAAGAGGGACAGCCTAGAGCCAGGTCCAAGTTCAGCAATGGTCAGGAACGAGCCAAGAGAGGAGAGTGGTGGTCAGGCCTCAGGAGACCCCTGCCATAGGGTAACAGTGATGGAGGTGAACTTAGGATCCCAATCTTTGAGAGGTGAAGAGGCCAGGGAGGCTATGGAGGCCAAGGAGTCTCCTGCTCTTCAACCACAGTCTAGTGTTATCTTGGAAACCAAAGTGTTGACAAAATCCCAAACCACAAATGCACCTATGAGGAGTTTAGAGGTGCCAGGGGCCAGTAAAAGTTTCCTACTACCTAGAATGTCTGTTTTCCAACATCTAGGTGAGCCATGCCTTAACATGGAGGTTGCTAGTGAGTTTAACTCCAAAGTAAAGGTACAGTCAGACAACCAGCTTCAGGACTTTCCCAAACACAGGTTCCTTGCTGCAGACAACTTGGCTTCTCAGGTGCCTCAGTGCCATCCCCAGAGAGTCCCCACCAGAGACACGTTAGCTTCCCAGGAGCCAAGTGGCCTTATGGAAGGCCAAAGGAGCAACCTAGGGCAGCAGGAGCCCCAAACTTCAAAACTCCAAGACTCATGGAAGAGCCAGAGCAAGATGATTGCCCCTACTTACAAAAGAGAGGACCGTAGGAGGCATAAACCAGGAGAGCATGAAGAGAGGTTTAAAGAATGAGGGACCCCTCAAGCTGGAAGTATGAGCCGCCCTGCCCAGGTCAGGGGCATAACAGACTCTATTGGGAGCAGATGTCTCCAGCTCATGCCAGAGAAGAAATATAGCCCTCCAGAAAGCCTCTTCAGAAAAAGGATGAGGCTATTTTTAAAGTGGATTTTCCCCAATAAAAAAGTCAATGGTCGAGATGCTCTGCAAAGAAAAAAAAAAAAAAAGCCCATATCAGCCACTGCCCGGAGTCACGGATCAGTCAAAAGCAGATCAATCTTGAAGAGTGAGACTGCTGAGGGTCAGGCACTCATGACAGCTGTTGGACAGATCGTAGAAGAAAAAAGAGCAATTCACCATGGACTTCATGCCACAAAGTTAAATGAGCACAGACTGGAATTCCAAGTCCCAGTATGTGGGGGTTTCTGCTACCATAGGCTTACCTCCTACCCAGAGCAAGGGAGAATGATGGGTTCTACAGCCTGCAGTCATAAAGCCACCTCCAAGGGCCAGAGTTGTTCTGTCAGGGAAAGGGAAGTCAGACACCAACATAGTTTGAAAAGTGTAAGGTTCGACGATGAGCAGCTGGGCCTAAGGTGCCTCCCATCCTTGTCCCCCAGGAAGAGTGTGTTTCCAGTTAGTACCTGCCAGTATGGGCCAAGGATTCCAGGTGCCCCAGCCCGCCATAAACACTGTCCAAGGCATTGTCATCTTTGGGGAGGTGTCTTGCCTGGTCGACAGTAAAATCCTTCTTTAGTCTTCCCTTTAGTAGGAAAACATGTCTCCAAGTAAAAATTCAGTCCATGTAGAGAAAATGATTTTCTCATTAGCACATCCAAGATATTTAATGTTCCCCAATACATATATATATATATTTTTTCTAATAAAAGCATAGTGTAATGGCAAAAAAAAAAGAAATTTAAAACGGCATGGAAAAATGCTGAACATTAGGAATAATTAAAGATATGCAAATCCAAATTACAAAATCCTATCCGCTCACACCAGTCAGAATGGCCATCAGCAAGAATTCTGCAAAAAGTAAATGCTGAAGGGGTTTTAGAGAAATGCCTACCCTTGGTCCAAAGTGGGACATGGTAAGAGCCAGTAATGAAAAGAAAAATGAGGTGCCTTGTAAAGGTAAATACTGAGCTACCATTCAATCAAGCATACCCACTGCTGGGCCTATCGCCTGAGGGGATGAGAATCAAAAAAACACAGGCTGGGCTTCACTGGTGGCGCAGTGGTTGAGAGCCCGCCTGCCAATGCAGGGGACATGCGTTCATGCTCCGGGTCGGGAAGATCCCACGTGCCGCGGAGCGGCTTGTCCCGTGAGCTAGGGCTGCTGGGCCTGCGCGTCCGGAGCCTGTGCTCTGCATTGGGAGGGACCACCGCAGTGAGAGGCCCACGTACCGAAAAAAAAAAAAAAAAAAAAACACAGGCTGGCAATCCTCCACTCCAGCAATATTTACCATAGCCAACACTTGGAAGCTACGAAAGTGTCCATCATCAGAGGAAGGCACAAAGAAGAAGTGGTCCATGTACACAATGGAATATGACTCCAATAAAAAATATATATAAATACAATTTATAAAACAAACCTAAGTAAGGAGACATCAGCTTTTGGGGGCACATTCCACTCTAATATATAACCGAGGAACACCACTGCCCGGATGGTCTGTTTCCCTAGTTCCCAGGTTGGGAAAAGCAGAAATGCTGCCGCCCTCTGGCCGTTACCTGCAACAGCAGCTTTAAGACCTGTGCTAAGGGTCACTTCATATGCAGCAGTACTGGTGGGCTGTAAATGAAACCTGCCCTCAAAACGTCTTGAGGGAGGTAATGGCCAAAATATTTCTAAATGTCACACACACTTCACGAAGACAATTTGAAGAGGTAAGCTGTACTCACAGTTGAAGAAAAGAAGGACATGCCAGAAAGCTCAATTTCAAGGGATTATGAGACGCATGCAAATCCAGCCACAAAGTGGTATCGGCTCACACTAGTCAGAACACACATCAGCAAAAAAACTACAAACAAAAAATGCTGAAGGTGTTGTGGAGAAGCGCATACCCTCAACTTTAAGCGGGACGTAACCTGGAAAGAGCCACTAATGAGAACAGACTGGAGGTGCCTCTACAAGGTAAACATTCCGCTACCATATGATCCAGCAGGCCCACTCCTGGGCCTATAACCTAAGAAGACAGAATTGGAAAGACACAGGCAGGCAAATGTGCATTGCCGCAGCATTACAATAGCCATGACGTGGAAGCAACCAAAAAGTCCATCAACAGATGAGTGGACAAAGAAGAGCTGGTACATGTACAGAGAGAATATTAGCCAAGGAAGAAAAGGACACCATGCCATTTGCAGCACCGTAGATGAGTCTAGAGGTGATCACGTGACTTGTAGTAAGTCAGAAAGAGAAAGACACGTATCGTAGGATATCACTTATAGATGTTACCTAAAAATTGATACCAGTGAAGATATTTCCACAGAGAAGGGCAATCCCAGATTCATTAAACAAACTTATGGATCACCAACGGAAAGGTGTGAGGATTGGATACATTACGAGATTGGGGTGAACAGACATATACAAACACAGGTGAAATATATAATCACCAAAGACCTACAGAATACCAAGAGAAGACTACTCAACATTCTGTCATAACGTACATGGGAAAAGGATCCCAGCAAGAACAGACATATGTATATGTGTAAAAGAACCACATCTTGCACACCTGCAACAAGCCAAACATTGTAATCAAACATGCTGTGATTAAAAAAATAAAAAAATTAAATTAAGAAAACGAACAAGAAGTAGTGAGACAAACTTAAGGGGCCTTCTCCTGGCACATTCCATTCTAAATTACAACCTAGAACACGACTTCCATTGAGGCTCTGCTGCCCTAGTAACCAGATTTGGTAAGGGAGAACTGCTGCCCCCTTGTGGCCGTTTCACACAACAGCACCTTTAATCCCAGCGCTAATGGTCAGTTGATATTCAAAATCATTGCAGGCCTGTAAATGACACCTGCCCTGAAAACAAATCCTGGGGTCATATATCGACCAAAAAATTCAAAAGACGTCCATATTTCAAAACGACACTTTCAAGAGGCATATTTTGTTCTGCATATTTGTTCTGCACATTAGGGTTCTGCTTCTTTTGCTTTCTTTCTTTCTTTGTTAAAAAAAAAAAACGGGAATGGAAAAAGGCAACCCTCAGAATGGGAGAAAATATTTGCAAACGAATCCACGGACAAAGGTTTAATCTCCAATATATATAACAGCTCATGCAGCTTAATATTAAAAAAAAACAAACAACCCAATACAAAAATGGGCAGAAGATCTAAATAGACGTTTCTTCAAAGAAGACACAGAGATGGCCAAGACGCACATGAAAAGCTGCTCAACATCACTCATCATTAGAGAAATGCACATCAAAACTACAGTGAGGTATCACCTCACACCTGTTAGAATGGGCATCATCAGAAAATGTACAAACAACAAATGCTGGCGAGGGTGTGGACCAAAGGAACCCTCTTCCACTACTGGTGGGAATGTAAATTGATACAGTCACTATGGAGAACAGCATGGAGGTTCCTTAAAAAACTAAAAATAGAATTACCATAGGATCCAGCAATCCCACTTCCGGGCATATACCCAGAGAAAACCATAAATGAAAAAGACACATTCACCACAATGTTCATTGCAGCACTATTTACAATAGCCAGGTAATGGAAGCAACCTAAATGCCCACAGACAGACGAACGGATAATGATGTGGTCCATCTATGAAACGGAATATTACTCAGCCATAAAAAGGAACGAAACTGGGTCATCTGTGGAGACGTCGACGGATCTAGAGACTGTCATACAGAGTGAAGTAAGTCAGAAGGAGAAAAACAAATATTGTATATTAATGCATATATGTGGAACCTAGAAAAATGGTACAGATGACCCGGTTTGCAGGGCAGAAATAGAGACACAGAGGTAGAGAACAAACGTATGGACACCAAGAGGGGGGAAGCCATGGGTTGTTGGTGGTGGGATGAGTCGGGAGATTGGGATTGTCCTGTATACATGTATATGCATAAAATAGATAACTAATAATAATCCTGCTGAATAAAAAAATAAACTTAAATTTCAAAATTTTTAAAAATAAATAAAATTTTAAAATAAAACGGAAAAAAAGTTCTTCCCTTCACACAGATGTATTTATAGGAATGAATTATTTCCATGCTTATATCTATAAATACATAGAAGAGGAATAAAATCTAACTTGAAGCAAAAAAGAAGAAAAAAAAAACCAGAACCCACCAGTTATACACAGGAAAACCCTATCAGGGCACTGGCTCCAGCGGCAAACAATTCTGAAGTTGGTCAGAGGTGGGGAATCATCTCCCATGCAGCCAGCAGCCCCCCCACCCCCGCAAGGAGCGTCCTCATTGCAAAGCTGGGGGACCGTGCCGAGGCGTCTGTGAGTAAACGTGAGCCGAGCCCCAGGCCAGCTGCTGCTGAACTGTTCCCACCCTTCCCAGGTAAAACACCTGAATATGTCCAAGGACTTGAAAGCCCAGAGGAAGGGCCGTGGAGCCACAGCAGCGACAGCACGCAGGCCGACTTGGTGCCTGCAGGCCAGCCAGGATGGTCCTGGCCCCGGGCGCTCTTCTGGAAGCTTTCCATTTCCCTGCCTGAGATACTCCTCCTGTCCCGGCCCCCACTGCTTTTTTCCTTCCTCACCTCTGCCCGGGGAGAAATTCCAACGGAAGGTATGGGTGACACATCCTCTTCTTTAGCAGGTGGCAGCCCGGCAACTCCTGCAGAAAGTCCAGCAGAGCCCCACTCACACCGGGCCACCCACAGAGCCGTGGCCCCTCACTCCCTCCCACCAGCACAGCCCCGAGACTGCTGACGGGGCAGAGAATATGGCGTCAGGCACAGCTGCAGGGGCTCTTGCTGCCTGGAGCCGTGTTTATATGGACCTCAACCCAGGCACACCTGGGGAGGGCTGGCCGGCAGGGTCAGGCTGCCCAGGTCAGCCCATCCTCACCCCTCAGGGACTCACATTGCAGAAAATGGACCTCGCTGAACCGGCCAGGTCCAAGGAACAGGTGTGGGCTCCTGAGAGTCTGGATAGACAAGGGGCTGCAGCTCCGGCTTGTTTTCTAATCCTTTTATCTGGCCCATGAGTGGGAGACAACTTCAAGAAGACCCTCTCCTAATGAGAGGAACCCAGGAGTCAGGGAGAGGAGGGGTGATGGGTGGAGACAGAGGCCTGGTGCCCCGGCTGCGGTGGAAGCCTCTGGAAGACCAGGCAGAGGGAGGCCGCACAGAGTGATGCCCAGGGTCACAGACCTGTCGGAGCTGCTGTTTGTTAGCTCAAGTCCTGCTCCGAGGTGCTCTGTGTCAGCTCTGAGTGACAGGTGATCTGGGCTGCTCTGCAATGAGGGCTACGTGCACGGTACCTGTGTGCCCAGCCCTGCCGGGGTACCTGCCCAGGGCAGCTCCGTATCCTGGGAGGGGCCTGACCACGAGAGCGCCATGGGCTGCTGGGGAGGGGGGGCCTGCCCAGGTGAGCTCCATATCCTGGGATTGCCCTGACCACGAGAGCCCCGTGGGCTGCTGGGGACCTGGTAAACGATGTCGGGACAGTCAGTGAAGCCACCGAGGATATACATCCGGTAGTTCCTAATTCCTACACCCTGCTGGTCATTCTACCATCCACCAGGACACGGTATTCTGTATTAGCCTTCAGGGATGCCTTCTTCTGGATTCCATTGGTCCCCGAAAGGCTCTGCTGCCCTAGTAACCAGATTTGGGAATGGAGAAATGCTGCCGCCTTGTGGCCGTTTGCCACAACAGCAGCTTTAAACCCAGTGCTCATGGTCACTAAATATTCACACTCATTGCAGCCTGTAAATGGCACCTGCCCTGAAAAACAATCCTGGGGTCGAAAATGGACCCAAAACTTCTAAAGAGGGCAACCATGCAAGAGGACAATTTCAAGAGGTTAATTGTACTCTCCGTTTTTTTCTGTTTTTCTGTACCAGAAATTTAAAACGGCCCCTCCGCCACGCCCCGGTACCCGAGGCCTCCGTTGCCCTGCCTGGGCGGGCGGCGGGGCGCTGCCGGGGCGGGCTGGCCGCGGGGATGGCGGTAAGGCGCAAGGACAAGCGAAGCTGGGCCTCAAGAGGCAGCCCGCGGTCCCCGCCCCCGTCTACGGCCATACCACCCTGAACGCGCCCGATCTCGTCTGATCTCGGAAGCTAAGCAGGGTCGGGCCTGGTTAGTACTTGTGATGGGAGACCGCCTGGGAATACCGGGTGCTGTAGGCTTTTGGCCTCCCGCTGCGGCTCCGCCTTCTCCTTTAGTCGCCCGCGGCGGTGGCCGCCAGCTCCGCCCCCCGCCGGGCACCGCTGCAGGCCCCACCTCCTCCGCCCACCCCCCACCACCACCACAGAGCGCCAGAGGGGCCGCTCCATGCAGCCCGAAGGCGGCCCTGGAAGGCAGCGGCACACCCGACGCTCCGGGGGTGGCTGGCCCGGACCCAGACTCCGCCGCGGGCCCGGGTGCCGTCCGTGCGGCCCGCGAGCCCCTCCACCTGCACCTGGCCGGCCCCACCGGCGCCCAGCCCCGGCGCCGCCACCTGTCCGCCGGTGTGGCTCTCCGCAGCTCTCTCCGGATAAAGCTGGATAAAGGTCTGGACGGGAAGGAGGGGCAGTGATTCAGCCTATTGCTCTTAGTGCCCCTCCCCCACACTCAGGAGCCCTTTGTGACAAGGCCACAGCTCTGTGATGCAGGCCTGGGGTTCTGCCATCAAGTGAACTCCCAGGGCTCTGTTGCCTGAGGGCGGCAATGCAGTTCAGAAGACGGAGAATCTCTTTTCTTTGAAAAACACTGTTGCTATCTGGCTGAGATCCAGCCCAACTTCCTGGGTGATTGATATCATCCTTGGCTTCCTGTGTGGACTGGGGCTCTTCCTCGTGTTACTCCCCTGCTTCCAGAGTAATCCATTCTTAGCACCACCTAGGAAACCTAGAAACATCAGGAAGCATCAAGTAGAGCTGAAGGGGAGGAGCAGGAGTAGGAAGAAAAGTCGATCTTTGAAAGCTTGCAGAGATTGCCTGGAAGAACTGGAGGGGACTCACAACCTGGCTTCACCTCTGCGGAGCTGCCTGGGGAGGCTTCCTGGCAAGGGCAACTTTCATCAGCTCTCATGGCAAGACCCTCCTGGTGAGATGTGCAAAGCAGTGCCTGCTGGAGCCTGTGGAGGATACTGCTTGAAGGGTTGGGAACCCTGCAGGAACACCTCCTGTAGGGTTTCCTTCCTGGTTCAAGACACTCGAGAGGTGCTGGAAGCACATATTACAAGGTTTTGGGTAAAGCACGGGTGGACCCTACCCCTCAAGGTCCTCAAGCCCATCAATCTCTTGAAGTCGACAAAGTTCCAACCCTCCACCACCCTGCGGTTAGCCTCGTCCCCTTCAGCCACCTGTGTATCTGGGTCCCACTCAACAGTCACGTTTGCTGAGTTCCCGGAGAAACCTCCTCAGGCTCATTCAGGAGAGAAGGTGAGAACAGAAGAGTCCGTTCCTGCCCTGAAGAGGCCTCTCCTTGTCCCCTCCACTGTGTGTAAGGAAATCCAGAGTGCCCTGAGAGCGATTCCACCTGGTGACTACCATGGGCCCTCAAAGGCTTCTCTGACTGCACAGCAGGGCAGGCCACCTTCTCAGTCCCTCACACTCAGCCTTGTGGGCAGAACCTGGAAGAGTGAGACTGTGGAGTGGGTCAAGAGGGACAGCCTAGAGCCAGGTCCAAGTTCAGCAATGGTCAGGAACGAGCCAAGAGAGGAGAGTGGTGGTCAGGCCTCAGGAGACCCCTGCCATAGGGTAACAGTGATGGAGGTGAACTTAGGATCCCAATCTTTGAGAGGTGAAGAGGCCAGGGAGGCTATGGAGGCCAAGGAGTCTCCTGCTCTTCAACCACAGTCTAGTGTTATCTTGGAAACCAAAGTGTTGACAAAATCCCAAACCACAAATGCACCTATGAGGAGTTTAGAGGTGCCAGGGGCCAGTAAAAGTTTCCTACTACCTAGAATGTCTGTTTTCCAACATCTAGGTGAGCCATGCCTTAACATGGAGGTTGCTAGTGAGTTTAACTCCAAAGTAAAGGTACAGTCAGACAACCAGCTTCAGGACTTTCCCAAACACAGGTTCCTTGCTGCAGACAACTTGGCTTCTCAGGTGCCTCAGTGCCATCCCCAGAGAGTCCCCACCAGAGACACGTTAGCTTCCCAGGAGCCAAGTGGCCTTATGGAAGGCCAAAGGAGCAACCTAGGGCAGCAGGAGCCCCAAACTTCAAAACTCCAAGACTCATGGAAGAGCCAGAGCAAGATGATTGCCCCTACTTACAAAAGAGAGGACCGTAGGAGGCATAAACCAGGAGAGCATGAAGAGAGGTTTAAAGAATGAGGGACCCCTCAAGCTGGAAGTATGAGCCGCCCTGCCCAGGTCAGGGGCATAACAGACTCTATTGGGAGCAGATGTCTCCAGCTCATGCCAGAGAAGAAATATAGCCCTCCAGAAAGCCTCTTCAGAAAAAGGATGAGGCTATTTTTAAAGTGGATTTTCCCCAATAAAAAAGTCAATGGTCGAGATGCTCTGCAAAGAAAAAAAAAAAAAAAGCCCATATCAGCCACTGCCCGGAGTCACGGATCAGTCAAAAGCAGATCAATCTTGAAGAGTGAGACTGCTGAGGGTCAGGCACTCATGACAGCTGTTGGACAGATCGTAGAAGAAAAAAGAGCAATTCACCATGGACTTCATGCCACAAAGTTAAATGAGCACAGACTGGAATTCCAAGTCCCAGTATGTGGGGGTTTCTGCTACCATAGGCTTACCTCCTACCCAGAGCAAGGGAGAATGATGGGTTCTACAGCCTGCAGTCATAAAGCCACCTCCAAGGGCCAGAGTTGTTCTGTCAGGGAAAGGGAAGTCAGACACCAACATAGTTTGAAAAGTGTAAGGTTCGACGATGAGCAGCTGGGCCTAAGGTGCCTCCCATCCTTGTCCCCCAGGAAGAGTGTGTTTCCAGTTAGTACCTGCCAGTATGGGCCAAGGATTCCAGGTGCCCCAGCCCGCCATAAACACTGTCCAAGGCATTGTCATCTTTGGGGAGGTGTCTTGCCTGGTCGACAGTAAAATCCTTCTTTAGTCTTCCCTTTAGTAGGAAAACATGTCTCCAAGTAAAAATTCAGTCCATGTAGAGAAAATGATTTTCTCATTAGCACATCCAAGATATTTAATGTTCCCCAATACATATATATATATTTTTTTCTAATAAAAGCATAGTGTAATGGCAAAAAAAAAGAAATTTAAAACGGCATGGAAAAATGCTGAACATTAGGAATAATTAAAGATATGCAAATCCAAATTACAAAAACCTATCCGCTCACACCAGTCAGAATGGCCATCAGCAAGAATTCTGCAAAAAGTAAATGCTGAAGGGGTTTTAGAGAAATGCCTACCCTTGGTCCAAAGTGGGACATGGTAAGAGCCAGTAATGAAAAGAAAAATGAGGTGCCTTGTAAAGGTAAATACTGAGCTACCATTCAATCAAGCATACCCACTGCTGGGCCTATCGCCTGAGGGGATGAGAATCAAAAAATCACAGGCTGGGCTTCACTGGTGGCGCAGTGGTTGAGAGCCCGCCTGCCAATGCAGGGGACACGCGTTCATGCTCCGGGTCGGGAAGATCCCACGTGCCGCGGAGCGGCTTGTCCCGTGAGCTAGGGCTGCTGGGCCTGCGCGTCCGGAGCCTGTGCTCTGCATTGGGAGGGACCACCGCAGTGAGAGGCCCACGTACCGAAAAAAAAAAAAAAAAAAAAAAAAAAAACACAGGCTGGCAATCCTCCACTCCAGCAATATTTACCATAGCCAACACTTGGAAGCTACGAAAGTGTCCATCATCAGAGGAAGGCACAAAGAAGAAGTGGTCCATGTACACAATGGAATATGACTCCAATAAAAAATATATATAAATACAATTTATAAAACAAACCTAAGTAAGGAGACATCAGCTTTTGGGGGCACATTCCACTCTAATATATAACCGAGGAACACCACTGCCCGGATGGTCTGTTTCCCTAGTTCCCAGGTTGGGAAAAGCAGAAATGCTGCCGCCCTCTGGCCGTTACCTGCAACAGCAGCTTTAAGACCTGTGCTAAGGGTCACTTCATATGCAGCAGTACTGGTGGGCTGTAAATGAAACCTGCCCTCAAAACGTCTTGAGGGAGGTAATGGCCAAAGTATTTCTAAATGTCACACACACTTCACGAAGACAATTTGAAGAGGTAAGCTGTACTCACAGTTGAAGAAAAGAAGGACATGCCAGAAAGCTCAATTTCAAGGGATTATGAGACGCATGCAAATCCAGCCACAAAGTGGTATCGGCTCACACTAGTCAGAACACACATCAGCAAAAAAACTACAAACAAAAAATGCTGAAGGTGTTGTGGAGAAGTGCATACCCTCAACTTTAAGCGGGACGTAACCTGGAAAGAGCCACTAATGAGAACAGACTGGAGGTGCCTCTACAAGGTAAACATTCCGCTACCATATGATCCAGCAGGCCCACTCCTGGGCCTATAACCTAAGAAGACAGAATTGGAAAGACACAGGCAGGCAAATGTGCATTGCCGCAGCATTACAATAGCCATGACGTGGAAGCAACCAAAAAGTCCATCAACAGATGAGTGGACAAAGAAGAGCTGGTACATGTACAGAGAGAATATTAGCCAAGGAAGAAAAGGACACCATGCCATTTGCAGCACCGTAGATGAGTCTAGAGGTGATCACGTGACTTGTAGTAAGTCAGAAAGAGAAAGACACGTATCGTAGGATATCACTTATAGATGTTACCTAAAAATTGATACCAGTGAAGATATTTCCACAGAGAAGGGCAATCCCAGATTCATTAAACAAACTTATGGATCACCAACGGAAAGGTGTGAGGATTGGATACATTACGAGATTGGGGTGAACAGACATATACAAACACAGGTGAAATATATAATCACCAAAGACCTACAGAATACCAAGAGAAGACTACTCAACATTCTGTCATAACGTACATGGGAAAAGGATCCCAGCAAGAACAGACATATGTATATGTGTAAAAGAACCACATCTTGCACACCTGCAACAAGCCAAACATTGTAATCAAACATGCTGTGATTAAAAAAATAAAAAAATTAAATTAAAAAAACGAACAAGAAGTAGTGAGACAAACTTAAGGGGCCTTCTCCTGGCACATTCCATTCTAAATTACAACCTAGAACACGACTTCCATTGAGGCTCTGCTGCCCTAGTAACCAGATTTGGTAAGGGAGAACTGCTGCCCCCTTGTGGCCGTTTCACACAACAGCACCTTTAATCCCAGCGCTAATGGTCAGTTGATATTCAAAATCATTGCAGGCCTGTAAATGACACCTGCCCTGAAAACAAATCCTGGGGTCATATATCGACCAAAAAATTCAAAAGACGTCCATATTTCAAAACGACACTTTCAAGAGGCATATTTTGTTCTGCATATTTGTTCTGCACATTAGGGTTCTGCTTCTTTTGCTTTCTTTCTTTCTTTATTAAAAAAAAAACGGGAATGGAAAAAGGCAACCCTCAGAATGGGAGAAAATATTTGCAAACGAATCCACGGACAAAGGTTTAATCTCCAATATATATAACAGCTCATGCAGCTTAATATTAAAAAAAAACAAACAACCCAATACAAAAATGGGCAGAAGATCTAAATAGACGTTTCTTCAAAGAAGACACAGAGATGGCCAAGACGCACATGAAAAGCTGCTCAACATCACTCATCATTAGAGAAATGCACATCAAAACTACAGTGAGGTATCACCTCACACCTGTTAGAATGGGCATCATCAGAAAATGTACAAACAACAAATGCTGGCGAGGGTGTGGACCAAAGGAACCCTCTTCCACTATTGGTGGGAATGTAAATTGATACAGTCACTATGGAGAACAGCATGGAGGTTCCTTAAAAAACTAAAAATAGAATTACCATAGGATCCAGCAATCCCACTTCCGGGCATATACCCAGAGAAAACCATAAATGAAAAAGACACATTCACCACAATGTTCATTGCAGCACTATTTACAATAGCCAGGTAATGGAAGCAACCTAAATGCCCACAGACAGACGAACGGATAATGATGTGGTCCATCTATGAAACGGAATATTACTCAGCCATAAAAAGGAACGAAACTGGGTCATCTGTGGAGACGTCGACGGATCTAGAGACTGTCATACAGAGTGAAGTAAGTCAGAAGGAGAAAAACAAATATTGTATATTAATGCATATATGTGGAACCTAGAAAAATGGTACAGATGACCCGGTTTGCAGGGCAGAAATAGAGACACAGAGGTAGAGAACAAACGTATGGACACCAAGAGGGGGGAAGCCATGGGTTGTTGGTGGTGGGATGAGTCGGGAGATTGGGATTGTCCTGTATACATGTATATGCATAAAATAGATAACTAATAATAATCCTGCTGAATAAAAAAATAAACTTAAATTTCAAAATTTTTAAAAATAAATAAAATTTTAAAATAAAACGGAAAAAAAGTTCTTCCCTTCACACAGATGTATTTATAGGAATGAATTATTTCCATGCTTATATCTATAAATACATAGAAGAGGAATAAAATCTAACTTGAAGCAAAAAAGAAGAAAAAAAAAACCAGAACCCACCAGTTATACACAGGAAAACCCTATCAGGGCACTGGCTCCAGCGGCAAACAATTCTGAAGTTGGTCAGAGGTGGGGAATCATCTCCCATGCAGCCAGCAGCCCCCCCACCCCCGCAAGGAGCGTCCTCATTGCAAAGCTGGGGGACCGTGCCGAGGCGTCTGTGAGTAAACGTGAGCCGAGCCCCAGGCCAGCTGCTGCTGAACTGTTCCCACCCTTCCCAGGTAAAACACCTGAATATGTCCAAGGACTTGAAAGCCCAGAGGAAGGGCCGTGGAGCCACAGCAGCGACAGCACGCAGGCCGACTTGGTGCCTGCAGGCCAGCCAGGATGGTCCTGGCCCCGGGCGCTCTTCTGGAAGCTTTCCATTTCCCTGCCTGAGATACTCCTCCTGTCCCGGCCCCCACTGCTTTTTTCCTTCCTCACCTCTGCCCGGGGAGAAATTCCAACGGAAGGTATGGGTGACACATCCTCTTCTTTAGCAGGTGGCAGCCCGGCAACTCCTGCAGAAAGTCCAGCAGAGCCCCACTCACACCGGGCCACCCACAGAGCCGTGGCCCCTCACTCCCTCCCACCAGCACAGCCCCGAGACTGCTGACGGGGCAGAGAATATGGCGTCAGGCACAGCTGCAGGGGCTCTTGCTGCCTGGAGCCGTGTTTATATGGACCTCAACCCAGGCACACCTGGGGAGGGCTGGCCGGCAGGGTCAGGCTGCCCAGGTCAGCCCATCCTCACCCCTCAGGGACTCACATTGCAGAAAATGGACCTCGCTGAACCGGCCAGGTCCAAGGAACAGGTGTGGGCTCCTGAGAGTCTGGATAGACAAGGGGCTGCAGCTCCGGCTTGTTTTCTAATCCTTTTATCTGGCCCATGAGTGGGAGACAACTTCAAGAAGACCCTCTCCTAATGAGAGGAACCCAGGAGTCAGGGAGAGGAGGGGTGATGGGTGGAGACAGAGGCCTGGTGCCCCGGCTGCGGTGGAAGCCTCTGGAAGACCAGGCAGAGGGAGGCCGCACAGAGTGATGCCCAGGGTCACAGACCTGTCGGAGCTGCTGTTTGTTAGCTCAAGTCCTGCTCCGAGGTGCTCTGTGTCAGCTCTGAGTGACAGGTGATCTGGGCTGCTCTGCAATGAGGGCTACGTGCACGGTACCTGTGTGCCCAGCCCTGCCGGGGTACCTGCCCAGGGCAGCTCCGTATCCTGGGAGGGGCCTGACCACGAGAGCGCCATGGGCTGCTGGGGAGGGGGGGCCTGCCCAGGTGAGCTCCATATCCTGGGATTGCCCTGACCACGAGAGCCCCGTGGGCTGCTGGGGACCTGGTAAACGATGTCGGGACAGTCAGTGAAGCCACCGAGGATATACATCCGGTAGTTCCTAATTCCTACACCCTGCTGGTCATTCTACCATCCACCAGGACACGGTATTCTGTATTAGCCTTCAGGGATGCCTTCTTCTGGATTCCATTGGTCCCCGAAAGGCTCTGCTGCCCTAGTAACCAGATTTGGGAATGGAGAAATGCTGCCGCCTTGTGGCCGTTTGCCACAACAGCAGCTTTAAACCCAGTGCTCATGGTCACTAAATATTCACACTCATTGCAGCCTGTAAATGGCACCTGCCCTGAAAAACAATCCTGGGGTCGAAAATGGACCCAAAACTTCTAAAGAGGGCAACCATGCAAGAGGACAATTTCAAGAGGTTAATTGTACTCTCCGTTTTTTTCTGTTTTTCTGTACCAGAAATTTAAAACGGCCCCTCCGCCACGCCCCGGTACCCGAGGCCTCCGTTGCCCTGCCTGGGCGGGCGGCGGGGCGCTGCCGGGGCGGGCTGGCCGCGGGGATGGCGGTAAGGCGCAAGGACAAGCGAAGCTGGGCCTCAAGAGGCAGCCCGCGGTCCCCGCCCCCGTCTACGGCCATACCACCCTGAACGCGCCCGATCTCGTCTGATCTCGGAAGCTAAGCAGGGTCGGGCCTGGTTAGTACTTGTGATGGGAGACCGCCTGGGAATACCGGGTGCTGTAGGCTTTTGGCCTCCCGCTGCGGCTCCGCCTTCTCCTTTAGTCGCCCGCGGCGGTGGCCGCCAGCTCCGCCCCCCGCCGGGCACCGCTGCAGGCCCCACCTCCTCCGCCCACCCCCCACCACCACCACAGAGCGCCAGAGGGGCCGCTCCATGCGGCCCGAAGGCGGCCCTGGAAGGCAGCGGCACACCCGACGCTCCGGGGGTGGCTGGCCCGGACCCAGACTCCGCCGCGGGCCCGGGTGCCGTCCGTGCGGCCCGCGAGCCCCTCCACCTGCACCTGGCCGGCCCCACCGGCGCCCAGCCCCGGCGCCGCCACCTGTCCGCCGGTGTGGCTCTCCGCAGCTCTCTCCGGATAAAGCTGGATAAAGGTCTGGACGGGAAGGAGGGGCAGTGATTCAGCCTATTGCTCTTAGTGCCCCTCCCCCACACTCAGGAGCCCTTTGTGACAAGGCCACAGCTCTGTGATGCAGGCCTGGGGTTCTGCCATCAAGTGAACTCCCAGGGCTCTGTTGCCTGAGGGCGGCAATGCAGTTCAGAAGACGGAGAATCTCTTTTCTTTGAAAAACACTGTTGCTATCTGGCTGAGATCCAGCCCAACTTCCTGGGTGATTGATATCATCCTTGGCTTCCTGTGTGGACTGGGGCTCTTCCTCGTGTTACTCCCCTGCTTCCAGAGTAATCCATTCTTAGCACCACCTAGGAAACCTAGAAACATCAGGAAGCATCAAGTAGAGCTGAAGGGGAGGAGCAGGAGTAGGAAGAAAAGTCGATCTTTGAAAGCTTGCAGAGATTGCCTGGAAGAACTGGAGGGGACTCACAACCTGGCTTCACCTCTGCGGAGCTGCCTGGGGAGGCTTCCTGGCAAGGGCAACTTTCATCAGCTCTCATGGCAAGACCCTCCTGGTGAGATGTGCAAAGCAGTGCCTGCTGGAGCCTGTGGAGGATACTGCTTGAAGGGTTGGGAACCCTGCAGGAACACCTCCTGTAGGGTTTCCTTCCTGGTTCAAGACACTCGAGAGGTGCTGGAAGCACATATTACAAGGTTTTGGGTAAAGCACGGGTGGACCCTACCCCTCAAGGTCCTCAAGCCCATCAATCTCTTGAAGTCGACAAAGTTCCAACCCTCCACCACCCTGCGGTTAGCCTCGTCCCCTTCAGCCACCTGTGTATCTGGGTCCCACTCAACAGTCACGTTTGCTGAGTTCCCGGAGAAACCTCCTCAGGCTCATTCAGGAGAGAAGGTGAGAACAGAAGAGTCCGTTCCTGCCCTGAAGAGGCCTCTCCTTGTCCCCTCCACTGTGTGTAAGGAAATCCAGAGTGCCCTGAGAGCGATTCCACCTGGTGACTACCATGGGCCCTCAAAGGCTTCTCTGACTGCACAGCAGGGCAGGCCACCTTCTCAGTCCCTCACACTCAGCCTTGTGGGCAGAACCTGGAAGAGTGAGACTGTGGAGTGGGTCAAGAGGGACAGCCTAGAGCCAGGTCCAAGTTCAGCAATGGTCAGGAACGAGCCAAGAGAGGAGAGTGGTGGTCAGGCCTCAGGAGACCCCTGCCATAGGGTAACAGTGATGGAGGTGAACTTAGGATCCCAATCTTTGAGAGGTGAAGAGGCCAGGGAGGCTATGGAGGCCAAGGAGTCTCCTGCTCTTCAACCACAGTCTAGTGTTATCTTGGAAACCAAAGTGTTGACAAAATCCCAAACCACAAATGCACCTATGAGGAGTTTAGAGGTGCCAGGGGCCAGTAAAAGTTTCCTACTACCTAGAATGTCTGTTTTCCAACATCTAGGTGAGCCATGCCTTAACATGGAGGTTGCTAGTGAGTTTAACTCCAAAGTAAAGGTACAGTCAGACAACCAGCTTCAGGACTTTCCCAAACACAGGTTCCTTGCTGCAGACAACTTGGCTTCTCAGGTGCCTCAGTGCCATCCCCAGAGAGTCCCCACCAGAGACACGTTAGCTTCCCAGGAGCCAAGTGGCCTTATGGAAGGCCAAAGGAGCAACCTAGGGCAGCAGGAGCCCCAAACTTCAAAACTCCAAGACTCATGGAAGAGCCAGAGCAAGATGATTGCCCCTACTTACAAAAGAGAGGACCGTAGGAGGCATAAACCAGGAGAGCATGAAGAGAGGTTTAAAGAATGAGGGACCCCTCAAGCTGGAAGTATGAGCCGCCCTGCCCAGGTCAGGGGCATAACAGACTCTATTGGGAGCAGATGTCTCCAGCTCATGCCAGAGAAGAAATATAGCCCTCCAGAAAGCCTCTTCAGAAAAAGGATGAGGCTATTTTTAAAGTGGATTTTCCCCAATAAAAAAGTCAATGGTCGAGATGCTCTGCAAAGAAAAAAAAAAAAAAAGCCCATATCAGCCACTGCCCGGAGTCACGGATCAGTCAAAAGCAGATCAATCTTGAAGAGTGAGACTGCTGAGGGTCAGGCACTCATGACAGCTGTTGGACAGATCGTAGAAGAAAAAAGAGCAATTCACCATGGACTTCATGCCACAAAGTTAAATGAGCACAGACTGGAATTCCAAGTCCCAGTATGTGGGGGTTTCTGCTACCATAGGCTTACCTCCTACCCAGAGCAAGGGAGAATGATGGGTTCTACAGCCTGCAGTCATAAAGCCACCTCCAAGGGCCAGAGTTGTTCTGTCAGGGAAAGGGAAGTCAGACACCAACATAGTTTGAAAAGTGTAAGGTTCGACGATGAGCAGCTGGGCCTAAGGTGCCTCCCATCCTTGTCCCCCAGGAAGAGTGTGTTTCCAGTTAGTACCTGCCAGTATGGGCCAAGGATTCCAGGTGCCCCAGCCCGCCATAAACACTGTCCAAGGCATTGTCATCTTTGGGGAGGTGTCTTGCCTGGTCGACAGTAAAATCCTTCTTTAGTCTTCCCTTTAGTAGGAAAACATGTCTCCAAGTAAAAATTCAGTCCATGTAGAGAAAATGATTTTCTCATTAGCACATCCAAGATATTTAATGTTCCCCAATACATATATATATATATTTTTTCTAATAAAAGCATAGTGTAATGGCAAAAAAAAAAGAAATTTAAAACGGCATGGAAAAATGCTGAACATTAGGAATAATTAAAGATATGCAAATCCAAATTACAAAATCCTATCCGCTCACACCAGTCAGAATGGCCATCAGCAAGAATTCTGCAAAAAGTAAATGCTGAAGGGGTTTTAGAGAAATGCCTACCCTTGGTCCAAAGTGGGACATGGTAAGAGCCAGTAATGAAAAGAAAAATGAGGTGCCTTGTAAAGGTAAATACTGAGCTACCATTCAATCAAGCATACCCACTGCTGGGCCTATCGCCTGAGGGGATGAGAATCAAAAAAACACAGGCTGGGCTTCACTGGTGGCGCAGTGGTTGAGAGCCCGCCTGCCAATGCAGGGGACATGCGTTCATGCTCCGGGTCGGGAAGATCCCACGTGCCGCGGAGCGGCTTGTCCCGTGAGCTAGGGCTGCTGGGCCTGCGCGTCCGGAGCCTGTGCTCTGCATTGGGAGGGACCACCGCAGTGAGAGGCCCACGTACCGAAAAAAAAAAAAAAAAAAAAACACAGGCTGGCAATCCTCCACTCCAGCAATATTTACCATAGCCAACACTTGGAAGCTACGAAAGTGTCCATCATCAGAGGAAGGCACAAAGAAGAAGTGGTCCATGTACACAATGGAATATGACTCCAATAAAAAATATATATAAATACAATTTATAAAACAAACCTAAGTAAGGAGACATCAGCTTTTGGGGGCACATTCCACTCTAATATATAACCGAGGAACACCACTGCCCGGATGGTCTGTTTCCCTAGTTCCCAGGTTGGGAAAAGCAGAAATGCTGCCGCCCTCTGGCCGTTACCTGCAACAGCAGCTTTAAGACCTGTGCTAAGGGTCACTTCATATGCAGCAGTACTGGTGGGCTGTAAATGAAACCTGCCCTCAAAACGTCTTGAGGGAGGTAATGGCCAAAATATTTCTAAATGTCACACACACTTCACGAAGACAATTTGAAGAGGTAAGCTGTACTCACAGTTGAAGAAAAGAAGGACATGCCAGAAAGCTCAATTTCAAGGGATTATGAGACGCATGCAAATCCAGCCACAAAGTGGTATCGGCTCACACTAGTCAGAACACACATCAGCAAAAAAACTACAAACAAAAAATGCTGAAGGTGTTGTGGAGAAGCGCATACCCTCAACTTTAAGCGGGACGTAACCTGGAAAGAGCCACTAATGAGAACAGACTGGAGGTGCCTCTACAAGGTAAACATTCCGCTACCATATGATCCAGCAGGCCCACTCCTGGGCCTATAACCTAAGAAGACAGAATTGGAAAGACACAGGCAGGCAAATGTGCATTGCCGCAGCATTACAATAGCCATGACGTGGAAGCAACCAAAAAGTCCATCAACAGATGAGTGGACAAAGAAGAGCTGGTACATGTACAGAGAGAATATTAGCCAAGGAAGAAAAGGACACCATGCCATTTGCAGCACCGTAGATGAGTCTAGAGGTGATCACGTGACTTGTAGTAAGTCAGAAAGAGAAAGACACGTATCGTAGGATATCACTTATAGATGTTACCTAAAAATTGATACCAGTGAAGATATTTCCACAGAGAAGGGCAATCCCAGATTCATTAAACAAACTTATGGATCACCAACGGAAAGGTGTGAGGATTGGATACATTACGAGATTGGGGTGAACAGACATATACAAACACAGGTGAAATATATAATCACCAAAGACCTACAGAATACCAAGAGAAGACTACTCAACATTCTGTCATAACGTACATGGGAAAAGGATCCCAGCAAGAACAGACATATGTATATGTGTAAAAGAACCACATCTTGCACACCTGCAACAAGCCAAACATTGTAATCAAACATGCTGTGATTAAAAAAATAAAAAAATTAAATTAAAAAAACGAACAAGAAGTAGTGAGACAAACTTAAGGGGCCTTCTCCTGGCACATTCCATTCTAAATTACAACCTAGAACACGACTTCCATTGAGGCTCTGCTGCCCTAGTAACCAGATTTGGTAAGGGAGAACTGCTGCCCCCTTGTGGCCGTTTCACACAACAGCACCTTTAATCCCAGCGCTAATGGTCAGTTGATATTCAAAATCATTGCAGGCCTGTAAATGACACCTGCCCTGAAAACAAATCCTGGGGTCATATATCGACCAAAAAATTCAAAAGACGTCCATATTTCAAAACGACACTTTCAAGAGGCATATTTTGTTCTGCATATTTGTTCTGCACATTAGGGTTCTGCTTCTTTTGCTTTCTTTCTTTCTTTATTAAAAAAAAAACGGGAATGGAAAAAGGCAACCCTCAGAATGGGAGAAAATATTTGCAAACGAATCCACGGACAAAGGTTTAATCTCCAATATATATAACAGCTCATGCAGCTTAATATTAAAAAAAAACAAACAACCCAATACAAAAATGGGCAGAAGATCTAAATAGACGTTTCTTCAAAGAAGACACAGAGATGGCCAAGACGCACATGAAAAGCTGCTCAACATCACTCATCATTAGAGAAATGCACATCAAAACTACAGTGAGGTATCACCTCACACCTGTTAGAATGGGCATCATCAGAAAATGTACAAACAACAAATGCTGGCGAGGGTGTGGACCAAAGGAACCCTCTTCCACTATTGGTGGGAATGTAAATTGATACAGTCACTATGGAGAACAGCATGGAGGTTCCTTAAAAAACTAAAAATAGAATTACCATAGGATCCAGCAATCCCACTTCCGGGCATATACCCAGAGAAAACCATAAATGAAAAAGACACATTCACCACAATGTTCATTGCAGCACTATTTACAATAGCCAGGTAATGGAAGCAACCTAAATGCCCACAGACAGACGAACGGATAATGATGTGGTCCATCTATGAAACGGAATATTACTCAGCCATAAAAAGGAACGAAACTGGGTCATCTGTGGAGACGTCGACGGATCTAGAGACTGTCATACAGAGTGAAGTAAGTCAGAAGGAGAAAAACAAATATTGTATATTAATGCATATATGTGGAACCTAGAAAAATGGTACAGATGACCCGGTTTGCAGGGCAGAAATAGAGACACAGAGGTAGAGAACAAACGTATGGACACCAAGAGGGGGGAAGCCATGGGTTGTTGGTGGTGGGATGAGTCGGGAGATTGGGATTGTCCTGTATACATGTATATGCATAAAATAGATAACTAATAATAATCCTGCTGAATAAAAAAATAAACTTAAATTTCAAAATTTTTAAAAATAAATAAAATTTTAAAATAAAACGGAAAAAAAGTTCTTCCCTTCACACAGATGTATTTATAGGAATGAATTATTTCCATGCTTATATCTATAAATACATAGAAGAGGAATAAAATCTAACTTGAAGCAAAAAAGAAGAAAAAAAAAACCAGAACCCACCAGTTATACACAGGAAAACCCTATCAGGGCACTGGCTCCAGCGGCAAACAATTCTGAAGTTGGTCAGAGGTGGGGAATCATCTCCCATGCAGCCAGCAGCCCCCCCACCCCCGCAAGGAGCGTCCTCATTGCAAAGCTGGGGGACCGTGCCGAGGCGTCTGTGAGTAAACGTGAGCCGAGCCCCAGGCCAGCTGCTGCTGAACTGTTCCCACCCTTCCCAGGTAAAACACCTGAATATGTCCAAGGACTTGAAAGCCCAGAGGAAGGGCCGTGGAGCCACAGCAGCGACAGCACGCAGGCCGACTTGGTGCCTGCAGGCCAGCCAGGATGGTCCTGGCCCCGGGCGCTCTTCTGGAAGCTTTCCATTTCCCTGCCTGAGATACTCCTCCTGTCCCGGCCCCCACTGCTTTTTTCCTTCCTCACCTCTGCCCGGGGAGAAATTCCAACGGAAGGTATGGGTGACACATCCTCTTCTTTAGCAGGTGGCAGCCCGGCAACTCCTGCAGAAAGTCCAGCAGAGCCCCACTCACACCGGGCCACCCACAGAGCCGTGGCCCCTCACTCCCTCCCACCAGCACAGCCCCGAGACTGCTGACGGGGCAGAGAATATGGCGTCAGGCACAGCTGCAGGGGCTCTTGCTGCCTGGAGCCGTGTTTATATGGACCTCAACCCAGGCACACCTGGGGAGGGCTGGCCGGCAGGGTCAGGCTGCCCAGGTCAGCCCATCCTCACCCCTCAGGGACTCACATTGCAGAAAATGGACCTCGCTGAACCGGCCAGGTCCAAGGAACAGGTGTGGGCTCCTGAGAGTCTGGATAGACAAGGGGCTGCAGCTCCGGCTTGTTTTCTAATCCTTTTATCTGGCCCATGAGTGGGAGACAACTTCAAGAAGACCCTCTCCTAATGAGAGGAACCCAGGAGTCAGGGAGAGGAGGGGTGATGGGTGGAGACAGAGGCCTGGTGCCCCGGCTGCGGTGGAAGCCTCTGGAAGACCAGGCAGAGGGAGGCCGCACAGAGTGATGCCCAGGGTCACAGACCTGTCGGAGCTGCTGTTTGTTAGCTCAAGTCCTGCTCCGAGGTGCTCTGTGTCAGCTCTGAGTGACAGGTGATCTGGGCTGCTCTGCAATGAGGGCTACGTGCACGGTACCTGTGTGCCCAGCCCTGCCGGGGTACCTGCCCAGGGCAGCTCCGTATCCTGGGAGGGGCCTGACCACGAGAGCGCCATGGGCTGCTGGGGAGGGGGGGCCTGCCCAGGTGAGCTCCATATCCTGGGATTGCCCTGACCACGAGAGCCCCGTGGGCTGCTGGGGACCTGGTAAACGATGTCGGGACAGTCAGTGAAGCCACCGAGGATATACATCCGGTAGTTCCTAATTCCTACACCCTGCTGGTCATTCTACCATCCACCAGGACACGGTATTCTGTATTAGCCTTCAGGGATGCCTTCTTCTGGATTCCATTGGTCCCCGAAAGGCTCTGCTGCCCTAGTAACCAGATTTGGGAATGGAGAAATGCTGCCGCCTTGTGGCCGTTTGCCACAACAGCAGCTTTAAACCCAGTGCTCATGGTCACTAAATATTCACACTCATTGCAGCCTGTAAATGGCACCTGCCCTGAAAAACAATCCTGGGGTCGAAAATGGACCCAAAACTTCTAAAGAGGGCAACCATGCAAGAGGACAATTTCAAGAGGTTAATTGTACTCTCCGTTTTTTTCTGTTTTTCTGTACCAGAAATTTAAAACGGCCCCTCCGCCACGCCCCGGTACCCGAGGCCTCCGTTGCCCTGCCTGGGCGGGCGGCGGGGCGCTGCCGGGGCGGGCTGGCCGCGGGGATGGCGGTAAGGCGCAAGGACAAGCGAAGCTGGGCCTCAAGAGGCAGCCCGCGGTCCCCGCCCCCGTCTACGGCCATACCACCCTGAACGCGCCCGATCTCGTCTGATCTCGGAAGCTAAGCAGGGTCGGGCCTGGTTAGTACTTGTGATGGGAGACCGCCTGGGAATACCGGGTGCTGTAGGCTTTTGGCCTCCCGCTGCGGCTCCGCCTTCTCCTTTAGTCGCCCGCGGCGGTGGCCGCCAGCTCCGCCCCCCGCCGGGCACCGCTGCAGGCCCCACCTCCTCCGCCCACCCCCCACCACCACCACAGAGCGCCAGAGGGGCCGCTCCATGCGGCCCGAAGGCGGCCCTGGAAGGCAGCGGCACACCCGACGCTCCGGGGGTGGCTGGCCCGGACCCAGACTCCGCCGCGGGCCCGGGTGCCGTCCGTGCGGCCCGCGAGCCCCTCCACCTGCACCTGGCCGGCCCCACCGGCGCCCAGCCCCGGCGCCGCCACCTGTCCGCCGGTGTGGCTCTCCGCAGCTCTCTCCGGATAAAGCTGGATAAAGGTCTGGACGGGAAGGAGGGGCAGTGATTCAGCCTATTGCTCTTAGTGCCCCTCCCCCACACTCAGGAGCCCTTTGTGACAAGGCCACAGCTCTGTGATGCAGGCCTGGGGTTCTGCCATCAAGTGAACTCCCAGGGCTCTGTTGCCTGAGGGCGGCAATGCAGTTCAGAAGACGGAGAATCTCTTTTCTTTGAAAAACACTGTTGCTATCTGGCTGAGATCCAGCCCAACTTCCTGGGTGATTGATATCATCCTTGGCTTCCTGTGTGGACTGGGGCTCTTCCTCGTGTTACTCCCCTGCTTCCAGAGTAATCCATTCTTAGCACCACCTAGGAAACCTAGAAACATCAGGAAGCATCAAGTAGAGCTGAAGGGGAGGAGCAGGAGTAGGAAGAAAAGTCGATCTTTGAAAGCTTGCAGAGATTGCCTGGAAGAACTGGAGGGGACTCACAACCTGGCTTCACCTCTGCGGAGCTGCCTGGGGAGGCTTCCTGGCAAGGGCAACTTTCATCAGCTCTCATGGCAAGACCCTCCTGGTGAGATGTGCAAAGCAGTGCCTGCTGGAGCCTGTGGAGGATACTGCTTGAAGGGTTGGGAACCCTGCAGGAACACCTCCTGTAGGGTTTCCTTCCTGGTTCAAGACACTCGAGAGGTGCTGGAAGCACATATTACAAGGTTTTGGGTAAAGCACGGGTGGACCCTACCCCTCAAGGTCCTCAAGCCCATCAATCTCTTGAAGTCGACAAAGTTCCAACCCTCCACCACCCTGCGGTTAGCCTCGTCCCCTTCAGCCACCTGTGTATCTGGGTCCCACTCAACAGTCACGTTTGCTGAGTTCCCGGAGAAACCTCCTCAGGCTCATTCAGGAGAGAAGGTGAGAACAGAAGAGTCCGTTCCTGCCCTGAAGAGGCCTCTCCTTGTCCCCTCCACTGTGTGTAAGGAAATCCAGAGTGCCCTGAGAGCGATTCCACCTGGTGACTACCATGGGCCCTCAAAGGCTTCTCTGACTGCACAGCAGGGCAGGCCACCTTCTCAGTCCCTCACACTCAGCCTTGTGGGCAGAACCTGGAAGAGTGAGACTGTGGAGTGGGTCAAGAGGGACAGCCTAGAGCCAGGTCCAAGTTCAGCAATGGTCAGGAACGAGCCAAGAGAGGAGAGTGGTGGTCAGGCCTCAGGAGACCCCTGCCATAGGGTAACAGTGATGGAGGTGAACTTAGGATCCCAATCTTTGAGAGGTGAAGAGGCCAGGGAGGCTATGGAGGCCAAGGAGTCTCCTGCTCTTCAACCACAGTCTAGTGTTATCTTGGAAACCAAAGTGTTGACAAAATCCCAAACCACAAATGCACCTATGAGGAGTTTAGAGGTGCCAGGGGCCAGTAAAAGTTTCCTACTACCTAGAATGTCTGTTTTCCAACATCTAGGTGAGCCATGCCTTAACATGGAGGTTGCTAGTGAGTTTAACTCCAAAGTAAAGGTACAGTCAGACAACCAGCTTCAGGACTTTCCCAAACACAGGTTCCTTGCTGCAGACAACTTGGCTTCTCAGGTGCCTCAGTGCCATCCCCAGAGAGTCCCCACCAGAGACACGTTAGCTTCCCAGGAGCCAAGTGGCCTTATGGAAGGCCAAAGGAGCAACCTAGGGCAGCAGGAGCCCCAAACTTCAAAACTCCAAGACTCATGGAAGAGCCAGAGCAAGATGATTGCCCCTACTTACAAAAGAGAGGACCGTAGGAGGCATAAACCAGGAGAGCATGAAGAGAGGTTTAAAGAATGAGGGACCCCTCAAGCTGGAAGTATGAGCCGCCCTGCCCAGGTCAGGGGCATAACAGACTCTATTGGGAGCAGATGTCTCCAGCTCATGCCAGAGAAGAAATATAGCCCTCCAGAAAGCCTCTTCAGAAAAAGGATGAGGCTATTTTTAAAGTGGATTTTCCCCAATAAAAAAGTCAATGGTCGAGATGCTCTGCAAAGAAAAAAAAAAAAAAAGCCCATATCAGCCACTGCCCGGAGTCACGGATCAGTCAAAAGCAGATCAATCTTGAAGAGTGAGACTGCTGAGGGTCAGGCACTCATGACAGCTGTTGGACAGATCGTAGAAGAAAAAAGAGCAATTCACCATGGACTTCATGCCACAAAGTTAAATGAGCACAGACTGGAATTCCAAGTCCCAGTATGTGGGGGTTTCTGCTACCATAGGCTTACCTCCTACCCAGAGCAAGGGAGAATGATGGGTTCTACAGCCTGCAGTCATAAAGCCACCTCCAAGGGCCAGAGTTGTTCTGTCAGGGAAAGGGAAGTCAGACACCAACATAGTTTGAAAAGTGTAAGGTTCGACGATGAGCAGCTGGGCCTAAGGTGCCTCCCATCCTTGTCCCCCAGGAAGAGTGTGTTTCCAGTTAGTACCTGCCAGTATGGGCCAAGGATTCCAGGTGCCCCAGCCCGCCATAAACACTGTCCAAGGCATTGTCATCTTTGGGGAGGTGTCTTGCCTGGTCGACAGTAAAATCCTTCTTTAGTCTTCCCTTTAGTAGGAAAACATGTCTCCAAGTAAAAATTCAGTCCATGTAGAGAAAATGATTTTCTCATTAGCACATCCAAGATATTTAATGTTCCCCAATACATATATATATATATTTTTTCTAATAAAAGCATAGTGTAATGGCAAAAAAAAAAGAAATTTAAAACGGCATGGAAAAATGCTGAACATTAGGAATAATTAAAGATATGCAAATCCAAATTACAAAATCCTATCCGCTCACACCAGTCAGAATGGCCATCAGCAAGAATTCTGCAAAAAGTAAATGCTGAAGGGGTTTTAGAGAAATGCCTACCCTTGGTCCAAAGTGGGACATGGTAAGAGCCAGTAATGAAAAGAAAAATGAGGTGCCTTGTAAAGGTAAATACTGAGCTACCATTCAATCAAGCATACCCACTGCTGGGCCTATCGCCTGAGGGGATGAGAATCAAAAAAACACAGGCTGGGCTTCACTGGTGGCGCAGTGGTTGAGAGCCCGCCTGCCAATGCAGGGGACATGCGTTCATGCTCCGGGTCGGGAAGATCCCACGTGCCGCGGAGCGGCTTGTCCCGTGAGCTAGGGCTGCTGGGCCTGCGCGTCCGGAGCCTGTGCTCTGCATTGGGAGGGACCACCGCAGTGAGAGGCCCACGTACCGAAAAAAAAAAAAAAAAAAAAACACAGGCTGGCAATCCTCCACTCCAGCAATATTTACCATAGCCAACACTTGGAAGCTACGAAAGTGTCCATCATCAGAGGAAGGCACAAAGAAGAAGTGGTCCATGTACACAATGGAATATGACTCCAATAAAAAATATATATAAATACAATTTATAAAACAAACCTAAGTAAGGAGACATCAGCTTTTGGGGGCACATTCCACTCTAATATATAACCGAGGAACACCACTGCCCGGATGGTCTGTTTCCCTAGTTCCCAGGTTGGGAAAAGCAGAAATGCTGCCGCCCTCTGGCCGTTACCTGCAACAGCAGCTTTAAGACCTGTGCTAAGGGTCACTTCATATGCAGCAGTACTGGTGGGCTGTAAATGAAACCTGCCCTCAAAACGTCTTGAGGGAGGTAATGGCCAAAATATTTCTAAATGTCACACACACTTCACGAAGACAATTTGAAGAGGTAAGCTGTACTCACAGTTGAAGAAAAGAAGGACATGCCAGAAAGCTCAATTTCAAGGGATTATGAGACGCATGCAAATCCAGCCACAAAGTGGTATCGGCTCACACTAGTCAGAACACACATCAGCAAAAAAACTACAAACAAAAAATGCTGAAGGTGTTGTGGAGAAGCGCATACCCTCAACTTTAAGCGGGACGTAACCTGGAAAGAGCCACTAATGAGAACAGACTGGAGGTGCCTCTACAAGGTAAACATTCCGCTACCATATGATCCAGCAGGCCCACTCCTGGGCCTATAACCTAAGAAGACAGAATTGGAAAGACACAGGCAGGCAAATGTGCATTGCCGCAGCATTACAATAGCCATGACGTGGAAGCAACCAAAAAGTCCATCAACAGATGAGTGGACAAAGAAGAGCTGGTACATGTACAGAGAGAATATTAGCCAAGGAAGAAAAGGACACCATGCCATTTGCAGCACCGTAGATGAGTCTAGAGGTGATCACGTGACTTGTAGTAAGTCAGAAAGAGAAAGACACGTATCGTAGGATATCACTTATAGATGTTACCTAAAAATTGATACCAGTGAAGATATTTCCACAGAGAAGGGCAATCCCAGATTCATTAAACAAACTTATGGATCACCAACGGAAAGGTGTGAGGATTGGATACATTACGAGATTGGGGTGAACAGACATATACAAACACAGGTGAAATATATAATCACCAAAGACCTACAGAATACCAAGAGAAGACTACTCAACATTCTGTCATAACGTACATGGGAAAAGGATCCCAGCAAGAACAGACATATGTATATGTGTAAAAGAACCACATCTTGCACACCTGCAACAAGCCAAACATTGTAATCAAACATGCTGTGATTAAAAAAATAAAAAAATTAAATTAAGAAAACGAACAAGAAGTAGTGAGACAAACTTAAGGGGCCTTCTCCTGGCACATTCCATTCTAAATTACAACCTAGAACACGACTTCCATTGAGGCTCTGCTGCCCTAGTAACCAGATTTGGTAAGGGAGAACTGCTGCCCCCTTGTGGCCGTTTCACACAACAGCACCTTTAATCCCAGCGCTAATGGTCAGTTGATATTCAAAATCATTGCAGGCCTGTAAATGACACCTGCCCTGAAAACAAATCCTGGGGTCATATATCGACCAAAAAATTCAAAAGACGTCCATATTTCAAAACGACACTTTCAAGAGGCATATTTTGTTCTGCATATTTGTTCTGCACATTAGGGTTCTGCTTCTTTTGCTTTCTTTCTTTCTTTGTTAAAAAAAAAAAACGGGAATGGAAAAAGGCAACCCTCAGAATGGGAGAAAATATTTGCAAACGAATCCACGGACAAAGGTTTAATCTCCAATATATATAACAGCTCATGCAGCTTAATATTAAAAAAAAACAAACAACCCAATACAAAAATGGGCAGAAGATCTAAATAGACGTTTCTTCAAAGAAGACACAGAGATGGCCAAGACGCACATGAAAAGCTGCTCAACATCACTCATCATTAGAGAAATGCACATCAAAACTACAGTGAGGTATCACCTCACACCTGTTAGAATGGGCATCATCAGAAAATGTACAAACAACAAATGCTGGCGAGGGTGTGGACCAAAGGAACCCTCTTCCACTACTGGTGGGAATGTAAATTGATACAGTCACTATGGAGAACAGCATGGAGGTTCCTTAAAAAACTAAAAATAGAATTACCATAGGATCCAGCAATCCCACTTCCGGGCATATACCCAGAGAAAACCATAAATGAAAAAGACACATTCACCACAATGTTCATTGCAGCACTATTTACAATAGCCAGGTAATGGAAGCAACCTAAATGCCCACAGACAGACGAACGGATAATGATGTGGTCCATCTATGAAACGGAATATTACTCAGCCATAAAAAGGAACGAAACTGGGTCATCTGTGGAGACGTCGACGGATCTAGAGACTGTCATACAGAGTGAAGTAAGTCAGAAGGAGAAAAACAAATATTGTATATTAATGCATATATGTGGAACCTAGAAAAATGGTACAGATGACCCGGTTTGCAGGGCAGAAATAGAGACACAGAGGTAGAGAACAAACGTATGGACACCAAGAGGGGGGAAGCCATGGGTTGTTGGTGGTGGGATGAGTCGGGAGATTGGGATTGTCCTGTATACATGTATATGCATAAAATAGATAACTAATAATAATCCTGCTGAATAAAAAAATAAACTTAAATTATAAAATTTTAAAATAAAACGGAAAAAAGTTCTTCCCTTCACACAGATGTATTTATAGGAATGAATTATTTCCATGCTTATATCTATAAATACATAGAAGAGGAATAAAATCTAACTTGAAGCAAAAAAGAAGAAAAAAAAAACCAGAACCCACCAGTTATACACAGGAAAACCCTATCAGGGCACTGGCTCCAGCGGCAAACAATTCTGAAGTTGGTCAGAGGTGGGGAATCATCTCCCATGCAGCCAGCAGCCCCCCCACCCCCGCAAGGAGCGTCCTCATTGCAAAGCTGGGGGACCGTGCCGAGGCGTCTGTGAGTAAACGTGAGCCGAGCCCCAGGCCAGCTGCTGCTGAACTGTTCCCACCCTTCCCAGGTAAAACACCTGAATATGTCCAAGGACTTGAAAGCCCAGAGGAAGGGCCGTGGAGCCACAGCAGCGACAGCACGCAGGCCGACTTGGTGCCTGCAGGCCAGCCAGGATGGTCCTGGCCCCGGGCGCTCTTCTGGAAGCTTTCCATTTCCCTGCCTGAGATACTCCTCCTGTCCCGGCCCCCACTGCTTTTTTCCTTCCTCACCTCTGCCCGGGGAGAAATTCCAACGGAAGGTATGGGTGACACATCCTCTTCTTTAGCAGGTGGCAGCCCGGCAACTCCTGCAGAAAGTCCAGCAGAGCCCCACTCACACCGGGCCACCCACAGAGCCGTGGCCCCTCACTCCCTCCCACCAGCACAGCCCCGAGACTGCTGACGGGGCAGAGAATATGGCGTCAGGCACAGCTGCAGGGGCTCTTGCTGCCTGGAGCCGTGTTTATATGGACCTCAACCCAGGCACACCTGGGGAGGGCTGGCCGGCAGGGTCAGGCTGCCCAGGTCAGCCCATCCTCACCCCTCAGGGACTCACATTGCAGAAAATGGACCTCGCTGAACCGGCCAGGTCCAAGGAACAGGTGTGGGCTCCTGAGAGTCTGGATAGACAAGGGGCTGCAGCTCCGGCTTGTTTTCTAATCCTTTTATCTGGCCCATGAGTGGGAGACAACTTCAAGAAGACCCTCTCCTAATGAGAGGAACCCAGGAGTCAGGGAGAGGAGGGGTGATGGGTGGAGACAGAGGCCTGGTGCCCCGGCTGCGGTGGAAGCCTCTGGAAGACCAGGCAGAGGGAGGCCGCACAGAGTGATGCCCAGGGTCACAGACCTGTCGGAGCTGCTCTTTGTTAGCTCAAGTCCTGCTCCGAGGTGCTCTGTGTCAGCTCTGAGTGACAGGTGATCTGGGCTGCTCTGCAATGAGGGCTACGTGCACGGTACCTGTGTGCCCAGCCCTGCCGGGGTACCTGCCCAGGGCAGCTCCGTATCCTGGGAGGGGCCTGACCACGAGAGCGCCATGGGCTGCTGGGGAGGGGGGGCCTGCCCAGGTGAGCTCCATATCCTGGGATTGCCCTGACCACGAGAGCCCCGTGGGCTGCTGGGGACCTGGTAAACGATGTCGGGACAGTCAGTGAAGCCACCGAGGATATACATCCGGTAGTTCCTAATTCCTACACCCTGCTGGTCATTCTACCATCCACCAGGACACGGTATTCTGTATTAGCCTTCAGGGATGCCTTCTTCTGGATTCCATTGGTCCCCGAAAGGCTCTGCTGCCCTAGTAACCAGATTTGGGAATGGAGAAATGCTGCCGCCTTGTGGCCGTTTGCCACAACAGCAGCTTTAAACCCAGTGCTCATGGTCACTAAATATTCACACTCATTGCAGCCTGTAAATGGCACCTGCCCTGAAAAACAATCCTGGGGTCGAAAATGGACCCAAAACTTCTAAAGAGGGCAACCATGCAAGAGGACAATTTCAAGAGGTTAATTGTACTCTCCGTTTTTTTCTGTTTTTCTGTACCAGAAATTTAAAACGGCCCCTCCGCCACGCCCCGGTACCCGAGGCCTCCGTTGCCCTGCCTGGGCGGGCGGCGGGGCGCTGCCGGGGCGGGCTGGCCGCGGGGATGGCGGTAAGGCGCAAGGACAAGCGAAGCTGGGCCTCAAGAGGCAGCCCGCGGTCCCCGCCCCCGTCTACGGCCATACCACCCTGAACGCGCCCGATCTCGTCTGATCTCGGAAGCTAAGCAGGGTCGGGCCTGGTTAGTACTTGTGATGGGAGACCGCCTGGGAATACCGGGTGCTGTAGGCTTTTGGCCTCCCGCTGCGGCTCCGCCTTCTCCTTTAGTCGCCCGCGGCGGTGGCCGCCAGCTCCGCCCCCCGCCGGGCACCGCTGCAGGCCCCACCTCCTCCGCCCACCCCCCACCACCACCACAGAGCGCCAGAGGGGCCGCTCCATGCGGCCCGAAGGCGGCCCTGGAAGGCAGCGGCACACCCGACGCTCCGGGGGTGGCTGGCCCGGACCCAGACTCCGCCGCGGGCCCGGGTGCCGTCCGTGCGGCCCGCGAGCCCCTCCACCTGCACCTGGCCGGCCCCACCGGCGCCCAGCCCCGGCGCCGCCACCTGTCCGCCGGTGTGGCTCTCCGCAGCTCTCTCCGGATAAAGCTGGATAAAGGTCTGGACGGGAAGGAGGGGCAGTGATTCAGCCTATTGCTCTTAGTGCCCCTCCCCCACACTCAGGAGCCCTTTGTGACAAGGCCACAGCTCTGTGATGCAGGCCTGGGGTTCTGCCATCAAGTGAACTCCCAGGGCTCTGTTGCCTGAGGGCGGCAATGCAGTTCAGAAGACGGAGAATCTCTTTTCTTTGAAAAACACTGTTGCTATCTGGCTGAGATCCAGCCCAACTTCCTGGGTGATTGATATCATCCTTGGCTTCCTGTGTGGACTGGGGCTCTTCCTCGTGTTACTCCCCTGCTTCCAGAGTAATCCATTCTTAGCACCACCTAGGAAACCTAGAAACATCAGGAAGCATCAAGTAGAGCTGAAGGGGAGGAGCAGGAGTAGGAAGAAAAGTCGATCTTTGAAAGCTTGCAGAGATTGCCTGGAAGAACTGGAGGGGACTCACAACCTGGCTTCACCTCTGCGGAGCTGCCTGGGGAGGCTTCCTGGCAAGGGCAACTTTCATCAGCTCTCATGGCAAGACCCTCCTGGTGAGATGTGCAAAGCAGTGCCTGCTGGAGCCTGTGGAGGATACTGCTTGAAGGGTTGGGAACCCTGCAGGAACACCTCCTGTAGGGTTTCCTTCCTGGTTCAAGACACTCGAGAGGTGCTGGAAGCACATATTACAAGGTTTTGGGTAAAGCACGGGTGGACCCTACCCCTCAAGGTCCTCAAGCCCATCAATCTCTTGAAGTCGACAAAGTTCCAACCCTCCACCACCCTGCGGTTAGCCTCGTCCCCTTCAGCCACCTGTGTATCTGGGTCCCACTCAACAGTCACGTTTGCTGAGTTCCCGGAGAAACCTCCTCAGGCTCATTCAGGAGAGAAGGTGAGAACAGAAGAGTCCGTTCCTGCCCTGAAGAGGCCTCTCCTTGTCCCCTCCACTGTGTGTAAGGAAATCCAGAGTGCCCTGAGAGCGATTCCACCTGGTGACTACCATGGGCCCTCAAAGGCTTCTCTGACTGCACAGCAGGGCAGGCCACCTTCTCAGTCCCTCACACTCAGCCTTGTGGGCAGAACCTGGAAGAGTGAGACTGTGGAGTGGGTCAAGAGGGACAGCCTAGAGCCAGGTCCAAGTTCAGCAATGGTCAGGAACGAGCCAAGAGAGGAGAGTGGTGGTCAGGCCTCAGGAGACCCCTGCCATAGGGTAACAGTGATGGAGGTGAACTTAGGATCCCAATCTTTGAGAGGTGAAGAGGCCAGGGAGGCTATGGAGGCCAAGGAGTCTCCTGCTCTTCAACCACAGTCTAGTGTTATCTTGGAAACCAAAGTGTTGACAAAATCCCAAACCACAAATGCACCTATGAGGAGTTTAGAGGTGCCAGGGGCCAGTAAAAGTTTCCTACTACCTAGAATGTCTGTTTTCCAACATCTAGGTGAGCCATGCCTTAACATGGAGGTTGCTAGTGAGTTTAACTCCAAAGTAAAGGTACAGTCAGACAACCAGCTTCAGGACTTTCCCAAACACAGGTTCCTTGCTGCAGACAACTTGGCTTCTCAGGTGCCTCAGTGCCATCCCCAGAGAGTCCCCACCAGAGACACGTTAGCTTCCCAGGAGCCAAGTGGCCTTATGGAAGGCCAAAGGAGCAACCTAGGGCAGCAGGAGCCCCAAACTTCAAAACTCCAAGACTCATGGAAGAGCCAGAGCAAGATGATTGCCCCTACTTACAAAAGAGAGGACCGTAGGAGGCATAAACCAGGAGAGCATGAAGAGAGGTTTAAAGAATGAGGGACCCCTCAAGCTGGAAGTATGAGCCGCCCTGCCCAGGTCAGGGGCATAACAGACTCTATTGGGAGCAGATGTCTCCAGCTCATGCCAGAGAAGAAATATAGCCCTCCAGAAAGCCTCTTCAGAAAAAGGATGAGGCTATTTTTAAAGTGGATTTTCCCCAATAAAAAAGTCAATGGTCGAGATGCTCTGCAAAGAAAAAAAAAAAAAAAGCCCATATCAGCCACTGCCCGGAGTCACGGATCAGTCAAAAGCAGATCAATCTTGAAGAGTGAGACTGCTGAGGGTCAGGCACTCATGACAGCTGTTGGACAGATCGTAGAAGAAAAAAGAGCAATTCACCATGGACTTCATGCCACAAAGTTAAATGAGCACAGACTGGAATTCCAAGTCCCAGTATGTGGGGGTTTCTGCTACCATAGGCTTACCTCCTACCCAGAGCAAGGGAGAATGATGGGTTCTACAGCCTGCAGTCATAAAGCCACCTCCAAGGGCCAGAGTTGTTCTGTCAGGGAAAGGGAAGTCAGACACCAACATAGTTTGAAAAGTGTAAGGTTCGACGATGAGCAGCTGGGCCTAAGGTGCCTCCCATCCTTGTCCCCCAGGAAGAGTGTGTTTCCAGTTAGTACCTGCCAGTATGGGCCAAGGATTCCAGGTGCCCCAGCCCGCCATAAACACTGTCCAAGGCATTGTCATCTTTGGGGAGGTGTCTTGCCTGGTCGACAGTAAAATCCTTCTTTAGTCTTCCCTTTAGTAGGAAAACATGTCTCCAAGTAAAAATTCAGTCCATGTAGAGAAAATGATTTTCTCATTAGCACATCCAAGATATTTAATGTTCCCCAATACATATATATATATATTTTTTCTAATAAAAGCATAGTGTAATGGCAAAAAAAAAAGAAATTTAAAACGGCATGGAAAAATGCTGAACATTAGGAATAATTAAAGATATGCAAATCCAAATTACAAAATCCTATCCGCTCACACCAGTCAGAATGGCCATCAGCAAGAATTCTGCAAAAAGTAAATGCTGAAGGGGTTTTAGAGAAATGCCTACCCTTGGTCCAAAGTGGGACATGGTAAGAGCCAGTAATGAAAAGAAAAATGAGGTGCCTTGTAAAGGTAAATACTGAGCTACCATTCAATCAAGCATACCCACTGCTGGGCCTATCGCCTGAGGGGATGAGAATCAAAAAAACACAGGCTGGGCTTCACTGGTGGCGCAGTGGTTGAGAGCCCGCCTGCCAATGCAGGGGACATGCGTTCATGCTCCGGGTCGGGAAGATCCCACGTGCCGCGGAGCGGCTTGTCCCGTGAGCTAGGGCTGCTGGGCCTGCGCGTCCGGAGCCTGTGCTCTGCATTGGGAGGGACCACCGCAGTGAGAGGCCCACGTACCGAAAAAAAAAAAAAAAAAAAAACACAGGCTGGCAATCCTCCACTCCAGCAATATTTACCATAGCCAACACTTGGAAGCTACGAAAGTGTCCATCATCAGAGGAAGGCACAAAGAAGAAGTGGTCCATGTACACAATGGAATATGACTCCAATAAAAAATATATATAAATACAATTTATAAAACAAACCTAAGTAAGGAGACATCAGCTTTTGGGGGCACATTCCACTCTAATATATAACCGAGGAACACCACTGCCCGGATGGTCTGTTTCCCTAGTTCCCAGGTTGGGAAAAGCAGAAATGCTGCCGCCCTCTGGCCGTTACCTGCAACAGCAGCTTTAAGACCTGTGCTAAGGGTCACTTCATATGCAGCAGTACTGGTGGGCTGTAAATGAAACCTGCCCTCAAAACGTCTTGAGGGAGGTAATGGCCAAAATATTTCTAAATGTCACACACACTTCACGAAGACAATTTGAAGAGGTAAGCTGTACTCACAGTTGAAGAAAAGAAGGACATGCCAGAAAGCTCAATTTCAAGGGATTATGAGACGCATGCAAATCCAGCCACAAAGTGGTATCGGCTCACACTAGTCAGAACACACATCAGCAAAAAAACTACAAACAAAAAATGCTGAAGGTGTTGTGGAGAAGCGCATACCCTCAACTTTAAGCGGGACGTAACCTGGAAAGAGCCACTAATGAGAACAGACTGGAGGTGCCTCTACAAGGTAAACATTCCGCTACCATATGATCCAGCAGGCCCACTCCTGGGCCTATAACCTAAGAAGACAGAATTGGAAAGACACAGGCAGGCAAATGTGCATTGCCGCAGCATTACAATAGCCATGACGTGGAAGCAACCAAAAAGTCCATCAACAGATGAGTGGACAAAGAAGAGCTGGTACATGTACAGAGAGAATATTAGCCAAGGAAGAAAAGGACACCATGCCATTTGCAGCACCGTAGATGAGTCTAGAGGTGATCACGTGACTTGTAGTAAGTCAGAAAGAGAAAGACACGTATCGTAGGATATCACTTATAGATGTTACCTAAAAATTGATACCAGTGAAGATATTTCCACAGAGAAGGGCAATCCCAGATTCATTAAACAAACTTATGGATCACCAACGGAAAGGTGTGAGGATTGGATACATTACGAGATTGGGGTGAACAGACATATACAAACACAGGTGAAATATATAATCACCAAAGACCTACAGAATACCAAGAGAAGACTACTCAACATTCTGTCATAACGTACATGGGAAAAGGATCCCAGCAAGAACAGACATATGTATATGTGTAAAAGAACCACATCTTGCACACCTGCAACAAGCCAAACATTGTAATCAAACATGCTGTGATTAAAAAAATAAAAAAATTAAATTAAGAAAACGAACAAGAAGTAGTGAGACAAACTTAAGGGGCCTTCTCCTGGCACATTCCATTCTAAATTACAACCTAGAACACGACTTCCATTGAGGCTCTGCTGCCCTAGTAACCAGATTTGGTAAGGGAGAACTGCTGCCCCCTTGTGGCCGTTTCACACAACAGCACCTTTAATCCCAGCGCTAATGGTCAGTTGATATTCAAAATCATTGCAGGCCTGTAAATGACACCTGCCCTGAAAACAAATCCTGGGGTCATATATCGACCAAAAAATTCAAAAGACGTCCATATTTCAAAACGACACTTTCAAGAGGCATATTTTGTTCTGCATATTTGTTCTGCACATTAGGGTTCTGCTTCTTTTGCTTTCTTTCTTTCTTTGTTAAAAAAAAAAAACGGGAATGGAAAAAGGCAACCCTCAGAATGGGAGAAAATATTTGCAAACGAATCCACGGACAAAGGTTTAATCTCCAATATATATAACAGCTCATGCAGCTTAATATTAAAAAAAAACAAACAACCCAATACAAAAATGGGCAGAAGATCTAAATAGACGTTTCTTCAAAGAAGACACAGAGATGGCCAAGACGCACATGAAAAGCTGCTCAACATCACTCATCATTAGAGAAATGCACATCAAAACTACAGTGAGGTATCACCTCACACCTGTTAGAATGGGCATCATCAGAAAATGTACAAACAACAAATGCTGGCGAGGGTGTGGACCAAAGGAACCCTCTTCCACTACTGGTGGGAATGTAAATTGATACAGTCACTATGGAGAACAGCATGGAGGTTCCTTAAAAAACTAAAAATAGAATTACCATAGGATCCAGCAATCCCACTTCCGGGCATATACCCAGAGAAAACCATAAATGAAAAAGACACATTCACCACAATGTTCATTGCAGCACTATTTACAATAGCCAGGTAATGGAAGCAACCTAAATGCCCACAGACAGACGAACGGATAATGATGTGGTCCATCTATGAAACGGAATATTACTCAGCCATAAAAAGGAACGAAACTGGGTCATCTGTGGAGACGTCGACGGATCTAGAGACTGTCATACAGAGTGAAGTAAGTCAGAAGGAGAAAAACAAATATTGTATATTAATGCATATATGTGGAACCTAGAAAAATGGTACAGATGACCCGGTTTGCAGGGCAGAAATAGAGACACAGAGGTAGAGAACAAACGTATGGACACCAAGAGGGGGGAAGCCATGGGTTGTTGGTGGTGGGATGAGTCGGGAGATTGGGATTGTCCTGTATACATGTATATGCATAAAATAGATAACTAATAATAATCCTGCTGAATAAAAAAATAAACTTAAATTATAAAATTTTAAAATAAAACGGAAAAAAGTTCTTCCCTTCACACAGATGTATTTATAGGAATGAATTATTTCCATGCTTATATCTATAAATACATAGAAGAGGAATAAAATCTAACTTGAAGCAAAAAAGAAAAAAAAAAAAACCAGAACCCACCAGTTATACACAGGAAAACCCTATCAGGGCACTGGCTCCAGCGGCAAACAATTCTGAAGTTGGTCAGAGGTGGGGAATCATCTCCCATGCAGCCAGCAGCCCCCCCACCCCCGCAAGGAGCGTCCTCATTGCAAAGCTGGGGGACCGTGCCGAGGCGTCTGTGAGTAAACGTGAGCCGAGCCCCAGGCCAGCTGCTGCTGAACTGTTCCCACCCTTCCCAGGTAAAACACCTGAATATGTCCAAGGACTTGAAAGCCCAGAGGAAGGGCCGTGGAGCCACAGCAGCGACAGCACGCAGGCCGACTTGGTGCCTGCAGGCCAGCCAGGATGGTCCTGGCCCCGGGCGCTCTTCTGGAAGCTTTCCATTTCCCTGCCTGAGATACTCCTCCTGTCCCGGCCCCCACTGCTTTTTTCCTTCCTCACCTCTGCCCGGGGAGAAATTCCAATGGAAGGTATGGGTGACACATCCTCTTCTTTAGCAGGTGGCAGCCCGGCAACTCCTGCAGAAAGTCCAGCAGAGCCCCACTCACACCGGGCCACCCACAGAGCCGTGGCCCCTCACTCCCTCCCACCAGCACAGCCCCGAGACTGCTGACGGGGCAGAGAATATGGCGTCAGGCACAGCTGCAGGGGCTCTTGCTGCCTGGAGCCGTGTTTATATGGACCTCAACCCAGGCACACCTGGGGAGGGCTGGCCGGCAGGGTCAGGCTGCCCAGGTCAGCCCATCCTCACCCCTCAGGGACTCACATTGCAGAAAATGGACCTCGCTGAACCGGCCAGGTCCAAGGAACAGGTGTGGGCTCCTGAGAGTCTGGATAGACAAGGGGCTGCAGCTCCGGCTTGTTTTCTAATCCTTTTATCTGGCCCATGAGTGGGAGACAACTTCAAGAAGACCCTCTCCTAATGAGAGGAACCCAGGAGTCAGGGAGAGGAGGGGTGATGGGTGGAGACAGAGGCCTGGTGCCCCGGCTGCGGTGGAAGCCTCTGGAAGACCAGGCAGAGGGAGGCCGCACAGAGTGATGCCCAGGGTCACAGACCTGTCGGAGCTGCTCTTTGTTAGCTCAAGTCCTGCTCCGAGGTGCTCTGTGTCAGCTCTGAGTGACAGGTGATCTGGGCTGCTCTGCAATGAGGGCTACGTGCACGGTACCTGTGTGCCCAGCCCTGCCGGGGTACCTGCCCAGGGCAGCTCCGTATCCTGGGAGGGGCCTGACCACGAGAGCGCCATGGGCTGCTGGGGAGGGGGGGCCTGCCCAGGTGAGCTCCATATCCTGGGATTGCCCTGACCACGAGAGCCCCGTGGGCTGCTGGGGACCTGGTAAACGATGTCGGGACAGTCAGTGAAGCCACCGAGGATATACATCCGGTAGTTCCTAATTCCTACACCCTGCTGGTCATTCTACCATCCACCAGGACACGGTATTCTGTATTAGCCTTCAGGGATGCCTTCTTCTGGATTCCATTGGTCCCCGAAAGGCTCTGCTGCCCTAGTAACCAGATTTGGGAATGGAGAAATGCTGCCGCCTTGTGGCCGTTTGCCACAACAGCAGCTTTAAACCCAGTGCTCATGGTCACTAAATATTCACACTCATTGCAGCCTGTAAATGGCACCTGCCCTGAAAAACAATCCTGGGGTCGAAAATGGACCCAAAACTTCTAAAGAGGGCAACCATGCAAGAGGACAATTTCAAGAGGTTAATTGTACTCTCCGTTTTTTTCTGTTTTTCTGTACCAGAAATTTAAAACGGCCCCTCCGCCACGCCCCGGTACCCGAGGCCTCCGTTGCCCTGCCTGGGCGGGCGGCGGGGCGCTGCCGGGGCGGGCTGGCCGCGGGGATGGCGGTAAGGCGCAAGGACAAGCGAAGCTGGGCCTCAAGAGGCAGCCCGCGGTCCCCGCCCCCGTCTACGGCCATACCACCCTGAACGCGCCCGATCTCGTCTGATCTCGGAAGCTAAGCAGGGTCGGGCCTGGTTAGTACTTGTGATGGGAGACCGCCTGGGAATACCGGGTGCTGTAGGCTTTTGGCCTCCCGCTGCGGCTCCGCCTTCTCCTTTAGTCGCCCGCGGCGGTGGCCGCCAGCTCCGCCCCCCGCCGGGCACCGCTGCAGGCCCCACCTCCTCCGCCCACCCCCCACCACCACCACAGAGCGCCAGAGGGGCCGCTCCATGCGGCCCGAAGGCGGCCCTGGAAGGCAGCGGCACACCCGACGCTCCGGGGGTGGCTGGCCCGGACCCAGACTCCGCCGCGGGCCCGGGTGCCGTCCGTGCGGCCCGCGAGCCCCTCCACCTGCACCTGGCCGGCCCCACCGGCGCCCAGCCCCGGCGCCGCCACCTGTCCGCCGGTGTGGCTCTCCGCAGCTCTCTCCGGATAAAGCTGGATAAAGGTCTGGACGGGAAGGAGGGGCAGTGATTCAGCCTATTGCTCTTAGTGCCCCTCCCCCACACTCAGGAGCCCTTTGTGACAAGGCCACAGCTCTGTGATGCAGGCCTGGGGTTCTGCCATCAAGTGAACTCCCAGGGCTCTGTTGCCTGAGGGCGGCAATGCAGTTCAGAAGACGGAGAATCTCTTTTCTTTGAAAAACACTGTTGCTATCTGGCTGAGATCCAGCCCAACTTCCTGGGTGATTGATATCATCCTTGGCTTCCTGTGTGGACTGGGGCTCTTCCTCGTGTTACTCCCCTGCTTCCAGAGTAATCCATTCTTAGCACCACCTAGGAAACCTAGAAACATCAGGAAGCATCAAGTAGAGCTGAAGGGGAGGAGCAGGAGTAGGAAGAAAAGTCGATCTTTGAAAGCTTGCAGAGATTGCCTGGAAGAACTGGAGGGGACTCACAACCTGGCTTCACCTCTGCGGAGCTGCCTGGGGAGGCTTCCTGGCAAGGGCAACTTTCATCAGCTCTCATGGCAAGACCCTCCTGGTGAGATGTGCAAAGCAGTGCCTGCTGGAGCCTGTGGAGGATACTGCTTGAAGGGTTGGGAACCCTGCAGGAACACCTCCTGTAGGGTTTCCTTCCTGGTTCAAGACACTCGAGAGGTGCTGGAAGCACATATTACAAGGTTTTGGGTAAAGCACGGGTGGACCCTACCCCTCAAGGTCCTCAAGCCCATCAATCTCTTGAAGTCGACAAAGTTCCAACCCTCCACCACCCTGCGGTTAGCCTCGTCCCCTTCAGCCACCTGTGTATCTGGGTCCCACTCAACAGTCACGTTTGCTGAGTTCCCGGAGAAACCTCCTCAGGCTCATTCAGGAGAGAAGGTGAGAACAGAAGAGTCCGTTCCTGCCCTGAAGAGGCCTCTCCTTGTCCCCTCCACTGTGTGTAAGGAAATCCAGAGTGCCCTGAGAGCGATTCCACCTGGTGACTACCATGGGCCCTCAAAGGCTTCTCTGACTGCACAGCAGGGCAGGCCACCTTCTCAGTCCCTCACACTCAGCCTTGTGGGCAGAACCTGGAAGAGTGAGACTGTGGAGTGGGTCAAGAGGGACAGCCTAGAGCCAGGTCCAAGTTCAGCAATGGTCAGGAACGAGCCAAGAGAGGAGAGTGGTGGTCAGGCCTCAGGAGACCCCTGCCATAGGGTAACAGTGATGGAGGTGAACTTAGGATCCCAATCTTTGAGAGGTGAAGAGGCCAGGGAGGCTATGGAGGCCAAGGAGTCTCCTGCTCTTCAACCACAGTCTAGTGTTATCTTGGAAACCAAAGTGTTGACAAAATCCCAAACCACAAATGCACCTATGAGGAGTTTAGAGGTGCCAGGGGCCAGTAAAAGTTTCCTACTACCTAGAATGTCTGTTTTCCAACATCTAGGTGAGCCATGCCTTAACATGGAGGTTGCTAGTGAGTTTAACTCCAAAGTAAAGGTACAGTCAGACAACCAGCTTCAGGACTTTCCCAAACACAGGTTCCTTGCTGCAGACAACTTGGCTTCTCAGGTGCCTCAGTGCCATCCCCAGAGAGTCCCCACCAGAGACACGTTAGCTTCCCAGGAGCCAAGTGGCCTTATGGAAGGCCAAAGGAGCAACCTAGGGCAGCAGGAGCCCCAAACTTCAAAACTCCAAGACTCATGGAAGAGCCAGAGCAAGATGATTGCCCCTACTTACAAAAGAGAGGACCGTAGGAGGCATAAACCAGGAGAGCATGAAGAGAGGTTTAAAGAATGAGGGACCCCTCAAGCTGGAAGTATGAGCCGCCCTGCCCAGGTCAGGGGCATAACAGACTCTATTGGGAGCAGATGTCTCCAGCTCATGCCAGAGAAGAAATATAGCCCTCCAGAAAGCCTCTTCAGAAAAAGGATGAGGCTATTTTTAAAGTGGATTTTCCCCAATAAAAAAGTCAATGGTCGAGATGCTCTGCAAAGAAAAAAAAAAAAAAAGCCCATATCAGCCACTGCCCGGAGTCACGGATCAGTCAAAAGCAGATCAATCTTGAAGAGTGAGACTGCTGAGGGTCAGGCACTCATGACAGCTGTTGGACAGATCGTAGAAGAAAAAAGAGCAATTCACCATGGACTTCATGCCACAAAGTTAAATGAGCACAGACTGGAATTCCAAGTCCCAGTATGTGGGGGTTTCTGCTACCATAGGCTTACCTCCTACCCAGAGCAAGGGAGAATGATGGGTTCTACAGCCTGCAGTCATAAAGCCACCTCCAAGGGCCAGAGTTGTTCTGTCAGGGAAAGGGAAGTCAGACACCAACATAGTTTGAAAAGTGTAAGGTTCGACGATGAGCAGCTGGGCCTAAGGTGCCTCCCATCCTTGTCCCCCAGGAAGAGTGTGTTTCCAGTTAGTACCTGCCAGTATGGGCCAAGGATTCCAGGTGCCCCAGCCCGCCATAAACACTGTCCAAGGCATTGTCATCTTTGGGGAGGTGTCTTGCCTGGTCGACAGTAAAATCCTTCTTTAGTCTTCCCTTTAGTAGGAAAACATGTCTCCAAGTAAAAATTCAGTCCATGTAGAGAAAATGATTTTCTCATTAGCACATCCAAGATATTTAATGTTCCCCAATACATATATATATATTTTTTTCTAATAAAAGCATAGTGTAATGGCAAAAAAAAAGAAATTTAAAACGGCATGGAAAAATGCTGAACATTAGGAATAATTAAAGATATGCAAATCCAAATTACAAAAACCTATCCGCTCACACCAGTCAGAATGGCCATCAGCAAGAATTCTGCAAAAAGTAAATGCTGAAGGGGTTTTAGAGAAATGCCTACCCTTGGTCCAAAGTGGGACATGGTAAGAGCCAGTAATGAAAACAAAAATGAGGTGCCTTGTAAAGGTAAATACTGAGCTACCATTCAATCAAGCATACCCACTGCTGGGCCTATCGCCTGAGGGGATGAGAATCAAAAAATCACAGGCTGGGCTTCACTGGTGGCGCAGTGGTTGAGAGCCCGCCTGCCAATGCAGGGGACACGCGTTCATGCTCCGGGTCGGGAAGATCCCACGTGCCGCGGAGCGGCTTGTCCCGTGAGCTAGGGCTGCTGGGCCTGCGCGTCCGGAGCCTGTGCTCTGCATTGGGAGGGACCACCGCAGTGAGAGGCCCACGTACCGAAAAAAAAAAAAAAAAAAAAACACAGGCTGGCAATCCTCCACTCCAGCAATATTTACCATAGCCAACACTTGGAAGCTACGAAAGTGTCCATCATCAGAGGAAGGCACAAAGAAGAAGTGGTCCATGTACACAATGGAATATGACTCCAATAAAAATATATATAAATACAATTTATAAAACAAACCTAAGTAAGGAGACATCAGCTTTTGGGGGCACATTCCACTCTAATATATAACCGAGGAACACCACTGCCCGGATGGTCTGTTTCCCTAGTTCCCAGGTTGGGAAAAGCAGAAATGCTGCCGCCCTCTGGCCGTTACCTGCAACAGCAGCTTTAAGACCTGTGCTAAGGGTCACTTCATATGCAGCAGTACTGGTGGGCTGTAAATGAAACCTGCCCTCAAAACGTCTTGAGGGAGGTAATGGCCAAAATATTTCTAAATGTCACACACACTTCACGAAGACAATTTGAAGAGGTAAGCTGTACTCACAGTTGAAGAAAAGAAGGACATGCCAGAAAGCTCAATTTCAAGGGATTATGAGACGCATGCAAATCCAGCCACAAAGTGGTATCGGCTCACACTAGTCAGAACACACATCAGCAAAAAAACTACAAACAAAAAATGCTGAAGGTGTTGTGGAGAAGCGCATACCCTCAACTTTAAGCGGGACGTAACCTGGAAAGAGCCACTAATGAGAACAGACTGGAGGTGCCTCTACAAGGTAAACATTCCGCTACCATATGATCCAGCAGGCCCACTCCTGGGCCTATAACCTAAGAAGACAGAATTGGAAAGACACAGGCAGGCAAATGTGCATTGCCGCAGCATTACAATAGCCATGACGTGGAAGCAACCAAAAAGTCCATCAACAGATGAGTGGACAAAGAAGAGCTGGTACATGTACAGAGAGAATATTAGCCAAGGAAGAAAAGGACACCATGCCATTTGCAGCACCGTAGATGAGTCTAGAGGTGATCACGTGACTTGTAGTAAGTCAGAAAGAGAAAGACACGTATCGTAGGATATCACTTATAGATGTTACCTAAAAATTGATACCAGTGAAGATATTTCCACAGAGAAGGGCAATCCCAGATTCATTAAACAAACTTATGGATCACCAACGGAAAGGTGTGAGGATTGGATACATTACGAGATTGGGGTGAACAGACATATACAAACACAGGTGAAATATATAATCACCAAAGACCTACAGAATACCAAGAGAAGACTACTCAACATTCTGTCATAACGTACATGGGAAAAGGATCCCAGCAAGAACAGACATATGTATATGTGTAAAAGAACCACATCTTGCACACCTGCAACAAGCCAAACATTGTAATCAAACATGCTGTGATTAAAAAAATAAAAAAATTAAATTAAGAAAACGAACAAGAAGTAGTGAGACAAACTTAAGGGGCCTTCTCCTGGCACATTCCATTCTAAATTACAACCTAGAACACGACTTCCATTGAGGCTCTGCTGCCCTAGTAACCAGATTTGGTAAGGGAGAACTGCTGCCCCCTTGTGGCCGTTTCACACAACAGCACCTTTAATCCCAGCGCTAATGGTCAGTTGATATTCAAAATCATTGCAGGCCTGTAAATGACACCTGCCCTGAAAACAAATCCTGGGGTCATATATCGACCAAAAAATTCAAAAGACGTCCATATTTCAAAACGACACTTTCAAGAGGCATATTTTGTTCTGCATATTTGTTCTGCACATTAGGGTTCTGCTTCTTTTGCTTTCTTTCTTTCTTTATTAAAAAAAAAAACGGGAATGGAAAAAGGCAACCCTCAGAATGGGAGAAAATATTTGCAAACGAATCCACGGACAAAGGTTTAATCTCCAATATATATAACAGCTCATGCAGCTTAATATTAAAAAAAAACAAACAACCCAATACAAAAATGGGCAGAAGATCTAAATAGACGTTTCTTCAAAGAAGACACAGAGATGGCCAAGACGCACATGAAAAGCTGCTCAACATCACTCATCATTAGAGAAATGCACATCAAAACTACAGTGAGGTATCACCTCACACCTGTTAGAATGGGCATCATCAGAAAATGTACAAACAACAAATGCTGGCGAGGGTGTGGACCAAAGGAACCCTCTTCCACTACTGGTGGGAATGTAAATTGATACAGTCACTATGGAGAACAGCATGGAGGTTCCTTAAAAAACTAAAAATAGAATTACCATAGGATCCAGCAATCCCACTTCCGGGCATATACCCAGAGAAAACCATAAATGAAAAAGACACATTCACCACAATGTTCATTGCAGCACTATTTACAATAGCCAGGTAATGGAAGCAACCTAAATGCCCACAGACAGACGAATGGATAATGATGTGGTCCATCTATGAAACGGAATATTACTCAGCCATAAAAAGGAACGAAACTGGGTCATCTGTGGAGACGTCGACGGATCTAGAGACTGTCATACAGAGTGAAGTAAGTCAGAAGGAGAAAAACAAATATTGTATATTAATGCATATATGTGGAACCTAGAAAAATGGTACAGATGACCCGGTTTGCAGGGCAGAAATAGAGACACAGAGGTAGAGAACAAACGTATGGACACCAAGAGGGGGGAAGCCATGGGTTGTTGGTGGTGGGATGAGTCGGGAGATTGGGATTGTCCTGTATACATGTATATGCATAAAATAGATAACTAATAATAATCCTGCTGAATAAAAAAATAAACTTAAATTTCAAAATTTTTAAAAATAAATAAAATTTTAAAATAAAACGGAAAAAAAGTTCTTCCCTTCACACAGATGTATTTATAGGAATGAATTATTTCCATGCTTATATCTATAAATACATAGAAGAGGAATAAAATCTAACTTGAAGCAAAAAAGAAGAAAAAAAAAACCAGAACCCACCAGTTATACACAGGAAAACCCTATCAGGGCACTGGCTCCAGCGGCAAACAATTCTGAAGTTGGTCAGAGGTGGGGAATCATCTCCCATGCAGCCAGCAGCCCCCCCACCCCCGCAAGGAGCGTCCTCATTGCAAAGCTGGGGGACCGTGCCGAGGCGTCTGTGAGTAAACGTGAGCCGAGCCCCAGGCCAGCTGCTGCTGAACTGTTCCCACCCTTCCCAGGTAAAACACCTGAATATGTCCAAGGACTTGAAAGCCCAGAGGAAGGGCCGTGGAGCCACAGCAGCGACAGCACGCAGGCCGACTTGGTGCCTGCAGGCCAGCCAGGATGGTCCTGGCCCCGGGCGCTCTTCTGGAAGCTTTCCATTTCCCTGCCTGAGATACTCCTCCTGTCCCGGCCCCCACTGCTTTTTTCCTTCCTCACCTCTGCCCGGGGAGAAATTCCAACGGAAGGTATGGGTGACACATCCTCTTCTTTAGCAGGTGGCAGCCCGGCAACTCCTGCAGAAAGTCCAGCAGAGCCCCACTCACACCGGGCCACCCACAGAGCCGTGGCCCCTCACTCCCTCCCACCAGCACAGCCCCGAGACTGCTGACGGGGCAGAGAATATGGCGTCAGGCACAGCTGCAGGGGCTCTTGCTGCCTGGAGCCGTGTTTATATGGACCTCAACCCAGGCACACCTGGGGAGGGCTGGCCGGCAGGGTCAGGCTGCCCAGGTCAGCCCATCCTCACCCCTCAGGGACTCACATTGCAGAAAATGGACCTCGCTGAACCGGCCAGGTCCAAGGAACAGGTGTGGGCTCCTGAGAGTCTGGATAGACAAGGGGCTGCAGCTCCGGCTTGTTTTCTAATCCTTTTATCTGGCCCATGAGTGGGAGACAACTTCAAGAAGACCCTCTCCTAATGAGAGGAACCCAGGAGTCAGGGAGAGGAGGGGTGATGGGTGGAGACAGAGGCCTGGTGCCCCGGCTGCGGTGGAAGCCTCTGGAAGACCAGGCAGAGGGAGGCCGCACAGAGTGATGCCCAGGGTCACAGACCTGTCGGAGCTGCTGTTTGTTAGCTCAAGTCCTGCTCCGAGGTGCTCTGTGTCAGCTCTGAGTGACAGGTGATCTGGGCTGCTCTGCAATGAGGGCTACGTGCACGGTACCTGTGTGCCCAGCCCTGCCGGGGTACCTGCCCAGGGCAGCTCCGTATCCTGGGAGGGGCCTGACCACGAGAGCGCCATGGGCTGCTGGGGAGGGGGGGCCTGCCCAGGTGAGCTCCATATCCTGGGATTGCCCTGACCACGAGAGCCCCGTGGGCTGCTGGGGACCTGGTAAACGATGTCGGGACAGTCAGTGAAGCCACCGAGGATATACATCCGGTAGTTCCTAATTCCTACACCCTGCTGGTCATTCTACCATCCACCAGGACACGGTATTCTGTATTAGCCTTCAGGGATGCCTTCTTCTGGATTCCATTGGTCCCCGAAAGGCTCTGCTGCCCTAGTAACCAGATTTGGGAATGGAGAAATGCTGCCGCCTTGTGGCCGTTTGCCACAACAGCAGCTTTAAACCCAGTGCTCATGGTCACTAAATATTCACACTCATTGCAGCCTGTAAATGGCACCTGCCCTGAAAAACAACCCTGGGGTCGAAAATGGACCCAAAACTTCTAAAGAGGGCAAGCACGCAAGAGGACAATTTCAAGAGGTTAATTGTACTCTCCGTTTTTTTCTGTTTTTCTGTACCAGAAGTTTAAAACGGCCCCTCCGCCACGCCCCGGTACCCGAGGCCTCCGTTGCCCTGCCTGGGCGGGCGGCGGGGCGCTGCCGGGGCGGGCTGGCCGCGGGGACGGCGGTAAGGCGCAAGGACAAGCGAAGCTGGGCCTCAAGAGGCAGCCCGCGGTCCCCGCCCCCGTCTACGGCCATACCACCCTGAACGCGCCCGATCTCGTCTGATCTCGTAAGCTAAGCAGGGTCGGGCCTGGTTAGTACTTGGATGGGAGACCGCCTGGGAATACCGGGTGCTGTAGGCTTTTGGCCTCCCGCTGCGGCTCCGCCTTCTCCTTTAGTCGCCCGCGGCGGTGGCCGCCAGCTCCGCCCCCCGCCGGCCACCGCTGCAGGCCCCACCTCCTCCGCCCCCCCTCCACCACCACCACCACAGAGCGCCAGAGGGGCCGCTCCATGCGGCCCGAAGGCGGCCCTGGAAGGCAGCGGCACACCCGACGCTCCGGGGGTGGCTGGCCCGGACCCAGACTCCGCCGCGGGCCCGGGTGCCGTCCGTGCGGCCCGCGAGCCCCTCCACCTGCACCTGGCCGGCCCCACCGGCGCCCAGCCCCGGCGCCGCCACCTGTCCGCCGGTGTGGCTCTCCGCAGCTCTCTCCGGATAAAGCTGGATAAAGGTCTGGACGGGAAGGAGGGGCAGTGATTCAGCCTATTGCTCTTAGTGCCCCTCCCCCACACTCAGGAGCCCTTTGTGACAAGGCCACAGCTCTGTGATGCAGGCCTGGGGTTCTGCCATCAAGTGAACTCCCAGGGCTCTGTTGCCTGAGGGCGGCAATGCAGTTCAGAAGACGGAGAATCTCTTTTCTTTGAAAAACACTGTTGCTATCTGGCTGAGATCCAGCCCAACTTCCTGGGTGATTGATATCATCCTTGGCTTCCTGTGTGGACTGGGGCTCTTCCTCGTGTTACTCCCCTGCTTCCAGAGTAATCCATTCTTAGCACCACCTAGGAAACCTAGAAACATCAGGAAGCATCAAGTAGAGCTGAAGGGGAGGAGCAGGAGTAGGAAGAAAAGTCGATCTTTGAAAGCTTGCAGAGATTGCCTGGAAGAACTGGAGGGGACTCACAACCTGGCTTCACCTCTGCGGAGCTGCCTGGGGAGGCTTCCTGGCAAGGGCAACTTTCATCAGCTCTCATGGCAAGACCCTCCTGGTGAGATGTGCAAAGCAGTGCCTGCTGGAGCCTGTGGAGGATACTGCTTGAAGGGTTGGGAACCCTGCAGGAACACCTCCTGTAGGGTTTCCTTCCTGGTTCAAGACACTCGAGAGGTGCTGGAAGCACATATTACAAGGTTTTGGGTAAAGCACGGGTGGACCCTACCCCTCAAGGTCCTCAAGCCCATCAATCTCTTGAAGTCGACAAAGTTCCAACCCTCCACCACCCTGCGGTTAGCCTCGTCCCCTTCAGCCACCTGTGTATCTGGGTCCCACTCAACAGTCACGTTTGCTGAGTTCCCGGAGAAACCTCCTCAGGCTCATTCAGGAGAGAAGGTGAGAACAGAAGAGTCCGTTCCTGCCCTGAAGAGGCCTCTCCTTGTCCCCTCCACTGTGTGTAAGGAAATCCAGAGTGCCCTGAGAGCGATTCCACCTGGTGACTACCATGGGCCCTCAAAGGCTTCTCTGACTGCACAGCAGGGCAGGCCACCTTCTCAGTCCCTCACACTCAGCCTTGTGGGCAGAACCTGGAAGAGTGAGACTGTGGAGTGGGTCAAGAGGGACAGCCTAGAGCCAGGTCCAAGTTCAGCAATGGTCAGGAACGAGCCAAGAGAGGAGAGTGGTGGTCAGGCCTCAGGAGACCCCTGCCATAGGGTAACAGTGATGGAGGTGAACTTAGGATCCCAATCTTTGAGAGGTGAAGAGGCCAGGGAGGCTATGGAGGCCAAGGAGTCTCCTGCTCTTCAACCACAGTCTAGTGTTATCTTGGAAACCAAAGTGTTGACAAAATCCCAAACCACAAATGCACCTATGAGGAGTTTAGAGGTGCCAGGGGCCAGTAAAAGTTTCCTACTACCTAGAATGTCTGTTTTCCAACATCTAGGTGAGCCATGCCTTAACATGGAGGTTGCTAGTGAGTTTAACTCCAAAGTAAAGGTACAGTCAGACAACCAGCTTCAGGACTTTCCCAAACACAGGTTCCTTGCTGCAGACAACTTGGCTTCTCAGGTGCCTCAGTGCCATCCCCAGAGAGTCCCCACCAGAGACACGTTAGCTTCCCAGGAGCCAAGTGGCCTTATGGAAGGCCAAAGGAGCAACCTAGGGCAGCAGGAGCCCCAAACTTCAAAACTCCAAGACTCATGGAAGAGCCAGAGCAAGATGATTGCCCCTACTTACAAAAGAGAGGACCGTAGGAGGCATAAACCAGGAGAGCATGAAGAGAGGTTTAAAGAATGAGGGACCCCTCAAGCTGGAAGTATGAGCCGCCCTGCCCAGGTCAGGGGCATAACAGACTCTATTGGGAGCAGATGTCTCCAGCTCATGCCAGAGAAGAAATATAGCCCTCCAGAAAGCCTCTTCAGAAAAAGGATGAGGCTATTTTTAAAGTGGATTTTCCCCAATAAAAAAGTCAATGGTCGAGATGCTCTGCAAAGAAAAAAAAAAAAAAAGCCCATATCAGCCACTGCCCGGAGTCACGGATCAGTCAAAAGCAGATCAATCTTGAAGAGTGAGACTGCTGAGGGTCAGGCACTCATGACAGCTGTTGGACAGATCGTAGAAGAAAAAAGAGCAATTCACCATGGACTTCATGCCACAAAGTTAAATGAGCACAGACTGGAATTCCAAGTCCCAGTATGTGGGGGTTTCTGCTACCATAGGCTTACCTCCTACCCAGAGCAAGGGAGAATGATGGGTTCTACAGCCTGCAGTCATAAAGCCACCTCCAAGGGCCAGAGTTGTTCTGTCAGGGAAAGGGAAGTCAGACACCAACATAGTTTGAAAAGTGTAAGGTTCGACGATGAGCAGCTGGGCCTAAGGTGCCTCCCATCCTTGTCCCCCAGGAAGAGTGTGTTTCCAGTTAGTACCTGCCAGTATGGGCCAAGGATTCCAGGTGCCCCAGCCCGCCATAAACACTGTCCAAGGCATTGTCATCTTTGGGGAGGTGTCTTGCCTGGTCGACAGTAAAATCCTTCTTTAGTCTTCCCTTTAGTAGGAAAACATGTCTCCAAGTAAAAATTCAGTCCATGTAGAGAAAATGATTTTCTCATTAGCACATCCAAGATATTTAATGTTCCCCAATACATATATATATATTTTTTTCTAATAAAAGCATAGTGTAATGGCAAAAAAAAAGAAATTTAAAACGGCATGGAAAAATGCTGAACATTAGGAATAATTAAAGATATGCAAATCCAAATTACAAAAACCTATCCGCTCACACCAGTCAGAATGGCCATCAGCAAGAATTCTGCAAAAAGTAAATGCTGAAGGGGTTTTAGAGAAATGCCTACCCTTGGTCCAAAGTGGGACATGGTAAGAGCCAGTAATGAAAACAAAAATGAGGTGCCTTGTAAAGGTAAATACTGAGCTACCATTCAATCAAGCATACCCACTGCTGGGCCTATCGCCTGAGGGGATGAGAATCAAAAAATCACAGGCTGGGCTTCACTGGTGGCGCAGTGGTTGAGAGCCCGCCTGCCAATGCAGGGGACACGCGTTCATGCTCCGGGTCGGGAAGATCCCACGTGCCGCGGAGCGGCTTGTCCCGTGAGCTAGGGCTGCTGGGCCTGCGCGTCCGGAGCCTGTGCTCTGCATTGGGAGGGACCACCGCAGTGAGAGGCCCACGTACCGAAAAAAAAAAAAAAAAAAAAAAACACAGGCTGGCAATCCTCCACTCCAGCAATATTTACCATAGCCAACACTTGGAAGCTACGAAAGTGTCCATCATCAGAGGAAGGCACAAAGAAGAAGTGGTCCATGTACACAATGGAATATGACTCCAATAAAAAATATATATAAATACAATTTATAAAACAAACCTAAGTAAGGAGACATCAGCTTTTGGGGGCACATTCCACTCTAATATATAACCGAGGAACACCACTGCCCGGATGGTCTGTTTCCCTAGTTCCCAGGTTGGGAAAAGCAGAAATGCTGCCGCCCTCTGGCCGTTACCTGCAACAGCAGCTTTAAGACCTGTGCTAAGGGTCACTTCATATGCAGCAGTACTGGTGGGCTGTAAATGAAACCTGCCCTCAAAACGTCTTGAGGGAGGTAATGGCCAAAATATTTCTAAATGTCACACACACTTCACGAAGACAATTTGAAGAGGTAAGCTGTACTCACAGTTGAAGAAAAGAAGGACATGCCAGAAAGCTCAATTTCAAGGGATTATGAGACGCATGCAAATCCAGCCACAAAGTGGTATCGGCTCACACTAGTCAGAACACACATCAGCAAAAAAACTACAAACAAAAAATGCTGAAGGTGTTGTGGAGAAGCGCATACCCTCAACTTTAAGCGGGACGTAACCTGGAAAGAGCCACTAATGAGAACAGACTGGAGGTGCCTCTACAAGGTAAACATTCCGCTACCATATGATCCAGCAGGCCCACTCCTGGGCCTATAACCTAAGAAGACAGAATTGGAAAGACACAGGCAGGCAAATGTGCATTGCCGCAGCATTACAATAGCCATGACGTGGAAGCAACCAAAAAGTCCATCAACAGATGAGTGGACAAAGAAGAGCTGGTACATGTACAGAGAGAATATTAGCCAAGGAAGAAAAGGACACCATGCCATTTGCAGCACCGTAGATGAGTCTAGAGGTGATCACGTGACTTGTAGTAAGTCAGAAAGAGAAAGACACGTATCGTAGGATATCACTTATAGATGTTACCTAAAAATTGATACCAGTGAAGATATTTCCACAGAGAAGGGCAATCCCAGATTCATTAAACAAACTTATGGATCACCAACGGAAAGGTGTGAGGATTGGATACATTACGAGATTGGGGTGAACAGACATATACAAACACAGGTGAAATATATAATCACCAAAGACCTACAGAATACCAAGAGAAGACTACTCAACATTCTGTCATAACGTACATGGGAAAAGGATCCCAGCAAGAACAGACATATGTATATGTGTAAAAGAACCACATCTTGCACACCTGCAACAAGCCAAACATTGTAATCAAACATGCTGTGATTAAAAAAATAAAAAAATTAAATTAAGAAAACGAACAAGAAGTAGTGAGACAAACTTAAGGGGCCTTCTCCTGGCACATTCCATTCTAAATTACAACCTAGAACACGACTTCCATTGAGGCTCTGCTGCCCTAGTAACCAGATTTGGTAAGGGAGAACTGCTGCCCCCTTGTGGCCGTTTCACACAACAGCACCTTTAATCCCAGCGCTAATGGTCAGTTGATATTCAAAATCATTGCAGGCCTGTAAATGACACCTGCCCTGAAAACAAATCCTGGGGTCATATATCGACCAAAAAATTCAAAAGACGTCCATATTTCAAAACGACACTTTCAAGAGGCATATTTTGTTCTGCATATTTGTTCTGCACATTAGGGTTCTGCTTCTTTTGCTTTCTTTCTTTCTTTATTAAAAAAAAAAACGGGAATGGAAAAAGGCAACCCTCAGAATGGGAGAAAATATTTGCAAACGAATCCACGGACAAAGGTTTAATCTCCAATATATATAACAGCTCATGCAGCTTAATATTAAAAAAAAACAAACAACCCAATACAAAAATGGGCAGAAGATCTAAATAGACGTTTCTTCAAAGAAGACACAGAGATGGGCAAGACGCACATGAAAAGCTGCTCAACATCACTCATCATTAGAGAAATGCACATCAAAACTACAGTGAGGTATCACCTCACACCTGTTAGAATGGGCATCATCAGAAAATGTACAAACAACAAATGCTGGTGAGGGTGTGGACCAAAGGAACCCTCTTCCACTATTGGTGGGAATGTAAATTGATACAGTCACTATGGAGAACAGCATGGAGGTTCCTTAAAAAACTAAAAATAGAATTACCATAGGATCCAGCAATCCCACTTCCGGGCATATACCCAGAGAAAACCATAAATGAAAAAGACACATTCACCACAATGTTCATTGCAGCACTATTTACAATAGCCAGGTAATGGAAGCAACCTAAATGCCCACAGACAGACGAACGGATAATGATGTGGTCCATCTATGAAACGGAATATTACTCAGCCATAAAAAGGAACGAAACTGGGTCATCTGTGGAGACGTCGACGGATCTAGAGACTGTCATACAGAGTGAAGTAAGTCAGAAGGAGAAAAACAAATATTGTATATTAATGCATATATGTGGAACCTAGAAAAATGGTACAGATGACCCGGTTTGCAGGGCAGAAATAGAGACACAGAGGTAGAGAACAAACGTATGGACACCAAGAGGGGGGAAGCCATGGGTTGTTGGTGGTGGGATGAGTCGGGAGATTGGGATTGTCCTGTATACATGTATATGCATAAAATAGATAACTAATAATAATCCTGCTGAATAAAAAAATAAACTTAAATTTCAAAATTTTTAAAAATAAATAAAATTTTAAAATAAAACGGAAAAAAAGTTCTTCCCTTCACACAGATGTATTTATAGGAATGAATTATTTCCATGCTTATATCTATAAATACATAGAAGAGGAATAAAATCTAACTTGAAGCAAAAAAGAAGAAAAAAAAAACCAGAACCCACCAGTTATACACAGGAAAACCCTATCAGGGCACTGGCTCCAGCGGCAAACAATTCTGAAGTTGGTCAGAGGTGGGGAATCATCTCCCATGCAGCCAGCAGCCCCCCCACCCCCGCAAGGAGCGTCCTCATTGCAAAGCTGGGGGACCGTGCCGAGGCGTCTGTGAGTAAACGTGAGCCGAGCCCCAGGCCAGCTGCTGCTGAACTGTTCCCACCCTTCCCAGGTAAAACACCTGAATATGTCCAAGGACTTGAAAGCCCAGAGGAAGGGCCGTGGAGCCACAGCAGCGACAGCACGCAGGCCGACTTGGTGCCTGCAGGCCAGCCAGGATGGTCCTGGCCCCGGGCGCTCTTCTGGAAGCTTTCCATTTCCCTGCCTGAGATACTCCTCCTGTCCCGGCCCCCACTGCTTTTTTCCTTCCTCACCTCTGCCCGGGGAGAAATTCCAACGGAAGGTATGGGTGACACATCCTCTTCTTTAGCAGGTGGCAGCCCGGCAACTCCTGAAGAAAGTCCAGCAGAGCCCCACTCACACCGGGCCACCCACAGAGCCGTGGCCCCTCACTCCCTCCCACCAGCACAGCCCCGAGACTGCTGACGGGGCAGAGAATATGGCGTCAGGCACAGCTGCAGGGGCTCTTGCTGCCTGGAGCCGTGTTTATATGGACCTCAACCCAGGCACACCTGGGGAGGGCTGGCCGGCAGGGTCAGGCTGCCCAGGTCAGCCCATCCTCACCCCTCAGGGACTCACATTGCAGAAAATGGACCTCGCTGAACCGGCCAGGTCCAAGGAACAGGTGTGGGCTCCTGAGAGTCTGGATAGACAAGGGGCTGCAGCTCCGGCTTGTTTTCTAATCCTTTTATCTGGCCCATGAGTGGGAGACAACTTCAAGAAGACCCTCTCCTAATGAGAGGAACCCAGGAGTCAGGGAGAGGAGGGGTGATGGGTGGAGACAGAGGCCTGGTGCCCCGGCTGCGGTGGAAGCCTCTGGAAGACCAGGCAGAGGGAGGCCGCACAGAGTGATGCCCAGGGTCACAGACCTGTCGGAGCTGCTGTTTGTTAGCTCAAGTCCTGCTCCGAGGTGCTCTGTGTCAGCTCTGAGTGACAGGTGATCTGGGCTGCTCTGCAATGAGGGCTACGTGCACGGTACCTGTGTGCCCAGCCCTGCCGGGGTACCTGCCCAGGGCAGCTCCGTATCCTGGGAGGGGCCTGACCACGAGAGCGCCATGGGCTGCTGGGGAGGGGGGGCCTGCCCAGGTGAGCTCCATATCCTGGGATTGCCCTGACCACGAGAGCCCCGTGGGCTGCTGGGGACCTGGTAAACGATGTCGGGACAGTCAGTGAAGCCACCGAGGATATACATCCGGTAGTTCCTAATTCCTACACCCTGCTGGTCATTCTACCATCCACCAGGACACGGTATTCTGTATTAGCCTTCAGGGATGCCTTCTTCTGGATTCCATTGGTCCCCGAAAGGCTCTGCTGCCCTAGTAACCAGATTTGGGAATGGAGAAATGCTGCCGCCTTGTGGCCGTTTGCCACAACAGCAGCTTTAAACCCAGTGCTCATGGTCACTAAATATTCACACTCATTGCAGCCTGTAAATGGCACCTGCCCTGAAAAACAATCCTGGGGTCGAAAATGGACCCAAAACTTCTAAAGAGGGCAACCATGCAAGAGGACAATTTCAAGAGGTTAATTGTACTCTCCGTTTTTTTCTGTTTTTCTGTACCAGAAATTTAAAACGGCCCCTCCGCCACGCCCCGGTACCCGAGGCCTCCGTTGCCCTGCCTGGGCGGGCGGCGGGGCGCTGCCGGGGCGGGCTGGCCGCGGGGATGGCGGTAAGGCGCAAGGACAAGCGAAGCTGGGCCTCAAGAGGCAGCCCGCGGTCCCCGCCCCCGTCTACGGCCATACCACCCTGAACGCGCCCGATCTCGTCTGATCTCGGAAGCTAAGCAGGGTCGGGCCTGGTTAGTACTTGTGATGGGAGACCGCCTGGGAATACCGGGTGCTGTAGGCTTTTGGCCTCCCGCTGCGGCTCCGCCTTCTCCTTTAGTCGCCCGCGGCGGTGGCCGCCAGCTCCGCCCCCCGCCGGGCACCGCTGCAGGCCCCACCTCCTCCGCCCACCCCCCACCACCACCACAGAGCGCCAGAGGGGCCGCTCCATGCGGCCCGAAGGCGGCCCTGGAAGGCAGCGGCACACCCGACGCTCCGGGGGTGGCTGGCCCGGACCCAGACTCCGCCGCGGGCCCGGGTGCCGTCCGTGCGGCCCGCGAGCCCCTCCACCTGCACCTGGCCGGCCCCACCGGCGCCCAGCCCCGGCGCCGCCACCTGTCCGCCGGTGTGGCTCTCCGCAGCTCTCTCCGGATAAAGCTGGATAAAGGTCTGGACGGGAAGGAGGGGCAGTGATTCAGCCTATTGCTCTTAGTGCCCCTCCCCCACACTCAGGAGCCCTTTGTGACAAGGCCACAGCTCTGTGATGCAGGCCTGGGGTTCTGCCATCAAGTGAACTCCCAGGGCTCTGTTGCCTGAGGGCGGCAATGCAGTTCAGAAGACGGAGAATCTCTTTTCTTTGAAAAACACTGTTGCTATCTGGCTGAGATCCAGCCCAACTTCCTGGGTGATTGATATCATCCTTGGCTTCCTGTGTGGACTGGGGCTCTTCCTCGTGTTACTCCCCTGCTTCCAGAGTAATCCATTCTTAGCACCACCTAGGAAACCTAGAAACATCAGGAAGCATCAAGTAGAGCTGAAGGGGAGGAGCAGGAGTAGGAAGAAAAGTCGATCTTTGAAAGCTTGCAGAGATTGCCTGGAAGAACTGGAGGGGACTCACAACCTGGCTTCACCTCTGCGGAGCTGCCTGGGGAGGCTTCCTGGCAAGGGCAACTTTCATCAGCTCTCATGGCAAGACCCTCCTGGTGAGATGTGCAAAGCAGTGCCTGCTGGAGCCTGTGGAGGATACTGCTTGAAGGGTTGGGAACCCTGCAGGAACACCTCCTGTAGGGTTTCCTTCCTGGTTCAAGACACTCGAGAGGTGCTGGAAGCACATATTACAAGGTTTTGGGTAAAGCACGGGTGGACCCTACCCCTCAAGGTCCTCAAGCCCATCAATCTCTTGAAGTCGACAAAGTTCCAACCCTCCACCACCCTGCGGTTAGCCTCGTCCCCTTCAGCCACCTGTGTATCTGGGTCCCACTCAACAGTCACGTTTGCTGAGTTCCCGGAGAAACCTCCTCAGGCTCATTCAGGAGAGAAGGTGAGAACAGAAGAGTCCGTTCCTGCCCTGAAGAGGCCTCTCCTTGTCCCCTCCACTGTGTGTAAGGAAATCCAGAGTGCCCTGAGAGCGATTCCACCTGGTGACTACCATGGGCCCTCAAAGGCTTCTCTGACTGCACAGCAGGGCAGGCCACCTTCTCAGTCCCTCACACTCAGCCTTGTGGGCAGAACCTGGAAGAGTGAGACTGTGGAGTGGGTCAAGAGGGACAGCCTAGAGCCAGGTCCAAGTTCAGCAATGGTCAGGAACGAGCCAAGAGAGGAGAGTGGTGGTCAGGCCTCAGGAGACCCCTGCCATAGGGTAACAGTGATGGAGGTGAACTTAGGATCCCAATCTTTGAGAGGTGAAGAGGCCAGGGAGGCTATGGAGGTCAAGGAGTCTCGTGCTCTTCAACCACAGTCTAGTGTTATCTTGGAAACCAAAGTGTTGACAAAATCCCAAACCACAAATGCACCTATGAGGAGTTTAGAGGTGCCAGGGGCCAGTAAAAGTTTCCTACTACCTAGAATGTCTGTTTTCCAACATCTAGGTGAGCCATGCCTTAACATGGAGGTTGCTAGTGAGTTTAACTCCAAAGTAAAGGTACAGTCAGACAACCAGCTTCAGGACTTTCCCAAACACAGGTTCCTTGCTGCAGACAACTTGGCTTCTCAGGTGCCTCAGTGCCATCCCCAGAGAGTCCCCACCAGAGACACGTTAGCTTCCCAGGAGCCAAGTGGCCTTATGGAAGGCCAAAGGAGCAACCTAGGGCAGCAGGAGCCCAAAACTTCAAAACTCCAAGACTCATGGAAGAGCCAGAGCAAGATGATTGTCCCTACTTACAAAAGAGAGGACCGTAGGAGGCATAAACCAGGAGAGCATGAAGAGAGGTTTAAAGAATGAGGGACCCCTCAAGCTGGAAGTATGAGCCGCCCTGCCCAGGTCAGGGGCATAACAGACTCTATTGGGAGCAGATGTCTCCAGCTCATGCCAGAGAAGAAATATAGCCCCCCAGAAAGCCTCTTCAGAAAAAGGATGAGGCTATTTTTAAAGTGGATTTTCCCCAATAAAAAAGTCAATGGTCGAGATGCTCTGCAAAGAAAAAAAAAAAAAAGCCCATATCAGCCACTGCCCGGAGTCACGGATCAGTCAAAAGCAGATCAATCTTGAAGAGTGAGACTGCTGAGGGTCAGGCACTCATGACAGCTGTTGGACAGATCGTAGAAGAAAAAAGAGCAATTCACCATGGACTTCATGCCACAAAGTTAAATGAGCACAGACTGGAATTCCAAGTCCCAGTATGTGGGGGTTTCTGCTACCATAGGCTTACCTCCTACCCAGAGCAAGGGAGAATGATGGGTTCTACAGCCTGCAGTCATAAAGCCACCTCCAAGGGCCAGAGTTGTTCTGTCAGGGAAAGGGAAGTCAGACACCAACATAGTTTGAAAAGTGTAAGGTTCGACGATGAGCAGCTGGGCCTAAGGTGCCTCCCATCCTTGTCCCCCAGGAAGAGTGTGTTTCCAGTTAGTACCTGCCAGTATGGGCCAAGGATTCCAGGTGCCCCAGCCCGCCATAAACACTGTCCAAGGCATTGTCATCTTTGGGGAGGTGTCTTGCCTGGTCGACAGTAAAATCCTTCTTTAGTCTTCCCTTTAGTAGGAAAACATGTCTCCAAGTAAAAATTCAGTCCATGTAGAGAAAATGATTTTCTCATTAGCACATCCAAGATATTTAATGTTCCCCAATACATATATATATATATTTTTTCTAATAAAAGCATAGTGTAATGGCAAAAAAAAAAAGAAATTTAAAACGGCATGGAAAAATGCTGAACATTAGGAATAATTAAAGATATGCAAATCCAAATTACAAAAACCTATCCGCTCACACCAGTCAGAATGGCCATCAGCAAGAATTCTGCAAAAAGTAAATGCTGAAGGGGTTTTAGAGAAATGCCTACCCTTGGTCCAAAGTGGGACATGGTAAGAGCCAGTAATGAAAACAAAAATGAGGTGCCTTGTAAAGGTAAATACTGAGCTACCATTCAATCAAGCATACCCACTGCTGGGCCTATCGCCTGAGGGGATGAGAATCAAAAAAACACAGGCTGGGCTTCACTGGTGGCGCAGTGGTTGAGAGCCCGCCTGCCAATGCAGGGGACATGCGTTCATGCTCCGGGTCGGGAAGATCCCACGTGCCGCGGAGCGGCTTGTCCCGTGAGCTAGGGCTGCTGGGCCTGCGCGTCCGGAGCCTGTGCTCTGCATTGGGAGGGACCACCGCAGTGAGAGGCCCACGTACCGAAAAAAAAAAAAAAAAAAAAAAAACACAGGCTGGCAATCCTCCACTCCAGCAATATTTACCATAGCCAACACTTGGAAGCTACGAAAGTGTCCATCATCAGAGGAAGGCACAAAGAAGAAGTGGTCCATGTACACAATGGAATATGACTCCAATAAAAAATATATATAAATACAATTTATAAAACAAACCTAAGTAAGGAGACATCAGCTTTTGGGGGCACATTCCACTCTAATATATAACCGAGGAACACCACTGCCCGGATGGTCTGTTTCCCTAGTTCCCAGGTTGGGAAAAGCAGAAATGCTGCCGCCCTCTGGCCGTTACCTGCAACAGCAGCTTTAAGACCTGTGCTAAGGGTCACTTCATATGCAGCAGTACTGGTGGGCTGTAAATGAAACCTGCCCTCAAAACGTCTTGAGGGAGGTAATGGCCAAAATATTTCTAAATGTCACACACACTTCACGAAGACAATTTGAAGAGGTAAGCTGTACTCACAGTTGAAGAAAAGAAGGACATGCCAGAAAGCTCAATTTCAAGGGATTATGAGACGCATGCAAATCCAGCCACAAAGTGGTATCGGCTCACACTAGTCAGAACACACATCAGCAAAAAAACTACAAACAAAAAATGCTGAAGGTGTTGTGGAGAAGCGCATACCCTCAACTTTAAGCGGGACGTAACCTGGAAAGAGCCACTAATGAGAACAGACTGGAGGTGCCTCTACAAGGTAAACATTCCGCTACCATATGATCCAGCAGGCCCACTCCTGGGCCTATAACCTAAGAAGACAGAATTGGAAAGACACAGGCAGGCAAATGTGCATTGCCGCAGCATTACAATAGCCATGACGTGGAAGCAACCAAAAAGTCCATCAACAGATGAGTGGACAAAGAAGAACTGGTACATGTACAGACAGAATATTAGCCAAGGAAGAAAAGGACACCATGCCATTTGCAGCACCGTAGATGAGTCTAGAGGTGATCACGTGACTTGTAGTAAGTCAGAAAGAGAAAGACACGTATCGTAGGATATCACTTATAGATGTTACCTAAAAATTGATACCAGTGAAGATATTTCCACAGAGAAGGGCAATCCCAGATTCATTAAACAAACTTATGGATCACCAACGGAAAGGTGTGAGGATTGGATACATTACGAGATTGGGGTGAACAGACATATACAAACACAGGTGAAATATATAATCACCAAAGACCTACAGAATACCAAGAGAAGACTACTCAACATTCTGTCATAACGTACATGGGAAAAGGATCCCAGCAAGAACAGACATATGTATATGTGTAAAAGAACCACATCTTGCACACCTGCAACAAGCCAAACATTGTAATCAAACATGCTGTGATTAAAAAAATAAAAAAATTAAATTAAGAAAACGAACAAGAAGTAGTGAGACAAACTTAAGGGGCCTTCTCCTGGCACATTCCATTCTAAATTACAACCTAGAACACGACTTCCATTGAGGCTCTGCTGCCCTAGTAACCAGATTTGGTAAGGGAGAACTGCTGCCCCCTTGTGGCCGTTTCACACAACAGCACCTTTAATCCCAGCGCTAATGGTCAGTTGATATTCAAAATCATTGCAGGCCTGTAAATGACACCTGCCCTGAAAACAAATCCTGGGGTCATATATCGACCAAAAAATTCAAAAGACGTCCATATTTCAAAACGACACTTTCAAGAGGCATATTTTGTTCTGCATATTTGTTCTGCACATTAGGGTTCTGCTTCTTTTGCTTTCTTTCTTTCTTTGTTAAAAAAAAAAACGGGAATGGAAAAAGGCAACCCTCAGAATGGGAGAAAATATTTGCAAACGAATCCACGGACAAAGGTTTAATCTCCAATATATATAACAGCTCATGCAGCTTAATATTAAAAAAAAACAAACAACCCAATACAAAAATGGGCAGAAGATCTAAATAGACGTTTCTTCAAAGAAGACACAGAGATGGCCAAGACGCACATGAAAAGCTGCTCAACATCACTCATCATTAGAGAAATGCACATCAAAACTACAGTGAGGTATCACCTCACACCTGTTAGAATGGGCATCATCAGAAAATGTACAAACAACAAATGCTGGCGAGGGTGTGGACCAAAGGAACCCTCTTCCACTACTGGTGGGAATGTAAATTGATACAGTCACTATGGAGAACAGCATGGAGGTTCCTTAAAAAACTAAAAATAGAATTACCATAGGATCCAGCAATCCCACTTCCGGGCATATACCCAGAGAAAACCATAAATGAAAAAGACACATTCACCACAATGTTCATTGCAGCACTATTTACAATAGCCAGGTAATGGAAGCAACCTAAATGCCCACAGACAGACGAACGGATAATGATGTGGTCCATCTATGAAACGGAATATTACTCAGCCATAAAAAGGAACGAAACTGGGTCATCTGTGGAGACGTCGACGGATCTAGAGACTGTCATACAGAGTGAAGTAAGTCAGAAGGAGAAAAACAAATATTGTATATTAATGCATATATGTGGAACCTAGAAAAATGGTACAGATGACCCGGTTTGCAGGGCAGAAATAGAGACACAGAGGTAGAGAACAAACGTATGGACACCAAGAGGGGGGAAGCCATGGGTTGTTGGTGGTGGGATGAGTCGGGAGATTGGGATTGTCCTGTATACATGTATATGCATAAAATAGATAACTAATAATAATCCTGCTGAATAAAAAAATAAACTTAAATTATAAAATTTTAAAATAAAACGGAAAAAATTTCTTCCCTTCACACAGATGTATTTATAGGAATGAATTATTTCCATGCTTATATCTATAAATACATAGAAGAGGAATAAAATCTAACTTGAAGCAAAAAAGAAAAAAAAAAAACCAGAACCCACCAGTTATACACAGGAAAACCCTATCAGGGCACTGGCTCCAGCGGCAAACAATTCTGAAGTTGGTCAGAGGTGGGGAATCATCTCCCATGCAGCCAGCAGCCCCCCCACCCCCGCAAGGAGCGTCCTCATTGCAAAGCTGGGGGACCGTGCCGAGGCGTCTGTGAGTAAACGTGAGCCGAGCCCCAGGCCAGCTGCTGCTGAACTGTTCCCACCCTTCCCAGGTAAAACACCTGAATATGTCCAAGGACTTGAAAGCCCAGAGGAAGGGCCGTGGAGCCACAGCAGCGACAGCACGCAGGCCGACTTGGTGCCTGCAGGCCAGCCAGGATGGTCCTGGCCCCGGGCGCTCTTCTGGAAGCTTTCCATTTCCCTGCCTGAGATACTCCTCCTGTCCCGGCCCCCACTGCTTTTTTCCTTCCTCACCTCTGCCCGGGGAGAAATTCCAACGGAAGGTATGGGTGACACATCCTCTTCTTTAGCAGGTGGCAGCCCGGCAACTCCTGCAGAAAGTCCAGCAGAGCCCCACTCACACCGGGCCACCCACAGAGCCGTGGCCCCTCACTCCCTCCCACCAGCACAGCCCCGAGACTGCTGACGGGGCAGAGAATATGGCGTCAGGCACAGCTGCAGGGGCTCTTGCTGCCTGGAGCCGTGTTTATATGGACCTCAACCCAGGCACACCTGGGGAGGGCTGGCCGGCAGGGTCAGGCTGCCCAGGTCAGCCCATCCTCACCCCTCAGGGACTCACATTGCAGAAAATGGACCTCGCTGAACCGGCCAGGTCCAAGGAACAGGTGTGGGCTCCTGAGAGTCTGGATAGACAAGGGGCTGCAGCTCCGGCTTGTTTTCTAATCCTTTTATCTGGCCCATGAGTGGGAGACAACTTCAAGAAGACCCTCTCCTAATGAGAGGAACCCAGGAGTCAGGGAGAGGAGGGGTGATGGGTGGAGACAGAGGCCTGGTGCCCCGGCTGCGGTGGAAGCCTCTGGAAGACCAGGCAGAGGGAGGCCGCACAGAGTGATGCCCAGGGTCACAGACCTGTCGGAGCTGCTGTTTGTTAGCTCAAGTCCTGCTCCGAGGTGCTCTGTGTCAGCTCTGAGTGACAGGTGATCTGGGCTGCTCTGCAATGAGGGCTACGTGCACGGTACCTGTGTGCCCAGCCCTGCCGGGGTACCTGCCCAGGGCAGCTCCGTATCCTGGGAGGGGCCTGACCACGAGAGCGCCATGGGCTGCTGGGGAGGGGGGGCCTGCCCAGGTGAGCTCCATATCCTGGGATTGCCCTGACCACGAGAGCCCCGTGGGCTGCTGGGGACCTGGTAAACGATGTCGGGACAGTCAGTGAAGCCACCGAGGATATACATCCGGTAGTTCCTAATTCCTACACCCTGCTGGTCATTCTACCATCCACCAGGACACGGTATTCTGTATTAGCCTTCAGGGATGCCTTCTTCTGGATTCCATTGGTCCCCGAAAGGCTCTGCTGCCCTAGTAACCAGATTTGGGAATGGAGAAATGCTGCCGCCTTGTGGCCGTTTGCCACAACAGCAGCTTTAAACCCAGTGCTCATGGTCACTAAATATTCACACTCATTGCAGCCTGTAAATGGCACCTGCCCTGAAAAACAATCCTGGGGTCGAAAATGGACCCAAAACTTCTAAAGAGGGCAACCATGCAAGAGGACAATTTCAAGAGGTTAATTGTACTCTCCGTTTTTTTCTGTTTTTCTGTACCAGAAGTTTAAAACGGCCCCTCCGCCACGCCCCGGTACCCGAGGCCTCCGTTGCCCTGCCTGGGCGGGCGGCGGGGCGCTGCCGGGGCGGGCTGGCCGCGGGGATGGCGGTAAGGCGCAAGGACAAGCGAAGCTGGGCCTCAAGAGGCAGCCCGCGGTCCCCGCCCCCGTCTACGGCCATACCACCCTGAACGCGCCCGATCTCGTCTGATCTCGGAAGCTAAGCAGGGTCGGGCCTGGTTAGTACTTGTGATGGGAGACCGCCTGGGAATACCGGGTGCTGTAGGCTTTTGGCCTCCCGCTGCGGCTCCGCCTTCTCCTTTAGTCGCCCGCGGCGGTGGCCGCCAGCTCCGCCCCCCGCCGGGCACCGCTGCAGGCCCCACCTCCTCCGCCCACCCCCCACCACCACCACAGAGCGCCAGAGGGGCCGCTCCATGCGGCCCGAAGGCGGCCCTGGAAGGCAGCGGCACACCCGACGCTCCGGGGGTGGCTGGCCCGGACCCAGACTCCGCCGCGGGCCCGGGTGCCGTCCGTGCGGCCCGCGAGCCCCTCCACCTGCACCTGGCCGGCCCCACCGGCGCCCAGCCCCGGCGCCGCCACCTGTCCGCCGGTGTGGCTCTCCGCAGCTCTCTCCGGATAAAGCTGGATAAAGGTCTGGACGGGAAGGAGGGGCAGTGATTCAGCCTATTGCTCTTAGTGCCCCTCCCCCACACTCAGGAGCCCTTTGTGACAAGGCCACAGCTCTGTGATGCAGGCCTGGGGTTCTGCCATCAAGTGAACTCCCAGGGCTCTGTTGCCTGAGGGCGGCAATGCAGTTCAGAAGACGGAGAATCTCTTTTCTTTGAAAAACACTGTTGCTATCTGGCTGAGATCCAGCCCAACTTCCTGGGTGATTGATATCATCCTTGGCTTCCTGTGTGGACTGGGGCTCTTCCTCGTGTTACTCCCCTGCTTCCAGAGTAATCCATTCTTAGCACCACCTAGGAAACCTAGAAACATCAGGAAGCATCAAGTAGAGCTGAAGGGGAGGAGCAGGAGTAGGAAGAAAAGTCGATCTTTGAAAGCTTGCAGAGATTGCCTGGAAGAACTGGAGGGGACTCACAACCTGGCTTCACCTCTGCGGAGCTGCCTGGGGAGGCTTCCTGGCAAGGGCAACTTTCATCAGCTCTCATGGCAAGACCCTCCTGGTGAGATGTGCAAAGCAGTGCCTGCTGGAGCCTGTGGAGGATACTGCTTGAAGGGTTGGGAACCCTGCAGGAACACCTCCTGTAGGGTTTCCTTCCTGGTTCAAGACACTCGAGAGGTGCTGGAAGCACATATTACAAGGTTTTGGGTAAAGCACGGGTGGACCCTACCCCTCAAGGTCCTCAAGCCCATCAATCTCTTGAAGTCGACAAAGTTCCAACCCTCCACCACCCTGCGGTTAGCCTCGTCCCCTTCAGCCACCTGTGTATCTGGGTCCCACTCAACAGTCACGTTTGCTGAGTTCCCGGAGAAACCTCCTCAGGCTCATTCAGGAGAGAAGGTGAGAACAGAAGAGTCCGTTCCTGCCCTGAAGAGGCCTCTCCTTGTCCCCTCCACTGTGTGTAAGGAAATCCAGAGTGCCCTGAGAGCGATTCCACCTGGTGACTACCATGGGCCCTCAAAGGCTTCTCTGACTGCACAGCAGGGCAGGCCACCTTCTCAGTCCCTCACACTCAGCCTTGTGGGCAGAACCTGGAAGAGTGAGACTGTGGAGTGGGTCAAGAGGGACAGCCTAGAGCCAGGTCCAAGTTCAGCAATGGTCAGGAACGAGCCAAGAGAGGAGAGTGGTGGTCAGGCCTCAGGAGACCCCTGCCATAGGGTAACAGTGATGGAGGTGAACTTAGGATCCCAATCTTTGAGAGGTGAAGAGGCCAGGGAGGCTATGGAGGCCAAGGAGTCTCCTGCTCTTCAACCACAGTCTAGTGTTATCTTGGAAACCAAAGTGTTGACAAAATCCCAAACCACAAATGCACCTATGAGGAGTTTAGAGGTGCCAGGGGCCAGTAAAAGTTTCCTACTACCTAGAATGTCTGTTTTCCAACATCTAGGTGAGCCATGCCTTAACATGGAGGTTGCTAGTGAGTTTAACTCCAAAGTAAAGGTACAGTCAGACAACCAGCTTCAGGACTTTCCCAAACACAGGTTCCTTGCTGCAGACAACTTGGCTTCTCAGGTGCCTCAGTGCCATCCCCAGAGAGTCCCCACCAGAGACACGTTAGCTTCCCAGGAGCCAAGTGGCCTTATGGAAGGCCAAAGGAGCAACCTAGGGCAGCAGGAGCCCCAAACTTCAAAACTCCAAGACTCATGGAAGAGCCAGAGCAAGATGATTGCCCCTACTTACAAAAGAGAGGACCGTAGGAGGCATAAACCAGGAGAGCATGAAGAGAGGTTTAAAGAATGAGGGACCCCTCAAGCTGGAAGTATGAGCCGCCCTGCCCAGGTCAGGGGCATAACAGACTCTATTGGGAGCAGATGTCTCCAGCTCATGCCAGAGAAGAAATATAGCCCTCCAGAAAGCCTCTTCAGAAAAAGGATGAGGCTATTTTTAAAGTGGATTTTCCCCAATAAAAAAGTCAATGGTCGAGATGCTCTGCAAAGAAAAAAAAAAAAAAAGCCCATATCAGCCACTGCCCGGAGTCACGGATCAGTCAAAAGCAGATCAATCTTGAAGAGTGAGACTGCTGAGGGTCAGGCACTCATGACAGCTGTTGGACAGATCGTAGAAGAAAAAAGAGCAATTCACCATGGACTTCATGCCACAAAGTTAAATGAGCACAGACTGGAATTCCAAGTCCCAGTATGTGGGGGTTTCTGCTACCATAGGCTTACCTCCTACCCAGAGCAAGGGAGAATGATGGGTTCTACAGCCTGCAGTCATAAAGCCACCTCCAAGGGCCAGAGTTGTTCTGTCAGGGAAAGGGAAGTCAGACACCAACATAGTTTGAAAAGTGTAAGGTTCGACGATGAGCAGCTGGGCCTAAGGTGCCTCCCATCCTTGTCCCCCAGGAAGAGTGTGTTTCCAGTTAGTACCTGCCAGTATGGGCCAAGGATTCCAGGTGCCCCAGCCCGCCATAAACACTGTCCAAGGCATTGTCATCTTTGGGGAGGTGTCTTGCCTGGTCGACAGTAAAATCCTTCTTTAGTCTTCCCTTTAGTAGGAAAACATGTCTCCAAGTAAAAATTCAGTCCATGTAGAGAAAATGATTTTCTCATTAGCACATCCAAGATATTTAATGTTCCCCAATACATATATATATATTTTTTTCTAATAAAAGCATAGTGTAATGGCAAAAAAAAAGAAATTTAAAACGGCATGGAAAAATGCTGAACATTAGGAATAATTAAAGATATGCAAATCCAAATTACAAAAACCTATCCGCTCACACCAGTCAGAATGGCCATCAGCAAGAATTCTGCAAAAAGTAAATGCTGAAGGGGTTTTAGAGAAATGCCTACCCTTGGTCCAAAGTGGGACATGGTAAGAGCCAGTAATGAAAAGAAAAATGAGGTGCCTTGTAAAGGTAAATACTGAGCTACCATTCAATCAAGCATACCCACTGCTGGGCCTATCGCCTGAGGGGATGAGAATCAAAAAAACACAGGCTGGGCTTCACTGGTGGCGCAGTGGTTGAGAGCCCGCCTGCCAATGCAGGGGACACGCGTTCATGCTCCGGGTCGGGAAGATCCCACGTGCCGTGGAGCGGCTTGTCCCGTGAGCTAGGGCTGCTGGGCCTGCGCGTCCGGAGCCTGTGCTCTGCATTGGGAGGGACCACCGCAGTGAGAGGCCCACGTACCGAAAAAAAAAAAAAAAAAAAACACAGGCTGGCAATCCTCCACTCCAGCAATATTTACCATAGCCAACACTTGGAAGCTACGAAAGTGTCCATCATCAGAGGAAGGCACAAAGAAGAAGTGGTCCATGTACACAATGGAATATGACTCCAATAAAAAATATATATAAATACAATTTATAAAACAAACCTAAGTAAGGAGACATCAGCTTTTGGGGGCACATTCCACTCTAATATATAACCGAGGAACACCACTGCCCGGATGGTCTGTTTCCCTAGTTCCCAGGTTGGGAAAAGCAGAAATGCTGCCGCCCTCTGGCCGTTACCTGCAACAGCAGCTTTAAGACCTGTGCTAAGGGTCACTTCATATGCAGCAGTACTGGTGGGCTGTAAATGAAACCTGCCCTCAAAACGTCTTGAGGGAGGTAATGGCCAAAATATTTCTAAATGTCACACACACTTCACGAAGACAATTTGAAGAGGTAAGCTGTACTCACAGTTGAAGAAAAGAAGGACATGCCAGAAAGCTCAATTTCAAGGGATTATGAGACGCATGCAAATCCAGCCACAAAGTGGTATCGGCTCACACTAGTCAGAACACACATCAGCAAAAAAACTACAAACAAAAAATGCTGAAGGTGTTGTGGAGAAGTGCATACCCTCAACTTTAAGCGGGACGTAACCTGGAAAGAGCCACTAATGAGAACAGACTGGAGGTGCCTCTACAAGGTAAACATTCCGCTACCATATGATCCAGCAGGCCCACTCCTGGGCCTATAACCTAAGAAGACAGAATTGGAAAGACACAGGCAGGCAAATGTGCATTGCCGCAGCATTACAATAGCCATGACGTGGAAGCAACCAAAAAGTCCATCAACAGATGAGTGGACAAAGAAGAGCTGGTACATGTACAGAGAGAATATTAGCCAAGGAAGAAAAGGACACCATGCCATTTGCAGCACCGTAGATGAGTCTAGAGGTGATCACGTGACTTGTAGTAAGTCAGAAAGAGAAAGACACGTATCGTAGGATATCACTTATAGATGTTACCTAAAAATTGATACCAGTGAAGATATTTCCACAGAGAAGGGCAATCCCAGATTCATTAAACAAACTTATGGATCACCAACGGAAAGGTGTGAGGATTGGATACATTACGAGATTGGGGTGAACAGACATATACAAACACAGGTGAAATATATAATCACCAAAGACCTACAGAATACCAAGAGAAGACTACTCAACATTCTGTCATAACGTACATGGGAAAAGGATCCCAGCAAGAACAGACATATGTATATGTGTAAAAGAACCACATCTTGCACACCTGCAACAAGCCAAACATTGTAATCAAACATGCTGTGATTAAAAAAATAAAAAAATTAAATTAAAAAAACGAACAAGAAGTAGTGAGACAAACTTAAGGGGCCTTCTCCTGGCACATTCCATTCTAAATTACAACCTAGAACACGACTTCCATTGAGGCTCTGCTGCCCTAGTAACCAGATTTGGTAAGGGAGAACTGCTGCCCCCTTGTGGCCGTTTCACACAACAGCACCTTTAATCCCAGCGCTAATGGTCAGTTGATATTCAAAATCATTGCAGGCCTGTAAATGACACCTGCCCTGAAAACAAATCCTGGGGTCATATATCGACCAAAAAATTCAAAAGACGTCCATATTTCAAAACGACACTTTCAAGAGGCATATTTTGTTCTGCATATTTGTTCTGCACATTAGGGTTCTGCTTCTTTTGCTTTCTTTCTTTCTTTATTAAAAAAAAAACGGGAATGGAAAAAGGCAACCCTCAGAATGGGAGAAAATATTTGCAAACGAATCCACGGACAAAGGTTTAATCTCCAATATATATAACAGCTCATGCAGCTTAATATTAAAAAAAAACAAACAACCCAATACAAAAATGGGCAGAAGATCTAAATAGACGTTTCTTCAAAGAAGACACAGAGATGGCCAAGACGCACATGAAAAGCTGCTCAACATCACTCATCATTAGAGAAATGCACATCAAAACTACAGTGAGGTATCACCTCACACCTGTTAGAATGGGCATCATCAGAAAATGTACAAACAACAAATGCTGGCGAGGGTGTGGACCAAAGGAACCCTCTTCCACTATTGGTGGGAATGTAAATTGATACAGTCACTATGGAGAACAGCATGGAGGTTCCTTAAAAAACTAAAAATAGAATTACCATAGGATCCAGCAATCCCACTTCCGGGCATATACCCAGAGAAAACCATAAATGAAAAAGACACATTCACCACAATGTTCATTGCAGCACTATTTACAATAGCCAGGTAATGGAAGCAACCTAAATGCCCACAGACAGACGAACGGATAATGATGTGGTCCATCTATGAAACGGAATATTACTCAGCCATAAAAAGGAACGAAACTGGGTCATCTGTGGAGACGTCGACGGATCTAGAGACTGTCATACAGAGTGAAGTAAGTCAGAAGGAGAAAAACAAATATTGTATATTAATGCATATATGTGGAACCTAGAAAAATGGTACAGATGACCCGGTTTGCAGGGCAGAAATAGAGACACAGAGGTAGAGAACAAACGTATGGACACCAAGAGGGGGGAAGCCATGGGTTGTTGGTGGTGGGATGAGTCGGGAGATTGGGATTGTCCTGTATACATGTATATGCATAAAATAGATAACTAATAATAATCCTGCTGAATAAAAAAATAAACTTAAATTTCAAAATTTTTAAAAATAAATAAAATTTTAAAATAAAACGGAAAAAAAGTTCTTCCCTTCACACAGATGTATTTATAGGAATGAATTATTTCCATGCTTATATCTATAAATACATAGAAGAGGAATAAAATCTAACTTGAAGCAAAAAAGAAGAAAAAAAAAACCAGAACCCACCAGTTATACACAGGAAAACCCTATCAGGGCACTGGCTCCAGCGGCAAACAATTCTGAAGTTGGTCAGAGGTGGGGAATCATCTCCCATGCAGCCAGCAGCCCCCCCACCCCCGCAAGGAGCGTCCTCATTGCAAAGCTGGGGGACCGTGCCGAGGCGTCTGTGAGTAAACGTGAGCCGAGCCCCAGGCCAGCTGCTGCTGAACTGTTCCCACCCTTCCCAGGTAAAACACCTGAATATGTCCAAGGACTTGAAAGCCCAGAGGAAGGGCCGTGGAGCCACAGCAGCGACAGCACGCAGGCCGACTTGGTGCCTGCAGGCCAGCCAGGATGGTCCTGGCCCCGGGCGCTCTTCTGGAAGCTTTCCATTTCCCTGCCTGAGATACTCCTCCTGTCCCGGCCCCCACTGCTTTTTTCCTTCCTCACCTCTGCCCGGGGAGAAATTCCAACGGAAGGTATGGGTGACACATCCTCTTCTTTAGCAGGTGGCAGCCCGGCAACTCCTGCAGAAAGTCCAGCAGAGCCCCACTCACACCGGGCCACCCACAGAGCCGTGGCCCCTCACTCCCTCCCACCAGCACAGCCCCGAGACTGCTGACGGGGCAGAGAATATGGCGTCAGGCACAGCTGCAGGGGCTCTTGCTGCCTGGAGCCGTGTTTATATGGACCTCAACCCAGGCACACCTGGGGAGGGCTGGCCGGCAGGGTCAGGCTGCCCAGGTCAGCCCATCCTCACCCCTCAGGGACTCACATTGCAGAAAATGGACCTCGCTGAACCGGCCAGGTCCAAGGAACAGGTGTGGGCTCCTGAGAGTCTGGATAGACAAGGGGCTGCAGCTCCGGCTTGTTTTCTAATCCTTTTATCTGGCCCATGAGTGGGAGACAACTTCAAGAAGACCCTCTCCTAATGAGAGGAACCCAGGAGTCAGGGAGAGGAGGGGTGATGGGTGGAGACAGAGGCCTGGTGCCCCGGCTGCGGTGGAAGCCTCTGGAAGACCAGGCAGAGGGAGGCCGCACAGAGTGATGCCCAGGGTCACAGACCTGTCGGAGCTGCTGTTTGTTAGCTCAAGTCCTGCTCCGAGGTGCTCTGTGTCAGCTCTGAGTGACAGGTGATCTGGGCTGCTCTGCAATGAGGGCTACGTGCACGGTACCTGTGTGCCCAGCCCTGCCGGGGTACCTGCCCAGGGCAGCTCCGTATCCTGGGAGGGGCCTGACCACGAGAGCGCCATGGGCTGCTGGGGAGGGGGGGCCTGCCCAGGTGAGCTCCATATCCTGGGATTGCCCTGACCACGAGAGCCCCGTGGGCTGCTGGGGACCTGGTAAACGATGTCGGGACAGTCAGTGAAGCCACCGAGGATATACATCCGGTAGTTCCTAATTCCTACACCCTGCTGGTCATTCTACCATCCACCAGGACACGGTATTCTGTATTAGCCTTCAGGGATGCCTTCTTCTGGATTCCATTGGTCCCCGAAAGGCTCTGCTGCCCTAGTAACCAGATTTAGGAATGGAGAAATGCTGCCGCCTTGTGGCCGTTTGCCACAACAGCAGCTTTAAACCCAGTGCTCATGGTCACTAAATATTCACACTCATTGCAGCCTGTAAATGGCACCTGCCCTGAAAAACAATCCTGGGGTCGAAAATGGACCCAAAACTTCTAAAGAGGGCAACCATGCAAGAGGACAATTTCAAGAGGTTAATTGTACTCTCCGTTTTTTTCTGTTTTTCTGTACCAGAAATTTAAAACGGCCCCTCCGCCACGCCCCGGTACCCGAGGCCTCCGTTGCCCTGCCTGGGCGGGCGGCGGGGCGCTGCCGGGGCGGGCTGGCCGCGGGGATGGCGGTAAGGCGCAAGGACAAGCGAAGCTGGGCCTCAAGAGGCAGCCCGCGGTCCCCGCCCCCGTCTACGGCCATACCACCCTGAACGCGCCCGATCTCGTCTGATCTCGGAAGCTAAGCAGGGTCGGGCCTGGTTAGTACTTGTGATGGGAGACCGCCTGGGAATACCGGGTGCTGTAGGCTTTTGGCCTCCCGCTGCGGCTCCGCCTTCTCCTTTAGTCGCCCGCGGCGGTGGCCGCCAGCTCCGCCCCCCGCCGGGCACCGCTGCAGGCCCCACCTCCTCCGCCCACCCCCCACCACCACCACAGAGCGCCAGAGGGGCCGCTCCATGCGGCCCGAAGGCGGCCCTGGAAGGCAGCGGCACACCCGACGCTCCGGGGGTGGCTGGCCCGGACCCAGACTCCGCCGCGGGCCCGGGTGCCATCCGTGCGGCCCGCGAGCCCCTCCACCTGCACCTGGCCGGCCCCACCGGCGCCCAGCCCCGGCGCCGCCACCTGTCCGCCGGTGTGGCTCTCCGCAGCTCTCTCCGGATAAAGCTGGATAAAGGTCTGGACGGGAAGGAGGGGCAGTGATTCAGCCTATTGCTCTTAGTGCCCCTCCCCCACACTCAGGAGCCCTTTGTGACAAGGCCACAGCTCTGTGATGCAGGCCTGGGGTTCTGCCATCAAGTGAACTCCCAGGGCTCTGTTGCCTGAGGGCGGCAATGCAGTTCAGAAGACGGAGAATCTCTTTTCTTTGAAAAACACTGTTGCTATCTGGCTGAGATCCAGCCCAACTTCCTGGGTGATTGATATCATCCTTGGCTTCCTGTGTGGACTGGGGCTCTTCCTCGTGTTACTCCCCTGCTTCCAGAGTAATCCATTCTTAGCACCACCTAGGAAACCTAGAAACATCAGGAAGCATCAAGTAGAGCTGAAGGGGAGGAGCAGGAGTAGGAAGAAAAGTCGATCTTTGAAAGCTTGCAGAGATTGCCTGGAAGAACTGGAGGGGACTCACAACCTGGCTTCACCTCTGCGGAGCTGCCTGGGGAGGCTTCCTGGCAAGGGCAACTTTCATCAGCTCTCATGGCAAGACCCTCCTGGTGAGATGTGCAAAGCAGTGCCTGCTGGAGCCTGTGGAGGATACTGCTTGAAGGGTTGGGAACCCTGCAGGAACACCTCCTGTAGGGTTTCCTTCCTGGTTCAAGACACTCGAGAGGTGCTGGAAGCACATATTACAAGGTTTTGGGTAAAGCACGGGTGGACCCTACCCCTCAAGGTCCTCAAGCCCATCAATCTCTTGAAGTCGACAAAGTTCCAACCCTCCACCACCCTGCGGTTAGCCTCGTCCCCTTCAGCCACCTGTGTATCTGGGTCCCACTCAACAGTCACGTTTGCTGAGTTCCCGGAGAAACCTCCTCAGGCTCATTCAGGAGAGAAGGTGAGAACAGAAGAGTCCGTTCCTGCCCTGAAGAGGCCTCTCCTTGTCCCCTCCACTGTGTGTAAGGAAATCCAGAGTGCCCTGAGAGCGATTCCACCTGGTGACTACCATGGGCCCTCAAAGGCTTCTCTGACTGCACAGCAGGGCAGGCCACCTTCTCAGTCCCTCACACTCAGCCTTGTGGGCAGAACCTGGAAGAGTGAGACTGTGGAGTGGGTCAAGAGGGACAGCCTAGAGCCAGGTCCAAGTTCAGCAATGGTCAGGAACGAGCCAAGAGAGGAGAGTGGTGGTCAGGCCTCAGGAGACCCCTGCCATAGGGTAACAGTGATGGAGGTGAACTTAGGATCCCAATCTTTGAGAGGTGAAGAGGCCAGGGAGGCTATGGAGGCCAAGGAGTCTCCTGCTCTTCAACCACAGTCTAGTGTTATCTTGGAAACCAAAGTGTTGACAAAATCCCAAACCACAAATGCACCTATGAGGAGTTTAGAGGTGCCAGGGGCCAGTAAAAGTTTCCTACTACCTAGAATGTCTGTTTTCCAACATCTAGGTGAGCCATGCCTTAACATGGAGGTTGCTAGTGAGTTTAACTCCAAAGTAAAGGTACAGTCAGACAACCAGCTTCAGGACTTTCCCAAACACAGGTTCCTTGCTGCAGACAACTTGGCTTCTCAGGTGCCTCAGTGCCATCCCCAGAGAGTCCCCACCAGAGACACGTTAGCTTCCCAGGAGCCAAGTGGCCTTATGGAAGGCCAAAGGAGCAACCTAGGGCAGCAGGAGCCCCAAACTTCAAAACTCCAAGACTCATGGAAGAGCCAGAGCAAGATGATTGCCCCTACTTACAAAAGAGAGGACCGTAGGAGGCATAAACCAGGAGAGCATGAAGAGAGGTTTAAAGAATGAGGGACCCCTCAAGCTGGAAGTATGAGCCGCCCTGCCCAGGTCAGGGGCATAACAGACTCTATTGGGAGCAGATGTCTCCAGCTCATGCCAGAGAAGAAATATAGCCCTCCAGAAAGCCTCTTCAGAAAAAGGATGAGGCTATTTTTAAAGTGGATTTTCCCCAATAAAAAAGTCAATGGTCGAGATGCTCTGCAAAGAAAAAAAAAAAAAAAGCCCATATCAGCCACTGCCCGGAGTCACGGATCAGTCAAAAGCAGATCAATCTTGAAGAGTGAGACTGCTGAGGGTCAGGCACTCATGACAGCTGTTGGACAGATCGTAGAAGAAAAAAGAGCAATTCACCATGGACTTCATGCCACAAAGTTAAATGAGCACAGACTGGAATTCCAAGTCCCAGTATGTGGGGGTTTCTGCTACCATAGGCTTACCTCCTACCCAGAGCAAGGGAGAATGATGGGTTCTACAGCCTGCAGTCATAAAGCCACCTCCAAGGGCCAGAGTTGTTCTGTCAGGGAAAGGGAAGTCAGACACCAACATAGTTTGAAAAGTGTAAGGTTCGACGATGAGCAGCTGGGCCTAAGGTGCCTCCCATCCTTGTCCCCCAGGAAGAGTGTGTTTCCAGTTAGTACCTGCCAGTATGGGCCAAGGATTCCAGGTGCCCCAGCCCGCCATAAACACTGTCCAAGGCATTGTCATCTTTGGGGAGGTGTCTTGCCTGGTCGACAGTAAAATCCTTCTTTAGTCTTCCCTTTAGTAGGAAAACATGTCTCCAAGTAAAAATTCAGTCCATGTAGAGAAAATGATTTTCTCATTAGCACATCCAAGATATTTAATGTTCCCCAATACATATATATATATTTTTTTCTAATAAAAGCATAGTGTAATGGCAAAAAAAAAGAAATTTAAAACGGCATGGAAAAATGCTGAACATTAGGAATAATTAAAGATATGCAAATCCAAATTACAAAAACCTATCCGCTCACACCAGTCAGAATGGCCATCAGCAAGAATTCTGCAAAAAGTAAATGCTGAAGGGGTTTTAGAGAAATGCCTACCCTTGGTCCAAAGTGGGACATGGTAAGAGCCAGTAATGAAAACAAAAATGAGGTGCCTTGTAAAGGTAAATACTGAGCTACCATTCAATCAAGCATACCCACTGCTGGGCCTATCGCCTGAGGGGATGAGAATCAAAAAATCACAGGCTGGGCTTCACTGGTGGCGCAGTGGTTGAGAGCCCGCCTGCCAATGCAGGGGACACGCGTTCATGCTCCGGGTCGGGAAGATCCCACGTGCCGTGGAGCGGCTTGTCCCGTGAGCTAGGGCTGCTGGGCCTGCGCGTCCGGAGCCTGTGCTCTGCATTGGGAGGGACCACCGCAGTGAGAGGCCCACGTACCGAAAAAAAAAAAAAAAAAAAACACAGGCTGGCAATCCTCCACTCCAGCAATATTTACCATAGCCAACACTTGGAAGCTACGAAAGTGTCCATCATCAGAGGAAGGCACAAAGAAGAAGTGGTCCATGTACACAATGGAATATGACTCCAATAAAAAATATATATAAATACAATTTATAAAACAAACCTAAGTAAGGAGACATCAGCTTTTGGGGGCACATTCCACTCTAATATATAACCGAGGAACACCACTGCCCGGATGGTCTGTTTCCCTAGTTCCCAGGTTGGGAAAAGCAGAAATGCTGCCGCCCTCTGGCCGTTACCTGCAACAGCAGCTTTAAGACCTGTGCTAAGGGTCACTTCATATGCAGCAGTACTGGTGGGCTGTAAATGAAACCTGCCCTCAAAACGTCTTGAGGGAGGTAATGGCCAAAATATTTCTAAATGTCACACACACTTCACGAAGACAATTTGAAGAGGTAAGCTGTACTCACAGTTGAAGAAAAGAAGGACATGCCAGAAAGCTCAATTTCAAGGGATTATGAGACGCATGCAAATCCAGCCACAAAGTGGTATCGGCTCACACTAGTCAGAACACACATCAGCAAAAAAACTACAAACAAAAAATGCTGAAGGTGTTGTGGAGAAGTGCATACCCTCAACTTTAAGCGGGACGTAACCTGGAAAGAGCCACTAATGAGAACAGACTGGAGGTGCCTCTACAAGGTAAACATTCCGCTACCATATGATCCAGCAGGCCCACTCCTGGGCCTATAACCTAAGAAGACAGAATTGGAAAGACACAGGCAGGCAAATGTGCATTGCCGCAGCATTACAATAGCCATGACGTGGAAGCAACCAAAAAGTCCATCAACAGATGAGTGGACAAAGAAGAGCTGGTACATGTACAGAGAGAATATTAGCCAAGGAAGAAAAGGACACCATGCCATTTGCAGCACCGTAGATGAGTCTAGAGGTGATCACGTGACTTGTAGTAAGTCAGAAAGAGAAAGACACGTATCGTAGGATATCACTTATAGATGTTACCTAAAAATTGATACCAGTGAAGATATTTCCACAGAGAAGGGCAATCCCAGATTCATTAAACAAACTTATGGATCACCAACGGAAAGGTGTGAGGATTGGATACATTACGAGATTGGGGTGAACAGACATATACAAACACAGGTGAAATATATAATCACCAAAGACCTACAGAATACCAAGAGAAGACTACTCAACATTCTGTCATAACGTACATGGGAAAAGGATCCCAGCAAGAACAGACATATGTATATGTGTAAAAGAACCACATCTTGCACACCTGCAACAAGCCAAACATTGTAATCAAACATGCTGTGATTAAAAAAATAAAAAAATTAAATTAAAAAAACGAACAAGAAGTAGTGAGACAAACTTAAGGGGCCTTCTCCTGGCACATTCCATTCTAAATTACAACCTAGAACACGACTTCCATTGAGGCTCTGCTGCCCTAGTAACCAGATTTGGTAAGGGAGAACTGCTGCCCCCTTGTGGCCGTTTCACACAACAGCACCTTTAATCCCAGCGCTAATGGTCAGTTGATATTCAAAATCATTGCAGGCCTGTAAATGACACCTGCCCTGAAAACAAATCCTGGGGTCATATATCGACCAAAAAATTCAAAAGACGTCCATATTTCAAAACGACACTTTCAAGAGGCATATTTTGTTCTGCATATTTGTTCTGCACATTAGGGTTCTGCTTCTTTTGCTTTCTTTCTTTCTTTATTAAAAAAAAAACGGGAATGGAAAAAGGCAACCCTCAGAATGGGAGAAAATATTTGCAAACGAATCCACGGACAAAGGTTTAATCTCCAATATATATAACAGCTCATGCAGCTTAATATTAAAAAAAAACAAACAACCCAATACAAAAATGGGCAGAAGATCTAAATAGACGTTTCTTCAAAGAAGACACAGAGATGGCCAAGACGCACATGAAAAGCTGCTCAACATCACTCATCATTAGAGAAATGCACATCAAAACTACAGTGAGGTATCACCTCACACCTGTTAGAATGGGCATCATCAGAAAATGTACAAACAACAAATGCTGGCGAGGGTGTGGACCAAAGGAACCCTCTTCCACTATTGGTGGGAATGTAAATTGATACAGTCACTATGGAGAACAGCATGGAGGTTCCTTAAAAAACTAAAAATAGAATTACCATAGGATCCAGCAATCCCACTTCCGGGCATATACCCAGAGAAAACCATAAATGAAAAAGACACATTCACCACAATGTTCATTGCAGCACTATTTACAATAGCCAGGTAATGGAAGCAACCTAAATGCCCACAGACAGACGAACGGATAATGATGTGGTCCATCTATGAAACGGAATATTACTCAGCCATAAAAAGGAACGAAACTGGGTCATCTGTGGAGACGTCGACGGATCTAGAGACTGTCATACAGAGTGAAGTAAGTCAGAAGGAGAAAAACAAATATTGTATATTAATGCATATATGTGGAACCTAGAAAAATGGTACAGATGACCCGGTTTGCAGGGCAGAAATAGAGACACAGAGGTAGAGAACAAACGTATGGACACCAAGAGGGGGGAAGCCATGGGTTGTTGGTGGTGGGATGAGTCGGGAGATTGGGATTGTCCTGTATACATGTATATGCATAAAATAGATAACTAATAATAATCCTGCTGAATAAAAAAATAAACTTAAATTTCAAAATTTTTAAAAATAAATAAAATTTTAAAATAAAACGGAAAAAAAGTTCTTCCCTTCACACAGATGTATTTATAGGAATGAATTATTTCCATGCTTATATCTATAAATACATAGAAGAGGAATAAAATCTAACTTGAAGCAAAAAAGAAGAAAAAAAAACCAGAACCCACCAGTTATACACAGGAAAACCCTATCAGGGCACTGGCTCCAGCGGCAAACAATTCTGAAGTTGGTCAGAGGTGGGGAATCATCTCCCATGCAGCCAGCAGCCCCCCCACCCCCGCAAGGAGCGTCCTCATTGCAAAGCTGGGGGACCGTGCCGAGGCGTCTGTGAGTAAACGTGAGCCGAGCCCCAGGCCAGCTGCTGCTGAACTGTTCCCACCCTTCCCAGGTAAAACACCTGAATATGTCCAAGGACTTGAAAGCCCAGAGGAAGGGCCGTGGAGCCACAGCAGCGACAGCACGCAGGCCGACTTGGTGCCTGCAGGCCAGCCAGGATGGTCCTGGCCCCGGGCGCTCTTCTGGAAGCTTTCCATTTCCCTGCCTGAGATACTCCTCCTGTCCCGGCCCCCACTGCTTTTTTCCTTCCTCACCTCTGCCCGGGGAGAAATTCCAACGGAAGGTATGGGTGACACATCCTCTTCTTTAGCAGGTGGCAGCCCGGCAACTCCTGCAGAAAGTCCAGCAGAGCCCCACTCACACCGGGCCACCCACAGAGCCGTGGCCCCTCACTCCCTCCCACCAGCACAGCCCCGAGACTGCTGACGGGGCAGAGAATATGGCGTCAGGCACAGCTGCAGGGGCTCTTGCTGCCTGGAGCCGTGTTTATATGGACCTCAACCCAGGCACACCTGGGGAGGGCTGGCCGGCAGGGTCAGGCTGCCCAGGTCAGCCCATCCTCACCCCTCAGGGACTCACATTGCAGAAAATGGACCTCGCTGAACCGGCCAGGTCCAAGGAACAGGTGTGGGCTCCTGAGAGTCTGGATAGACAAGGGGCTGCAGCTCCGGCTTGTTTTCTAATCCTTTTATCTGGCCCATGAGTGGGAGACAACTTCAAGAAGACCCTCTCCTAATGAGAGGAACCCAGGAGTCAGGGAGAGGAGGGGTGATGGGTGGAGACAGAGGCCTGGTGCCCCGGCTGCGGTGGAAGCCTCTGGAAGACCAGGCAGAGGGAGGCCGCACAGAGTGATGCCCAGGGTCACAGACCTGTCGGAGCTGCTGTTTGTTAGCTCAAGTCCTGCTCCGAGGTGCTCTGTGTCAGCTCTGAGTGACAGGTGATCTGGGCTGCTCTGCAATGAGGGCTACGTGCACGGTACCTGTGTGCCCAGCCCTGCCGGGGTACCTGCCCAGGGCAGCTCCGTATCCTGGGAGGGGCCTGACCACGAGAGCGCCATGGGCTGCTGGGGAGGGGGGGCCTGCCCAGGTGAGCTCCATATCCTGGGATTGCCCTGACCACGAGAGCCCCGTGGGCTGCTGGGGACCTGGTAAACGATGTCGGGACAGTCAGTGAAGCCACCGAGGATATACATCCGGTAGTTCCTAATTCCTACACCCTGCTGGTCATTCTACCATCCACCAGGACACGGTATTCTGTATTAGCCTTCAGGGATGCCTTCTTCTGGATTCCATTGGTCCCCGAAAGGCTCTGCTGCCCTAGTAACCAGATTTAGGAATGGAGAAATGCTGCCGCCTTGTGGCCGTTTGCCACAACAGCAGCTTTAAACCCAGTGCTCATGGTCACTAAATATTCACACTCATTGCAGCCTGTAAATGGCACCTGCCCTGAAAAACAATCCTGGGGTCGAAAATGGACCCAAAACTTCTAAAGAGGGCAACCATGCAAGAGGACAATTTCAAGAGGTTAATTGTACTCTCCGTTTTTTTCTGTTTTTCTGTACCAGAAATTTAAAACGGCCCCTCCGCCACGCCCCGGTACCCGAGGCCTCCGTTGCCCTGCCTGGGCGGGCGGCGGGGCGCTGCCGGGGCGGGCTGGCCGCGGGGATGGCGGTAAGGCGCAAGGACAAGCGAAGCTGGGCCTCAAGAGGCAGCCCGCGGTCCCCGCCCCCGTCTACGGCCATACCACCCTGAACGCGCCCGATCTCGTCTGATCTCGGAAGCTAAGCAGGGTCGGGCCTGGTTAGTACTTGTGATGGGAGACCGCCTGGGAATACCGGGTGCTGTAGGCTTTTGGCCTCCCGCTGCGGCTCCGCCTTCTCCTTTAGTCGCCCGCGGCGGTGGCCGCCAGCTCCGCCCCCCGCCGGGCACCGCTGCAGGCCCCACCTCCTCCGCCCACCCACCACCACCACCACAGAGCGCCAGAGGGGCCGCTCCATGCGGCCCGAAGGCGGCCCTGGAAGGCAGCGGCACACCCGACGCTCCGGGGGTGGCTGGCCCGGACCCAGACTCCGCCGCGGGCCCGGGTGCCATCCGTGCGGCCCGCGAGCCCCTCCACCTGCACCTGGCCGGCCCCACCGGCGCCCAGCCCCGGCGCCGCCACCTGTCCGCCGGTGTGGCTCTCCGCAGCTCTCTCCGGATAAAGCTGGATAAAGGTCTGGACGGGAAGGAGGGGCAGTGATTCAGCCTATTGCTCTTAGTGCCCCTCCCCCACACTCAGGAGCCCTTTGTGACAAGGCCACAGCTCTGTGATGCAGGCCTGGGGTTCTGCCATCAAGTGAACTCCCAGGGCTCTGTTGCCTGAGGGCGGCAATGCAGTTCAGAAGACGGAGAATCTCTTTTCTTTGAAAAACACTGTTGCTATCTGGCTGAGATCCAGCCCAACTTCCTGGGTGATTGATATCATCCTTGGCTTCCTGTGTGGACTGGGGCTCTTCCTCGTGTTACTCCCCTGCTTCCAGAGTAATCCATTCTTAGCACCACCTAGGAAACCTAGAAACATCAGGAAGCATCAAGTAGAGCTGAAGGGGAGGAGCAGGAGTAGGAAGAAAAGTCGATCTTTGAAAGCTTGCAGAGATTGCCTGGAAGAACTGGAGGGGACTCACAACCTGGCTTCACCTCTGCGGAGCTGCCTGGGGAGGCTTCCTGGCAAGGGCAACTTTCATCAGCTCTCATGGCAAGACCCTCCTGGTGAGATGTGCAAAGCAGTGCCTGCTGGAGCCTGTGGAGGATACTGCTTGAAGGGTTGGGAACCCTGCAGGAACACCTCCTGTAGGGTTTCCTTCCTGGTTCAAGACACTCGAGAGGTGCTGGAAGCACATATTACAAGGTTTTGGGTAAAGCACGGGTGGACCCTACCCCTCAAGGTCCTCAAGCCCATCAATCTCTTGAAGTCGACAAAGTTCCAACCCTCCACCACCCTGCGGTTAGCCTCGTCCCCTTCAGCCACCTGTGTATCTGGGTCCCACTCAACAGTCACGTTTGCTGAGTTCCCGGAGAAACCTCCTCAGGCTCATTCAGGAGAGAAGGTGAGAACAGAAGAGTCCGTTCCTGCCCTGAAGAGGCCTCTCCTTGTCCCCTCCACTGTGTGTAAGGAAATCCAGAGTGCCCTGAGAGCGATTCCACCTGGTGACTACCATGGGCCCTCAAAGGCTTCTCTGACTGCACAGCAGGGCAGGCCACCTTCTCAGTCCCTCACACTCAGCCTTGTGGGCAGAACCTGGAAGAGTGAGACTGTGGAGTGGGTCAAGAGGGACAGCCTAGAGCCAGGTCCAAGTTCAGCAATGGTCAGGAACGAGCCAAGAGAGGAGAGTGGTGGTCAGGCCTCAGGAGACCCCTGCCATAGGGTAACAGTGATGGAGGTGAACTTAGGATCCCAATCTTTGAGAGGTGAAGAGGCCAGGGAGGCTATGGAGGCCAAGGAGTCTCCTGCTCTTCAACCACAGTCTAGTGTTATCTTGGAAACCAAAGTGTTGACAAAATCCCAAACCATAAATGCACCTATGAGGAGTTTAGAGGTGCCAGGGGCCAGTAAAAGTTTCCTACTACCTAGAATGTCTGTTTTCCAACATCTAGGTGAGCCATGCCTTAACATGGAGGTTGCTAGTGAGTTTAACTCCAAAGTAAAGGTACAGTCAGACAACCAGCTTCAGGACTTTCCCAAACACAGGTTCCTTGCTGCAGACAACTTGGCTTCTCAGGTGCCTCAGTGCCATCCCCAGAGAGTCCCCACCAGAGACACGTTAGCTTCCCAGGAGCCAAGTGGCCTTATGGAAGGCCAAAGGAGCAACCTAGGGCAGCAGGAGCCCAAAACTTCAAAACTCCAAGACTCATGGAAGAGCCAGAGCAAGATGATTGTCCCTACTTACAAAAGAGAGGACCGTAGGAGGCATAAACCAGGAGAGCATGAAGAGAGGTTTAAAGAATGAGGGACCCCTCAAGCTGGAAGTATGAGCCGCCCTGCCCAGGTCAGGGGCATAACAGACTCTATTGGGAGCAGATGTTTCCAGCTCATGCCAGAGAAGAAATATAGCCCTCCAGAAAGCCTCTTCAGAAAAAGGATGAGGCTATTTTTAAAGTGGATTTTCCCCAATAAAAAAGTCAATGGTCGAGATGCTCTGCAAAGAAAAAAAAAAAAAAAAGCCCATATCAGCCACTGCCCGGAGTCACGGATCAGTCAAAAGCAGATCAATCTTGAAGAGTGAGACTGCTGAGGGTCAGGCACTCATGACAGCTGTTGGACAGATCGTAGAAGAAAAAAGAGCAATTCACCATGGACTTCATGCCACAAAGTTAAATGAGCACAGACTGGAATTCCAAGTCCCAGTATGTGGGGGTTTCTGCTACCATAGGCTTACCTCCTACCCAGAGCAAGGGAGAATGATGGGTTCTACAGCCTGCAGTCATAAAGCCACCTCCAAGGGCCAGAGTTGTTCTGTCAGGGAAAGGGAAGTCAGACACCAACATAGTTTGAAAAGTGTAAGGTTCGACGATGAGCAGCTGGGCCTAAGGTGCCTCCCATCCTTGTCCCCCAGGAAGAGTGTGTTTCCAGTTAGTACCTGCCAGTATGGGCCAAGGATTCCAGGTGCCCCAGCCCGCCATAAACACTGTCCAAGGCATTGTCATCTTTGGGGAGGTGTCTTGCCTGGTCGACAGTAAAATCCTTCTTTAGTCTTCCCTTTAGTAGGAAAACATGTCTCCAAGTAAAAATTCAGTCCATGTAGAGAAAATGATTTTCTCATTAGCACATCCAAGATATTTAATGTTCCCCAATACATATATATATATATTTTTTCTAATAAAAGCATAGTGTAATGGCAAAAAAAAAAAGAAATTTAAAACGGCATGGAAAAATGCTGAACATTAGGAATAATTAAAGATATGCAAATCCAAATTACAAAAACCTATCCGCTCACACCAGTCAGAATGGCCATCAGCAAGAATTCTGCAAAAAGTAAATGCTGAAGGGGTTTTAGAGAAATGCCTACCCTTGGTCCAAAGTGGGACATGGTAAGAGCCAGTAATGAAAAGAAAAATGAGGTGCCTTGTAAAGGTAAATACTGAGCTACCATTCAATCAAGCATACCCACTGCTGGGCCTATCGCCTGAGGGGATGAGAATCAAAAAAACACAGGCTGGGCTTCACTGGTGGCGCAGTGGTTGAGAGCCCGCCTGCCAATGCAGGGGACATGCGTTCATGCTCCGGGTCGGGAAGATCCCACGTGCCGCGGAGCGGCTTGTCCCGTGAGCTAGGGCTGCTGGGCCTGCGCGTCCGGAGCCTGTGCTCTGCATTGGGAGGGACCACCGCAGTGAGAGGCCCACGTACCGAAAAAAAAAAAAAAAAAAAAAAAAAACACAGGCTGGCAATCCTCCACTCCAGCAATATTTACCATAGCCAACACTTGGAAGCTACGAAAGTGTCCATCATCAGAGGAAGGCACAAAGAAGAAGTGGTCCATGTACACAATGGAATATGACTCCAATAAAATATATATATAAATACAATTTATAAAACAAACCTAAGTAAGGAGACATCAGCTTTTGGGGGCACATTCCACTCTAATATATAACCGAGGAACACCACTGCCCGGATGGTCTGTTTCCCTAGTTCCCAGGTGGGGAAAAGCAGAAATGCTGCCGCCCTCTGGCCGTTACCTGCAACAGCAGCTTTAAGACCTGTGCTAAGGGTCACTTCATATTCAGCAGTACTGGTGGGCTGTAAATGAAACCTGCCCTCAAAACGTCTTGAGGGAGGTAATGGCCAAAATATTTCTAAATGTCACACACACTTCACGAAGACAATTTGAAGAGGTAAGCTGTACTCACAGTTGAAGAAAAGAAGGACATGCCAGAAAGCTCAATTTCAAGGGATTATGAGACGCATGCAAATCCAGCCACAAAGTGGTATCGGCTCACACTAGTCAGAACACACATCAGCAAAAAAACTACAAACAAAAAATGCTGAAGGTGTTGTGGAGAAGCGCATACCCTCAACTTTAAGCGGGACGTAACCTGGAAAGAGCCACTAATGAGAACAGACTGGAGGTGCCTCTACAAGGTAAACATTCCGCTACCATATGATCCAGCAGGCCCACTCCTGGGCCTATAACCTAAGAAGACAGAATTGGAAAGACACAGGCAGGCAAATGTGCATTGCCGCAGCATTACAATAGCCATGACGTGGAAGCAACCAAAAAGTCCATCAACAGATGAGTGGACAAAGAAGAACTGGTACATGTACAGACAGAATATTAGCCAAGGAAGAAAAGGACACCATGCCATTTGCAGCACCGTAGATGAGTCTAGAGGTGATCACGTGACTTGTAGTAAGTCAGAAAGAGAAAGACACGTATCGTAGGATATCACTTATAGATGTTACCTAAAAATTGATACCAGTGAAGATATTTCCACAGAGAAGGGCAATCCCAGATTCATTAAACAAACTTATGGATCACCAACGGAAAGGTGTGAGGATTGGATACATTACGAGATTGGGGTGAACAGACATATACAAACACAGGTGAAATATATAATCACCAAAGACCTACAGAATACCAAGAGAAGACTACTCAACATTCTGTCATAACGTACATGGGAAAAGGATCCCAGCAAGAACAGACATATGTATATGTGTAAAAGAACCACATCTTGCACACCTGCAACAAGCCAAACATTGTAATCAAACATGCTGTGATTAAAAAAATAAAAAAATTAAATTAAGAAAACGAACAAGAAGTAGTGAGACAAACTTAAGGGGCCTTCTCCTGGCACATTCCATTCTAAATTACAACCTAGAACACGACTTCCATTGAGGCTCTGCTGCCCTAGTAACCAGATTTGGTAAGGGAGAACTGCTGCCCCCTTGTGGCCGTTTCACACAACAGCACCTTTAATCCCAGCGCTAATGGTCAGTTGATATTCAAAATCATTGCAGGCCTGTAAATGACACCTGCCCTGAAAACAAATCCTGGGGTCATATATCGACCAAAAAATTCAAAAGACGTCCATATTTCAAAACGACACTTTCAAGAGGCATATTTTGTTCTGCATATTTGTTCTGCACATTAGGGTTCTGCTTCTTTTGCTTTCTTTCTTTCTTTATTAAAAAAAAAACGGGAATGGAAAAAGGCAACCCTCAGAATGGGAGAAAATATTTGCAAACGAATCCACGGACAAAGGTTTAATCTCCAATATATATAACAGCTCATGCAGCTTAATATTAAAAAAAAACAAACAACCCAATACAAAAATGGGCAGAAGATCTAAATAGACGTTTCTTCAAAGAAGACACAGAGATGGCCAAGACGCACATGAAAAGCTGCTCAACATCACTCATCATTAGAGAAATGCACATCAAAACTACAGTGAGGTATCACCTCACACCTGTTAGAATGGGCATCATCAGAAAATGTACAAACAACAAATGCTGGCGAGGGTGTGGACCAAAGGAACCCTCTTCCACTATTGGTGGGAATGTAAATTGATACAGTCACTATGGAGAACAGCATGGAGGTTCCTTAAAAAACTAAAAATAGAATTACCATAGGATCCAGCAATCCCACTTCCGGGCATATACCCAGAGAAAACCATAAATGAAAAAGACACATTCACCACAATGTTCATTGCAGCACTATTTACAATAGCCAGGTAATGGAAGCAACCTAAATGCCCACAGACAGACGAACGGATAATGATGTGGTCCATCTATGAAACGGAATATTACTCAGCCATAAAAAGGAACGAAACTGGGTCATCTGTGGAGACGTCGACGGATCTAGAGACTGTCATACAGAGTGAAGTAAGTCAGAAGGAGAAAAACAAATATTGTATATTAATGCATATATGTGGAACCTAGAAAAATGGTACAGATGACCCGGTTTGCAGGGCAGAAATAGAGACACAGAGGTAGAGAACAAACGTATGGACACCAAGAGGGGGGAAGCCATGGGTTGTTGGTGGTGGGATGAGTCGGGAGATTGGGATTGTCCTGTATACATGTATATGCATAAAATAGATAACTAATAATAATCCTGCTGAATAAAAAAATAAACTTAAATTTCAAAATTTTTAAAAATAAATAAAATTTTAAAATAAAACGGAAAAAAAGTTCTTCCCTTCACACAGATGTATTTATAGGAATGAATTATTTCCATGCTTATATCTATAAATACATAGAAGAGGAATAAAATCTAACTTGAAGCAAAAAAGAAGAAAAAAAAAACCAGAACCCACCAGTTATACACAGGAAAACCCTATCAGGGCACTGGCTCCAGCGGCAAACAATTCTGAAGTTGGTCAGAGGTGGGGAATCATCTCCCATGCAGCCAGCAGCCCCCCCACCCCCGCAAGGAGCGTCCTCATTGCAAAGCTGGGGGACCGTGCCGAGGCGTCTGTGAGTAAACGTGAGCCGAGCCCCAGGCCAGCTGCTGCTGAACTGTTCCCACCCTTCCCAGGTAAAACACCTGAATATGTCCAAGGACTTGAAAGCCCAGAGGAAGGGCCGTGGAGCCACAGCAGCGACAGCACGCAGGCCGACTTGGTGCCTGCAGGCCAGCCAGGATGGTCCTGGCCCCGGGCGCTCTTCTGGAAGCTTTCCATTTCCCTGCCTGAGATACTCCTCCTGTCCCGGCCCCCACTGCTTTTTTCCTTCCTCACCTCTGCCCGGGGAGAAATTCCAACGGAAGGTATGGGTGACACATCCTCTTCTTTAGCAGGTGGCAGCCCGGCAACTCCTGCAGAAAGTCCAGCAGAGCCCCACTCACACCGGGCCACCCACAGAGCCGTGGCCCCTCACTCCCTCCCACCAGCACAGCCCCGAGACTGCTGACGGGGCAGAGAATATGGCGTCAGGCACAGCTGCAGGGGCTCTTGCTGCCTGGAGCCGTGTTTATATGGACCTCAACCCAGGCACACCTGGGGAGGGCTGGCCGGCAGGGTCAGGCTGCCCAGGTCAGCCCATCCTCACCCCTCAGGGACTCACATTGCAGAAAATGGACCTCGCTGAACCGGCCAGGTCCAAGGAACAGGTGTGGGCTCCTGAGAGTCTGGATAGACAAGGGGCTGCAGCTCCGGCTTGTTTTCTAATCCTTTTATCTGGCCCATGAGTGGGAGACAACTTCAAGAAGACCCTCTCCTAATGAGAGGAACCCAGGAGTCAGGGAGAGGAGGGGTGATGGGTGGAGACAGAGGCCTGGTGCCCCGGCTGCGGTGGAAGCCTCTGGAAGACCAGGCAGAGGGAGGCCGCACAGAGTGATGCCCAGGGTCACAGACCTGTCGGAGCTGCTGTTTGTTAGCTCAAGTCCTGCTCCGAGGTGCTCTGTGTCAGCTCTGAGTGACAGGTGATCTGGGCTGCTCTGCAATGAGGGCTACGTGCACGGTACCTGTGTGCCCAGCCCTGCCGGGGTACCTGCCCAGGGCAGCTCCGTATCCTGGGAGGGGCCTGACCACGAGAGCGCCATGGGCTGCTGGGGAGGGGGGGCCTGCCCAGGTGAGCTCCATATCCTGGGATTGCCCTGACCACGAGAGCCCCGTGGGCTGCTGGGGACCTGGTAAACGATGTCGGGACAGTCAGTGAAGCCACCGAGGATATACATCCGGTAGTTCCTAATTCCTACACCCTGCTGGTCATTCTACCATCCACCAGGACACGGTATTCTGTATTAGCCTTCAGGGATGCCTTCTTCTGGATTCCATTGGTCCCCGAAAGGCTCTGCTGCCCTAGTAACCAGATTTAGGAATGGAGAAATGCTGCCGCCTTGTGGCCGTTTGCCACAACAGCAGCTTTAAACCCAGTGCTCATGGTCACTAAATATTGACACTCATTGCAGCCTGTAAATGGCACCTGCCCTGAAAAACAATCCTGGGGTCGAAAATGGACCCAAAACTTCTAAAGAGGGCAACCATGCAAGAGGACAATTTCAAGAGGTTAATTGTACTCTCCGTTTTTTTCTGTTTTTCTGTACCAGAAATTTAAAACGGCCCCTCCGCCACGCCCCGGTACCCGAGGCCTCCGTTGCCCTGCCTGGGCGGGCGGCGGGGCGCTGCCGGGGCGGGCTGGCCGCGGGGATGGCGGTAAGGCGCAAGGACAAGCGAAGCTGGGCCTCAAGAGGCAGCCCGCGGTCCCCGCCCCCGTCTACGGCCATACCACCCTGAACGCGCCCGATCTCGTCTGATCTCGGAAGCTAAGCAGGGTCGGGCCTGGTTAGTACTTGTGATGGGAGACCGCCTGGGAATACCGGGTGCTGTAGGCTTTTGGCCTCCCGCTGCGGCTCCGCCTTCTCCTTTAGTCGCCCGCGGCGGTGGCCGCCAGCTCCGCCCCCCGCCGGGCACCGCTGCAGACCCCACCTCCTCCGCCCACCCCCCACCACCACCACAGAGCGCCAGAGGGGCCGCTCCATGCGGCCCGAAGGCGGCCCTGGAAGGCAGCGGCACACCCGACGCTCCGGGGGTGGCTGGCCCGGACCCAGACTCCGCCGCGGGCCCGGGTGCCGTCCGTGCGGCCCGCGAGCCCCTCCACCTGCACCTGGCCGGCCCCACCGGCGCCCAGCCCCGGCGCCGCCACCTGTCCGCCGGTGTGGCTCTCCGCAGCTCTCTCCGGATAAAGCTGGATAAAGGTCTGGACGGGAAGGAGGGGCAGTGATTCAGCCTATTGCTCTTAGTGCCCCTCCCCCACACTCAGGAGCCCTTTGTGACAAGGCCACAGCTCTGTGATGCAGGCCTGGGGTTCTGCCATCAAGTGAACTCCCAGGGCTCTGTTGCCTGAGGGCGGCAATGCAGTTCAGAAGACGGAGAATCTCTTTTCTTTGAAAAACACTGTTGCTATCTGGCTGAGATCCAGCCCAACTTCCTGGGTGATTGATATCATCCTTGGCTTCCTGTGTGGACTGGGGCTCTTCCTCGTGTTACTCCCCTGCTTCCAGAGTAATCCATTCTTAGCACCACCTAGGAAACCTAGAAACATCAGGAAGCATCAAGTAGAGCTGAAGGGGAGGAGCAGGAGTAGGAAGAAAAGTCGATCTTTGAAAGCTTGCAGAGATTGCCTGGAAGAACTGGAGGGGACTCACAACCTGGCTTCACCTCTGCGGAGCTGCCTGGGGAGGCTTCCTGGCAAGGGCAACTTTCATCAGCTCTCATGGCAAGACCCTCCTGGTGAGATGTGCAAAGCAGTGCCTGCTGGAGCCTGTGGAGGATACTGCTTGAAGGGTTGGGAACCCTGCAGGAACACCTCCTGTAGGGTTTCCTTCCTGGTTCAAGACACTCGAGAGGTGCTGGAAGCACATATTACAAGGTTTTGGGTAAAGCACGGGTGGACCCTACCCCTCAAGGTCCTCAAGCCCATCAATCTCTTGAAGTCGACAAAGTTCCAACCCTCCACCACCCTGCGGTTAGCCTCGTCCCCTTCAGCCACCTGTGTATCTGGGTCCCACTCAACAGTCACGTTTGCTGAGTTCCCGGAGAAACCTCCTCAGGCTCATTCAGGAGAGAAGGTGAGAACAGAAGAGTCCGTTCCTGCCCTGAAGAGGCCTCTCCTTGTCCCCTCCACTGTGTGTAAGGAAATCCAGAGTGCCCTGAGAGCGATTCCACCTGGTGACTACCATGGGCCCTCAAAGGCTTCTCTGACTGCACAGCAGGGCAGGCCACCTTCTCAGTCCCTCACACTCAGCCTTGTGGGCAGAACCTGGAAGAGTGAGACTGTGGAGTGGGTCAAGAGGGACAGCCTAGAGCCAGGTCCAAGTTCAGCAATGGTCAGGAACGAGCCAAGAGAGGAGAGTGGTGGTCAGGCCTCAGGAGACCCCTGCCATAGGGTAACAGTGATGGAGGTGAACTTAGGATCCCAATCTTTGAGAGGTGAAGAGGCCAGGGAGGCTATGGAGGCCAAGGAGTCTCCTGCTCTTCAACCACAGTCTAGTGTTATCTTGGAAACCAAAGTGTTGACAAAATCCCAAACCACAAATGCACCTATGAGGAGTTTAGAGGTGCCAGGGGCCAGTAAAAGTTTCCTACTACCTAGAATGTCTGTTTTCCAACATCTAGGTGAGCCATGCCTTAACATGGAGGTTGCTAGTGAGTTTAACTCCAAAGTAAAGGTACAGTCAGACAACCAGCTTCAGGACTTTCCCAAACACAGGTTCCTTGCTGCAGACAACTTGGCTTCTCAGGTGCCTCAGTGCCATCCCCAGAGAGTCCCCACCAGAGACACGTTAGCTTCCCAGGAGCCAAGTGGCCTTATGGAAGGCCAAAGGAGCAACCTAGGGCAGCAGGAGCCCAAAACTTCAAAACTCCAAGACTCATGGAAGAGCCAGAGCAAGATGATTGTCCCTACTTACAAAAGAGAGGACCGTAGGAGGCATAAACCAGGAGAGCATGAAGAGAGGTTTAAAGAATGAGGGACCCCTCAAGCTGGAAGTATGAGCCGCCCTGCCCAGGTCAGGGGCATAACAGACTCTATTGGGAGCAGATGTCTCCAGCTCATGCCAGAGAAGAAATATAGCCCTCCAGAAAGCCTCTTCAGAAAAAGGATGAGGCTATTTTTAAAGTGGATTTTCCCCAATAAAAAAGTCAATGGTCGAGATGCTCTGCAAAGAAAAAAAAAAAAAAAAGCCCATATCAGCCACTGCCCGGAGTCACGGATCAGTCAAAAGCAGATCAATCTTGAAGAGTGAGACTGCTGAGGGTCAGGCACTCATGACAGCTGTTGGACAGATCGTAGAAGAAAAAAGAGCAATTCACCATGGACTTCATGCCACAAAGTTAAATGAGCACAGACTGGAATTCCAAGTCCCAGTATGTGGGGGTTTCTGCTACCATAGGCTTACCTCCTACCCAGAGCAAGGGAGAATGATGGGTTCTACAGCCTGCAGTCATAAAGCCACCTCCAAGGGCCAGAGTTGTTCTGTCAGGGAAAGGGAAGTCAGACACCAACATAGTTTGAAAAGTGTAAGGTTCGACGATGAGCAGCTGGGCCTAAGGTGCCTCCCATCCTTGTCCCCCAGGAAGAGTGTGTTTCCAGTTAGTACCTGCCAGTATGGGCCAAGGATTCCAGGTGCCCCAGCCCGCCATAAACACTGTCCAAGGCATTGTCATCTTTGGGGAGGTGTCTTGCCTGGTCGACAGTAAAATCCTTCTTTAGTCTTCCCTTTAGTAGGAAAACATGTCTCCAAGTAAAAATTCAGTCCATGTAGAGAAAATGATTTTCTCATTAGCACATCCAAGATATTTAATGTTCCCCAATACATATATATATATATTTTTTCTAATAAAAGCATAGTGTAATGGCAAAAAAAAAAAGAAATTTAAAACGGCATGGAAAAATGCTGAACATTAGGAATAATTAAAGATATGCAAATCCAAATTACAAAAACCTATCCGCTCACACCAGTCAGAATGGCCATCAGCAAGAATTCTGCAAAAAGTAAATGCTGAAGGGGTTTTAGAGAAATGCCTACCCTTGGTCCAAAGTGGGACATGGTAAGAGCCAGTAATGAAAAGAAAAATGAGGTGCCTTGTAAAGGTAAATACTGAGCTACCATTCAATCAAGCATACCCACTGCTGGGCCTATCGCCTGAGGGGATGAGAATCAAAAAAACACAGGCTGGGCTTCACTGGTGGCGCAGTGGTTGAGAGCCCGCCTGCCAATGCAGGGGACATGCGTTCATGCTCCGGGTCGGGAAGATCCCACGTGCCGCGGAGCGGCTTGTCCCGTGAGCTAGGGCTGCTGGGCCTGCGCGTCCGGAGCCTGTGCTCTGCATTGGGAGGGACCACCGCAGTGAGAGGCCCACGTACCGAAAAAAAAAAAAAAAAAAAAAAAACACAGGCTGGCAATCCTCCACTCCAGCAATATTTACCATAGCCAACACTTGGAAGCTACGAAAGTGTCCATCATCAGAGGAAGGCACAAAGAAGAAGTGGTCCATGTACACAATGGAATATGACTCCAATAAAAAATATATATAAATACAATTTATAAAACAAACCTAAGTAAGGAGACATCAGCTTTTGGGGGCACATTCCACTCTAATATATAACCGAGGAACACCACTGCCCGGATGGTCTGTTTCCCTAGTTCCCAGGTTGGGAAAAGCAGAAATGCTGCCGCCCTCTGGCCGTTACCTGCAACAGCAGCTTTAAGACCTGTGCTAAGGGTCACTTCATATGCAGCAGTACTGGTGGGCTGTAAATGAAACCTGCCCTCAAAACGTCTTGAGGGAGGTAATGGCCAAAATATTTCTAAATGTCACACACACTTCACGAAGACAATTTGAAGAGGTAAGCTGTACTCACAGTTGAAGAAAAGAAGGACATGCCAGAAAGCTCAATTTCAAGGGATTATGAGACGCATGCAAATCCAGCCACAAAGTGGTATCGGCTCACACTAGTCAGAACACACATCAGCAAAAAAACTACAAACAAAAAATGCTGAAGGTGTTGTGGAGAAGCGCATACCCTCAACTTTAAGCGGGACGTAACCTGGAAAGAGCCACTAATGAGAACAGACTGGAGGTGCCTCTACAAGGTAAACATTCCGCTACCATATGATCCAGCAGGCCCACTCCTGGGCCTATAACCTAAGAAGACAGAATTGGAAAGACACAGGCAGGCAAATGTGCATTGCCGCAGCATTACAATAGCCATGACGTGGAAGCAACCAAAAAGTCCATCAACAGATGAGTGGACAAAGAAGAACTGGTACATGTACAGACAGAATATTAGCCAAGGAAGAAAAGGACACCATGCCATTTGCAGCACCGTAGATGAGTCTAGAGGTGATCACGTGACTTGTAGTAAGTCAGAAAGAGAAAGACACGTATCGTAGGATATCACTTATAGATGTTACCTAAAAATTGATACCAGTGAAGATATTTCCACAGAGAAGGGCAATCCCAGATTCATTAAACAAACTTATGGATCACCAACGGAAAGGTGTGAGGATTGGATACATTACGAGATTGGGGTGAACAGACATATACAAACACAGGTGAAATATATAATCACCAAAGACCTACAGAATACCAAGAGAAGACTACTCAACATTCTGTCATAACGTACATGGGAAAAGGATCCCAGCAAGAACAGACATATGTATATGTGTAAAAGAACCACATCTTGCACACCTGCAACAAGCCAAACATTGTAATCAAACATGCTGTGATTAAAAAAATAAAAAAATTAAATTAAGAAAACGAACAAGAAGTAGTGAGACAAACTTAAGGGGCCTTCTCCTGGCACATTCCATTCTAAATTACAACCTAGAACACGACTTCCATTGAGGCTCTGCTGCCCTAGTAACCAGATTTGGTAAGGGAGAACTGCTGCCCCCTTGTGGCCGTTTCACACAACAGCACCTTTAATCCCAGCGCTAATGGTCAGTTGATATTCAAAATCATTGCAGGCCTGTAAATGACACCTGCCCTGAAAACAAATCCTGGGGTCATATATCGACCAAAAAATTCAAAAGACGTCCATATTTCAAAACGACACTTTCAAGAGGCATATTTTGTTCTGCATATTTGTTCTGCACATTAGAGTTCTGCTTCTTTTGCTTTCTTTCCTTCTTTGTTAAAAAAAAAAAAACGGGAATGGAAAAAGGCAACCCTCAGAATGGGAGAAAATATTTGCAAACGAATCCACGGACAAAGGTTTAATCTCCAATATATATAACAGCTCATGCAGCTTAATATTAAAAAAAAAACAAACAACCCAATACAAAAATGGGCAGAAGATCTAAATAGACGTTTCTTCAAAGAAGACACAGAGATGGCCAAGACGCACATGAAAAGCTGCTCAACATCACTCATCATTAGAGAAATGCACATCAAAACTACAGTGAGGTATCACCTCACACCTGTTAGAATGGGCATCATCAGAAAATGTACAAACAACAAATGCTGGCGAGGGTGTGGACCAAAGGAACCCTCTTCCACTACTGGTGGGAATGTAAATTGATACAGTCACTATGGAGAACAGCATGGAGGTTCCTTAAAAAACTAAAAATAGAATTACCATAGGATCCAGCAATCCCACTTCCGGGCATATACCCAGAGAAAACCATAAATGAAAAAGACACATTCACCACAATGTTCATTGCAGCACTATTTACAATAGCCAGGTAATGGAAGCAACCTAAATGCCCACAGACAGACGAACGGATAATGATGTGGTCCATCTATGAAACGGAATATTACTCAGCCATAAAAAGGAACGAAACTGGGTCATCTGTGGAGACGTCGACGGATCTAGAGACTGTCATACAGAGTGAAGTAAGTCAGAAGGAGAAAAACAAATATTGTATATTAATGCATATATGTGGAACCTAGAAAAATGGTACAGATGACCCGGTTTGCAGGGCAGAAATAGAGACACAGAGGTAGAGAACAAACGTATGGACACCAAGAGGGGGGAAGCCATGGGTTGTTGGTGGTGGGATGAGTCGGGAGATTGGGATTGTCCTGTATACATGTATATGCATAAAATAGATAACTAATAATAATCCTGCTGAATAAAAAAATAAACTTAAATTATAAAATTTTAAAATAAAACGGAAAAAAGTTCTTCCCTTCACACAGATGTATTTATAGGAATGAATTATTTCCATGCTTATATCTATAAATACATAGAAGAGGAATAAAATCTAACTTGAAGCAAAAAAGAAAAAAAAAAAACCAGAACCCACCAGTTATACACAGGAAAACCCTATCAGGGCACTGGCTCCAGCGGCAAACAATTCTGAAGTTGGTCAGAGGTGGGGAATCATCTCCCATGCAGCCAGCAGCCCCCCCACCCCCGCAAGGAGCGTCCTCATTGCAAAGCTGGGGGACCGTGCCGAGGCGTCTGTGAGTAAACGTGAGCCGAGCCCCAGGCCAGCTGCTGCTGAACTGTTCCCACCCTTCCCAGGTAAAACACCTGAATATGTCCAAGGACTTGAAAGCCCAGAGGAAGGGCCGTGGAGCCACAGCAGCGACAGCACGCAGGCCGACTTGGTGCCTGCAGGCCAGCCAGGATGGTCCTGGCCCCGGGCGCTCTTCTGGAAGCTTTCCATTTCCCTGCCTGAGATACTCCTCCTGTCCCGGCCCCCACTGCTTTTTTCCTTCCTCACCTCTGCCCGGGGAGAAATTCCAACGGAAGGTATGGGTGACACATCCTCTTCTTTAGCAGGTGGCAGCCCGGCAACTCCTGCAGAAAGTCCAGCAGAGCCCCACTCACACCGGGCCACCCACAGAGCCGTGGCCCCTCACTCCCTCCCATCAGCACAGCCCCGAGACTGCTGACGGGGCAGAGAATATGGCGTCAGGCACAGCTGCAGGGGCTCTTGCTGCCTGGAGCCGTGTTTATATGGACCTCAACCCAGGCACACCTGGGGAGGGCTGGCCGGCAGGGTCAGGCTGCCCAGGTCAGCCCATCCTCACCCCTCAGGGACTCACATTGCAGAAAATGGACCTCGCTGAACCGGCCAGGTCCAAGGAACAGGTGTGGGCTCCTGAGAGTCTGGATAGACAAGGGGCTGCAGCTCCGGCTTGTTTTCTAATCCTTTTATCTGGCCCATGAGTGGGAGACAACTTCAAGAAGACCCTCTCCTAATGAGAGGAACCCAGGAGTCAGGGAGAGGAGGGGTGATGGGTGGAGACAGAGGCCTGGTGCCCCGGCTGCGGTGGAAGCCTCTGGAAGACCAGGCAGAGGGAGGCCGCACAGAGTGATGCCCAGGGTCACAGACCTGTCGGAGCTGCTGTTTGTTAGCTCAAGTCCTGCTCTGAGGTGCTCTGTGTCAGCTCTGAGTGACAGGTGATCTGGGCTGCTCTGCAATGAGGGCTACGTGCACGGTACCTGTGTGCCCAGCCCTGCCGGGGTACCTGCCCAGGGCAGCTCCGTATCCTGGGAGGGGCCTGACCACGAGAGCGCCATGGGCTGCTGGGGAGGGGGGGCCTGCCCAGGTGAGCTCCATATCCTGGGATTGCCCTGACCACGAGAGCCCCGTGGGCTGCTGGGGACCTGGTAAACGATGTCGGGACAGTCAATGAAGCCACCGAGGATATACATCCGGTAGTTCCTAATTCCTACACCCTGCTGGTCGTTCTACCATCCACCAGGACACGGTATTCTGTATGAGACTTCAGGGATGCCTTCTTCTGGATTCCATTGGTCCCCGAAAGGCTCTGCTGCCCTAGTAACCAGATTTGGGAATGGAGAAATGCTGCCGCCTTGTGGCCGTTTGCCACAACAGCAGCTTTAAACCCAGTGCTCATGGTCACTAAATATTCACACTCATTGCAGCCTGTAAATGGCACCTGCCCTGAAAAACAATCCTGGGGTCGAAAATGGACCCAAAACTTCTAAAGAGGGCAACCATGCAAGAGGACAATTTCAAGAGGTTAATTGTACTCTCCGTTTTTTTCTGTTTTTCTGTACCAGAAGTTTAAAACGGCCCCTCCGCCACGCCCCGGTACCCGAGGCCTCCGTTGCCCTGCCTGGGCGGGCGGCGGGGCGCTGCCGGGGCGGGCTGGCCGCGGGGATGGCGGTAAGGTGCAAGGACAAGCGAAGCTGGGCCTCAAGAGGCAGCCCGCGGTCCCCGCCCCCGTCTACGGCCATACCACCCTGAACGCGCCCGATCTCGTCTGATCTCGGAAGCTAAGCAGGGTCGGGCCTGGTTAGTACTTGTGATGGGAGACCGCCTGGGAATACCGGGTGCTGTAGGCTTTTGGCCTCCCGCTGCGGCTCCGCCTTCTCCTTTAGTCGCCCGCGGCGGTGGCCGCCAGCTCCGCCCCCCGCCGGGCACCGCTGCAGGCCCCACCTCCTCCGCCCACCCACCACCACCACCACAGAGCGCCAGAGGGGCCGCTCCATGCGGCCCGAAGGCGGCCCTGGAAGGCAGCGGCACACCCGACGCTCCGGGGGTGGCTGGCCCGGACCCAGACTCCGCCGCGGGCCCGGGTGCCGTCCGTGCGGCCCGCGAGCCCCTCCACCTGCACCTGGCCGGCCCCACCGGCGCCCAGCCCCGGCGCCGCCACCTGTCCGCCGGTGTGGCTCTCCGCAGCTCTCTCCGGATAAAGCTGGATAAAGGTCTGGACGGGAAGGAGGGGCAGTGATTCAGCCTATTGCTCTTAGTGCCCCTCCCCCACACTCAGGAGCCCTTTGTGACAAGGCCACAGCTCTGTGATGCAGGCCTGGGGTTCTGCCATCAAGTGAACTCCCAGGGCTCTGTTGCCTGAGGGCGGCAATGCAGTTCAGAAGACGGAGAATCTCTTTTCTTTGAAAAACACTGTTGCTATCTGGCTGAGATCCAGCCCAACTTCCTGGGTGATTGATATCATCCTTGGCTTCCTGTGTGGACTGGGGCTCTTCCTCGTGTTACTCCCCTGCTTCCAGAGTAATCCATTCTTAGCACCACCTAGGAAACCTAGAAACATCAGGAAGCATCAAGTAGAGCTGAAGGGGAGGAGCAGGAGTAGGAAGAAAAGTCGATCTTTGAAAGCTTGCAGAGATTGCCTGGAAGAACTGGAGGGGACTCACAACCTGGCTTCACCTCTGCGGAGCTGCCTGGGGAGGCTTCCTGGCAAGGGCAACTTTCATCAGCTCTCATGGCAAGACCCTCCTGGTGAGATGTGCAAAGCAGTGCCTGCTGGAGCCTGTGGAGGATACTGCTTGAAGGGTTGGGAACCCTGCAGGAACACCTCCTGTAGGGTTTCCTTCCTGGTTCAAGACACTCGAGAGGTGCTGGAAGCACATATTACAAGGTTTTGGGTAAAGCACGGGTGGACCCTACCCCTCAAGGTCCTCAAGCCCATCAATCTCTTGAAGTCGACAAAGTTCCAACCCTCCACCACCCTGCGGTTAGCCTCGTCCCCTTCAGCCACCTGTGTATCTGGGTCCCACTCAACAGTCACGTTTGCTGAGTTCCCGGAGAAACCTCCTCAGGCTCATTCAGGAGAGAAGGTGAGAACAGAAGAGTCCGTTCCTGCCCTGAAGAGGCCTCTCCTTGTCCCCTCCACTGTGTGTAAGGAAATCCAGAGTGCCCTGAGAGCGATTCCACCTGGTGACTACCATGGGCCCTCAAAGGCTTCTCTGACTGCACAGCAGGGCAGGCCACCTTCTCAGTCCCTCACACTCAGCCTTGTGGGCAGAACCTGGAAGAGTGAGACTGTGGAGTGGGTCAAGAGGGACAGCCTAGAGCCAGGTCCAAGTTCAGCAATGGTCAGGAACGAGCCAAGAGAGGAGAGTGGTGGTCAGGCCTCAGGAGACCCCTGCCATAGGGTAACAGTGATGGAGGTGAACTTAGGATCCCAATCTTTGAGAGGTGAAGAGGCCAGGGAGGCTATGGAGGCCAAGGAGTCTCCTGCTCTTCAACCACAGTCTAGTGTTATCTTGGAAACCAAAGTGTTGACAAAATCCCAAACCACAAATGCACCTATGAGGAGTTTAGAGGTGCCAGGGGCCAGTAAAAGTTTCCTACTACCTAGAATGTCTGTTTTCCAACATCTAGGTGAGCCATGCCTTAACATGGAGGTTGCTAGTGAGTTTAACTCCAAAGTAAAGGTACAGTCAGACAACCAGTTTCAGGACTTTCCCAAACACAGGTTCCTTGCTGCAGACAACTTGGCTTCTCAGGTGCCTCAGTGCCATCCCCAGAGAGTCCCCACCAGAGACACGTTAGCTTCCCAGGAGCCAAGTGGCCTTATGGAAGGCCAAAGGAGCAACCTAGGGCAGCAGGAGCCCAAAACTTCAAAACTCCAAGACTCATGGAAGAGCCAGAGCAAGATGATTGTCCCTACTTACAAAAGAGAGGACCGTAGGAGGCATAAACCAGGAGAGCATGAAGAGAGGTTTAAAGAATGAGGGACCCCTCAAGCTGGAAGTATGAGCCGCCCTGCCCAGGTCAGGGGCATAACAGACTCTATTGGGAGCAGATGTCTCCAGCTCATGCCAGAGAAGAAATATAGCCCTCCAGAAAGCCTCTTCAGAAAAAGGATGAGGCTATTTTTAAAGTGGATTTTCCCCAATAAAAAAGTCAATGGTCGAGATGCTCTGCAAAGAAAAAAAAAAAAAAAGCCCATATCAGCCACTGCCCGGAGTCACGGATCAGTCAAAAGCAGATCAATCTTGAAGAGTGAGACTGCTGAGGGTCAGGCACTCATGACAGCTGTTGGACAGATCGTAGAAGAAAAAAGAGCAATTCACCATGGACTTCATGCCACAAAGTTAAATGAGCACAGACTGGAATTCCAAGTCCCAGTATGTGGGGGTTTCTGCTACCATAGGCTTACCTCCTACCCAGAGCAAGGGAGAATGATGGGTTCTACAGCCTGCAGTCATAAAGCCACCTCCAAGGGCCAGAGTTGTTCTGTCAGGGAAAGGGAAGTCAGACACCAACATAGTTTGAAAAGTGTAAGGTTCGACGATGAGCAGCTGGGCCTAAGGTGCCTCCCATCCTTGTCCCCCAGGAAGAGTGTGTTTCCAGTTAGTACCTGCCAGTATGGGCCAAGGATTCCAGGTGCCCCAGCCCGCCATAAACACTGTCCAAGGCATTGTCATCTTTGGGGAGGTGTCTTGCCTGGTCGACAGTAAAATCCTTCTTTAGTCTTCCCTTTAGTAGGAAAACATGTCTCCAAGTAAAAATTCAGTCCATGTAGAGAAAATGATTTTCTCATTAGCACATCCAAGATATTTAATGTTCCCCAATACATATATATATATATTTTTTCTAATAAAAGCATAGTGTAATGGCAAAAAAAAAAAGAAATTTAAAACGGCATGGAAAAATGCTGAACATTAGGAATAATTAAAGATATGCAAATCCAAATTACAAAAACCTATCCGCTCACACCAGTCAGAATGGCCATCAGCAAGAATTCTGCAAAAAGTAAATGCTGAAGGGGTTTTAGAGAAATGCCTACCCTTGGTCCAAAGTGGGACATGGTAAGAGCCAGTAATGAAAAGAAAAATGAGGTGCCTTGTAAAGGTAAATACTGAGCTACCATTCAATCAAGCATACCCACTGCTGGGCCTATTGCCTGAGGGGATGAGAATCAAAAAAACACAGGCTGGGCTTCACTGGTGGCGCAGTGGTTGAGAGCCCGCCTGCCAATGCAGGGGACATGCGTTCATGCTCCGGGTCGGGAAGATCCCACGTGCCGCGGAGCGGCTTGTCCCGTGAGCTAGGGCTGCTGGGCCTGCGCGTCCGGAGCCTGTGCTCTGCATTGGGAGGGACCACCGCAGTGAGAGGCCCACGTACCGAAAAAAAAAAAAAAAAAAAAAAACACAGGCTGGCAATCCTCCACTCCAGCAATATTTACCATAGCCAACACTTGGAAGCTACGAAAGTGTCCATCATCAGAGGAAGGCACAAAGAAGAAGTGGTCCATGTACACAATGGAATATGACTCCAATAAAAAATATATATAAATACAATTTATAAAACAAACCTAAGTAAGGAGACATCAGCTTTTGGGGGCACATTCCACTCTAATATATAACCGAGGAACACCACTGCCCGGATGGTCTGTTTCCCTAGTTCCCAGGTTGGGAAAAGCAGAAATGCTGCCGCCCTCTGGCCGTTACCTGCAACAGCAGCTTTAAGACCTGTGCTAAGGGTCACTTCATATGCAGCAGTACTGGTGGGCTGTAAATGAAACCTGCCCTCAAAACGTCTTGAGGGAGGTAATGGCCAAAATATTTCTAAATGTCACACACACTTCACGAAGACAATTTGAAGAGGTAAGCTGTACTCACAGTTGAAGAAAAGAAGGACATGCCAGAAAGCTCAATTTCAAGGGATTATGAGACGCATGCAAATCCAGCCACAAAGTGGTATCGGCTCACACTAGTCAGAACACACATCAGCAAAAAAACTACAAACAAAAAATGCTGAAGGTGTTGTGGAGAAGCGCATACCCTCAACTTTAAGCGGGACGTAACCTGGAAAGAGCCACTAATGAGAACAGACTGGAGGTGCCTCTACAAGGTAAACATTCCGCTACCATATGATCCAGCAGGCCCACTCCTGGGCCTATAACCTAAGAAGACAGAATTGGAAAGACACAGGCAGGCAAATGTGCATTGCCGCAGCATTACAATAGCCATGACGTGGAAGCAACCAAAAAGTCCATCAACAGATGAGTGGACAAAGAAGAACTGGTACATGTACAGACAGAATATTAGCCAAGGAAGAAAAGGACACCATGCCATTTGCAGCACCGTAGATGAGTCTAGAGGTGATCACGTGACTTGTAGTAAGTCAGAAAGAGAAAGACACGTATCGTAGGATATCACTTATAGATGTTACCTAAAAATTGATACCAGTGAAGATATTTCCACAGAGAAGGGCAATCCCAGATTCATTAAACAAACTTATGGATCACCAACGGAAAGGTGTGAGGATTGGATACATTACGAGATTGGGGTGAACAGACATATACAAACACAGGTGAAATATATAATCACCAAAGACCTACAGAATACCAAGAGAAGACTACTCAACATTCTGTCATAACGTACATGGGAAAAGGATCCCAGCAAGAACAGACATATGTATATGTGTAAAAGAACCACATCTTGCACACCTGCAACAAGCCAAACATTGTAATCAAACATGCTGTGATTAAAAAAATAAAAAAATTAAATTAAGAAAACGAACAAGAAGTAGTGAGACAAACTTAAGGGGCCTTCTCCTGGCACATTCCATTCTAAATTACAACCTAGAACACGACTTCCATTGAGGCTCTGCTGCCCTAGTAACCAGATTTGGTAAGGGAGAACTGCTGCCCCCTTGTGGCCGTTTCACACAACAGCACCTTTAATCCCAGCGCTAATGGTCAGTTGATATTCAAAATCATTGCAGGCCTGTAAATGACACCTGCCCTGAAAACAAATCCTGGGGTCATATATCGACCAAAAAATTCAAAAGACGTCCATATTTCAAAACGACACTTTCAAGAGGCATATTTTGTTCTGCATATTTGTTCTGCACATTAGGGTTCTGCTTCTTTTGCTTTCTTTCCTTCTTTGTTAAAAAAAAAAAAACGGGAATGGAAAAAGGCAACCCTCAGAATGGGAGAAAATATTTGCAAACGAATCCACGGACAAAGGTTTAATCTCCAATATATATAACAGCTCATGCAGCTTAATATTAAAAAAAAACAAACAACCCAATACAAAAATGGGCAGAAGATCTAAATAGACGTTTCTTCAAAGAAGACACAGAGATGGCCAAGACGCACATGAAAAGCTGCTCAACATCACTCATCATTAGAGAAATGCACATCAAAACTACAGTGAGGTATCACCTCACACCTGTTAGAATGGGCGTCATCAGAAAATGTACAAACAACAAATGCTGGCGAGGGTGTGGACCAAAGGAACCCTCTTCCACTACTGGTGGGAATGTAAATTGATACAGTCACTATGGAGAACAGCATGGAGGTTCCTTAAAAAACTAAAAATAGAATTACCATAGGATCCAGCAATCCCACTTCCGGGCATATACCCAGAGAAAACCATAAATGAAAAAGACACATTCACCACAATGTTCATTGCAGCACTATTTACAATAGCCAGGTAATGGAAGCAACCTAAATGCCCACAGACAGACGAACGGATAATGATGTGGTCCATCTATGAAACGGAATATTACTCAGCCATAAAAAGGAACGAAACTGGGTCATCTGTGGAGACGTCGACGGATCTAGAGACTGTCATACAGAGTGAAGTAAGTCAGAAGGAGAAAAACAAATATTGTATATTAATGCATATATGTGGAACCTAGAAAAATGGTACAGATGACCCGGTTTGCAGGGCAGAAATAGAGACACAGAGGTAGAGAACAAACGTATGGACACCAAGAGGGGGGAAGCCATGGGTTGTTGGTGGTGGGATGAGTCGGGAGATTGGGATTGTCCTGTATACATGTATATGCATAAAATAGATAACTAATAATAATCCTGCTGAATAAAAAAATAAACTTAAATTATAAAATTTTAAAATAAAACGGAAAAAAGTTCTTCCCTTCACACAGATGTATTTATAGGAATGAATTATTTCCATGCTTATATCTATAAATACATAGAAGAGGAATAAAATCTAACTTGAAGCAAAAAAGAAAAAAAAAAAACCAGAACCCACCAGTTATACACAGGAAAACCCTATCAGGGCACTGGCTCCAGCGGCAAACAATTCTGAAGTTGGTCAGAGGTGGGGAATCATCTCCCATGCAGCCAGCAGCCCCCCCACCCCCGCAAGGAGCGTCCTCATTGCAAAGCTGGGGGACCGTGCCGAGGCGTCTGTGAGTAAACGTGAGCCGAGCCCCAGGCCAGCTGCTGCTGAACTGTTCCCACCCTTCCCAGGTAAAACACCTGAATATGTCCAAGGACTTGAAAGCCCAGAGGAAGGGCCGTGGAGCCACAGCAGCGACAGCACGCAGGCCGACTTGGTGCCTGCAGGCCAGCCAGGATGGTCCTGGCCCCGGGCGCTCTTCTGGAAGCTTTCCATTTCCCTGCCTGAGATACTCCTCCTGTCCCGGCCCCCACTGCTTTTTTCCTTCCTCACCTCTGCCCGGGGAGAAATTCCAACGGAAGGTATGGGTGACACATCCTCTTCTTTAGCAGGTGGCAGCCCGGCAACTCCTGCAGAAAGTCCAGCAGAGCCCCACTCACACCGGGCCACCCACAGAGCCGTGGCCCCTCACTCCCTCCCATCAGCACAGCCCCGAGACTGCTGACGGGGCAGAGAATATGGCGTCAGGCACAGCTGCAGGGGCTCTTGCTGCCTGGAGCCGTGTTTATATGGACCTCAACCCAGGCACACCTGGGGAGGGCTGGCCGGCAGGGTCAGGCTGCCCAGGTCAGCCCATCCTCACCCCTCAGGGACTCACATTGCAGAAAATGGACCTCGCTGAACCGGCCAGGTCCAAGGAACAGGTGTGGGCTCCTGAGAGTCTGGATAGACAAGGGGCTGCAGCTCCGGCTTGTTTTCTAATCCTTTTATCTGGCCCATGAGTGGGAGACAACTTCAAGAAGACCCTCTCCTAATGAGAGGAACCCAGGAGTCAGGGAGAGGAGGGGTGATGGGTGGAGACAGAGGCCTGGTGCCCCGGCTGCGGTGGAAGCCTCTGGAAGACCAGGCAGAGGGAGGCCGCACAGAGTGATGCCCAGGGTCACAGACCTGTCGGAGCTGCTGTTTGTTAGCTCAAGTCCTGCTCTGAGGTGCTCTGTGTCAGCTCTGAGTGACAGGTGATCTGGGCTGCTCTGCAATGAGGGCTACGTGCACGGTACCTGTGTGCCCAGCCCTGCCGGGGTACCTGCCCAGGGCAGCTCCGTATCCTGGGAGGGGCCTGACCACGAGAGCGCCATGGGCTGCTGGGGAGGGGGGGCCTGCCCAGGTGAGCTCCATATCCTGGGATTGCCCTGACCACGAGAGCCCCGTGGGCTGCTGGGGACCTGGTAAACGATGTCGGGACAGTCAATGAAGCCACCGAGGATATACATCCGGTAGTTCCTAATTCCTACACCCTGCTGGTCGTTCTACCATCCACCAGGACACGGTATTCTGTATGAGACTTCAGGGATGCCTTCTTCTGGATTCCATTGGTCCCCGAAAGGCTCTGCTGCCCTAGTAACCAGATTTGGGAATGGAGAAATGCTGCCGCCTTGTGGCCGTTTGCCACAACAGCAGCTTTAAACCCAGTGCTCATGGTCACTAAATATTCACACTCATTGCAGCCTGTAAATGGCACCTGCCCTGAAAAACAATCCTGGGGTCGAAAATGGACCCAAAACTTCTAAAGAGGGCAACCATGCAAGAGGACAATTTCAAGAGGTTAATTGTACTCTCCGTTTTTTTCTGTTTTTCTGTACCAGAAGTTTAAAACGGCCCCTCCGCCACGCCCCGGTACCCGAGGCCTCCGTTGCCCTGCCTGGGCGGGCGGCGGGGCGCTGCCGGGGCGGGCTGGCCGCGGGGATGGCGGTAAGGCGCAAGGACAAGCGAAGCTGGGCCTCAAGAGGCAGCCCGCGGTCCCCGCCCCCGTCTACGGCCATACCACCCTGAACGCGCCCGATCTCGTCTGATCTCGGAAGCTAAGCAGGGTCGGGCCTGGTTAGTACTTGTGATGGGAGACCGCCTGGGAATACCGGGTGCTGTAGGCTTTTGGCCTCCCGCTGCGGCTCCGCCTTCTCCTTTAGTCGCCCGCGGCGGTGGCCGCCAGCTCCGCCCCCCGCCGGGCACCGCTGCAGGCCCCACCTCCTCCGCCCACCCCCCACCACCACCACAGAGCGCCAGAGGGGCCGCTCCATGCGGCCCGAAGGCGGCCCTGGAAGGCAGCGGCACACCCGACGCTCCGGGGGTGGCTGGCCCGGACCCAGACTCCGCCGCGGGCCCGGGTGCCGTCCGTGCGGCCCGCGAGCCCCTCCACCTGCACCTGGCCGGCCCCACCGGCGCCCAGCCCCGGCGCCGCCACCTGTCCGCCGGTGTGGCTCTCCGCAGCTCTCTCCGGATAAAGCTGGATAAAGGTCTGGACGGGAAGGAGGGGCAGTGATTCAGCCTATTGCTCTTAGTGCCCCTCCCCCACACTCAGGAGCCCTTTGTGACAAGGCCACAGCTCTGTGATGCAGGCCTGGGGTTCTGCCATCAAGTGAACTCCCAGGGCTCTGTTGCCTGAGGGCGGCAATGCAGTTCAGAAGACGGAGAATCTCTTTTCTTTGAAAAACACTGTTGCTATCTGGCTGAGATCCAGCCCAACTTCCTGGGTGATTGATATCATCCTTGGCTTCCTGTGTGGACTGGGGCTCTTCCTCGTGTTACTCCCCTGCTTCCAGAGTAATCCATTCTTAGCACCACCTAGGAAACCTAGAAACATCAGGAAGCATCAAGTAGAGCTGAAGGGGAGGAGCAGGAGTAGGAAGAAAAGTCGATCTTTGAAAGCTTGCAGAGATTGCCTGGAAGAACTGGAGGGGACTCACAACCTGGCTTCACCTCTGCGGAGCTGCCTGGGGAGGCTTCCTGGCAAGGGCAACTTTCATCAGCTCTCATGGCAAGACCCTCCTGGTGAGATGTGCAAAGCAGTGCCTGCTGGAGCCTGTGGAGGATACTGCTTGAAGGGTTGGGAACCCTGCAGGAACACCTCCTGTAGGGTTTCCTTCCTGGTTCAAGACACTCGAGAGGTGCTGGAAGCACATATTACAAGGTTTTGGGTAAAGCACGGGTGGACCCTACCCCTCAAGGTCCTCAAGCCCATCAATCTCTTGAAGTCGACAAAGTTCCAACCCTCCACCACCCTGCGGTTAGCCTCGTCCCCTTCAGCCACCTGTGTATCTGGGTCCCACTCAACAGTCACGTTTGCTGAGTTCCCGGAGAAACCTCCTCAGGCTCATTCAGGAGAGAAGGTGAGAACAGAAGAGTCCGTTCCTGCCCTGAAGAGGCCTCTCCTTGTCCCCTCCACTGTGTGTAAGGAAATCCAGAGTGCCCTGAGAGCGATTCCACCTGGTGACTACCATGGGCCCTCAAAGGCTTCTCTGACTGCACAGCAGGGCAGGCCACCTTCTCAGTCCCTCACACTCAGCCTTGTGGGCAGAACCTGGAAGAGTGAGACTGTGGAGTGGGTCAAGAGGGACAGCCTAGAGCCAGGTCCAAGTTCAGCAATGGTCAGGAACGAGCCAAGAGAGGAGAGTGGTGGTCAGGCCTCAGGAGACCCCTGCCATAGGGTAACAGTGATGGAGGTGAACTTAGGATCCCAATCTTTGAGAGGTGAAGAGGCCAGGGAGGCTATGGAGGCCAAGGAGTCTCCTGCTCTTCAACCACAGTCTAGTGTTATCTTGGAAACCAAAGTGTTGACAAAATCCCAAACCACAAATGCACCTATGAGGAGTTTAGAGGTGCCAGGGGCCAGTAAAAGTTTCCTACTACCTAGAATGTCTGTTTTCCAACATCTAGGTGAGCCATGCCTTAACATGGAGGTTGCTAGTGAGTTTAACTCCAAAGTAAAGGTACAGTCAGACAACCAGTTTCAGGACTTTCCCAAACACAGGTTCCTTGCTGCAGACAACTTGGCTTCTCAGGTGCCTCAGTGCCATCCCCAGAGAGTCCCCACCAGAGACACGTTAGCTTCCCAGGAGCCAAGTGGCCTTATGGAAGGCCAAAGGAGCAACCTAGGGCAGCAGGAGCCCAAAACTTCAAAACTCCAAGACTCATGGAAGAGCCAGAGCAAGATGATTGTCCCTACTTACAAAAGAGAGGACCGTAGGAGGCATAAACCAGGAGAGCATGAAGAGAGGTTTAAAGAATGAGGGACCCCTCAAGCTGGAAGTATGAGCCGCCCTGCCCAGGTCAGGGGCATAACAGACTCTATTGGGAGCAGATGTCTCCAGCTCATGCCAGAGAAGAAATATAGCCCTCCAGAAAGCCTCTTCAGAAAAAGGATGAGGCTATTTTTAAAGTGGATTTTCCCCAATAAAAAAGTCAATGGTCGAGATGCTCTGCAAAGAAAAAAAAAAAAAAAGCCCATATCAGCCACTGCCCGGAGTCACGGATCAGTCAAAAGCAGATCAATCTTGAAGAGTGAGACTGCTGAGGGTCAGGCACTCATGACAGCTGTTGGACAGATCGTAGAAGAAAAAAGAGCAATTCACCATGGACTTCATGCCACAAAGTTAAATGAGCACAGACTGGAATTCCAAGTCCCAGTATGTGGGGGTTTCTGCTACCATAGGCTTACCTCCTACCCAGAGCAAGGGAGAATGATGGGTTCTACAGCCTGCAGTCATAAAGCCACCTCCAAGGGCCAGAGTTGTTCTGTCAGGGAAAGGGAAGTCAGACACCAACATAGTTTGAAAAGTGTAAGGTTCGACGATGAGCAGCTGGGCCTAAGGTGCCTCCCATCCTTGTCCCCCAGGAAGAGTGTGTTTCCAGTTAGTACCTGCCAGTATGGGCCAAGGATTCCAGGTGCCCCAGCCCGCCATAAACACTGTCCAAGGCATTGTCATCTTTGGGGAGGTGTCTTGCCTGGTCGACAGTAAAATCCTTCTTTAGTCTTCCCTTTAGTAGGAAAACATGTCTCCAAGTAAAAATTCAGTCCATGTAGAGAAAATGATTTTCTCATTAGCACATCCAAGATATTTAATGTTCCCCAATACATATATATATATTTTTTTTCTAATAAAAGCATAGTGTAATGGCAAAAAAAAAAAGAAATTTAAAACGGCATGGAAAAATGCTGAACATTAGGAATAATTAAAGATATGCAAATCCAAATTACAAAAACCTATCCGCTCACACCAGTCAGAATGGCCATCAGCAAGAATTCTGCAAAAAGTAAATGCTGAAGGGGTTTTAGAGAAATGCCTACCCTTGGTCCAAAGTGGGACATGGTAAGAGCCAGTAATGAAAAGAAAAATGAGGTGCCTTGTAAAGGTAAATACTGAGCTACCATTCAATCAAGCATACCCACTGCTGGGCCTATCGCCTGAGGGGATGAGAATCAAAAAAACACAGGCTGGGCTTCACTGGTGGCGCAGTGGTTGAGAGCCCGCCTGCCAATGCAGGGGACATGCGTTCATGCTCCGGGTCGGGAAGATCCCACGTGCCGCGGAGCGGCTTGTCCCGTGAGCTAGGGCTGCTGGGCCTGCGCGTCCGGAGCCTGTGCTCTGCATTGGGAGGGACCACCGCAGTGAGAGGCCCACGTACCGAAAAAAAAAAAAAAAAAAAAAAACACAGGCTGGCAATCCTCCACTCCAGCAATATTTACCATAGCCAACACTTGGAAGCTACGAAAGTGTCCATCATCAGAGGAAGGCACAAAGAAGAAGTGGTCCATGTACACAATGGAATATGACTCCAATAAAAAATATATATAAATACAATTTATAAAACAAACCTAAGTAAGGAGACATCAGCTTTTGGGGGCACATTCCACTCTAATATATAACCGAGGAACACCACTGCCCGGATGGTCTGTTTCCCTAGTTCCCAGGTTGGGAAAAGCAGAAATGCTGCCGCCCTCTGGCCGTTACCTGCAACAGCAGCTTTAAGACCTGTGCTAAGGGTCACTTCATATGCAGCAGTACTGGTGGGCTGTAAATGAAACCTGCCCTCAAAACGTCTTGAGGGAGGTAATGGCCAAAATATTTCTAAATGTCACACACACTTCACGAAGACAATTTGAAGAGGTAAGCTGTACTCACAGTTGAAGAAAAGAAGGACATGCCAGAAAGCTCAATTTCAAGGGATTATGAGACGCATGCAAATCCAGCCACAAAGTGGTATCGGCTCACACTAGTCAGAACACACATCAGCAAAAAAACTACAAACAAAAAATGCTGAAGGTGTTGTGGAGAAGCGCATACCCTCAACTTTAAGCGGGACGTAACCTGGAAAGAGCCACTAATGAGAACAGACTGGAGGTGCCTCTACAAGGTAAACATTCCGCTACCATATGATCCAGCAGGCCCACTCCTGGGCCTATAACCTAAGAAGACAGAATTGGAAAGACACAGGCAGGCAAATGTGCATTGCCGCAGCATTACAATAGCCATGACGTGGAAGCAACCAAAAAGTCCATCAACAGATGAGTGGACAAAGAAGAACTGGTACATGTACAGACAGAATATTAGCCAAGGAAGAAAAGGACACCATGCCATTTGCAGCACCGTAGATGAGTCTAGAGGTGATCACGTGACTTGTAGTAAGTCAGAAAGAGAAAGACACGTATCGTAGGATATCACTTATAGATGTTACCTAAAAATTGATACCAGTGAAGATATTTCCACAGAGAAGGGCAATCCCAGATTCATTAAACAAACTTATGGATCACCAACGGAAAGGTGTGAGGATTGGATACATTACGAGATTGGGGTGAACAGACATATACAAACACAGGTGAAATATATAATCACCAAAGACCTACAGAATACCAAGAGAAGACTACTCAACATTCTGTCATAACGTACATGGGAAAAGGATCCCAGCAAGAACAGACATATGTATATGTGTAAAAGAACCACATCTTGCACACCTGCAACAAGCCAAACATTGTAATCAAACATGCTGTGATTAAAAAAATAAAAAAATTAAATTAAGAAAACGAACAAGAAGTAGTGAGACAAACTTAAGGGGCCTTCTCCTGGCACATTCCATTCTAAATTACAACCTAGAACACGACTTCCATTGAGGCTCTGCTGCCCTAGTAACCAGATTTGGTAAGGGAGAACTGCTGCCCCCTTGTGGCCGTTTCACACAACAGCACCTTTAATCCCAGCGCTAATGGTCAGTTGATATTCAAAATCATTGCAGGCCTGTAAATGACACCTGCCCTGAAAACAAATCCTGGGGTCATATATCGACCAAAAAATTCAAAAGACGTCCATATTTCAAAACGACACTTTCAAGAGGCATATTTTGTTCTGCATATTTGTTCTGCACATTAGGGTTCTGCTTCTTTTGCTTTCTTTCCTTCTTTGTTAAAAAAAAAAAAACGGGAATGGAAAAAGGCAACCCTCAGAATGGGAGAAAATATTTGCAAACGAATCCACGGACAAAGGTTTAATCTCCAATATATATAACAGCTCATGCAGCTTAATATTAAAAAAAAACAAACAACCCAATACAAAAATGGGCAGAAGATCTAAATAGACGTTTCTTCAAAGAAGACACAGAGATGGCCAAGACGCACATGAAAAGCTGCTCAACATCACTCATCATTAGAGAAATGCACATCAAAACTACAGTGAGGTATCACCTCACACCTGTTAGAATGGGCATCATCAGAAAATGTACAAACAACAAATGCTGGCGAGGGTGTGGACCAAAGGAACCCTCTTCCACTACTGGTGGGAATGTAAATTGATACAGTCACTATGGAGAACAGCATGGAGGTTCCTTAAAAAACTAAAAATAGAATTACCATAGGATCCAGCAATCCCACTTCCGGGCATATACCCAGAGAAAACCATAAATGAAAAAGACACATTCACCACAATGTTCATTGCAGCACTATTTACAATAGCCAGGTAATGGAAGCAACCTAAATGCCCACAGACAGACGAACGGATAATGATGTGGTCCATCTATGAAACGGAATATTACTCAGCCATAAAAAGGAACGAAACTGGGTCATCTGTGGAGACGTCGACGGATCTAGAGACTGTCATACAGAGTGAAGTAAGTCAGAAGGAGAAAAACAAATATTGTATATTAATGCATATATGTGGAACCTAGAAAAATGGTACAGATGACCCGGTTTGCAGGGCAGAAATAGAGACACAGAGGTAGAGAACAAACGTATGGACACCAAGAGGGGGGAAGCCATGGGTTGTTGGTGGTGGGATGAGTCGGGAGATTGGGATTGTCCTGTATACATGTATATGCATAAAATAGATAACTAATAATAATCCTGCTGAATAAAAAAATAAACTTAAATTATAAAATTTTAAAATAAAACGGAAAAAAGTTCTTCCCTTCACACAGATGTATTTATAGGAATGAATTATTTCCATGCTTATATCTATAAATACATAGAAGAGGAATAAAATCTAACTTGAAGCAAAAAAGAAAAAAAAAAAACCAGAACCCACCAGTTATACACAGGAAAACCCTATCAGGGCACTGGCTCCAGCGGCAAACAATTCTGAAGTTGGTCAGAGGTGGGGAATCATCTCCCATGCAGCCAGCAGCCCCCCCACCCCCGCAAGGAGCGTCCTCATTGCAAAGCTGGGGGACCGTGCCGAGGCGTCTGTGAGTAAACGTGAGCCGAGCCCCAGGCCAGCTGCTGCTGAACTGTTCCCACCCTTCCCAGGTAAAACACCTGAATATGTCCAAGGACTTGAAAGCCCAGAGGAAGGGCCGTGGAGCCACAGCAGCGACAGCACGCAGGCCGACTTGGTGCCTGCAGGCCAGCCAGGATGGTCCTGGCCCCGGGCGCTCTTCTGGAAGCTTTCCATTTCCCTGCCTGAGATACTCCTCCTGTCCCGGCCCCCACTGCTTTTTTCCTTCCTCACCTCTGCCCGGGGAGAAATTCCAACGGAAGGTATGGGTGACACATCCTCTTCTTTAGCAGGTGGCAGCCCGGCAACTCCTGCAGAAAGTCCAGCAGAGCCCCACTCACACCGGGCCACCCACAGAGCCGTGGCCCCTCACTCCCTCCCATCAGCACAGCCCCGAGACTGCTGACGGGGCAGAGAATATGGCGTCAGGCACAGCTGCAGGGGCTCTTGCTGCCTGGAGCCGTGTTTATATGGACCTCAACCCAGGCACACCTGGGGAGGGCTGGCCGGCAGGGTCAGGCTGCCCAGGTCAGCCCATCCTCACCCCTCAGGGACTCACATTGCAGAAAATGGACCTCGCTGAACCGGCCAGGTCCAAGGAACAGGTGTGGGCTCCTGAGAGTCTGGATAGACAAGGGGCTGCAGCTCCGGCTTGTTTTCTAATCCTTTTATCTGGCCCATGAGTGGGAGACAACTTCAAGAAGACCCTCTCCTAATGAGAGGAACCCAGGAGTCAGGGAGAGGAGGGGTGATGGGTGGAGACAGAGGCCTGGTGCCCCGGCTGCGGTGGAAGCCTCTGGAAGACCAGGCAGAGGGAGGCCGCACAGAGTGATGCCCAGGGTCACAGACCTGTCGGAGCTGCTGTTTGTTAGCTCAAGTCCTGCTCTGAGGTGCTCTGTGTCAGCTCTGAGTGACAGGTGATCTGGGCTGCTCTGCAATGAGGGCTACGTGCACGGTACCTGTGTGCCCAGCCCTGCCGGGGTACCTGCCCAGGGCAGCTCCGTATCCTGGGAGGGGCCTGACCACGAGAGCGCCATGGGCTGCTGGGGAGGGGGGGCCTGCCCAGGTGAGCTCCATATCCTGGGATTGCCCTGACCACGAGAGCCCCGTGGGCTGCTGGGGACCTGGTAAACGATGTCGGGACAGTCAATGAAGCCACCGAGGATATACATCCGGTAGTTCCTAATTCCTACACCCTGCTGGTCGTTCTACCATCCACCAGGACACGGTATTCTGTATGAGACTTCAGGGATGCCTTCTTCTGGATTCCATTGGTCCCCGAAAGGCTCTGCTGCCCTAGTAACCAGATTTGGGAATGGAGAAATGCTGCCGCCTTGTGGCCGTTTGCCACAACAGCAGCTTTAAACCCAGTGCTCATGGTCACTAAATATTCACACTCATTGCAGCCTGTAAATGGCACCTGCCCTGAAAAACAATCCTGGGGTCGAAAATGGACCCAAAACTTCTAAAGAGGGCAACCATGCAAGAGGACAATTTCAAGAGGTTAATTGTACTCTCCGTTTTTTTCTGTTTTTCTGTACCAGAAGTTTAAAACGGCCCCTCCGCCACGCCCCGGTACCCGAGGCCTCCGTTGCCCTGCCTGGGCGGGCGGCGGGGCGCTGCCGGGGCGGGCTGGCCGCGGGGATGGCGGTAAGGCGCAAGGACAAGCGAAGCTGGGCCTCAAGAGGCAGCCCGCGGTCCCCGCCCCCGTCTACGGCCATACCACCCTGAACGCGCCCGATCTCGTCTGATCTCGGAAGCTAAGCAGGGTCGGGCCTGGTTAGTACTTGTGATGGGAGACCGCCTGGGAATACCGGGTGCTGTAGGCTTTTGGCCTCCCGCTGCGGCTCCGCCTTCTCCTTTAGTCGCCCGCGGCGGTGGCCGCCAGCTCCGCCCCCCGCCGGGCACCGCTGCAGGCCCCACCTCCTCCGCCTACCCCCCACCACCACCACAGAGCGCCAGAGGGGCCGCTCCATGCGGCCCGAAGGCGGCCCTGGAAGGCAGCGGCACACCCGACGCTCCGGGGGTGGCTGGCCCGGACCCAGACTCCGCCGCGGGCCCGGGTGCCGTCCGTGCGGCCCGCGAGCCCCTCCACCTGCACCTGGCCGGCCCCACCGGCGCCCAGCCCCGGCGCCGCCACCTGTCCGCCGGTGTGGCTCTCCGCAGCTCTCTCCGGATAAAGCTGGATAAAGGTCTGGACGGGAAGGAGGGGCAGTGATTCAGCCTATTGCTCTTAGTGCCCCTCCCCCACACTCAGGAGCCCTTTGTGACAAGGCCACAGCTCTGTGATGCAGGCCTGGGGTTCTGCCATCAAGTGAACTCCCAGGGCTCTGTTGCCTGAGGGCGGCAATGCAGTTCAGAAGACGGAGAATCTCTTTTCTTTGAAAAACACTGTTGCTATCTGGCTGAGATCCAGCCCAACTTCCTGGGTGATTGATATCATCCTTGGCTTCCTGTGTGGACTGGGGCTCTTCCTCGTGTTACTCCCCTGCTTCCAGAGTAATCCATTCTTAGCACCACCTAGGAAACCTAGAAACATCAGGAAGCATCAAGTAGAGCTGAAGGGGAGGAGCAGGAGTAGGAAGAAAAGTCGATCTTTGAAAGCTTGCAGAGATTGCCTGGAAGAACTGGAGGGGACTCACAACCTGGCTTCACCTCTGCGGAGCTGCCTGGGGAGGCTTCCTGGCAAGGGCAACTTTCATCAGCTCTCATGGCAAGACCCTCCTGGTGAGATGTGCAAAGCAGTGCCTGCTGGAGCCTGTGGAGGATACTGCTTGAAGGGTTGGGAACCCTGCAGGAACACCTCCTGTAGGGTTTCCTTCCTGGTTCAAGACACTCGAGAGGTGCTGGAAGCACATATTACAAGGTTTTGGGTAAAGCACGGGTGGACCCTACCCCTCAAGGTCCTCAAGCCCATCAATCTCTTGAAGTCGACAAAGTTCCAACCCTCCACCACCCTGCGGTTAGCCTCGTCCCCTTCAGCCACCTGTGTATCTGGGTCCCACTCAACAGTCACGTTTGCTGAGTTCCCGGAGAAACCTCCTCAGGCTCATTCAGGAGAGAAGGTGAGAACAGAAGAGTCCGTTCCTGCCCTGAAGAGGCCTCTCCTTGTCCCCTCCACTGTGTGTAAGGAAATCCAGAGTGCCCTGAGAGCGATTCCACCTGGTGACTACCATGGGCCCTCAAAGGCTTCTCTGACTGCACAGCAGGGCAGGCCACCTTCTCAGTCCCTCACACTCAGCCTTGTGGGCAGAACCTGGAAGAGTGAGACTGTGGAGTGGGTCAAGAGGGACAGCCTAGAGCCAGGTCCAAGTTCAGCAATGGTCAGGAACGAGCCAAGAGAGGAGAGTGGTGGTCAGGCCTCAGGAGACCCCTGCCATAGGGTAACAGTGATGGAGGTGAACTTAGGATCCCAATCTTTGAGAGGTGAAGAGGCCAGGGAGGCTATGGAGGCCAAGGAGTCTCCTGCTCTTCAACCACAGTCTAGTGTTATCTTGGAAACCAAAGTGTTGACAAAATCCCAAACCATAAATGCACCTATGAGGAGTTTAGAGGTGCCAGGGGCCAGTAAAAGTTTCCTACTACCTAGAATGTCTGTTTTCCAACATCTAGGTGAGCCATGCCTTAACATGGAGGTTGCTAGTGAGTTTAACTCCAAAGTAAAGGTACAGTCAGACAACCAGCTTCAGGACTTTCCCAAACACAGGTTCCTTGCTGCAGACAACTTGGCTTCTCAGGTGCCTCAGTGCCATCCCCAGAGAGTCCCCACCAGAGACACGTTAGCTTCCCAGGAGCCAAGTGGCCTTATGGAAGGCCAAAGGAGCAACCTAGGGCAGCAGGAGCCCAAAACTTCAAAACTCCAAGACTCATGGAAGAGCCAGAGCAAGATGATTGTCCCTACTTACAAAAGAGAGGACCGTAGGAGGCATAAACCAGGAGAGCATGAAGAGAGGTTTAAAGAATGAGGGACCCCTCAAGCTGGAAGTATGAGCCGCCCTGCCCAGGTCAGGGGCATAACAGACTCTATTGGGAGCAGATGTCTCCAGCTCATGCCAGAGAAGAAATATAGCCCTCCAGAAAGCCTCTTCAGAAAAAGGATGAGGCTATTTTTAAAGTGGATTTTCCCCAATAAAAAAGTCAATGGTCGAGATGCTCTGCAAAGAAAAAAAAAAAAAAAAGCCCATATCAGCCACTGCCCGGAGTCACGGATCAGTCAAAAGCAGATCAATCTTGAAGAGTGAGACTGCTGAGGGTCAGGCACTCATGACAGCTGTTGGACAGATCGTAGAAGAAAAAAGAGCAATTCACCATGGACTTCATGCCACAAAGTTAAATGAGCACAGAGTGGAATTCCAAGTCCCAGTATGTGGGGGTTTCTGCTACCATAGGCTTACCTCCTACCCAGAGCAAGGGAGAATGATGGGTTCTACAGCCTGCAGTCATAAAGCCACCTCCAAGGGCCAGAGTTGTTCTGTCAGGGAAAGGGAAGTCAGACACCAACATAGTTTGAAAAGTGTAAGGTTCGACGATGAGCAGCTGGGCCTAAGGTGCCTCCCATCCTTGTCCCCCAGGAAGAGTGTGTTTCCAGTTAGTACCTGCCAGTATGGGCCAAGGATTCCAGGTGCCCCAGCCCGCCATAAACACTGTCCAAGGCATTGTCATCTTTGGGGAGGTGTCTTGCCTGGTCGACAGTAAAATCCTTCTTTAGTCTTCCCTTTAGTAGGAAAACATGTCTCCAAGTAAAAATTCAGTCCATGTAGAGAAAATGATTTTCTCATTAGCACATCCAAGATATTTAATGTTCCCCAATACATATATATATATATTTTTTCTAATAAAAGCATAGTGTAATGGCAAAAAAAAAAAGAAATTTAAAACGGCATGGAAAAATGCTGAACATTAGGAATAATTAAAGATATGCAAATCCAAATTACAAAAACCTATCCGCTCACACCAGTCAGAATGGCCATCAGCAAGAATTCTGCAAAAAGTAAATGCTGAAGGGGTTTTAGAGAAATGCCTACCCTTGGTCCAAAGTGGGACATGGTAAGAGCCAGTAATGAAAAGAAAAATGAGGTGCCTTGTAAAGGTAAATACTGAGCTACCATTCAATCAAGCATACCCACTGCTGGGCCTATCGCCTGAGGGGATGAGAATCAAAAAAACACAGGCTGGGCTTCACTGGTGGCGCAGTGGTTGAGAGCCCGCCTGCCAATGCAGGGGACATGCGTTCATGCTCCGGGTCGGGAAGATCCCACGTGCCGCGGAGCGGCTTGTCCCGTGAGCTAGGGCTGCTGGGCCTGCGCGTCCGGAGCCTGTGCTCTGCATTGGGAGGGACCACCGCAGTGAGAGGCCCACGTACCGAAAAAAAAAAAAAAAAAAAAAAACACAGGCTGGCAATCCTCCACTCCAGCAATATTTACCATAGCCAACACTTGGAAGCTACGAAAGTGTCCATCATCAGAGGAAGGCACAAAGAAGAAGTGGTCCATGTACACAATGGAATATGACTCCAATAAAAAATATATATAAATACAATTTATAAAACAAACCTAAGTAAGGAGACATCAGCTTTTGGGGGCACATTCCACTCTAATATATAACCGAGGAACACCACTGCCCGGATGGTCTGTTTCCCTAGTTCCCAGGTTGGGAAAAGCAGAAATGCTGCCGCCCTCTGGCCGTTACCTGCAACAGCAGCTTTAAGACCTGTGCTAAGGGTCACTTCATATGCAGCAGTACTGGTGGGCTGTAAATGAAACCTGCCCTCAAAACGTCTTGAGGGAGGTAATGGCCAAAATATTTCTAAATGTCACACACACTTCACGAAGACAATTTGAAGAGGTAAGCTGTACTCACAGTTGAAGAAAAGAAGGACATGCCAGAAAGCTCAATTTCAAGGGATTATGAGACGCATGCAAATCCAGCCACAAAGTGGTATCGGCTCACACTAGTCAGAACACACATCAGCAAAAAAACTACAAACAAAAAATGCTGAAGGTGTTGTGGAGAAGCGCATACCCTCAACTTTAAGCGGGACGTAACCTGGAAAGAGCCACTAATGAGAACAGACTGGAGGTGCCTCTACAAGGTAAACATTCCGCTACCATATGATCCAGCAGGCCCACTCCTGGGCCTATAACCTAAGAAGACAGAATTGGAAAGACACAGGCAGGCAAATGTGCATTGCCGCAGCATTACAATAGCCATGACGTGGAAGCAACCAAAAAGTCCATCAACAGATGAGTGGACAAAGAAGAACTGGTACATGTACAGACAGAATATTAGCCAAGGAAGAAAAGGACACCATGCCATTTGCAGCACCGTAGATGAGTCTAGAGGTGATCACGTGACTTGTAGTAAGTCAGAAAGAGAAAGACACGTATCGTAGGATATCACTTATAGATGTTACCTAAAAATTGATACCAGTGAAGATATTTCCACAGAGAAGGGCAATCCCAGATTCATTAAACAAACTTATGGATCACCAACGGAAAGGTGTGAGGATTGGATACATTACGAGATTGGGGTGAACAGACATATACAAACACAGGTGAAATATATAATCACCAAAGACCTACAGAATACCAAGAGAAGACTACTCAACATTCTGTCATAACGTACATGGGAAAAGGATCCCAGCAAGAACAGACATATGTATATGTGTAAAAGAACCACATCTTGCACACCTGCAACAAGCCAAACATTGTAATCAAACATGCTGTGATTAAAAAAATAAAAAAATTAAATTAAGAAAACGAACAAGAAGTAGTGAGACAAACTTAAGGGGCCTTCTCCTGGCACATTCCATTCTAAATTACAACCTAGAACACGACTTCCATTGAGGCTCTGCTGCCCTAGTAACCAGATTTGGTAAGGGAGAACTGCTGCCCCCTTGTGGCCGTTTCACACAACAGCACCTTTAATCCCAGCGCTAATGGTCAGTTGATATTCAAAATCATTGCAGGCCTGTAAATGACACCTGCCCTGAAAACAAATCCTGGGGTCATATATCGACCAAAAAATTCAAAAGACGTCCATATTTCAAAACGACACTTTCAAGAGGCATATTTTGTTCTGCATATTTGTTCTGCACATTAGGGTTCTGCTTCTTTTGCTTTCTTTCCTTCTTTGTTAAAAAAAAAAAAAACGGGAATGGAAAAAGGCAACCCTCAGAATGGGAGAAAATATTTGCAAACGAATCCACGGACAAAGGTTTAATCTCCAATATATATAACAGCTCATGCAGCTTAATATTAAAAAAAAACAAACAACCCAATACAAAAATGGGCAGAAGATCTAAATAGACGTTTCTTCAAAGAAGACACAGAGATGGCCAAGACGCACATGAAAAGCTGCTCAACATCACTCATCATTAGAGAAATGCACATCAAAACTACAGTGAGGTATCACCTCACACCTGTTAGAATGGGCATCATCAGAAAATGTACAAACAACAAATGCTGGCGAGGGTGTGGACCAAAGGAACCCTCTTCCACTACTGGTGGGAATGTAAATTGATACAGTCACTATGGAGAACAGCATGGAGGTTCCTTAAAAAACTAAAAATAGAATTACCATAGGATCCAGCAATCCCACTTCCGGGCATATACCCAGAGAAAACCATAAATGAAAAAGACACATTCACCACAATGTTCATTGCAGCACTATTTACAATAGCCAGGTAATGGAAGCAACCTAAATGCCCACAGACAGACGAACGGATAATGATGTGGTCCATCTATGAAACGGAATATTACTCAGCCATAAAAAGGAACGAAACTGGGTCATCTGTGGAGACGTCGACGGATCTAGAGACTGTCATACAGAGTGAAGTAAGTCAGAAGGAGAAAAACAAATATTGTATATTAATGCATATATGTGGAACCTAGAAAAATGGTACAGATGACCCGGTTTGCAGGGCAGAAATAGAGACACAGAGGTAGAGAACAAACGTATGGACACCAAGAGGGGGGAAGCCATGGGTTGTTGGTGGTGGGATGAGTCGGGAGATTGGGATTGTCCTGTATACATGTATATGCATAAAATAGATAACTAATAATAATCCTGCTGAATAAAAAAATAAACTTAAATTATAAAATTTTAAAATAAAACGGAAAAAAGTTCTTCCCTTCACACAGATGTATTTATAGGAATGAATTATTTCCATGCTTATATCTATAAATACATAGAAGAGGAATAAAATCTAACTTGAAGCAAAAAAGAAAAAAAAAAAACCAGAACCCACCAGTTATACACAGGAAAACCCTATCAGGGCACTGGCTCCAGCGGCAAACAATTCTGAAGTTGGTCAGAGGTGGGGAATCATCTCCCATGCAGCCAGCAGCCCCCCCACCCCCGCAAGGAGCGTCCTCATTGCAAAGCTGGGGGACCGTGCCGAGGCGTCTGTGAGTAAACGTGAGCCGAGCCCCAGGCCAGCTGCTGCTGAACTGTTCCCACCCTTCCCAGGTAAAACACCTGAATATGTCCAAGGACTTGAAAGCCCAGAGGAAGGGCCGTGGAGCCACAGCAGCGACAGCACGCAGGCCGACTTGGTGCCTGCAGGCCAGCCAGGATGGTCCTGGCCCCGGGCGCTCTTCTGGAAGCTTTCCATTTCCCTGCCTGAGATACTCCTCCTGTCCCGGCCCCCACTGCTTTTTTCCTTCCTCACCTCTGCCCGGGGAGAAATTCCAACGGAAGGTATGGGTGACACATCCTCTTCTTTAGCAGGTGGCAGCCCGGCAACTCCTGCAGAAAGTCCAGCAGAGCCCCACTCACACCGGGCCACCCACAGAGCCGTGGCCCCTCACTCCCTCCCATCAGCACAGCCCCGAGACTGCTGACGGGGCAGAGAATATGGCGTCAGGCACAGCTGCAGGGGCTCTTGCTGCCTGGAGCCGTGTTTATATGGACCTCAACCCAGGCACACCTGGGGAGGGCTGGCCGGCAGGGTCAGGCTGCCCAGGTCAGCCCATCCTCACCCCTCAGGGACTCACATTGCAGAAAATGGACCTCGCTGAACCGGCCAGGTCCAAGGAACAGGTGTGGGCTCCTGAGAGTCTGGATAGACAAGGGGCTGCAGCTCCGGCTTGTTTTCTAATCCTTTTATCTGGCCCATGAGTGGGAGACAACTTCAAGAAGACCCTCTCCTAATGAGAGGAACCCAGGAGTCAGGGAGAGGAGGGGTGATGGGTGGAGACAGAGGCCTGGTGCCCCGGCTGCGGTGGAAGCCTCTGGAAGACCAGGCAGAGGGAGGCCGCACAGAGTGATGCCCAGGGTCACAGACCTGTCGGAGCTGCTGTTTGTTAGCTCAAGTCCTGCTCTGAGGTGCTCTGTGTCAGCTCTGAGTGACAGGTGATCTGGGCTGCTCTGCAATGAGGGCTACGTGCACGGTACCTGTGTGCCCAGCCCTGCCGGGGTACCTGCCCAGGGCAGCTCCGTATCCTGGGAGGGGCCTGACCACGAGAGCGCCATGGGCTGCTGGGGAGGGGGGGCCTGCCCAGGTGAGCTCCATATCCTGGGATTGCCCTGACCACGAGAGCCCCGTGGGCTGCTGGGGACCTGGTAAACGATGTCGGGACAGTCAATGAAGCCACCGAGGATATACATCCGGTAGTTCCTAATTCCTACACCCTGCTGGTCGTTCTACCATCCACCAGGACACGGTATTCTGTATGAGACTTCAGGGATGCCTTCTTCTGGATTCCATTGGTCCCCGAAAGGCTCTGCTGCCCTAGTAACCAGATTTGGGAATGGAGAAATGCTGCCGCCTTGTGGCCGTTTGCCACAACAGCAGCTTTAAACCCAGTGCTCATGGTCACTAAATATTCACACTCATTGCAGCCTGTAAATGGCACCTGCCCTGAAAAACAATCCTGGGGTCGAAAATGGACCCAAAACTTCTAAAGAGGGCAACCATGCAAGAGGACAATTTCAAGAGGTTAATTGTACTCTCCGTTTTTTTCTGTTTTTCTGTACCAGAAGTTTAAAACGGCCCCTCCGCCACGCCCCGGTACCCGAGGCCTCCGTTGCCCTGCCTGGGCGGGCGGCGGGGCGCTGCCGGGGCGGGCTGGCCGCGGGGATGGCGGTAAGGCGCAAGGACAAGCGAAGCTGGGCCTCAAGAGGCAGCCCGCGGTCCCCGCCCCCGTCTACGGCCATACCACCCTGAACGCGCCCGATCTCGTCTGATCTCGGAAGCTAAGCAGGGTCGGGCCTGGTTAGTACTTGTGATGGGAGACCGCCTGGGAATACCGGGTGCTGTAGGCTTTTGGCCTCCCGCTGCGGCTCCGCCTTCTCCTTTAGTCGCCCGCGGCGGTGGCCGCCAGCTCCGCCCCCCGCCGGGCACCGCTGCAGGCCCCACCTCCTCCGCCCACCCCCCACCACCACCACAGAGCGCCAGAGGGGCCGCTCCATGCGGCCCGAAGGCGGCCCTGGAAGGCAGCGGCACACCCGACGCTCCGGGGGTGGCTGGCCCGGACCCAGACTCCGCCGCGGGCCCGGGTGCCGTCCGTGCGGCCCGCGAGCCCCTCCACCTGCACCTGGCCGGCCCCACCGGCGCCCAGCCCCGGCGCCGCCACCTGTCCGCCGGTGTGGCTCTCCGCAGCTCTCTCCGGATAAAGCTGGATAAAGGTCTGGACGGGAAGGAGGGGCAGTGATTCAGCCTATTGATCTTAGTGCCCCTCCCCCACACTCAGGAGCCCTTTGTGACAAGGCCACAGCTCTGTGATGCAGGCCTGGGGTTCTGCCATCAAGTGAACTCCCAGGGCTCTGTTGCCTGAGGGCGGCAATGCAGTTCAGAAGACGGAGAATCTCTTTTCTTTGAAAAACACTGTTGCTATCTGGCTGAGATCCAGCCCAACTTCCTGGGTGATTGATATCATCCTTGGCTTCCTGTGTGGACTGGGGCTCTTCCTCGTGTTACTCCCCTGCTTCCAGAGTAATCCATTCTTAGCACCACCTAGGAAACCTAGAAACATCAGGAAGCATCAAGTAGAGCTGAAGGGGAGGAGCAGGAGTAGGAAGAAAAGTCGATCTTTGAAAGCTTGCAGAGATTGCCTGGAAGAACTGGAGGGGACTCACAACCTGGCTTCACCTCTGCGGAGCTGCCTGGGGAGGCTTCCTGGCAAGGGCAACTTTCATCAGCTCTCATGGCAAGACCCTCCTGGTGAGATGTGCAAAGCAGTGCCTGCTGGAGCCTGTGGAGGATACTGCTTGAAGGGTTGGGAACCCTGCAGGAACACCTCCTGTAGGGTTTCCTTCCTGGTTCAAGACACTCGAGAGGTGCTGGAAGCACATATTACAAGGTTTTGGGTAAAGCACGGGTGGACCCTACCCCTCAAGGTCCTCAAGCCCATCAATCTCTTGAAGTCGACAAAGTTCCAACCCTCCACCACCCTGCGGTTAGCCTCGTCCCCTTCAGCCACCTGTGTATCTGGGTCCCACTCAACAGTCACGTTTGCTGAGTTCCCGGAGAAACCTCCTCAGGCTCATTCAGGAGAGAAGGTGAGAACAGAAGAGTCCGTTCCTGCCCTGAAGAGGCCTCTCCTTGTCCCCTCCACTGTGTGTAAGGAAATCCAGAGTGCCCTGAGAGCGATTCCACCTGGTGACTACCATGGGCCCTCAAAGGCTTCTCTGACTGCACAGCAGGGCAGGCCACCTTCTCAGTCCCTCACACTCAGCCTTGTGGGCAGAACCTGGAAGAGTGAGACTGTGGAGTGGGTCAAGAGGGACAGCCTAGAGCCAGGTCCAAGTTCAGCAATGGTCAGGAACGAGCCAAGAGAGGAGAGTGGTGGTCAGGCCTCAGGAGACCCCTGCCATAGGGTAACAGTGATGGAGGTGAACTTAGGATCCCAATCTTTGAGAGGTGAAGAGGCCAGGGAGGCTATGGAGGCCAAGGAGTCTCCTGCTCTTCAACCACAGTCTAGTGTTATCTTGGAAACCAAAGTGTTGACAAAATCCCAAACCATAAATGCACCTATGAGGAGTTTAGAGGTGCCAGGGGCCAGTAAAAGTTTCCTACTACCTAGAATGTCTGTTTTCCAACATCTAGGTGAGCCATGCCTTAACATGGAGGTTGCTAGTGAGTTTAACTCCAAAGTAAAGGTACAGTCAGACAACCAGCTTCAGGACTTTCCCAAACACAGGTTCCTTGCTGCAGACAACTTGGCTTCTCAGGTGCCTCAGTGCCATCCCCAGAGAGTCCCCACCAGAGACACGTTAGCTTCCCAGGAGCCAAGTGGCCTTATGGAAGGCCAAAGGAGCAACCTAGGGCAGCAGGAGCCCAAAACTTCAAAACTCCAAGACTCATGGAAGAGCCAGAGCAAGATGATTGTCCCTACTTACAAAAGAGAGGACCGTAGGAGGCATAAACCAGGAGAGCATGAAGAGAGGTTTAAAGAATGAGGGACCCCTCAAGCTGGAAGTATGAGCCGCCCTGCCCAGGTCAGGGGCATAACAGACTCTATTGGGAGCAGATGTCTCCAGCTCATGCCAGAGAAGAAATATAGCCCTCCAGAAAGCCTCTTCAGAAAAAGGATGAGGCTATTTTTAAAGTGGATTTTCCCCAATAAAAAAGTCAATGGTCGAGATGCTCTGCAAAGAAAAAAAAAAAAAAAAGCCCATATCAGCCACTGCCCGGAGTCACGGATCAGTCAAAAGCAGATCAATCTTGAAGAGTGAGACTGCTGAGGGTCAGGCACTCATGACAGCTGTTGGACAGATCGTAGAAGAAAAAAGAGCAATTCACCATGGACTTCATGCCACAAAGTTAAATGAGCACAGACTGGAATTCCAAGTCCCAGTATGTGGGGGTTTCTGCTACCATAGGCTTACCTCCTACCCAGAGCAAGGGAGAATGATGGGTTCTACAGCCTGCAGTCATAAAGCCACCTCCAAGGGCCAGAGTTGTTCTGTCAGGGAAAGGGAAGTCAGACACCAACATAGTTTGAAAAGTGTAAGGTTCGACGATGAGCAGCTGGGCCTAAGGTGCCTCCCATCCTTGTCCCCCAGGAAGAGTGTGTTTCCAGTTAGTACCTGCCAGTATGGGCCAAGGATTCCAGGTGCCCCAGCCCGCCATAAACACTGTCCAAGGCATTGTCATCTTTGGGGAGGTGTCTTGCCTGGTCGACAGTAAAATCCTTCTTTAGTCTTCCCTTTAGTAGGAAAACATGTCTCCAAGTAAAAATTCAGTCCATGTAGAGAAAATGATTTTCTCATTAGCACATCCAAGATATTTAATGTTCCCCAATACATATATATATATATTTTTTCTAATAAAAGCATAGTGTAATGGCAAAAAAAAAAGAAATTTAAAACGGCATGGAAAAATGCTGAACATTAGGAATAATTAAAGATATGCAAATCCAAATTACAAAAACCTATCCGCTCACACCAGTCAGAATGGCCATCAGCAAGAATTCTGCAAAAAGTAAATGCTGAAGGGGTTTTAGAGAAATGCCTACCCTTGGTCCAAAGTGGGACATGGTAAGAGCCAGTAATGAAAAGAAAAATGAGGTGCCTTGTAAAGGTAAATACTGAGCTACCATTCAATCAAGCATACCCACTGCTGGGCCTATCGCCTGAGGGGATGAGAATCAAAAAAACACAGGCTGGGCTTCACTGGTGGCGCAGTGGTTGAGAGCCCGCCTGCCAATGCAGGGGACATGCGTTCATGCTCCGGGTCGGGAAGATCCCACGTGCCGCGGAGCGGCTTGTCCCGTGAGCTAGGGCTGCTGGGCCTGCGCGTCCGGAGCCTGTGCTCTGCATTGGGAGGGACCACCGCAGTGAGAGGCCCACGTACCGAAAAAAAAAAAAAAAAAAAAAAACACAGGCTGGCAATCCTCCACTCCAGCAATATTTACCATAGCCAACACTTGGAAGCTACGAAAGTGTCCATCATCAGAGGAAGGCACAAAGAAGAAGTGGTCCATGTACACAATGGAATATGACTCCAATAAAAAATATATATAAATACAATTTATAAAACAAACCTAAGTAAGGAGACATCAGCTTTTGGGGGCACATTCCACTCTAATATATAACCGAGGAACACCACTGCCCGGATGGTCTGTTTCCCTAGTTCCCAGGTTGGGAAAAGCAGAAATGCTGCCGCCCTCTGGCCGTTACCTGCAACAGCAGCTTTAAGACCTGTGCTAAGGGTCACTTCATATGCAGCAGTACTGGTGGGCTGTAAATGAAACCTGCCCTCAAAACGTCTTGAGGGAGGTAATGGCCAAAATATTTCTAAATGTCACACACACTTCACGAAGACAATTTGAAGAGGTAAGCTGTACTCACAGTTGAAGAAAAGAAGGACATGCCAGAAAGCTCAATTTCAAGGGATTATGAGACGCATGCAAATCCAGCCACAAAGTGGTATCGGCTCACACTAGTCAGAACACACATCAGCAAAAAAACTACAAACAAAAAATGCTGAAGGTGTTGTGGAGAAGCGCATACCCTCAACTTTAAGCGGGACGTAACCTGGAAAGAGCCACTAATGAGAACAGACTGGAGGTGCCTCTACAAGGTAAACATTCCGCTACCATATGATCCAGCAGGCCCACTCCTGGGCCTATAACCTAAGAAGACAGAATTGGAAAGACACAGGCAGGCAAATGTGCATTGCCGCAGCATTACAATAGCCATGACGTGGAAGCAACCAAAAAGTCCATCAACAGATGAGTGGACAAAGAAGAACTGGTACATGTACAGACAGAATATTAGCCAAGGAAGAAAAGGACACCATGCCATTTGCAGCACCGTAGATGAGTCTAGAGGTGATCACGTGACTTGTAGTAAGTCAGAAAGAGAAAGACACGTATCGTAGGATATCACTTATAGATGTTACCTAAAAATTGATACCAGTGAAGATATTTCCACAGAGAAGGGCAATCCCAGATTCATTAAACAAACTTATGGATCACCAACGGAAAGGTGTGAGGATTGGATACATTACGAGATTGGGGTGAACAGACATATACAAACACAGGTGAAATATATAATCACCAAAGACCTACAGAATACCAAGAGAAGACTACTCAACATTCTGTCATAACGTACATGGGAAAAGGATCCCAGCAAGAACAGACATATGTATATGTGTAAAAGAACCACATCTTGCACACCTGCAACAAGCCAAACATTGTAATCAAACATGCTGTGATTAAAAAAATAAAAAAATTAAATTAAGAAAACGAACAAGAAGTAGTGAGACAAACTTAAGGGGCCTTCTCCTGGCACATTCCATTCTAAATTACAACCTAGAACACGACTTCCATTGAGGCTCTGCTGCCCTAGTAACCAGATTTGGTAAGGGAGAACTGCTGCCCCCTTGTGGCCGTTTCACACAACAGCACCTTTAATCCCAGCGCTAATGGTCAGTTGATATTCAAAATCATTGCAGGCCTGTAAATGACACCTGCCCTGAAAACAAATCCTGGGGTCATATATCGACCAAAAAATTCAAAAGACGTCCATATTTCAAAACGACACTTTCAAGAGGCATATTTTGTTCTGCATATTTGTTCTGCACATTAGGGTTCTGCTTCTTTTGCTTTCTTTCTTTCTTTGTTAAAAAAAAAAAACGGGAATGGAAAAAGGCAACCCTCAGAATGGGAGAAAATATTTGCAAACGAATCCACGGACAAAGGTTTAATCTCCAATATATATAACAGCTCATGCAGCTTAATATTAAAAAAAAACAAACAACCCAATACAAAAATGGGCAGAAGATCTAAATAGACGTTTCTTCAAAGAAGACACAGAGATGGCCAAGACGCACATGAAAAGCTGCTCAACATCACTCATCATTAGAGAAATGCACATCAAAACTACAGTGAGGTATCACCTCACACCTGTTAGAATGGGCATCATCAGAAAATGTACAAACAACAAATGCTGGCGAGGGTGTGGACCAAAGGAACCCTCTTCCACTACTGGTGGGAATGTAAATTGATACAGTCACTATGGAGAACAGCATGGAGGTTCCTTAAAAAACTAAAAATAGAATTACCATAGGATCCAGCAATCCCACTTCCGGGCATATACCCAGAGAAAACCATAAATGAAAAAGACACATTCACCACAATGTTCATTGCAGCACTATTTACAATAGCCAGGTAATGGAAGCAACCTAAATGCCCACAGACAGACGAACGGATAATGATGTGGTCCATCTATGAAACGGAATATTACTCAGCCATAAAAAGGAACGAAACTGGGTCATCTGTGGAGACGTCGACGGATCTAGAGACTGTCATACAGAGTGAAGTAAGTCAGAAGGAGAAAAACAAATATTGTATATTAATGCATATATGTGGAACCTAGAAAAATGGTACAGATGACCCGGTTTGCAGGGCAGAAATAGAGACACAGAGGTAGAGAACAAACGTATGGACACCAAGAGGGGGGAAGCCATGGGTTGTTGGTGGTGGGATGAGTCGGGAGATTGGGATTGTCCTGTATACATGTATATGCATAAAATAGATAACTAATAATAATCCTGCTGAATAAAAAAATAAACTTAAATTTCAAAATTTTTAAAAATAAATAAAATTTTAAAATAAAACGGAAAAAAAGTTCTTCCCTTCACACAGATGTATTTATAGGAATGAATTATTTCCATGCTTATATCTATAAATACATAGAAGAGGAATAAAATCTAACTTGAAGCAAAAAAGAAGAAAAAAAAAACCAGAACCCACCAGTTATACACAGGAAAACCCTATCAGGGCACTGGCTCCAGCGGCAAACAATTCTGAAGTTGGTCAGAGGTGGGGAATCATCTCCCATGCAGCCAGCAGCCCCCCCACCCCCGCAAGGAGCGTCCTCATTGCAAAGCTGGGGGACCGTGCCGAGGCGTCTGTGAGTAAACGTGAGCCGAGCCCCAGGCCAGCTGCTGCTGAACTGTTCCCACCCTTCCCAGGTAAAACACCTGAATATGTCCAAGGACTTGAAAGCCCAGAGGAAGGGCCGTGGAGCCACAGCAGCGACAGCACGCAGGCCGACTTGGTGCCTGCAGGCCAGCCAGGATGGTCCTGGCCCCGGGCGCTCTTCTGGAAGCTTTCCATTTCCCTGCCTGAGATACTCCTCCTGTCCCGGCCCCCACTGCTTTTTTCCTTCCTCACCTCTGCCCGGGGAGAAATTCCAACGGAAGGTATGGGTGACACATCCTCTTCTTTAGCAGGTGGCAGCCCGGCAACTCCTGCAGAAAGTCCAGCAGAGCCCCACTCACACCGGGCCACCCACAGAGCCGTGGCCCCTCACTCCCTCCCACCAGCACAGCCCCGAGACTGCTGACGGGGCAGAGAATATGGCGTCAGGCACAGCTGCAGGGGCTCTTGCTGCCTGGAGCCGTGTTTATATGGACCTCAACCCAGGCACACCTGGGGAGGGCTGGCCGGCAGGGTCAGGCTGCCCAGGTCAGCCCATCCTCACCCCTCAGGGACTCACATTGCAGAAAATGGACCTCGCTGAACCGGCCAGGTCCAAGGAACAGGTGTGGGCTCCTGAGAGTCTGGATAGACAAGGGGCTGCAGCTCCGGCTTGTTTTCTAATCCTTTTATCTGGCCCATGAGTGGGAGACAACTTCAAGAAGACCCTCTCCTAATGAGAGGAACCCAGGAGTCAGGGAGAGGAGGGGTGATGGGTGGAGACAGAGGCCTGGTGCCCCGGCTGCGGTGGAAGCCTCTGGAAGACCAGGCAGAGGGAGGCCGCACAGAGTGATGCCCAGGGTCACAGACCTGTCGGAGCTGCTGTTTGTTAGCTCAAGTCCTGCTCTGAGGTGCTCTGTGTCAGCTCTGAGTGACAGGTGATCTGGGCTGCTCTGCAATGAGGGCTACGTGCACGGTACCTGTGTGCCCAGCCCTGCCGGGGTACCTGCCCAGGGCAGCTCCGTATCCTGGGAGGGGCCTGACCACGAGAGCGCCATGGGCTGCTGGGGAGGGGGGGCCTGCCCAGGTGAGCTCCATATCCTGGGATTGCCCTGACCACGAGAGCCCCGTGGGCTGCTGGGGACCTGGTAAACGATGTCGGGACAGTCAATGAAGCCACCGAGGATATACATCCGGTAGTTCCTAATTCCTACACCCTGCTGGTCGTTCTACCATCCACCAGGACACGGTATTCTTTATGAGACTTCAGGGATGCCTTCTTCTGGATTCCATTGGTCCCCGAAAGGCTCTGCTGCCCTAGTAACCAGATTTGGGAATGGAGAAATGCTGCCGCCTTGTGGCCGTTTGCCACAACAGCAGCTTTAAACCCAGTGCTCATGGTCACTAAATATTCACACTCATTGCAGCCTGTAAATGGCACCTGCCCTGAAAAACAATCCTGGGGTCGAAAATGGACCCAAAACTTCTAAAGAGGGCAACCATGCAAGAGGACAATTTCAAGAGGTTAATTGTACTCTCCGTTTTTTTCTGTTTTTCTGTACCAGAAATTTAAAACGGCCCCTCCGCCACGCCCCGGTACCCGAGGCCTCCGTTGCCCTGCCTGGGCGGGCGGCGGGGCGCTGCCGGGGCGGGCTGGCCGCGGGGATGGCGGTAAGGTGCAAGGACAAGCGAAGCTGGGCCTCAAGAGGCAGCCCGCGGTCCCCGCCCCCGTCTACGGCCATACCACCCTGAACGCGCCCGATCTCGTCTGATCTCGGAAGCTAAGCAGGGTCGGGCCTGGTTAGTACTTGTGATGGGAGACCGCCTGGGAATACCGGGTGCTGTAGGCTTTTGGCCTCCCGCTGCGGCTCCGCCTTCTCCTTTAGTCGCCCGCGGCGGTGGCCGCCAGCTCCGCCCCCCGCCGGGCACCGCTGCAGGCCCCACCTCCTCCGCCCACCCCCCACCACCACCACAGAGCGCCAGAGGGGCCGCTCCATGCGGCCCGAAGGCGGCCCTGGAAGGCAGCGGCACACCCGACGCTCCGGGGGTGGCTGGCCCGGACCCAGACTCCGCCGCGGGCCCGGGTGCCGTCCGTGCGGCCCGCGAGCCCCTCCACCTGCACCTGGCCGGCCCCACCGGCGCCCAGCCCCGGCGCCGCCACCTGTCCGCCGGTGTGGCTCTCCGCAGCTCTCTCCGGATAAAGCTGGATAAAGGTCTGGACGGGAAGGAGGGGCAGTGATTCAGCCTATTGCTCTTAGTGCCCCTCCCCCACACTCAGGAGCCCTTTGTGACAAGGCCACAGCTCTGTGATGCAGGCCTGGGGTTCTGCCATCAAGTGAACTCCCAGGGCTCTGTTGCCTGAGGGCGGCAATGCAGTTCAGAAGACGGAGAATCTCTTTTCTTTGAAAAACACTGTTGCTATCTGGCTGAGATCCAGCCCAACTTCCTGGGTGATTGATATCATCCTTGGCTTCCTGTGTGGACTGGGGCTCTTCCTCGTGTTACTCCCCTGCTTCCAGAGTAATCCATTCTTAGCACCACCTAGGAAACCTAGAAACATCAGGAAGCATCAAGTAGAGCTGAAGGGGAGGAGCAGGAGTAGGAAGAAAAGTCGATCTTTGAAAGCTTGCAGAGATTGCCTGGAAGAACTGGAGGGGACTCACAACCTGGCTTCACCTCTGCGGAGCTGCCTGGGGAGGCTTCCTGGCAAGGGCAACTTTCATCAGCTCTCATGGCAAGACCCTCCTGGTGAGATGTGCAAAGCAGTGCCTGCTGGAGCCTGTGGAGGATACTGCTTGAAGGGTTGGGAACCCTGCAGGAACACCTCCTGTAGGGTTTCCTTCCTGGTTCAAGACACTCGAGAGGTGCTGGAAGCACATATTACAAGGTTTTGGGTAAAGCACGGGTGGACCCTACCCCTCAAGGTCCTCAAGCCCATCAATCTCTTGAAGTCGACAAAGTTCCAACCCTCCACCACCCTGCGGTTAGCCTCGTCCCCTTCAGCCACCTGTGTATCTGGGTCCCACTCAACAGTCACGTTTGCTGAGTTCCCGGAGAAACCTCCTCAGGCTCATTCAGGAGAGAAGGTGAGAACAGAAGAGTCCGTTCCTGCCCTGAAGAGGCCTCTCCTTGTCCCCTCCACTGTGTGTAAGGAAATCCAGAGTGCCCTGAGAGCGATTCCACCTGGTGACTACCATGGGCCCTCAAAGGCTTCTCTGACTGCACAGCAGGGCAGGCCACCTTCTCAGTCCCTCACACTCAGCCTTGTGGGCAGAACCTGGAAGAGTGAGACTGTGGAGTGGGTCAAGAGGGACAGCCTAGAGCCAGGTCCAAGTTCAGCAATGGTCAGGAACGAGCCAAGAGAGGAGAGTGGTGGTCAGGCCTCAGGAGACCCCTGCCATAGGGTAACAGTGATGGAGGTGAACTTAGGATCCCAATCTTTGAGAGGTGAAGAGGCCAGGGAGGCTATGGAGGCCAAGGAGTCTCCTGCTCTTCAACCACAGTCTAGTGTTATCTTGGAAACCAAAGTGTTGACAAAATCCCAAACCACAAATGCACCTATGAGGAGTTTAGAGGTGCCAGGGGCCAGTAAAAGTTTCCTACTACCTAGAATGTCTGTTTTCCAACATCTAGGTGAGCCATGCCTTAACATGGAGGTTGCTAGTGAGTTTAACTCCAAAGTAAAGGTACAGTCAGACAACCAGTTTCAGGACTTTCCCAAACACAGGTTCCTTGCTGCAGACAACTTGGCTTCTCAGGTGCCTCAGTGCCATCCCCAGAGAGTCCCCACCAGAGACACGTTAGCTTCCCAGGAGCCAAGTGGCCTTATGGAAGGCCAAAGGAGCAACCTAGGGCAGCAGGAGCCCAAAACTTCAAAACTCCAAGACTCATGGAAGAGCCAGAGCAAGATGATTGTCCCTACTTACAAAAGAGAGGACCGTAGGAGGCATAAACCAGGAGAGCATGAAGAGAGGTTTAAAGAATGAGGGACCCCTCAAGCTGGAAGTATGAGCCGCCCTGCCCAGGTCAGGGGCATAACAGACTCTATTGGGAGCAGATGTCTCCAGCTCATGCCAGAGAAGAAATATAGCCCTCCAGAAAGCCTCTTCAGAAAAAGGATGAGGCTATTTTTAAAGTGGATTTTCCCCAATAAAAAAGTCAATGGTCGAGATGCTCTGCAAAGAAAAAAAAAAAAAAAGCCCATATCAGCCACTGCCCGGAGTCACGGATCAGTCAAAAGCAGATCAATCTTGAAGAGTGAGACTGCTGAGGGTCAGGCACTCATGACAGCTGTTGGACAGATCGTAGAAGAAAAAAGAGCAATTCACCATGGACTTCATGCCACAAAGTTAAATGAGCACAGACTGGAATTCCAAGTCCCAGTATGTGGGGGTTTCTGCTACCATAGGCTTACCTCCTACCCAGAGCAAGGGAGAATGATGGGTTCTACAGCCTGCAGTCATAAAGCCACCTCCAAGGGCCAGAGTTGTTCTGTCAGGGAAAGGGAAGTCAGACACCAACATAGTTTGAAAAGTGTAAGGTTCGACGATGAGCAGCTGGGCCTAAGGTGCCTCCCATCCTTGTCCCCCAGGAAGAGTGTGTTTCCAGTTAGTACCTGCCAGTATGGGCCAAGGATTCCAGGTGCCCCAGCCCGCCATAAACACTGTCCAAGGCATTGTCATCTTTGGGGAGGTGTCTTGCCTGGTCGACAGTAAAATCCTTCTTTAGTCTTCCCTTTAGTAGGAAAACATGTCTCCAAGTAAAAATTCAGTCCATGTAGAGAAAATGATTTTCTCATTAGCACATCCAAGATATTTAATGTTCCCCAATACATATATATATATATTTTTTCTAATAAAAGCATAGTGTAATGGCAAAAAAAAAAAAGAAATTTAAAACGGCATGGAAAAATGCTGAACATTAGGAATAATTAAAGATATGCAAATCCAAATTACAAAAACCTATCCGCTCACACCAGTCAGAATGGCCATCAGCAAGAATTCTGCAAAAAGTAAATGCTGAAGGGGTTTTAGAGAAATGCCTACCCTTGGTCCAAAGTGGGACATGGTAAGAGCCAGTAATGAAAAGAAAAATGAGGTGCCTTGTAAAGGTAAATACTGAGCTACCATTCAATCAAGCATACCCACTGCTGGGCCTATCGCCTGAGGGGATGAGAATCAAAAAAACACAGGCTGGGCTTCACTGGTGGCGCAGTGGTTGAGAGCCCGCCTGCCAATGCAGGGGACATGCGTTCATGCTCCGGGTCGGGAAGATCCCACGTGCCGCGGAGCGGCTTGTCCCGTGAGCTAGGGCTGCTGGGCCTGCGCGTCCGGAGCCTGTGCTCTGCATTGGGAGGGACCACCGCAGTGAGAGGCCCACGTACCGAAAAAAAAAAAAAAAAAAAAAAAACACAGGCTGGCAATCCTCCACTCCAGCAATATTTACCATAGCCAACACTTGGAAGCTACGAAAGTGTCCATCATCAGAGGAAGGCACAAAGAAGAAGTGGTCCATGTACACAATGGAATATGACTCCAATAAAAAATATATATAAATACAATTTATAAAACAAACCTAAGTAAGGAGACATCAGCTTTTGGGGGCACATTCCACTCTAATATATAACCGAGGAACACCACTGCCCGGATGGTCTGTTTCCCTAGTTCCCAGGTTGGGAAAAGCAGAAATGCTGCCGCCCTCTGGCCGTTACCTGCAACAGCAGCTTTAAGACCTGTGCTAAGGGTCACTTCATATGCAGCAGTACTGGTGGGCTGTAAATGAAACCTGCCCTCAAAACGTCTTGAGGGAGGTAATGGCCAAAATATTTCTAAATGTCACACACACTTCACGAAGACAATTTGAAGAGGTAAGCTGTACTCACAGTTGAAGAAAAGAAGGACATGCCAGAAAGCTCAATTTCAAGGGATTATGAGACGCATGCAAATCCAGCCACAAAGTGGTATCGGCTCACACTAGTCAGAACACACATCAGCAAAAAAACTACAAACAAAAAATGCTGAAGGTGTTGTGGAGAAGCGCATACCCTCAACTTTAAGCGGGACGTAACCTGGAAAGAGCCACTAATGAGAACAGACTGGAGGTGCCTCTACAAGGTAAACATTCCGCTACCATATGATCCAGCAGGCCCACTCCTGGGCCTATAACCTAAGAAGACAGAATTGGAAAGACACAGGCAGGCAAATGTGCATTGCCGCAGCATTACAATAGCCATGACGTGGAAGCAACCAAAAAGTCCATCAACAGATGAGTGGACAAAGAAGAACTGGTACATGTACAGACAGAATATTAGCCAAGGAAGAAAAGGACACCATGCCATTTGCAGCACCGTAGATGAGTCTAGAGGTGATCACGTGACTTGTAGTAAGTCAGAAAGAGAAAGACACGTATCGTAGGATATCACTTATAGATGTTACCTAAAAATTGATACCAGTGAAGATATTTCCACAGAGAAGGGCAATCCCAGATTCATTAAACAAACTTATGGATCACCAACGGAAAGGTGTGAGGATTGGATACATTACGAGATTGGGGTGAACAGACATATACAAACACAGGTGAAATATATAATCACCAAAGACCTACAGAATACCAAGAGAAGACTACTCAACATTCTGTCATAACGTACATGGGAAAAGGATCCCAGCAAGAACAGACATATGTATATGTGTAAAAGAACCACATCTTGCACACCTGCAACAAGCCAAACATTGTAATCAAACATGCTGTGATTAAAAAAATAAAAAAATTAAATTAAGAAAACGAACAAGAAGTAGTGAGACAAACTTAAGGGGCCTTCTCCTGGCACATTCCATTCTAAATTACAACCTAGAACACGACTTCCATTGAGGCTCTGCTGCCCTAGTAACCAGATTTGGTAAGGGAGAACTGCTGCCCCCTTGTGGCCGTTTCACACAACAGCACCTTTAATCCCAGCGCTAATGGTCAGTTGATATTCAAAATCATTGCAGGCCTGTAAATGACACCTGCCCTGAAAACAAATCCTGGGGTCATATATCGACCAAAAAATTCAAAAGACGTCCATATTTCAAAACGACACTTTCAAGAGGCATATTTTGTTCTGCATATTTGTTCTGCACATTAGGGTTCTGCTTCTTTTGCTTTCTTTCCTTCTTTGTTAAAAAAAAAAAAACGGGAATGGAAAAAGGCAACCCTCAGAATGGGAGAAAATATTTGCAAACGAATCCACGGACAAAGGTTTAATCTCCAATATATATAACAGCTCATGCAGCTTAATATTAAAAAAAAACAAACAACCCAATACAAAAATGGGCAGAAGATCTAAATAGACGTTTCTTCAAAGAAGACACAGAGATGGCCAAGACGCACATGAAAAGCTGCTCAACATCACTCATCATTAGAGAAATGCACATCAAAACTACAGTGAGGTATCACCTCACACCTGTTAGAATGGGCGTCATCAGAAAATGTACAAACAACAAATGCTGGCGAGGGTGTGGACCAAAGGAACCCTCTTCCACTACTGGTGGGAATGTAAATTGATACAGTCACTATGGAGAACAGCATGGAGGTTCCTTAAAAAACTAAAAATAGAATTACCATAGGATCCAGCAATCCCACTTCCGGGCATATACCCAGAGAAAACCATAAATGAAAAAGACACATTCACCACAATGTTCATTGCAGCACTATTTACAATAGCCAGGTAATGGAAGCAACCTAAATGCCCACAGACAGACGAACGGATAATGATGTGGTCCATCTATGAAACGGAATATTACTCAGCCATAAAAAGGAACGAAACTGGGTCATCTGTGGAGACGTCGACGGATCTAGAGACTGTCATACAGAGTGAAGTAAGTCAGAAGGAGAAAAACAAATATTGTATATTAATGCATATATGTGGAACCTAGAAAAATGGTACAGATGACCCGGTTTGCAGGGCAGAAATAGAGACACAGAGGTAGAGAACAAACGTATGGACACCAAGAGGGGGGAAGCCATGGGTTGTTGGTGGTGGGATGAGTCGGGAGATTGGGATTGTCCTGTATACATGTATATGCATAAAATAGATAACTAATAATAATCCTGCTGAATAAAAAAATAAACTTAAATTATAAAATTTTAAAATAAAACGGAAAAAAGTTCTTCCCTTCACACAGATGTATTTATAGGAATGAATTATTTCCATGCTTATATCTATAAATACATAGAAGAGGAATAAAATCTAACTTGAAGCAAAAAAGAAAAAAAAAAAACCAGAACCCACCAGTTATACACAGGAAAACCCTATCAGGGCACTGGCTCCAGCGGCAAACAATTCTGAAGTTGGTCAGAGGTGGGGAATCATCTCCCATGCAGCCAGCAGCCCCCCCACCCCCGCAAGGAGCGTCCTCATTGCAAAGCTGGGGGACCGTGCCGAGGCGTCTGTGAGTAAACGTGAGCCGAGCCCCAGGCCAGCTGCTGCTGAACTGTTCCCACCCTTCCCAGGTAAAACACCTGAATATGTCCAAGGACTTGAAAGCCCAGAGGAAGGGCCGTGGAGCCACAGCAGCGACAGCACGCAGGCCGACTTGGTGCCTGCAGGCCAGCCAGGATGGTCCTGGCCCCGGGCGCTCTTCTGGAAGCTTTCCATTTCCCTGCCTGAGATACTCCTCCTGTCCCGGCCCCCACTGCTTTTTTCCTTCCTCACCTCTGCCCGGGGAGAAATTCCAACGGAAGGTATGGGTGACACATCCTCTTCTTTAGCAGGTGGCAGCCCGGCAACTCCTGCAGAAAGTCCAGCAGAGCCCCACTCACACCGGGCCACCCACAGAGCCGTGGCCCCTCACTCCCTCCCATCAGCACAGCCCCGAGACTGCTGACGGGGCAGAGAATATGGCGTCAGGCACAGCTGCAGGGGCTCTTGCTGCCTGGAGCCGTGTTTATATGGACCTCAACCCAGGCACACCTGGGGAGGGCTGGCCGGCAGGGTCAGGCTGCCCAGGTCAGCCCATCCTCACCCCTCAGGGACTCACATTGCAGAAAATGGACCTCGCTGAACCGGCCAGGTCCAAGGAACAGGTGTGGGCTCCTGAGAGTCTGGATAGACAAGGGGCTGCAGCTCCGGCTTGTTTTCTAATCCTTTTATCTGGCCCATGAGTGGGAGACAACTTCAAGAAGACCCTCTCCTAATGAGAGGAACCCAGGAGTCAGGGAGAGGAGGGGTGATGGGTGGAGACAGAGGCCTGGTGCCCCGGCTGCGGTGGAAGCCTCTGGAAGACCAGGCAGAGGGAGGCCGCACAGAGTGATGCCCAGGGTCACAGACCTGTCGGAGCTGCTGTTTGTTAGCTCAAGTCCTGCTCTGAGGTGCTCTGTGTCAGCTCTGAGTGACAGGTGATCTGGGCTGCTCTGCAATGAGGGCTACGTGCACGGTACCTGTGTGCCCAGCCCTGCCGGGGTACCTGCCCAGGGCAGCTCCGTATCCTGGGAGGGGCCTGACCACGAGAGCGCCATGGGCTGCTGGGGAGGGGGGGCCTGCCCAGGTGAGCTCCATATCCTGGGATTGCCCTGACCACGAGAGCCCCGTGGGCTGCTGGGGACCTGGTAAACGATGTCGGGACAGTCAATGAAGCCACCGAGGATATACATCCGGTAGTTCCTAATTCCTACACCCTGCTGGTCGTTCTACCATCCACCAGGACACGGTATTCTGTATGAGACTTCAGGGATGCCTTCTTCTGGATTCCATTGGTCCCCGAAAGGCTCTGCTGCCCTAGTAACCAGATTTGGGAATGGAGAAATGCTGCCGCCTTGTGGCCGTTTGCCACAACAGCAGCTTTAAACCCAGTGCTCATGGTCACTAAATATTCACACTCATTGCAGCCTGTAAATGGCACCTGCCCTGAAAAACAATCCTGGGGTCGAAAATGGACCCAAAACTTCTAAAGAGGGCAACCATGCAAGAGGACAATTTCAAGAGGTTAATTGTACTCTCCGTTTTTTTCTGTTTTTCTGTACCAGAAGTTTAAAACGGCCCCTCCGCCACGCCCCGGTACCCGAGGCCTCCGTTGCCCTGCCTGGGCGGGCGGCGGGGCGCTGCCGGGGCGGGCTGGCCGCGGGGATGGCGGTAAGGCGCAAGGACAAGCGAAGCTGGGCCTCAAGAGGCAGCCCGCGGTCCCCGCCCCCGTCTACGGCCATACCACCCTGAACGCGCCCGATCTCGTCTGATCTCGGAAGCTAAGCAGGGTCGGGCCTGGTTAGTACTTGTGATGGGAGACCGCCTGGGAATACCGGGTGCTGTAGGCTTTTGGCCTCCCGCTGCGGCTCCGCCTTCTCCTTTAGTCGCCCGCGGCGGTGGCCGCCAGCTCCGCCCCCCGCCGGGCACCGCTGCAGGCCCCACCTCCTCCGCCCACCCCCCACCACCACCACAGAGCGCCAGAGGGGCCGCTCCATGCGGCCCGAAGGCGGCCCTGGAAGGCAGCGGCACACCCGACGCTCCGGGGGTGGCTGGCCCGGACCCAGACTCCGCCGCGGGCCCGGGTGCCGTCCGTGCGGCCCGCGAGCCCCTCCACCTGCACCTGGCCGGCCCCACCGGCGCCCAGCCCCGGCGCCGCCACCTGTCCGCCGGTGTGGCTCTCCGCAGCTCTCTCCGGATAAAGCTGGATAAAGGTCTGGACGGGAAGGAGGGGCAGTGATTCAGCCTATTGCTCTTAGTGCCCCTCCCCCACACTCAGGAGCCCTTTGTGACAAGGCCACAGCTCTGTGATGCAGGCCTGGGGTTCTGCCATCAAGTGAACTCCCAGGGCTCTGTTGCCTGAGGGCGGCAATGCAGTTCAGAAGACGGAGAATCTCTTTTCTTTGAAAAACACTGTTGCTATCTGGCTGAGATCCAGCCCAACTTCCTGGGTGATTGATATCATCCTTGGCTTCCTGTGTGGACTGGGGCTCTTCCTCGTGTTACTCCCCTGCTTCCAGAGTAATCCATTCTTAGCACCACCTAGGAAACCTAGAAACATCAGGAAGCATCAAGTAGAGCTGAAGGGGAGGAGCAGGAGTAGGAAGAAAAGTCGATCTTTGAAAGCTTGCAGAGATTGCCTGGAAGAACTGGAGGGGACTCACAACCTGGCTTCACCTCTGCGGAGCTGCCTGGGGAGGCTTCCTGGCAAGGGCAACTTTCATCAGCTCTCATGGCAAGACCCTCCTGGTGAGATGTGCAAAGCAGTGCCTGCTGGAGCCTGTGGAGGATACTGCTTGAAGGGTTGGGAACCCTGCAGGAACACCTCCTGTAGGGTTTCCTTCCTGGTTCAAGACACTCGAGAGGTGCTGGAAGCACATATTACAAGGTTTTGGGTAAAGCACGGGTGGACCCTACCCCTCAAGGTCCTCAAGCCCATCAATCTCTTGAAGTCGACAAAGTTCCAACCCTCCACCACCCTGCGGTTAGCCTCGTCCCCTTCAGCCACCTGTGTATCTGGGTCCCACTCAACAGTCACGTTTGCTGAGTTCCCGGAGAAACCTCCTCAGGCTCATTCAGGAGAGAAGGTGAGAACAGAAGAGTCCGTTCCTGCCCTGAAGAGGCCTCTCCTTGTCCCCTCCACTGTGTGTAAGGAAATCCAGAGTGCCCTGAGAGCGATTCCACCTGGTGACTACCATGGGCCCTCAAAGGCTTCTCTGACTGCACAGCAGGGCAGGCCACCTTCTCAGTCCCTCACACTCAGCCTTGTGGGCAGAACCTGGAAGAGTGAGACTGTGGAGTGGGTCAAGAGGGACAGCCTAGAGCCAGGTCCAAGTTCAGCAATGGTCAGGAACGAGCCAAGAGAGGAGAGTGGTGGTCAGGCCTCAGGAGACCCCTGCCATAGGGTAACAGCGATGGAGGTGAACTTAGGATCCCAATCTTTGAGAGGTGAAGAGGCCAGGGAGGCTATGGAGGCCAAGGAGTCTCCTGCTCTTCAACCACAGTCTAGTGTTATCTTGGAAACCAAAGTGTTGACAAAATCCCAAACCACAAATGCACCTATGAGGAGTTTAGAGGTGCCAGGGGCCAGTAAAAGTTTCCTACTACCTAGAATGTCTGTTTTCCAACATCTAGGTGAGCCATGCCTTAACATGGAGGTTGCTAGTGAGTTTAACTCCAAAGTAAAGGTACAGTCAGACAACCAGCTTCAGGACTTTCCCAAACACAGGTTCCTTGCTGCAGACAACTTGGCTTCTCAGGTGCCTCAGTGCCATCCCCAGAGAGTCCCCACCAGAGACACGTTAGCTTCCCAGGAGCCAAGTGGCCTTATGGAAGGCCAAAGGAGCAACCTAGGGCAGCAGGAGCCCAAAACTTCAAAACTCCAAGACTCATGGAAGAGCCAGAGCAAGATGATTGCCCCTACTTACTACAAAAGAGAGGACCGTAGGAGGCATAAACCAGGAGAGCATGAAGAGAGGTTTAAAGAATGAGGGACCCCTCAAGCTGGAAGTATGAGCCGCCCTGCCCAGGTCAGGGGCATAACAGACTCTATTGGGAGCAGATGTCTCCAGCTCATGCCAGAGAAGAAATATAGCCCTCCAGAAAGCCTCTTCAGAAAAAGGATGAGGCTATTTTTAAAGTGGATTTTCCCCAATAAAAAAGTCAATGGTCGAGATGCTCTGCAAAGAAAAAAAAAAAAAAAAGCCCATATCAGCCACTGCCCGGAGTCACGGATCAGTCAAAAGCAGATCAATCTTGAAGAGTGAGACTGCTGAGGGTCAGGCACTCATGACAGCTGTTGGACAGATCGTAGAAGAAAAAAGAGCAATTCACCATGGACTTCATGCCACAAAGTTAAATGAGCACAGACTGGAATTCCAAGTCCCAGTATGTGGGGGTTTCTGCTACCATAGGCTTACCTCCTACCCAGAGCAAGGGAGAATGATGGGTTCTACAGCCTGCAGTCATAAAGCCACCTCCAAGGGCCAGAGTTGTTCTGTCAGGGAAAGGGAAGTCAGACACCAACATAGTTTGAAAAGTGTAAGGTTCGACGATGAGCAGCTGGGCCTAAGGTGCCTCCCATCCTTGTCCCCCAGGAAGAGTGTGTTTCCAGTTAGTACCTGCCAGTATGGGCCAAGGATTCCAGGTGCCCCAGCCCGCCATAAACACTGTCCAAGGCATTGTCATCTTTGGGGAGGTGTCTTGCCTGGTCGACAGTAAAATCCTTCTTTAGTCTTCCCTTTAGTAGGAAAACATGTCTCCAAGTAAAAATTCAGTCCATGTAGAGAAAATGATTTTCTCATTAGCACATCCAAGATATTTAATGTTCCCCAATACATATATATATATTTTTTCTAATAAAAGCATAGTGTAATGGCAAAAAAAAAAGAAATTTAAAACGGCATGGAAAAATGCTGAACATTAGGAATAATTAAAGATATGCAAATCCAAATTACAAAAACCTATCCGCTCACACCAGTCAGAATGGCCATCAGCAAGAATTCTGCAAAAAGTAAATGCTGAAGGGGTTTTAGAGAAATGCCTACCCTTGGTCCAAAGTGGGACATGGTAAGAGCCAGTAATGAAAAGAAAAATGAGGTGCCTTGTAAAGGTAAATACTGAGCTACCATTCAATCAAGCATACCCACTGCTGGGCCTATCGCCTGAGGGGATGAGAATCAAAAAAACACAGGCTGGGCTTCACTGGTGGCGCAGTGGTTGAGAGCCCGCCTGCCAATGCAGGGGACATGCGTTCATGCTCCGGGTCGGGAAGATCCCACGTGCCACGGAGCGGCTTGTCCCGTGAGCTAGGGCTGCTGGGCCTGCGCGTCCGGAGCCTGTGCTCTGCATTGGGAGGGACCACCGCAGTGAGAGGCCCACGTACCGAAAAAAAAAAAAAAAAAAAAAAACACAGGCTGGCAATCCTCCACTCCAGCAATATTTACCATAGCCAACACTTGGAAGCTACGAAAGTGTCCATCATCAGAGGAAGGCACAAAGAAGAAGTGGTCCATGTACACAATGGAATATGACTCCAATAAAAAATATATATAAATACAATTTATAAAACAAACCTAAGTAAGGAGACATCAGCTTTTGGGGGCACATTCCACTCTAATATATAACCGAGGAACACCACTGCCCGGATGGTCTGTTTCCCTAGTTCCCAGGTTGGGAAAAGCAGAAATGCTGCCGCCCTCTGGCCGTTACCTGCAACAGCAGCTTTAAGACCTGTGCTAAGGGTCACTTCATATGCAGCAGTACTGGTGGGCTGTAAATGAAACCTGCCCTCAAAACGTCTTGAGGGAGGTAATGGCCAAAATATTTCTAAATGTCACACACACTTCACGAAGACAATTTGAAGAGGTAAGCTGTACTCACAGTTGAAGAAAAGAAGGACATGCCAGAAAGCTCAATTTCAAGGGATTATGAGACGCATGCAAATCCAGCCACAAAGTGGTATCGGCTCACACTAGTCAGAACACACATCAGCAAAAAAACTACAAACAAAAAATGCTGAAGGTGTTGTGGAGAAGCGCATACCCTCAACTTTAAGCGGGACGTAACCTGGAAAGAGCCACTAATGAGAACAGACTGGAGGTGCCTCTACAAGGTAAACATTCCGCTACCATATGATCCAGCAGGCCCACTCCTGGGCCTATAACCTAAGAAGACAGAATTGGAAAGACACAGGCAGGCAAATGTGCATTGCCGCAGCATTACAATAGCCATGACGTGGAAGCAACCAAAAAGTCCATCAACAGATGAGTGGACAAAGAAGAACTGGTACATGTACAGACAGAATATTAGCCAAGGAAGAAAAGGACACCATGCCATTTGCAGCACCGTAGATGAGTCTAGAGGTGATCACGTGACTTGTAGTAAGTCAGAAAGAGAAAGACACGTATCGTAGGATATCACTTATAGATGTTACCTAAAAATTGATACCAGTGAAGATATTTCCACAGAGAAGGGCAATCCCAGATTCATTAAACAAACTTATGGATCACCAACGGAAAGGTGTGAGGATTGGATACATTACGAGATTGGGGTGAACAGACATATACAAACACAGGTGAAATATATAATCACCAAAGACCTACAGAATACCAAGAGAAGACTACTCAACATTCTGTCATAACGTACATGGGAAAAGGATCCCAGCAAGAACAGACATATGTATATGTGTAAAAGAACCACATCTTGCACACCTGCAACAAGCCAAACATTGTAATCAAACATGCTGTGATTAAAAAAATAAAAAAATTAAATTAAGAAAACGAACAAGAAGTAGTGAGACAAACTTAAGGGGCCTTCTCCTGGCACATTCCATTCTAAATTACAACCTAGAACACGACTTCCATTGAGGCTCTGCTGCCCTAGTAACCAGATTTGGTAAGGGAGAACTGCTGCCCCCTTGTGGCCGTTTCACACAACAGCACCTTTAATCCCAGCGCTAATGGTCAGTTGATATTCAAAATCATTGCAGGCCTGTAAATGACACCTGCCCTGAAAACAAATCCTGGGGTCATATATCGACCAAAAAATTCAAAAGACGTCCATATTTCAAAACGACACTTTCAAGAGGCATATTTTGTTCTGCATATTTGTTCTGCACATTAGGGTTCTGCTTCTTTTGCTTTCTTTCCTTCTTTGTTAAAAAAAAAAAAACGGGAATGGAAAAAGGCAACCCTCAGAATGGGAGAAAATATTTGCAAACGAATCCACGGACAAAGGTTTAATCTCCAATATATATAACAGCTCATGCAGCTTAATATTAAAAAAAAACAAACAACCCAATACAAAAATGGGCAGAAGATCTAAATAGACGTTTCTTCAAAGAAGACACAGAGATGGCCAAGACGCACATGAAAAGCTGCTCAACATCACTCATCATTAGAGAAATGCACATCAAAACTACAGTGAGGTATCACCTCACACCTGTTAGAATGGGCATCATCAGAAAATGTACAAACAACAAATGCTGGCGAGGGTGTGGACCAAAGGAACCCTCTTCCACTACTGGTGGGAATGTAAATTGATACAGTCACTATGGAGAACAGCATGGAGGTTCCTTAAAAAACTAAAAATAGAATTACCATAGGATCCAGCAATCCCACTTCCGGGCATATACCCAGAGAAAACCATAAATGAAAAAGACACATTCACCACAATGTTCATTGCAGCACTATTTACAATAGCCAGGTAATGGAAGCAACCTAAATGCCCACAGACAGACGAACGGATAATGATGTGGTCCATCTATGAAACGGAATATTACTCAGCCATAAAAAGGAACGAAACTGGGTCATCTGTGGAGACGTCGACGGATCTAGAGACTGTCATACAGAGTGAAGTAAGTCAGAAGGAGAAAAACAAATATTGTATATTAATGCATATATGTGGAACCTAGAAAAATGGTACAGATGACCCGGTTTGCAGGGCAGAAATAGAGACACAGAGGTAGAGAACAAACGTATGGACACCAAGAGGGGGGAAGCCATGGGTTGTTGGTGGTGGGATGAGTCGGGAGATTGGGATTGTCCTGTATACATGTATATGCATAAAATAGATAACTAATAATAATCCTGCTGAATAAAAAAATAAACTTAAATTATAAAATTTTAAAATAAAACGGAAAAAAGTTCTTCCCTTCACACAGATGTATTTATAGGAATGAATTATTTCCATGCTTATATCTATAAATACATAGAAGAGGAATAAAATCTAACTTGAAGCAAAAAAGAAGAAAAAAAAAACCAGAACCCACCAGTTATACACAGGAAAACCCTATCAGGGCACTGGCTCCAGCGGCAAACAATTCTGAAGTTGGTCAGAGGTGGGGAATCATCTCCCATGCAGCCAGCAGCCCCCCCACCCCCGCAAGGAGCGTCCTCATTGCAAAGCTGGGGGACCGTGCCGAGGCGTCTGTGAGTAAACGTGAGCCGAGCCCCAGGCCAGCTGCTGCTGAACTGTTCCCACCCTTCCCAGGTAAAACACCTGAATATGTCCAAGGACTTGAAAGCCCAGAGGAAGGGCCGTGGAGCCACAGCAGCGACAGCACGCAGGCCGACTTGGTGCCTGCAGGCCAGCCAGGATGGTCCTGGCCCCGGGCGCTCTTCTGGAAGCTTTCCATTTCCCTGCCTGAGATACTCCTCCTGTCCCGGCCCCCACTGCTTTTTTCCTTCCTCACCTCTGCCCGGGGAGAAATTCCAACGGAAGGTATGGGTGACACATCCTCTTCTTTAGCAGGTGGCAGCCCGGCAACTCCTGCAGAAAGTCCAGCAGAGCCCCACTCACACCGGGCCACCCACAGAGCCGTGGCCCCTCACTCCCTCCCACCAGCACAGCCCCGAGACTGCTGACGGGGCAGAGAATATGGCGTCAGGCACAGCTGCAGGGGCTCTTGCTGCCTGGAGCCGTGTTTATATGGACCTCAACCCAGGCACACCTGGGGAGGGCTGGCCGGCAGGGTCAGGCTGCCCAGGTCAGCCCATCCTCACCCCTCAGGGACTCACATTGCAGAAAATGGACCTCGCTGAACAGGCCAGGTCCAAGGAACAGGTGTGGGCTCCTGAGAGTCTGGATAGACAAGGGGCTGCAGCTCCGGCTTGTTTTCTAATCCTTTTATCTGGCCCATGAGTGGGAGACAACTTCAAGAAGACCCTCTCCTAATGAGAGGAACCCAGGAGTCAGGGAGAGGAGGGGTGATGGGTGGAGACAGAGGCCTGGTGCCCCGGCTGCGGTGGAAGCCTCTGGAAGACCAGGCAGAGGGAGGCCGCACAGAGTGATGCCCAGGGTCACAGACCTGTCGGAGCTGCTGTTTGTTAGCTCAAGTCCTGCTCTGAGGTGCTCTGTGTCAGCTCTGAGTGACAGGTGATCTGGGCTGCTCTGCAATGAGGGCTACGTGCACGGTACCTGTGTGCCCAGCCCTGCCGGGGTACCTGCCCAGGGCAGCTCCGTATCCTGGGAGGGGCCTGACCACGAGAGCGCCATGGGCTGCTGGGGAGGGGGGGCCTGCCCAGGTGAGCTCCATATCCTGGGATTGCCCTGACCACGAGAGCCCCGTGGGCTGCTGGGGACCTGGTAAACGATGTCGGGACAGTCAATGAAGCCACCGAGGATATACATCCGGTAGTTCCTAATTCCTACACCCTGCTGGTCGTTCTACCATCCACCAGGACACGGTATTCTGTATGAGACTTCAGTGATGCCTTCTTCTGGATTCCATTGGTCCCCGAAAGGCTCTGCTGCCCTAGTAACCAGATTTGGGAATGGAGAAATGCTGCCGCCTTGTGGCCGTTTGCCACAACAGCAGCTTTAAACCCAGTGCTCATGGTCACTAAATATTCACACTCATTGCAGCCTGTAAATGGCACCTGCCCTGAAAAACAATCCTGGGGTCGAAAATGGACCCAAAACTTCTAAAGAGGGCAACCATGCAAGAGGACAATTTCAAGAGGTTAATTGTACTCTCCGTTTTTTTCTGTTTTTCTGTACCAGAAATTTAAAACGGCCCCTCCGCCACGCCCCGGTACCCGAGGCCTCCGTTGCCCTGCCTGGGCGGGCGGCGGGGCGCTGCCGGGGCGGGCTGGCCGCGGGGATGGCGGTAAGGCGCAAGGACAAGCGAAGCTGGGCCTCAAGAGGCAGCCCGCGGTCCCCGCCCCCGTCTACGGCCATACCACCCTGAACGCGCCCGATCTCGTCTGATCTCGGAAGCTAAGCAGGGTCGGGCCTGGTTAGTACTTGTGATGGGAGACCGCCTGGGAATACCGGGTGCTGTAGGCTTTTGGCCTCCCGCTGCGGCTCCGCCTTCTCCTTTAGTCGCCCGCGGCGGTGGCCGCCAGCTCCGCCCCCCGCCGGGCACCGCTGCAGGCCCCACCTCCTCCGCCCACCCCCCACCACCACCACAGAGCGCCAGAGGGGCCGCTCCATGCGGCCCGAAGGCGGCCCTGGAAGGCAGCGGCACACCCGACGCTCCGGGGGTGGCTGGCCCGGACCCAGACTCCGCCGCGGGCCCGGGTGCCGTCCGTGCGGCCCGCGAGCCCCTCCACCTGCACCTGGCCGGCCCCACCGGCGCCCAGCCCCGGCGCCGCCACCTGTCCGCCGGTGTGGCTCTCCGCAGCTCTCTCCGGATAAAGCTGGATAAAGGTCTGGACGGGAAGGAGGGGCAGTGATTCAGCCTATTGCTCTTAGTGCCCCTCCCCCACACTCAGGAGCCCTTTGTGACAAGGCCACAGCTCTGTGATGCAGGCCTGGGGTTCTGCCATCAAGTGAACTCCCAGGGCTCTGTTGCCTGAGGGCGGCAATGCAGTTCAGAAGATGGAGAATCTCTTTTCTTTGAAAAACACTGTTGCTATCTGGCTGAGATCCAGCCCAACTTCCTGGGTGATTGATATCATCCTTGGCTTCCTGTGTGGACTGGGGCTCTTCCTCGTGTTACTCCCCTGCTTCCAGAGTAATCCATTCTTAGCACCACCTAGGAAACCTAGAAACATCAGGAAGCATCAAGTAGAGCTGAAGGGGAGGAGCAGGAGTAGGAAGAAAAGTCGATCTTTGAAAGCTTGCAGAGATTGCCTGGAAGAACTGGAGGGGACTCACAACCTGGCTTCACCTCTGCGGAGCTGCCTGGGGAGGCTTCCTGGCAAGGGCAACTTTCATCAGCTCTCATGGCAAGACCCTCCTGGTGAGATGTGCAAAGCAGTGCCTGCTGGAGCCTGTGGAGGATACTGCTTGAAGGGTTGGGAACCCTGCAGGAACACCTCCTGTAGGGTTTCCTTCCTGGTTCAAGACACTCGAGAGGTGCTGGAAGCACATATTACAAGGTTTTGGGTAAAGCACGGGTGGACCCTACCCCTCAAGGTCCTCAAGCCCATCAATCTCTTGAAGTCGACAAAGTTCCAACCCTCCACCACCCTGCGGTTAGCCTCGTCCCCTTCAGCCACCTGTGTATCTGGGTCCCACTCAACAGTCACGTTTGCTGAGTTCCCGGAGAAACCTCCTCAGGCTCATTCAGGAGAGAAGGTGAGAACAGAAGAGTCCGTTCCTGCCCTGAAGAGGCCTCTCCTTGTCCCCTCCACTGTGTGTAAGGAAATCCAGAGTGCCCTGAGAGCGATTCCACCTGGTGACTACCATGGGCCCTCAAAGGCTTCTCTGACTGCACAGCAGGGCAGGCCACCTTCTCAGTCCCTCACACTCAGCCTTGTGGGCAGAACCTGGAAGAGTGAGACTGTGGAGTGGGTCAAGAGGGACAGCCTAGAGCCAGGTCCAAGTTCAGCAATGGTCAGGAACGAGCCAAGAGAGGAGAGTGGTGGTCAGGCCTCAGGAGACCCCTGCCATAGGGTAACAGTGATGGAGGTGAACTTAGGATCCCAATCTTTGAGAGGTGAAGAGGCCAGGGAGGCTATGGAGGCCAAGGAGTCTCCTGCTCTTCAACCACAGTCTAGTGTTATCTTGGAAACCAAAGTGTTGACAAAATCCCAAACCACAAATGCACCTATGAGGAGTTTAGAGGTGCCAGGGGCCAGTAAAAGTTTCCTACTACCTAGAATGTCTGTTTTCCAACATCTAGGTGAGCCATGCCTTAACATGGAGGTTGCTAGTGAGTTTAACTCCAAAGTAAAGGTACAGTCAGACAACCAGCTTCAGGACTTTCCCAAACACAGGTTCCTTGCTGCAGACAACTTGGCTTCTCAGGTGCCTCAGTGCCATCCCCAGAGAGTCCCCACCAGAGACACGTTAGCTTCCCAGGAGCCAAGTGGCCTTATGGAAGGCCAAAGGAGCAACCTAGGGCAGCAGGAGCCCCAAACTTCAAAACTCCAAGACTCATGGAAGAGCCAGAGCAAGATGATTGCCCCTACTTACAAAAGAGAGGACCGTAGGAGGCATAAACCAGGAGAGCATGAAGAGAGGTTTAAAGAATGAGGGACCCCTCAAGCTGGAAGTATGAGCCGCCCTGCCCAGGTCAGGGGCATAACAGACTCTATTGGGAGCAGATGTCTCCAGCTCATGCCAGAGAAGAAATATAGCCCTCCAGAAAGCCTCTTCAGAAAAAGGATGAGGCTATTTTTAAAGTGGATTTTCCCCAATAAAAAAGTCAATGGTCGAGATGCTCTGCAAAGAAAAAAAAAAAAAAAAGCCCATATCAGCCACTGCCCGGAGTCACGGATCAGTCAAAAGCAGATCAATCTTGAAGAGTGAGACTGCTGAGGGTCAGGCACTCATGACAGCTGTTGGACAGATCGTAGAAGAAAAAAGAGCAATTCACCATGGACTTCATGCCACAAAGTTAAATGAGCACAGACTGGAATTCCAAGTCCCAGTATGTGGGGGTTTCTGCTACCATAGGCTTACCTCCTACCCAGAGCAAGGGAGAATGATGGGTTCTACAGCCTGCAGTCATAAAGCCACCTCCAAGGGCCAGAGTTGTTCTGTCAGGGAAAGGGAAGTCAGACACCAACATAGTTTGAAAAGTGTAAGGTTCGACGATGAGCAGCTGGGCCTAAGGTGCCTCCCATCCTTGTCCCCCAGGAAGAGTGTGTTTCCAGTTAGTACCTGCCAGTATGGGCCAAGGATTCCAGGTGCTCCAGCCCGCCATAAACACTGTCCAAGGCATTGTCATCTTTGGGGAGGTGTCTTGCCTGGTCGACAGTAAAATCCTTCTTTAGTCTTCCCTTTAGTAGGAAAACATGTCTCCAAGTAAAAATTCAGTCCATGTAGAGAAAATGATTTTCTCATTAGCACATCCAAGATATTTAATGTTCCCCAATACATATATATTTTTTTTTCTAATAAAAGCATAGTGTAATGGCAAAAAAAAAAAGAAATTTAAAACGGCATGGAAAAATGCTGAACATTAGGAATAATTAAAGATATGCAAATCCAAATTACAAAAACCTATCCGCTCACACCAGTCAGAATGGCCATCAGCAAGAATTCTGCAAAAAGTAAATGCTGAAGGGGTTTTAGAGAAATGCCTACCCTTGGTCCAAAGTGGGACATGGTAAGAGCCAGTAATGAAAAGAAAAATGAGGTGCCTTGTAAAGGTAAATACTGAGCTACCATTCAATCAAGCATACCCACTGCTGGGCCTATCGCCTGAGGGGATGAGAATCAAAAAAACACAGGCTGGGCTTCACTAGTGGCGCAGTGGTTGAGAGCCCGCCTGCCAATGCAGGGGACATGCGTTCATGCTCCGGGTCGGGAAGATCCCACGTGCCGCGGAGCGGCTTGTCCCGTGAGCTAGGGCTGCTGGGCCTGCGCGTCCGGAGCCTGTGCTCTGCATTGGGAGGGACCACCGCAGTGAGAGGCCCACGTACCGAAAAAAAAAAAAAAAAAAAAAACACAGGCTGGCAATCCTCCACTCCAGCAATATTTACCATAGCCAACACTTGGAAGCTACGAAAGTGTCCATCATCAGAGGAAGGCACAAAGAAGAAGTGGTCCATGTACACAATGGAATATGACTCCAATAAAAAATATATATAAATACAATTTATAAAACAAACCTAAGTAAGGAGACATCAGCTTTTGGGGGCACATTCCACTCTAATATATAACCGAGGAACACCACTGCCCGGATGGTCTGTTTCCCTAGTTCCCAGGTTGGGAAAAGCAGAAATGCTGCCGCCCTCTGGCCGTTACCTGCAACAGCAGCTTTAAGACCTGTGCTAAGGGTCACTTCATATTCAGCAGTACTGGTGGGCTGTAAATGAAACCTGCCCTCAAAACGTCTTGAGGGAGGTAATGGCCAAAATATTTCTAAATGTCACACACACTTCACGAAGACAATTTGAAGAGGTAAGCTGTACTCACAGTTGAAGAAAAGAAGGACATGCCAGAAAGCTCAATTTCAAGGGATTATGAGACGCATGCAAATCCAGCCACAAAGTGGTATCGGCTCACACTAGTCAGAACACACATCAGCAAAAAAACTACAAACAAAAAATGCTGAAGGTGTTGTGGAGAAGCGCATACCCTCAACTTTAAGCGGGACGTAACCTGGAAAGAGCCACTAATGAGAACAGACTGGAGGTGCCTCTACAAGGTAAACATTCCGCTACCATATGATCCAGCAGGCCCACTCCTGGGCCTATAACCTAAGAAGACAGAATTGGAAAGACACAGGCAGGCAAATGTGCATTGCCGCAGCATTACAATAGCCATGACGTGGAAGCAACCAAAAAGTCCATCAACAGATGAGTGGACAAAGAAGAGCTGGTACATGTACAGAGAGAATATTAGCCAAGGAAGAAAAGGACACCATGCCATTTGCAGCACCGTAGATGAGTCTAGAGGTGATCACGTGACTTGTAGTAAGTCAGAAAGAGAAAGACACGTATCGTAGGATATCACTTATAGATGTTACCTAAAAATTGATACCAGTGAAGATATTTCCACAGAGAAGGGCAATCCCAGATTCATTAAACAAACTTATGGATCACCAACGGAAAGGTGTGAGGATTGGATACATTACGAGATTGGGGTGAACAGACATATACAAACACAGGTGAAATATATAATCACCAAAGACCTACAGAATACCAAGAGAAGACTACTCAACATTCTGTCATAACGTACATGGGAAAAGGATCCCAGCAAGAACAGACATATGTATATGTGTAAAAGAACCACATCTTGCACACCTGCAACAAGCCAAACATTGTAATCAAACATGCTGTGATTAAAAAAATAAAAAAATTAAATTAAGAAAACGAACAAGAAGTAGTGAGACAAACTTAAGGGGCCTTCTCCTGGCACATTCCATTCTAAATTACAACCTAGAACACGACTTCCATTGAGGCTCTGCTGCCCTAGTAACCAGATTTGGTAAGGGAGAACTGCTGCCCCCTTGTGGCCGTTTCACACAACAGCACCTTTAATCCCAGCGCTAATGGTCAGTTGATATTCAAAATCATTGCAGGCCTGTAAATGACACCTGCCCTGAAAACAAATCCTGGGGTCATATATCGACCAAAAAATTCAAAAGACGTCCATATTTCAAAACGACACTTTCAAGAGGCATATTTTGTTCTGCATATTTGTTCTGCACATTAGGGTTCTGCTTCTTTTGCTTTCTTTCCTTCTTTGTTAAAAAAAAAAAAACGGGAATGGAAAAAGGCAACCCTCAGAATGGGAGAAAATATTTGCAAACGAATCCACGGACAAAGGTTTAATCTCCAATATATATAACAGCTCATGCAGCTTAATATTAAAAAAAAAACAAACAACCCAATACAAAAATGGGCAGAAGATCTAAATAGACGTTTCTTCAAAGAAGACACAGAGATGGCCAAGACGCACATGAAAAGCTGCTCAACATCACTCATCATTAGAGAAATGCACATCAAAACTACAGTGAGGTATCACCTCACACCTGTTAGAATGGGCATCATCAGAAAATGTACAAACAACAAATGCTGGCGAGGGTGTGGACCAAAGGAACCCTCTTCCACTACTGGTGGGAATGTAAATTGATACAGTCACTATGGAGAACAGCATGGAGGTTCCTTAAAAAACTAAAAATAGAATTACCATAGGATCCAGCAATCCCACTTCCGGGCATATACCCAGAGAAAACCATAAATGAAAAAGACACATTCACCACAATGTTCATTGCAGCACTATTTACAATAGCCAGGTAATGGAAGCAACCTAAATGCCCACAGACAGACGAACGGATAATGATGTGGTCCATCTATGAAACGGAATATTACTCAGCCATAAAAAGGAACGAAACTGGGTCATCTGTGGAGACGTCGACGGATCTAGAGACTGTCATACAGAGTGAAGTAAGTCAGAAGGAGAAAAACAAATATTGTATATTAATGCATATATGTGGAACCTAGAAAAATGGTACAGATGACCCGGTTTGCAGGGCAGAAATAGAGACACAGAGGTAGAGAACAAATGTATGGACACCAAGAGGGGGGAAGCCATGGGTTGTTGGTGGTGGGATGAGTCGGGAGATTGGGATTGTCCTGTATACATGTATATGCATAAAATAGATAACTAATAATAATCCTGCTGAATAAAAAAATAAACTTAAATTATAAAATTTTAAAATAAAACGGAAAAAAGTTCTTCCCTTCACACAGATGTATTTATAGGAATGAATTATTTCCATGCTTATATCTATAAATACATAGAAGAGGAATAAAATCTAACTTGAAGCAAAAAAGAAAAAAAAAAAACCAGAACCCACCAGTTATACACAGGAAAACCCTATCAGGGCACTGGCTCCAGCGGCAAACAATTCTGAAGTTGGTCAGAGGTGGGGAATCATCTCCCATGCAGCCAGCAGCCCCCCCACCCCCGCAAGGAGCGTCCTCATTGCAAAGCTGGGGGACCGTGCCGAGGCGTCTGTGAGTAAACGTGAGCCGAGCCCCAGGCCAGCTGCTGCTGAACTGTTCCCACCCTTCCCAGGTAAAACACCTGAATATGTCCAAGGACTTGAAAGCCCAGAGGAAGGGCCGTGGAGCCACAGCAGCGACAGCACGCAGGCCGACTTGGTGCCTGCAGGCCAGCCAGGATGGTCCTGGCCCCGGGCGCTCTTCTGGAAGCTTTCCATTTCCCTGCCTGAGATACTCCTCCTGTCCCGGCCCCCACTGCTTTTTTCCTTCCTCACCTCTGCCCGGGGAGAAATTCCAACGGAAGGTATGGGTGACACATCCTCTTCTTTAGCAGGTGGCAGCCCGGCAACTCCTGCAGAAAGTCCAGCAGAGCCCCACTCACACCGGGCCACCCACAGAGCCGTGGCCCCTCACTCCCTCCCACCAGCACAGCCCCGAGACTGCTGACGGGGCAGAGAATATGGCGTCAGGCACAGCTGCAGGGGCTCTTGCTGCCTGGAGCCGTGTTTATATGGACCTCAACCCAGGCACACCTGGGGAGGGCTGGCCGGCAGGGTCAGGCTGCCCAGGTCAGCCCATCCTCACCCCTCAGGGACTCACATTGCAGAAAATGGACCTCGCTGAACCGGCCAGGTCCAAGGAACAGGTGTGGGCTCCTGAGAGTCTGGATAGACAAGGGGCTGCAGCTCCGGCTTGTTTTCTAATCCTTTTATCTGGCCCATGAGTGGGAGACAACTTCAAGAAGACCCTCTCCTAATGAGAGGAACCCAGGAGTCAGGGAGAGGAGGGGTGATGGGTGGAGACAGAGGCCTGGTGCCCCGGCTGCGGTGGAAGCCTCTGGAAGACCAGGCAGAGGGAGGCCGCACAGAGTGATGCCCAGGGTCACAGACCTGTCGGAGCTGCTGTTTGTTAGCTCAAGTCCTGCTCCGAGGTGCTCTGTGTCAGCTCTGAGTGACAGGTGATCTGGGCTGCTCTGCAATGAGGGCTACGTGCACGGTACCTGTGTGCCCAGCCCTGCCGGGGTACCTGCCCAGGGCAGCTCCGTATCCTGGGAGGGGCCTGACCACGAGAGCGCCATGGGCTGCTGGGGAGGGGGGGCCTGCCCAGGTGAGCTCCATATCCTGGGATTGCCCTGACCACGAGAGCCCCGTGGGCTGCTGGGGACCTGGTAAACGATGTCGGGACAGTCAATGAAGCCACCGAGGATATACATCCGGTAGTTCCTAATTCCTACACCCTGCTGGTCGTTCTACCATCCACCAGGACACGGTATTCTGTATGAGACTTCAGTGATGCCTTCTTCTGGATTCCATTGGTCCCCGAAAGGCTCTGCTGCCCTAGTAACCAGATTTGGGAATGGAGAAATGCTGCCGCCTTGTGGCCGTTTGCCACAACAGCAGCTTTAAACCCAGTGCTCATGGTCACTAAATATTCACACTCATTGCAGCCTGTAAATGGCACCTGCCCTGAAAAACAATCCTGGGGTCGAAAATGGACCCAAAACTTCTAAAGAGGGCAACCATGCAAGAGGACAATTTCAAGAGGTTAATTGTACTCTCCGTTTTTTTCTGTTTTTCTGTACCAGAAATTTAAAATGGCCCCTCCGCCACGCCCCGGTACCCGAGGCCTCCGTTGCCCTGCCTGGGCGGGCGGCGGGGCGCTGCCGGGGCGGGCTGGCCGCGGGGATGGCGGTAAGGCGCAAGGACAAGCGAAGCTGGGCCTCAAGAGGCAGCCCGCGGTCCCCGCCCCCGTCTACGGCCATACCACCCTGAACGCGCCCGATCTCGTCTGATCTCGGAAGCTAAGCAGGGTCGGGCCTGGTTAGTACTTGTGATGGGAGACCGCCTGGGAATACCGGGTGCTGTAGGCTTTTGGCCTCCCGCTGCGGCTCCGCCTTCTCCTTTAGTCGCCCGCGGCGGTGGCCGCCAGCTCCGCCCCCCGCCGGGCACCGCTGCAGGCCCCACCTCCTCCGCCCACCCCCCACCACCACCACAGAGCGCCAGAGGGGCCGCTCCATGCGGCCCGAAGGCGGCCCTGGAAGGCAGCGGCACACCCGACGCTCCGGGGGTGGCTGGCCCGGACCCAGACTCCGCCGCGGGCCCGGGTGCCGTCCGTGCGGCCCGCGAGCCCCTCCACCTGCACCTGGCCGGCCCCACCGGCGCCCAGCCCCGGCGCCGCCACCTGTCCGCCGGTGTGGCTCTCCGCAGCTCTCTCCGGATAAAGCTGGATAAAGGTCTGGACGGGAAGGAGGGGCAGTGATTCAGCCTATTGCTCTTAGTGCCCCTCCCCCACACTCAGGAGCCCTTTGTGACAAGGCCACAGCTCTGTGATGCAGGCCTGGGGTTCTGCCATCAAGTGAACTCCCAGGGCTCTGTTGCCTGAGGGCGGCAATGCAGTTCAGAAGACGGAGAATCTCTTTTCTTTGAAAAACACTGTTGCTATCTGGCTGAGATCCAGCCCAACTTCCTGGGTGATTGATATCATCCTTGGCTTCCTGTGTGGACTGGGGCTCTTCCTCGTGTTACTCCCCTGCTTCCAGAGTAATCCATTCTTAGCACCACCTAGGAAACCTAGAAACATCAGGAAGCATCAAGTAGAGCTGAAGGGGAGGAGCAGGAGTAGGAAGAAAAGTCGATCTTTGAAAGCTTGCAGAGATTGCCTGGAAGAACTGGAGGGGACTCACAACCTGGCTTCACCTCTGCGGAGCTGCCTGGGGAGGCTTCCTGGCAAGGGCAACTTTCATCAGCTCTCATGGCAAGACCCTCCTGGTGAGATGTGCAAAGCAGTGCCTGCTGGAGCCTGTGGAGGATACTGCTTGAAGGGTTGGGAACCCTGCAGGAACACCTCCTGTAGGGTTTCCTTCCTGGTTCAAGACACTCGAGAGGTGCTGGAAGCACATATTACAAGGTTTTGGGTAAAGCACGGGTGGACCCTACCCCTCAAGGTCCTCAAGCCCATCAATCTCTTGAAGTCGACAAAGTTCCAACCCTCCACCACCCTGCGGTTAGCCTCGTCCCCTTCAGCCACCTGTGTATCTGGGTCCCACTCAACAGTCACGTTTGCTGAGTTCCCGGAGAAACCTCCTCAGGCTCATTCAGGAGAGAAGGTGAGAACAGAAGAGTCCGTTCCTGCCCTGAAGAGGCCTCTCCTTGTCCCCTCCACTGTGTGTAAGGAAATCCAGAGTGCCCTGAGAGCGATTCCACCTGGTGACTACCATGGGCCCTCAAAGGCTTCTCTGACTGCACAGCAGGGCAGGCCACCTTCTCAGTCCCTCACACTCAGCCTTGTGGGCAGAACCTGGAAGAGTGAGACTGTGGAGTGGGTCAAGAGGGACAGCCTAGAGCCAGGTCCAAGTTCAGCAATGGTCAGGAACGAGCCAAGAGAGGAGAGTGGTGGTCAGGCCTCAGGAGACCCCTGCCATAGGGTAACAGTGATGGAGGTGAACTTAGGATCCCAATCTTTGAGAGGTGAAGAGGCCAGGGAGGCTATGGAGGCCAAGGAGTCTCCTGCTCTTCAACCACAGTCTAGTGTTATCTTGGAAACCAAAGTGTTGACAAAATCCCAAACCACAAATGCACCTATGAGGAGTTTAGAGGTGCCAGGGGCCAGTAAAAGTTTCCTACTACCTAGAATGTCTGTTTTCCAACATCTAGGTGAGCCATGCCTTAACATGGAGGTTGCTAGTGAGTTTAACTCCAAAGTAAAGGTACAGTCAGACAACCAGCTTCAGGACTTTCCCAAACACAGGTTCCTTGCTGCAGACAACTTGGCTTCTCAGGTGCCTCAGTGCCATCCCCAGAGAGTCCCCACCAGAGACACGTTAGCTTCCCAGGAGCCAAGTGGCCTTATGGAAGGCCAAAGGAGCAACCTAGGGCAGCAGGAGCCCAAAACTTCAAAACTCCAAGACTCATGGAAGAGCCAGAGCAAGATGATTGTCCCTACTTACAAAAGAGAGGACCGTAGGAGGCATAAACCAGGAGAGCATGAAGAGAGGTTTAAAGAATGAGGGACCCCTCAAGCTGGAAGTATGAGCCGCCCTGCCCAGGTCAGGGGCATAACAGACTCTATTGGGAGCAGATGTCTCCAGCTCATGCCAGAGAAGAAATATAGCCCTCCAGAAAGCCTCTTCAGAAAAAGGATGAGGCTATTTTTAAAGTGGATTTTCCCCAATAAAAAAGTCAATGGTCGAGATGCTCTGCAAAGAAAAAAAAAAAAAAAAGCCCATATCAGCCACTGCCCGGAGTCACGGATCAGTCAAAAGCAGATCAATCTTGAAGAGTGAGACTGCTGAGGGTCAGGCACTCATGACAGCTGTTGGACAGATCGTAGAAGAAAAAAGAGCAATTCACCATGGACTTCATGCCACAAAGTTAAATGAGCACAGACTGGAATTCCAAGTCCCAGTATGTGGGGGTTTCTGCTACCATAGGCTTACCTCCTACCCAGAGCAAGGGAGAATGATGGGTTCTACAGCCTGCAGTCATAAAGCCACCTCCAAGGGCCAGAGTTGTTCTGTCAGGGAAAGGGAAGTCAGACACCAACATAGTTTGAAAAGTGTAAGGTTCGACGATGAGCAGCTGGGCCTAAGGTGCCTCCCATCCTTGTCCCCCAGGAAGAGTGTGTTTCCAGTTAGTACCTGCCAGTATGGGCCAAGGATTCCAGGTGCCCCAGCCCGCCATAAACACTGTCCAAGGCATTGTCATCTTTGGGGAGGTGTCTTGCCTGGTCGACAGTAAAATCCTTCTTTAGTCTTCCCTTTAGTAGGAAAACATGTCTCCAAGTAAAAATTCAGTCCATGTAGAGAAAATGATTTTCTCATTAGCACATCCAAGATATTTAATGTTCCCCAATACATATATTTTTTTTTCTAATAAAAGCATAGTGTAATGGCAAAAAAAAAAGAAATTTAAAACGGCATGGAAAAATGCTGAACATTAGGAATAATTAAAGATATGCAAATCCAAATTACAAAAACCTATCCGCTCACACCAGTCAGAATGGCCATCAGCAAGAATTCTGCAAAAAGTAAATGCTGAAGGGGTTTTAGAGAAATGCCTACCCTTGGTCCAAAGTGGGACATGGTAAGAGCCAGTAATGAAAAGAAAAATGAGGTGCCTTGTAAAGGTAAATACTGAGCTACCATTCAATCAAGCATACCCACTGCTGGGCCTATCGCCTGAGGGGATGAGAATCAAAAAAACACAGGCTGGGCTTCACTGGTGGCGCAGTGGTTGAGAGCCCGCCTGCCAATGCAGGGGACATGCGTTCATGCTCCGGGTCGGGAAGATCCCACGTGCCGCGGAGCGGCTTGTCCCGTGAGCTAGGGCTGCTGGGCCTGCGCGTCCGGAGCCTGTGCTCTGCATTGGGAGGGACCACCGCAGTGAGAGGCCCACGTACCGAAAAAAAAAAAAAAAAAACCCACAGGCTGGCAATCCTCCACTCCAGCAATATTTACCATAGCCAACACTTGGAAGCTACGAAAGTGTCCATCATCAGAGGAAGGCACAAAGAAGAAGTGGTCCATGTACACAATGGAATATGACTCCAATAAAAAATATATATAAATACAATTTATAAAACAAACCTAAGTAAGGAGACATCAGCTTTTGGGGGCACATTCCACTCTAATATATAACCGAGGAACACCACTGCCCGGATGGTCTGTTTCCCTAGTTCCCAGGTTGGGAAAAGCAGAAATGCTGCCACCCTCTGGCCGTTACCTGCAACAGCAGCTTTAAGACCTGTGCTAAGGGTCACTTCATATTCAGCAGTACTGGTGGGCTGTAAATGAAACCTGCCCTCAAAACGTCTTGAGGGAGGTAATGGCCAAAATATTTCTAAATGTCACACACACTTCACGAAGACAATTTGAAGAGGTAAGCTGTACTCACAGTTGAAGAAAAGAAGGACATGCCAGAAAGCTCAATTTCAAGGGATTATGAGACGCATGCAAATCCAGCCACAAAGTGGTATCGGCTCACACTAGTCAGAACACACATCAGCAAAAAAACTACAAACAAAAAATGCTGAAGGTGTTGTGGAGAAGCGCATACCCTCAACTTTAAGCGGGACGTAACCTGGAAAGAGCCACTAATGAGAACAGACTGGAGGTGCCTCTACAAGGTAAACATTCCGCTACCATATGATCCAGCAGGCCCACTCCTGGGCCTATAACCTAAGAAGACAGAATTGGAAAGACACAGGCAGGCAAATGTGCATTGCCGCAGCATTACAATAGCCATGACGTGGAAGCAACCAAAAAGTCCATCAACAGATGAGTGGACAAAGAAGAACTGGTACATGTACAGAGAGAATATTAGCCAAGGAAGAAAAGGACACCATGCCATTTGCAGCACCGTAGATGAGTCTAGAGGTGATCACGTGACTTGTAGTAAGTCAGAAAGAGAAAGACACGTATCGTAGGATATCACTTATAGATGTTACCTAAAAATTGATACCAGTGAAGATATTTCCACAGAGAAGGGCAATCCCAGATTCATTAAACAAACTTATGGATCACCAACGGAAAGGTGTGAGGATTGGATACATTACGAGATTGGGGTGAACAGACATATACAAACACAGGTGAAATATATAATCACCAAAGACCTACAGAATACCAAGAGAAGACTACTCAACATTCTGTCATAACGTACATGGGAAAAGGATCCCAGCAAGAACAGACATATGTATATGTGTAAAAGAACCACATCTTGCACACCTGCAACAAGCCAAACATTGTAATCAAACATGCTGTGATTAAAAAAATTAAAAAATTAAATTAAGAAAACGAACAAGAAGTAGTGAGACAAACTTAAGGGGCCTTCTCCTGGCACATTCCATTCTAAATTACAACCTAGAACACGACTTCCATTGAGGCTCTGCTGCCCTAGTAACCAGATTTGGTAAGGGAGAACTGCTGCCCCCTTGTGGCCGTTTCACACAACAGCACCTTTAATCCCAGCGCTAATGGTCAGTTGATATTCAAAATCATTGCAGGCCTGTAAATGACACCTGCCCTGAAAACAAATCCTGGGGTCATATATCGACCAAAAAATTCAAAAGACGTCCATATTTCAAAACGACACTTTCAAGAGGCATATTTTGTTCTGCATATTTGTTCTGCACATTAGGGTTCTGCTTCTTTTGCTTTCTTTCTTTCTTTGTTAAAAAAAAAAAACGGGAATGGAAAAAGGCAACCCTCAGAATGGGAGAAAATATTTGCAAACGAATCCACGGACAAAGGTTTAATCTCCAATATATATAACAGCTCATGCAGCTTAATATTAAAAAAAAACAAACAACCCAATACAAAAATGGGCAGAAGATCTAAATAGACGTTTCTTCAAAGAAGACACAGAGATGGCCAAGACGCACATGAAAAGCTGCTCAACATCACTCATCATTAGAGAAATGCACATCAAAACTACAGTGAGGTATCACCTCACACCTGTTAGAATGGGCATCATCAGAAAATGTACAAACAACAAATGCTGGCGAGGGTGTGGACCAAAGGAACCCTCTTCCACTACTGGTGGGAATGTAAATTGATACAGTCACTATGGAGAACAGCATGGAGGTTCCTTAAAAAACTAAAAATAGAATTACCATAGGATCCAGCAATCCCACTTCCGGGCATATACCCAGAGAAAACCATAAATGAAAAAGACACATTCACCACAATGTTCATTGCAGCACTATTTACAATAGCCAGGTAATGGAAGCAACCTAAATGCCCACAGACAGACGAACGGATAATGATGTGGTCCATCTATGAAACGGAATATTACTCAGCCATAAAAAGGAACGAAACTGGGTCATCTGTGGAGACGTCGACGGATCTAGAGACTGTCATACAGAGTGAAGTAAGTCAGAAGGAGAAAAACAAATATTGTATATTAATGCATATATGTGGAACCTAGAAAAATGGTACAGATGACCCGGTTTGCAGGGCAGAAATAGAGACACAGAGGTAGAGAACAAACGTATGGACACCAAGAGGGGGGAAGCCATGGGTTGTTGGTGGTGGGATGAGTCGGGAGATTGGGATTGTCCTGTATACATGTATATGCATAAAATAGATAACTAATAATAATCCTGCTGAATAAAAAAATAAACTTAAATTTCAAAATTTTTAAAAATAAATAAAATTTTAAAATAAAACGGAAAAAAGTTCTTCCCTTCACACAGATGTATTTATAGGAATGAATTATTTCCATGCTTATATCTATAAATACATAGAAGAGGAATAAAATCTAACTTGAAGCAAAAAAGAAAAAAAAAAAACCAGAACCCACCAGTTATACACAGGAAAACCCTATCAGGGCACTGGCTCCAGCGGCAAACAATTCTGAAGTTGGTCAGAGGTGGGGAATCATCTCCCATGCAGCCAGCAGCCCCCCCACCCCCGCAAGGAGCGTCCTCATTGCAAAGCTGGGGGACCGTGCCGAGGCGTCTGTGAGTAAACGTGAGCCGAGCCCCAGGCCAGCTGCTGCTGAACTGTTCCCACCCTTCCCAGGTAAAACACCTGAATATGTCCAAGGACTTGAAAGCCCAGAGGAAGGGCCGTGGAGCCACAGCAGCGACAGCACGCAGGCCGACTTGGTGCCTGCAGGCCAGCCAGGATGGTCCTGGCCCCGGGCGCTCTTCTGGAAGCTTTCCATTTCCCTGCCTGAGATACTCCTCCTGTCCCGGCCCCCACTGCTTTTTTCCTTCCTCACCTCTGCCCGGGGAGAAATTCCAACGGAAGGTATGGGTGACACATCCTCTTCTTTAGCAGGTGGCAGCCCGGCAACTCCTGCAGAAAGTCCAGCAGAGCCCCACTCACACCGGGCCACCCACAGAGCCGTGGCCCCTCACTCCCTCCCATCAGCACAGCCCCGAGACTGCTGACGGGGCAGAGAATATGGCGTCAGGCACAGCTGCAGGGGCTCTTGCTGCCTGGAGCCGTGTTTATATGGACCTCAACCCAGGCACACCTGGGGAGGGCTGGCCGGCAGGGTCAGGCTGCCCAGGTCAGCCCATCCTCACCCCTCAGGGACTCACATTGCAGAAAATGGACCTCGCTGAACCGGCCAGGTCCAAGGAACAGGTGTGGGCTCCTGAGAGTCTGGATAGACAAGGGGCTGCAGCTCCGGCTTGTTTTCTAATCCTTTTATCTGGCCCATGAGTGGGAGACAACTTCAAGAAGACCCTCTCCTAATGAGAGGAACCCAGGAGTCAGGGAGAGGAGGGGTGATGGGTGGAGACAGAGGCCTGGTGCCCCGGCTGCGGTGGAAGCCTCTGGAAGACCAGGCAGAGGGAGGCCGCACAGAGTGATGCCCAGGGTCACAGACCTGTCGGAGCTGCTGTTTGTTAGCTCAAGTCCTGCTCCGAGGTGCTCTGTGTCAGCTCTGAGTGACAGGTGATCTGGGCTGCTCTGCAATGAGGGCTACGTGCACGGTACCTGTGTGCCCAGCCCTGCCGGGGTACCTGCCCAGGGCAGCTCCGTATCCTGGGAGGGGCCTGACCACGAGAGCGCCATGGGCTGCTGGGGAGGGGGGGCCTGCCCAGGTGAGCTCCATATCCTGGGATTGCCCTGACCACGAGAGCCCCGTGGGCTGCTGGGGACCTGGTAAACGATGTCGGGACAGTCAATGAAGCCACCGAGGATATACATCCGGTAGTTCCTAATTCCTACACCCTGCTGGTCGTTCTACCATCCACCAGGACACGGTATTCTGTATGAGACTTCAGTGATGCCTTCTTCTGGATTCCATTGGTCCCCGAAAGGCTCTGCTGCCCTAGTAACCAGATTTGGGAATGGAGAAATGCTGCCGCCTTGTGGCCGTTTGCCACAACAGCAGCTTTAAACCCAGTGCTCATGGTCACTAAATATTGACACTCATTGCAGCCTGTAAATGGCACCTGCCCTGAAAAACAATCCTGGGGTCGAAAATGGACCCAAAACTTCTAAAGAGGGCAACCATGCAAGAGGACAATTTCAAGAGGTTAATTGTACTCTCCGTTTTTTTCTGTTTTTCTGTACCAGAAATTTAAAACGGCCCCTCCGCCACGCCCCGGTACCCGAGGCCTCCGTTGCCCTGCCTGGGCGGGCGGCGGGGCGCTGCCGGGGCGGGCTGGCCGCGGGGATGGCGGTAAGGCGCAAGGACAAGCGAAGCTGGGCCTCAAGAGGCAGCCCGCGGTCCCCGCCCCCGTCTACGGCCATACCACCCTGAACGCGCCCGATCTCGTCTGATCTCGGAAGCTAAGCAGGGTCGGGCCTGGTTAGTACTTGTGATGGGAGACCGCCTGGGAATACCGGGTGCTGTAGGCTTTTGGCCTCCCGCTGCGGCTCCGCCTTCTCCTTTAGTCGCCCGCGGCGGTGGCCGCCAGCTCCGCCCCCCGCCGGGCACCGCTGCAGGCCCCACCTCCTCCGCCCACCCCCCACCACCACCACAGAGCGCCAGAGGGGCCGCTCCATGCGGCCCGAAGGCGGCCCTGGAAGGCAGCGGCACACCCGACGCTCCGGGGGTGGCTGGCCCGGACCCAGACTCCGCCGCGGGCCCGGGTGCCGTCCGTGCGGCCCGCGAGCCCCTCCACCTGCACCTGGCCGGCCCCACCGGCGCCCAGCCCCGGCGCCGCCACCTGTCCGCCGGTGTGGCTCTCCGCAGCTCTCTCCGGATAAAGCTGGATAAAGGTCTGGACGGGAAGGAGGGGCAGTGATTCAGCCTATTGCTCTTAGTGCCCCTCCCCCACACTCAGGAGCCCTTTGTGACAAGGCCACAGCTCTGTGATGCAGGCCTGGGGTTCTGCCATCAAGTGAACTCCCAGGGCTCTGTTGCCTGAGGGCGGCAATGCAGTTCAGAAGACAGAGAATCTCTTTTCTTTGAAAAACACTGTTGCTATCTGGCTGAGATCCAGCCCAACTTCCTGGGTGATTGATATCATCCTTGGCTTCCTGTGTGGACTGGGGCTCTTCCTCGTGTTACTCCCCTGCTTCCAGAGTAATCCATTCTTAGCACCACCTAGGAAACCTAGAAACATCAGGAAGCATCAAGTAGAGCTGAAGGGGAGGAGCAGGAGTAGGAAGAAAAGTCGATCTTTGAAAGCTTGCAGAGATTGCCTGGAAGAACTGGAGGGGACTCACAACCTGGCTTCACCTCTGCGGAGCTGCCTGGGGAGGCTTCCTGGCAAGGGCAACTTTCATCAGCTCTCATGGCAAGACCCTCCTGGTGAGATGTGCAAAGCAGTGCCTGCTGGAGCCTGTGGAGGATACTGCTTGAAGGGTTGGGAACCCTGCAGGAACACCTCCTGTAGGGTTTCCTTCCTGGTTCAAGACACTCGAGAGGTGCTGGAAGCACATATTACAAGGTTTTGGGTAAAGCACGGGTGGACCCTACCCCTCAAGGTCCTCAAGCCCATCAATCTCTTGAAGTCGACAAAGTTCCAACCCTCCACCACCCTGCGGTTAGCCTCGTCCCCTTCAGCCACCTGTGTATCTGGGTCCCACTCAACAGTCACGTTTGCTGAGTTCCCGGAGAAACCTCCTCAGGCTCATTCAGGAGAGAAGGTGAGAACAGAAGAGTCCGTTCCTGCCCTGAAGAGGCCTCTCCTTGTCCCCTCCACTGTGTGTAAGGAAATCCAGAGTGCCCTGAGAGCGATTCCACCTGGTGACTACCATGGGCCCTCAAAGGCTTCTCTGACTGCACAGCAGGGCAGGCCACCTTCTCAGTCCCTCACACTCAGCCTTGTGGGCAGAACCTGGAAGAGTGAGACTGTGGAGTGGGTCAAGAGGGACAGCCTAGAGCCAGGTCCAAGTTCAGCAATGGTCAGGAACGAGCCAAGAGAGGAGAGTGGTGGTCAGGCCTCAGGAGACCCCTGCCATAGGGTAACAGTGATGGAGGTGAACTTAGGATCCCAATCTTTGAGAGGTGAAGAGGCCAGGGAGGCTATGGAGGCCAAGGAGTCTCCTGCTCTTCAACCACAGTCTAGTGTTATCTTGGAAACCAAAGTGTTGACAAAATCCCAAACCACAAATGCACCTATGAGGAGTTTAGAGGTGCCAGGGGCCAGTAAAAGTTTCCTACTACCTAGAATGTCTGTTTTCCAACATCTAGGTGAGCCATGCCTTAACATGGAGGTTGCTAGTGAGTTTAACTCCAAAGTAAAGGTACAGTCAGACAACCAGCTTCAGGACTTTCCCAAACACAGGTTCCTTGCTGCAGACAACTTGGCTTCTCAGGTGCCTCAGTGCCATCCCCAGAGAGTCCCCACCAGAGACACGTTAGCTTCCCAGGAGCCAAGTGGCCTTATGGAAGGCCAAAGGAGCAACCTAGGGCAGCAGGAGCCCCAAACTTCAAAACTCCAAGACTCATGGAAGAGCCAGAGCAAGATGATTGCCCCTACTTACAAAAGAGAGGACCGTAGGAGGCATAAACCAGGAGAGCATGAAGAGAGGTTTAAAGAATGAGGGACCCCTCAAGCTGGAAGTATGAGCCGCCCTGCCCAGGTCAGGGGCATAACAGACTCTATTGGGAGCAGATGTCTCCAGCTCATGCCAGAGAAGAAATATAGCCCTCCAGAAAGCCTCTTCAGAAAAAGGATGAGGCTATTTTTAAAGTGGATTTTCCCCAATAAAAAAGTCAATGGTCGAGATGCTCTGCAAAGAAAAAAAAAAAAAAAGCCCATATCAGCCACTGCCCGGAGTCACGGATCAGTCAAAAGCAGATCAATCTTGAAGAGTGAGACTGCTGAGGGTCAGGCACTCATGACAGCTGTTGGACAGATCGTAGAAGAAAAAAGAGCAATTCACCATGGACTTCATGCCACAAAGTTAAATGAGCACAGACTGGAATTCCAAGTCCCAGTATGTGGGGGTTTCTGCTACCATAGGCTTACCTCCTACCCAGAGCAAGGGAGAATGATGGGTTCTACAGCCTGCAGTCATAAAGCCACCTCCAAGGGCCAGAGTTGTTCTGTCAGGGAAAGGGAAGTCAGACACCAACATAGTTTGAAAAGTGTAAGGTTCGACGATGAGCAGCTGGGCCTAAGGTGCCTCCCATCCTTGTCCCCCAGGAAGAGTGTGTTTCCAGTTAGTACCTGCCAGTATGGGCCAAGGATTCCACGTGCCCCAGCCCGCCATAAACACTGTCCAAGGCATTGTCATCTTTGGGGAGGTGTCTTGCCTGGTCGACAGTAAAATCCTTCTTTAGTCTTCCCTTTAGTAGGAAAACATGTCTCCAAGTAAAAATTCAGTCCATGTAGAGAAAATGATTTTCTCATTAGCACATCCAAGATATTTAATGTTCCCCAATACATATATATTTTTTTTTCTAATAAAAGCATAGTGTAATGGCAAAAAAAAAAAGAAATTTAAAACGGCATGGAAAAATGCTGAACATTAGGAATAATTAAAGATATGCAAATCCAAATTACAAAAACCTATCCGCTCACACCAGTCAGAATGGCCATCAGCAAGAATTCTGCAAAAAGTAAATGCTGAAGGGGTTTTAGAGAAATGCCTACCCTTGGTCCAAAGTGGGACATGGTAAGAGCCAGTAATGAAAAGAAAAATGAGGTGCCTTGTAAAGGTAAATACTGAGCTACCATTCAATCAAGCATACCCACTGCTGGGCCTATCGCCTGAGGGGATGAGAATCAAAAAAACACAGGCTGGGCTTCACTGGTGGCGCAGTGGTTGAGAGCCCGCCTGCCAATGCAGGGGACATGCGTTCATGCTCCGGGTCGGGAAGATCCCATGTGCCGCGGAGCGGCTTGTCCCGTGAGCTAGGGCTGCTGGGCCTGCGCGTCCGGAGCCTGTGCTCTGCATTGGGAGGGACCACCGCAGTGAGAGGCCCACGTACCGAAAAAAAAAAAAAAAAAAAAAACACAGGCTGGCAATCCTCCACTCCAGCAATATTTACCATAGCCAACACTTGGAAGCTACGAAAGTGTCCATCATCAGAGGAAGGCACAAAGAAGAAGTGGTCCATGTACACAATGGAATATGACTCCAATAAAAAATATATATAAATACAATTTATAAAACAAACCTAAGTAAGGAGACATCAGCTTTTGGGGGCACATTCCACTCTAATATATAACCGAGGAACACCACTGCCCGGATGGTCTGTTTCCCTAGTTCCCAGGTTGGGAAAAGCAGAAATGCTGCCGCCCTCTGGCCGTTACCTGCAACAGCAGCTTTAAGACCTGTGCTAAGGGTCACTTCATATGCAGCAGTACTGGTGGGCTGTAAATGAAACCTGCCCTCAAAACGTCTTGAGGGAGGTAATGGCCAAAATATTTCTAAATGTCACACACACTTCACGAAGACAATTTGAAGAGGTAAGCTGTACTCACAGTTGAAGAAAAGAAGGACATGCCAGAAAGCTCAATTTCAAGGGATTATGAGACGCATGCAAATCCAGCCACAAAGTGGTATCGGCTCACACTAGTCAGAACACACATCAGCAAAAAAACTACAAACAAAAAATGCTGAAGGTGTTGTGGAGAAGCGCATACCCTCAACTTTAAGCGGGACGTAACCTGGAAAGAGCCACTAATGAGAACAGACTGGAGGTGCCTCTACAAGGTAAACATTCCGCTACCATATGATCCAGCAGGCCCACTCCTGGGCCTATAACCTAAGAAGACAGAATTGGAAAGACACAGGCAGGCAAATGTGCATTGCCGCAGCATTACAATAGCCATGACGTGGAAGCAACCAAAAAGTCCATCAACAGATGAGTGGACAAAGAAGAACTGGTACATGTACAGACAGAATATTAGCCAAGGAAGAAAAGGACACCATGCCATTTGCAGCACCGTAGATGAGTCTAGAGGTGATCACGTGACTTGTAGTAAGTCAGAAAGAGAAAGACACGTATCGTAGGATATCACTTATAGATGTTACCTAAAAATTGATACCAGTGAAGATATTTCCACAGAGAAGGGCAATCCCAGATTCATTAAACAAACTTATGGATCACCAACGGAAAGGTGTGAGGATTGGATACATTACGAGATTGGGGTGAACAGACATATACAAACACAGGTGAAATATATAATCACCAAAGACCTACAGAATACCAAGAGAAGACTACTCAACATTCTGTCATAACGTACATGGGAAAAGGATCCCAGCAAGAACAGACATATGTATATGTGTAAAAGAACCACATCTTGCACACCTGCAACAAGCCAAACATTGTAATCAAACATGCTGTGATTAAAAAAATTAAAAAATTAAATTAAGAAAACGAACAAGAAGTAGTGAGACAAACTTAAGGGGCCTTCTCCTGGCACATTCCATTCTAAATTACAACCTAGAACACGACTTCCATTGAGGCTCTGCTGCCCTAGTAACCAGATTTGGTAAGGGAGAACTGCTGCCCCCTTGTGGCCGTTTCACACAACAGCACCTTTAATCCCAGCGCTAATGGTCAGTTGATATTCAAAATAATTGCAGGCCTGTAAATGACACCTGCCCTGAAAACAAATCCTGGGGTCATATATCGACCAAAAAATTCAAAAGACGTCCATATTTCAAAACGACACTTTCAAGAGGCATATTTTGTTCTGCATATTTGTTCTGCACATTAGGGTTCTGCTTCTTTTGCTTTCTTTCTTTCTTTGTTAAAAAAAAAAAACGGGAATGGAAAAAGGCAACCCTCAGAATGGGAGAAAATATTTGCAAACGAATCCACGGACAAAGGTTTAATCTCCAATATATATAACAGCTCATGCAGCTTAATATTAAAAAAAAACAAACAACCCAATACAAAAATGGGCAGAAGATCTAAATAGACGTTTCTTCAAAGAAGACACAGAGATGGCCAAGACGCACATGAAAAGCTGCTCAACATCACTCATCATTAGAGAAATGCACATCAAAACTACAGTGAGGTATCACCTCACACCTGTTAGAATGGGCATCATCAGAAAATGTACAAACAACAAATGCTGGCGAGGGTGTGGACCAAAGGAACCCTCTTCCACTACTGGTGGGAATGTAAATTGATACAGTCACTATGGAGAACAGCATGGAGGTTCCTTAAAAAACTAAAAATAGAATTACCATAGGATCCAGCAATCCCACTTCCGGGCATATACCCAGAGAAAACCATAAATGAAAAAGACACATTCACCACAATGTTCATTGCAGCACTATTTACAATAGCCAGGTAATGGAAGCAACCTAAATGCCCACAGACAGACGAACGGATAATGATGTGGTCCATCTATGAAACGGAATATTACTCAGCCATAAAAAGGAACGAAACTGGGTCATCTGTGGAGACGTCGACGGATCTAGAGACTGTCATACAGAGTGAAGTAAGTCAGAAGGAGAAAAACAAATATTGTATATTAATGCATATATGTGGAACCTAGAAAAATGGTACAGATGACCCGGTTTGCAGGGCAGAAATAGAGACACAGAGGTAGAGAACAAACGTATGGACACCAAGAGGGGGGAAGCCATGGGTTGTTGGTGGTGGGATGAGTCGGGAGATTGGGATTGTCCTGTATACATGTATATGCATAAAATAGATAACTAATAATAATCCTGCTGAATAAAAAAATAAACTTAAATTTCAAAATTTTTAAAAATAAATAAAATTTTAAAATAAAACGGAAAAAAGTTCTTCCCTTCACACAGATGTATTTATAGGAATGAATTATTTCCATGCTTATATCTATAAATACATAGAAGAGGAATAAAATCTAACTTGAAGCAAAAAAGAAAAAAAAAAAAAACCAGAACCCACCAGTTATACACAGGAAAACCCTATCAGGGCACTGGCTCCAGCGGCAAACAATTCTGAAGTTGGTCAGAGGTGGGGAATCATCTCCCATGCAGCCAGCAGCCCCCCCACCCCCGCAAGGAGCGTCCTCATTGCAAAGCTGGGGGACCGTGCCGAGGCGTCTGTGAGTAAACGTGAGCCGAGCCCCAGGCCAGCTGCTGCTGAACTGTTCCCACCCTTCCCAGGTAAAACACCTGAATATGTCCAAGGACTTGAAAGCCCAGAGGAAGGGCCGTGGAGCCACAGCAGCGACAGCACGCAGGCCGACTTGGTGCCTGCAGGCCAGCCAGGATGGTCCTGGCCCCGGGCGCTCTTCTGGAAGCTTTCCATTTCCCTGCCTGAGATACTCCTCCTGTCCCGGCCCCCACTGCTTTTTTCCTTCCTCACCTCTGCCCGGGGAGAAATTCCAACGGAAGGTATGGGTGACACATCCTCTTCTTTAGCAGGTGGCAGCCCGGCAACTCCTGAAGAAAGTCCAGCAGAGCCCCACTCACACCGGGCCACCCACAGAGCCGTGGCCCCTCACTCCCTCCCACCAGCACAGCCCCGAGACTGCTGACGGGGCAGAGAATATGGCGTCAGGCACAGCTGCAGGGGCTCTTGCTGCCTGGAGCCGTGTTTATATGGACCTCAACCCAGGCACACCTGGGGAGGGCTGGCCGGCAGGGTCAGGCTGCCCAGGTCAGCCCATCCTCACCCCTCAGGGACTCACATTGCAGAAAATGGACCTCGCTGAACCGGCCAGGTCCAAGGAACAGGTGTGGGCTCCTGAGAGTCTGGATAGACAAGGGGCTGCAGCTCCGGCTTGTTTTCTAATCCTTTTATCTGGCCCATGAGTGGGAGACAACTTCAAGAAGACCCTCTCCTAATGAGAGGAACCCAGGAGTCAGGGAGAGGAGGGGTGATGGGTGGAGACAGAGGCCTGGTGCCCCGGCTGCGGTGGAAGCCTCTGGAAGACCAGGCAGAGGGAGGCCGCACAGAGTGATGCCCAGGGTCACAGACCTGTCGGAGCTGCTGTTTGTTAGCTCAAGTCCTGCTCCGAGGTGCTCTGTGTCAGCTCTGAGTGACAGGTGATCTGGGCTGCTCTGCAATGAGGGCTACGTGCACGGTACCTGTGTGCCCAGCCCTGCCGGGGTACCTGCCCAGGGCAGCTCCGTATCCTGGGAGGGGCCTGACCACGAGAGCGCCATGGGCTGCTGGGGAGGGGGGGCCTGCCCAGGTGAGCTTCATATCCTGGGATTGCCCTGACCACGAGAGCCCCGTGGGCTGCTGGGGACCTGGTAAACGATGTCGGGACAGTCAGTGAAGCCACCGAGGATATACATCCGGTAGTTCCTAATTCCTACACCCTGCTGGTCATTCTACCATCCACCAGGACACGGTATTCTGTATTAGCCTTCAGGGATGCCTTCTTCTGGATTCCATTGGTCCCCGAAAGGCTCTGCTGCCCTAGTAACCAGATTTGGGAATGGAGAAATGCTGCCGCCTTGTGGCCGTTTGCCACAACAGCAGCTTTAAACCCAGTGCTCATGGTCACTAAATATTCACACTCATTGCAGCCTGTAAATGGCACCTGCCCTGAAAAACAATCCTGGGGTCGAAAATGGACCCAAAACTTCTAAAGAGGGCAACCATGCAAGAGGACAATTTCAAGAGGTTAATTGTACTCTCCGTTTTTTTCTGTTTTTCTGTACCAGAAATTTAAAACGGCCCCTCCGCCACGCCCCGGTACCCGAGGCCTCCGTTGCCCTGCCTGGGCGGGCGGCGGGGCGCTGCCGGGGCGGGCTGGCCGCGGGGATGGCGGTAAGGCGCAAGGACAAGCGAAGCTTGGCCTCAAGAGGCAGCCCGCGGTCCCCGCCCCCGTCTACGGCCATACCACCCTGAACGCGCCCGATCTCGTCTGATCTCGGAAGCTAAGCAGGGTCGGGCCTGGTTAGTACTTGTGATGGGAGACCGCCTGGGAATACCGGGTGCTGTAGGCTTTTGGCCTCCCGCTGCGGCTCCGCCTTCTCCTTTAGTCGCCCGCGGCGGTGGCCTCCAGCTCCGCCCCCCGCCGGGCACCGCTGCAGGCCCCACCTCCTCCGCCCACCCCCCACCACCACCACAGAGCGCCAGAGGGGCCGCTCCATGCGGCCCGAAGGCGGCCCTGGAAGGCAGCGGCACACCCGACGCTCCGGGGGTGGCTGGCCCGGACCCAGACTCCGCCGCGGGCCCGGGTGCCGTCCGTGCGGCCCGCGAGCCCCTCCACCTGCACCTGGCCGGCCCCACCGGCGCCCAGCCCCGGCGCCGCCACCTGTCCGCCGGTGTGGCTCTCCGCAGCTCTCTCCGGATAAAGCTGGATAAAGGTCTGGACGGGAAGGAGGGGCAGTGATTCAGCCTATTGCTCTTAGTGCCCCTCCCCCACACTCAGGAGCCCTTTGTGACAAGGCCACAGCTCTGTGATGCAGGCCTGGGGTTCTGCCATCAAGTGAACTCCCAGGGCTCTGTTGCCTGAGGGCGGCAATGCAGTTCAGAAGACGGAGAATCTCTTTTCTTTGAAAAACACTGTTGCTATCTGGCTGAGATCCAGCCCAACTTCCTGGGTGATTGATATCATCCTTGGCTTCCTGTGTGGACTGGGGCTCTTCCTCGTGTTACTCCCCTGCTTCCAGAGTAATCCATTCTTAGCACCACCTAGGAAACCTAGAAACATCAGGAAGCATCAAGTAGAGCTGAAGGGGAGGAGCAGGAGTAGGAAGAAAAGTCGATCTTTGAAAGCTTGCAGAGATTGCCTGGAAGAACTGGAGGGGACTCACAACCTGGCTTCACCTCTGCGGAGCTGCCTGGGGAGGCTTCCTGGCAAGGGCAACTTTCATCAGCTCTCATGGCAAGACCCTCCTGGTGAGATGTGCAAAGCAGTGCCTGCTGGAGCCTGTGGAGGATACTGCTTGAAGGGTTGGGAACCCTGCAGGAACACCTCCTGTAGGGTTTCCTTCCTGGTTCAAGACACTCGAGAGGTGCTGGAAGCACATATTACAAGGTTTTGGGTAAAGCACGGGTGGACCCTACCCCTCAAGGTCCTCAAGCCCATCAATCTCTTGAAGTCGACAAAGTTCCAACCCTCCACCACCCTGCGGTTAGCCTCGTCCCCTTCAGCCACCTGTGTATCTGGGTCCCACTCAACAGTCACGTTTGCTGAGTTCCCGGAGAAACCTCCTCAGGCTCATTCAGGAGAGAAGGTGAGAACAGAAGAGTCCGTTCCTGCCCTGAAGAGGCCTCTCCTTGTCCCCTCCACTGTGTGTAAGGAAATCCAGAGTGCCCTGAGAGCGATTCCACCTGGTGACTACCATGGGCCCTCAAAGGCTTCTCTGACTGCACAGCAGGGCAGGCCACCTTCTCAGTCCCTCACACTCAGCCTTGTGGGCAGAACCTGGAAGAGTGAGACTGTGGAGTGGGTCAAGAGGGACAGCCTAGAGCCAGGTCCAAGTTCAGCAATGGTCAGGAACGAGCCAAGAGAGGAGAGTGGTGGTCAGGCCTCAGGAGACCCCTGCCATAGGGTAACAGTGATGGAGGTGAACTTAGGATCCCAATCTTTGAGAGGTGAAGAGGCCAGGGAGGCTATGGAGGCCAAGGAGTCTCCTGCTCTTCAACCACAGTCTAGTGTTATCTTGGAAACCAAAGTGTTGACAAAATCCCAAACCACAAATGCACCTATGAGGAGTTTAGAGGTGCCAGGGGCCAGTAAAAGTTTCCTACTACCTAGAATGTCTGTTTTCCAACATCTAGGTGAGCCATGCCTTAACATGGAGGTTGCTAGTGAGTTTAACTCCAAAGTAAAGGTACAGTCAGACAACCAGCTTCAGGACTTTCCCAAACACAGGTTCCTTGCTGCAGACAACTTGGCTTCTCAGGTGCCTCAGTGCCATCCCCAGAGAGTCCCCACCAGAGACACGTTAGCTTCCCAGGAGCCAAGTGGCCTTATGGAAGGCCAAAGGAGCAACCTAGGGCAGCAGGAGCCCAAAACTTCAAAACTCCAAGACTCATGGAAGAGCCAGAGCAAGATGATTGCCCCTACTTACAAAAGAGAGGACCGTAGGAGGCATAAACCAGGAGAGCATGAAGAGAGGTTTAAAGAATGAGGGACCCCTCAAGCTGGAAGTATGAGCCGCCCTGCCCAGGTCAGGGGCATAACAGACTCTATTGGGAGCAGATGTCTCCAGCTCATGCCAGAGAAGAAATATAGCCCTCCAGAAAGCCTCTTCAGAAAAAGGATGAGGCTATTTTTAAAGTGGATTTTCCCCAATAAAAAAGTCAATGGTCGAGATGCTCTGCAAAGAAAAAAAAAAAAAAAGCCCATATCAGCCACTGCCCGGAGTCACGGATCAGTCAAAAGCAGATCAATCTTGAAGAGTGAGACTGCTGAGGGTCAGGCACTCATGACAGCTGTTGGACAGATCGTAGAAGAAAAAAGAGCAATTCACCATGGACTTCATGCCACAAAGTTAAATGAGCACAGACTGGAATTCCAAGTCCCAGTATGTGGGGGTTTCTGCTACCATAGGCTTACCTCCTACCCAGAGCAAGGGAGAATGATGGGTTCTACAGCCTGCAGTCATAAAGCCACCTCCAAGGGCCAGAGTTGTTCTGTCAGGGAAAGGGAAGTCAGACACCAACATAGTTTGAAAAGTGTAAGGTTCGACGATGAGCAGCTGGGCCTAAGGTGCCTCCCATCCTTGTCCCCCAGGAAGAGTGTGTTTCCAGTTAGTACCTGCCAGTATGGGCCAAGGATTCCAGGTGCCCCAGCCCGCCATAAACACTGTCCAAGGCATTGTCATCTTTGGGGAGGTGTCTTGCCTGGTCGACAGTAAAATCCTTCTTTAGTCTTCCCTTTAGTAGGAAAACATGTCTCCAAGTAAAAATTCAGTCCATGTAGAGAAAATGATTTTCTCATTAGCACATCCAAGATATTTAATGTTCCCCAATACATATATATATATTTTTTCTAATAAAAGCATAGTGTAATGGCAAAAAAAAAGAAATTTAAAACGGCATGGAAAAATGCTGAACATTAGGAATAATTAAAGATATGCAAATCCAAATTACAAAAACCTATCCGCTCACACCAGTCAGAATGGCCATCAGCAAGAATTCTGCAAAAAGTAAATGCTGAAGGGGTTTTAGAGAAATGCCTACCCTTGGTCCAAAGTGGGACATGGTAAGAGCCAGTAATGAAAACAAAAATGAGGTGCCTTGTAAAGGTAAATACTGAGCTACCATTCAATCAAGCATACCCACTGCTGGGCCTATCGCCTGAGGGGATGAGAATCAAAAAATCACAGGCTGGGCTTCACTGGTGGCGCAGTGGTTGAGAGCCCGCCTGCCAATGCAGGGGACACGCGTTCATGCTCCGGGTCGGGAAGATCCCACGTGCCGCGGAGCGGCTTGTCCCGTGAGCTAGGGCTGCTGGGCCTGCGCGTCCGGAGCCTGTGCTCTGCATTGGGAGGGACCACCGCAGTGAGAGGCCCACGTACCGAAAAAAAAAAAAAAAAAAAAACACAGGCTGGCAATCCTCCACTCCAGCAATATTTACCATAGCCAACACTTGGAAGCTACGAAAGTGTCCATCATCAGAGGAAGGCACAAAGAAGAAGTGGTCCATGTACACAATGGAATATGACTCCAATAAAAAATATATATAAATACAATTTATAAAACAAACCTAAGTAAGGAGACATCAGCTTTTGGGGGCACATTCCACTCTAATATATAACCGAGGAACACCACTGCCCGGATGGTCTGTTTCCCTAGTTCCCAGGTTGGGAAAAGCAGAAATGCTGCCGCCCTCTGGCCGTTACCTGCAACAGCAGCTTTAAGACCTGTGCTAAGGGTCACTTCATATGCAGCAGTACTGGTGGGCTGTAAATGAAACCTGCCCTCAAAACGTCTTGAGGGAGGTAATGGCCAAAATATTTCTAAATGTCACACACACTTCACGAAGACAATTTGAAGAGGTAAGCTGTACTCACAGTTGAAGAAAAGAAGGACATGCCAGAAAGCTCAATTTCAAGGGATTATGAGACGCATGCAAATCCAGCCACAAAGTGGTATCGGCTCACACTAGTCAGAACACACATCAGCAAAAAAAACTACAAACAAAAAATGCTGAAGGTGTTGTGGAGAAGTGCATACCCTCAACTTTAAGCGGGACGTAACCTGGAAAGAGCCACTAATGAGAACAGACTGGAGGTGCCTCTACAAGGTAAACATTCCGCTACCATATGATCCAGCAGGCCCACTCCTGGGCCTATAACCTAAGAAGACAGAATTGGAAAGACACAGGCAGGCAAATGTGCATTGCCGCAGCATTACAATAGCCATGACGTGGAAGCAACCAAAAAGTCCATCAACAGATGAGTGGACAAAGAAGAACTGGTACATGTACAGACAGAATATTAGCCAAGGAAGAAAAGGACACCATGCCATTTGCAGCACCGTAGATGAGTCTAGAGGTGATCACGTGACTTGTAGTAAGTCAGAAAGAGAAAGACACGTATCGTAGGATATCACTTATAGATGTTACCTAAAAATTGATACCAGTGAAGATATTTCCACAGAGAAGGGCAATCCCAGATTCATTAAACAAACTTATGGATCACCAACGGAAAGGTGTGAGGATTGGATACATTACGAGATTGGGGTGAACAGACATATACAAACACAGGTGAAATATATAATCACCAAAGACCTACAGAATACCAAGAGAAGACTACTCAACATTCTGTCATAACGTACATGGGAAAAGGATCCCAGCAAGAACAGACATATGTATATGTGTAAAAGAACCACATCTTGCACACCTGCAACAAGCCAAACATTGTAATCAAACATGCTGTGATTAAAAAAATAAAAAAATTAAATTAAGAAAACGAACAAGAAGTAGTGAGACAAACTTAAGGGGCCTTCTCCTGGCACATTCCATTCTAAATTACAACCTAGAACACGACTTCCATTGAGGCTCTGCTGCCCTAGTAACCAGATTTGGTAAGGGAGAACTGCTGCCCCCTTGTGGCCGTTTCACACAACAGCACCTTTAATCCCAGCGCTAATGGTCAGTTGATATTCAAAATCATTGCAGGCCTGTAAATGACACCTGCCCTGAAAACAAATCCTGGGGTCATATATCGACCAAAAAATTCAAAAGACGTCCATATTTCAAAACGACACTTTCAAGAGGCATATTTTGTTCTGCATATTTGTTCTGCACATTAGGGTTCTGCTTCTTTTTCTTTCTTTCTTTCTTTGTTAAAAAAAAAAAAACGGGAATGGAAAAAGGCAACCCTCAGAATGGGAGAAAATATTTGCAAACGAATCCACGGACAAAGGTTTAATCTCCAATATATATAACAGCTCATGCAGCTTAATATTAAAAAAAAAACAAACAACCCAATACAAAAATGGGCAGAAGATCTAAATAGACGTTTCTTCAAAGAAGACACAGAGATGGCCAAGACGCACATGAAAAGCTGCTCAACATCACTCATCATTAGAGAAATGCACATCAAAACTACAGTGAGGTATCACCTCACACCTGTTAGAATGGGCATCATCAGAAAATGTACAAACAACAAATGCTGGCGAGGGTGTGGACCAAAGGAACCCTCTTCCACTATTGGTGGGAATGTAAATTGATACAGTCACTATGGAGAACAGCATGGAGGTTCCTTAAAAAACTAAAAATAGAATTACCATAGGATCCAGCAATCCCACTTCCGGGCATATACCCAGAGAAAACCATAAATGAAAAAGACACATTCACCACAATGTTCATTGCAGCACTATTTACAATAGCCAGGTAATGGAAGCAACCTAAATGCCCACAGACAGACGAACGGATAATGATGTGGTCCATCTATGAAACGGAATATTACTCAGCCATAAAAAGGAACGAAACTGGGTCATCTGTGGAGACGTCGACGGATCTAGAGACTGTCATACAGAGTGAAGTAAGTCAGAAGGAGAAAAACAAATATTGTATATTAATGCATATATGTGGAACCTAGAAAAATGGTACAGATGACCCGGTTTGCAGGGCAGAAATAGAGACACAGAGGTAGAGAACAAACGTATGGACACCAAGAGGGGGGAAGCCATGGGTTGTTGGTGGTGGGATGAGTCGGGAGATTGGGATTGTCCTGTATACATGTATATGCATAAAATAGATAACTAATAATAATCCTGCTGAATAAAAAAATAAACTTAAATTTCAAAATTTTTTAAAATAAATAAAATTTTAAAATAAAACGGAAAAAAAGTTCTTCCCTTCACACAGATGTATTTATAGGAATGAATTATTTCCATGCTTATATCTATAAATACATAGAAGAGGAATAAAATCTAACTTGAAGCAAAAAAGAAGAAAAAAAAAAACCAGAACCCACCAGTTATACACAGGAAAACCCTATCAGGGCACTGGCTCCAGCGGCAAACAATTCTGAAGTTGGTCAGAGGTGGGGAATCATCTCCCATGCAGCCAGCAGCCCCCCCACCCCCGCAAGGAGCGTCCTCATTGCAAAGCTGGGGGACCGTGCCGAGGCGTCTGTGAGTAAACGTGAGCTGAGCCCCAGGCCAGCTGCTGCTGAACTGTTCCCACCCTTCCCAGGTAAAACACCTGAATATGTCCAAGGACTTGAAAGCCCAGAGGAAGGGCCGTGGAGCCACAGCAGCGACAGCACGCAGGCCGACTTGGTGCCTGCAGGCCAACCAGGATGGTCCTGGCCCCGGGCGCTCTTCTGGAAGCTTTCCATTTCCCTGCCTGAGATACTCCTCCTGTCCCGGCCCCCACTGCTTTTTTCCTTCCTCACCTCTGCCCGGGGAGAAATTCCAACGGAAGGTATGGGTGACACATCCTCTTCTTTAGCAGGTGGCAGCCCGGCAACTCCTGCAGAAAGTCCAGCAGAGCCCCACTCACACCGGGCCACCCACAGAGCCGTGGCCCCTCACTCCCTCCCACCAGCACAGCCCCGAGACTGCTGACGGGGCAGAGAATATGGCGTCAGGCACAGCTGCAGGGGCTCTTGCTGCCTGGAGCCGTGTTTATATGGACCTCAACCCAGGCACACCTGGGGAGGGCTGGCCGGCAGGGTCAGGCTGCCCAGGTCAGCCCATCCTCACCCCTCAGGGACTCACATTGCAGAAAATGGACCTCGCTGAACCGGCCAGGTCCAAGGAACAGGTGTGGGCTCCTGAGAGTCTGGATAGACAAGGGGCTGCAGCTCCGGCTTGTTTTCTAATCCTTTTATCTGGCCCATGAGTGGGAGACAACTTCAAGAAGACCCTCTCCTAATGAGAGGAACCCAGGAGTCAGGGAGAGGAGGGGTGATGGGTGGAGACAGAGGCCTGGTGCCCCGGCTGCGGTGGAAGCCTCTGGAAGACCAGGCAGAGGGAGGCCGCACAGAGTGATGCCCAGGGTCACAGACCTGTCGGAGCTGCTGTTTGTTAGCTCAAGTCCTGCTCCGAGGTGCTCTGTGTCAGCTCTGAGTGACAGGTGATCTGGGCTGCTCTGCAATGAGGGCTACGTGCACGGTACCTGTGTGCCCAGCCCTGCCGGGGTACCTGCCCAGGGCAGCTCCGTATCCTGGGAGGGGCCTGACCACGAGAGCGCCATGGGCTGCTGGGGAGGGGGGGCCTGCCCAGGTGAGCTCCATATCCTGGGATTGCCCTGACCACGAGAGCCCCGTGGGCTGCTGGGGACCTGGTAAACGATGTCGGGACAGTCAGTGAAGCCACCGAGGATATACATCCGGTAGTTCCTAATTCCTACACCCTGCTGGTCATTCTACCATCCACCAGGACACGGTATTCTGTATTAGCCTTCAGGGATGCCTTCTTCTGGATTCCATTGGTCCCCGAAAGGCTCTGCTGCCCTAGTAACCAGATTTGGGAATGGAGAAATGCTGCCGCCTTGTGGCCGTTTGCCACAACAGCAGCTTTAAACCCAGTGCTCATGGTCACTAAATATTCACACTCATTGCAGCCTGTAAATGGCACCTGCCCTGAAAAACAATCCTGGGGTCGAAAATGGACCCAAAACTTCTAAAGAGGGCAACCATGCAAGAGGACAATTTCAAGAGGTTAATTGTACTCTCCGTTTTTTTCTGTTTTTCTGTACCAGAAGTTTAAAACGGCCCCTCCGCCACGCCCCGGTACCCGAGGCCTCCGTTGCCCTGCCTGGGCGGGCGGCGGGGCGCTGCCGGGGCGGGCTGGCCGCGGGGATGGCGGTAAGGCGCAAGGACAAGCGAAGCTGGGCCTCAAGAGGCAGCCCGCGGTCCCCGCCCCCGTCTACGGCCATACCACCCTGAACGCGCCCGATCTCGTCTGATCTCGGAAGCTAAGCAGGGTCGGGCCTGGTTAGTACTTGTGATGGGAGACCGCCTGGGAATACCGGGTGCTGTAGGCTTTTGGCCTCCCGCTGCGGCTCCGCCTTCTCCTTTAGTCGCCCGCGGCGGTGGCCGCCAGCTCCGCCCCCCGCCGGGCACCGCTGCAGGCCCCACCTCCTCCGCCCACCCCCCACCACCACCACAGAGCGCCAGAGGGGCCGCTCCATGCGGCCCGAAGGCGGCCCTGGAAGGCAGCGGCACACCCGACGCTCCGGGGGTGGCTGGCCCGGACCCAGACTCCGCCGCGGGCCCGGGTGCCGTCCGTGCGGCCCGCGAGCCCCTCCACCTGCACCTGGCCGGCCCCACCGGCGCCCAGCCCCGGCGCCGCCACCTGTCCGCCGGTGTGGCTCTCCGCAGCTCTCTCCGGATAAAGCTGGATAAAGGTCTGGACGGGAAGGAGGGGCAGTGATTCAGCCTATTGCTCTTAGTGCCCCTCTCCCACACTCAGGAGCCCTTTGTGACAAGGCCACAGCTCTGTGATGCAGGCCTGGGGTTCTGCCATCAAGTGAACTCCCAGGGCTCTGTTGCCTGAGGGCGGCAATGCAGTTCAGAAGACGGAGAATCTCTTTTCTTTGAAAAACACTGTTGCTATCTGGCTGAGATCCAGCCCAACTTCCTGGGTGATTGATATCATCCTTGGCTTCCTGTGTGGACTGGGGCTCTTCCTCGTGTTACTCCCCTGCTTCCAGAGTAATCCATTCTTAGCACCACCTAGGAAACCTAGAAACATCAGGAAGCATCAAGTAGAGCTGAAGGGGAGGAGCAGGAGTAGGAAGAAAAGTCGATCTTTGAAAGCTTGCAGAGATTGCCTGGAAGAACTGGAGGGGACTCACAACCTGGCTTCACCTCTGCGGAGCTGCCTGGGGAGGCTTCCTGGCAAGGGCAACTTTCATCAGCTCTCATGGCAAGACCCTCCTGGTGAGATGTGCAAAGCAGTGCCTGCTGGAGCCTGTGGAGGATACTGCTTGAAGGGTTGGGAACCCTGCAGGAACACCTCCTGTAGGGTTTCCTTCCTGGTTCAAGACACTCGAGAGGTGCTGGAAGCACATATTACAAGGTTTTGGGTAAAGCACGGGTGGACCCTACCCCTCAAGGTCCTCAAGCCCATCAATCTCTTGAAGTCGACAAAGTTCCAACCCTCCACCACCCTGCGGTTAGCCTCGTCCCCTTCAGCCACCTGTGTATCTGGGTCCCACTCAACAGTCACGTTTGCTGAGTTCCCGGAGAAACCTCCTCAGGCTCATTCAGGAGAGAAGGTGAGAACAGAAGAGTCCGTTCCTGCCCTGAAGAGGCCTCTCCTTGTCCCCTCCACTGTGTGTAAGGAAATCCAGAGTGCCCTGAGAGCGATTCCACCTGGTGACTACCATGGGCCCTCAAAGGCTTCTCTGACTGCACAGCAGGGCAGGCCACCTTCTCAGTCCCTCACACTCAGCCTTGTGGGCAGAACCTGGAAGAGTGAGACTGTGGAGTGGGTCAAGAGGGACAGCCTAGAGCCAGGTCCAAGTTCAGCAATGGTCAGGAACGAGCCAAGAGAGGAGAGTGGTGGTCAGGCCTCAGGAGACCCCTGCCATAGGGTAACAGTGATGGAGGTGAACTTAGGATCCCAATCTTTGAGAGGTGAAGAGGCCAGGGAGGCTATGGAGGCCAAGGAGTCTCCTGCTCTTCAACCACAGTCTAGTGTTATCTTGGAAACCAAAGTGTTGACAAAATCCCAAACCACAAATGCACCTATGAGGAGTTTAGAGGTGCCAGGGGCCAGTAAAAGTTTCCTACTACCTAGAATGTCTGTTTTCCAACATCTAGGTGAGCCATGCCTTAACATGGAGGTTGCTAGTGAGTTTAACTCCAAAGTAAAGGTACAGTCAGACAACCAGCTTCAGGACTTTCCCAAACACAGGTTCCTTGCTGCAGACAACTTGGCTTCTCAGGTGCCTCAGTGCCATCCCCAGAGAGTCCCCACCAGAGACACGTTAGCTTCCCAGGAGCCAAGTGGCCTTATGGAAGGCCAAAGGAGCAACCTAGGGCAGCAGGAGCCCAAAACTTCAAAACTCCAAGACTCATGGAAGAGCCAGAGCAAGATGATTGCCCCTACTTACAAAAGAGAGGACCGTAGGAGGCATAAACCAGGAGAGCATGAAGAGAGGTTTAAAGAATGAGGGACCCCTCAAGCTGGAAGTATGAGCCGCCCTGCCCAGGTCAGGGGCATAACAGACTCTATTGGGAGCAGATGTCTCCAGCTCATGCCAGAGAAGAAATATAGCCCTCCAGAAAGCCTCTTCAGAAAAAGGATGAGGCTATTTTTAAAGTGGATTTTCCCCAATAAAAAAGTCAATGGTCGAGATGCTCTGCAAAGAAAAAAAAAAAAAGCCCAAATCAGCCACTGCCCGGAGTCACGGATCAGTCAAAAGCAGATCAATCTTGAAGAGTGAGACTGCTGAGGGTCAGGCACTCATGACAGCTGTTGGACAGATCGTAGAAGAAAAAAGAGCAATTCACCATGGACTTCATGCCACAAAGTTAAATGAGCACAGACTGGAATTCCAAGTCCCAGTATGTGGGGGTTTCTGCTACCATAGGCTTACCTCCTACCCAGAGCAAGGGAGAATGATGGGTTCTACAGCCTGCAGTCATAAAGCCACCTCCAAGGGCCAGAGTTGTTCTGTCAGGGAAAGGGAAGTCAGACACCAACATAGTTTGAAAAGTGTAAGGTTCGACGATGAGCAGCTGGGCCTAAGGTGCCTCCCATCCTTGTCCCCCAGGAAGAGTGTGTTTCCAGTTAGTACCTGCCAGTATGGGCCAAGGATTCCAGGTGCCCCAGCCCGCCATAAACACTGTCCAAGGCATTGTCATCTTTGGGGAGGTGTCTTGCCTGGTCGACAGTAAAATCCTTCTTTAGTCTTCCCTTTAGTAGGAAAACATGTCTCCAAGTAAAAATTCAGTCCATGTAGAGAAAATGATTTTCTCATTAGCACATCCAAGATATTTAATGTTCCCCAATACATATATATATATATATTTTTTTCTAATAAAAGCATAGTGTAATGGCAAAAAAAAAAAGAAATTTAAAACGGCATGGAAAAATGCTGAACATTAGGAATAATTAAAGATATGCAAATCCAAATTACAAAAACCTATCCGCTCACACCAGTCAGAATGGCCATCAGCAAGAATTCTGCAAAAAGTAAATGCTGAAGGGGTTTTAGAGAAATGCCTACCCTTGGTCCAAAGTGGGACATGGTAAGAGCCAGTAATGAAAACAAAAATGAGGTGCCTTGTAAAGGTAAATACTGAGCTACCATTCAATCAAGCATACCCACTGCTGGGCCTATCGCCTGAGGGGATGAGAATCAAAAAATCACAGGCTGGGCTTCACTGGTGGCGCAGTGGTTGAGAGCCCGCCTGCCAATGCAGGGGACATGCGTTCATGCTCCGGGTCGGGAAGATCCCACGTGCCGCGGAGCGGCTTGTCCCGTGAGCTAGGGCTGCTGGGCCTGCGCGTCCGGAGCCTGTGCTCTGCATTGGGAGGGACCACCGCAGTGAGAGGCCCACGTACCGAAAAAAAAAAAAAAAAAAAAACACAGGCTGGCAATCCTCCACTCCAGCAATATTTACCATAGCCAACACTTGGAAGCTACGAAAGTGTCCATCATCAGAGGAAGGCACAAAGAAGAAGTGGTCCATGTACACAATGGAATATGACTCCAATAAAAAATATATATAAATACAATTTATAAAACAAACCTAAGTAAGGAGACATCAGCTTTTGGGGGCACATTCCACTCTAATATATAACCGAGGAACACCACTGCCCGGATGGTCTGTTTCCCTAGTTCCCAGGTTGGGAAAAGCAGAAATGCTGCCGCCCTCTGGCCGTTACCTGCAACAGCAGCTTTAAGACCTGTGCTAAGGGTCACTTCATATGCAGCAGTACTGGTGGGCTGTAAATGAAACCTGCCCTCAAAACGTCTTGAGGGAGGTAATGGCCAAAATATTTCTAAATGTCACACACACTTCACGAAGACAATTTGAAGAGGTAAGCTGTACTCACAGTTGAAGAAAAGAAGGACATGCCAGAAAGCTCAATTTCAAGGGATTATGAGACGCATGCAAATCCAGCCACAAAGTGGTATCGGCTCACACTAGTCAGAACACACATCAGCAAAAAAACTACAAACAAAAAATGCTGAAGGTGTTGTGGAGAAGTGCATACCCTCAACTTTAAGCGGGACGTAACCTGGAAAGAGCCACTAATGAGAACAGACTGGAGGTGCCTCTACAAGGTAAACATTCCGCTACCATATGATCCAGCAGGCCCACTCCTGGGCCTATAACCTAAGAAGACAGAATTGGAAAGACACAGGCAGGCAAATGTGCATTGCCGCAGCATTACAATAGCCATGACGTGGAAGCAACCAAAAAGTCCATCAACAGATGAGTGGACAAAGAAGAACTGGTACATGTACAGAGAGAATATTAGCCAAGGAAGAAAAGGACACCATGCCATTTGCAGCACCGTAGATGAGTCTAGAGGTGATCACGTGACTTGTAGTAAGTCAGAAAGAGAAAGACACGTATCGTAGGATATCACTTATAGATGTTACCTAAAAATTGATACCAGTGAAGATATTTCCACAGAGAAGGGCAATCCCAGATTCATTAAACAAACTTATGGATCACCAACGGAAAGGTGTGAGGATTGGATACATTACGAGATTGGGGTGAACAGACATATACAAACACAGGTGAAATATATAATCACCAAAGACCTACAGAATACCAAGAGAAGACTACTCAACATTCTGTCATAACGTACATGGGAAAAGGATCCCAGCAAGAACAGACATATGTATATGTGTAAAAGAACCACATCTTGCACACCTGCAACAAGCCAAACATTGTAATCAAACATGCTGTGATTAAAAAAATAAAAAAAATTAAATTAAGAAAACGAACAAGAAGTAGTGAGACAAACTTAAGGGGCCTTCTCCTGGCACATTCCATTCTAAATTACAACCTAGAACACGACTTCCATTGAGGCTCTGCTGCCCTAGTAACCAGATTTGGTAAGGGAGAACTGCTGCCCCCTTGTGGCCGTTTCACACAACAGCACCTTTAATCCCAGCGCTAATGGTCAGTTGATATTCAAAATCATTGCAGGCCTGTAAATGACACCTGCCCTGAAAACAAATCCTGGGGTCATATATCGACCAAAAAATTCAAAAGACGTCCATATTTCAAAACGACACTTTCAAGAGGCATATTTTGTTCTGCATATTTGTTCTGCACATTAGGGTTCTGCTTCTTTTGCTTTCTTTCTTTCTTTGTTAAAAAAAAAAACGGGAATGGAAAAAGGCAACCCTCAGAATGGGAGAAAATATTTGCAAACGAATCCACGGACAAAGGTTTAATCTCCAATATATATAACAGCTCATGCAGCTTAATATTAAAAAAAACAAACAACCCAATACAAAAATGGGCAGAAGATCTAAATAGACGTTTCTTCAAAGAAGACACAGAGATGGCCAAGACGCACATGAAAAGCTGCTCAACATCACTCATCATTAGAGAAATGCACATCAAAACTACAGTGAGGTATCACCTCACACCTGTTAGAATGGGCATCATCAGAAAATGTACAAACAACAAATGCTGGGGAGGGTGTGGACCAAAGGAACCCTCTTCCACTATTGGTGGGAATGTAAATTGATACAGTCACTATGGAGAACAGCATGGAGGTTCCTTAAAAAACTAAAAATAGAATTACCATAGGATCCAGCAATCCCACTTCCGGGCATATACCCAGAGAAAACCATAAATGAAAAAGACACATTCACCACAATGTTCATTGCAGCACTATTTACAATAGCCAGGTAATGGAAGCAACCTAAATGCCCACAGACAGACGAACGGATAATGATGTGGTCCATCTATGAAACGGAATATTACTCAGCCATAAAAAGGAACGAAACTGGGTCATCTGTGGAGACGTCGACGGATCTAGAGACTGTCATACAGAGTGAAGTAAGTCAGAAGGAGAAAAACAAATATTGTATATTAATGCATATATGTGGAACCTAGAAAAATGGTACAGATGACCCGGTTTGCAGGGCAGAAATAGAGACACAGAGGTAGAGAACAAACGTATGGACACCAAGAGGGGGGAAGCCATGGGTTGTTGGTGGTGGGATGAGTCGGGAGATTGGGATTGTCCTGTATACATGTATATGCATAAAATAGATAACTAATAATAATCCTGCTGAATAAAAAAATAAACTTAAATTTCAAAATTTTTTAAAATAAATAAAATTTTAAAATAAAACGGAAAAAAAGTTCTTCCCTTCACACAGATGTATTTATAGGAATGAATTATTTCCATGCTTATATCTATAAATACATAGAAGAGGAATAAAATCTAACTTGAAGCAAAAAAGAAGAAAAAAAAAAACCAGAACCCACCAGTTATACACAGGAAAACCCTATCAGGGCACTGGCTCCAGCGGCAAACAATTCTGAAGTTGGTCAGAGGTGGGGAATCATCTCCCATGCAGCCAGCAGCCCCCCCACCCCCGCAAGGAGCGTCCTCATTGCAAAGCTGGGGGACCGTGCCGAGGCGTCTGTGAGTAAACGTGAGCTGAGCCCCAGGCCAGCTGCTGCTGAACTGTTCCCACCCTTCCCAGGTAAAACACCTGAATATGTCCAAGGACTTGAAAGCCCAGAGGAAGGGCCGTGGAGCCACAGCAGCGACAGCACGCAGGCCGACTTGGTGCCTGCAGGCCAACCAGGATGGTCCTGGCCCCGGGCGCTCTTCTGGAAGCTTTCCATTTCCCTGCCTGAGATACTCCTCCTGTCCCGGCCCCCACTGCTTTTTTCCTTCCTCACCTCTGCCCGGGGAGAAATTCCAACGGAAGGTATGGGTGACACATCCTCTTCTTTAGCAGGTGGCAGGCCGGCAACTCCTGCAGAAAGTCCAGCAGAGCCCCACTCACACCGGGCCACCCACAGAGCCGTGGCCCCTCACTCCCTCCCACCAGCACAGCCCCGAGACTGCTGACGGGGCAGAGAATATGGCGTCAGGCACAGCTGCAGGGGCTCTTGCTGCCTGGAGCCGTGTTTATATGGACCTCAACCCAGGCACACCTGGGGAGGGCTGGCCGGCAGGGTCAGGCTGCCCAGGTCAGCCCATCCTCACCCCTCAGGGACTCACATTGCAGAAAATGGACCTCGCTGAACCGGCCAGGTCCAAGGAACAGGTGTGGGCTCCTGAGAGTCTGGATAGACAAGGGGCTGCAGCTCCGGCTTGTTTTCTAATCCTTTTATCTGGCCCATGAGTGGGAGACAACTTCAAGAAGACCCTCTCCTAATGAGAGGAACCCAGGAGTCAGGGAGAGGAGGGGTGATGGGTGGAGACAGAGGCCTGGTGCCCCGGCTGCGGTGGAAGCCTCTGGAAGACCAGGCAGAGGGAGGCCGCACAGAGTGATGCCCAGGGTCACAGACCTGTCGGAGCTGCTGTTTGTTAGCTCAAGTCCTGCTCCGAGGTGCTCTGTGTCAGCTCTGAGTGACAGGTGATCTGGGCTGCTCTGCAATGAGGGCTACGTGCACGGTACCTGTGTGCCCAGCCCTGCCGGGGTACCTGCCCAGGGCAGCTCCGTATCCTGGGAGGGGCCTGACCACGAGAGCGCCATGGGCTGCTGGGGAGGGGGGGCCTGCCCAGGTGAGCTCCATATCCTGGGATTGCCCTGACCACGAGAGCCCCGTGGGCTGCTGGGGACCTGGTAAACGATGTCGGGACAGTCAGTGAAGCCACCGAGGATATACATCCGGTAGTTCCTAATTCCTACACCCTGCTGGTCATTCTACCATCCACCAGGACACGGTATTCTGTATTAGCCTTCAGGGATGCCTTCTTCTGGATTCCATTGGTCCCCGAAAGGCTCTGCTGCCCTAGTAACCAGATTTGGGAATGGAGAAATGCTGCCGCCTTGTGGCCGTTTGCCACAACAGCAGCTTTAAACCCAGTGCTCATGGTCACTAAATATTCACACTCATTGCAGCCTGTAAATGGCACCTGCCCTGAAAAACAATCCTGGGGTCGAAAATGGACCCAAAACTTCTAAAGAGGGCAACCATGCAAGAGGACAATTTCAAGAGGTTAATTGTACTCTCCGTTTTTTTCTGTTTTTCTGTACCAGAAATTTAAAACGGCCCCTCCGCCACGCCCCGGTACCCGAGGCCTCCGTTGCCCTGCCTGGGCGGGCGGCGGGGCGCTGCCGGGGCGGGCTGGCCGCGGGGATGGCGGTAAGGCGCAAGGACAAGCGAAGCTGGGCCTCAAGAGGCAGCCCGCGGTCCCCGCCCCCGTCTACGGCCATACCACCCTGAACGCGCCCGATCTCGTCTGATCTCAGAAGCTAAGCAGGGTCGGGCCTGGTTAGTACTTGTGATGGGAGACCGCCTGGGAATACCGGGTGCTGTAGGCTTTTGGCCTCCCGCTGCGGCTCCGCCTTCTCCTTTAGTCGCCCGCGGCGGTGGCCGCCAGCTCCGCCCCCCGCCGGGCACCGCTGCAGGCCCCACCTCCTCCGCCCACCCCCCACCACCACCACAGAGCGCCAGAGGGGCCGCTCCATGCGGCCCGAAGGCGGCCCTGGAAGGCAGCGGCACACCCGACGCTCCGGGGGTGGCTGGCCCGGACCCAGACTCCGCCGCGGGCCCGGGTGCCGTCCGTGCGGCCCGCGAGCCCCTCCACCTGCACCTGGCCGGCCCCACCGGCGCCCAGCCCCGGCGCCGCCACCTGTCCGCCGGTGTGGCTCTCCGCAGCTCTCTCCGGATAAAGCTGGATAAAGGTCTGGACGGGAAGGAGGGGCAGTGATTCAGCCTATTGCTCTTAGTGCCCCTCCCCCACACTCAGGAGCCCTTTGTGACAAGGCCACAGCTCTGTGATGCAGGCCTGGGGTTCTGCCATCAAGTGAACTCCCAGGGCTCTGTTGCCTGAGGGCGGCAATGCAGTTCAGAAGACGGAGAATCTCTTTTCTTTGAAAAACACTGTTGCTATCTGGCTGAGATCCAGCCCAACTTCCTGGGTGATTGATATCATCCTTGGCTTCCTGTGTGGACTGGGGCTCTTCCTCGTGTTACTCCCCTGCTTCCAGAGTAATCCATTCTTAGCACCACCTAGGAAACCTAGAAACATCAGGAAGCATCAAGTAGAGCTGAAGGGGAGGAGCAGGAGTAGGAAGAAAAGTCGATCTTTGAAAGCTTGCAGAGATTGCCTGGAAGAACTGGAGGGGACTCACAACCTGGCTTCACCTCTGCGGAGCTGCCTGGGGAGGCTTCCTGGCAAGGGCAACTTTCATCAGCTCTCATGGCAAGACCCTCCTGGTGAGACGTGCAAAGCAGTGCCTGCTGGAGCCTGTGGAGGATACTGCTTGAAGGGTTGGGAACCCTGCAGGAACACCTCCTGTAGGGTTTCCTTCCTGGTTCAAGACACTCGAGAGGTGCTGGAAGCACATATTACAAGGTTTTGGGTAAAGCACGGGTGGACCCTACCCCTCAAGGTCCTCAAGCCCATCAATCTCTTGAAGTCGACAAAGTTCCAACCCTCCACCACCCTGCGGTTAGCCTCGTCCCCTTCAGCCACCTGTGTATCTGGGTCCCACTCAACAGTCACGTTTGCTGAGTTCCCGGAGAAACCTCCTCAGGCTCATTCAGGAGAGAAGGTGAGAACAGAAGAGTCCGTTCCTGCCCTGAAGAGGCCTCTCCTTGTCCCCTCCACTGTGTGTAAGGAAATCCAGAGTGCCCTGAGAGCGATTCCACCTGGTGACTACCATGGGCCCTCAAAGGCTTCTCTGACTGCACAGCAGGGCAGGCCACCTTCTCAGTCCCTCACACTCAGCCTTGTGGGCAGAACCTGGAAGAGTGAGACTGTGGAGTGGGTCAAGAGGGACAGCCTAGAGCCAGGTCCAAGTTCAGCAATGGTCAGGAACGAGCCAAGAGAGGAGAGTGGTGGTCAGGCCTCAGGAGACCCCTGCCATAGGGTAACAGTGATGGAGGTGAACTTAGGATCCCAATCTTTGAGAGGTGAAGAGGCCAGGGAGGCTATGGAGGCCAAGGAGTCTCCTGCTCTTCAACCACAGTCTAGTGTTATCTTGGAAACCAAAGTGTTGACAAAATCCCAAACCACAAATGCACCTATGAGGAGTTTAGAGGTGCCAGGGGCCAGTAAAAGTTTCCTACTACCTAGAATGTCTGTTTTCCAACATCTAGGTGAGCCATGCCTTAACATGGAGGTTGCTAGTGAGTTTAACTCCAAAGTAAAGGTACAGTCAGACAACCAGCTTCAGGACTTTCCCAAACACAGGTTCCTTGCTGCAGACAACTTGGCTTCTCAGGTGCCTCAGTGCCATCCCCAGAGAGTCCCCACCAGAGACACGTTAGCTTCCCAGGAGCCAAGTGGCCTTATGGAAGGCCAAAGGAGCAACCTAGGGCAGCAGGAGCCCCAAACTTCAAAACTCCAAGACTCATGGAAGAGCCAGAGCAAGATGATTGCCCCTACTTACAAAAGAGAGGACCGTAGGAGGCATAAACCAGGAGAGCATGAAGAGAGGTTTAAAGAATGAGGGACCCCTCAAGCTGGAAGTATGAGCCGCCCTGCCCAGGTCAGGGGCATAACAGACTCTATTGGGAGCAGATGTCTCCAGCTCATGCCAGAGAAGAAATATAGCCCTCCAGAAAGCCTCTTCAGAAAAAGGATGAGGCTATTTTTAAAGTGGATTTTCCCCAATAAAAAAGTCAATGGTCGAGATGCTCTGCAAAGAAAAAAAAAAAAAAGCCCATATCAGCCACTGCCCGGAGTCACGGATCAGTCAAAAGCAGATCAATCTTGAAGAGTGAGACTGCTGAGGGTCAGGCACTCATGACAGCTGTTGGACAGATCGTAGAAGAAAAAAGAGCAATTCACCATGGACTTCATGCCACAAAGTTAAATGAGCACAGACTGGAATTCCAAGTCCCAGTATGTGGGGGTTTCTGCTACCATAGGCTTACCTCCTACCCAGAGCAAGGGAGAATGATGGGTTCTACAGCCTGCAGTCATAAAGCCACCTCCAAGGGCCAGAGTTGTTCTGTCAGGGAAAGGGAAGTCAGACACCAACATAGTTTGAAAAGTGTAAGGTTCGACGATGAGCAGCTGGGCCTAAGGTGCCTCCCATCCTTGTCCCCCAGGAAGAGTGTGTTTCCAGTTAGTACCTGCCAGTATGGGCCAAGGATTCCAGGTGCCCCAGCCCGCCATAAACACTGTCCAAGGCATTGTCATCTTTGGGGAGGTGTCTTGCCTGGTCGACAGTAAAATCCTTCTTTAGTCTTCCCTTTAGTAGGAAAACATGTCTCCAAGTAAAAATTCAGTCCATGTAGAGAAAATGATTTTCTCATTAGCACATCCAAGATATTTAATGTTCCCCAATACATATATATATTTTTTTTTTTTCTAATAAAAGCATAGTGTAATGGCAAAAAAAAAGAAATTTAAAACGGCATGGAAAAATGCTGAACATTAGGAATAATTAAAGATATGCAAATCCAAATTACAAAAACCTATCCGCTCACACCAGTCAGAATGGCCATCAGCAAGAATTCTGCAAAAAGTAAATGCTGAAGGGGTTTTAGAGAAATGCCTACCCTTGGTCCAAAGTGGGACATGGTAAGAGCCAGTAATGAAAACAAAAATGAGGTGCCTTGTAAAGGTAAATACTGAGCTACCATTCAATCAAGCATACCCACTGCTGGGCCTATCGCCTGAGGGGATGAGAATCAAAAAATCACAGGCTGGGCTTCACTGGTGGCGCAGTGGTTGGGAGCCCGCCTGCCAATGCAGGGGACACGCGTTCATGCTCCGGGTCGGGAAGATCCCACGTGCCGCGGAGCGGCTTGTCCCGTGAGCTAGGGCTGCTGGGCCTGCGCGTCCGGAGCCTGTGCTCTGCATTGGGAGGGACCACCGCAGTGAGAGGCCCACGTACCGAAAAAAAAAAAAAAAAAAAAAAAACCACAGGCTGGCAATCCTCCACTCCAGCAATATTTACCATAGCCAACACTTGGAAGCTACGAAAGTGTCCATCATCAGAGGAAGGCACAAAGAAGAAGTGGTCCATGTACACAATGGAATATGACTCCAATAAAATATATATATAAATACAATTTATAAAACAAACCTAAGTAAGGAGACATCAGCTTTTGGGGGCACATTCCACTCTAATATATAACCGAGGAACACCACTGCCCGGATGGTCTGTTTCCCTAGTTCCCAGGTTGGGAAAAGCAGAAATGCTGCCGCCCTCTGGCCGTTACCTGCAACAGCAGCTTTAAGACCTGTGCTAAGGGTCACTTCATATGCAGCAGTACTGGTGGGCTGTAAATGAAACCTGCCCTCAAAACGTCTTGAGGGAGGTAATGGCCAAAATATTTCTAAATGTCACACACACTTCACGAAGACAATTTGAAGAGGTAAGCTGTACTCACAGTTGAAGAAAAGAAGGACATGCCAGAAAGCTCAATTTCAAGGGATTATGAGACGCATGCAAATCCAGCCACAAAGTGGTATCGGCTCACACTAGTCAGAACACACATCAGCAAAAAAACTACAAACAAAAAATGCTGAAGGTGTTGTGGAGAAGTGCATACCCTCAACTTTAAGCGGGACGTAACCTGGAAAGAGCCACTAATGAGAACAGACTGGAGGTGCCTCTACAAGGTAAACATTCCGCTACCATATGATCCAGCAGGCCCACTCCTGGGCCTATAACCTAAGAAGACAGAATTGGAAAGACACAGGCAGGCAAATGTGCATTGCCGCAGCATTACAATAGCCATGACGTGGAAGCAACCAAAAAGTCCATCAACAGATGAGTGGACAAAGAAGAGCTGGTACATGTACAGAGAGAATATTAGCCAAGGAAGAAAAGGACACCATGCCATTTGCAGCACCGTAGATGAGTCTAGAGGTGATCACGTGACTTGTAGTAAGTCAGAAAGAGAAAGACACGTATCGTAGGATATCACTTATAGATGTTACCTAAAAATTGATACCAGTGAAGATATTTCCACAGAGAAGGGCAATCCCAGATTCATTAAACAAACTTATGGATCACCAACGGAAAGGTGTGAGGATTGGATACATTACGAGATTGGGGTGAACAGACATATACAAACACAGGTGAAATATATAATCACCAAAGACCTACAGAATACCAAGAGAAGACTACTCAACATTCTGTCATAACGTACATGGGAAAAGGATCCCAGCAAGAACAGACATATGTATATGTGTAAAAGAACCACATCTTGCACACCTGCAACAAGCCAAACATTGTAATCAAACATGCTGTGATTAAAAAAATAAAAAAATTAAATTAAAAAAACGAACAAGAAGTAGTGAGACAAACTTAAGGGGCCTTCTCCTGGCACATTCCATTCTAAATTACAACCTAGAACACGACTTCCATTGAGGCTCTGCTGCCCTAGTAACCAGATTTGGTAAGGGAGAACTGCTGCCCCCTTGTGGCCGTTTCACACAACAGCACCTTTAATCCCAGCGCTAATGGTCAGTTGATATTCAAAATCATTGCAGGCCTGTAAATGACACCTGCCCTGAAAACAAATCCTGGGGTCATATATCGACCAAAAAATTCAAAAGACGTCCATATTTCAAAACGACACTTTCAAGAGGCATATTTTGTTCTGCATATTTGTTCTGCACATTAGGGTTCTGCTTCTTTTGCTTTCTTTCTTTCTTTATTAAAAAAAAAACGGGAATGGAAAAAGGCAACCCTCAGAATGGGAGAAAATATTTGCAAACGAATCCACGGACAAAGGTTTAATCTCCAATATATATAACAGCTCATGCAGCTTAATATTAAAAAAAAACAAACAACCCAATACAAAAATGGGCAGAAGATCTAAATAGACGTTTCTTCAAAGAAGACACAGAGATGGCCAAGACGCACATGAAAAGCTGCTCAACATCACTCATCATTAGAGAAATGCACATCAAAACTACAGTGAGGTATCACCTCACACCTGTTAGAATGGGCATCATCAGAAAATGTACAAACAACAAATGCTGGCGAGGGTGTGGACCAAAGGAACCCTCTTCCACTATTGGTGGGAATGTAAATTGATACAGTCACTATGGAGAACAGCATGGAGGTTCCTTAAAAAACTAAAAATAGAATTACCATAGGATCCAGCAATCCCACTTCCGGGCATATACCCAGAGAAAACCATAAATGAAAAAGACACATTCACCACAATGTTCATTGCAGCACTATTTACAATAGCCAGGTAATGGAAGCAACCTAAATGCCCACAGACAGACGAACGGATAATGATGTGGTCCATCTATGAAACGGAATATTACTCAGCCATAAAAAGGAACGAAACTGGGTCATCTGTGGAGACGTCGACGGATCTAGAGACTGTCATACAGAGTGAAGTAAGTCAGAAGGAGAAAAACAAATATTGTATATTAATGCATATATGTGGAACCTAGAAAAATGGTACAGATGACCCGGTTTGCAGGGCAGAAATAGAGACACAGAGGTAGAGAACAAACGTATGGACACCAAGAGGGGGGAAGCCATGGGTTGTTGGTGGTGGGATGAGTCGGGAGATTGGGATTGTCCTGTATACATGTATATGCATAAAATAGATAACTAATAATAATCCTGCTGAATAAAAAAATAAACTTAAATTTCAAAATTTTTAAAAATAAATAAAATTTTAAAATAAAACGGAAAAAAAGTTCTTCCCTTCACACAGATGTATTTATAGGAATGAATTATTTCCATGCTTATATCTATAAATACATAGAAGAGGAATAAAATCTAACTTGAAGCAAAAAAGAAGAAAAAAAAAACCAGAACCCACCAGTTATACACAGGAAAACCCTATCAGGGCACTGGCTCCAGCGGCAAACAATTCTGAAGTTGGTCAGAGGTGGGGAATCATCTCCCATGCAGCCAGCAGCCCCCCCACCCCCGCAAGGAGCGTCCTCATTGCAAAGCTGGGGGACCGTGCCGAGGCGTCTGTGAGTAAACGTGAGCCGAGCCCCAGGCCAGCTGCTGCTGAACTGTTCCCACCCTTCCCAGGTAAAGCACCTGAATATGTCCAAGGACTTGAAAGCCCAGAGGAAGGGCCGTGGAGCCACAGCAGCGACAGCACGCAGGCCGACTTGGTGCCTGCAGGCCAGCCAGGATGGTCCTGGCCCCGGGCGCTCTTCTGGAAGCTTTCCATTTCCCTGCCTGAGATACTCCTCCTGTCCCGGCCCCCACTGCTTTTTTCCTTCCTCACCTCTGCCCGGGGAGAAATTCCAACGGAAGGTATGGGTGACACATCCTCTTCTTTAGCAGGTGGCAGCCCGGCAACTCCTGAAGAAAGTCCAGCAGAGCCCCACTCACACCGGGCCACCCACAGAGCCGTGGCCCCTCACTCCCTCCCACCAGCACAGCCCCGAGACTGCTGACGGGGCAGAGAATATGGCGTCAGGCACAGCTGCAGGGGCTCTTGCTGCCTGGAGCCGTGTTTATATGGACCTCAACCCAGGCACACCTGGGGAGGGCTGGCCGGCAGGGTCAGGCTGCCCAGGTCAGCCCATCCTCACCCCTCAGGGACTCACATTGCAGAAAATGGACCTCGCTGAACCGGCCAGGTCCAAGGAACAGGTGTGGGCTCCTGAGAGTCTGGATAGACAAGGGGCTGCAGCTCCGGCTTGTTTTCTAATCCTTTTATCTGGCCCATGAGTGGGAGACAACTTCAAGAAGACCCTCTCCTAATGAGAGGAACCCAGGAGTCAGGGAGAGGAGGGGTGATGGGTGGAGACAGAGGCCTGGTGCCCCGGCTGCGGTGGAAGCCTCTGGAAGACCAGGCAGAGGGAGGCCGCACAGAGTGATGCCCAGGGTCACAGACCTGTCGGAGCTGCTGTTTGTTAGCTCAAGTCCTGCTCCGAGGTGCTCTGTGTCAGCTCTGAGTGACAGGTGATCTGGGCTGCTCTGCAATGAGGGCTACGTGCACGGTACCTGTGTGCCCAGCCCTGCCGGGGTACCTGCCCAGGGCAGCTCCGTATCCTGGGAGGGGCCTGACCACGAGAGCGCCATGGGCTGCTGGGGAGGGGGGGCCTGCCCAGGTGAGCTCCATATCCTGGGATTGCCCTGACCACGAGAGCCCCGTGGGCTGCTGGGGACCTGGTAAACGATGTCGGGACAGTCAGTGAAGCCACCGAGGATATACATCCGGTAGTTCCTAATTCCTACACCCTGCTGGTCATTCTACCATCCACCAGGACACGGTATTCTGTATTAGCCTTCAGGGATGCCTTCTTCTGGATTCCATTGGTCCCCGAAAGGCTCTGCTGCCCTAGTAACCAGATTTGGGAATGGAGAAATGCTGCCGCCTTGTGGCCGTTTGCCACAACAGCAGCTTTAAACCCAGTGCTCATGGTCACTAAATATTCACACTCATTGCAGCCTGTAAATGGCACCTGCCCTGAAAAACAATCCTGGGGTCGAAAATGGACCCAAAACTTCTAAAGAGGGCAACCATGCAAGAGGACAATTTCAAGAGGTTAATTGTACTCTCCGTTTTTTTCTGTTTTTCTGTACCAGAAATTTAAAACGGCCCCTCCGCCACGCCCCGGTACCCGAGGCCTCCGTTGCCCTGCCTGGGCGGGCGGCGGGGCGCTGCCGGGGCGGGCTGGCCGCGGGGATGGCGGTAAGGCGCAAGGACAAGCGAAGCTGGGCCTCAAGAGGCAGCCCGCGGTCCCCGCCCCCGTCTACGGCCATACCACCCTGAACGCGCCCGATCTCGTCTGATCTCGGAAGCTAAGCAGGGTCGGGCCTGGTTAGTACTTGTGATGGGAGACCGCCTGGGAATACCGGGTGCTGTAGGCTTTTGGCCTCCCGCTGCGGCTCCGCCTTCTCCTTTAGTCGCCCGCGGCGGTGGCCGCCAGCTCCGCCCCCCGCCGGGCACCGCTGCAGGCCCCACCTCCTCCGCCCACCCCCCACCACCACCACAGAGCGCCAGAGGGGCCGCTCCATGCGGCCCGAAGGCGGCCCTGGAAGGCAGCGGCACACCCGACGCTCCGGGGGTGGCTGGCCCGGACCCAGACTCCGCCGCGGGCCCGGGTGCCGTCCGTGCGGCCCGCGAGCCCCTCCACCTGCACCTGGCCGGCCCCACCGGCGCCCAGCCCCGGCGCCGCCACCTGTCCGCCGGTGTGGCTCTCCGCAGCTCTCTCCGGATAAAGCTGGATAAAGGTCTGGACGGGAAGGAGGGGCAGTGATTCAGCCTATTGCTCTTAGTGCCCCTCCCCCACACTCAGGAGCCCTTTGTGACAAGGCCACAGCTCTGTGATGCAGGCCTGGGGTTCTGCCATCAAGTGAACTCCCAGGGCTCTGTTGCCTGAGGGCGGCAATGCAGTTCAGAAGACGGAGAATCTCTTTTCTTTGAAAAACACTGTTGCTATCTGGCTGAGATCCAGCCCAACTTCCTGGGTGATTGATATCATCCTTGGCTTCCTGTGTGGACTGGGGCTCTTCCTCGTGTTACTCCCCTGCTTCCAGAGTAATCCATTCTTAGCACCACCTAGGAAACCTAGAAACATCAGGAAGCATCAAGTAGAGCTGAAGGGGAGGAGCAGGAGTAGGAAGAAAAGTCGATCTTTGAAAGCTTGCAGAGATTGCCTGGAAGAACTGGAGGGGACTCACAACCTGGCTTCACCTCTGCGGAGCTGCCTGGGGAGGCTTCCTGGCAAGGGCAACTTTCATCAGCTCTCATGGCAAGACCCTCCTGGTGAGATGTGCAAAGCAGTGCCTGCTGGAGCCTGTGGAGGATACTGCTTGAAGGGTTGGGAACCCTGCAGGAACACCTCCTGTAGGGTTTCCTTCCTGGTTCAAGACACTCGAGAGGTGCTGGAAGCACATATTACAAGGTTTTGGGTAAAGCACGGGTGGACCCTACCCCTCAAGGTCCTCAAGCCCATCAATCTCTTGAAGTCGACAAAGTTCCAACCCTCCACCACCCTGCGGTTAGCCTCGTCCCCTTCAGCCACCTGTGTATCTGGGTCCCACTCAACAGTCACGTTTGCTGAGTTCCCGGAGAAACCTCCTCAGGCTCATTCAGGAGAGAAGGTGAGAACAGAAGAGTCCGTTCCTGCCCTGAAGAGGCCTCTCCTTGTCCCCTCCACTGTGTGTAAGGAAATCCAGAGTGCCCTGAGAGCGATTCCACCTGGTGACTACCATGGGCCCTCAAAGGCTTCTCTGACTGCACAGCAGGGCAGGCCACCTTCTCAGTCCCTCACACTCAGCCTTGTGGGCAGAACCTGGAAGAGTGAGACTGTGGAGTGGGTCAAGAGGGACAGCCTAGAGCCAGGTCCAAGTTCAGCAATGGTCAGGAACGAGCCAAGAGAGGAGAGTGGTGGTCAGGCCTCAGGAGACCCCTGCCATAGGGTAACAGTGATGGAGGTGAACTTAGGATCCCAATCTTTGAGAGGTGAAGAGGCCAGGGAGGCTATGGAGGCCAAGGAGTCTCCTGCTCTTCAACCACAGTCTAGTGTTATCTTGGAAACCAAAGTGTTGACAAAATCCCAAACCACAAATGCACCTATGAGGAGTTTAGAGGTGCCAGGGGCCAGTAAAAGTTTCCTACTACCTAGAATGTCTGTTTTCCAACATCTAGGTGAGCCATGCCTTAACATGGAGGTTGCTAGTGAGTTTAACTCCAAAGTAAAGGTACAGTCAGACAACCAGCTTCAGGACTTTCCCAAACACAGGTTCCTTGCTGCAGACAACTTGGCTTCTCAGGTGCCTCAGTGCCATCCCCAGAGAGTCCCCACCAGAGACACGTTAGCTTCCCAGGAGCCAAGTGGCCTTATGGAAGGCCAAAGGAGCAACCTAGGGCAGCAGGAGCCCCAAACTTCAAAACTCCAAGACTCATGGAAGAGCCAGAGCAAGATGATTGCCCCTACTTACAAAAGAGAGGACCGTAGGAGGCATAAACCAGGAGAGCACGAAGAGAGGTTTAAAGAATGAGGGACCCCTCAAGCTGGAAGTATGAGCCGCCCTGCCCAGGTCAGGGGCATAACAGACTCTATTGGGAGCAGATGTCTCCAGCTCATGCCAGAGAAGAAATATAGCCCTCCAGAAAGCCTCTTCAGAAAAAGGATGAGGCTATTTTTAAAGTGGATTTTCCCCAATAAAAAAGTCAATGGTCGAGATGCTCTGCAAAGAAAAAAAAAAAAAAAGCCCATATCAGCCACTGCCCGGAGTCACGGATCAGTCAAAAGCAGATCAATCTTGAAGAGTGAGACTGCTGAGGGTCAGGCACTCATGACAGCTGTTGGACAGATCGTAGAAGAAAAAAGAGCAATTCACCATGGACTTCATGCCACAAAGTTAAATGAGCACAGACTGGAATTCCAAGTCCCAGTATGTGGGGGTTTCTGCTACCATAGGCTTACCTCCTACCCAGAGCAAGGGAGAATGATGGGTTCTACAGCCTGCAGTCATAAAGCCACCTCCAAGGGCCAGAGTTGTTCTGTCAGGGAAAGGGAAGTCAGACACCAACATAGTTTGAAAAGTGTAAGGTTCGACGATGAGCAGCTGGGCCTAAGGTGCCTCCCATCCTTGTCCCCCAGGAAGAGTGTGTTTCCAGTTAGTACCTGCCAGTATGGGCCAAGGATTCCAGGTGCCCCAGCCCGCCATAAACACTGTCCAAGGCATTGTCATCTTTGGGGAGGTGTCTTGCCTGGTCGACAGTAAAATCCTTCTTTAGTCTTCCCTTTAGTAGGAAAACATGTCTCCAAGTAAAAATTCAGTCCATGTAGAGAAAATGATTTTCTCATTAGCACATCCAAGATATTTAATGTTCCCCAATACATATATATATATTTTTTTCTAATAAAAGCATAGTGTAATGGCAAAAAAAAAGAAATTTAAAACGGCATGGAAAAATGCTGAACATTAGGAATAATTAAAGATATGCAAGTCCAAATTACAAAAACCTATCCGCTCACACCAGTCAGAATGGCCATCAGCAAGAATTCTGCAAAAAGTAAATGCTGAAGGGGTTTTAGAGAAATGCCTACCCTTGGTCCAAAGTGGGACATGGTAAGAGCCAGTAATGAAAACAAAAATGAGGTGCCTTGTAAAGGTAAATACTGAGCTACCATTCAATCAAGCATACCCACTGCTGGGCCTATCGCCTGAGGGGATGAGAATCAAAAAATCACAGGCTGGGCTTCACTGGTGGCGCAGTGGTTGAGAGCCCGCCTGCCAATGCAGGGGACACGCGTTCATGCTCCGGGTCGGGAAGATCCCACGTGCCGCGGAGCGGCTTGTCCCGTGAGCTAGGGCTGCTGGGCCTGCGCGTCCGGAGCCTGTGCTCTGCATTGGGAGGGACCACCGCAGTGAGAGGCCCACGTACCGAAAAAAAAAAAAAAAAAAAAAAACACAGGCTGGCAATCCTCCACTCCAGCAATATTTACCATAGCCAACACTTGGAAGCTACGAAAGTGTCCATCATCAGAGGAAGGCACAAAGAAGAAGTGGTCCATGTACACAATGGAATATGACTCCAATAAAAAATATATATAAATACAATTTATAAAACAAACCTAAGTAAGGAGACATCAGCTTTTGGGGGCACATTCCACTCTAATATATAACCGAGGAACACCACTGCCCGGATGGTCTGTTTCCCTAGTTCCCAGGTTGGGAAAAGCAGAAATGCTGCCGCCCTCTGGCCGTTACCTGCAACAGCAGCTTTAAGACCTGTGCTAAGGGTCACTTCATATGCAGCAGTACTGGTGGGCTGTAAATGAAACCTGCCCTCAAAACGTCTTGAGGGAGGTAATGGCCAAAATATTTCTAAATGTCACACACACTTCACGAAGACAATTTGAAGAGGTAAGCTGTACTCACAGTTGAAGAAAAGAAGGACATGCCAGAAAGCTCAATTTCAAGGGATTATGAGACGCATGCAAATCCAGCCACAAAGTGGTATCGGCTCACACTAGTCAGAACACACATCAGCAAAAAAACTACAAACAAAAAATGCTGAAGGTGTTGTGGAGAAGTGCATACCCTCAACTTTAAGCGGGACGTAACCTGGAAAGAGCCACTAATGAGAACAGACTGGAGGTGCCTCTACAAGGTAAACATTCCGCTACCATATGATCCAGCAGGCCCACTCCTGGGCCTATAACCTAAGAAGACAGAATTGGAAAGACACAGGCAGGCAAATGTGCATTGCCGCAGCATTACAATAGCCATGACGTGGAAGCAACCAAAAAGTCCATCAACAGATGAGTGGACAAAGAAGAGCTGGTACATGTACAGAGAGAATATTAGCCAAGGAAGAAAAGGACACCATGCCATTTGCAGCACCGTAGATGAGTCTAGAGGTGATCACGTGACTTGTAGTAAGTCAGAAAGAGAAAGACACGTATCGTAGGATATCACTTATAGATGTTACCTAAAAATTGATACCAGTGAAGATATTTCCACAGAGAAGGGCAATCCCAGATTCATTAAACAAACTTATGGATCACCAACGGAAAGGTGTGAGGATTGGATACATTACGAGATTGGGGTGAACAGACATATACAAACACAGGTGAAATATATAATCACCAAAGACCTACAGAATACCAAGAGAAGACTACTCAACATTCTGTCATAACGTACATGGGAAAAGGATCCCAGCAAGAACAGACATATGTATATGTGTAAAAGAACCACATCTTGCACACCTGCAACAAGCCAAACATTGTAATCAAACATGCTGTGATTAAAAAAATAAAAAAATTAAATTAAAAAAACGAACAAGAAGTAGTGAGACAAACTTAAGGGGCCTTCTCCTGGCACATTCCATTCTAAATTACAACCTAGAACACGACTTCCATTGAGGCTCTGCTGCCCTAGTAACCAGATTTGGTAAGGGAGAACTGCTGCCCCCTTGTGGCCGTTTCACACAACAGCACCTTTAATCCCAGCGCTAATGGTCAGTTGATATTCAAAATCATTGCAGGCCTGTAAATGACACCTGCCCTGAAAACAAATCCTGGGGTCATATATCGACCAAAAAATTCAAAAGACGTCCATATTTCAAAACGACACTTTCAAGAGGCATATTTTGTTCTGCATATTTGTTCTGCACATTAGGGTTCTGCTTCTTTTGCTTTCTTTCTTTCTTTATTAAAAAAAAAACGGGAATGGAAAAAGGCAACCCTCAGAATGGGAGAAAATATTTGCAAACGAATCCACGGACAAAGGTTTAATCTCCAATATATATAACAGCTCATGCAGCTTAATATTAAAAAAAAACAAACAACCCAATACAAAAATGGGCAGAAGATCTAAATAGACGTTTCTTCAAAGAAGACACAGAGATGGCCAAGACGCACATGAAAAGCTGCTCAACATCACTCATCATTAGAGAAATGCACATCAAAACTACAGTGAGGTATCACCTCACACCTGTTAGAATGGGCATCATCAGAAAATGTACAAACAACAAATGCTGGCGAGGGTGTGGACCAAAGGAACCCTCTTCCACTATTGGTGGGAATGTAAATTGATACAGTCACTATGGAGAACAGCATGGAGGTTCCTTAAAAAACTAAAAATAGAATTACCATAGGATCCAGCAATCCCACTTCCGGGCATATACCCAGAGAAAACCATAAATGAAAAAGACACATTCACCACAATGTTCATTGCAGCACTATTTACAATAGCCAGGTAATGGAAGCAACCTAAATGCCCACAGACAGATGAACGGATAATGATGTGGTCCATCTATGAAACGGAATATTACTCAGCCATAAAAAGGAACGAAACTGGGTCATCTGTGGAGACGTCGACGGATCTAGAGACTGTCATACAGAGTGAAGTAAGTCAGAAGGAGAAAAACAAATATTGTATATTAATGCATATATGTGGAACCTAGAAAAATGGTACAGATGACCCGGTTTGCAGGGCAGAAATAGAGACACAGAGGTAGAGAACAAACGTATGGACACCAAGAGGGGGGAAGCCATGGGTTGTTGGTGGTGGGATGAGTCGGGAGATTGGGATTGTCCTGTATACATGTATATGCATAAAATAGATAACTAATAATAATCCTGCTGAATAAAAAAATAAACTTAAATTTCAAAATTTTTAAAAATAAATAAAATTTTAAAATAAAACGGAAAAAAAGTTCTTCCCTTCACACAGATGTATTTATAGGAATGAATTATTTCCATGCTTATATCTATAAATACATAGAAGAGGAATAAAATCTAACTTGAAGCAAAAAAGAAGAAAAAAAAAACCAGAACCCACCAGTTATACACAGGAAAACCCTATCAGGGCACTGGCTCCAGCGGCAAACAATTCTGAAGTTGGTCAGAGGTGGGGAATCATCTCCCATGCAGCCAGCAGCCCCCCCACCCCCGCAAGGAGCGTCCTCATTGCAAAGCTGGGGGACCGTGCCGAGGCGTCTGTGAGTAAACGTGAGCCGAGCCCCAGGCCAGCTGCTGCTGAACTGTTCCCACCCTTCCCAGGTAAAACACCTGAATATGTCCAAGGACTTGAAAGCCCAGAGGAAGGGCCGTGGAGCCACAGCAGCGACAGCACGCAGGCCGACTTGGTGCCTGCAGGCCAGCCAGGATGGTCCTGGCCCCGGGCGCTCTTCTGGAAGCTTTCCATTTCCCTGCCTGAGATACTCCTCCTGTCCCGGCCCCCACTGCTTTTTTCCTTCCTCACCTCTGCCCGGGGAGAAATTCCAACGGAAGGTATGGGTGACACATCCTCTTCTTTAGCAGGTGGCAGCCCGGCAACTCCTGCAGAAAGTCCAGCAGAGCCCCACTCACACCGGGCCACCCACAGAGCCGTGGCCCCTCACTCCCTCCCACCAGCACAGCCCCGAGACTGCTGACGGGGCAGAGAATATGGCGTCAGGCACAGCTGCAGGGGCTCTTGCTGCCTGGAGCCGTGTTTATATGGACCTCAACCCAGGCACACCTGGGGAGGGCTGGCCGGCAGGGTCAGGCTGCCCAGGTCAGCCCATCCTCACCCCTCAGGGACTCACATTGCAGAAAATGGACCTCGCTGAACCGGCCAGGTCCAAGGAACAGGTGTGGGCTCCTGAGAGTCTGGATAGACAAGGGGCTGCAGCTCCGGCTTGTTTTCTAATCCTTTTATCTGGCCCATGAGTGGGAGACAACTTCAAGAAGACCCTCTCCTAATGAGAGGAACCCAGGAGTCAGGGAGAGGAGGGGTGATGGGTGGAGACAGAGGCCTGGTGCCCCGGCTGCGGTGGAAGCCTCTGGAAGACCAGGCAGAGGGAGGCCGCACAGAGTGATGCCCAGGGTCACAGACCTGTCGGAGCTGCTGTTTGTTAGCTCAAGTCCTGCTCCGAGGTGCTCTGTGTCAGCTCTGAGTGACAGGTGATCTGGGCTGCTCTGCAATGAGGGCTACGTGCACGGTACCTGTGTGCCCAGCCCTGCCGGGGTACCTGCCCAGGGCAGCTCCGTATCCTGGGAGGGGCCTGACCACGAGAGCGCCATGGGCTGCTGGGGAGGGGGGGCCTGCCCAGGTGAGCTCCATATCCTGGGATTGCCCTGACCACGAGAGCCCCGTGGGCTGCTGGGGACCTGGTAAACGATGTCGGGACAGTCAGTGAAGCCACCGAGGATATACATCCGGTAGTTCCTAATTCCTACACCCTGCTGGTCATTCTACCATCCACCAGGACACGGTATTCTGTATTAGCCTTCAGGGATGCCTTCTTCTGGATTCCATTGGTCCCCGAAAGGCTCTGCTGCCCTAGTAACCAGATTTGGGAATGGAGAAATGCTGCCGCCTTGTGGCCGTTTGCCACAACAGCAGCTTTAAACCCAGTGCTCATGGTCACTAAATATTCACGCTCATGCAGCCTGTAAATGGCACCTGCCCTGAAAAACAATCCTGGGGTCGAAAATGGACCCAAAACTTCTAAAGAGGGCAACCATGCAAGAGGACAATTTCAAGAGGTTAATTGTACTCTCCGTTTTTTTCTGTTTTTCTGTACCAGAAGTTTAAAACGGCCCCTCCGCCACGCCCCGGTACCCGAGGCCTCCGTTGCCCTGCCTGGGCGGGCGGCGGGGCGCTGCCGGGGCGGGCTGGCCGCGGGGATGGCGGTAAGGCGCAAGGACAAGCGAAGCTGGGCCTCAAGAGGCAGCCCGCGGTCCCCGCCCCCGTCTACGGCCATACCACCCTGAACGCGCCCGATCTCGTCTGATCTCGGAAGCTAAGCAGGGTCGGGCCTGGTTAGTACTTGTGATGGGAGACCGCCTGGGAATACCGGGTGCTGTAGGCTTTTGGCCTCCCGCTGCGGCTCCGCCTTCTCCTTTAGTCGCCCGCGGCGGTGGCCGCCAGCTCCGCCCCCCGCCGGGCACCGCTGCAGGCCCCACCTCCTCCGCCCACCCCCCACCACCACCACAGAGCGCCAGAGGGGCCGCTCCATGCGGCCCGAAGGCGGCCCTGGAAGGCAGCGGCACACCCGACGCTCCGGGGGTGGCTGGCCCGGACCCAGACTCCGCCGCGGGCCCGGGTGCCGTCCGTGCGGCCCGCGAGCCCCTCCACCTGCACCTGGCCGGCCCCACCGGCGCCCAGCCCCGGCGCCGCCACCTGTCCGCCGGTGTGGCTCTCCGCAGCTCTCTCCGGATAAAGCTGGATAAAGGTCTGGACGGGAAGGAGGGGCAGTGATTCAGCCTATTGCTCTTAGTGCCCCTCCCCCACACTCAGGAGCCCTTTGTGACAAGGCCACAGCTCTGTGATGCAGGCCTGGGGTTCTGCCATCAAGTGAACTCCCAGGGCTCTGTTGCCTGAGGGCGGCAATGCAGTTCAGAAGACGGAGAATCTCTTTTCTTTGAAAAACACTGTTGCTATCTGGCTGAGATCCAGCCCAACTTCCTGGGTGATTGATATCATCCTTGGCTTCCTGTGTGGACTGGGGCTCTTCCTCGTGTTACTCCCCTGCTTCCAGAGTAATCCATTCTTAGCACCACCTAGGAAACCTAGAAACATCAGGAAGCATCAAGTAGAGCTGAAGGGGAGGAGCAGGAGTAGGAAGAAAAGTCGATCTTTGAAAGCTTGCAGAGATTGCCTGGAAGAACTGGAGGGGACTCACAACCTGGCTTCACCTCTGCGGAGCTGCCTGGGGAGGCTTCCTGGCAAGGGCAACTTTCATCAGCTCTCATGGCAAGACCCTCCTGGTGAGATGTGCAAAGCAGTGCCTGCTGGAGCCTGTGGAGGATACTGCTTGAAGGGTTGGGAACCCTGCAGGAACACCTCCTGTAGGGTTTCCTTCCTGGTTCAAGACACTCGAGAGGTGCTGGAAGCACATATTACAAGGTTTTGGGTAAAGCACGGGTGGACCCTACCCCTCAAGGTCCTCAAGCCCATCAATCTCTTGAAGTCGACAAAGTTCCAACCCTCCACCACCCTGCGGTTAGCCTCGTCCCCTTCAGCCACCTGTGTATCTGGGTCCCACTCAACAGTCACGTTTGCTGAGTTCCCGGAGAAACCTCCTCAGGCTCATTCAGGAGAGAAGGTGAGAACAGAAGAGTCCGTTCCTGCCCTGAAGAGGCCTCTCCTTGTCCCCTCCACTGTGTGTAAGGAAATCCAGAGTGCCCTGAGAGCGATTCCACCTGGTGACTACCATGGGCCCTCAAAGGCTTCTCTGACTGCACAGCAGGGCAGGCCACCTTCTCAGTCCCTCACACTCAGCCTTGTGGGCAGAACCTGGAAGAGTGAGACTGTGGAGTGGGTCAAGAGGGACAGCCTAGAGCCAGGTCCAAGTTCAGCAATGGTCAGGAACGAGCCAAGAGAGGAGAGTGGTGGTCAGGCCTCAGGAGACCCCTGCCATAGGGTAACAGTGATGGAGGTGAACTTAGGATCCCAATCTTTGAGAGGTGAAGAGGCCAGGGAGGCTATGGAGGCCAAGGAGTCTCCTGCTCTTCAACCACAGTCTAGTGTTATCTTGGAAACCAAAGTGTTGACAAAATCCCAAACCACAAATGCACCTATGAGGAGTTTAGAGGTGCCAGGGGCCAGTAAAAGTTTCCTACTACCTAGAATGTCTGTTTTCCAACATCTAGGTGAGCCATGCCTTAACATGGAGGTTGCTAGTGAGTTTAACTCCAAAGTAAAGGTACAGTCAGACAACCAGCTTCAGGACTTTCCCAAACACAGGTTCCTTGCTGCAGACAACTTGGCTTCTCAGGTGCCTCAGTGCCATCCCCAGAGAGTCCCCACCAGAGACACGTTAGCTTCCCAGGAGCCAAGTGGCCTTATGGAAGGCCAAAGGAGCAACCTAGGGCAGCAGGAGCCCAAAACTTCAAAACTCCAAGACTCATGGAAGAGCCAGAGCAAGATGATTGCCCCTACTTACAAAAGAGAGGACCGTAGGAGGCATAAACCAGGAGAGCATGAAGAGAGGTTTAAAGAATGAGGGACCCCTCAAGCTGGAAGTATGAGCCGCCCTGCCCAGGTCAGGGGCATAACAGACTCTATTGGGAGCAGATGTCTCCAGCTCATGCCAGAGAAGAAATATAGCCCTCCAGAAAGCCTCTTCAGAAAAAGGATGAGGCTATTTTTAAAGTGGATTTTCCCCAATAAAAAAGTCAATGGTCGAGATGCTCTGCAAAGAAAAAAAAAAAAAAAGCCCATATCAGCCACTGCCCGGAGTCACGGATCAGTCAAAAGCAGATCAATCTTGAAGAGTGAGACTGCTGAGGGTCAGGCACTCATGACAGCTGTTGGACAGATCGTAGAAGAAAAAAGAGCAATTCACCATGGACTTCATGCCACAAAGTTAAATGAGCACAGACTGGAATTCCAAGTCCCAGTATGTGGGGGTTTCTGCTACCATAGGCTTACCTCCTACCCAGAGCAAGGGAGAATGATGGGTTCTACAGCCTGCAGTCATAAAGCCACCTCCAAGGGCCAGAGTTGTTCTGTCAGGGAAAGGGAAGTCAGACACCAACATAGTTTGAAAAGTGTAAGGTTCGACGATGAGCAGCTGGGCCTAAGGTGCCTCCCATCCTTGTCCCCCAGGAAGAGTGTGTTTCCAGTTAGTACCTGCCAGTATGGGCCAAGGATTCCAGGTGCCCCAGCCCGCCATAAACACTGTCCAAGGCATTGTCATCTTTGGGGAGGTGTCTTGCCTGGTCGACAGTAAAATCCTTCTTTAGTCTTCCCTTTAGTAGGAAAACATGTCTCCAAGTAAAAATTCAGTCCATGTAGAGAAAATGATTTTCTCATTAGCACATCCAAGATATTTAATGTTCCCCAATACATATATATATATATTTTTTTCTAATAAAAGCATAGTGTAATGGCAAAAAAAAAGAAATTTAAAACGGCATGGAAAAATGCTGAACATTAGGAATAATTAAAGATATGCAAATCCAAATTACAAAAACCTATCCGCTCACACCAGTCAGAATGGCCATCAGCAAGAATTCTGCAAAAAGTAAATGCTGAAGGGGTTTTAGAGAAATGCCTACCCTTGGTCCAAAGTGGGACATGGTAAGAGCCAGTAATGAAAACAAAAATGAGGTGCCTTGTAAAGGTAAATACTGAGCTACCATTCAATCAAGCATACCCACTGCTGGGCCTATCGCCTGAGGGGATGAGAATCAAAAAATCACAGGCTGGGCTTCACTGGTGGCGCAGTGGTTGAGAGCCCGCCTGCCAATGCAGGGGACACGCGTTCATGCTCCGGGTCGGGAAGATCCCACGTGCCGCGGAGCGGCTTGTCCCGTGAGCTAGGGCTGCTGGGCCTGCGCGTCCGGAGCCTGTGCTCTGCATTGGGAGGGACCACCGCAGTGAGAGGCCCACGTACCGAAAAAAAAAAAAAAAAAAAAACACAGGCTGGCAATCCTCCACTCCAGCAATATTTACCATAGCCAACACTTGGAAGCTACGAAAGTGTCCATCATCAGAGGAAGGCACAAAGAAGAAGTGGTCCATGTACACAATGGAATATGACTCCAATAAAAAATATATATAAATACAATTTATAAAACAAACCTAAGTAAGGAGACATCAGCTTTTGGGGGCACATTCCACTCTAATATATAACCGAGGAACACCACTGCCCGGATGGTCTGTTTCCCTAGTTCCCAGGTTGGGAAAAGCAGAAATGCTGCCGCCCTCTGGCCGTTACCTGCAACAGCAGCTTTAAGACCTGTGCTAAGGGTCACTTCATATGCAGCAGTACTGGTGGGCTGTAAATGAAACCTGCCCTCAAAACGTCTTGAGGGAGGTAATGGCCAAAATATTTCTAAATGTCACACACACTTCACGAAGACAATTTGAAGAGGTAAGCTGTACTCACAGTTGAAGAAAAGAAGGACATGCCAGAAAGCTCAATTTCAAGGGATTATGAGACGCATGCAAATCCAGCCACAAAGTGGTATCGGCTCACACTAGTCAGAACACACATCAGCAAAAAAACTACAAACAAAAAATGCTGAAGGTGTTGTGGAGAAGTGCATACCCTCAACTTTAAGCGGGACGTAACCTGGAAAGAGCCACTAATGAGAACAGACTGGAGGTGCCTCTACAAGGTAAACATTCCGCTACCATATGATCCAGCAGGCCCACTCCTGGGCCTATAACCTAAGAAGACAGAATTGGAAAGACACAGGCAGGCAAATGTGCATTGCCGCAGCATTACAATAGCCATGACGTGGAAGCAACCAAAAAGTCCATCAACAGATGAGTGGACAAAGAAGAGCTGGTACATGTACAGAGAGAATATTAGCCAAGGAAGAAAAGGACACCATGCCATTTGCAGCACCGTAGATGAGTCTAGAGGTGATCACGTGACTTGTAGTAAGTCAGAAAGAGAAAGACACGTATCGTAGGATATCACTTATAGATGTTACCTAAAAATTGATACCAGTGAAGATATTTCCACAGAGAAGGGCAATCCCAGATTCATTAAACAAACTTATGGATCACCAACGGAAAGGTGTGAGGATTGGATACATTACGAGATTGGGGTGAACAGACATATACAAACACAGGTGAAATATATAATCACCAAAGACCTACAGAATACCAAGAGAAGACTACTCAACATTCTGTCATAACGTACATGGGAAAAGGATCCCAGCAAGAACAGACATATGTATATGTGTAAAAGAACCACATCTTGCACACCTGCAACAAGCCAAACATTGTAATCAAACATGCTGTGATTAAAAAAATAAAAAAATTAAATTAAGAAAACGAACAAGAAGTAGTGAGACAAACTTAAGGGGCCTTCTCCTGGCACATTCCATTCTAAATTACAACCTAGAACACGACTTCCATTGAGGCTCTGCTGCCCTAGTAACCAGATTTGGTAAGGGAGAACTGCTGCCCCCTTGTGGCCGTTTCACACAACAGCACCTTTAATCCCAGCGCTAATGGTCAGTTGATATTCAAAATCATTGCAGGCCTGTAAATGACACCTGCCCTGAAAACAAATCCTGGGGTCATATATCGACCAAAAAATTCAAAAGACGTCCATATTTCAAAACGACACTTTCAAGAGGCATATTTTGTTCTGCATATTTGTTCTGCACATTAGGGTTCTGCTTCTTTTGCTTTCTTTCTTTCTTTGTTAAAAAAAAAAAAACGGGAATGGAAAAAGGCAACCCTCAGAATGGGAGAAAATATTTGCAAACGAATCCACGGACAAAGGTTTAATCTCCAATATATATAACAGCTCATGCAGCTTAATATTAAAAAAAAACAAACAACCCAATACAAAAATGGGCAGAAGATCTAAATAGACGTTTCTTCAAAGAAGACACAGAGATGGCCAAGACGCACATGAAAAGCTGCTCAACATCACTCATCATTAGAGAAATGCACATCAAAACTACAGTGAGGTATCACCTCACACCTGTTAGAATGGGCATCATCAGAAAATGTACAAACAACAAATGCTGGCGAGGGTGTGGACCAAAGGAACCCTCTTCCACTACTGGTGGGAATGTAAATTGATACAGTCACTATGGAGAACAGCATGGAGGTTCCTTAAAAAACTAAAAATAGAATTACCATAGGATCCAGCAATCCCACTTCTGGGCATATAGCCAGAGAAAACCATAAATGAAAAAGACACATTCACCACAATGTTCATTGCAGCACTATTTACAATAGCCAGGTAATGGAAGCAACCTAAATGCCCACAGACAGACGAACGGATAATGATGTGGTCCATCTATGAAACGGAATATTACTCAGCCATAAAAAGGAACGAAACTGGGTCATCTGTGGAGACGTCGACGGATCTAGAGACTGTCATACAGAGTGAAGTAAGTCAGAAGGAGAAAAACAAATATTGTATATTAATGCATATATGTGGAACCTAGAAAAATGGTACAGATGATCCGGTTTGCAGGGCAGAAATAGAGACACAGAGGTAGAGAACAAACGTATGGACACCAAGAGGGGGGAAGCCATGGGTTGTTGGTGGTGGGATGAGTCGGGAGATTGGGATTGTCCTGTATACATGTATATGCATAAAATAGATAACTAATAATAATCCTGCTGAATAAAAAAATAAACTTAAATTATAAAATTTTAAAATAAAACGGAAAAAAGTTCTTCCCTTCACACAGATGTATTTATAGGAATGAATTATTTCCATGCTTATATCTATAAATACATAGAAGAGGAATAAAATCTAACTTGAAGCAAAAAAGAAAAAAAAAAAACCAGAACCCACCAGTTATACACAGGAAAACCCTATCAGGGCACTGGCTCCAGCGGCAAACAATTCTGAAGTTGGTCAGAGGTGGGGAATCATCTCCCATGCAGCCAGCAGCCCCCCCACCCCCGCAAGGAGCGTCCTCATTGCAAAGCTGGGGGACCGTGCCGAGGCGTCTGTGAGTAAACGTGAGCCGAGCCCCAGGCCAGCTGCTGCTGAACTGTTCCCACCCTTCCCAGGTAAAACACCTGAATATGTCCAAGGACTTGAAAGCCCAGAGGAAGGGCCGTGGAGCCACAGCAGCGACAGCACGCAGGCCGACTTGGTGCCTGCAGGCCAGCCAGGATGGTCCTGGCCCCGGGCGCTCTTCTGGAAGCTTTCCATTTCCCTGCCTGAGATACTCCTCCTGTCCCGGCCCCCACTGCTTTTTTCCTTCCTCACCTCTGCCCGGGGAGAAATTCCAACGGAAGGTATGGGTGACACATCCTCTTCTTTAGCAGGTGGCAGCCCGGCAACTCCTGCAGAAAGTCCAGCAGAGCCCCACTCACACCGGGCCACCCACAGAGCCGTGGCCCCTCACTCCCTCCCACCAGCACAGCCCCGAGACTGCTGACGGGGCAGAGAATATGGCGTCAGGCACAGCTGCAGGGGCTCTTGCTGCCTGGAGCCGTGTTTATATGGACCTCAACCCAGGCACACCTGGGGAGGGCTGGCCGGCAGGGTCAGGCTGCCCAGGTCAGCCCATCCTCACCCCTCAGGGACTCACATTGCAGAAAATGGACCTCGCTGAACCGGCCAGGTCCAAGGAACAGGTGTGGGCTCCTGAGAGTCTGGATAGACAAGGGGCTGCAGCTCCGGCTTGTTTTCTAATCCTTTTATCTGGCCCATGAGTGGGAGACAACTTCAAGAAGACCCTCTCCTAATGAGAGGAACCCAGGAGTCAGGGAGAGGAGGGGTGATGGGTGGAGACAGAGGCCTGGTGCCCCGGCTGCGGTGGAAGCCTCTGGAAGACCAGGCAGAGGGAGGCCGCACAGAGTGATGCCCAGGGTCACAGACCTGTCGGAGCTGCTGTTTGTTAGCTCAAGTCCTGCTCCGAGGTGCTCTGTGTCAGCTCTGAGTGACAGGTGATCTGGGCTGCTCTGCAATGAGGGCTACGTGCACGGTACCTGTGTGCCCAGCCCTGCCGGGGTACCTGCCCAGGGCAGCTCCGTATCCTGGGAGGGGCCTGACCACGAGAGCGCCATGGGCTGCTGGGGAGGGGGGGCCTGCCCAGGTGAGCTCCATATCCTGGGATTGCCCTGACCACGAGAGCCCCGTGGGCTGCTGGGGACCTGGTAAACGATGTCGGGACAGTCAGTGAAGCCACCGAGGATATACATCCGGTAGTTCCTAATTCCTACACCCTGCTGGTCATTCTACCATCCACCAGGACACGGTATTCTGTATTAGCCTTCAGGGATGCCTTCTTCTGGATTCCATTGGTCCCCGAAAGGCTCTGCTGCCCTAGTAACCAGATTTGGGAATGGAGAAATGCTGCCGCCTTGTGGCCGTTTGCCACAACAGCAGCTTTAAACCCAGTGCTCATGGTCACTAAATATTCACACTCATTGCAGCCTGTAAATGGCACCTGCCCTGAAAAACAATCCTGGGGTCGAAAATGGACCCAAAACTTCTAAAGAGGGCAACCATGCAAGAGGACAATTTCAAGAGGTTAATTGTACTCTCCGTTTTTTTCTGTTTTTCTGTACCAGAAGTTTAAAACGGCCCCTCCGCCACGCCCCGGTACCCGAGGCCTCCGTTGCCCTGCCTGGGCGGGCGGCGGGGCGCTGCCGGGGCGGGCTGGCCGCGGGGATGGCGGTAAGGCGCAAGGACAAGCGAAGCTGGGCCTCAAGAGGCAGCCCGCGGTCCCCGCCCCCGTCTACGGCCATACCACCCTGAACGCGCCCGATCTCGTCTGATCTCGGAAGCTAAGCAGGGTCGGGCCTGGTTAGTACTTGTGATGGGAGACCGCCTGGGAATACCGGGTGCTGTAGGCTTTTGGCCTCCCGCTGCGGCTCCGCCTTCTCCTTTAGTCGCCCGCGGCGGTGGCCGCCAGCTCCGCCCCCCGCCGGGCACCGCTGCAGGCCCCACCTCCTCCGCCCACCCCCCACCACCACCACAGAGCGCCAGAGGGGCCGCTCCATGCGGCCCGAAGGCGGCCCTGGAAGGCAGCGGCACACCCGACGCTCCGGGGGTGGCTGGCCCGGACCCAGACTCCGCCGCGGGCCCGGGTGCCGTCCGTGCGGCCCGCGAGCCCCTCCACCTGCACCTGGCCGGCCCCACCGGCGCCCAGCCCCGGCGCCGCCACCTGTCCGCCGGTGTGGCTCTCCGCAGCTCTCTCCGGATAAAGCTGGATAAAGGTCTGGACGGGAAGGAGGGGCAGTGATTCAGCCTATTGCTCTTAGTGCCCCTCCCCCACACTCAGGAGCCCTTTGTGACAAGGCCACAGCTCTGTGATGCAGGCCTGGGGTTCTGCCATCAAGTGAACTCCCAGGGCTCTGTTGCCTGAGGGCGGCAATGCAGTTCAGAAGACGGAGAATCTCTTTTCTTTGAAAAACACTGTTGCTATCTGGCTGAGATCCAGCCCAACTTCCTGGGTGATTGATATCATCCTTGGCTTCCTGTGTGGACTGGGGCTCTTCCTCGTGTTACTCCCCTGCTTCCAGAGTAATCCATTCTTAGCACCACCTAGGAAACCTAGAAACATCAGGAAGCATCAAGTAGAGCTGAAGGGGAGGAGCAGGAGTAGGAAGAAAAGTCGATCTTTGAAAGCTTGCAGAGATTGCCTGGAAGAACTGGAGGGGACTCACAACCTGGCTTCACCTCTGCGGAGCTGCCTGGGGAGGCTTCCTGGCAAGGGCAACTTTCATCAGCTCTCATGGCAAGACCCTCCTGGTGAGATGTGCAAAGCAGTGCCTGCTGGAGCCTGTGGAGGATACTGCTTGAAGGGTTGGGAACCCTGCAGGAACACCTCCTGTAGGGTTTCCTTCCTGGTTCAAGACACTCGAGAGGTGCTGGAAGCACATATTACAAGGTTTTGGGTAAAGCACGGGTGGACCCTACCCCTCAAGGTCCTCAAGCCCATCAATCTCTTGAAGTCGACAAAGTTCCAACCCTCCACCACCCTGCGGTTAGCCTCGTCCCCTTCAGCCACCTGTGTATCTGGGTCCCACTCAACAGTCACGTTTGCTGAGTTCCCGGAGAAACCTCCTCAGGCTCATTCAGGAGAGAAGGTGAGAACAGAAGAGTCCGTTCCTGCCCTGAAGAGGCCTCTCCTTGTCCCCTCCACTGTGTGTAAGGAAATCCAGAGTGCCCTGAGAGCGATTCCACCTGGTGACTACCATGGGCCCTCAAAGGCTTCTCTGACTGCACAGCAGGGCAGGCCACCTTCTCAGTCCCTCACACTCAGCCTTGTGGGCAGAACCTGGAAGAGTGAGACTGTGGAGTGGGTCAAGAGGGACAGCCTAGAGCCAGGTCCAAGTTCAGCAATGGTCAGGAACGAGCCAAGAGAGGAGAGTGGTGGTCAGGCCTCAGGAGACCCCTGCCATAGGGTAACAGTGATGGAGGTGAACTTAGGATCCCAATCTTTGAGAGGTGAAGAGGCCAGGGAGGCTATGGAGGCCAAGGAGTCTCCTGCTCTTCAACCACAGTCTAGTGTTATCTTGGAAACCAAAGTGTTGACAAAATCCCAAACCACAAATGCACCTATGAGGAGTTTAGAGGTGCCAGGGGCCAGTAAAAGTTTCCTACTACCTAGAATGTCTGTTTTCCAACATCTAGGTGAGCCATGCCTTAACATGGAGGTTGCTAGTGAGTTTAACTCCAAAGTAAAGGTACAGTCAGACAACCAGCTTCAGGACTTTCCCAAACACAGGTTCCTTGCTGCAGACAACTTGGCTTCTCAGGTGCCTCAGTGCCATCCCCAGAGAGTCCCCACCAGAGACACGTTAGCTTCCCAGGAGCCAAGTGGCCTTATGGAAGGCCAAAGGAGCAACCTAGGGCAGCAGGAGCCCCAAACTTCAAAACTCCAAGACTCATGGAAGAGCCAGAGCAAGATGATTGCCCCTACTTACAAAAGAGAGGACCGTAGGAGGCATAAACCAGGAGAGCATGAAGAGAGGTTTAAAGAATGAGGGACCCCTCAAGCTGGAAGTATGAGCCGCCCTGCCCAGGTCAGGGGCATAACAGACTCTATTGGGAGCAGATGTCTCCAGCTCATGCCAGAGAAGAAATATAGCCCTCCAGAAAGCCTCTTCAGAAAAAGGATGAGGCTATTTTTAAAGTGGATTTTCCCCAATAAAAAAGTCAATGGTCGAGATGCTCTGCAAAGAAAAAAAAAAAAAAAGCCCATATCAGCCACTGCCCGGAGTCACGGATCAGTCAAAAGCAGATCAATCTTGAAGAGTGAGACTGCTGAGGGTCAGGCACTCATGACAGCTGTTGGACAGATCGTAGAAGAAAAAAGAGCAATTCACCATGGACTTCATGCCACAAAGTTAAATGAGCACAGACTGGAATTCCAAGTCCCAGTATGTGGGGGTTTCTGCTACCATAGGCTTACCTCCTACCCAGAGCAAGGGAGAATGATGGGTTCTACAGCCTGCAGTCATAAAGCCACCTCCAAGGGCCAGAGTTGTTCTGTCAGGGAAAGGGAAGTCAGACACCAACATAGTTTGAAAAGTGTAAGGTTCGACGATGAGCAGCTGGGCCTAAGGTGCCTCCCATCCTTGTCCCCCAGGAAGAGTGTGTTTCCAGTTAGTACCTGCCAGTATGGGCCAAGGATTCCAGGTGCCCCAGCCCGCCATAAACACTGTCCAAGGCATTGTCATCTTTGGGGAGGTGTCTTGCCTGGTCGACAGTAAAATCCTTCTTTAGTCTTCCCTTTAGTAGGAAAACATGTCTCCAAGTAAAAATTCAGTCCATGTAGAGAAAATGATTTTCTCATTAGCACATCCAAGATATTTAATGTTCCCCAATACATATATATATATTTTTTTCTAATAAAAGCATAGTGTAATGGCAAAAAAAAAGAAATTTAAAACGGCATGGAAAAATGCTGAACATTAGGAATAATTAAAGATATGCAAATCCAAATTACAAAAACCTATCCGCTCACACCAGTCAGAATGGCCATCAGCAAGAATTCTGCAAAAAGTAAATGCTGAAGGGGTTTTAGAGAAATGCCTACCCTTGGTCCAAAGTGGGACATGGTAAGAGCCAGTAATGAAAACAAAAATGAGGTGCCTTGTAAAGGTAAATACTGAGCTACCATTCAATCAAGCATACCCACTGCTGGGCCTATCGCCTGAGGGGATGAGAATCAAAAAATCACAGGCTGGGCTTCACTGGTGGCGCAGTGGTTGAGAGCCCGCCTGCCAATGCAGGGGACACGCGTTCATGCTCCGGGTCGGGAAGATCCCACGTGCCGCGGAGCGGCTTGTCCCGTGAGCTAGGGCTGCTGGGCCTGCGCGTCCGGAGCCTGTGCTCTGCATTGGGAGGGACCACCGCAGTGAGAGGCCCACGTACCGAAAAAAAAAAAAAAAAAAAAAAAAAAACACAGGCTGGCAATCCTCCACTCCAGCAATATTTACCATAGCCAACACTTGGAAGCTACGAAAGTGTCCATCATCAGAGGAAGGCACAAAGAAGAAGTGGTCCATGTACACAATGGAATATGACTCCAATAAAAAATATATATAAATACAATTTATAAAACAAACCTAAGTAAGGAGACATCAGCTTTTGGGGGCACATTCCACTCTAATATATAACCGAGGAACACCACTGCCCGGATGGTCTGTTTCCCTAGTTCCCAGGTTGGGAAAAGCAGAAATGCTGCCGCCCTCTGGCCGTTACCTGCAACAGCAGCTTTAAGACCTGTGCTAAGGGTCACTTCATATGCAGCAGTACTGGTGGGCTGTAAATGAAACCTGCCCTCAAAACGTCTTGAGGGAGGTAATGGCCAAAATATTTCTAAATGTCACACACACTTCACGAAGACAATTTGAAGAGGTAAGCTGTACTCACAGTTGAAGAAAAGAAGGACATGCCAGAAAGCTCAATTTCAAGGGATTATGAGACGCATGCAAATCCAGCCACAAAGTGGTATCGGCTCACACTAGTCAGAACACACATCAGCAAAAAAACTACAAACAAAAAATGCTGAAGGTGTTGTGGAGAAGTGCATACCCTCAACTTTAAGCGGGACGTAACCTGGAAAGAGCCACTAATGAGAACAGACTGGAGGTGCCTCTACAAGGTAAACATTCCGCTACCATATGATCCAGCAGGCCCACTCCTGGGCCTATAACCTAAGAAGACAGAATTGGAAAGACACAGGCAGGCAAATGTGCATTGCCGCAGCATTACAATAGCCATGACGTGGAAGCAACCAAAAAGTCCATCAACAGATGAGTGGACAAAGAAGAGCTGGTACATGTACAGAGAGAATATTAGCCAAGGAAGAAAAGGACACCATGCCATTTGCAGCACCGTAGATGAGTCTAGAGGTGATCACGTGACTTGTAGTAAGTCAGAAAGAGAAAGACACGTATCGTAGGATATCACTTATAGATGTTACCTAAAAATTGATACCAGTGAAGATATTTCCACAGAGAAGGGCAATCCCAGATTCATTAAACAAACTTATGGATCACCAACGGAAAGGTGTGAGGATTGGATACATTACGAGATTGGGGTGAACAGACATATACAAACACAGGTGAAATATATAATCACCAAAGACCTACAGAATACCAAGAGAAGACTACTCAACATTCTGTCATAACGTACATGGGAAAAGGATCCCAGCAAGAACAGACATATGTATATGTGTAAAAGAACCACATCTTGCACACCTGCAACAAGCCAAACATTGTAATCAAACATGCTGTGATTAAAAAAATAAAAAAATTAAATTAAGAAAACGAACAAGAAGTAGTGAGACAAACTTAAGGGGCCTTCTCCTGGCACATTCCATTCTAAATTACAACCTAGAACACGACTTCCATTGAGGCTCTGCTGCCCTAGTAACCAGATTTGGTAAGGGAGAACTGCTGCCCCCTTGTGGCCGTTTCACACAACAGCACCTTTAATCCCAGCGCTAATGGTCAGTTGATATTCAAAATCATTGCAGGCCTGTAAATGACACCTGCCCTGAAAACAAATCCTGGGGTCATATATCGACCAAAAAATTCAAAAGACGTCCATATTTCAAAACGACACTTTCAAGAGGCATATTTTGTTCTGCATATTTGTTCTGCACATTAGGGTTCTGCTTCTTTTGCTTTCTTTCTTTCTTTGTTAAAAAAAAAAAAACGGGAATGGAAAAAGGCAACCCTCAGAATGGGAGAAAATATTTGCAAACGAATCCACGGACAAAGGTTTAATCTCCAATATATATAACAGCTCATGCAGCTTAATATTAAAAAAAAACAAACAACCCAATACAAAAATGGGCAGAAGATCTAAATAGACGTTTCTTCAAAGAAGACACAGAGATGGCCAAGACGCACATGAAAAGCTGCTCAACATCACTCATCATTAGAGAAATGCACATCAAAACTACAGTGAGGTATCACCTCACACCTGTTAGAATGGGCATCATCAGAAAATGTACAAACAACAAATGCTGGCGAGGGTGTGGACCAAAGGAACCCTCTTCCACTACTGGTGGGAATGTAAATTGATACAGTCACTATGGAGAACAGCATGGAGGTTCCTTAAAAAACTAAAAATAGAATTACCATAGGATCCAGCAATCCCACTTCTGGGCATATAGCCAGAGAAAACCATAAATGAAAAAGACACATTCACCACAATGTTCATTGCAGCACTATTTACAATAGCCAGGTAATGGAAGCAACCTAAATGCCCACAGACAGACGAACGGATAATGATGTGGTCCATCTATGAAACGGAATATTACTCAGCCATAAAAAGGAACGAAACTGGGTCATCTGTGGAGACGTCGACGGATCTAGAGACTGTCATACAGAGTGAAGTAAGTCAGAAGGAGAAAAACAAATATTGTATATTAATGCATATATGTGGAACCTAGAAAAATGGTACAGATGATCCGGTTTGCAGGGCAGAAATAGAGACACAGAGGTAGAGAACAAACGTATGGACACCAAGAGGGGGGAAGCCATGGGTTGTTGGTGGTGGGATGAGTCGGGAGATTGGGATTGTCCTGTATACATGTATATGCATAAAATAGATAACTAATAATAATCCTGCTGAATAAAAAAATAAACTTAAATTATAAAATTTTAAAATAAAACGGAAAAAAGTTCTTCCCTTCACACAGATGTATTTATAGGAATGAATTATTTCCATGCTTATATCTATAAATACATAGAAGAGGAATAAAATCTAACTTGAAGCAAAAAAGAAAAAAAAAAACCAGAACCCACCAGTTATACACAGGAAAACCCTATCAGGGCACTGGCTCCAGCGGCAAACAATTCTGAAGTTGGTCAGAGGTGGGGAATCATCTCCCATGCAGCCAGCAGCCCCCCCACCCCCGCAAGGAGCGTCCTCATTGCAAAGCTGGGGGACCGTGCCGAGGCGTCTGTGAGTAAACGTGAGCCGAGCCCCAGGCCAGCTGCTGCTGAACTGTTCCCACCCTTCCCAGGTAAAACACCTGAATATGTCCAAGGACTTGAAAGCCCAGAGGAAGGGCCGTGGAGCCACAGCAGCGACAGCACGCAGGCCGACTTGGTGCCTGCAGGCCAGCCAGGATGGTCCTGGCCCCGGGCGCTCTTCTGGAAGCTTTCCATTTCCCTGCCTGAGATACTCCTCCTGTCCCGGCCCCCACTGCTTTTTTCCTTCCTCACCTCTGCCCGGGGAGAAATTCCAACGGAAGGTATGGGTGACACATCCTCTTCTTTAGCAGGTGGCAGCCCGGCAACTCCTGAAGAAAGTCCAGCAGAGCCCCACTCACACCGGGCCACCCACAGAGCCGTGGCCCCTCACTCCCTCCCACCAGCACAGCCCCGAGACTGCTGACGGGGCAGAGAATATGGCGTCAGGCACAGCTGCAGGGGCTCTTGCTGCCTGGAGCCGTGTTTATATGGACCTCAACCCAGGCACACCTGGGGAGGGCTGGCCGGCAGGGTCAGGCTGCCCAGGTCAGCCCATCCTCACCCCTCAGGGACTCACATTGCAGAAAATGGACCTCGCTGAACCGGCCAGGTCCAAGGAACAGGTGTGGGCTCCTGAGAGTCTGGATAGACAAGGGGCTGCAGCTCCGGCTTGTTTTCTAATCCTTTTATCTGGCCCATGAGTGGGAGACAACTTCAAGAAGACCCTCTCCTAATGAGAGGAACCCAGGAGTCAGGGAGAGGAGGGGTGATGGGTGGAGACAGAGGCCTGGTGCCCCGGCTGCGGTGGAAGCCTCTGGAAGACCAGGCAGAGGGAGGCCGCACAGAGTGATGCCCAGGGTCACAGACCTGTCGGAGCTGCTGTTTGTTAGCTCAAGTCCTGCTCCGAGGTGCTCTGTGTCAGCTCTGAGTGACAGGTGATCTGGGCTGCTCTGCAATGAGGGCTACGTGCACGGTACCTGTGTGCCCAGCCCTGCCGGGGTACCTGCCCAGGGCAGCTCCGTATCCTGGGAGGGGCCTGACCACGAGAGCGCCATGGGCTGCTGGGGAGGGGGGGCCTGCCCAGGTGAGCTCCATATCCTGGGATTGCCCTGACCACGAGAGCCCCGTGGGCTGCTGGGGACCTGGTAAACGATGTCGGGACAGTCAGTGAAGCCACCGAGGATATACATCCGGTAGTTCCTAATTCCTACACCCTGCTGGTCATTCTACCATCCACCAGGACACGGTATTCTGTATTAGCCTTCAGGGATGCCTTCTTCTGGATTCCATTGGTCCCCGAAAGGCTCTGCTGCCCTAGTAACCAGATTTGGGAATGGAGAAATGCTGCCGCCTTGTGGCCGTTTGCCACAACAGCAGCTTTAAACCCAGTGCTCATGGTCACTAAATATTCACACTCATTGCAGCCTGTAAATGGCACCTGCCCTGAAAAACAATCCTGGGGTCGAAAATGGACCCAAAACTTCTAAAGAGGGCAACCATGCAAGAGGACAATTTCAAGAGGTTAATTGTACTCTCCGTTTTTTTCTGTTTTTCTGTACCAGAAGTTTAAAACGGCCCCTCCGCCACGCCCCGGTACCCGAGGCCTCCGTTGCCCTGCCTGGGCGGGCGGCGGGGCGCTGCCGGGGCGGGCTGGCCGCGGGGATGGCGGTAAGGCGCAAGGACAAGCGAAGCTGGGCCTCAAGAGGCAGCCCGCGGTCCCCGCCCCCGTCTACGGCCATACCACCCTGAACGCGCCCGATCTCGTCTGATCTCGGAAGCTAAGCAGGGTCGGGCCTGGTTAGTACTTGTGATGGGAGACCGCCTGGGAATACCGGGTGCTGTAGGCTTTTGGCCTCCCGCTGCGGCTCCGCCTTCTCCTTTAGTCGCCCGCGGCGGTGGCCGCCAGCTCCGCCCCCCGCCGGGCACCGCTGCAGGCCCCACCTCCTCCGCCCACCCCCCACCACCACCACAGAGCGCCAGAGGGGCCGCTCCATGCGGCCCGAAGGCGGCCCTGGAAGGCAGCGGCACACCCGACGCTCCGGGGGTGGCTGGCCCGGACCCAGACTCCGCCGCGGGCCCGGGTGCCGTCCGTGCGGCCCGCGAGCCCCTCCACCTGCACCTGGCCGGCCCCACCGGCGCCCAGCCCCGGCGCCGCCACCTGTCCGCCGGTGTGGCTCTCCGCAGCTCTCTCCGGATAAAGCTGGATAAAGGTCTGGACGGGAAGGAGGGGCAGTGATTCAGCCTATTGCTCTTAGTGCCCCTCCCCCACACTCAGGAGCCCTTTGTGACAAGGCCACAGCTCTGTGATGCAGGCCTGGGGTTCTGCCATCAAGTGAACTCCCAGGGCTCTGTTGCCTGAGGGCGGCAATGCAGTTCAGAAGACGGAGAATCTCTTTTCTTTGAAAAACACTGTTGCTATCTGGCTGAGATCCAGCCCAACTTCCTGGGTGATTGATATCATCCTTGGCTTCCTGTGTGGACTGGGGCTCTTCCTCGTGTTACTCCCCTGCTTCCAGAGTAATCCATTCTTAGCACCACCTAGGAAACCTAGAAACATCAGGAAGCATCAAGTAGAGCTGAAGGGGAGGAGCAGGAGTAGGAAGAAAAGTCGATCTTTGAAAGCTTGCAGAGATTGCCTGGAAGAACTGGAGGGGACTCACAACCTGGCTTCACCTCTGCGGAGCTGCCTGGGGAGGCTTCCTGGCAAGGGCAACTTTCATCAGCTCTCATGGCAAGACCCTCCTGGTGAGATGTGCAAAGCAGTGCCTGCTGGAGCCTGTGGAGGATACTGCTTGAAGGGTTGGGAACCCTGCAGGAACACCTCCTGTAGGGTTTCCTTCCTGGTTCAAGACACTCGAGAGGTGCTGGAAGCACATATTACAAGGTTTTGGGTAAAGCACGGGTGGACCCTACCCCTCAAGGTCCTCAAGCCCATCAATCTCTTGAAGTCGACAAAGTTCCAACCCTCCACCACCCTGCGGTTAGCCTCGTCCCCTTCAGCCACCTGTGTATCTGGGTCCCACTCAACAGTCACGTTTGCTGAGTTCCCGGAGAAACCTCCTCAGGCTCATTCAGGAGAGAAGGTGAGAACAGAAGAGTCCGTTCCTGCCCTGAAGAGGCCTCTCCTTGTCCCCTCCACTGTGTGTAAGGAAATCCAGAGTGCCCTGAGAGCGATTCCACCTGGTGACTACCATGGGCCCTCAAAGGCTTCTCTGACTGCACAGCAGGGCAGGCCACCTTCTCAGTCCCTCACACTCAGCCTTGTGGGCAGAACCTGGAAGAGTGAGACTGTGGAGTGGGTCAAGAGGGACAGCCTAGAGCCAGGTCCAAGTTCAGCAATGGTCAGGAACGAGCCAAGAGAGGAGAGTGGTGGTCAGGCCTCAGGAGACCCCTGCCATAGGGTAACAGTGATGGAGGTGAACTTAGGATCCCAATCTTTGAGAGGTGAAGAGGCCAGGGAGGCTATGGAGGCCAAGGAGTCTCCTGCTCTTCAACCACAGTCTAGTGTTATCTTGGAAACCAAAGTGTTGACAAAATCCCAAACCACAAATGCACCTATGAGGAGTTTAGAGGTGCCAGGGGCCAGTAAAAGTTTCCTACTACCTAGAATGTCTGTTTTCCAACATCTAGGTGAGCCATGCCTTAACATGGAGGTTGCTAGTGAGTTTAACTCCAAAGTAAAGGTACAGTCAGACAACCAGCTTCAGGACTTTCCCAAACACAGGTTCCTTGCTGCAGACAACTTGGCTTCTCAGGTGCCTCAGTGCCATCCCCAGAGAGTCCCCACCAGAGACACGTTAGCTTCCCAGGAGCCAAGTGGCCTTATGGAAGGCCAAAGGAGCAACCTAGGGCAGCAGGAGCCCAAAACTTCAAAACTCCAAGACTCATGGAAGAGCCAGAGCAAGATGATTGCCCCTACTTACAAAAGAGAGGACCGTAGGAGGCATAAACCAGGAGAGCATGAAGAGAGGTTTAAAGAATGAGGGACCCCTCAAGCTGGAAGTATGAGCCGCCCTGCCCAGGTCAGGGGCATAACAGACTCTATTGGGAGCAGATGTCTCCAGCTCATGCCAGAGAAGAAATATAGCCCTCCAGAAAGCCTCTTCAGAAAAAGGATGAGGCTATTTTTAAAGTGGATTTTCCCCAATAAAAAAGTCAATGGTCGAGATGCTCTGCAAAGAAAAAAAAAAAAAAAGCCCATATCAGCCACTGCCCGGAGTCACGGATCAGTCAAAAGCAGATCAATCTTGAAGAGTGAGACTGCTGAGGGTCAGGCACTCATGACAGCTGTTGGACAGATCGTAGAAGAAAAAAGAGCAATTCACCATGGACTTCATGCCACAAAGTTAAATGAGCACAGACTGGAATTCCAAGTCCCAGTATGTGGGGGTTTCTGCTACCATAGGCTTACCTCCTACCCAGAGCAAGGGAGAATGATGGGTTCTACAGCCTGCAGTCATAAAGCCACCTCCAAGGGCCAGAGTTGTTCTGTCAGGGAAAGGGAAGTCAGACACCAACATAGTTTGAAAAGTGTAAGGTTCGACGATGAGCAGCTGGGCCTAAGGTGCCTCCCATCCTTGTCCCCCAGGAAGAGTGTGTTTCCAGTTAGTACCTGCCAGTATGGGCCAAGGATTCCAGGTGCCCCAGCCCGCCATAAACACTGTCCAAGGCATTGTCATCTTTGGGGAGGTGTCTTGCCTGGTCGACAGTAAAATCCTTCTTTAGTCTTCCCTTTAGTAGGAAAACATGTCTCCAAGTAAAAATTCAGTCCATGTAGAGAAAATGATTTTCTCATTAGCACATCCAAGATATTTAATGTTCCCCAATACATATATATATTTTTTTTTTCTAATAAAAGCATAGTGTAATGGCAAAAAAAAAAGAAATTTAAAACGGCATGGAAAAATGCTGAACATTAGGAATAATTAAAGATATGCAAATCCAAATTACAAAAACCTATCCGCTCACACCAGTCAGAATGGCCATCAGCAAGAATTCTGCAAAAAGTAAATGCTGAAGGGGTTTTAGAGAAATGCCTACCCTTGGTCCAAAGTGGGACATGGTAAGAGCCAGTAATGAAAACAAAAATGAGGTGCCTTGTAAAGGTAAATACTGAGCTACCATTCAATCAAGCATACCCACTGCTGGGCCTATCGCCTGAGGGGATGAGAATCAAAAAAACACAGGCTGGGCTTCACTGGTGGCGCAGTGGTTGAGAGCCCGCCTGCCAATGCAGGGGACACGCGTTCATGCTCCGGGTCGGGAAGATCCCACGTGCCGCGGAGCGGCTTGTCCCGTGAGCTAGGGCTGCTGGGCCTGCGCGTCCGGAGCCTGTGCTCTGCATTGGGAGGGTCCACCGCAGTGAGAGGCCCACGTACCGAAAAAAAAAAAAAAAACAAAAAAAAACACAGGCTGGCAATCCTCCACTCCAGCAATATTTACCATAGCCAACACTTGGAAGCTACAAAAGTGTCCATCATCAGAGGAAGGCACAAAGAAGAAGTGGTCCATGTACACAATGGAATATGACTCCAATAAAAAATATATATAAATACAATTTATAAAACAAACCTAAGTAAGGAGACATCAGCTTTTGGGGGCACATTCCACTCTAATATATAACCGAGGAACACCACTGCCCGGATGGTCTGTTTCCCTAGTTCCCAGGTTGGGAAAAGCAGAAATGCTGCCGCCCTCTGGCCGTTACCTGCAACAGCAGCTTTAAGACCTGTGCTAAGGGTCACTTCATATGCAGCAGTACTGGTGGGCTGTAAATGAAACCTGCCCTCAAAACGTCTTGAGGGAGGTAATGGCCAAAATATTTCTAAATGTCACACACACTTCACGAAGACAATTTGAAGAGGTAAGCTGTACTCACAGTTGAAGAAAAGAAGGACATGCCAGAAAGCTCAATTTCAAGGGATTATGAGACGCATGCAAATCCAGCCACAAAGTGGTATCGGCTCACACTAGTCAGAACACACATCAGCAAAAAAACTACAAACAAAAAATGCTGAAGGTGTTGTGGAGAAGTGCATACCCTCAACTTTAAGCGGGACGTAACCTGGAAAGAGCCACTAATGAGAACAGACTGGAGGTGCCTCTACAAGGTAAACATTCCGCTACCATATGATCCAGCAGGCCCACTCCTGGGCCTATAACCTAAGAAGACAGAATTGGAAAGACACAGGCAGGCAAATGTGCATTGCCGCAGCATTACAATAGCCATGACGTGGAAGCAACCAAAAAGTCCATCAACAGATGAGTGGACAAAGAAGAGCTGGTACATGTACAGAGAGAATATTAGCCAAGGAAGAAAAGGACACCATGCCATTTGCAGCACCGTAGATGAGTCTAGAGGTGATCACGTGACTTGTAGTAAGTCAGAAAGAGAAAGACACGTATCGTAGGATATCACTTATAGATGTTACCTAAAAATTGATACCAGTGAAGATATTTCCACAGAGAAGGGCAATCCCAGATTCATTAAACAAACTTATGGATCACCAACGGAAAGGTGTGAGGATTGGATACATTACGAGATTGGGGTGAACAGACATATACAAACACAGGTGAAATATATAATCACCAAAGACCTACAGAATACCAAGAGAAGACTACTCAACATTCTGTCATAACGTACATGGGAAAAGGATCCCAGCAAGAACAGACATATGTATATGTGTAAAAGAACCACATCTTGCACACCTGCAACAAGCCAAACATTGTAATCAAACATGCTGTGATTAAAAAAATAAAAAAATTAAATTAAAAAAACGAACAAGAAGTAGTGAGACAAACTTAAGGGGCCTTCTCCTGGCACATTCCATTCTAAATTACAACCTAGAACACGACTTCCATTGAGGCTCTGCTGCCCTAGTAACCAGATTTGGTAAGGGAGAACTGCTGCCCCCTTGTGGCCGTTTCACACAACAGCACCTTTAATCCCAGCGCTAATGGTCAGTTGATATTCAAAATCATTGCAGGCCTGTAAATGACACCTGCCCTGAAAACAAATCCTGGGGTCATATATCGACCAAAAAATTCAAAAGACGTCCATATTTCAAAACGACACTTTCAAGAGGCATATTTTGTTCTGCATATTTGTTCTGCACATTAGGGTTCTGCTTCTTTTGCTTTCTTTCTTTCTTTATTAAAAAAAAAACGGGAATGGAAAAAGGCAACCCTCAGAATGGGAGAAAATATTTGCAAACGAATCCACGGACAAAGGTTTAATCTCCAATATATATAACAGCTCATGCAGCTTAATATTAAAAAAAAACAAACAACCCAATACAAAAATGGGCAGAAGATCTAAATAGACGTTTCTTCAAAGAAGACACAGAGATGGCCAAGACGCACATGAAAAGCTGCTCAACATCACTCATCATTAGAGAAATGCACATCAAAACTACAGTGAGGTATCACCTCACACCTGTTAGAATGGGCATCATCAGAAAATGTACAAACAACAAATGCTGGCGAGGGTGTGGACCAAAGGAACCCTCTTCCACTATTGGTGGGAATGTAAATTGATACAGTCACTATGGAGAACAGCATGGAGGTTCCTTAAAAAACTAAAAATAGAATTACCATAGGATCCAGCAATCCCACTTCCGGGCATATACCCAGAGAAAACCATAAATGAAAAAGACACATTCACCACAATGTTCATTGCAGCACTATTTACAATAGCCAGGTAATGGAAGCAACCTAAATGCCCACAGACAGACGAACGGATAATGATGTGGTCCATCTATGAAACGGAATATTACTCAGCCATAAAAAGGAACGAAACTGGGTCATCTGTGGAGACGTCGACGGATCTAGAGACTGTCATACAGAGTGAAGTAAGTCAGAAGGAGAAAAACAAATATTGTATATTAATGCATATATGTGGAACCTAGAAAAATGGTACAGATGACCCGGTTTGCAGGGCAGAAATAGAGACACAGAGGTAGAGAACAAACGTATGGACACCAAGAGGGGGGAAGCCATGGGTTGTTGGTGGTGGGATGAGTCGGGAGATTGGGATTGTCCTGTATACATGTATATGCATAAAATAGATAACTAATAATAATCCTGCTGAATAAAAAAATAAACTTAAATTTCAAAATTTTTAAAAATAAATAAAATTTTAAAATAAAACGGAAAAAAAGTTCTTCCCTTCACACAGATGTATTTATAGGAATGAATTATTTCCATGCTTATATCTATAAATACATAGAAGAGGAATAAAATCTAACTTGAAGCAAAAAAGAAGAAAAAAAAAACCAGAACCCACCAGTTATACACAGGAAAACCCTATCAGGGCACTGGCTCCAGCGGCAAACAATTCTGAAGTTGGTCAGAGGTGGGGAATCATCTCCCATGCAGCCAGCAGCCCCCCCACCCCCGCAAGGAGCGTCCTCATTGCAAAGCTGGGGGACCGTGCCGAGGCGTCTGTGAGTAAACGTGAGCCGAGCCCCAGGCCAGCTGCTGCTGAACTGTTCCCACCCTTCCCAGGTAAAACACCTGAATATGTCCAAGGACTTGAAAGCCCAGAGGAAGGGCCGTGGAGCCACAGCAGCGACAGCACGCAGGCCGACTTGGTGCCTGCAGGCCAGCCAGGATGGTCCTGGCCCCGGGCGCTCTTCTGGAAGCTTTCCATTTCCCTGCCTGAGATACTCCTCCTGTCCCGGCCCCCACTGCTTTTTTCCTTCCTCACCTCTGCCCGGGGAGAAATTCCAACGGAAGGTATGGGTGACACATCCTCTTCTTTAGCAGGTGGCAGCCCGGCAACTCCTGCAGAAAGTCCAGCAGAGCCCCACTCACACCGGGCCACCCACAGAGCCGTGGCCCCTCACTCCCTCCCACCAGCACAGCCCCGAGACTGCTGACGGGGCAGAGAATATGGCGTCAGGCACAGCTGCAGGGGCTCTTGCTGCCTGGAGCCGTGTTTATATGGACCTCAACCCAGGCACACCTGGGGAGGGCTGGCCGGCAGGGTCAGGCTGCCCAGGTCAGCCCATCCTCACCCCTCAGGGACTCACATTGCAGAAAATGGACCTCGCTGAACCGGCCAGGTCCAAGGAACAGGTGTGGGCTCCTGAGAGTCTGGATAGACAAGGGGCTGCAGCTCCGGCTTGTTTTCTAATCCTTTTATCTGGCCCATGAGTGGGAGACAACTTCAAGAAGACCCTCTCCTAATGAGAGGAACCCAGGAGTCAGGGAGAGGAGGGGTGATGGGTGGAGACAGAGGCCTGGTGCCCCGGCTGCGGTGGAAGCCTCTGGAAGACCAGGCAGAGGGAGGCCGCACAGAGTGATGCCCAGGGTCACAGACCTGTCGGAGCTGCTGTTTGTTAGCTCAAGTCCTGCTCCGAGGTGCTCTGTGTCAGCTCTGAGTGACAGGTGATCTGGGCTGCTCTGCAATGAGGGCTACGTGCACGGTACCTGTGTGCCCAGCCCTGCCGGGGTACCTGCCCAGGGCAGCTCCGTATCCTGGGAGGGGCCTGACCACGAGAGCGCCATGGGCTGCTGGGGAGGGGGGGCCTGCCCAGGTGAGCTCCATATCCTGGGATTGCCCTGACCACGAGAGCCCCGTGGGCTGCTGGGGACCTGGTAAACGATGTCGGGACAGTCAGTGAAGCCACCGAGGATATACATCCGGTAGTTCCTAATTCCTACACCCTGCTGGTCATTCTACCATCCACCAGGACACGGTATTCTGTATTAGCCTTCAGGGATGCCTTCTTCTGGATTCCATTGGTCCCCGAAAGGCTCTGCTGCCCTAGTAACCAGATTTGGGAATGGAGAAATGCTGCCGCCTTGTGGCCGTTTGCCACAACAGCAGCTTTAAACCCAGTGCTCATGGTCACTAAATATTCACACTCATTGCAGCCTGTAAATGGCACCTGCCCTGAAAAACAATCCTGGGGTCGAAAATGGACCCAAAACTTCTAAAGAGGGCAACCATGCAAGAGGACAATTTCAAGAGGTTAATTGTACTCTCCGTTTTTTTCTGTTTTTCTGTACCAGAAATTTAAAACGGCCCCTCCGCCACGCCCCGGTACCCGAGGCCTCCGTTGCCCTGCCTGGGCGGGCGGCGGGGCGCTGCCGGGGCGGGCTGGCCGCGGGGATGGCGGTAAGGCGCAAGGACAAGCGAAGCTGGGCCTCAAGAGGCAGCCCGCGGTCCCCGCCCCCGTCTACGGCCATACCACCCTGAACGCGCCCGATCTCGTCTGATCTCGGAAGCTAAGCAGGGTCGGGCCTGGTTAGTACTTGTGATGGGAGACCGCCTGGGAATACCGGGTGCTGTAGGCTTTTGGCCTCCCGCTGCGGCTCCGCCTTCTCCTTTAGTCGCCCGCGGCGGTGGCCGCCAGCTCCGCCCCCCGCCGGGCACCGCTGCAGGCCCCACCTCCTCCGCCCACCCCCCACCACCACCACAGAGCGCCAGAGGGGCCGCTCCATGCGGCCCGAAGGCGGCCCTGGAAGGCAGCGGCACACCCGACGCTCCGGGGGTGGCTGGCCCGGACCCAGACTCCGCCGCGGGCCCGGGTGCCGTCCGTGCGGCCCGCGAGCCCCTCCACCTGCACCTGGCCGGCCCCACCGGCGCCCAGCCCCGGCGCCGCCACCTGTCCGCCGGTGTGGCTCTCCGCAGCTCTCTCCGGATAAAGCTGGATAAAGGTCTGGACGGGAAGGAGGGGCAGTGATTCAGCCTATTGCTCTTAGTGCCCCTCCCCCACACTCAGGAGCCCTTTGTGACAAGGCCACAGCTCTGTGATGCAGGCCTGGGGTTCTGCCATCAAGTGAACTCCCAGGGCTCTGTTGCCTGAGGGCGGCAATGCAGTTCAGAAGACGGAGAATCTCTTTTCTTTGAAAAACACTGTTGCTATCTGGCTGAGATCCAGCCCAACTTCCTGGGTGATTGATATCATCCTTGGCTTCCTGTGTGGACTGGGGCTCTTCCTCGTGTTACTCCCCTGCTTCCAGAGTAATCCATTCTTAGCACCACCTAGGAAACCTAGAAACATCAGGAAGCATCAAGTAGAGCTGAAGGGGAGGAGCAGGAGTAGGAAGAAAAGTCGATCTTTGAAAGCTTGCAGAGATTGCCTGGAAGAACTGGAGGGGACTCACAACCTGGCTTCACCTCTGCGGAGCTGCCTGGGGAGGCTTCCTGGCAAGGGCAACTTTCATCAGCTCTCATGGCAAGACCCTCCTGGTGAGACGTGCAAAGCAGTGCCTGCTGGAGCCTGTGGAGGATACTGCTTGAAGGGTTGGGAACCCTGCAGGAACACCTCCTGTAGGGTTTCCTTCCTGGTTCAAGACACTCGAGAGGTGCTGGAAGCACATATTACAAGGTTTTGGGTAAAGCACGGGTGGACCCTACCCCTCAAGGTCCTCAAGCCCATCAATCTCTTGAAGTCGACAAAGTTCCAACCCTCCACCACCCTGCGGTTAGCCTCGTCCCCTTCAGCCACCTGTGTATCTGGGTCCCACTCAACAGTCACGTTTGCTGAGTTCCCGGAGAAACCTCCTCAGGCTCATTCAGGAGAGAAGGTGAGAACAGAAGAGTCCGTTCCTGCCCTGAAGAGGCCTCTCCTTGTCCCCTCCACTGTGTGTAAGGAAATCCAGAGTGCCCTGAGAGCGATTCCACCTGGTGACTACCATGGGCCCTCAAAGGCTTCTCTGACTGCACAGCAGGGCAGGCCACCTTCTCAGTCCCTCACACTCAGCCTTGTGGGCAGAACCTGGAAGAGTGAGACTGTGGAGTGGGTCAAGAGGGACAGCCTAGAGCCAGGTCCAAGTTCAGCAATGGTCAGGAACGAGCCAAGAGAGGAGAGTGGTGGTCAGGCCTCAGGAGACCCCTGCCATAGGGTAACAGTGATGGAGGTGAACTTAGGATCCCAATCTTTGAGAGGTGAAGAGGCCAGGGAGGCTATGGAGGCCAAGGAGTCTCCTGCTCTTCAACCACAGTCTAGTGTTATCTTGGAAACCAAAGTGTTGACAAAATCCCAAACCACAAATGCACCTATGAGGAGTTTAGAGGTGCCAGGGGCCAGTAAAAGTTTCCTACTACCTAGAATGTCTGTTTTCCAACATCTAGGTGAGCCATGCCTTAACATGGAGGTTGCTAGTGAGTTTAACTCCAAAGTAAAGGTACAGTCAGACAACCAGCTTCAGGACTTTCCCAAACACAGGTTCCTTGCTGCAGACAACTTGGCTTCTCAGGTGCCTCAGTGCCATCCCCAGAGAGTCCCCACCAGAGACACGTTAGCTTCCCAGGAGCCAAGTGGCCTTATGGAAGGCCAAAGGAGCAACCTAGGGCAGCAGGAGCCCAAAACTTCAAAACTCCAAGACTCATGGAAGAGCCAGAGCAAGATGATTGCCCCTACTTACAAAAGAGAGGACCGTAGGAGGCATAAACCAGGAGAGCATGAAGAGAGGTTTAAAGAATGAGGGACCCCTCAAGCTGGAAGTATGAGCCGCCCTGCCCAGGTCAGGGGCATAACAGACTCTATTGGGAGCAGATGTCTCCAGCTCATGCCAGAGAAGAAATATAGCCCTCCAGAAAGCCTCTTCAGAAAAAGGATGAGGCTATTTTTAAAGTGGATTTTCCCCAATAAAAAAGTCAATGGTCGAGATGCTCTGCAAAGAAAAAAAAAAAAAAAGCCCATATCAGCCACTGCCCGGAGTCACGGATCAGTCAAAAGCAGATCAATCTTGAAGAGTGAGACTGCTGAGGGTCAGGCACTCATGACAGCTGTTGGACAGATCGTAGAAGAAAAAAGAGCAATTCACCATGGACTTCATGCCACAAAGTTAAATGAGCACAGACTGGAATTCCAAGTCCCAGTATGTGGGGGTTTCTGCTACCATAGGCTTACCTCCTACCCAGAGCAAGGGAGAATGATGGGTTCTACAGCCTGCAGTCATAAAGCCACCTCCAAGGGCCAGAGTTGTTCTGTCAGGGAAAGGGAAGTCAGACACCAACATAGTTTGAAAAGTGTAAGGTTCGACGATGAGCAGCTGGGCCTAAGGTGCCTCCCATCCTTGTCCCCCAGGAAGAGTGTGTTTCCAGTTAGTACCTGCCAGTATGGGCCAAGGATTCCAGGTGCCCCAGCCCGCCATAAACACTGTCCAAGGCATTGTCATCTTTGGGGAGGTGTCTTGCCTGGTCGACAGTAAAATCCTTCTTTAGTCTTCCCTTTAGTAGGAAAACATGTCTCCAAGTAAAAATTCAGTCCATGTAGAGAAAATGATTTTCTCATTAGCACATCCAAGATATTTAATGTTCCCCAATACATATATATATATATATTTTCTAATAAAAGCATAGTGTAATGGCAAAAAAAAAAAAGAAATTTAAAACGGCATGGAAAAATGCTGAACATTAGGAATAATTAAAGATATGCAAATCCAAATTACAAAAACCTATCCGCTCACACCAGTCAGAATGGCCATCAGCAAGAATTCTGCAAAAAGTAAATGCTGAAGGGGTTTTAGAGAAATGCCTACCCTTGGTCCAAAGTGGGACATGGTAAGAGCCAGTAATGAAAAGAAAAATGAGGTGCCTTGTAAAGGTAAATACTGAGCTACCATTCAATCAAGCATACCCACTGCTGGGCCTATCGCCTGAGGGGATGAGAATCAAAAAAACACAGGCTGGGCTTCACTGGTGGCGCAGTGGTTGAGAGCCCGCCTGCCAATGCAGGGGACATGCGTTCATGCTCCGGGTCGGGAAGATCCCACGTGCCGCGGAGCGGCTTGTCCCGTGAGCTAGGGCTGCTGGGCCTGCGCGTCCGGAGCCTGTGCTCTGCATTGGGAGGGACCACCGCAGTGAGAGGCCCACGTACCGAAAAAAAAAAAAAAAAAAAACACAGGCTGGCAATCCTCCACTCCAGCAATATTTACCATAGCCAACACTTGGAAGCTACGAAAGTGTCCATCATCAGAGGAAGGCACAAAGAAGAAGTGGTCCATGTACACAATGGAATATGACTCCAATAAAAAATATATATAAATACAATTTATAAAACAAACCTAAGTAAGGAGACATCAGCTTTTGGGGGCACATTCCACTCTAATATATAACCGAGGAACACCACTGCCCGGATGGTCTGTTTCCCTAGTTCCCAGGTTGGGAAAAGCAGAAATGCTGCCGCCCTCTGGCCGTTACCTGCAACAGCAGCTTTAAGACCTGTGCTAAGGGTCACTTCATATGCAGCAGTACTGGTGGGCTGTAAATGAAACCTGCCCTCAAAACGTCTTGAGGGAGGTAATGGCCAAAATATTTCTAAATGTCACACACACTTCACGAAGACAATTTGAAGAGGTAAGCTGTACTCACAGTTGAAGAAAAGAAGGACATGCCAGAAAGCTCAATTTCAAGGGATTATGAGACGCATGCAAATCCAGCCACAAAGTGGTATCGGCTCACACTAGTCAGAACACACATCAGCAAAAAAACTACAAACAAAAAATGCTGAAGGTGTTGTGGAGAAGCGCATACCCTCAACTTTAAGCGGGACGTAACCTGGAAAGAGCCACTAATGAGAACAGACTGGAGGTGCCTCTACAAGGTAAACATTCCGCTACCATATGATCCAGCAGGCCCACTCCTGGGCCTATAACCTAAGAAGACAGAATTGGAAAGACACAGGCAGGCAAATGTGCATTGCCGCAGCATTACAATAGCCATGACGTGGAAGCAACCAAAAAGTCCATCAACAGATGAGTGGACAAAGAAGAGCTGGTACATGTACAGAGAGAATATTAGCCAAGGAAGAAAAGGACACCATGCCATTTGCAGCACCGTAGATGAGTCTAGAGGTGATCACGTGACTTGTAGTAAGTCAGAAAGAGAAAGACACGTATCGTAGGATATCACTTATAGATGTTACCTAAAAATTGATACCAGTGAAGATATTTCCACAGAGAAGGGCAATCCCAGATTCATTAAACAAACTTATGGATCACCAACGGAAAGGTGTGAGGATTGGATACATTACGAGATTGGGGTGAACAGACATATACAAACACAGGTGAAATATATAATCACCAAAGACCTACAGAATACCAAGAGAAGACTACTCAACATTCTGTCATAACGTACATGGGAAAAGGATCCCAGCAAGAACAGACATATGTATATGTGTAAAAGAACCACATCTTGCACACCTGCAACAAGCCAAACATTGTAATCAAACATGCTGTGATTAAAAAAATAAAAAAATTAAATTAAGAAAACGAACAAGAAGTAGTGAGACAAACTTAAGGGGCCTTCTCCTGGCACATTCCATTCTAAATTACAACCTAGAACACGACTTCCATTGAGGCTCTGCTGCCCTAGTAACCAGATTTGGTAAGGGAGAACTGCTGCCCCCTTGTGGCCGTTTCACACAACAGCACCTTTAATCCCAGCGCTAATGGTCAGTTGATATTCAAAATCATTGCAGGCCTGTAAATGACACCTGCCCTGAAAACAAATCCTGGGGTCATATATCGACCAAAAAATTCAAAAGACGTCCATATTTCAAAACGACACTTTCAAGAGGCATATTTTGTTCTGCATATTTGTTCTGCACATTAGGGTTCTGCTTCTTTTGCTTTCTTTCTTTCTTTGTTAAAAAAAAAAAAACGGGAATGGAAAAAGGCAACCCTCAGAATGGGAGAAAATATTTGCAAACGAATCCACGGACAAAGGTTTAATCTCCAATATATATAACAGCTCATGCAGCTTAATATTAAAAAAAAACAAACAACCCAATACAAAAATGGGCAGAAGATCTAAATAGACGTTTCTTCAAAGAAGACACAGAGATGGCCAAGACGCACATGAAAAGCTGCTCAACATCACTCATCATTAGAGAAATGCACATCAAAACTACAGTGAGGTATCACCTCACACCTGTTAGAATGGGCATCATCAGAAAATGTACAAACAACAAATGCTGGCGAGGGTGTGGACCAAAGGAACCCTCTTCCACTACTGGTGGGAATGTAAATTGATACAGTCACTATGGAGAACAGCATGGAGGTTCCTTAAAAAACTAAAAATAGAATTACCATAGGATCCAGCAATCCCACTTCCGGGCATATACCCAGAGAAAACCATAAATGAAAAAGACACATTCACCACAATGTTCATTGCAGCACTATTTACAATAGCCAGGTAATGGAAGCAACCTAAATGCCCACAGACAGACGAACGGATAATGATGTGGTCCATCTATGAAACGGAATATTACTCAGCCATAAAAAGGAACGAAACTGGGTCATCTGTGGAGACGTCGACGGATCTAGAGACTGTCATACAGAGTGAAGTAAGTCAGAAGGAGAAAAACAAATATTGTATATTAATGCATATATGTGGAACCTAGAAAAATGGTACAGATGACCCGGTTTGCAGGGCAGAAATAGAGACACAGAGGTAGAGAACAAACGTATGGACACCAAGAGGGGGGAAGCCATGGGTTGTTGGTGGTGGGATGAGTCGGGAGATTGGGATTGTCCTGTATACATGTATATGCATAAAATAGATAACTAATAATAATCCTGCTGAATAAAAAAATAAACTTAAATTATAAAATTTTAAAATAAAACGGAAAAAAGTTCTTCCCTTCACACAGATGTATTTATAGGAATGAATTATTTCCATGCTTATATCTATAAATACATAGAAGAGGAATAAAATCTAACTTGAAGCAAAAAAGAAAAAAAAAAAACCAGAACCCACCAGTTATACACAGGAAAACCCTATCAGGGCACTGGCTCCAGCGGCAAACAATTCTGAAGTTGGTCAGAGGTGGGGAATCATCTCCCATGCAGCCAGCAGCCCCCCCACCCCCGCAAGGAGCGTCCTCATTGCAAAGCTGGGGGACCGTGCCGAGGCGTCTGTGAGTAAACGTGAGCCGAGCCCCAGGCCAGCTGCTGCTGAACTGTTCCCACCCTTCCCAGGTAAAACACCTGAATATGTCCAAGGACTTGAAAGCCCAGAGGAAGGGCCGTGGAGCCACAGCAGCGACAGCACGCAGGCCGACTTGGTGCCTGCAGGCCAGCCAGGATGGTCCTGGCCCCGGGCGCTCTTCTGGAAGCTTTCCATTTCCCTGCCTGAGATACTCCTCCTGTCCCGGCCCCCACTGCTTTTTTCCTTCCTCACCTCTGCCCGGGGAGAAATTCCAACGGAAGGTATGGGTGACACATCCTCTTCTTTAGCAGGTGGCAGCCCGGCAACTCCTGAAGAAAGTCCAGCAGAGCCCCACTCACACCGGGCCACCCACAGAGCCGTGGCCCCTCACTCCCTCCCACCAGCACAGCCCCGAGACTGCTGACGGGGCAGAGAATATGGCGTCAGGCACAGCTGCAGGGGCTCTTGCTGCCTGGAGCCGTGTTTATATGGACCTCAACCCAGGCACACCTGGGGAGGGCTGGCCGGCAGGGTCAGGCTGCCCAGGTCAGCCCATCCTCACCCCTCAGGGACTCACATTGCAGAAAATGGACCTCGCTGAACCGGCCAGGTCCAAGGAACAGGTGTGGGCTCCTGAGAGTCTGGATAGACAAGGGGCTGCAGCTCCGGCTTGTTTTCTAATCCTTTTATCTGGCCCATGAGTGGGAGACAACTTCAAGAAGACCCTCTCCTAATGAGAGGAACCCAGGAGTCAGGGAGAGGAGGGGTGATGGGTGGAGACAGAGGCCTGGTGCCCCGGCTGCGGTGGAAGCCTCTGGAAGACCAGGCAGAGGGAGGCCGCACAGAGTGATGCCCAGGGTCACAGACCTGTCGGAGCTGCTGTTTGTTAGCTCAAGTCCTGCTCCGAGGTGCTCTGTGTCAGCTCTGAGTGACAGGTGATCTGGGCTGCTCTGCAATGAGGGCTACGTGCACGGTACCTGTGTGCCCAGCCCTGCCGGGGTACCTGCCCAGGGCAGCTCCGTATCCTGGGAGGGGCCTGACCACGAGAGCGCCATGGGCTGCTGGGGAGGGGGGGCCTGCCCAGGTGAGCTCCATATCCTGGGATTGCCCTGACCACGAGAGCCCCGTGGGCTGCTGGGGACCTGGTAAACGATGTCGGGACAGTCAGTGAAGCCACCGAGGATATACATCCGGTAGTTCCTAATTCCTACACCCTGCTGGTCATTCTACCATCCACCAGGACACGGTATTCTGTATTAGCCTTCAGGGATGCCTTCTTCTGGATTCCATTGGTCCCCGAAAGGCTCTGCTGCCCTAGTAACCAGATTTGGGAATGGAGAAATGCTGCCGCCTTGTGGCCGTTTGCCACAACAGCAGCTTTAAACCCAGTGCTCATGGTCACTAAATATTCACACTCATTGCAGCCTGTAAATGGCACCTGCCCTGAAAAACAATCCTGGGGTCGAAAATGGACCCAAAACTTCTAAAGAGGGCAACCATGCAAGAGGACAATTTCAAGAGGTTAATTGTACTCTCCGTTTTTTTCTGTTTTTCTGTACCAGAAGTTTAAAACGGCCCCTCCGCCACGCCCCGGTACCCGAGGCCTCCGTTGCCCTGCCTGGGCGGGCGGCGGGGCGCTGCCGGGGCGGGCTGGCCGCGGGGATGGCGGTAAGGCGCAAGGACAAGCGAAGCTGGGCCTCAAGAGGCAGCCCGCGGTCCCCGCCCCCGTCTACGGCCATACCACCCTGAACGCGCCCGATCTCGTCTGATCTCGGAAGCTAAGCAGGGTCGGGCCTGGTTAGTACTTGTGATGGGAGACCGCCTGGGAATACCGGGTGCTGTAGGCTTTTGGCCTCCCGCTGCGGCTCCGCCTTCTCCTTTAGTCGCCCGCGGCGGTGGCCGCCAGCTCCGCCCCCCGCCGGGCACCGCTGCAGGCCCCACCTCCTCCGCCCACCCCCCACCACCACCACAGAGCGCCAGAGGGGCCGCTCCATGCGGCCCGAAGGCGGCCCTGGAAGGCAGCGGCACACCCGACGCTCCGGGGGTGGCTGGCCCGGACCCAGACTCCGCCGCGGGCCCGGGTGCCGTCCGTGCGGCCCGCGAGCCCCTCCACCTGCACCTGGCCGGCCCCACCGGCGCCCAGCCCCGGCGCCGCCACCTGTCCGCCGGTGTGGCTCTCCGCAGCTCTCTCCGGATAAAGCTGGATAAAGGTCTGGACGGGAAGGAGGGGCAGTGATTCAGCCTATTGCTCTTAGTGCCCCTCCCCCACACTCAGGAGCCCTTTGTGACAAGGCCACAGCTCTGTGATGCAGGCCTGGGGTTCTGCCATCAAGTGAACTCCCAGGGCTCTGTTGCCTGAGGGCGGCAATGCAGTTCAGAAGACGGAGAATCTCTTTTCTTTGAAAAACACTGTTGCTATCTGGCTGAGATCCAGCCCAACTTCCTGGGTGATTGATATCATCCTTGGCTTCCTGTGTGGACTGGGGCTCTTCCTCGTGTTACTCCCCTGCTTCCAGAGTAATCCATTCTTAGCACCACCTAGGAAACCTAGAAACATCAGGAAGCATCAAGTAGAGCTGAAGGGGAGGAGCAGGAGTAGGAAGAAAAGTCGATCTTTGAAAGCTTGCAGAGATTGCCTGGAAGAACTGGAGGGGACTCACAACCTGGCTTCACCTCTGCGGAGCTGCCTGGGGAGGCTTCCTGGCAAGGGCAACTTTCATCAGCTCTCATGGCAAGACCCTCCTGGTGAGATGTGCAAAGCAGTGCCTGCTGGAGCCTGTGGAGGATACTGCTTGAAGGGTTGGGAACCCTGCAGGAACACCTCCTGTAGGGTTTCCTTCCTGGTTCAAGACACTCGAGAGGTGCTGGAAGCACATATTACAAGGTTTTGGGTAAAGCACGGGTGGACCCTACCCCTCAAGGTCCTCAAGCCCATCAATCTCTTGAAGTCGACAAAGTTCCAACCCTCCACCACCCTGCGGTTAGCCTCGTCCCCTTCAGCCACCTGTGTATCTGGGTCCCACTCAACAGTCACGTTTGCTGAGTTCCCGGAGAAACCTCCTCAGGCTCATTCAGGAGAGAAGGTGAGAACAGAAGAGTCCGTTCCTGCCCTGAAGAGGCCTCTCCTTGTCCCCTCCACTGTGTGTAAGGAAATCCAGAGTGCCCTGAGAGCGATTCCACCTGGTGACTACCATGGGCCCTCAAAGGCTTCTCTGACTGCACAGCAGGGCAGGCCACCTTCTCAGTCCCTCACACTCAGCCTTGTGGGCAGAACCTGGAAGAGTGAGACTGTGGAGTGGGTCAAGAGGGACAGCCTAGAGCCAGGTCCAAGTTCAGCAATGGTCAGGAACGAGCCAAGAGAGGAGAGTGGTGGTCAGGCCTCAGGAGACCCCTGCCATAGGGTAACAGTGATGGAGGTGAACTTAGGATCCCAATCTTTGAGAGGTGAAGAGGCCAGGGAGGCTATGGAGGCCAAGGAGTCTCCTGCTCTTCAACCACAGTCTAGTGTTATCTTGGAAACCAAAGTGTTGACAAAATCCCAAACCACAAATGCACCTATGAGGAGTTTAGAGGTGCCAGGGGCCAGTAAAAGTTTCCTACTACCTAGAATGTCTGTTTTCCAACATCTAGGTGAGCCATGCCTTAACATGGAGGTTGCTAGTGAGTTTAACTCCAAAGTAAAGGTACAGTCAGACAACCAGCTTCAGGACTTTCCCAAACACAGGTTCCTTGCTGCAGACAACTTGGCTTCTCAGGTGCCTCAGTGCCATCCCCAGAGAGTCCCCACCAGAGACACGTTAGCTTCCCAGGAGCCAAGTGGCCTTATGGAAGGCCAAAGGAGCAACCTAGGGCAGCAGGAGCCCAAAACTTCAAAACTCCAAGACTCATGGAAGAGCCAGAGCAAGATGATTGCCCCTACTTACAAAAGAGAGGACCGTAGGAGGCATAAACCAGGAGAGCATGAAGAGAGGTTTAAAGAATGAGGGACCCCTCAAGCTGGAAGTATGAGCCGCCCTGCCCAGGTCAGGGGCATAACAGACTCTATTGGGAGCAGATGTCTCCAGCTCATGCCAGAGAAGAAATATAGCCCTCCAGAAAGCCTCTTCAGAAAAAGGATGAGGCTATTTTTAAAGTGGATTTTCCCCAATAAAAAAGTCAATGGTCGAGATGCTCTGCAAAGAAAAAAAAAAAAACAGCCCATATCAGCCACTGCCCGGAGTCACGGATCAGTCAAAAGCAGATCAATCTTGAAGAGTGAGACTGCTGAGGGTCAGGCACTCATGACAGCTGTTGGACAGATCGTAGAAGAAAAAAGAGCAATTCACCATGGACTTCATGCCACAAAGTTAAATGAGCACAGACTGGAATTCCAAGTCCCAGTATGTGGGGGTTTCTGCTACCATAGGCTTACCTCCTACCCAGAGCAAGGGAGAATGATGGGTTCTACAGCCTGCAGTCATAAAGCCACCTCCAAGGGCCAGAGTTGTTCTGTCAGGGAAAGGGAAGTCAGACACCAACATAGTTTGAAAAGTGTAAGGTTCGACGATGAGCAGCTGGGCCTAAGGTGCCTCCCATCCTTGTCCCCCAGGAAGAGTGTGTTTCCAGTTAGTACCTGCCAGTATGGGCCAAGGATTCCAGGTGCCCCAGCCCGCCATAAACACTGTCCAAGGCATTGTCATCTTTGGGGAGGTGTCTTGCCTGGTCGACAGTAAAATCCTTCTTTAGTCTTCCCTTTAGTAGGAAAACATGTCTCCAAGTAAAAATTCAGTCCATGTAGAGAAAATGATTTTCTCATTAGCACATCCAAGATATTTAATGTTCCCCAATACATATATATATATATTTTTTTCTAATAAAAGCATAGTGTAATGGCAAAAAAAAAGAAATTTAAAACGGCATGGAAAAATGCTGAACATTAGGAATAATTAAAGATATGCAAATCCAAATTACAAAAACCTATCCGCTCACACCAGTCAGAATGGCCATCAGCAAGAATTCTGCAAAAAGTAAATGCTGAAGGGGTTTTAGAGAAATGCCTACCCTTGGTCCAAAGTGGGACATGGTAAGAGCCAGTAATGAAAACAAAAATGAGGTGCCTTGTAAAGGTAAATACTGAGCTACCATTCAATCAAGCATACCCACTGCTGGGCCTATCGCCTGAGGGGATGAGAATCAAAAAATCACAGGCTGGGCTTCACTGGTGGCGCAGTGGTTGAGAGCCCGCCTGCCAATGCAGGGGACACGCGTTCATGCTCCGGGTCGGGAAGATCCCACGTGCCGCGGAGCGGCTTGTCCCGTGAGCTAGGGCTGCTGGGCCTGCGCGTCCGGAGCCTGTGCTCTGCATTGGGAGGGACCACCGCAGTGAGAGGCCCACGTACCGAAAAAAAAAAAAAAAAAAAAACACAGGCTGGCAATCCTCCACTCCAGCAATATTTACCATAGCCAACACTTGGAAGCTACGAAAGTGTCCATCATCAGAGGAAGGCACAAAGAAGAAGTGGTCCATGTACACAATGGAATATGACTCCAATAAAAAATATATATAAATACAATTTATAAAACAAACCTAAGTAAGGAGACATCAGCTTTTGGGGGCACATTCCACTCTAATATATAACCGAGGAACACCACTGCCCGGATGGTCTGTTTCCCTAGTTCCCAGGTTGGGAAAAGCAGAAATGCTGCCGCCCTCTGGCCGTTACCTGCAACAGCAGCTTTAAGACCTGTGCTAAGGGTCACTTCATATGCAGCAGTACTGGTGGGCTGTAAATGAAACCTGCCCTCAAAACGTCTTGAGGGAGGTAATGGCCAAAATATTTCTAAATGTCACACACACTTCACGAAGACAATTTGAAGAGGTAAGCTGTACTCACAGTTGAAGAAAAGAAGGACATGCCAGAAAGCTCAATTTCAAGGGATTATGAGACGCATGCAAATCCAGCCACAAAGTGGTATCGGCTCACACTAGTCAGAACACACATCAGCAAAAAAACTACAAACAAAAAATGCTGAAGGTGTTGTGGAGAAGTGCATACCCTCAACTTTAAGCGGGACGTAACCTGGAAAGAGCCACTAATGAGAACAGACTGGAGGTGCCTCTACAAGGTAAACATTCCGCTACCATATGATCCAGCAGGCCCACTCCTGGGCCTATAACCTAAGAAGACAGAATTGGAAAGACACAGGCAGGCAAATGTGCATTGCCGCAGCATTACAATAGCCATGACGTGGAAGCAACCAAAAAGTCCATCAACAGATGAGTGGACAAAGAAGAGCTGGTACATGTACAGAGAGAATATTAGCCAAGGAAGAAAAGGACACCATGCCATTTGCAGCACCGTAGATGAGTCTAGAGGTGATCACGTGACTTGTAGTAAGTCAGAAAGAGAAAGACACGTATCGTAGGATATCACTTATAGATGTTACCTAAAAATTGATACCAGTGAAGATATTTCCACAGAGAAGGGCAATCCCAGATTCATTAAACAAACTTATGGATCACCAACGGAAAGGTGTGAGGATTGGATACATTACGAGATTGGGGTGAACAGACATATACAAACACAGGTGAAATATATAATCACCAAAGACCTACAGAATACCAAGAGAAGACTACTCAACATTCTGTCATAACGTACATGGGAAAAGGATCCCAGCAAGAACAGACATATGTATATGTGTAAAAGAACCACATCTTGCACACCTGCAACAAGCCAAACATTGTAATCAAACATGCTGTGATTAAAAAAATAAAAAAATTAAATTAAAAAAACGAACAAGAAGTAGTGAGACAAACTTAAGGGGCCTTCTCCTGGCACATTCCATTCTAAATTACAACCTAGAACACGACTTCCATTGAGGCTCTGCTGCCCTAGTAACCAGATTTGGTAAGGGAGAACTGCTGCCCCCTTGTGGCCGTTTCACACAACAGCACCTTTAATCCCAGCGCTAATGGTCAGTTGATATTCAAAATCATTGCAGGCCTGTAAATGACACCTGCCCTGAAAACAAATCCTGGGGTCATATATCGACCAAAAAATTCAAAAGACGTCCATATTTCAAAACGACACTTTCAAGAGGCATATTTTGTTCTGCATATTTGTTCTGCACATTAGGGTTCTGCTTCTTTTGCTTTCTTTCTTTCTTTATTAAAAAAAAAACGGGAATGGAAAAAGGCAACCCTCAGAATGGGAGAAAATATTTGCAAACGAATCCACGGACAAAGGTTTAATCTCCAATATATATAACAGCTCATGCAGCTTAATATTAAAAAAAAACAAACAACCCAATACAAAAATGGGCAGAAGATCTAAATAGACGTTTCTTCAAAGAAGACACAGAGATGGCCAAGACGCACATGAAAAGCTGCTCAACATCACTCATCATTAGAGAAATGCACATCAAAACTACAGTGAGGTATCACCTCACACCTGTTAGAATGGGCATCATCAGAAAATGTACAAACAACAAATGCTGGCGAGGGTGTGGACCAAAGGAACCCTCTTCCACTATTGGTGGGAATGTAAATTGATACAGTCACTATGGAGAACAGCATGGAGGTTCCTTAAAAAACTAAAAATAGAATTACCATAGGATCCAGCAATCCCACTTCCGGGCATATACCCAGAGAAAACCATAAATGAAAAAGACACATTCACCACAATGTTCATTGCAGCACTATTTACAATAGCCAGGTAATGGAAGCAACCTAAATGCCCACAGACAGACGAACGGATAATGATGTGGTCCATCTATGAAACGGAATATTACTCAGCCATAAAAAGGAACGAAACTGGGTCATCTGTGGAGACGTCGACGGATCTAGAGACTGTCATACAGAGTGAAGTAAGTCAGAAGGAGAAAAACAAATATTGTATATTAATGCATATATGTGGAACCTAGAAAAATGGTACAGATGACCCGGTTTGCAGGGCAGAAATAGAGACACAGAGGTAGAGAACAAACGTATGGACACCAAGAGGGGGGAAGCCATGGGTTGTTGGTGGTGGGATGAGTCGGGAGATTGGGATTGTCCTGTATACATGTATATGCATAAAATAGATAACTAATAATAATCCTGCTGAATAAAAAAATAAACTTAAATTTCAAAATTTTTAAAAATAAATAAAATTTTAAAATAAAACGGAAAAAAAGTTCTTCCCTTCACACAGATGTATTTATAGGAATGAATTATTTCCATGCTTATATCTATAAATACATAGAAGAGGAATAAAATCTAACTTGAAGCAAAAAAGAAGAAAAAAAAAACCAGAACCCACCAGTTATACACAGGAAAACCCTATCAGGGCACTGGCTCCAGCGGCAAACAATTCTGAAGTTGGTCAGAGGTGGGGAATCATCTCCCATGCAGCCAGCAGCCCCCCCACCCCCGCAAGGAGCGTCCTCATTGCAAAGCTGGGGGACCGTGCCGAGGCGTCTGTGAGTAAACGTGAGCCGAGCCCCAGGCCAGCTGCTGCTGAACTGTTCCCACCCTTCCCAGGTAAAACACCTGAATATGTCCAAGGACTTGAAAGCCCAGAGGAAGGGCCGTGGAGCCACAGCAGCGACAGCACGCAGGCCGACTTGGTGCCTGCAGGCCAGCCAGGATGGTCCTGGCCCCGGGCGCTCTTCTGGAAGCTTTCCATTTCCCTGCCTGAGATACTCCTCCTGTCCCGGCCCCCACTGCTTTTTTCCTTCCTCACCTCTGCCCGGGGAGAAATTCCAACGGAAGGTATGGGTGACACATCCTCTTCTTTAGCAGGTGGCAGCCCGGCAACTCCTGCAGAAAGTCCAGCAGAGCCCCACTCACACCGGGCCACCCACAGAGCCGTGGCCCCTCACTCCCTCCCACCAGCACAGCCCCGAGACTGCTGACGGGGCAGAGAATATGGCGTCAGGCACAGCTGCAGGGGCTCTTGCTGCCTGGAGCCGTGTTTATATGGACCTCAACCCAGGCACACCTGGGGAGGGCTGGCCGGCAGGGTCAGGCTGCCCAGGTCAGCCCATCCTCACCCCTCAGGGACTCACATTGCAGAAAATGGACCTCGCTGAACCGGCCAGGTCCAAGGAACAGGTGTGGGCTCCTGAGAGTCTGGATAGACAAGGGGCTGCAGCTCCGGCTTGTTTTCTAATCCTTTTATCTGGCCCATGAGTGGGAGACAACTTCAAGAAGACCCTCTCCTAATGAGAGGAACCCAGGAGTCAGGGAGAGGAGGGGTGATGGGTGGAGACAGAGGCCTGGTGCCCCGGCTGCGGTGGAAGCCTCTGGAAGACCAGGCAGAGGGAGGCCGCACAGAGTGATGCCCAGGGTCACAGACCTGTCGGAGCTGCTGTTTGTTAGCTCAAGTCCTGCTCCGAGGTGCTCTGTGTCAGCTCTGAGTGACAGGTGATCTGGGCTGCTCTGCAATGAGGGCTACGTGCACGGTACCTGTGTGCCCAGCCCTGCCGGGGTACCTGCCCAGGGCAGCTCCGTATCCTGGGAGGGGCCTGACCACGAGAGCGCCATGGGCTGCTGGGGAGGGGGGGCCTGCCCAGGTGAGCTCCATATCCTGGGATTGCCCTGACCACGAGAGCCCCGTGGGCTGCTGGGGACCTGGTAAACGATGTCGGGACAGTCAGTGAAGCCACCGAGGATATACATCCGGTAGTTCCTAATTCCTACACCCTGCTGGTCATTCTACCATCCACCAGGACACGGTATTCTGTATTAGCCTTCAGGGATGCCTTCTTCTGGATTCCATTGGTCCCCGAAAGGCTCTGCTGCCCTAGTAACCAGATTTGGGAATGGAGAAATGCTGCCGCCTTGTGGCCGTTTGCCACAACAGCAGCTTTAAACCCAGTGCTCATGGTCACTAAATATTCACACTCATTGCAGCCTGTAAATGGCACCTGCCCTGAAAAACAATCCTGGGGTCGAAAATGGACCCAAAACTTCTAAAGAGGGCAACCATGCAAGAGGACAATTTCAAGAGGTTAATTGTACTCTCCGTTTTTTTCTGTTTTTCTGTACCAGAAATTTAAAACGGCCCCTCCGCCACGCCCCGGTACCCGAGGCCTCCGTTGCCCTGCCTGGGCGGGCGGCGGGGCGCTGCCGGGGCGGGCTGGCCGCGGGGATGGCGGTAAGGCGCAAGGACAAGCGAAGCTGGGCCTCAAGAGGCAGCCCGCGGTCCCCGCCCCCGTCTACGGCCATACCACCCTGAACGCGCCCGATCTCGTCTGATCTCGGAAGCTAAGCAGGGTCGGGCCTGGTTAGTACTTGTGATGGGAGACCGCCTGGGAATACCGGGTGCTGTAGGCTTTTGGCCTCCCGCTGCGGCTCCGCCTTCTCCTTTAGTCGCCCGCGGCGGTGGCCGCCAGCTCCGCCCCCCGCCGGGCACCGCTGCAGGCCCCACCTCCTCCGCCCACCCCCCACCACCACCACAGAGCGCCAGAGGGGCCGCTCCATGCGGCCCGAAGGCGGCCCTGGAAGGCAGCGGCACACCCGACGCTCCGGGGGTGGCTGGCCCGGACCCAGACTCCGCCGCGGGCCCGGGTGCCGTCCGTGCGGCCCGCGAGCCCCTCCACCTGCACCTGGCCGGCCCCACCGGCGCCCAGCCCCGGCGCCGCCACCTGTCCGCCGGTGTGGCTCTCCGCAGCTCTCTCCGGATAAAGCTGGATAAAGGTCTGGACGGGAAGGAGGGGCAGTGATTCAGCCTATTGCTCTTAGTGCCCCTCCCCCACACTCAGGAGCCCTTTGTGACAAGGCCACAGCTCTGTGATGCAGGCCTGGGGTTCTGCCATCAAGTGAACTCCCAGGGCTCTGTTGCCTGAGGGCGGCAATGCAGTTCAGAAGACGGAGAATCTCTTTTCTTTGAAAAACACTGTTGCTATCTGGCTGAGATCCAGCCCAACTTCCTGGGTGATTGATATCATCCTTGGCTTCCTGTGTGGACTGGGGCTCTTCCTCGTGTTACTCCCCTGCTTCCAGAGTAATCCATTCTTAGCACCACCTAGGAAACCTAGAAACATCAGGAAGCATCAAGTAGAGCTGAAGGGGAGGAGCAGGAGTAGGAAGAAAAGTCGATCTTTGAAAGCTTGCAGAGATTGCCTGGAAGAACTGGAGGGGACTCACAACCTGGCTTCACCTCTGCGGAGCTGCCTGGGGAGGCTTCCTGGCAAGGGCAACTTTCATCAGCTCTCATGGCAAGACCCTCCTGGTGAGACGTGCAAAGCAGTGCCTGCTGGAGCCTGTGGAGGATACTGCTTGAAGGGTTGGGAACCCTGCAGGAACACCTCCTGTAGGGTTTCCTTCCTGGTTCAAGACACTCGAGAGGTGCTGGAAGCACATATTACAAGGTTTTGGGTAAAGCACGGGTGGACCCTACCCCTCAAGGTCCTCAAGCCCATCAATCTCTTGAAGTCGACAAAGTTCCAACCCTCCACCACCCTGCGGTTAGCCTCGTCCCCTTCAGCCACCTGTGTATCTGGGTCCCACTCAACAGTCACGTTTGCTGAGTTCCCGGAGAAACCTCCTCAGGCTCATTCAGGAGAGAAGGTGAGAACAGAAGAGTCCGTTCCTGCCCTGAAGAGGCCTCTCCTTGTCCCCTCCACTGTGTGTAAGGAAATCCAGAGTGCCCTGAGAGCGATTCCACCTGGTGACTACCATGGGCCCTCAAAGGCTTCTCTGACTGCACAGCAGGGCAGGCCACCTTCTCAGTCCCTCACACTCAGCCTTGTGGGCAGAACCTGGAAGAGTGAGACTGTGGAGTGGGTCAAGAGGGACAGCCTAGAGCCAGGTCCAAGTTCAGCAATGGTCAGGAACGAGCCAAGAGAGGAGAGTGGTGGTCAGGCCTCAGGAGACCCCTGCCATAGGGTAACAGTGATGGAGGTGAACTTAGGATCCCAATCTTTGAGAGGTGAAGAGGCCAGGGAGGCTATGGAGGCCAAGGAGTCTCCTGCTCTTCAACCACAGTCTAGTGTTATCTTGGAAACCAAAGTGTTGACAAAATCCCAAACCACAAATGCACCTATGAGGAGTTTAGAGGTGCCAGGGGCCAGTAAAAGTTTCCTACTACCTAGAATGTCTGTTTTCCAACATCTAGGTGAGCCATGCCTTAACATGGAGGTTGCTAGTGAGTTTAACTCCAAAGTAAAGGTACAGTCAGACAACCAGCTTCAGGACTTTCCCAAACACAGGTTCCTTGCTGCAGACAACTTGGCTTCTCAGGTGCCTCAGTGCCATCCCCAGAGAGTCCCCACCAGAGACACGTTAGCTTCCCAGGAGCCAAGTGGCCTTATGGAAGGCCAAAGGAGCAACCTAGGGCAGCAGGAGCCCAAAACTTCAAAACTCCAAGACTCATGGAAGAGCCAGAGCAAGATGATTGCCCCTACTTACAAAAGAGAGGACCGTAGGAGGCATAAACCAGGAGAGCATGAAGAGAGGTTTAAAGAATGAGGGACCCCTCAAGCTGGAAGTATGAGCCGCCCTGCCCAGGTCAGGGGCATAACAGACTCTATTGGGAGCAGATGTCTCCAGCTCATGCCAGAGAAGAAATATAGCCCTCCAGAAAGCCTCTTCAGAAAAAGGATGAGGCTATTTTTAAAGTGGATTTTCCCCAATAAAAAAGTCAATGGTCGAGATGCTCTGCAAAGAAAAAAAAAAAAACAGCCCATATCAGCCACTGCCCGGAGTCACGGATCAGTCAAAAGCAGATCAATCTTGAAGAGTGAGACTGCTGAGGGTCAGGCACTCATGACAGCTGTTGGACAGATCGTAGAAGAAAAAAGAGCAATTCACCATGGACTTCATGCCACAAAGTTAAATGAGCACAGACTGGAATTCCAAGTCCCAGTATGTGGGGGTTTCTGCTACCATAGGCTTACCTCCTACCCAGAGCAAGGGAGAATGATGGGTTCTACAGCCTGCAGTCATAAAGCCACCTCCAAGGGCCAGAGTTGTTCTGTCAGGGAAAGGGAAGTCAGACACCAACATAGTTTGAAAAGTGTAAGGTTCGACGATGAGCAGCTGGGCCTAAGGTGCCTCCCATCCTTGTCCCCCAGGAAGAGTGTGTTTCCAGTTAGTACCTGCCAGTATGGGCCAAGGATTCCAGGTGCCCCAGCCCGCCATAAACACTGTCCAAGGCATTGTCATCTTTGGGGAGGTGTCTTGCCTGGTCGACAGTAAAATCCTTCTTTAGTCTTCCCTTTAGTAGGAAAACATGTCTCCAAGTAAAAATTCAGTCCATGTAGAGAAAATGATTTTCTCATTAGCACATCCAAGATATTTAATGTTCCCCAATACATATATATATATATATTTTCTAATAAAAGCATAGTGTAATGGCAAAAAAAAAAAAGAAATTTAAAACGGCATGGAAAAATGCTGAACATTAGGAATAATTAAAGATATGCAAATCCAAATTACAAAAACCTATCCGCTCACACCAGTCAGAATGGCCATCAGCAAGAATTCTGCAAAAAGTAAATGCTGAAGGGGTTTTAGAGAAATGCCTACCCTTGGTCCAAAGTGGGACATGGTAAGAGCCAGTAATGAAAAGAAAAATGAGGTGCCTTGTAAAGGTAAATACTGAGCTACCATTCAATCAAGCATACCCACTGCTGGGCCTATCGCCTGAGGGGATGAGAATCAAAAAAACACAGGCTGGGCTTCACTGGTGGCGCAGTGGTTGAGAGCCCGCCTGCCAATGCAGGGGACATGCGTTCATGCTCCGGGTCGGGAAGATCCCACGTGCCGCGGAGCGGCTTGTCCCGTGAGCTAGGGCTGCTGGGCCTGCGCGTCCGGAGCCTGTGCTCTGCATTGGGAGGGACCACCGCAGTGAGAGGCCCACGTACCGAAAAAAAAAAAAAAAAAAAACACAGGCTGGCAATCCTCCACTCCAGCAATATTTACCATAGCCAACACTTGGAAGCTACGAAAGTGTCCATCATCAGAGGAAGGCACAAAGAAGAAGTGGTCCATGTACACAATGGAATATGACTCCAATAAAAAATATATATAAATACAATTTATAAAACAAACCTAAGTAAGGAGACATCAGCTTTTGGGGGCACATTCCACTCTAATATATAACCGAGGAACACCACTGCCCGGATGGTCTGTTTCCCTAGTTCCCAGGTTGGGAAAAGCAGAAATGCTGCCGCCCTCTGGCCGTTACCTGCAACAGCAGCTTTAAGACCTGTGCTAAGGGTCACTTCATATGCAGCAGTACTGGTGGGCTGTAAATGAAACCTGCCCTCAAAACGTCTTGAGGGAGGTAATGGCCAAAATATTTCTAAATGTCACACACACTTCACGAAGACAATTTGAAGAGGTAAGCTGTACTCACAGTTGAAGAAAAGAAGGACATGCCAGAAAGCTCAATTTCAAGGGATTATGAGACGCATGCAAATCCAGCCACAAAGTGGTATCGGCTCACACTAGTCAGAACACACATCAGCAAAAAAACTACAAACAAAAAATGCTGAAGGTGTTGTGGAGAAGCGCATACCCTCAACTTTAAGCGGGACGTAACCTGGAAAGAGCCACTAATGAGAACAGACTGGAGGTGCCTCTACAAGGTAAACATTCCGCTACCATATGATCCAGCAGGCCCACTCCTGGGCCTATAACCTAAGAAGACAGAATTGGAAAGACACAGGCAGGCAAATGTGCATTGCCGCAGCATTACAATAGCCATGACGTGGAAGCAACCAAAAAGTCCATCAACAGATGAGTGGACAAAGAAGAGCTGGTACATGTACAGAGAGAATATTAGCCAAGGAAGAAAAGGACACCATGCCATTTGCAGCACCGTAGATGAGTCTAGAGGTGATCACGTGACTTGTAGTAAGTCAGAAAGAGAAAGACACGTATCGTAGGATATCACTTATAGATGTTACCTAAAAATTGATACCAGTGAAGATATTTCCACAGAGAAGGGCAATCCCAGATTCATTAAACAAACTTATGGATCACCAACGGAAAGGTGTGAGGATTGGATACATTACGAGATTGGGGTGAACAGACATATACAAACACAGGTGAAATATATAATCACCAAAGACCTACAGAATACCAAGAGAAGACTACTCAACATTCTGTCATAACGTACATGGGAAAAGGATCCCAGCAAGAACAGACATATGTATATGTGTAAAAGAACCACATCTTGCACACCTGCAACAAGCCAAACATTGTAATCAAACATGCTGTGATTAAAAAAATAAAAAAATTAAATTAAGAAAACGAACAAGAAGTAGTGAGACAAACTTAAGGGGCCTTCTCCTGGCACATTCCATTCTAAATTACAACCTAGAACACGACTTCCATTGAGGCTCTGCTGCCCTAGTAACCAGATTTGGTAAGGGAGAACTGCTGCCCCCTTGTGGCCGTTTCACACAACAGCACCTTTAATCCCAGCGCTAATGGTCAGTTGATATTCAAAATCATTGCAGGCCTGTAAATGACACCTGCCCTGAAAACAAATCCTGGGGTCATATATCGACCAAAAAATTCAAAAGACGTCCATATTTCAAAACGACACTTTCAAGAGGCATATTTTGTTCTGCATATTTGTTCTGCACATTAGGGTTCTGCTTCTTTTGCTTTCTTTCTTTCTTTGTTAAAAAAAAAAAAACGGGAATGGAAAAAGGCAACCCTCAGAATGGGAGAAAATATTTGCAAACGAATCCACGGACAAAGGTTTAATCTCCAATATATATAACAGCTCATGCAGCTTAATATTAAAAAAAAACAAACAACCCAATACAAAAATGGGCAGAAGATCTAAATAGACGTTTCTTCAAAGAAGACACAGAGATGGCCAAGACGCACATGAAAAGCTGCTCAACATCACTCATCATTAGAGAAATGCACATCAAAACTACAGTGAGGTATCACCTCACACCTGTTAGAATGGGCATCATCAGAAAATGTACAAACAACAAATGCTGGCGAGGGTGTGGACCAAAGGAACCCTCTTCCACTACTGGTGGGAATGTAAATTGATACAGTCACTATGGAGAACAGCATGGAGGTTCCTTAAAAAACTAAAAATAGAATTACCATAGGATCCAGCAATCCCACTTCCGGGCATATACCCAGAGAAAACCATAAATGAAAAAGACACATTCACCACAATGTTCATTGCAGCACTATTTACAATAGCCAGGTAATGGAAGCAACCTAAATGCCCACAGACAGACGAACGGATAATGATGTGGTCCATCTATGAAACGGAATATTACTCAGCCATAAAAAGGAACGAAACTGGGTCATCTGTGGAGACGTCGACGGATCTAGAGACTGTCATACAGAGTGAAGTAAGTCAGAAGGAGAAAAACAAATATTGTATATTAATGCATATATGTGGAACCTAGAAAAATGGTACAGATGACCCGGTTTGCAGGGCAGAAATAGAGACACAGAGGTAGAGAACAAACGTATGGACACCAAGAGGGGGGAAGCCATGGGTTGTTGGTGGTGGGATGAGTCGGGAGATTGGGATTGTCCTGTATACATGTATATGCATAAAATAGATAACTAATAATAATCCTGCTGAATAAAAAAATAAACTTAAATTTCAAAATTTTTAAAAATAAATAAAATTTTAAAATAAAACGGAAAAAAAGTTCTTCCCTTCACACAGATGTATTTATAGGAATGAATTATTTCCATGCTTATATCTATAAATACATAGAAGAGGAATAAAATCTAACTTGAAGCAAAAAAGAAGAAAAAAAAAACCAGAACCCACCAGTTATACACAGGAAAACCCTATCAGGGCACTGGCTCCAGCGGCAAACAATTCTGAAGTTGGTCAGAGGTGGGGAATCATCTCCCATGCAGCCAGCAGCCCCCCCACCCCCGCAAGGAGCGTCCTCATTGCAAAGCTGGGGGACCGTGCCGAGGCGTCTGTGAGTAAACGTGAGCCGAGCCCCAGGCCAGCTGCTGCTGAACTGTTCCCACCCTTCCCAGGTAAAACACCTGAATATGTCCAAGGACTTGAAAGCCCAGAGGAAGGGCCGTGGAGCCACAGCAGCGACAGCACGCAGGCCGACTTGGTGCCTGCAGGCCAGCCAGGATGGTCCTGGCCCCGGGCGCTCTTCTGGAAGCTTTCCATTTCCCTGCCTGAGATACTCCTCCTGTCCCGGCCCCCACTGCTTTTTTCCTTCCTCACCTCTGCCCGGGGAGAAATTCCAACGGAAGGTATGGGTGACACATCCTCTTCTTTAGCAGGTGGCAGCCCGGCAACTCCTGCAGAAAGTCCAGCAGAGCCCCACTCACACCGGGCCACCCACAGAGCCGTGGCCCCTCACTCCCTCCCACCAGCACAGCCCCGAGACTGCTGACGGGGCAGAGAATATGGCGTCAGGCACAGCTGCAGGGGCTCTTGCTGCCTGGAGCCGTGTTTATATGGACCTCAACCCAGGCACACCTGGGGAGGGCTGGCCGGCAGGGTCAGGCTGCCCAGGTCAGCCCATCCTCACCCCTCAGGGACTCACATTGCAGAAAATGGACCTCGCTGAACCGGCCAGGTCCAAGGAACAGGTGTGGGCTCCTGAGAGTCTGGATAGACAAGGGGCTGCAGCTCCGGCTTGTTTTCTAATCCTTTTATCTGGCCCATGAGTGGGAGACAACTTCAAGAAGACCCTCTCCTAATGAGAGGAACCCAGGAGTCAGGGAGAGGAGGGGTGATGGGTGGAGACAGAGGCCTGGTGCCCCGGCTGCGGTGGAAGCCTCTGGAAGACCAGGCAGAGGGAGGCCGCACAGAGTGATGCCCAGGGTCACAGACCTGTCAGAGCTGCTGTTTGTTAGCTCAAGTCCTGCTCCGAGGTGCTCTGTGTCAGCTCTGAGTGACAGGTGATCTGGGCTGCTCTGCAATGAGGGCTACGTGCACGGTACCTGTGTGCCCAGCCCTGCCGGGGTACCTGCCCAGGGCAGCTCCGTATCCTGGGAGGGGCCTGACCACGAGAGCGCCATGGGCTGCTGGGGAGGGGGGGCCTGCCCAGGTGAGCTCCATATCCTGGGATTGCCCTGACCACGAGAGCCCCGTGGGCTGCTGGGGACCTGGTAAACGATGTCGGGACAGTCAGTGAAGCCACCGAGGATATACATCCGGTAGTTCCTAATTCCTACACCCTGCTGGTCATTCTACCATCCACCAGGACACGGTATTCTGTATTAGCCTTCAGGGATGCCTTCTTCTGGATTCCATTGGTCCCCGAAAGGCTCTGCTGCCCTAGTAACCAGATTTGGGAATGGAGAAATGCTGCCGCCTTGTGGCCGTTTGCCACAACAGCAGCTTTAAACCCAGTGCTCATGGTCACTAAATATTCACACTCATTGCAGCCTGTAAATGGCACCTGCCCTGAAAAACAATCCTGGGGTCGAAAATGGACCCAAAACTTCTAAAGAGGGCAACCATGCAAGAGGACAATTTCAAGAGGTTAATTGTACTCTCCGTTTTTTTCTGTTTTTCTGTACCAGAAATTTAAAACGGCCCCTCCGCCACGCCCCGGTACCCGAGGCCTCCGTTGCCCTGCCTGGGCGGGCGGCGGGGCGCTGCCGGGGCGGGCTGGCCGCGGGGATGGCGGTAAGGCGCAAGGACAAGCGAAGCTGGGCCTCAAGAGGCAGCCCGCGGTCCCCGCCCCCGTCTACGGCCATACCACCCTGAACGCGCCCGATCTCGTCTGATCTCGGAAGCTAAGCAGGGTCGGGCCTGGTTAGTACTTGTGATGGGAGACCGCCTGGGAATACCGGGTGCTGTAGGCTTTTGGCCTCCCGCTGCGGCTCCGCCTTCTCCTTTAGTCGCCCGCGGCGGTGGCCGCCAGCTCCGCCCCCCGCCGGGCACCGCTGCAGGCCCCACCTCCTCCGCCCACCCCCCACCACCACCACAGAGCGCCAGAGGGGCCGCTCCATGCGGCCCGAAGGCGGCCCTGGAAGGCAGCGGCACACCCGACGCTCCGGGGGTGGCTGGCCCGGACCCAGACTCCGCCGCGGGCCCGGGTGCCGTCCGTGCGGCCCGCGAGCCCCTCCACCTGCACCTGGCCGGCCCCACCGGCGCCCAGCCCCGGCGCCGCCACCTGTCCGCCGGTGTGGCTCTCCGCAGCTCTCTCCGGATAAAGCTGGATAAAGGTCTGGACGGGAAGGAGGGGCAGTGATTCAGCCTATTGCTCTTAGTGCCCCTCCCCCACACTCAGGAGCCCTTTGTGACAAGGCCACAGCTCTGTGATGCAGGCCTGGGGTTCTGCCATCAAGTGAACTCCCAGGGCTCTGTTGCCTGAGGGCGGCAATGCAGTTCAGAAGACGGAGAATCTCTTTTCTTTGAAAAACACTGTTGCTATCTGGCTGAGATCCAGCCCAACTTCCTGGGTGATTGATATCATCCTTGGCTTCCTGTGTGGACTGGGGCTCTTCCTCGTGTTACTCCCCTGCTTCCAGAGTAATCCATTCTTAGCACCACCTAGGAAACCTAGAAACATCAGGAAGCATCAAGTAGAGCTGAAGGGGAGGAGCAGGAGTAGGAAGAAAAGTCGATCTTTGAAAGCTTGCAGAGATTGCCTGGAAGAACTGGAGGGGACTCACAACCTGGCTTCACCTCTGCGGAGCTGCCTGGGGAGGCTTCCTGGCAAGGGCAACTTTCATCAGCTCTCATGGCAAGACCCTCCTGGTGAGATGTGCAAAGCAGTGCCTGCTGGAGCCTGTGGAGGATACTGCTTGAAGGGTTGGGAACCCTGCAGGAACACCTCCTGTAGGGTTTCCTTCCTGGTTCAAGACACTCGAGAGGTGCTGGAAGCACATATTACAAGGTTTTGGGTAAAGCACGGGTGGACCCTACCCCTCAAGGTCCTCAAGCCCATCAATCTCTTGAAGTCGACAAAGTTCCAACCCTCCACCACCCTGCGGTTAGCCTCGTCCCCTTCAGCCACCTGTGTATCTGGGTCCCACTCAACAGTCACGTTTGCTGAGTTCCCGGAGAAACCTCCTCAGGCTCATTCAGGAGAGAAGGTGAGAACAGAAGAGTCCGTTCCTGCCCTGAAGAGGCCTCTCCTTGTCCCCTCCACTGTGTGTAAGGAAATCCAGAGTGCCCTGAGAGCGATTCCACCTGGTGACTACCATGGGCCCTCAAAGGCTTCTCTGACTGCACAGCAGGGCAGGCCACCTTCTCAGTCCCTCACACTCAGCCTTGTGGGCAGAACCTGGAAGAGTGAGACTGTGGAGTGGGTCAAGAGGGACAGCCTAGAGCCAGGTCCAAGTTCAGCAATGGTCAGGAACGAGCCAAGAGAGGAGAGTGGTGGTCAGGCCTCAGGAGACCCCTGCCATAGGGTAACAGTGATGGAGGTGAACTTAGGATCCCAATCTTTGAGAGGTGAAGAGGCCAGGGAGGCTATGGAGGCCAAGGAGTCTCCTGCTCTTCAACCACAGTCTAGTGTTATCTTGGAAACCAAAGTGTTGACAAAATCCCAAACCACAAATGCACCTATGAGGAGTTTAGAGGTGCCAGGGGCCAGTAAAAGTTTCCTACTACCTAGAATGTCTGTTTTCCAACATCTAGGTGAGCCATGCCTTAACATGGAGGTTGCTAGTGAGTTTAACTCCAAAGTAAAGGTACAGTCAGACAACCAGCTTCAGGACTTTCCCAAACACAGGTTCCTTGCTGCAGACAACTTGGCTTCTCAGGTGCCTCAGTGCCATCCCCAGAGAGTCCCCACCAGAGACACGTTAGCTTCCCAGGAGCCAAGTGGCCTTATGGAAGGCCAAAGGAGCAACCTAGGGCAGCAGGAGCCCCAAACTTCAAAACTCCAAGACTCATGGAAGAGCCAGAGCAAGATGATTGCCCCTACTTACAAAAGAGAGGACCGTAGGAGGCATAAACCAGGAGAGCACGAAGAGAGGTTTAAAGAATGAGGGACCCCTCAAGCTGGAAGTATGAGCCGCCCTGCCCAGGTCAGGGGCATAACAGACTCTATTGGGAGCAGATGTCTCCAGCTCATGCCAGAGAAGAAATATAGCCCTCCAGAAAGCCTCTTCAGAAAAAGGATGAGGCTATTTTTAAAGTGGATTTTCCCCAATAAAAAAGTCAATGGTCGAGATGCTCTGCAAAGAAAAAAAAAAAAAAAGCCCATATCAGCCACTGCCCGGAGTCACGGATCAGTCAAAAGCAGATCAATCTTGAAGAGTGAGACTGCTGAGGGTCAGGCACTCATGACAGCTGTTGGACAGATCGTAGAAGAAAAAAGAGCAATTCACCATGGACTTCATGCCACAAAGTTAAATGAGCACAGACTGGAATTCCAAGTCCCAGTATGTGGGGGTTTCTGCTACCATAGGCTTACCTCCTACCCAGAGCAAGGGAGAATGATGGGTTCTACAGCCTGCAGTCATAAAGCCACCTCCAAGGGCCAGAGTTGTTCTGTCAGGGAAAGGGAAGTCAGACACCAACATAGTTTGAAAAGTGTAAGGTTCGACGATGAGCAGCTGGGCCTAAGGTGCCTCCCATCCTTGTCCCCCAGGAAGAGTGTGTTTCCAGTTAGTACCTGCCAGTATGGGCCAAGGATTCCAGGTGCCCCAGCCCGCCATAAACACTGTCCAAGGCATTGTCATCTTTGGGGAGGTGTCTTGCCTGGTCGACAGTAAAATCCTTCTTTAGTCTTCCCTTTAGTAGGAAAACATGTCTCCAAGTAAAAATTCAGTCCATGTAGAGAAAATGATTTTCTCATTAGCACATCCAAGATATTTAATGTTCCCCAATACATATATATATTTTTTTTCTAATAAAAGCATAGTGTAATGGCAAAAAAAAAGAAATTTAAAACGGCATGGAAAAATGCTGAACATTAGGAATAATTAAAGATATGCAAATCCAAATTACAAAAACCTATCCGCTCACACCAGTCAGAATGGCCATCAGCAAGAATTCTGCAAAAAGTAAATGCTGAAGGGGTTTTAGAGAAATGCCTACCCTTGGTCCAAAGTGGGACATGGTAAGAGCCAGTAATGAAAACAAAAATGAGGTGCCTTGTAAAGGTAAATACTGAGCTACCATTCAATCAAGCATACCCACTGCTGGGCCTATCGCCTGAGGGGATGAGAATCAAAAAATCACAGGCTGGGCTTCACTGGTGGCGCAGTGGTTGAGAGCCCGCCTGCCAATGCAGGGGACACGCGTTCATGCTCCGGGTCGGGAAGATCCCACGTGCCGCGGAGCGGCTTGTCCCGTGAGCTAGGGCTGCTGGGCCTGCGCGTCCGGAGCCTGTGCTCTGCATTGGGAGGGACCACCGCAGTGAGAGGCCCACGTACCGAAAAAAAAAAAAAAAAAAAAACACAGGCTGGCAATCCTCCACTCCAGCAATATTTACCATAGCCAACACTTGGAAGCTACGAAAGTGTCCATCATCAGAGGAAGGCACAAAGAAGAAGTGGTCCATGTACACAATGGAATATGACTCCAATAAAAAATATATATAAATACAATTTATAAAACAAACCTAAGTAAGGAGACATCAGCTTTTGGGGGCACATTCCACTCTAATATATAACCGAGGAACACCACTGCCCGGATGGTCTGTTTCCCTAGTTCCCAGGTTGGGAAAAGCAGAAATGCTGCCGCCCTCTGGCCGTTACCTGCAACAGCAGCTTTAAGACCTGTGCTAAGGGTCACTTCATATGCAGCAGTACTGGTGGGCTGTAAATGAAACCTGCCCTCAAAACGTCTTGAGGGAGGTAATGGCCAAAATATTTCTAAATGTCACACACACTTCACGAAGACAATTTGAAGAGGTAAGCTGTACTCACAGTTGAAGAAAAGAAGGACATGCCAGAAAGCTCAATTTCAAGGGATTATGAGACGCATGCAAATCCAGCCACAAAGTGGTATCGGCTCACACTAGTCAGAACACACAGCAGCAAAAAAACTACAAACAAAAAATGCTGAAGGTGTTGTGGAGAAGTGCATACCCTCAACTTTAAGCGGGACGTAACCTGGAAAGAGCCACTAATGAGAACAGACTGGAGGTGCCTCTACAAGGTAAACATTCCGCTACCATATGATCCAGCAGGCCCACTCCTGGGCCTATAACCTAAGAAGACAGAATTGGAAAGACACAGGCAGGCAAATGTGCATTGCCGCAGCATTACAATAGCCATGACGTGGAAGCAACCAAAAAGTCCATCAACAGATGAGTGGACAAAGAAGAGCTGGTACATGTACAGAGAGAATATTAGCCAAGGAAGAAAAGGACACCATGCCATTTGCAGCACCGTAGATGAGTCTAGAGGTGATCACGTGACTTGTAGTAAGTCAGAAAGAGAAAGACACGTATCGTAGGATATCACTTATAGATGTTACCTAAAAATTGATACCAGTGAAGATATTTCCACAGAGAAGGGCAATCCCAGATTCATTAAACAAACTTATGGATCACCAACGGAAAGGTGTGAGGATTGGATACATTACGAGATTGGGGTGAACAGACATATACAAACACAGGTGAAATATATAATCACCAAAGACCTACAGAATACCAAGAGAAGACTACTCAACATTCTGTCATAACGTACATGGGAAAAGGATCCCAGCAAGAACAGACATATGTATATGTGTAAAAGAACCACATCTTGCACACCTGCAACAAGCCAAACATTGTAATCAAACATGCTGTGATTAAAAAAATAAAAAAATTAAATTAAGAAAACGAACAAGAAGTAGTGAGACAAACTTAAGGGGCCTTCTCCTGGCACATTCCATTCTAAATTACAACCTAGAACACGACTTCCATTGAGGCTCTGCTGCCCTAGTAACCAGATTTGGTAAGGGAGAACTGCTGCCCCCTTGTGGCCGTTTCACACAACAGCACCTTTAATCCCAGCGCTAATGGTCAGTTGATATTCAAAATCATTGCAGGCCTGTAAATGACACCTGCCCTGAAAACAAATCCTGGGGTCATATATCGACCAAAAAATTCAAAAGACGTCCATATTTCAAAACGACACTTTCAAGAGGCATATTTTGTTCTGCATATTTGTTCTGCACATTAGGGTTCTGCTTCTTTTGCTTTCTTTCTTTCTTTGTTAAAAAAAAAAAAACGGGAATGGAAAAAGGCAACCCTCAGAATGGGAGAAAATATTTGCAAACGAATCCACGGACAAAGGTTTAATCTCCAATATATATAACAGCTCATGCAGCTTAATATTAAAAAAAAACAAACAACCCAATACAAAAATGGGCAGAAGATCTAAATAGACGTTTCTTCAAAGAAGACACAGAGATGGCCAAGACGCACATGAAAAGCTGCTCAACATCACTCATCATTAGAGAAATGCACATCAAAACTACAGTGAGGTATCACCTCACACCTGTTAGAATGGGCATCATCAGAAAATGTACAAACAACAAATGCTGGCGAGGGTGTGGACCAAAGGAACCCTCTTCCACTACTGGTGGGAATGTAAATTGATACAGTCACTATGGAGAACAGCATGGAGGTTCCTTAAAAAACTAAAAATAGAATTACCATAGGATCCAGCAATCCCACTTCCGGGCATATACCCAGAGAAAACCATAAATGAAAAAGACACATTCACCACAATGTTCATTGCAGCACTATTTACAATAGCCAGGTAATGGAAGCAACCTAAATGCCCACAGACAGACGAACGGATAATGATGTGGTCCATCTATGAAACGGAATATTACTCAGCCATAAAAAGGAACGAAACTGGGTCATCTGTGGAGACGTCGACGGATCTAGAGACTGTCATACAGAGTGAAGTAAGTCAGAAGGAGAAAAACAAATATTGTATATTAATGCATATATGTGGAACCTAGAAAAATGGTACAGATGACCCGGTTTGCAGGGCAGAAATAGAGACACAGAGGTAGAGAACAAACGTATGGACACCAAGAGGGGGGAAGCCATGGGTTGTTGGTGGTGGGATGAGTCGGGAGATTGGGATTGTCCTGTATACATGTATATGCATAAAATAGATAACTAATAATAATCCTGCTGAATAAAAAAATAAACTTAAATTTCAAAATTTTTAAAAATAAATAAAATTTTAAAATAAAACGGAAAAAAAGTTCTTCCCTTCACACAGATGTATTTATAGGAATGAATTATTTCCATGCTTATATCTATAAATACATAGAAGAGGAATAAAATCTAACTTGAAGCAAAAAAGAAGAAAAAAAAAACCAGAACCCACCAGTTATACACAGGAAAACCCTATCAGGGCACTGGCTCCAGCGGCAAACAATTCTGAAGTTGGTCAGAGGTGGGGAATCATCTCCCATGCAGCCAGCAGCCCCCCCACCCCCGCAAGGAGCGTCCTCATTGCAAAGCTGGGGGACCGTGCCGAGGCGTCTGTGAGTAAACGTGAGCCGAGCCCCAGGCCAGCTGCTGCTGAACTGTTCCCACCCTTCCCAGGTAAAACACCTGAATATGTCCAAGGACTTGAAAGCCCAGAGGAAGGGCCGTGGAGCCACAGCAGCGACAGCACGCAGGCCGACTTGGTGCCTGCAGGCCAGCCAGGATGGTCCTGGCCCCGGGCGCTCTTCTGGAAGCTTTCCATTTCCCTGCCTGAGATACTCCTCCTGTCCCGGCCCCCACTGCTTTTTTCCTTCCTCACCTCTGCCCGGGGAGAAATTCCAACGGAAGGTATGGGTGACACATCCTCTTCTTTAGCAGGTGGCAGCCCGGCAACTCCTGCAGAAAGTCCAGCAGAGCCCCACTCACACCGGGCCACCCACAGAGCCGTGGCCCCTCACTCCCTCCCACCAGCACAGCCCCGAGACTGCTGACGGGGCAGAGAATATGGCGTCAGGCACAGCTGCAGGGGCTCTTGCTGCCTGGAGCCGTGTTTATATGGACCTCAACCCAGGCACACCTGGGGAGGGCTGGCCGGCAGGGTCAGGCTGCCCAGGTCAGCCCATCCTCACCCCTCAGGGACTCACATTGCAGAAAATGGACCTCGCTGAACCGGCCAGGTCCAAGGAACAGGTGTGGGCTCCTGAGAGTCTGGATAGACAAGGGGCTGCAGCTCCGGCTTGTTTTCTAATCCTTTTATCTGGCCCATGAGTGGGAGACAACTTCAAGAAGACCCTCTCCTAATGAGAGGAACCCAGGAGTCAGGGAGAGGAGGGGTGATGGGTGGAGACAGAGGCCTGGTGCCCCGGCTGCGGTGGAAGCCTCTGGAAGACCAGGCAGAGGGAGGCCGCACAGAGTGATGCCCAGGGTCACAGACCTGTCAGAGCTGCTGTTTGTTAGCTCAAGTCCTGCTCCGAGGTGCTCTGTGTCAGCTCTGAGTGACAGGTGATCTGGGCTGCTCTGCAATGAGGGCTACGTGCACGGTACCTGTGTGCCCAGCCCTGCCGGGGTACCTGCCCAGGGCAGCTCCGTATCCTGGGAGGGGCCTGACCACGAGAGCGCCATGGGCTGCTGGGGAGGGGGGGCCTGCCCAGGTGAGCTCCATATCCTGGGATTGCCCTGACCACGAGAGCCCCGTGGGCTGCTGGGGACCTGGTAAACGATGTCGGGACAGTCAGTGAAGCCACCGAGGATATACATCCGGTAGTTCCTAATTCCTACACCCTGCTGGTCATTCTACCATCCACCAGGACACGGTATTCTGTATTAGCCTTCAGGGATGCCTTCTTCTGGATTCCATTGGTCCCCGAAAGGCTCTGCTGCCCTAGTAACCAGATTTGGGAATGGAGAAATGCTGCCGCCTTGTGGCCGTTTGCCACAACAGCAGCTTTAAACCCAGTGCTCATGGTCACTAAATATTCACACTCATTGCAGCCTGTAAATGGCACCTGCCCTGAAAAACAATCCTGGGGTCGAAAATGGACCCAAAACTTCTAAAGAGGGCAACCATGCAAGAGGACAATTTCAAGAGGTTAATTGTACTCTCCGTTTTTTTCTGTTTTTCTGTACCAGAAATTTAAAACGGCCCCTCCGCCACGCCCCGGTACCCGAGGCCTCCGTTGCCCTGCCTGGGCGGGCGGCGGGGCGCTGCCGGGGCGGGCTGGCCGCGGGGATGGCGGTAAGGCGCAAGGACAAGCGAAGCTGGGCCTCAAGAGGCAGCCCGCGGTCCCCGCCCCCGTCTACGGCCATACCACCCTGAACGCGCCCGATCTCGTCTGATCTCGGAAGCTAAGCAGGGTCGGGCCTGGTTAGTACTTGTGATGGGAGACCGCCTGGGAATACCGGGTGCTGTAGGCTTTTGGCCTCCCGCTGCGGCTCCGCCTTCTCCTTTAGTCGCCCGCGGCGGTGGCCGCCAGCTCCGCCCCCCGCCGGGCACCGCTGCAGGCCCCACCTCCTCCGCCCACCCCCCACCACCACCACAGAGCGCCAGAGGGGCCGCTCCATGCGGCCCGAAGGCGGCCCTGGAAGGCAGCGGCACACCCGACGCTCCGGGGGTGGCTGGCCCGGACCCAGACTCCGCCGCGGGCCCGGGTGCCGTCCGTGCGGCCCGCGAGCCCCTCCACCTGCACCTGGCCGGCCCCACCGGCGCCCAGCCCCGGCGCCGCCACCTGTCCGCCGGTGTGGCTCTCCGCAGCTCTCTCCGGATAAAGCTGGATAAAGGTCTGGACGGGAAGGAGGGGCAGTGATTCAGCCTATTGCTCTTAGTGCCCCTCCCCCACACTCAGGAGCCCTTTGTGACAAGGCCACAGCTCTGTGATGCAGGCCTGGGGTTCTGCCATCAAGTGAACTCCCAGGGCTCTGTTGCCTGAGGGCGGCAATGCAGTTCAGAAGACGGAGAATCTCTTTTCTTTGAAAAACACTGTTGCTATCTGGCTGAGATCCAGCCCAACTTCCTGGGTGATTGATATCATCCTTGGCTTCCTGTGTGGACTGGGGCTCTTCCTCGTGTTACTCCCCTGCTTCCAGAGTAATCCATTCTTAGCACCACCTAGGAAACCTAGAAACATCAGGAAGCATCAAGTAGAGCTGAAGGGGAGGAGCAGGAGTAGGAAGAAAAGTCGATCTTTGAAAGCTTGCAGAGATTGCCTGGAAGAACTGGAGGGGACTCACAACCTGGCTTCACCTCTGCGGAGCTGCCTGGGGAGGCTTCCTGGCAAGGGAAACTTTCATCAGCTCTCATGGCAAGACCCTCCTGGTGAGATGTGCAAAGCAGTGCCTGCTGGAGCCTGTGGAGGATACTGCTTGAAGGGTTGGGAACCCTGCAGGAACACCTCCTGTAGGGTTTCCTTCCTGGTTCAAGACACTCGAGAGGTGCTGGAAGCACATATTACAAGGTTTTGGGTAAAGCACGGGTGGACCCTACCCCTCAAGGTCCTCAAGCCCATCAATCTCTTGAAGTCGACAAAGTTCCAACCCTCCACCACCCTGCGGTTAGCCTCGTCCCCTTCAGCCACCTGTGTATCTGGGTCCCACTCAACAGTCACGTTTGCTGAGTTCCCGGAGAAACCTCCTCAGGCTCATTCAGGAGAGAAGGTGAGAACAGAAGAGTCCGTTCCTGCCCTGAAGAGGCCTCTCCTTGTCCCCTCCACTGTGTGTAAGGAAATCCAGAGTGCCCTGAGAGCGATTCCACCTGGTGACTACCATGGGCCCTCAAAGGCTTCTCTGACTGCACAGCAGGGCAGGCCACCTTCTCAGTCCCTCACACTCAGCCTTGTGGGCAGAACCTGGAAGAGTGAGACTGTGGAGTGGGTCAAGAGGGACAGCCTAGAGCCAGGTCCAAGTTCAGCAATGGTCAGGAACGAGCCAAGAGAGGAGAGTGGTGGTCAGGCCTCAGGAGACCCCTGCCATAGGGTAACAGTGATGGAGGTGAACTTAGGATCCCAATCTTTGAGAGGTGAAGAGGCCAGGGAGGCTATGGAGGCCAAGGAGTCTCCTGCTCTTCAACCACAGTCTAGTGTTATCTTGGAAACCAAAGTGTTGACAAAATCCCAAACCACAAATGCACCTATGAGGAGTTTAGAGGTGCCAGGGGCCAGTAAAAGTTTCCTACTACCTAGAATGTCTGTTTTCCAACATCTAGGTGAGCCATGCCTTAACATGGAGGTTGCTAGTGAGTTTAACTCCAAAGTAAAGGTACAGTCAGACAACCAGCTTCAGGACTTTCCCAAACACAGGTTCCTTGCTGCAGACAACTTGGCTTCTCAGGTGCCTCAGTGCCATCCCCAGAGAGTCCCCACCAGAGACACGTTAGCTTCCCAGGAGCCAAGTGGCCTTATGGAAGGCCAAAGGAGCAACCTAGGGCAGCAGGAGCCCAAAACTTCAAAACTCCAAGACTCATGGAAGAGCCAGAGCAAGATGATTGCCCCTACTTACAAAAGAGAGGACCGTAGGAGGCATAAACCAGGAGAGCATGAAGAGAGGTTTAAAGAATGAGGGACCCCTCAAGCTGGAAGTATGAGCCGCCCTGCCCAGGTCAGGGGCATAACAGACTCTATTGGGAGCAGATGTCTCCAGCTCATGCCAGAGAAGAAATATAGCCCTCCAGAAAGCCTCTTCAGAAAAAGGATGAGGCTATTTTTAAAGTGGATTTTCCCCAATAAAAAAGTCAATGGTCGAGATGCTCTGCAAAGAAAAAAAAAAAAAGCCCATATCAGCCACTGCCCGGAGTCACGGATCAGTCAAAAGCAGATCAATCTTGAAGAGTGAGACTGCTGAGGGTCAGGCACTCATGACAGCTGTTGGACAGATCGTAGAAGAAAAAAGAGCAATTCACCATGGACTTCATGCCACAAAGTTAAATGAGCACAGACTGGAATTCCAAGTCCCAGTATGTGGGGGTTTCTGCTACCATAGGCTTACCTCCTACCCAGAGCAAGGGAGAATGATGGGTTCTACAGCCTGCAGTCATAAAGCCACCTCCAAGGGCCAGAGTTGTTCTGTCAGGGAAAGGGAAGTCAGACACCAACATAGTTTGAAAAGTGTAAGGTTCGACGATGAGCAGCTGGGCCTAAGGTGCCTCCCATCCTTGTCCCCCAGGAAGAGTGTGTTTCCAGTTAGTACCTGCCAGTATGGGCCAAGGATTCCAGGTGCCCCAGCCCGCCATAAACACTGTCCAAGGCATTGTCATCTTTGGGGAGGTGTCTTGCCTGGTCGACAGTAAAATCCTTCTTTAGTCTTCCCTTTAGTAGGAAAACATGTCTCCAAGTAAAAATTCAGTCCATGTAGAGAAAATGATTTTCTCATTAGCACATCCAAGATATTTAATGTTCCCCAATACATATATATATATTTTTTTCTAATAAAAGCATAGTGTAATGGCAAAAAAAAAGAAATTTAAAACGGCATGGAAAAATGCTGAACATTAGGAATAATTAAAGATATGCAAATCCAAATTACAAAAACCTATCCGCTCACACCAGTCAGAATGGCCATCAGCAAGAATTCTGCAAAAAGTAAATGCTGAAGGGGTTTTAGAGAAATGCCTACCCTTGGTCCAAAGTGGGACATGGTAAGAGCCAGTAATGAAAACAAAAATGAGGTGCCTTGTAAAGGTAAATACTGAGCTACCATTCAATCAAGCATACCCACTGCTGGGCCTATCGCCTGAGGGGATGAGAATCAAAAAATCACAGGCTGGGCTTCACTGGTGGCGCAGTGGTTGAGAGCCCGCCTGCCAATGCAGGGGACACGCGTTCATGCTCCGGGTCGGGAAGATCCCACGTGCCGCGGAGCGGCTTGTCCCGTGAGCTAGGGCTGCTGGGCCTGCGCGTCCGGAGCCTGTGCTCTGCATTGGGAGGGACCACCGCAGTGAGAGGCCCACGTACCGAAAAAAAAAAAAAAAAAAAAACACAGGCTGGCAATCCTCCACTCCAGCAATATTTACCATAGCCAACACTTGGAAGCTACGAAAGTGTCCATCATCAGAGGAAGGCACAAAGAAGAAGTGGTCCATGTACACAATGGAATATGACTCCAATAAAAAATATATATAAATACAATTTATAAAACAAACCTAAGTAAGGAGACATCAGCTTTTGGGGGCACATTCCACTCTAATATATAACCGAGGAACACCACTGCCCGGATGGTCTGTTTCCCTAGTTCCCAGGTTGGGAAAAGCAGAAATGCTGCCGCCCTCTGGCCGTTACCTGCAACAGCAGCTTTAAGACCTGTGCTAAGGGTCACTTCATATGCAGCAGTACTGGTGGGCTGTAAATGAAACCTGCCCTCAAAACGTCTTGAGGGAGGTAATGGCCAAAATATTTCTAAATGTCACACACACTTCACGAAGACAATTTGAAGAGGTAAGCTGTACTCACAGTTGAAGAAAAGAAGGACATGCCAGAAAGCTCAATTTCAAGGGATTATGAGACGCATGCAAATCCAGCCACAAAGTGGTATCGGCTCACACTAGTCAGAACACACAGCAGCAAAAAAACTACAAACAAAAAATGCTGAAGGTGTTGTGGAGAAGTGCATACCCTCAACTTTAAGCGGGACGTAACCTGGAAAGAGCCACTAATGAGAACAGACTGGAGGTGCCTCTACAAGGTAAACATTCCGCTACCATATGATCCAGCAGGCCCACTCCTGGGCCTATAACCTAAGAAGACAGAATTGGAAAGACACAGGCAGGCAAATGTGCATTGCCGCAGCATTACAATAGCCATGACGTGGAAGCAACCAAAAAGTCCATCAACAGATGAGTGGACAAAGAAGAGCTGGTACATGTACAGAGAGAATATTAGCCAAGGAAGAAAAGGACACCATGCCATTTGCAGCACCGTAGATGAGTCTAGAGGTGATCACGTGACTTGTAGTAAGTCAGAAAGAGAAAGACACGTATCGTAGGATATCACTTATAGATGTTACCTAAAAATTGATACCAGTGAAGATATTTCCACAGAGAAGGGCAATCCCAGATTCATTAAACAAACTTATGGATCACCAACGGAAAGGTGTGAGGATTGGATACATTACGAGATTGGGGTGAACAGACATATACAAACACAGGTGAAATATATAATCACCAAAGACCTACAGAATACCAAGAGAAGACTACTCAACATTCTGTCATAACGTACATGGGAAAAGGATCCCAGCAAGAACAGACATATGTATATGTGTAAAAGAACCACATCTTGCACACCTGCAACAAGCCAAACATTGTAATCAAACATGCTGTGATTAAAAAAATAAAAAAATTAAATTAAGAAAACGAACAAGAAGTAGTGAGACAAACTTAAGGGGCCTTCTCCTGGCACATTCCATTCTAAATTACAACCTAGAACACGACTTCCATTGAGGCTCTGCTGCCCTAGTAACCAGATTTGGTAAGGGAGAACTGCTGCCCCCTTGTGGCCGTTTCACACAACAGCACCTTTAATCCCAGCGCTAATGGTCAGTTGATATTCAAAATCATTGCAGGCCTGTAAATGACACCTGCCCTGAAAACAAATCCTGGGGTCATATATCGACCAAAAAATTCAAAAGACGTCCATATTTCAAAACGACACTTTCAAGAGGCATATTTTGTTCTGCATATTTGTTCTGCACATTAGGGTTCTGCTTCTTTTGCTTTCTTTCTTTCTTTGTTAAAAAAAAAAAACGGGAATGGAAAAAGGCAACCCTCAGAATGGGAGAAAATATTTGCAAACGAATCCACGGACAAAGGTTTAATCTCCAATATATATAACAGCTCATGCAGCTTAATATTAAAAAAAAACAAACAACCCAATACAAAAATGGGCAGAAGATCTAAATAGACGTTTCTTCAAAGAAGACACAGAGATGGCCAAGACGCACATGAAAAGCTGCTCAACATCACTCATCATTAGAGAAATGCACATCAAAACTACAGTGAGGTATCACCTCACACCTGTTAGAATGGGCATCATCAGAAAATGTACAAACAACAAATGCTGGCGAGGGTGTGGACCAAAGGAACCCTCTTCCACTACTGGTGGGAATGTAAATTGATACAGTCACTATGGAGAACAGCATGGAGGTTCCTTAAAAAACTAAAAATAGAATTACCATAGGATCCAGCAATCCCACTTCCGGGCATATACCCAGAGAAAACCATAAATGAAAAAGACACATTCACCACAATGTTCATTGCAGCACTATTTACAATAGCCAGGTAATGGAAGCAACCTAAATGCCCACAGACAGACGAACGGATAATGATGTGGTCCATCTATGAAACGGAATATTACTCAGCCATAAAAAGGAACGAAACTGGGTCATCTGTGGAGACGTCGACGGATCTAGAGACTGTCATACAGAGTGAAGTAAGTCAGAAGGAGAAAAACAAATATTGTATATTAATGCATATATGTGGAACCTAGAAAAATGGTACAGATGACCCGGTTTGCAGGGCAGAAATAGAGACACAGAGGTAGAGAACAAACGTATGGACACCAAGAGGGGGGAAGCCATGGGTTGTTGGTGGTGGGATGAGTCGGGAGATTGGGATTGTCCTGTATACATGTATATGCATAAAATAGATAACTAATAATAATCCTGCTGAATAAAAAAATAAACTTAAATTTCAAAATTTTTTAAAATAAATAAAATTTTAAAATAAAACGGAAAAAAAGTTCTTCCCTTCACACAGATGTATTTATAGGAATGAATTATTTCCATGCTTATATCTATAAATACATAGAAGAGGAATAAAATCTAACTTGAAGCAAAAAAGAAGAAAAAAAAAAACCAGAACCCACCAGTTATACACAGGAAAACCCTATCAGGGCACTGGCTCCAGCGGCAAACAATTCTGAAGTTGGTCAGAGGTGGGGAATCATCTCCCATGCAGCCAGCAGCCCCCCCACCCCCGCAAGGAGCGTCCTCATTGCAAAGCTGGGGGACCGTGCCGAGGCGTCTGTGAGTAAACGTGAGCCGAGCCCCAGGCCAGCTGCTGCTGAACTGTTCCCACCCTTCCCAGGTAAAACACCTGAATATGTCCAAGGACTTGAAAGCCCAGAGGAAGGGCCGTGGAGCCACAGCAGCGACAGCACGCAGGCCGACTTGGTGCCTGCAGGCCAACCAGGATGGTCCTGGCCCCGGGCGCTCTTCTGGAAGCTTTCCATTTCCCTGCCTGAGATACTCCTCCTGTCCCGGCCCCCACTGCTTTTTTCCTTCCTCACCTCTGCCCGGGGAGAAATTCCAACGGAAGGTATGGGTGACACATCCTCTTCTTTAGCAGGTGGCAGCCCGGCAACTCCTGCAGAAAGTCCAGCAGAGCCCCACTCACACCGGGCCACCCACAGAGCCGTGGCCCCTCACTCCCTCCCACCAGCACAGCCCCGAGACTGCTGACGGGGCAGAGAATATGGCGTCAGGCACAGCTGCAGGGGCTCTTGCTGCCTGGAGCCGTGTTTATATGGACCTCAACCCAGGCACACCTGGGGAGGGCTGGCCGGCAGGGTCAGGCTGCCCAGGTCAGCCCATCCTCACCCCTCAGGGACTCACATTGCAGAAAATGGACCTCGCTGAACCGGCCAGGTCCAAGGAACAGGTGTGGGCTCCTGAGAGTCTGGATAGACAAGGGGCTGCAGCTCCGGCTTGTTTTCTAATCCTTTTATCTGGCCCATGAGTGGGAGACAACTTCAAGAAGACCCTCTCCTAATGAGAGGAACCCAGGAGTCAGGGAGAGGAGGGGTGATGGGTGGAGACAGAGGCCTGGTGCCCCGGCTGCGGTGGAAGCCTCTGGAAGACCAGGCAGAGGGAGGCCGCACAGAGTGATGCCCAGGGTCACAGACCTGTCGGAGCTGCTGTTTGTTAGCTAAAGTCCTGCTCCGAGGTGCTCTGTGTCAGCTCTGAGTGACAGGTGATCTGGGCTGCTCTGCAATGAGGGCTACGTGCACGGTACCTGTGTGCCCAGCCCTGCCGGGGTACCTGCCCAGGGCAGCTCCGTATCCTGGGAGGGGCCTGACCACGAGAGCGCCATGGGCTGCTGGGGAGGGGGGGCCTGCCCAGGTGAGCTCCATATCCTGGGATTGCCCTGACCACGAGAGCCCCGTGGGCTGCTGGGGACCTGGTAAACGATGTCGGGACAGTCAGTGAAGCCACCGAGGATATACATCCGGTAGTTCCTAATTCCTACACCCTGCTGGTCATTCTACCATCCACCAGGACACGGTATTCTGTATTAGCCTTCAGGGATGCCTTCTTCTGGATTCCATTGGTCCCCGAAAGGCTCTGCTGCCCTAGTAACCAGATTTGGGAATGGAGAAATGCTGCCGCCTTGTGGCCGTTTGCCACAACAGCAGCTTTAAACCCAGTGCTCATGGTCACTAAATATTCACACTCATTGCAGCCTGTAAATGGCACCTGCCCTGAAAAACAATCCTGGGGTCGAAAATGGACCCAAAACTTCTAAAGAGGGCAACCATGCAAGAGGACAATTTCAAGAGGTTAATTGTACTCTCCGTTTTTTTCTGTTTTTCTGTACCAGAAGTTTAAAACGGCCCCTCCGCCACGCCCCGGTACCCGAGGCCTCCGTTGCCCTGCCTGGGCGGGCGGCGGGGCGCTGCCGGGGCGGGCTGGCCGCGGGGATGGCGGTAAGGCGCAAGGACAAGCGAAGCTGGGCCTCAAGAGGCAGCCCGCGGTCCCCACCCCCGTCTACGGCCATACCACCCTGAACGCGCCCGATCTCGTCTGATCTCGGAAGCTAAGCAGGGTCGGGCCTGGTTAGTACTTGTGATGGGAGACCGCCTGGGAATACCGGGTGCTGTAGGCTTTTGGCCTCCCGCTGCGGCTCCGCCTTCTCCTTTAGTCGCCCGCGGCGGTGGCCGCCAGCTCCGCCCCCCGCCGGGCACCGCTGCAGGCCCCACCTCCTCCGCCCACCCCCCACCACCACCACAGAGCGCCAGAGGGGCCGCTCCATGCGGCCCGAAGGCGGCCCTGGAAGGCAGCGGCACACCCGACGCTCCGGGGGTGGCTGGCCCGGACCCAGACTCCGCCGCGGGCCCGGGTGCCGTCCGTGCGGCCCGCGAGCCCCTCCACCTGCACCTGGCCGGCCCCACCGGCGCCCAGCCCCGGCGCCGCCACCTGTCCGCCGGTGTGGCTCTCCGCAGCTCTCTCCGGATAAAGCTGGATAAAGGTCTGGACGGGAAGGAGGGGCAGTGATTCAGCCTATTGCTCTTAGTGCCCCTCCCCCACACTCAGGAGCCCTTTGTGACAAGGCCACAGCTCTGTGATGCAGGCCTGGGGTTCTGCCATCAAGTGAACTCCCAGGGCTCTGTTGCCTGAGGGCGGCAATGCAGTTCAGAAGACGGAGAATCTCTTTTCTTTGAAAAACACTGTTGCTATCTGGCTGAGATCCAGCCCAACTTCCTGGGTGATTGATATCATCCTTGGCTTCCTGTGTGGACTGGGGCTCTTCCTCGTGTTACTCCCCTGCTTCCAGAGTAATCCATTCTTAGCACCACCTAGGAAACCTAGAAACATCAGGAAGCATCAAGTAGAGCTGAAGGGGAGGAGCAGGAGTAGGAAGAAAAGTCGATCTTTGAAAGCTTGCAGAGATTGCCTGGAAGAACTGGAGGGGACTCACAACCTGGCTTCACCTCTGCGGAGCTGCCTGGGGAGGCTTCCTGGCAAGGGCAACTTTCATCAGCTCTCATGGCAAGACCCTCCTGGTGAGACGTGCAAAGCAGTGCCTGCTGGAGCCTGTGGAGGATACTGCTTGAAGGGTTGGGAACCCTGCAGGAACACCTCCTGTAGGGTTTCCTTCCTGGTTCAAGACACTCGAGAGGTGCTGGAAGCACATATTACAAGGTTTTGGGTAAAGCACGGGTGGACCCTACCCCTCAAGGTCCTCAAGCCCATCAATCTCTTGAAGTCGACAAAGTTCCAACCCTCCACCACCCTGCGGTTAGCCTCGTCCCCTTCAGCCACCTGTGTATCTGGGTCCCACTCAACAGTCACGTTTGCTGAGTTCCCGGAGAAACCTCCTCAGGCTCATTCAGGAGAGAAGGTGAGAACAGAAGAGTCCGTTCCTGCCCTGAAGAGGCCTCTCCTTGTCCCCTCCACTGTGTGTAAGGAAATCCAGAGTGCCCTGAGAGCGATTCCACCTGGTGACTACCATGGGCCCTCAAAGGCTTCTCTGACTGCACAGCAGGGCAGGCCACCTTCTCAGTCCCTCACACTCAGCCTTGTGGGCAGAACCTGGAAGAGTGAGACTGTGGAGTGGGTCAAGAGGGACAGCCTAGAGCCAGGTCCAAGTTCAGCAATGGTCAGGAACGAGCCAAGAGAGGAGAGTGGTGGTCAGGCCTCAGGAGACCCCTGCCATAGGGTAACAGTGATGGAGGTGAACTTAGGATCCCAATCTTTGAGAGGTGAAGAGGCCAGGGAGGCTATGGAGGCCAAGGAGTCTCCTGCTCTTCAACCACAGTCTAGTGTTATCTTGGAAACCAAAGTGTTGACAAAATCCCAAACCACAAATGCACCTATGAGGAGTTTAGAGGTGCCAGGGGCCAGTAAAAGTTTCCTACTACCTAGAATGTCTGTTTTCCAACATCTAGGTGAGCCATGCCTTAACATGGAGGTTGCTAGTGAGTTTAACTCCAAAGTAAAGGTACAGTCAGACAACCAGCTTCAGGACTTTCCCAAACACAGGTTCCTTGCTGCAGACAACTTGGCTTCTCAGGTGCCTCAGTGCCATCCCCAGAGAGTCCCCACCAGAGACACGTTAGCTTCCCAGGAGCCAAGTGGCCTTATGGAAGGCCAAAGGAGCAACCTAGGGCAGCAGGAGCCCAAAACTTCAAAACTCCAAGACTCATGGAAGAGCCAGAGCAAGATGATTGTCCCTACTTACAAAAGAGAGGACCGTAGGAGGCATAAACCAGGAGAGCATGAAGAGAGGTTTAAAGAATGAGGGACCCCTCAAGCTGGAAGTATGAGCCGCCCTGCCCAGGTCAGGGGCATAACAGACTCTATTGGGAGCAGATGTCTCCAGCTCATGCCAGAGAAGAAATATAGCCCTCCAGAAAGCCTCTTCAGAAAAAGGATGAGGCTATTTTTAAAGTGGATTTTCCCCAATAAAAAAGTCAATGGTCGAGATGCTCTGCAAAGAAAAAAAAAAAAAAAGCCCATATCAGCCACTGCCCGGAGTCACGGATCAGTCAAAAGCAGATCAATCTTGAAGAGTGAGACTGCTGAGGGTCAGGCACTCATGACAGCTGTTGGACAGATCGTAGAAGAAAAAAGAGCAATTCACCATGGACTTCATGCCACAAAGTTAAATGAGCACAGACTGGAATTCCAAGTCCCAGTATGTGGGGGTTTCTGCTACCATAGGCTTACCTCCTACCCAGAGCAAGGGAGAATGATGGGTTCTACAGCCTGCAGTCATAAAGCCACCTCCAAGGGCCAGAGTTGTTCTGTCAGGGAAAGGGAAGTCAGACACCAACATAGTTTGAAAAGTGTAAGGTTCGACGATGAGCAGCTGGGCCTAAGGTGCCTCCCATCCTTGTCCCCCAGGAAGAGTGTGTTTCCAGTTAGTACCTGCCAGTATGGGCCAAGGATTCCAGGTGCCCCAGCCCGCCATAAACACTGTCCAAGGCATTGTCATCTTTGGGGAGGTGTCTTGCCTGGTCGACAGTAAAATCCTTCTTTAGTCTTCCCTTTAGTAGGAAAACATGTCTCCAAGTAAAAATTCAGTCCATGTAGAGAAAATGATTTTCTCATTAGCACATCCAAGATATTTAATGTTCCCCAATACATATATATATATTTTTTTTTTCTAATAAAAGCATAGTGTAATGGCAAAAAAAAAAAGAAATTTAAAACGGCATGGAAAAATGCTGAACATTAGGAATAATTAAAGATATGCAAATCCAAATTACAAAAACCTATCCGCTCACACCAGTCAGAATGGCCATCAGCAAGAATTCTGCAAAAAGTAAATGCTGAAGGGGTTTTAGAGAAATGCCTACCCTTGGTCCAAAGTGGGACATGGTAAGAGCCAGTAATGAAAACAAAAATGAGGTGCCTTGTAAAGGTAAATACTGAGCTACCATTCAATCAAGCATACCCACTGCTGGGCCTATCGCCTGAGGGGATGAGAATCAAAAAATCACAGGCTGGGCTTCACTGGTGGCGCAGTGGTTGAGAGCCCGCCTGCCAATGCAGGGGACATGCGTTCATGCTCCGGGTCGGGAAGATCCCACGTGCCGCGGAGCGGCTTGTCCCGTGAGCTAGGGCTGCTGGGCCTGCGCGTCCGGAGCCTGTGCTCTGCATTGGGAGGGACCACCGCAGTGAGAGGCCCACGTACCGAAAAAAAAAAAAAAAAAAAAAAACACAGGCTGGCAATCCTCCACTCCAGCAATATTTACCATAGCCAACACTTGGAAGCTACGAAAGTGTCCATCATCAGAGGAAGGCACAAAGAAGAAGTGGTCCATGTACACAATGGAATATGACTCCAATAAAAAATATATATAAATACAATTTATAAAACAAACCTAAGTAAGGAGACATCAGCTTTTGGGGGCACATTCCACTCTAATATATAACCGAGGAACACCACTGCCCGGATGGTCTGTTTCCCTAGTTCCCAGGTTGGGAAAAGCAGAAATGCTGCCGCCCTCTGGCCGTTACCTGCAACAGCAGCTTTAAGACCTGTGCTAAGGGTCACTTCATATGCAGCAGTACTGGTGGGCTGTAAATGAAACCTGCCCTCAAAACGTCTTGAGGGAGGTAATGGCCAAAATATTTCTAAATGTCACACACACTTCACGAAGACAATTTGAAGAGGTAAGCTGTACTCACAGTTGAAGAAAAGAAGGACATGCCAGAAAGCTCAATTTCAAGGGATTATGAGACGCATGCAAATCCAGCCACAAAGTGGTATCGGCTCACACTAGTCAGAACACACATCAGCAAAAAAACTACAAACAAAAAATGCTGAAGGTGTTGTGGAGAAGCGCATACCCTCAACTTTAAGCGGGACGTAACCTGGAAAGAGCCACTAATGAGAACAGACTGGAGGTGCCTCTACAAGGTAAACATTCCGCTACCATATGATCCAGCAGGCCCACTCCTGGGCCTATAACCTAAGAAGACAGAATTGGAAAGACACAGGCAGGCAAATGTGCATTGCCGCAGCATTACAATAGCCATGACGTGGAAGCAACCAAAAAGTCCATCAACAGATGAGTGGACAAAGAAGAACTGGTACATGTACAGAGAGAATATTAGCCAAGGAAGAAAAGGACACCATGCCATTTGCAGCACCGTAGATGAGTCTAGAGGTGATCACGTGACTTGTAGTAAGTCAGAAAGAGAAAGACACGTATCGTAGGATATCACTTATAGATGTTACCTAAAAATTGATACCAGTGAAGATATTTCCACAGAGAAGGGCAATCCCAGATTCATTAAACAAACTTATGGATCACCAACGGAAAGGTGTGAGGATTGGATACATTACGAGATTGGGGTGAACAGACATATACAAACACAGGTGAAATATATAATCACCAAAGACCTACAGAATACCAAGAGAAGACTACTCAACATTCTGTCATAACGTACATGGGAAAAGGATCCCAGCAAGAACAGACATATGTATATGTGTAAAAGAACCACATCTTGCACACCTGCAACAAGCCAAACATTGTAATCAAACATGCTGTGATTAAAAAAATAAAAAAATTAAATTAAGAAAACGAACAAGAAGTAGTGAGACAAACTTAAGGGGCCTTCTCCTGGCACATTCCATTCTAAATTACAACCTAGAACACGACTTCCATTGAGGCTCTGCTGCCCTAGTAACCAGATTTGGTAAGGGAGAACTGCTGCCCCCTTGTGGCCGTTTCACACAACAGCACCTTTAATCCCAGCGCTAATGGTCAGTTGATATTCAAAATCATTGCAGGCCTGTAAATGACACCTGCCCTGAAAACAAATCCTGGGGTCATATATCGACCAAAAAATTCAAAAGACGTCCATATTTCAAAACGACACTTTCAAGAGGCATATTTTGTTCTGCATATTTGTTCTGCACATTAGGGTTCTGCTTCTTTTGCTTTCTTTCTTTCTTTGTTAAAAAAAAAAAAACGGGAATGGAAAAAGGCAACCCTCAGAATGGGAGAAAATATTTGCAAACGAATCCACGGACAAAGGTTTAATCTCCAATATATATAACAGCTCATGCAGCTTAATATTAAAAAAAAACAAACAACCCAATACAAAAATGGGCAGAAGATCTAAATAGACGTTTCTTCAAAGAAGACACAGAGATGGCCAAGACGCACATGAAAAGCTGCTCAACATCACTCATCATTAGAGAAATGCACATCAAAACTACAGTGAGGTATCACCTCACACCTGTTAGAATGGGCATCATCAGAAAATGTACAAACAACAAATGCTGGCGAGGGTGTGGACCAAAGGAACCCTCTTCCACTACTGGTGGGAATGTAAATTGATACAGTCACTATGGAGAACAGCATGGAGGTTCCTTAAAAAACTAAAAATAGAATTACCATAGGATCCAGCAATCCCACTTCCGGGCATATACCCAGAGAAAACCATAAATGAAAAAGACACATTCACCACAATGTTCATTGCAGCACTATTTACAATAGCCAGGTAATGGAAGCAACCTAAATGCCCACAGACAGACGAACGGATAATGATGTGGTCCATCTATGAAACGGAATATTACTCAGCCATAAAAAGGAACGAAACTGGGTCATCTGTGGAGACGTCGACGGATCTAGAGACTGTCATACAGAGTGAAGTAAGTCAGAAGGAGAAAAACAAATATTGTATATTAATGCATATATGTGGAACCTAGAAAAATGGTACAGATGACCCGGTTTGCAGGGCAGAAATAGAGACACAGAGGTAGAGAACAAACGTATGGACACCAAGAGGGGGGAAGCCATGGGTTGGTGGTGGTGGGATGAGTCGGGAGATTGGGATTGTCCTGTATACATGTATATGCATAAAATAGATAACTAATAATAATCCTGCTGAATAAAAAAATAAACTTAAATTATAAAATTTTAAAATAAAACGGAAAAAAGTTCTTCCCTTCACACAGATGTATTTATAGGAATGAATTATTTCCATGCTTATATCTATAAATACATAGAAGAGGAATAAAATCTAACTTGAAGCAAAAAAGAAAAAAAAAAACCAGAACCCACCAGTTATACACAGGAAAACCCTATCAGGGCACTGGCTCCAGCGGCAAACAATTCTGAAGTTGGTCAGAGGTGGGGAATCATCTCCCATGCAGCCAGCAGCCCCCCCACCCCCGCAAGGAGCGTCCTCATTGCAAAGCTGGGGGACCGTGCCGAGGCGTCTGTGAGTAAACGTGAGCCGAGCCCCAGGCCAGCTGCTGCTGAACTGTTCCCACCCTTCCCAGGTAAAACACCTGAATATGTCCAAGGACTTGAAAGCCCAGAGGAAGGGCCGTGGAGCCACAGCAGCGACAGCACGCAGGCCGACTTGGTGCCTGCAGGCCAGCCAGGATGGTCCTGGCCCCGGGCGCTCTTCTGGAAGCTTTCCATTTCCCTGCCTGAGATACTCCTCCTGTCCCGGCCCCCACTGCTTTTTTCCTTCCTCACCTCTGCCCGGGGAGAAATTCCAACGGAAGGTATGGGTGACACATCCTCTTCTTTAGCAGGTGGCAGCCCGGCAACTCCTGCAGAAAGTCCAGCAGAGCCCCACTCACACCGGGCCACCCACAGAGCCGTGGCCCCTCACTCCCTCCCACCAGCACAGCCCCGAGACTGCTGACGGGGCAGAGAATATGGCGTCAGGCACAGCTGCAGGGGCTCTTGCTGCCTGGAGCCGTGTTTATATGGACCTCAACCCAGGCACACCTGGGGAGGGCTGGCCGGCAGGGTCAGGCTGCCCAGGTCAGCCCATCCTCACCCCTCAGGGACTCACATTGCAGAAAATGGACCTCGCTGAACCGGCCAGGTCCAAGGAACAGGTGTGGGCTCCTGAGAGTCTGGATAGACAAGGGGCTGCAGCTCCGGCTTGTTTTCTAATCCTTTTATCTGGCCCATGAGTGGGAGACAACTTCAAGAAGACCCTCTCCTAATGAGAGGAACCCAGGAGTCAGGGAGAGGAGGGGTGATGGGTGGAGACAGAGGCCTGGTGCCCCGGCTGCGGTGGAAGCCTCTGGAAGACCAGGCAGAGGGAGGCCGCACAGAGTGATGCCCAGGGTCACAGACCTGTCGGAGCTGCTGTTTGTTAGCTCAAGTCCTGCTCCGAGGTGCTCTGTGTCAGCTCTGAGTGACAGGTGATCTGGGCTGCTCTGCAATGAGGGCTACGTGCACGGTACCTGTGTGCCCAGCCCTGCCGGGGTACCTGCCCAGGGCAGCTCCGTATCCTGGGAGGGGCCTGACCACGAGAGCGCCATGGGCTGCTGGGGAGGGGGGGCCTGCCCAGGTGAGCTCCATATCCTGGGATTGCCCTGACCACGAGAGCCCCGTGGGCTGCTGGGGACCTGGTAAACGATGTCGGGACAGTCAGTGAAGCCACCGAGGATATACATCCGGTAGTTCCTAATTCCTACACCCTGCTGGTCATTCTACCATCCACCAGGACACGGTATTCTGTATTAGCCTTCAGGGATGCCTTCTTCTGGATTCCATTGGTCCCCGAAAGGCTCTGCTGCCCTAGTAACCAGATTTGGGAATGGAGAAATGCTGCCGCCTTGTGGCCGTTTGCCACAACAGCAGCTTTAAACCCAGTGCTCATGGTCACTAAATATTCACACTCATTGCAGCCTGTAAATGGCACCTGCCCTGAAAAACAATCCTGGGGTCGAAAATGGACCCAAAACTTCTAAAGAGGGCAACCATGCAAGAGGACAATTTCAAGAGGTTAATTGTACTCTCCGTTTTTTTCTGTTTTTCTGTACCAGAAGTTTAAAACGGCCCCTCCGCCACGCCCCGGTACCCGAGGCCTCCGTTGCCCTGCCTGGGCGGGCGGCGGGGCGCTGCCGGGGCGGGCTGGCCGCGGGGATGGCGGTAAGGCGCAAGGACAAGCGAAGCTGGGCCTCAAGAGGCAGCCCGCGGTCCCCGCCCCCGTCTACGGCCATACCACCCTGAACGCGCCCGATCTCGTCTGATCTCGGAAGCTAAGCAGGGTCGGGCCTGGTTAGTACTTGTGATGGGAGACCGCCTGGGAATACCGGGTGCTGTAGGCTTTTGGCCTCCCGCTGCGGCTCCGCCTTCTCCTTTAGTCGCCCGCGGCGGTGGCCGCCAGCTCCGCCCCCCGCCGGGCACCGCTGCAGGCCCCACCTCCTCCGCCCACCCCCCACCACCACCACAGAGCGCCAGAGGGGCCGCTCCATGCGGCCCGAAGGCGGCCCTGGAAGGCAGCGGCACACCCGACGCTCCGGGGGTGGCTGGCCCGGACCCAGACTCCGCCGCGGGCCCGGGTGCCGTCCGTGCGGCCCGCGAGCCCCTCCACCTGCACCTGGCCGGCCCCACCGGCGCCCAGCCCCGGCGCCGCCACCTGTCCGCCGGTGTGGCTCTCCGCAGCTCTCTCCGGATAAAGCTGGATAAAGGTCTGGACGGGAAGGAGGGGCAGTGATTCAGCCTATTGCTCTTAGTGCCCCTCCCCCACACTCAGGAGCCCTTTGTGACAAGGCCACAGCTCTGTGATGCAGGCCTGGGGTTCTGCCATCAAGTGAACTCCCAGGGCTCTGTTGCCTGAGGGCGGCAATGCAGTTCAGAAGACGGAGAATCTCTTTTCTTTGAAAAACACTGTTGCTATCTGGCTGAGATCCAGCCCAACTTCCTGGGTGATTGATATCATCCTTGGCTTCCTGTGTGGACTGGGGCTCTTCCTCGTGTTACTCCCCTGCTTCCAGAGTAATCCATTCTTAGCACCACCTAGGAAACCTAGAAACATCAGGAAGCATCAAGTAGAGCTGAAGGGGAGGAGCAGGAGTAGGAAGAAAAGTCGATCTTTGAAAGCTTGCAGAGATTGCCTGGAAGAACTGGAGGGGACTCACAACCTGGCTTCACCTCTGCGGAGCTGCCTGGGGAGGCTTCCTGGCAAGGGCAACTTTCATCAGCTCTCATGGCAAGACCCTCCTGGTGAGATGTGCAAAGCAGTGCCTGCTGGAGCCTGTGGAGGATACTGCTTGAAGGGTTGGGAACCCTGCAGGAACACCTCCTGTAGGGTTTCCTTCCTGGTTCAAGACACTCGAGAGGTGCTGGAAGCACATATTACAAGGTTTTGGGTAAAGCACGGGTGGACCCTACCCCTCAAGGTCCTCAAGCCCATCAATCTCTTGAAGTCGACAAAGTTCCAACCCTCCACCACCCTGCGGTTAGCCTCGTCCCCTTCAGCCACCTGTGTATCTGGGTCCCACTCAACAGTCACGTTTGCTGAGTTCCCGGAGAAACCTCCTCAGGCTCATTCAGGAGAGAAGGTGAGAACAGAAGAGTCCGTTCCTGCCCTGAAGAGGCCTCTCCTTGTCCCCTCCACTGTGTGTAAGGAAATCCAGAGTGCCCTGAGAGCGATTCCACCTGGTGACTACCATGGGCCCTCAAAGGCTTCTCTGACTGCACAGCAGGGCAGGCCACCTTCTCAGTCCCTCACACTCAGCCTTGTGGGCAGAACCTGGAAGAGTGAGACTGTGGAGTGGGTCAAGAGGGACAGCCTAGAGCCAGGTCCAAGTTCAGCAATGGTCAGGAACGAGCCAAGAGAGGAGAGTGGTGGTCAGGCCTCAGGAGACCCCTGCCATAGGGTAACAGTGATGGAGGTGAACTTAGGATCCCAATCTTTGAGAGGTGAAGAGGCCAGGGAGGCTATGGAGGCCAAGGAGTCTCCTGCTCTTCAACCACAGTCTAGTGTTATCTTGGAAACCAAAGTGTTGACAAAATCCCAAACCACAAATGCACCTATGAGGAGTTTAGAGGTGCCAGGGGCCAGTAAAAGTTTCCTACTACCTAGAATGTCTGTTTTCCAACATCTAGGTGAGCCATGCCTTAACATGGAGGTTGCTAGTGAGTTTAACTCCAAAGTAAAGGTACAGTCAGACAACCAGCTTCAGGACTTTCCCAAACACAGGTTCCTTGCTGCAGACAACTTGGCTTCTCAGGTGCCTCAGTGCCATCCCCAGAGAGTCCCCACCAGAGACACGTTAGCTTCCCAGGAGCCAAGTGGCCTTATGGAAGGCCAAAGGAGCAACCTAGGGCAGCAGGAGCCCCAAACTTCAAAACTCCAAGACTCATGGAAGAGCCAGAGCAAGATGATTGCCCCTACTTACAAAAGAGAGGACCGTAGGAGGCATAAACCAGGAGAGCATGAAGAGAGGTTTAAAGAATGAGGGACCCCTCAAGCTGGAAGTATGAGCCGCCCTGCCCAGGTCAGGGGCATAACAGACTCTATTGGGAGCAGATGTCTCCAGCTCATGCCAGAGAAGAAATATAGCCCTCCAGAAAGCCTCTTCAGAAAAAGGATGAGGCTATTTTTAAAGTGGATTTTCCCCAATAAAAAAGTCAATGGTCGAGATGCTCTGCAAAGAAAAAAAAAAAAAAGCCCATATCAGCCACTGCCCGGAGTCACGGATCAGTCAAAAGCAGATCAATCTTGAAGAGTGAGACTGCTGAGGGTCAGGCACTCATGACAGCTGTTGGACAGATCGTAGAAGAAAAAAGAGCAATTCACCATGGACTTCATGCCACAAAGTTAAATGAGCACAGACTGGAATTCCAAGTCCCAGTATGTGGGGGTTTCTGCTACCATAGGCTTACCTCCTACCCAGAGCAAGGGAGAATGATGGGTTCTACAGCCTGCAGTCATAAAGCCACCTCCAAGGGCCAGAGTTGTTCTGTCAGGGAAAGGGAAGTCAGACACCAACATAGTTTGAAAAGTGTAAGGTTCGACGATGAGCAGCTGGGCCTAAGGTGCCTCCCATCCTTGTCCCCCAGGAAGAGTGTGTTTCCAGTTAGTACCTGCCAGTATGGGCCAAGGATTCCAGGTGCCCCAGCCCGCCATAAACACTGTCCAAGGCATTGTCATCTTTGGGGAGGTGTCTTGCCTGGTCGACAGTAAAATCCTTCTTTAGTCTTCCCTTTAGTAGGAAAACATGTCTCCAAGTAAAAATTCAGTCCATGTAGAGAAAATGATTTTCTCATTAGCACATCCAAGATATTTAATGTTCCCCAATACATATATATATATTTTTTTCTAATAAAAGCATAGTGTAATGGCAAAAAAAAAGAAATTTAAAACGGCATGGAAAAATGCTGAACATTAGGAATAATTAAAGATATGCAAATCCAAATTACAAAAACCTATCCGCTCACACCAGTCAGAATGGCCATCAGCAAGAATTCTGCAAAAAGTAAATGCTGAAGGGGTTTTAGAGAAATGCCTACCCTTGGTCCAAAGTGGGACATGGTAAGAGCCAGTAATGAAAACAAAAATGAGGTGCCTTGTAAAGGTAAATACTGAGCTACCATTCAATCAAGCATACCCACTGCTGGGCCTATCGCCTGAGGGGATGAGAATCAAAAAATCACAGGCTGGGCTTCACTGGTGGCGCAGTGGTTGAGAGCCCGCCTGCCAATGCAGGGGACACGCGTTCATGCTCCGGGTCGGGAAGATCCCACGTGCCGCGGAGCGGCTTGTCCCGTGAGCTAGGGCTGCTGGGCCTGCGCGTCCGGAGCCTGTGCTCTGCATTGGGAGGGACCACCGCAGTGAGAGGCCCACGTACCGAAAAAAAAAAAAAAAAAAAAACACAGGCTGGCAATCCTCCACTCCAGCAATATTTACCATAGCCAACACTTGGAAGCTACGAAAGTGTCCATCATCAGAGGAAGGCACAAAGAAGAAGTGGTCCATGTACACAATGGAATATGACTCCAATAAAAAATATATATAAATACAATTTATAAAACAAACCTAAGTAAGGAGACATCAGCTTTTGGGGGCACATTCCACTCTAATATATAACCGAGGAACACCACTGCCCGGATGGTCTGTTTCCCTAGTTCCCAGGTTGGGAAAAGCAGAAATGCTGCCGCCCTCTGGCCGTTACCTGCAACAGCAGCTTTAAGACCTGTGCTAAGGGTCACTTCATATGCAGCAGTACTGGTGGGCTGTAAATGAAACCTGCCCTCAAAACGTCTTGAGGGAGGTAATGGCCAAAATATTTCTAAATGTCACACACACTTCACGAAGACAATTTGAAGAGGTAAGCTGTACTCACAGTTGAAGAAAAGAAGGACATGCCAGAAAGCTCAATTTCAAGGGATTATGAGACGCATGCAAATCCAGCCACAAAGTGGTATCGGCTCACACTAGTCAGAACACACAGCAGCAAAAAAACTACAAACAAAAAATGCTGAAGGTGTTGTGGAGAAGTGCATACCCTCAACTTTAAGCGGGACGTAACCTGGAAAGAGCCACTAATGAGAACAGACTGGAGGTGCCTCTACAAGGTAAACATTCCGCTACCATATGATCCAGCAGGCCCACTCCTGGGCCTATAACCTAAGAAGACAGAATTGGAAAGACACAGGCAGGCAAATGTGCATTGCCGCAGCATTACAATAGCCATGACGTGGAAGCAACCAAAAAGTCCATCAACAGATGAGTGGACAAAGAAGAGCTGGTACATGTACAGAGAGAATATTAGCCAAGGAAGAAAAGGACACCATGCCATTTGCAGCACCGTAGATGAGTCTAGAGGTGATCACGTGACTTGTAGTAAGTCAGAAAGAGAAAGACACGTATCGTAGGATATCACTTATAGATGTTACCTAAAAATTGATACCAGTGAAGATATTTCCACAGAGAAGGGCAATCCCAGATTCATTAAACAAACTTATGGATCACCAACGGAAAGGTGTGAGGATTGGATACATTACGAGATTGGGGTGAACAGACATATACAAACACAGGTGAAATATATAATCACCAAAGACCTACAGAATACCAAGAGAAGACTACTCAACATTCTGTCATAACGTACATGGGAAAAGGATCCCAGCAAGAACAGACATATGTATATGTGTAAAAGAACCACATCTTGCACACCTGCAACAAGCCAAACATTGTAATCAAACATGCTGTGATTAAAAAAATAAAAAAATTAAATTAAAAAAACGAACAAGAAGTAGTGAGACAAACTTAAGGGGCCTTCTCCTGGCACATTCCATTCTAAATTACAACCTAGAACACGACTTCCATTGAGGCTCTGCTGCCCTAGTAACCAGATTTGGTAAGGGAGAACTGCTGCCCCCTTGTGGCCGTTTCACACAACAGCACCTTTAATCCCAGCGCTAATGGTCAGTTGATATTCAAAATCATTGCAGGCCTGTAAATGACACCTGCCCTGAAAACAAATCCTGGGGTCATATATCGACCAAAAAATTCAAAAGACGTCCATATTTCAAAACGACACTTTCAAGAGGCATATTTTGTTCTGCATATTTGTTCTGCACATTAGGGTTCTGCTTCTTTTGCTTTCTTTCTTTCTTTATTAAAAAAAAAACGGGAATGGAAAAAGGCAACCCTCAGAATGGGAGAAAATATTTGCAAACGAATCCACGGACAAAGGTTTAATCTCCAATATATATAACAGCTCATGCAGCTTAATATTAAAAAAAAACAAACAACCCAATACAAAAATGGGCAGAAGATCTAAATAGACGTTTCTTCAAAGAAGACACAGAGATGGCCAAGACGCACATGAAAAGCTGCTCAACATCACTCATCATTAGAGAAATGCACATCAAAACTACAGTGAGGTATCACCTCACACCTGTTAGAATGGGCATCATCAGAAAATGTACAAACAACAAATGCTGGCGAGGGTGTGGACCAAAGGAACCCTCTTCCACTATTGGTGGGAATGTAAATTGATACAGTCACTATGGAGAACAGCATGGAGGTTCCTTAAAAAACTAAAAATAGAATTACCATAGGATCCAGCAATCCCACTTCCGGGCATATACCCAGAGAAAACCATAAATGAAAAAGACACATTCACCACAATGTTCATTGCAGCACTATTTACAATAGCCAGGTAATGGAAGCAACCTAAATGCCCACAGACAGACGAACGGATAATGATGTGGTCCATCTATGAAACGGAATATTACTCAGCCATAAAAAGGAACGAAACTGGGTCATCTGTGGAGACGTCGACGGATCTAGAGACTGTCATACAGAGTGAAGTAAGTCAGAAGGAGAAAAACAAATATTGTATATTAATGCATATATGTGGAACCTAGAAAAATGGTACAGATGACCCGGTTTGCAGGGCAGAAATAGAGACACAGAGGTAGAGAACAAACGTATGGACACCAAGAGGGGGGAAGCCATGGGTTGTTGGTGGTGGGATGAGTCGGGAGATTGGGATTGTCCTGTATACATGTATATGCATAAAATAGATAACTAATAATAATCCTGCTGAATAAAAAAATAAACTTAAATTTCAAAATTTTTTAAAATAAATAAAATTTTAAAATAAAACGGAAAAAAAGTTCTTCCCTTCACACAGATGTATTTATAGGAATGAATTATTTCCATGCTTATATCTATAAATACATAGAAGAGGAATAAAATCTAACTTGAAGCAAAAAAGAAGAAAAAAAAAAACCAGAACCCACCAGTTATACACAGGAAAACCCTATCAGGGCACTGGCTCCAGCGGCAAACAATTCTGAAGTTGGTCAGAGGTGGGGAATCATCTCCCATGCAGCCAGCAGCCCCCCCACCCCCGCAAGGAGCGTCCTCATTGCAAAGCTGGGGGACCGTGCCGAGGCGTCTGTGAGTAAACGTGAGCTGAGCCCCAGGCCAGCTGCTGCTGAACTGTTCCCACCCTTCCCAGGTAAAACACCTGAATATGTCCAAGGACTTGAAAGCCCAGAGGAAGGGCCGTGGAGCCACAGCAGCGACAGCACGCAGGCCGACTTGGTGCCTGCAGGCCAACCAGGATGGTCCTGGCCCCGGGCGCTCTTCTGGAAGCTTTCCATTTCCCTGCCTGAGATACTCCTCCTGTCCCGGCCCCCACTGCTTTTTTCCTTCCTCACCTCTGCCCGGGGAGAAATTCCAACGGAAGGTATGGGTGACACATCCTCTTCTTTAGCAGGTGGCAGCCCGGCAACTCCTGCAGAAAGTCCAGCAGAGCCCCACTCACACCGGGCCACCCACAGAGCCGTGGCCCCTCACTCCCTCCCACCAGCACAGCCCCGAGACTGCTGACGGGGCAGAGAATATGGCGTCAGGCACAGCTGCAGGGGCTCTTGCTGCCTGGAGCCGTGTTTATATGGACCTCAACCCAGGCACACCTGGGGAGGGCTGGCCGGCAGGGTCAGGCTGCCCAGGTCAGCCCATCCTCACCCCTCAGGGACTCACATTGCAGAAAATGGACCTCGCTGAACCGGCCAGGTCCAAGGAACAGGTGTGGGCTCCTGAGAGTCTGGATAGACAAGGGGCTGCAGCTCCGGCTTGTTTTCTAATCCTTTTATCTGGCCCATGAGTGGGAGACAACTTCAAGAAGACCCTCTCCTAATGAGAGGAACCCAGGAGTCAGGGAGAGGAGGGGTGATGGGTGGAGACAGAGGCCTGGTGCCCCGGCTGCGGTGGAAGCCTCTGGAAGACCAGGCAGAGGGAGGCCGCACAGAGTGATGCCCAGGGTCACAGACCTGTCGGAGCTGCTGTTTGTTAGCTCAAGTCCTGCTCCGAGGTGCTCTGTGTCAGCTCTGAGTGACAGGTGATCTGGGCTGCTCTGCAATGAGGGCTACGTGCACGGTACCTGTGTGCCCAGCCCTGCCGGGGTACCTGCCCAGGGCAGCTCCGTATCCTGGGAGGGGCCTGACCACGAGAGCGCCATGGGCTGCTGGGGAGGGGGGGCCTGCCCAGGTGAGCTCCATATCCTGGGATTGCCCTGACCACGAGAGCCCCGTGGGCTGCTGGGGACCTGGTAAACGATGTCGGGACAGTCAGTGAAGCCACCGAGGATATACATCCGGTAGTTCCTAATTCCTACACCCTGCTGGTCATTCTACCATCCACCAGGACACGGTATTCTGTATTAGCCTTCAGGGATGCCTTCTTCTGGATTCCATTGGTCCCCGAAAGGCTCTGCTGCCCTAGTAACCAGATTTGGGAATGGAGAAATGCTGCCGCCTTGTGGCCGTTTGCCACAACAGCAGCTTTAAACCCAGTGCTCATGGTCACTAAATATTCACACTCATTGCAGCCTGTAAATGGCACCTGCCCTGAAAAACAATCCTGGGGTCGAAAATGGACCCAAAACTTCTAAAGAGGGCAACCATGCAAGAGGACAATTTCAAGAGGTTAATTGTACTCTCCGTTTTTTTCTGTTTTTCTGTACCAGAAGTTTAAAACGGCCCCTCCGCCACGCCCCGGTACCCGAGGCCTCCGTTGCCCTGCCTGGGCGGGCGGCGGGGCGCTGCCGGGGCGGGCTGGCCGCGGGGATGGCGGTAAGGCGCAAGGACAAGCGAAGCTGGGCCTCAAGAGGCAGCCCGCGGTCCCCGCCCCCGTCTACGGCCATACCACCCTGAACGCGCCCGATCTCGTCTGATCTCGGAAGCTAAGCAGGGTCGGGCCTGGTTAGTACTTGTGATGGGAGACCGCCTGGGAATACCGGGTGCTGTAGGCTTTTGGCCTCCCGCTGCGGCTCCGCCTTCTCCTTTAGTCGCCCGCGGCGGTGGCCGCCAGCTCCGCCCCCCGCCGGGCACCGCTGCAGGCCCCACCTCCTCCGCCCACCCCCCACCACCACCACAGAGCGCCAGAGGGGCCGCTCCATGCGGCCCGAAGGCGGCCCTGGAAGGCAGCGGCACACCCGACGCTCCGGGGGTGGCTGGCCCGGACCCAGACTCCGCCGCGGGCCCGGGTGCCGTCCGTGCGGCCCGCGAGCCCCTCCACCTGCACCTGGCCGGCCCCACCGGCGCCCAGCCCCGGCGCCGCCACCTGTCCGCCGGTGTGGCTCTCCGCAGCTCTCTCCGGATAAAGCTGGATAAAGGTCTGGACGGGAAGGAGGGGCAGTGATTCAGCCTATTGCTCTTAGTGCCCCTCCCCCACACTCAGGAGCCCTTTGTGACAAGGCCACAGCTCTGTGATGCAGGCCTGGGGTTCTGCCATCAAGTGAACTCCCAGGGCTCTGTTGCCTGAGGGCGGCAATGCAGTTCAGAAGACGGAGAATCTCTTTTCTTTGAAAAACACTGTTGCTATCTGGCTGAGATCCAGCCCAACTTCCTGGGTGATTGATATCATCCTTGGCTTCCTGTGTGGACTGGGGCTCTTCCTCGTGTTACTCCCCTGCTTCCAGAGTAATCCATTCTTAGCACCACCTAGGAAACCTAGAAACATCAGGAAGCATCAAGTAGAGCTGAAGGGGAGGAGCAGGAGTAGGAAGAAAAGTCGATCTTTGAAAGCTTGCAGAGATTGCCTGGAAGAACTGGAGGGGACTCACAACCTGGCTTCACCTCTGCGGAGCTGCCTGGGGAGGCTTCCTGGCAAGGGCAACTTTCATCAGCTCTCATGGCAAGACCCTCCTGGTGAGACGTGCAAAGCAGTGCCTGCTGGAGCCTGTGGAGGATACTGCTTGAAGGGTTGGGAACCCTGCAGGAACACCTCCTGTAGGGTTTCCTTCCTGGTTCAAGACACTCGAGAGGTGCTGGAAGCACATATTACAAGGTTTTGGGTAAAGCACGGGTGGACCCTACCCCTCAAGGTCCTCAAGCCCATCAATCTCTTGAAGTCGACAAAGTTCCAACCCTCCACCACCCTGCGGTTAGCCTCGTCCCCTTCAGCCACCTGTGTATCTGGGTCCCACTCAACAGTCACGTTTGCTGAGTTCCCGGAGAAACCTCCTCAGGCTCATTCAGGAGAGAAGGTGAGAACAGAAGAGTCCGTTCCTGCCCTGAAGAGGCCTCTCCTTGTCCCCTCCACTGTGTGTAAGGAAATCCAGAGTGCCCTGAGAGCGATTCCACCTGGTGACTACCATGGGCCCTCAAAGGCTTCTCTGACTGCACAGCAGGGCAGGCCACCTTCTCAGTCCCTCACACTCAGCCTTGTGGGCAGAACCTGGAAGAGTGAGACTGTGGAGTGGGTCAAGAGGGACAGCCTAGAGCCAGGTCCAAGTTCAGCAATGGTCAGGAACGAGCCAAGAGAGGAGAGTGGTGGTCAGGCCTCAGGAGACCCCTGCCATAGGGTAACAGTGATGGAGGTGAACTTAGGATCCCAATCTTTGAGAGGTGAAGAGGCCAGGGAGGCTATGGAGGCCAAGGAGTCTCCTGCTCTTCAACCACAGTCTAGTGTTATCTTGGAAACCAAAGTGTTGACAAAATCCCAAACCACAAATGCACCTATGAGGAGTTTAGAGGTGCCAGGGGCCAGTAAAAGTTTCCTACTACCTAGAATGTCTGTTTTCCAACATCTAGGTGAGCCATGCCTTAACATGGAGGTTGCTAGTGAGTTTAACTCCAAAGTAAAGGTACAGTCAGACAACCAGCTTCAGGACTTTCCCAAACACAGGTTCCTTGCTGCAGACAACTTGGCTTCTCAGGTGCCTCAGTGCCATCCCCAGAGAGTCCCCACCAGAGACACGTTAGCTTCCCAGGAGCCAAGTGGCCTTATGGAAGGCCAAAGGAGCAACCTAGGGCAGCAGGAGCCCCAAACTTCAAAACTCCAAGACTCATGGAAGAGCCAGAGCAAGATGATTGCCCCTACTTACAAAAGAGAGGACCGTAGGAGGCATAAACCAGGAGAGCATGAAGAGAGGTTTAAAGAATGAGGGACCCCTCAAGCTGGAAGTATGAGCCGCCCTGCCCAGGTCAGGGGCATAACAGACTCTATTGGGAGCAGATGTCTCCAGCTCATGCCAGAGAAGAAATATAGCCCTCCAGAAAGCCTCTTCAGAAAAAGGATGAGGCTATTTTTAAAGTGGATTTTCCCCAATAAAAAAGTCAATGGTCGAGATGCTCTGCAAAGAAAAAAAAAAAAGCCCATATCAGCCACTGCCCGGAGTCACGGATCAGTCAAAAGCAGATCAATCTTGAAGAGTGAGACTGCTGAGGGTCAGGCACTCATGACAGCTGTTGGACAGATCGTAGAAGAAAAAAGAGCAATTCACCATGGACTTCATGCCACAAAGTTAAATGAGCACAGACTGGAATTCCAAGTCCCAGTATGTGGGGGTTTCTGCTACCATAGGCTTACCTCCTACCCAGAGCAAGGGAGAATGATGGGTTCTACAGCCTGCAGTCATAAAGCCACCTCCAAGGGCCAGAGTTGTTCTGTCAGGGAAAGGGAAGTCAGACACCAACATAGTTTGAAAAGTGTAAGGTTCGACGATGAGCAGCTGGGCCTAAGGTGCCTCCCATCCTTGTCCCCCAGGAAGAGTGTGTTTCCAGTTAGTACCTGCCAGTATGGGCCAAGGATTCCAGGTGCCCCAGCCCGCCATAAACACTGTCCAAGGCATTGTCATCTTTGGGGAGGTGTCTTGCCTGGTCGACAGTAAAATCCTTCTTTAGTCTTCCCTTTAGTAGGAAAACATGTCTCCAAGTAAAAATTCAGTCCATGTAGAGAAAATGATTTTCTCATTAGCACATCCAAGATATTTAATGTTCCCCAATACATATATATATATATATTTTTCTAATAAAAGCATAGTGTAATGGCAAAAAAAAAAGAAATTTAAAACGGCATGGAAAAATGCTGAACATTAGGAATAATTAAAGATATGCAAATCCAAATTACAAAAACCTATCCGCTCACACCAGTCAGAATGGCCATCAGCAAGAATTCTGCAAAAAGTAAATGCTGAAGGGGTTTTAGAGAAATGCCTACCCTTGGTCCAAAGTGGGACATGGTAAGAGCCAGTAATGAAAACAAAAATGAGGTGCCTTGTAAAGGTAAATACTGAGCTACCATTCAATCAAGCATACCCACTGCTGGGCCTATCGCCTGAGGGGATGAGAATCAAAAAAACACAGGCTGGGCTTCACTGGTGGCGCAGTGGTTGAGAGCCCGCCTGCCAATGCAGGGGACATGCGTTCATGCTCCGGGTCGGGAAGATCCCACGTGCCGCGGAGCGGCTTGTCCCGTGAGCTAGGGCTGCTGGGCCTGCGCGTCCGGAGCCTGTGCTCTGCATTGGGAGGGACCACCGCAGTGAGAGGCCCACGTACCGAAAAAAAAAAAAAAAAAAAAAAAAACAGGCTGGCAATCCTCCACTCCAGCAATATTTACCATAGCCAACACTTGGAAGCTACGAAAGTGTCCATCATCAGAGGAAGGCACAAAGAAGAAGTGGTCCATGTACACAATGGAATATGACTCCAATAAAAAATATATATAAATACAATTTATAAAACAAACCTAAGTAAGGAGACATCAGCTTTTGGGGGCACATTCCACTCTAATATATAACCGAGGAACACCACTGCCCGGATGGTCTGTTTCCCTAGTTCCCAGGTTGGGAAAAGCAGAAATGCTGCCGCCCTCTGGCCGTTACCTGCAACAGCAGCTTTAAGACCTGTGCTAAGGGTCACTTCATATGCAGCAGTACTGGTGGGCTGTAAATGAAACCTGCCCTCAAAACGTCTTGAGGGAGGTAATGGCCAAAATATTTCTAAATGTCACACACACTTCACGAAGACAATTTGAAGAGGTAAGCTGTACTCACAGTTGAAGAAAAGAAGGACATGCCAGAAAGCTCAATTTCAAGGGATTATGAGACGCATGCAAATCCAGCCACAAAGTGGTATCGGCTCACACTAGTCAGAACACACATCAGCAAAAAAACTACAAACAAAAAATGCTGAAGGTGTTGTGGAGAAGTGCATACCCTCAACTTTAAGCGGGACGTAACCTGGAAAGAGCCACTAATGAGAACAGACTGGAGGTGCCTCTACAAGGTAAACATTCCGCTACCATATGATCCAGCAGGCCCACTCCTGGGCCTATAACCTAAGAAGACAGAATTGGAAAGACACAGGCAGGCAAATGTGCATTGCCGCAGCATTACAATAGCCATGACGTGGAAGCAACCAAAAAGTCCATCAACAGATGAGTGGACAAAGAAGAACTGGTACATGTACAGAGAGAATATTAGCCAAGGAAGAAAAGGACACCATGCCATTTGCAGCACCGTAGATGAGTCTAGAGGTGATCACGTGACTTGTAGTAAGTCAGAAAGAGAAAGACACGTATCGTAGGATATCACTTATAGATGTTACCTAAAAATTGATACCAGTGAAGATATTTCCACAGAGAAGGGCAATCCCAGATTCATTAAACAAACTTATGGATCACCAACGGAAAGGTGTGAGGATTGGATACATTACGAGATTGGGGTGAACAGACATATACAAACACAGGTGAAATATATAATCACCAAAGACCTACAGAATACCAAGAGAAGACTACTCAACATTCTGTCATAACGTACATGGGAAAAGGATCCCAGCAAGAACAGACATATGTATATGTGTAAAAGAACCACATCTTGCACACCTGCAACAAGCCAAACATTGTAATCAAACATGCTGTGATTAAAAAAATAAAAAAATTAAATTAAGAAAACGAACAAGAAGTAGTGAGACAAACTTAAGGGGCCTTCTCCTGGCACATTCCATTCTAAATTACAACCTAGAACACGACTTCCATTGAGGCTCTGCTGCCCTAGTAACCAGATTTGGTAAGGGAGAACTGCTGCCCCCTTGTGGCCGTTTCACACAACAGCACCTTTAATCCCAGCGCTAATGGTCAGTTGATATTCAAAATCATTGCAGGCCTGTAAATGACACCTGCCCTGAAAACAAATCCTGGGGTCATATATCGACCAAAAAATTCAAAAGACGTCCATATTTCAAAACGACACTTTCAAGAGGCATATTTTGTTCTGCATATTTGTTCTGCACATTAGGGTTCTGCTTCTTTTGCTTTCTTTCTTTCTTTATTAAAAAAAAAAACGGGAATGGAAAAAGGCAACCCTCAGAATGGGAGAAAATATTTGCAAACGAATCCACGGACAAAGGTTTAATCTCCAATATATATAACAGCTCATGCAGCTTAATATTAAAAAAAAACAAACAACCCAATACAAAAATGGGCAGAAGATCTAAATAGACGTTTCTTCAAAGAAGACACAGAGATGGCCAAGACGCACATGAAAAGCTGCTCAACATCACTCATCATTAGAGAAATGCACATCAAAACTACAGTGAGGTATCACCTCACACCTGTTAGAATGGGCATCATCAGAAAATGTACAAACAACAAATGCTGGCGAGGGTGTGGACCAAAGGAACCCTCTTCCACTATTGGTGGGAATGTAAATTGATACAGTCACTATGGAGAACAGCATGGAGGTTCCTTAAAAAACTAAAAATAGAATTACCATAGGATCCAGCAATCCCACTTCCGGGCATATACCCAGAGAAAACCATAAATGAAAAAGACACATTCACCACAATGTTCATTGCAGCACTATTTACAATAGCCAGGTAATGGAAGCAACCTAAATGCCCACAGACAGACGAACGGATAATGATGTGGTCCATCTATGAAACGGAATATTACTCAGCCATAAAAAGGAACGAAACTGGGTCATCTGTGGAGACGTCGACGGATCTAGAGACTGTCATACAGAGTGAAGTAAGTCAGAAGGAGAAAAACAAATATTGTATATTAATGCATATATGTGGAACCTAGAAAAATGGTACAGATGACCCGGTTTGCAGGGCAGAAATAGAGACACAGAGGTAGAGAACAAACGTATGGACACCAAGAGGGGGGAAGCCATGGGTTGTTGGTGGTGGGATGAGTCGGGAGATTGGGATTGTCCTGTATACATGTATATGCATAAAATAGATAACTAATAATAATCCTGCTGAATAAAAAAATAAACTTAAATTTCAAAATTTTTTAAAATAAATAAAATTTTAAAATAAAACGGAAAAAAAGTTCTTCCCTTCACACAGATGTATTTATAGGAATGAATTATTTCCATGCTTATATCTATAAATACATAGAAGAGGAATAAAATCTAACTTGAAGCAAAAAAGAAGAAAAAAAAAAACCAGAACCCACCAGTTATACACAGGAAAACCCTATCAGGGCACTGGCTCCAGCGGCAAACAATTCTGAAGTTGGTCAGAGGTGGGGAATCATCTCCCATGCAGCCAGCAGCCCCCCCACCCCCGCAAGGAGCGTCCTCATTGCAAAGCTGGGGGACCGTGCCGAGGCGTCTGTGAGTAAACGTGAGCTGAGCCCCAGGCCAGCTGCTGCTGAACTGTTCCCACCCTTCCCAGGTAAAACACCTGAATATGTCCAAGGACTTGAAAGCCCAGAGGAAGGGCCGTGGAGCCACAGCAGCGACAGCACGCAGGCCGACTTGGTGCCTGCAGGCCAACCAGGATGGTCCTGGCCCCGGGCGCTCTTCTGGAAGCTTTCCATTTCCCTGCCTGAGATACTCCTCCTGTCCCGGCCCCCACTGCTTTTTTCCTTCCTCACCTCTGCCCGGGGAGAAATTCCAACGGAAGGTATGGGTGACACATCCTCTTCTTTAGCAGGTGGCAGCCCGGCAACTCCTGCAGAAAGTCCAGCAGAGCCCCACTCACACCGGGCCACCCACAGAGCCGTGGCCCCTCACTCCCTCCCACCAGCACAGCCCCGAGACTGCTGACGGGGCAGAGAATATGGCGTCAGGCACAGCTGCAGGGGCTCTTGCTGCCTGGAGCCGTGTTTATATGGACCTCAACCCAGGCACACCTGGGGAGGGCTGGCCGGCAGGGTCAGGCTGCCCAGGTCAGCCCATCCTCACCCCTCAGGGACTCACATTGCAGAAAATGGACCTCGCTGAACCGGCCAGGTCCAAGGAACAGGTGTGGGCTCCTGAGAGTCTGGATAGACAAGGGGCTGCAGCTCCGGCTTGTTTTCTAATCCTTTTATCTGGCCCATGAGTGGGAGACAACTTCAAGAAGACCCTCTCCTAATGAGAGGAACCCAGGAGTCAGGGAGAGGAGGGGTGATGGGTGGAGACAGAGGCCTGGTGCCCCGGCTGCGGTGGAAGCCTCTGGAAGACCAGGCAGAGGGAGGCCGCACAGAGTGATGCCCAGGGTCACAGACCTGTCGGAGCTGCTGTTTGTTAGCTCAAGTCCTGCTCCGAGGTGCTCTGTGTCAGCTCTGAGTGACAGGTGATCTGGGCTGCTCTGCAATGAGGGCTACGTGCACGGTACCTGTGTGCCCAGCCCTGCCGGGGTACCTGCCCAGGGCAGCTCCGTATCCTGGGAGGGGCCTGACCACGAGAGCGCCATGGGCTGCTGGGGAGGGGGGGCCTGCCCAGGTGAGCTCCATATCCTGGGATTGCCCTGACCACGAGAGCCCCGTGGGCTGCTGGGGACCTGGTAAACGATGTCGGGACAGTCAGTGAAGCCACCGAGGATATACATCCGGTAGTTCCTAATTCCTACACCCTGCTGGTCATTCTACCATCCACCAGGACACGGTATTCTGTATTAGCCTTCAGGGATGCCTTCTTCTGGATTCCATTGGTCCCCGAAAGGCTCTGCTGCCCTAGTAACCAGATTTGGGAATGGAGAAATGCTGCCGCCTTGTGGCCGTTTGCCACAACAGCAGCTTTAAACCCAGTGCTCATGGTCACTAAATATTCACACTCATTGCAGCCTGTAAATGGCACCTGCCCTGAAAAACAATCCTGGGGTCGAAAATGGACCCAAAACTTCTAAAGAGGGCAACCATGCAAGAGGACAATTTCAAGAGGTTAATTGTACTCTCCGTTTTTTTCTGTTTTTCTGTACCAGAAGTTTAAAACGGCCCCTCCGCCACGCCCCGGTACCCGAGGCCTCCGTTGCCCTGCCTGGGCGGGCGGCGGGGCGCTGCCGGGGCGGGCTGGCCGCGGGGATGGCGGTAAGGCGCAAGGACAAGCGAAGCTGGGCCTCAAGAGGCAGCCCGCGGTCCCCGCCCCCGTCTACGGCCATACCACCCTGAACGCGCCCGATCTCGTCTGATCTCGGAAGCTAAGCAGGGTCGGGCCTGGTTAGTACTTGTGATGGGAGACCGCCTGGGAATACCGGGTGCTGTAGGCTTTTGGCCTCCCGCTGCGGCTCCGCCTTCTCCTTTAGTCGCCCGCGGCGGTGGCCGCCAGCTCCGCCCCCCGCCGGGCACCGCTGCAGGCCCCACCTCCTCCGCCCACCCCCCACCACCACCACAGAGCGCCAGAGGGGCCGCTCCATGCGGCCCGAAGGCGGCCCTGGAAGGCAGCGGCACACCCGACGCTCCGGGGGTGGCTGGCCCGGACCCAGACTCCGCCGCGGGCCCGGGTGCCGTCCGTGCGGCCCGCGAGCCCCTCCACCTGCACCTGGCCGGCCCCACCGGCGCCCAGCCCCGGCGCCGCCACCTGTCCGCCGGTGTGGCTCTCCGCAGCTCTCTCCGGATAAAGCTGGATAAAGGTCTGGACGGGAAGGAGGGGCAGTGATTCAGCCTATTGCTCTTAGTGCCCCTCCCCCACACTCAGGAGCCCTTTGTGACAAGGCCACAGCTCTGTGATGCAGGCCTGGGGTTCTGCCATCAAGTGAACTCCCAGGGCTCTGTTGCCTGAGGGCGGCAATGCAGTTCAGAAGACGGAGAATCTCTTTTCTTTGAAAAACACTGTTGCTATCTGGCTGAGATCCAGCCCAACTTCCTGGGTGATTGATATCATCCTTGGCTTCCTGTGTGGACTGGGGCTCTTCCTCGTGTTACTCCCCTGCTTCCAGAGTAATCCATTCTTAGCACCACCTAGGAAACCTAGAAACATCAGGAAGCATCAAGTAGAGCTGAAGGGGAGGAGCAGGAGTAGGAAGAAAAGTCGATCTTTGAAAGCTTGCAGAGATTGCCTGGAAGAACTGGAGGGGACTCACAACCTGGCTTCACCTCTGCGGAGCTGCCTGGGGAGGCTTCCTGGCAAGGGCAACTTTCATCAGCTCTCATGGCAAGACCCTCCTGGTGAGATGTGCAAAGCAGTGCCTGCTGGAGCCTGTGGAGGATACTGCTTGAAGGGTTGGGAACCCTGCAGGAACACCTCCTGTAGGGTTTCCTTCCTGGTTCAAGACACTCGAGAGGTGCTGGAAGCACATATTACAAGGTTTTGGGTAAAGCACGGGTGGACCCTACCCCTCAAGGTCCTCAAGCCCATCAATCTCTTGAAGTCGACAAAGTTCCAACCCTCCACCACCCTGCGGTTAGCCTCGTCCCCTTCAGCCACCTGTGTATCTGGGTCCCACTCAACAGTCACGTTTGCTGAGTTCCCGGAGAAACCTCCTCAGGCTCATTCAGGAGAGAAGGTGAGAACAGAAGAGTCCGTTCCTGCCCTGAAGAGGCCTCTCCTTGTCCCCTCCACTGTGTGTAAGGAAATCCAGAGTGCCCTGAGAGCGATTCCACCTGGTGACTACCATGGGCCCTCAAAGGCTTCTCTGACTGCACAGCAGGGCAGGCCACCTTCTCAGTCCCTCACACTCAGCCTTGTGGGCAGAACCTGGAAGAGTGAGACTGTGGAGTGGGTCAAGAGGGACAGCCTAGAGCCAGGTCCAAGTTCAGCAATGGTCAGGAACGAGCCAAGAGAGGAGAGTGGTGGTCAGGCCTCAGGAGACCCCTGCCATAGGGTAACAGTGATGGAGGTGAACTTAGGATCCCAATCTTTGAGAGGTGAAGAGGCCAGGGAGGCTATGGAGGCCAAGGAGTCTCCTGCTCTTCAACCACAGTCTAGTGTTATCTTGGAAACCAAAGTGTTGACAAAATCCCAAACCACAAATGCACCTATGAGGAGTTTAGAGGTGCCAGGGGCCAGTAAAAGTTTCCTACTACCTAGAATGTCTGTTTTCCAACATCTAGGTGAGCCATGCCTTAACATGGAGGTTGCTAGTGAGTTTAACTCCAAAGTAAAGGTACAGTCAGACAACCAGCTTCAGGACTTTCCCAAACACAGGTTCCTTGCTGCAGACAACTTGGCTTCTCAGGTGCCTCAGTGCCATCCCCAGAGAGTCCCCACCAGAGACACGTTAGCTTCCCAGGAGCCAAGTGGCCTTATGGAAGGCCAAAGGAGCAACCTAGGGCAGCAGGAGCCCAAAACTTCAAAACTCCAAGACTCATGGAAGAGCCAGAGCAAGATGATTGCCCCTACTTACAAAAGAGAGGACCGTAGGAGGCATAAACCAGGAGAGCATGAAGAGAGGTTTAAAGAATGAGGGACCCCTCAAGCTGGAAGTATGAGCCGCCCTGCCCAGGTCAGGGGCATAACAGACTCTATTGGGAGCAGATGTCTCCAGCTCATGCCAGAGAAGAAATATAGCCCTCCAGAAAGCCTCTTCAGAAAAAGGATGAGGCTATTTTTAAAGTGGATTTTCCCCAATAAAAAAGTCAATGGTCGAGATGCTCTGCAAAGAAAAAAAAAAAAGCCCATATCAGCCACTGCCCGGAGTCACGGATCAGTCAAAAGCAGATCAATCTTGAAGAGTGAGACTGCTGAGGGTCAGGCACTCATGACAGCTGTTGGACAGATCGTAGAAGAAAAAAGAGCAATTCACCATGGACTTCATGCCACAAAGTTAAATGAGCACAGACTGGAATTCCAAGTCCCAGTATGTGGGGGTTTCTGCTACCATAGGCTTACCTCCTACCCAGAGCAAGGGAGAATGATGGGTTCTACAGCCTGCAGTCATAAAGCCACCTCCAAGGGCCAGAGTTGTTCTGTCAGGGAAAGGGAAGTCAGACACCAACATAGTTTGAAAAGTGTAAGGTTCGACGATGAGCAGCTGGGCCTAAGGTGCCTCCCATCCTTGTCCCCCAGGAAGAGTGTGTTTCCAGTTAGTACCTGCCAGTATGGGCCAAGGATTCCAGGTGCCCCAGCCCGCCATAAACACTGTCCAAGGCATTGTCATCTTTGGGGAGGTGTCTTGCCTGGTCGACAGTAAAATCCTTCTTTAGTCTTCCCTTTAGTAGGAAAACATGTCTCCAAGTAAAAATTCAGTCCATGTAGAGAAAATGATTTTCTCATTAGCACATCCAAGATATTTAATGTTCCCCAATACATATATATATATTTTTTTTCTAATAAAAGCATAGTGTAATGGCAAAAAAAAAAGAAATTTAAAACGGCATGGAAAAATGCTGAACATTAGGAATAATTAAAGATATGCAAATCCAAATTACAAAAACCTATCCGCTCACACCAGTCAGAATGGCCATCAGCAAGAATTCTGCAAAAAGTAAATGCTGAAGGGGTTTTAGAGAAATGCCTACCCTTGGTCCAAAGTGGGACATGGTAAGAGCCAGTAATGAAAAGAAAAATGAGGTGCCTTGTAAAGGTAAATACTGAGCTACCATTCAATCAAGCATACCCACTGCTGGGCCTATCGCCTGAGGGGATGAGAATCAAAAAAACACAGGCTGGGCTTCACTGGTGGCGCAGTGGTTGAGAGCCCGCCTGCCAATGCAGGGGACATGCGTTCATGCTCCGGGTCGGGAAGATCCCACGTGCCGCGGAGCGGCTTGTCCCGTGAGCTAGGGCTGCTGGGCCTGCGCGTCCGGAGCCTGTGCTCTGCATTGGGAGGGACCACCGCAGTGAGAGGCCCACGTACCGAAAAAAAAAAAAAAAAAAAAAACACAGGCTGGCAATCCTCCACTCCAGCAATATTTACCATAGCCAACACTTGGAAGCTACGAAAGTGTCCATCATCAGAGGAAGGCACAAAGAAGAAGTGGTCCATGTACACAATGGAATATGACTCCAATAAAAAATATATATAAATACAATTTATAAAACAAACCTAAGTAAGGAGACATCAGCTTTTGGGGGCACATTCCACTCTAATATATAACCGAGGAACACCACTGCCCGGATGGTCTGTTTCCCTAGTTCCCAGGTTGGGAAAAGCAGAAATGCTGCCGCCCTCTGGCCGTTACCTGCAACAGCAGCTTTAAGACCTGTGCTAAGGGTCACTTCATATGCAGCAGTACTGGTGGGCTGTAAATGAAACCTGCCCTCAAAACGTCTTGAGGGAGGTAATGGCCAAAATATTTCTAAATGTCACACACACTTCACGAAGACAATTTGAAGAGGTAAGCTGTACTCACAGTTGAAGAAAAGAAGGACATGCCAGAAAGCTCAATTTCAAGGGATTATGAGACGCATGCAAATCCAGCCACAAAGTGGTATCGGCTCACACTAGTCAGAACACACATCAGCAAAAAAACTACAAACAAAAAATGCTGAAGGTGTTGTGGAGAAGTGCATACCCTCAACTTTAAGCGGGACGTAACCTGGAAAGAGCCACTAATGAGAACAGACTGGAGGTGCCTCTACAAGGTAAACATTCCGCTACCATATGATCCAGCAGGCCCACTCCTGGGCCTATAACCTAAGAAGACAGAATTGGAAAGACACAGGCAGGCAAATGTGCATTGCCGCAGCATTACAATAGCCATGACGTGGAAGCAACCAAAAAGTCCATCAACAGATGAGTGGACAAAGAAGAACTGGTACATGTACAGAGAGAATATTAGCCAAGGAAGAAAAGGACACCATGCCATTTGCAGCACCGTAGATGAGTCTAGAGGTGATCACGTGACTTGTAGTAAGTCAGAAAGAGAAAGACACGTATCGTAGGATATCACTTATAGATGTTACCTAAAAATTGATACCAGTGAAGATATTTCCACAGAGAAGGGCAATCCCAGATTCATTAAACAAACTTATGGATCACCAACGGAAAGGTGTGAGGATTGGATACATTACGAGATTGGGGTGAACAGACATATACAAACACAGGTGAAATATATAATCACCAAAGACCTACAGAATACCAAGAGAAGACTACTCAACATTCTGTCATAACGTACATGGGAAAAGGATCCCAGCAAGAACAGACATATGTATATGTGTAAAAGAACCACATCTTGCACACCTGCAACAAGCCAAACATTGTAATCAAACATGCTGTGATTAAAAAAATAAAAAAATTAAATTAAGAAAACGAACAAGAAGTAGTGAGACAAACTTAAGGGGCCTTCTCCTGGCACATTCCATTCTAAATTACAACCTAGAACACGACTTCCATTGAGGCTCTGCTGCCCTAGTAACCAGATTTGGTAAGGGAGAACTGCTGCCCCCTTGTGGCCGTTTCACACAACAGCACCTTTAATCCCAGCGCTAATGGTCAGTTGATATTCAAAATCATTGCAGGCCTGTAAATGACACCTGCCCTGAAAACAAATCCTGGGGTCATATATCGACCAAAAAATTCAAAAGACGTCCATATTTCAAAACGACACTTTCAAGAGGCATATTTTGTTCTGCATATTTGTTCTGCACATTAGGGTTCTGCTTCTTTTGCTTTCTTTCTTTCTTTGTTAAAAAAAAAAAACGGGAATGGAAAAAGGCAACCCTCAGAATGGGAGAAAATATTTGCAAACGAATCCACGGACAAAGGTTTAATCTCCAATATATATAACAGCTCATGCAGCTTAATATTAAAAAAAACAAACAACCCAATACAAAAATGGGCAGAAGATCTAAATAGACGTTTCTTCAAAGAAGACACAGAGATGGCCAAGACGCACATGAAAAGCTGCTCAACATCACTCATCATTAGAGAAATGCACATCAAAACTACAGTGAGGTATCACCTCACACCTGTTAGAATGGGCATCATCAGAAAATGTACAAACAACAAATGCTGGCGAGGGTGTGGACCAAAGGAACCCTCTTCCACTATTGGTGGGAATGTAAATTGATACAGTCACTATGGAGAACAGCATGGAGGTTCCTTAAAAAACTAAAAATAGAATTACCATAGGATCCAGCAATCCCACTTCCGGGCATATACCCAGAGAAAACCATAAATGAAAAAGACACATTCACCACAATGTTCATTGCAGCACTATTTACAATAGCCAGGTAATGGAAGCAACCTAAATGCCCACAGACAGACGAACGGATAATGATGTGGTCCATCTATGAAACGGAATATTACTCAGCCATAAAAAGGAACGAAACTGGGTCATCTGTGGAGACGTCGACGGATCTAGAGACTGTCATACAGAGTGAAGTAAGTCAGAAGGAGAAAAACAAATATTGTATATTAATGCATATATGTGGAACCTAGAAAAATGGTACAGATGACCCGGTTTGCAGGGCAGAAATAGAGACACAGAGGTAGAGAACAAACGTATGGACACCAAGAGGGGGGAAGCCATGGGTTGTTGGTGGTGGGATGAGTCGGGAGATTGGGATTGTCCTGTATACATGTATATGCATAAAATAGATAACTAATAATAATCCTGCTGAATAAAAAAATAAACTTAAATTATAAAATTTTAAAATAAAACGGAAAAAAGTTCTTCCCTTCACACAGATGTATTTATAGGAATGAATTATTTCCATGCTTATATCTATAAATACATAGAAGAGGAATAAAATCTAACTTGAAGCAAAAAAGAAAAAAAAAAACCAGAACCCACCAGTTATACACAGGAAAACCCTATCAGGGCACTGGCTCCAGCGGCAAACAATTCTGAAGTTGGTCAGAGGTGGGGAATCATCTCCCATGCAGCCAGCAGCCCCCCCACCCCCGCAAGGAGCGTCCTCATTGCAAAGCTGGGGGACCGTGCCGAGGCGTCTGTGAGTAAACGTGAGCCGAGCCCCAGGCCAGCTGCTGCTGAACTGTTCCCACCCTTCCCAGGTAAAACACCTGAATATGTCCAAGGACTTGAAAGCCCAGAGGAAGGGCCGTGGAGCCACAGCAGCGACAGCACGCAGGCCGACTTGGTGCCTGCAGGCCAGCCAGGATGGTCCTGGCCCCGGGCGCTCTTCTGGAAGCTTTCCATTTCCCTGCCTGAGATACTCCTCCTGTCCCGGCCCCCACTGCTTTTTTCCTTCCTCACCTCTGCCCGGGGAGAAATTCCAACGGAAGGTATGGGTGACACATCCTCTTCTTTAGCAGGTGGCAGCCCGGCAACTCCTGCAGAAAGTCCAGCAGAGCCCCACTCACACCGGGCCACCCACAGAGCCGTGGCCCCTCACTCCCTCCCACCAGCACAGCCCCGAGACTGCTGACGGGGCAGAGAATATGGCGTCAGGCACAGCTGCAGGGGCTCTTGCTGCCTGGAGCCGTGTTTATATGGACCTCAACCCAGGCACACCTGGGGAGGGCTGGCCGGCAGGGTCAGGCTGCCCAGGTCAGCCCATCCTCACCCCTCAGGGACTCACATTGCAGAAAATGGACCTCGCTGAACCGGCCAGGTCCAAGGAACAGGTGTGGGCTCCTGAGAGTCTGGATAGACAAGGGGCTGCAGCTCCGGCTTGTTTTCTAATCCTTTTATCTGGCCCATGAGTGGGAGACAACTTCAAGAAGACCCTCTCCTAATGAGAGGAACCCAGGAGTCAGGGAGAGGAGGGGTGATGGGTGGAGACAGAGGCCTGGTGCCCCGGCTGCGGTGGAAGCCTCTGGAAGACCAGGCAGAGGGAGGCCGCACAGAGTGATGCCCAGGGTCACAGACCTGTCGGAGCTGCTGTTTGTTAGCTCAAGTCCTGCTCCAAGGTGCTCTGTGTCAGCTCTGAGTGACAGGTGATCTGGGCTGCTCTGCAATGAGGGCTACGTGCACGGTACCTGTGTGCCCAGCCCTGCCGGGGTACCTGCCCAGGGCAGCTCCGTATCCTGGGAGGGGCCTGACCACGAGAGCGCCATGGGCTGCTGGGGAGGGGGGGCCTGCCCAGGTGAGCTCCATATCCTGGGATTGCCCTGACCACGAGAGCCCCGTGGGCTGCTGGGGACCTGGTAAACGATGTCGGGACAGTCAATGAAGCCACCGAGGATATACATCCGGTAGTTCCTAATTCCTACACCCTGCTGGTCGTTCTACCATCCACCAGGACACGGTATTCTGTATGAGACTTCAGTGATGCCTTCTTCTGGATTCCATTGGTCCCCGAAAGGCTCTGCTGCCCTAGTAACCAGATTTGGGAATGGAGAAATGCTGCCGCCTTGTGGCCGTTTGCCACAACAGCAGCTTTAAACCCAGTGCTCATGGTCACTAAATATTCACACTCATTGCAGCCTGTAAATGGCACCTGCCCTGAAAAACAATCCTGGGGTCGAAAATGGACCCAAAACTTCTAAAGAGGGCAACCATGCAAGAGGACAATTTCAAGAGGTTAATTGTACTCTCCGTTTTTTTCTGTTTTTCTGTACCAGAAATTTAAAACGGCCCCTCCGCCACGCCCCGGTACCCGAGGCCTCCGTTGCCCTGCCTGGGCGGGCGGCGGGGCGCTGCCGGGGCGGGCTGGCCGCGGGGATGGCGGTAAGGCGCAAGGACAAGCGAAGCTGGGCCTCAAGAGGCAGCCCGCGGTCCCCGCCCCCGTCTACGGCCATACCACCCTGAACGCGCCCGATCTCGTCTGATCTCGGAAGCTAAGCAGGGTCGGGCCTGGTTAGTACTTGTGATGGGAGACCGCCTGGGAATACCGGGTGCTGTAGGCTTTTGGCCTCCCGCTGCGGCTCCGCCTTCTCCTTTAGTCGCCCGCGGCGGTGGCCGCCAGCTCCGCCCCCCGCCGGGCACCGCTGCAGGCCCCACCTCCTCCGCCCACCCCCCACCACCACCACAGAGCGCCAGAGGGGCCGCTCCATGCGGCCCGAAGGCGGCCCTGGAAGGCAGCGGCACACCCGACGCTCCGGGGGTGGCTGGCCCGGACCCAGACTCCGCCGCGGGCCCGGGTGCCGTCCGTGCGGCCCGCGAGCCCCTCCACCTGCACCTGGCCGGCCCCACCGGCGCCCAGCCCCGGCGCCGCCACCTGTCCGCCGGTGTGGCTCTCCGCAGCTCTCTCCGGATAAAGCTGGATAAAGGTCTGGACGGGAAGGAGGGGCAGTGATTCAGCCTATTGCTCTTAGTGCCCCTCCCCCACACTCAGGAGCCCTTTGTGACAAGGCCACAGCTCTGTGATGCAGGCCTGGGGTTCTGCCATCAAGTGAACTCCCAGGGCTCTGTTGCCTGAGGGCGGCAATGCAGTTCAGAAGACGGAGAATCTCTTTTCTTTGAAAAACACTGTTGCTATCTGGCTGAGATCCAGCCCAACTTCCTGGGTGATTGATATCATCCTTGGCTTCCTGTGTGGACTGGGGCTCTTCCTCGTGTTACTCCCCTGCTTCCAGAGTAATCCATTCTTAGCACCACCTAGGAAACCTAGAAACATCAGGAAGCATCAAGTAGAGCTGAAGGGGAGGAGCAGGAGTAGGAAGAAAAGTCGATCTTTGAAAGCTTGCAGAGATTGCCTGGAAGAACTGGAGGGGACTCACAACCTGGCTTCACCTCTGCGGAGCTGCCTGGGGAGGCTTCCTGGCAAGGGAAACTTTCATCAGCTCTCATGGCAAGACCCTCCTGGTGAGATGTGCAAAGCAGTGCCTGCTGGAGCCTGTGGAGGATACTGCTTGAAGGGTTGGGAACCCTGCAGGAACACCTCCTGTAGGGTTTCCTTCCTGGTTCAAGACACTCGAGAGGTGCTGGAAGCACATATTACAAGGTTTTGGGTAAAGCACGGGTGGACCCTACCCCTCAAGGTCCTCAAGCCCATCAATCTCTTGAAGTCGACAAAGTTCCAACCCTCCACCACCCTGCGGTTAGCCTCGTCCCCTTCAGCCACCTGTGTATCTGGGTCCCACTCAACAGTCACGTTTGCTGAGTTCCCGGAGAAACCTCCTCAGGCTCATTCAGGAGAGAAGGTGAGAACAGAAGAGTCCGTTCCTGCCCTGAAGAGGCCTCTCCTTGTCCCCTCCACTGTGTGTAAGGAAATCCAGAGTGCCCTGAGAGCGATTCCACCTGGTGACTACCATGGGCCCTCAAAGGCTTCTCTGACTGCACAGCAGGGCAGGCCACCTTCTCAGTCCCTCACACTCAGCCTTGTGGGCAGAACCTGGAAGAGTGAGACTGTGGAGTGGGTCAAGAGGGACAGCCTAGAGCCAGGTCCAAGTTCAGCAATGGTCAGGAACGAGCCAAGAGAGGAGAGTGGTGGTCAGGCCTCAGGAGACCCCTGCCATAGGGTAACAGTGATGGAGGTGAACTTAGGATCCCAATCTTTGAGAGGTGAAGAGGCCAGGGAGGCTATGGAGGCCAAGGAGTCTCCTGCTCTTCAACCACAGTCTAGTGTTATCTTGGAAACCAAAGTGTTGACAAAATCCCAAACCACAAATGCACCTATGAGGAGTTTAGAGGTGCCAGGGGCCAGTAAAAGTTTCCTACTACCTAGAATGTCTGTTTTCCAACATCTAGGTGAGCCATGCCTTAACATGGAGGTTGCTAGTGAGTTTAACTCCAAAGTAAAGGTACAGTCAGACAACCAGCTTCAGGACTTTCCCAAACACAGGTTCCTTGCTGCAGACAACTTGGCTTCTCAGGTGCCTCAGTGCCATCCCCAGAGAGTCCCCACCAGAGACACGTTAGCTTCCCAGGAGCCAAGTGGCCTTATGGAAGGCCAAAGGAGCAACCTAGGGCAGCAGGAGCCCAAAACTTCAAAACTCCAAGACTCATGGAAGAGCCAGAGCAAGATGATTGCCCCTACTTACAAAAGAGAGGACCGTAGGAGGCATAAACCAGGAGAGCATGAAGAGAGGTTTAAAGAATGAGGGACCCCTCAAGCTGGAAGTATGAGCCGCCCTGCCCAGGTCAGGGGCATAACAGACTCTATTGGGAGCAGATGTCTCCAGCTCATGCCAGAGAAGAAATATAGCCCTCCAGAAAGCCTCTTCAGAAAAAGGATGAGGCTATTTTTAAAGTGGATTTTCCCCAATAAAAAAGTCAATGGTCGAGATGCTCTGCAAAGAAAAAAAAAAAAAGCCCATATCAGCCACTGCCCGGAGTCACGGATCAGTCAAAAGCAGATCAATCTTGAAGAGTGAGACTGCTGAGGGTCAGGCACTCATGACAGCTGTTGGACAGATCGTAGAAGAAAAAAGAGCAATTCACCATGGACTTCATGCCACAAAGTTAAATGAGCACAGACTGGAATTCCAAGTCCCAGTATGTGGGGGTTTCTGCTACCATAGGCTTACCTCCTACCCAGAGCAAGGGAGAATGATGGGTTCTACAGCCTGCAGTCATAAAGCCACCTCCAAGGGCCAGAGTTGTTCTGTCAGGGAAAGGGAAGTCAGACACCAACATAGTTTGAAAAGTGTAAGGTTCGACGATGAGCAGCTGGGCCTAAGGTGCCTCCCATCCTTGTCCCCCAGGAAGAGTGTGTTTCCAGTTAGTACCTGCCAGTATGGGCCAAGGATTCCAGGTGCCCCAGCCCGCCATAAACACTGTCCAAGGCATTGTCATCTTTGGGGAGGTGTCTTGCCTGGTCGACAGTAAAATCCTTCTTTAGTCTTCCCTTTAGTAGGAAAACATGTCTCCAAGTAAAAATTCAGTCCATGTAGAGAAAATGATTTTCTCATTAGCACATCCAAGATATTTAATGTTCCCCAATACATATATATATTTTTTTTCTAATAAAAGCATAGTGTAATGGCAAAAAAAAAGAAATTTAAAACGGCATGGAAAAATGCTGAACATTAGGAATAATTAAAGATATGCAAATCCAAATTACAAAAACCTATCCGCTCACACCAGTCAGAATGGCCATCAGCAAGAATTCTGCAAAAAGTAAATGCTGAAGGGGTTTTAGAGAAATGCCTACCCTTGGTCCAAAGTGGGACATGGTAAGAGCCAGTAATGAAAACAAAAATGAGGTGCCTTGTAAAGGTAAATACTGAGCTACCATTCAATCAAGCATACCCACTGCTGGGCCTATCGCCTGAGGGGATGAGAATCAAAAAATCACAGGCTGGGCTTCACTGGTGGCGCAGTGGTTGAGAGCCCGCCTGCCAATGCAGGGGACACGCGTTCATGCTCCGGGTCGGGAAGATCCCACGTGCCGCGGAGCGGCTTGTCCCGTGAGCTAGGGCTGCTGGGCCTGCGCGTCCGGAGCCTGTGCTCTGCATTGGGAGGGACCACCGCAGTGAGAGGCCCACGTACCGAAAAAAAAAAAAAAAAAAAAACACAGGCTGGCAATCCTCCACTCCAGCAATATTTACCATAGCCAACACTTGGAAGCTACGAAAGTGTCCATCATCAGAGGAAGGCACAAAGAAGAAGTGGTCCATGTACACAATGGAATATGACTCCAATAAAAAATATATATAAATACAATTTATAAAACAAACCTAAGTAAGGAGACATCAGCTTTTGGGGGCACATTCCACTCTAATATATAACCGAGGAACACCACTGCCCGGATGGTCTGTTTCCCTAGTTCCCAGGTTGGGAAAAGCAGAAATGCTGCCGCCCTCTGGCCGTTACCTGCAACAGCAGCTTTAAGACCTGTGCTAAGGGTCACTTCATATGCAGCAGTACTGGTGGGCTGTAAATGAAACCTGCCCTCAAAACGTCTTGAGGGAGGTAATGGCCAAAATATTTCTAAATGTCACACACACTTCACGAAGACAATTTGAAGAGGTAAGCTGTACTCACAGTTGAAGAAAAGAAGGACATGCCAGAAAGCTCAATTTCAAGGGATTATGAGACGCATGCAAATCCAGCCACAAAGTGGTATCGGCTCACACTAGTCAGAACACACAGCAGCAAAAAAACTACAAACAAAAAATGCTGAAGGTGTTGTGGAGAAGTGCATACCCTCAACTTTAAGCGGGACGTAACCTGGAAAGAGCCACTAATGAGAACAGACTGGAGGTGCCTCTACAAGGTAAACATTCCGCTACCATATGATCCAGCAGGCCCACTCCTGGGCCTATAACCTAAGAAGACAGAATTGGAAAGACACAGGCAGGCAAATGTGCATTGCCGCAGCATTACAATAGCCATGACGTGGAAGCAACCAAAAAGTCCATCAACAGATGAGTGGACAAAGAAGAGCTGGTACATGTACAGAGAGAATATTAGCCAAGGAAGAAAAGGACACCATGCCATTTGCAGCACCGTAGATGAGTCTAGAGGTGATCACGTGACTTGTAGTAAGTCAGAAAGAGAAAGACACGTATCGTAGGATATCACTTATAGATGTTACCTAAAAATTGATACCAGTGAAGATATTTCCACAGAGAAGGGCAATCCCAGATTCATTAAACAAACTTATGGATCACCAACGGAAAGGTGTGAGGATTGGATACATTACGAGATTGGGGTGAACAGACATATACAAACACAGGTGAAATATATAATCACCAAAGACCTACAGAATACCAAGAGAAGACTACTCAACATTCTGTCATAACGTACATGGGAAAAGGATCCCAGCAAGAACAGACATATGTATATGTGTAAAAGAACCACATCTTGCACACCTGCAACAAGCCAAACATTGTAATCAAACATGCTGTGATTAAAAAAATAAAAAAATTAAATTAAGAAAACGAACAAGAAGTAGTGAGACAAACTTAAGGGGCCTTCTCCTGGCACATTCCATTCTAAATTACAACCTAGAACACGACTTCCATTGAGGCTCTGCTGCCCTAGTAACCAGATTTGGTAAGGGAGAACTGCTGCCCCCTTGTGGCCGTTTCACACAACAGCACCTTTAATCCCAGCGCTAATGGTCAGTTGATATTCAAAATCATTGCAGGCCTGTAAATGACACCTGCCCTGAAAACAAATCCTGGGGTCATATATCGACCAAAAAATTCAAAAGACGTCCATATTTCAAAACGACACTTTCAAGAGGCATATTTTGTTCTGCATATTTGTTCTGCACATTAGGGTTCTGCTTCTTTTGCTTTCTTTCTTTCTTTGTTAAAAAAAAAAAAAACGGGAATGGAAAAAGGCAACCCTCAGAATGGGAGAAAATATTTGCAAACGAATCCACGGACAAAGGTTTAATCTCCAATATATATAACAGCTCATGCAGCTTAATATTAAAAAAAAAACAAACAACCCAATACAAAAATGGGCAGAAGATCTAAATAGACGTTTCTTCAAAGAAGACACAGAGATGGCCAAGACGCACATGAAAAGCTGCTCAACATCACTCATCATTAGAGAAATGCACATCAAAACTACAGTGAGGTATCACCTCACACCTGTTAGAATGGGCATCATCAGAAAATGTACAAACAACAAATGCTGGCGAGGGTGTGGACCAAAGGAACCCTCTTCCACTATTGGTGGGAATGTAAATTGATACAGTCACTATGGAGAACAGCATGGAGGTTCCTTAAAAAACTAAAAATAGAATTACCATAGGATCCAGCAATCCCACTTCCGGGCATATACCCAGAGAAAACCATAAATGAAAAAGACACATTCACCACAATGTTCATTGCAGCACTATTTACAATAGCCAGGTAATGGAAGCAACCTAAATGCCCACAGACAGACGAACGGATAATGATGTGGTCCATCTATGAAACGGAATATTACTCAGCCATAAAAAGGAACGAAACTGGGTCATCTGTGGAGACGTCGACGGATCTAGAGACTGTCATACAGAGTGAAGTAAGTCAGAAGGAGAAAAACAAATATTGTATATTAATGCATATATGTGGAACCTAGAAAAATGGTACAGATGACCCGGTTTGCAGGGCAGAAATAGAGACACAGAGGTAGAGAACAAACGTATGGACACCAAGAGGGGGGAAGCCATGGGTTGTTGGTGGTGGGATGAGTCGGGAGATTGGGATTGTCCTGTATACATGTATATGCATAAAATAGATAACTAATAATAATCCTGCTGAATAAAAAAATAAACTTAAATTTCAAAATTTTTTAAAATAAATAAAATTTTAAAATAAAACGGAAAAAAAGTTCTTCCCTTCACACAGATGTATTTATAGGAATGAATTATTTCCATGCTTATATCTATAAATACATAGAAGAGGAATAAAATCTAACTTGAAGCAAAAAAGAAGAAAAAAAAAAACCAGAACCCACCAGTTATACACAGGAAAACCCTATCAGGGCACTGGCTCCAGCGGCAAACAATTCTGAAGTTGGTCAGAGGTGGGGAATCATCTCCCATGCAGCCAGCAGCCCCCCCACCCCCGCAAGGAGCGTCCTCATTGCAAAGCTGGGGGACCGTGCCGAGGCGTCTGTGAGTAAACGTGAGCTGAGCCCCAGGCCAGCTGCTGCTGAACTGTTCCCACCCTTCCCAGGTAAAACACCTGAATATGTCCAAGGACTTGAAAGCCCAGAGGAAGGGCCGTGGAGCCACAGCAGCGACAGCACGCAGGCCGACTTGGTGCCTGCAGGCCAACCAGGATGGTCCTGGCCCCGGGCGCTCTTCTGGAAGCTTTCCATTTCCCTGCCTGAGATACTCCTCCTGTCCCGGCCCCCACTGCTTTTTTCCTTCCTCACCTCTGCCCGGGGAGAAATTCCAACGGAAGGTATGGGTGACACATCCTCTTCTTTAGCAGGTGGCAGCCCGGCAACTCCTGCAGAAAGTCCAGCAGAGCCCCACTCACACCGGGCCACCCACAGAGCCGTGGCCCCTCACTCCCTCCCACCAGCACAGCCCCGAGACTGCTGACGGGGCAGAGAATATGGCGTCAGGCACAGCTGCAGGGGCTCTTGCTGCCTGGAGCCGTGTTTATATGGACCTCAACCCAGGCACACCTGGGGAGGGCTGGCCGGCAGGGTCAGGCTGCCCAGGTCAGCCCATCCTCACCCCTCAGGGACTCACATTGCAGAAAATGGACCTCGCTGAACCGGCCAGGTCCAAGGAACAGGTGTGGGCTCCTGAGAGTCTGGATAGACAAGGGGCTGCAGCTCCGGCTTGTTTTCTAATCCTTTTATCTGGCCCATGAGTGGGAGACAACTTCAAGAAGACCCTCTCCTAATGAGAGGAACCCAGGAGTCAGGGAGAGGAGGGGTGATGGGTGGAGACAGAGGCCTGGTGCCCCGGCTGCGGTGGAAGCCTCTGGAAGACCAGGCAGAGGGAGGCCGCACAGAGTGATGCCCAGGGTCACAGACCTGTCGGAGCTGCTGTTTGTTAGCTCAAGTCCTGCTCCGAGGTGCTCTGTGTCAGCTCTGAGTGACAGGTGATCTGGGCTGCTCTGCAATGAGGGCTACGTGCACGGTACCTGTGTGCCCAGCCCTGCCGGGGTACCTGCCCAGGGCAGCTCCGTATCCTGGGAGGGGCCTGACCACGAGAGCGCCATGGGCTGCTGGGGAGGGGGGGCCTGCCCAGGTGAGCTCCATATCCTGGGATTGCCCTGACCACGAGAGCCCCGTGGGCTGCTGGGGACCTGGTAAACGATGTCGGGACAGTCAGTGAAGCCACCGAGGATATACATCCGGTAGTTCCTAATTCCTACACCCTGCTGGTCATTCTACCATCCACCAGGACACGGTATTCTGTATTAGCCTTCAGGGATGCCTTCTTCTGGATTCCATTGGTCCCCGAAAGGCTCTGCTGCCCTAGTAACCAGATTTGGGAATGGAGAAATGCTGCCGCCTTGTGGCCGTTTGCCACAACAGCAGCTTTAAACCCAGTGCTCATGGTCACTAAATATTCACACTCATTGCAGCCTGTAAATGGCACCTGCCCTGAAAAACAATCCTGGGGTCGAAAATGGACCCAAAACTTCTAAAGAGGGCAACCATGCAAGAGGACAATTTCAAGAGGTTAATTGTACTCTCCGTTTTTTTCTGTTTTTCTGTACCAGAAGTTTAAAACGGCCCCTCCGCCACGCCCCGGTACCCGAGGCCTCCGTTGCCCTGCCTGGGCGGGCGGCGGGGCGCTGCCGGGGCGGGCTGGCCGCGGGGATGGCGGTAAGGCGCAAGGACAAGCGAAGCTGGGCCTCAAGAGGCAGCCCGCGGTCCCCGCCCCCGTCTACGGCCATACCACCCTGAACGCGCCCGATCTCGTCTGATCTCGGAAGCTAAGCAGGGTCGGGCCTGGTTAGTACTTGTGATGGGAGACCGCCTGGGAATACCGGGTGCTGTAGGCTTTTGGCCTCCCGCTGCGGCTCCGCCTTCTCCTTTAGTCGCCCGCGGCGGTGGCCGCCAGCTCCGCCCCCCGCCGGGCACCGCTGCAGGCCCCACCTCCTCCGCCCACCCCCCACCACCACCACAGAGCGCCAGAGGGGCCGCTCCATGCGGCCCGAAGGCGGCCCTGGAAGGCAGCGGCACACCCGACGCTCCGGGGGTGGCTGGCCCGGACCCAGACTCCGCCGCGGGCCCGGGTGCCGTCCGTGCGGCCCGCGAGCCCCTCCACCTGCACCTGGCCGGCCCCACCGGCGCCCAGCCCCGGCGCCGCCACCTGTCCGCCGGTGTGGCTCTCCGCAGCTCTCTCCGGATAAAGCTGGATAAAGGTCTGGACGGGAAGGAGGGGCAGTGATTCAGCCTATTGCTCTTAGTGCCCCTCCCCCACACTCAGGAGCCCTTTGTGACAAGGCCACAGCTCTGTGATGCAGGCCTGGGGTTCTGCCATCAAGTGAACTCCCAGGGCTCTGTTGCCTGAGGGCGGCAATGCAGTTCAGAAGACGGAGAATCTCTTTTCTTTGAAAAACACTGTTGCTATCTGGCTGAGATCCAGCCCAACTTCCTGGGTGATTGATATCATCCTTGGCTTCCTGTGTGGACTGGGGCTCTTCCTCGTGTTACTCCCCTGCTTCCAGAGTAATCCATTCTTAGCACCACCTAGGAAACCTAGAAACATCAGGAAGCATCAAGTAGAGCTGAAGGGGAGGAGCAGGAGTAGGAAGAAAAGTCGATCTTTGAAAGCTTGCAGAGATTGCCTGGAAGAACTGGAGGGGACTCACAACCTGGCTTCACCTCTGCGGAGCTGCCTGGGGAGGCTTCCTGGCAAGGGCAACTTTCATCAGCTCTCATGGCAAGACCCTCCTGGTGAGATGTGCAAAGCAGTGCCTGCTGGAGCCTGTGGAGGATACTGCTTGAAGGGTTGGGAACCCTGCAGGAACACCTCCTGTAGGGTTTCCTTCCTGGTTCAAGACACTCGAGAGGTGCTGGAAGCACATATTACAAGGTTTTGGGTAAAGCACGGGTGGACCCTACCCCTCAAGGTCCTCAAGCCCATCAATCTCTTGAAGTCGACAAAGTTCCAACCCTCCACCACCCTGCGGTTAGCCTCGTCCCCTTCAGCCACCTGTGTATCTGGGTCCCACTCAACAGTCACGTTTGCTGAGTTCCCGGAGAAACCTCCTCAGGCTCATTCAGGAGAGAAGGTGAGAACAGAAGAGTCCGTTCCTGCCCTGAAGAGGCCTCTCCTTGTCCCCTCCACTGTGTGTAAGGAAATCCAGAGTGCCCTGAGAGCGATTCCACCTGGTGACTACCATGGGCCCTCAAAGGCTTCTCTGACTGCACAGCAGGGCAGGCCACCTTCTCAGTCCCTCACACTCAGCCTTGTGGGCAGAACCTGGAAGAGTGAGACTGTGGAGTGGGTCAAGAGGGACAGCCTAGAGCCAGGTCCAAGTTCAGCAATGGTCAGGAACGAGCCAAGAGAGGAGAGTGGTGGTCAGGCCTCAGGAGACCCCTGCCATAGGGTAACAGTGATGGAGGTGAACTTAGGATCCCAATCTTTGAGAGGTGAAGAGGCCAGGGAGGCTATGGAGGCCAAGGAGTCTCCTGCTCTTCAACCACAGTCTAGTGTTATCTTGGAAACCAAAGTGTTGACAAAATCCCAAACCACAAATGCACCTATGAGGAGTTTAGAGGTGCCAGGGGCCAGTAAAAGTTTCCTACTACCTAGAATGTCTGTTTTCCAACATCTAGGTGAGCCATGCCTTAACATGGAGGTTGCTAGTGAGTTTAACTCCAAAGTAAAGGTACAGTCAGACAACCAGCTTCAGGACTTTCCCAAACACAGGTTCCTTGCTGCAGACAACTTGGCTTCTCAGGTGCCTCAGTGCCATCCCCAGAGAGTCCCCACCAGAGACACGTTAGCTTCCCAGGAGCCAAGTGGCCTTATGGAAGGCCAAAGGAGCAACCTAGGGCAGCAGGAGCCCCAAACTTCAAAACTCCAAGACTCATGGAAGAGCCAGAGCAAGATGATTGCCCCTACTTACAAAAGAGAGGACCGTAGGAGGCATAAACCAGGAGAGCATGAAGAGAGGTTTAAAGAATGAGGGACCCCTCAAGCTGGAAGTATGAGCCGCCCTGCCCAGGTCAGGGGCATAACAGACTCTATTGGGAGCAGATGTCTCCAGCTCATGCCAGAGAAGAAATATAGCCCTCCAGAAAGCCTCTTCAGAAAAAGGATGAGGCTATTTTTAAAGTGGATTTTCCCCAATAAAAAAGTCAATGGTCGAGATGCTCTGCAAAGAAAAAAAAAAAAAGCCCATATCAGCCACTGCCCGGAGTCACGGATCAGTCAAAAGCAGATCAATCTTGAAGAGTGAGACTGCTGAGGGTCAGGCACTCATGACAGCTGTTGGACAGATCGTAGAAGAAAAAAGAGCAATTCACCATGGACTTCATGCCACAAAGTTAAATGAGCACAGACTGGAATTCCAAGTCCCAGTATGTGGGGGTTTCTGCTACCATAGGCTTACCTCCTACCCAGAGCAAGGGAGAATGATGGGTTCTACAGCCTGCAGTCATAAAGCCACCTCCAAGGGCCAGAGTTGTTCTGTCAGGGAAAGGGAAGTCAGACACCAACATAGTTTGAAAAGTGTAAGGTTCGACGATGAGCAGCTGGGCCTAAGGTGCCTCCCATCCTTGTCCCCCAGGAAGAGTGTGTTTCCAGTTAGTACCTGCCAGTATGGGCCAAGGATTCCAGGTGCCCCAGCCCGCCATAAACACTGTCCAAGGCATTGTCATCTTTGGGGAGGTGTCTTGCCTGGTCGACAGTAAAATCCTTCTTTAGTCTTCCCTTTAGTAGGAAAACATGTCTCCAAGTAAAAATTCAGTCCATGTAGAGAAAATGATTTTCTCATTAGCACATCCAAGATATTTAATGTTCCCCAATACATATATATATTTTTTTTCTAATAAAAGCATAGTGTAATGGCAAAAAAAAAGAAATTTAAAACGGCATGGAAAAATGCTGAACATTAGGAATAATTAAAGATATGCAAATCCAAATTACAAAAACCTATCCGCTCACACCAGTCAGAATGGCCATCAGCAAGAATTCTGCAAAAAGTAAATGCTGAAGGGGTTTTAGAGAAATGCCTACCCTTGGTCCAAAGTGGGACATGGTAAGAGCCAGTAATGAAAACAAAAATGAGGTGCCTTGTAAAGGTAAATACTGAGCTACCATTCAATCAAGCATACCCACTGCTGGGCCTATCGCCTGAGGGGATGAGAATCAAAAAATCACAGGCTGGGCTTCACTGGTGGCGCAGTGGTTGAGAGCCCGCCTGCCAATGCAGGGGACACGCGTTCATGCTCCGGGTCGGGAAGATCCCACGTGCCGCGGAGCGGCTTGTCCCGTGAGCTAGGGCTGCTGGGCCTGCGCGTCCGGAGCCTGTGCTCTGCATTGGGAGGGACCACCGCAGTGAGAGGCCCACGTACCGAAAAAAAAAAAAAAAAAAAAACACAGGCTGGCAATCCTCCACTCCAGCAATATTTACCATAGCCAACACTTGGAAGCTACGAAAGTGTCCATCATCAGAGGAAGGCACAAAGAAGAAGTGGTCCATGTACACAATGGAATATGACTCCAATAAAAAATATATATAAATACAATTTATAAAACAAACCTAAGTAAGGAGACATCAGCTTTTGGGGGCACATTCCACTCTAATATATAACCGAGGAACACCACTGCCCGGATGGTCTGTTTCCCTAGTTCCCAGGTTGGGAAAAGCAGAAATGCTGCCGCCCTCTGGCCGTTACCTGCAACAGCAGCTTTAAGACCTGTGCTAAGGGTCACTTCATATGCAGCAGTACTGGTGGGCTGTAAATGAAACCTGCCCTCAAAACGTCTTGAGGGAGGTAATGGCCAAAATATTTCTAAATGTCACACACACTTCACGAAGACAATTTGAAGAGGTAAGCTGTACTCACAGTTGAAGAAAAGAAGGACATGCCAGAAAGCTCAATTTCAAGGGATTATGAGACGCATGCAAATCCAGCCACAAAGTGGTATCGGCTCACACTAGTCAGAACACACAGCAGCAAAAAAACTACAAACAAAAAATGCTGAAGGTGTTGTGGAGAAGTGCATACCCTCAACTTTAAGCGGGACGTAACCTGGAAAGAGCCACTAATGAGAACAGACTGGAGGTGCCTCTACAAGGTAAACATTCCGCTACCATATGATCCAGCAGGCCCACTCCTGGGCCTATAACCTAAGAAGACAGAATTGGAAAGACACAGGCAGGCAAATGTGCATTGCCGCAGCATTACAATAGCCATGACGTGGAAGCAACCAAAAAGTCCATCAACAGATGAGTGGACAAAGAAGAGCTGGTACATGTACAGAGAGAATATTAGCCAAGGAAGAAAAGGACACCATGCCATTTGCAGCACCGTAGATGAGTCTAGAGGTGATCACGTGACTTGTAGTAAGTCAGAAAGAGAAAGACACGTATCGTAGGATATCACTTATAGATGTTACCTAAAAATTGATACCAGTGAAGATATTTCCACAGAGAAGGGCAATCCCAGATTCATTAAACAAACTTATGGATCACCAACGGAAAGGTGTGAGGATTGGATACATTACGAGATTGGGGTGAACAGACATATACAAACACAGGTGAAATATATAATCACCAAAGACCTACAGAATACCAAGAGAAGACTACTCAACATTCTGTCATAACGTACATGGGAAAAGGATCCCAGCAAGAACAGACATATGTATATGTGTAAAAGAACCACATCTTGCACACCTGCAACAAGCCAAACATTGTAATCAAACATGCTGTGATTAAAAAAATAAAAAAATTAAATTAAGAAAACGAACAAGAAGTAGTGAGACAAACTTAAGGGGCCTTCTCCTGGCACATTCCATTCTAAATTACAACCTAGAACACGACTTCCATTGAGGCTCTGCTGCCCTAGTAACCAGATTTGGTAAGGGAGAACTGCTGCCCCCTTGTGGCCGTTTCACACAACAGCACCTTTAATCCCAGCGCTAATGGTCAGTTGATATTCAAAATCATTGCAGGCCTGTAAATGACACCTGCCCTGAAAACAAATCCTGGGGTCATATATCGACCAAAAAATTCAAAAGACGTCCATATTTCAAAACGACACTTTCAAGAGGCATATTTTGTTCTGCATATTTGTTCTGCACATTAGGGTTCTGCTTCTTTTGCTTTCTTTCTTTCTTTATTAAAAAAAAAAACGGGAATGGAAAAAGGCAACCCTCAGAATGGGAGAAAATATTTGCAAACGAATCCACGGACAAAGGTTTAATCTCCAATATATATAACAGCTCATGCAGCTTAATATTAAAAAAAAACAAACAACCCAATACAAAAATGGGCAGAAGATCTAAATAGACGTTTCTTCAAAGAAGACACAGAGATGGCCAAGACGCACATGAAAAGCTGCTCAACATCACTCATCATTAGAGAAATGCACATCAAAACTACAGTGAGGTATCACCTCACACCTGTTAGAATGGGCATCATCAGAAAATGTACAAACAACAAATGCTGGCGAGGGTGTGGACCAAAGGAACCCTCTTCCACTATTGGTGGGAATGTAAATTGATACAGTCACTATGGAGAACAGCATGGAGGTTCCTTAAAAAACTAAAAATAGAATTACCATAGGATCCAGCAATCCCACTTCCGGGCATATACCCAGAGAAAACCATAAATGAAAAAGACACATTCACCACAATGTTCATTGCAGCACTATTTACAATAGCCAGGTAATGGAAGCAACCTAAATGCCCACAGACAGACGAACGGATAATGATGTGGTCCATCTATGAAACGGAATATTACTCAGCCATAAAAAGGAACGAAACTGGGTCATCTGTGGAGACGTCGACGGATCTAGAGACTGTCATACAGAGTGAAGTAAGTCAGAAGGAGAAAAACAAATATTGTATATTAATGCATATATGTGGAACCTAGAAAAATGGTACAGATGACCCGGTTTGCAGGGCAGAAATAGAGACACAGAGGTAGAGAACAAACGTATGGACACCAAGAGGGGGGAAGCCATGGGTTGTTGGTGGTGGGATGAGTCGGGAGATTGGGATTGTCCTGTATACATGTATATGCATAAAATAGATAACTAATAATAATCCTGCTGAATAAAAAAATAAACTTAAATTTCAAAATTTTTTAAAATAAATAAAATTTTAAAATAAAACGGAAAAAAAGTTCTTCCCTTCACACAGATGTATTTATAGGAATGAATTATTTCCATGCTTATATCTATAAATACATAGAAGAGGAATAAAATCTAACTTGAAGCAAAAAAGAAGAAAAAAAAAAACCAGAACCCACCAGTTATACACAGGAAAACCCTATCAGGGCACTGGCTCCAGCGGCAAACAATTCTGAAGTTGGTCAGAGGTGGGGAATCATCTCCCATGCAGCCAGCAGCCCCCCCACCCCCGCAAGGAGCGTCCTCATTGCAAAGCTGGGGGACCGTGCCGAGGCGTCTGTGAGTAAACGTGAGCTGAGCCCCAGGCCAGCTGCTGCTGAACTGTTCCCACCCTTCCCAGGTAAAACACCTGAATATGTCCAAGGACTTGAAAGCCCAGAGGAAGGGCCGTGGAGCCACAGCAGCGACAGCACGCAGGCCGACTTGGTGCCTGCAGGCCAACCAGGATGGTCCTGGCCCCGGGCGCTCTTCTGGAAGCTTTCCATTTCCCTGCCTGAGATACTCCTCCTGTCCCGGCCCCCACTGCTTTTTTCCTTCCTCACCTCTGCCCGGGGAGAAATTCCAACGGAAGGTATGGGTGACACATCCTCTTCTTTAGCAGGTGGCAGCCCGGCAACTCCTGCAGAAAGTCCAGCAGAGCCCCACTCACACCGGGCCACCCACAGAGCCGTGGCCCCTCACTCCCTCCCACCAGCACAGCCCCGAGACTGCTGACGGGGCAGAGAATATGGCGTCAGGCACAGCTGCAGGGGCTCTTGCTGCCTGGAGCCGTGTTTATATGGACCTCAACCCAGGCACACCTGGGGAGGGCTGGCCGGCAGGGTCAGGCTGCCCAGGTCAGCCCATCCTCACCCCTCAGGGACTCACATTGCAGAAAATGGACCTCGCTGAACCGGCCAGGTCCAAGGAACAGGTGTGGGCTCCTGAGAGTCTGGATAGACAAGGGGCTGCAGCTCCGGCTTGTTTTCTAATCCTTTTATCTGGCCCATGAGTGGGAGACAACTTCAAGAAGACCCTCTCCTAATGAGAGGAACCCAGGAGTCAGGGAGAGGAGGGGTGATGGGTGGAGACAGAGGCCTGGTGCCCCGGCTGCGGTGGAAGCCTCTGGAAGACCAGGCAGAGGGAGGCCGCACAGAGTGATGCCCAGGGTCACAGACCTGTCGGAGCTGCTGTTTGTTAGCTCAAGTCCTGCTCCGAGGTGCTCTGTGTCAGCTCTGAGTGACAGGTGATCTGGGCTGCTCTGCAATGAGGGCTACGTGCACGGTACCTGTGTGCCCAGCCCTGCCGGGGTACCTGCCCAGGGCAGCTCCGTATCCTGGGAGGGGCCTGACCACGAGAGCGCCATGGGCTGCTGGGGAGGGGGGGCCTGCCCAGGTGAGCTCCGTATCCTGGGATTGCCCTGACCACGAGAGCCCCGTGGGCTGCTGGGGACCTGGTAAACGATGTCGGGACAGTCAGTGAAGCCACCGAGGATATACATCCGGTAGTTCCTAATTCCTACACCCTGCTGGTCATTCTACCATCCACCAGGACACGGTATTCTGTATTAGCCTTCAGGGATGCCTTCTTCTGGATTCCATTGGTCCCCGAAAGGCTCTGCTGCCCTAGTAACCAGATTTGGGAATGGAGAAATGCTGCCGCCTTGTGGCCGTTTGCCACAACAGCAGCTTTAAACCCAGTGCTCATGGTCACTAAATATTCACACTCATTGCAGCCTGTAAATGGCACCTGCCCTGAAAAACAATCCTGGGGTCGAAAATGGACCCAAAACTTCTAAAGAGGGCAACCATGCAAGAGGACAATTTCAAGAGGTTAATTGTACTCTCCGTTTTTTTCTGTTTTTCTGTACCAGAAGTTTAAAACGGCCCCTCCGCCACGCCCCGGTACCCGAGGCCTCCGTTGCCCTGCCTGGGCGGGCGGCGGGGCGCTGCCGGGGCGGGCTGGCCGCGGGGATGGCGGTAAGGCGCAAGGACAAGCGAAGCTGGGCCTCAAGAGGCAGCCCGCGGTCCCCGCCCCCGTCTACGGCCATACCACCCTGAACGCGCCCGATCTCGTCTGATCTCGGAAGCTAAGCAGGGTCGGGCCTGGTTAGTACTTGTGATGGGAGACCGCCTGGGAATACCGGGTGCTGTAGGCTTTTGGCCTCCCGCTGCGGCTCCGCCTTCTCCTTTAGTCGCCCGCGGCGGTGGCCGCCAGCTCCGCCCCCCGCCGGGCACCGCTGCAGGCCCCACCTCCTCCGCCCCCCCCCCTCGCCAACACCACCACAGAGCGCCAGAGGGGCCGCTCCATGCGGCCCGAAGGCGGCCCTGGAAGGCAGCGGCACACCCGACGCTCCGGGGGTGGCTGGCCCGGACCCAGACTCCGCCGCGGGCCCGGGTGCCGTCCGTGCGGCCCGCGAGCCCCTCCACCTGCACCTGGCCGGCCCCACCGGCGCCCAGCCCCGGCGCCGCCACCTGTCCGCCGGTGTGGCTCTCCGCAGCTCTCTCCGGATAAAGCTGGATAAAGGTCTGGACGGGAAGGAGGGGCAGTGATTCAGCCTATTGCTCTTAGTGCCCCTCCCCCACACTCAGGAGCCCTTTGTGACAAGGCCACAGCTCTGTGATGCAGGCCTGGGGTTCTGCCATCAAGTGAACTCCCAGGGCTCTGTTGCCTGAGGGCGGCAATGCAGTTCAGAAGACGGAGAATCTCTTTTCTTTGAAAAACACTGTTGCTATCTGGCTGAGATCCAGCCCAACTTCCTGGGTGATTGATATCATCCTTGGCTTCCTGTGTGGACTGGGGCTCTTCCTCGTGTTACTCCCCTGCTTCCAGAGTAATCCATTCTTAGCACCACCTAGGAAACCTAGAAACATCAGGAAGCATCAAGTAGAGCTGAAGGGGAGGAGCAGGAGTAGGAAGAAAAGTCGATCTTTGAAAGCTTGCAGAGATTGCCTGGAAGAACTGGAGGGGACTCACAACCTGGCTTCACCTCTGCGGAGCTGCCTGGGGAGGCTTCCTGGCAAGGGCAACTTTCATCAGCTCTCATGGCAAGACCCTCCTGGTGAGACGTGCAAAGCAGTGCCTGCTGGAGCCTGTGGAGGATACTGCTTGAAGGGTTGGGAACCCTGCAGGAACACCTCCTGTAGGGTTTCCTTCCTGGTTCAAGACACTCGAGAGGTGCTGGAAGCACATATTACAAGGTTTTGGGTAAAGCACGGGTGGACCCTACCCCTCAAGGTCCTCAAGCCCATCAATCTCTTGAAGTCGACAAAGTTCCAACCCTCCACCACCCTGCGGTTAGCCTCGTCCCCTTCAGCCACCTGTGTATCTGGGTCCCACTCAACAGTCACGTTTGCTGAGTTCCCGGAGAAACCTCCTCAGGCTCATTCAGGAGAGAAGGTGAGAACAGAAGAGTCCGTTCCTGCCCTGAAGAGGCCTCTCCTTGTCCCCTCCACTGTGTGTAAGGAAATCCAGAGTGCCCTGAGAGCGATTCCACCTGGTGACTACCATGGGCCCTCAAAGGCTTCTCTGACTGCACAGCAGGGCAGGCCACCTTCTCAGTCCCTCACACTCAGCCTTGTGGGCAGAACCTGGAAGAGTGAGACTGTGGAGTGGGTCAAGAGGGACAGCCTAGAGCCAGGTCCAAGTTCAGCAATGGTCAGGAACGAGCCAAGAGAGGAGAGTGGTGGTCAGGCCTCAGGAGACCCCTGCCATAGGGTAACAGTGATGGAGGTGAACTTAGGATCCCAATCTTTGAGAGGTGAAGAGGCCAGGGAGGCTATGGAGGCCAAGGAGTCTCCTGCTCTTCAACCACAGTCTAGTGTTATCTTGGAAACCAAAGTGTTGACAAAATCCCAAACCACAAATGCACCTATGAGGAGTTTAGAGGTGCCAGGGGCCAGTAAAAGTTTCCTACTACCTAGAATGTCTGTTTTCCAACATCTAGGTGAGCCATGCCTTAACATGGAGGTTGCTAGTGAGTTTAACTCCAAAGTAAAGGTACAGTCAGACAACCAGCTTCAGGACTTTCCCAAACACAGGTTCCTTGCTGCAGACAACTTGGCTTCTCAGGTGCCTCAGTGCCATCCCCAGAGAGTCCCCACCAGAGACACGTTAGCTTCCCAGGAGCCAAGTGGCCTTATGGAAGGCCAAAGGAGCAACCTAGGGCAGCAGGAGCCCCAAACTTCAAAACTCCAAGACTCATGGAAGAGCCAGAGCAAGATGATTGCCCCTACTTACAAAAGAGAGGACCGTAGGAGGCATAAACCAGGAGAGCATGAAGAGAGGTTTAAAGAATGAGGGACCCCTCAAGCTGGAAGTATGAGCCGCCCTGCCCAGGTCAGGGGCATAACAGACTCTATTGGGAGCAGATGTCTCCAGCTCATGCCAGAGAAGAAATATAGCCCTCCAGAAAGCCTCTTCAGAAAAAGGATGAGGCTATTTTTAAAGTGGATTTTCCCCAATAAAAAAGTCAATGGTCGAGATGCTCTGCAAAGAAAAAAAAAAAAGCCCATATCAGCCACTGCCCGGAGTCACGGATCAGTCAAAAGCAGATCAATCTTGAAGAGTGAGACTGCTGAGGGTCAGGCACTCATGACAGCTGTTGGACAGATCGTAGAAGAAAAAAGAGCAATTCACCATGGACTTCATGCCACAAAGTTAAATGAGCACAGACTGGAATTCCAAGTCCCAGTATGTGGGGGTTTCTGCTACCATAGGCTTACCTCCTACCCAGAGCAAGGGAGAATGATGGGTTCTACAGCCTGCAGTCATAAAGCCACCTCCAAGGGCCAGAGTTGTTCTGTCAGGGAAAGGGAAGTCAGACACCAACATAGTTTGAAAAGTGTAAGGTTCGACGATGAGCAGCTGGGCCTAAGGTGCCTCCCATCCTTGTCCCCCAGGAAGAGTGTGTTTCCAGTTAGTACCTGCCAGTATGGGCCAAGGATTCCAGGTGCCCCAGCCCGCCATAAACACTGTCCAAGGCATTGTCATCTTTGGGGAGGTGTCTTGCCTGGTCGACAGTAAAATCCTTCTTTAGTCTTCCCTTTAGTAGGAAAACATGTCTCCAAGTAAAAATTCAGTCCATGTAGAGAAAATGATTTTCTCATTAGCACATCCAAGATATTTAATGTTCCCCAATACATATATATATATATATTTTTCTAATAAAAGCATAGTGTAATGGCAAAAAAAAAAAGAAATTTAAAACGGCATGGAAAAATGCTGAACATTAGGAATAATTAAAGATATGCAAATCCAAATTACAAAAACCTATCCGCTCACACCAGTCAGAATGGCCATCAGCAAGAATTCTGCAAAAAGTAAATGCTGAAGGGGTTTTAGAGAAATGCCTACCCTTGGTCCAAAGTGGGACATGGTAAGAGCCAGTAATGAAAAGAAAAATGAGGTGCCTTGTAAAGGTAAATACTGAGCTACCATTCAATCAAGCATACCCACTGCTGGGCCTATCGCCTGAGGGGATGAGAATCAAAAAAACACAGGCTGGGCTTCACTGGTGGCGCAGTGGTTGAGAGCCCGCCTGCCAATGCAGGGGACATGCGTTCATGCTCCGGGTCGGGAAGATCCCACGTGCCGCGGAGCGGCTTGTCCCGTGAGCTAGGGCTGCTGGGCCTGCGCGTCCGGAGCCTGTGCTCTGCATTGGGAGGGACCACCGCAGTGAGAGGCCCACGTACCGAAAAAAAAAAAAAAAAAAAAAAACACAGGCTGGCAATCCTCCACTCCAGCAATATTTACCATAGCCAACACTTGGAAGCTACGAAAGTGTCCATCATCAGAGGAAGGCACAAAGAAGAAGTGGTCCATGTACACAATGGAATATGACTCCAATAAAAAATATATATAAATACAATTTATAAAACAAACCTAAGTAAGGAGACATCAGCTTTTGGGGGCACATTCCACTCTAATATATAACCGAGGAACACCACTGCCCGGATGGTCTGTTTCCCTAGTTCCCAGGTTGGGAAAAGCAGAAATGCTGCCGCCCTCTGGCCGTTACCTGCAACAGCAGCTTTAAGACCTGTGCTAAGGGTCACTTCATATGCAGCAGTACTGGTGGGCTGTAAATGAAACCTGCCCTCAAAACGTCTTGAGGGAGGTAATGGCCAAAATATTTCTAAATGTCACACACACTTCACGAAGACAATTTGAAGAGGTAAGCTGTACTCACAGTTGAAGAAAAGAAGGACATGCCAGAAAGCTCAATTTCAAGGGATTATGAGACGCATGCAAATCCAGCCACAAAGTGGTATCGGCTCACACTAGTCAGAACACACATCAGCAAAAAAACTACAAACAAAAAATGCTGAAGGTGTTGTGGAGAAGTGCATACCCTCAACTTTAAGCGGGACGTAACCTGGAAAGAGCCACTAATGAGAACAGACTGGAGGTGCCTCTACAAGGTAAACATTCCGCTACCATATGATCCAGCAGGCCCACTCCTGGGCCTATAACCTAAGAAGACAGAATTGGAAAGACACAGGCAGGCAAATGTGCATTGCCGCAGCATTACAATAGCCATGACGTGGAAGCAACCAAAAAGTCCATCAACAGATGAGTGGACAAAGAAGAGCTGGTACATGTACAGAGAGAATATTAGCCAAGGAAGAAAAGGACACCATGCCATTTGCAGCACCGTAGATGAGTCTAGAGGTGATCACGTGACTTGTAGTAAGTCAGAAAGAGAAAGACACGTATCGTAGGATATCACTTATAGATGTTACCTAAAAATTGATACCAGTGAAGATATTTCCACAGAGAAGGGCAATCCCAGATTCATTAAACAAACTTATGGATCACCAACGGAAAGGTGTGAGGATTGGATACATTACGAGATTGGGGTGAACAGACATATACAAACACAGGTGAAATATATAATCACCAAAGACCTACAGAATACCAAGAGAAGACTACTCAACATTCTGTCATAACGTACATGGGAAAAGGATCCCAGCAAGAACAGACATATGTATATGTGTAAAAGAACCACATCTTGCACACCTGCAACAAGCCAAACATTGTAATCAAACATGCTGTGATTAAAAAAATAAAAAAATTAAATTAAAAAAACGAACAAGAAGTAGTGAGACAAACTTAAGGGGCCTTCTCCTGGCACATTCCATTCTAAATTACAACCTAGAACACGACTTCCATTGAGGCTCTGCTGCCCTAGTAACCAGATTTGGTAAGGGAGAACTGCTGCCCCCTTGTGGCCGTTTCACACAACAGCACCTTTAATCCCAGCGCTAATGGTCAGTTGATATTCAAAATCATTGCAGGCCTGTAAATGACACCTGCCCTGAAAACAAATCCTGGGGTCATATATCGACCAAAAAATTCAAAAGACGTCCATATTTCAAAACGACACTTTCAAGAGGCATATTTTGTTCTGCATATTTGTTCTGCACATTAGGGTTCTGCTTCTTTTGCTTTCTTTCTTTCTTTGTTAAAAAAAAAAAACGGGAATGGAAAAAGGCAACCCTCAGAATGGGAGAAAATATTTGCAAACGAATCCACGGACAAAGGTTTAATCTCCAATATATATAACAGCTCATGCAGCTTAATATTAAAAAAAACAAACAACCCAATACAAAAATGGGCAGAAGATCTAAATAGACGTTTCTTCAAAGAAGACACAGAGATGGCCAAGACGCACATGAAAAGCTGCTCAACATCACTCATCATTAGAGAAATGCACATCAAAACTACAGTGAGGTATCACCTCACACCTGTTAGAATGGGCATCATCAGAAAATGTACAAACAACAAATGCTGGCGAGGGTGTGGACCAAAGGAACCCTCTTCCACTATTGGTGGGAATGTAAATTGATACAGTCACTATGGAGAACAGCATGGAGGTTCCTTAAAAAACTAAAAATAGAATTACCATAGGATCCAGCAATCCCACTTCCGGGCATATACCCAGAGAAAACCATAAATGAAAAAGACACATTCACCACAATGTTCATTGCAGCACTATTTACAATAGCCAGGTAATGGAAGCAACCTAAATGCCCACAGACAGACGAACGGATAATGATGTGGTCCATCTATGAAACGGAATATTACTCAGCCATAAAAAGGAACGAAACTGGGTCATCTGTGGAGACGTCGACGGATCTAGAGACTGTCATACAGAGTGAAGTAAGTCAGAAGGAGAAAAACAAATATTGTATATTAATGCATATATGTGGAACCTAGAAAAATGGTACAGATGACCCGGTTTGCAGGGCAGAAATAGAGACACAGAGGTAGAGAACAAACGTATGGACACCAAGAGGGGGGAAGCCATGGGTTGTTGGTGGTGGGATGAGTCGGGAGATTGGGATTGTCCTGTATACATGTATATGCATAAAATAGATAACTAATAATAATCCTGCTGAATAAAAAAATAAACTTAAATTTCAAAATTTTTTAAAATAAATAAAATTTTAAAATAAAACGGAAAAAAAGTTCTTCCCTTCACACAGATGTATTTATAGGAATGAATTATTTCCATGCTTATATCTATAAATACATAGAAGAGGAATAAAATCTAACTTGAAGCAAAAAAGAAGAAAAAAAAAAACCAGAACCCACCAGTTATACACAGGAAAACCCTATCAGGGCACTGGCTCCAGCGGCAAACAATTCTGAAGTTGGTCAGAGGTGGGGAATCATCTCCCATGCAGCCAGCAGCCCCCCCACCCCCGCAAGGAGCGTCCTCATTGCAAAGCTGGGGGACCGTGCCGAGGCGTCTGTGAGTAAACGTGAGCTGAGCCCCAGGCCAGCTGCTGCTGAACTGTTCCCACCCTTCCCAGGTAAAACACCTGAATATGTCCAAGGACTTGAAAGCCCAGAGGAAGGGCCGTGGAGCCACAGCAGCGACAGCACGCAGGCCGACTTGGTGCCTGCAGGCCAACCAGGATGGTCCTGGCCCCGGGCGCTCTTCTGGAAGCTTTCCATTTCCCTGCCTGAGATACTCCTCCTGTCCCGGCCCCCACTGCTTTTTTCCTTCCTCACCTCTGCCCGGGGAGAAATTCCAACGGAAGGTATGGGTGACACATCCTCTTCTTTAGCAGGTGGCAGCCCGGCAACTCCTGCAGAAAGTCCAGCAGAGCCCCACTCACACCGGGCCACCCACAGAGCCGTGGCCCCTCACTCCCTCCCACCAGCACAGCCCCGAGACTGCTGACGGGGCAGAGAATATGGCGTCAGGCACAGCTGCAGGGGCTCTTGCTGCCTGGAGCCGTGTTTATATGGACCTCAACCCAGGCACACCTGGGGAGGGCTGGCCGGCAGGGTCAGGCTGCCCAGGTCAGCCCATCCTCACCCCTCAGGGACTCACATTGCAGAAAATGGACCTCGCTGAACCGGCCAGGTCCAAGGAACAGGTGTGGGCTCCTGAGAGTCTGGATAGACAAGGGGCTGCAGCTCCGGCTTGTTTTCTAATCCTTTTATCTGGCCCATGAGTGGGAGACAACTTCAAGAAGACCCTCTCCTAATGAGAGGAACCCAGGAGTCAGGGAGAGGAGGGGTGATGGGTGGAGACAGAGGCCTGGTGCCCCGGCTGCGGTGGAAGCCTCTGGAAGACCAGGCAGAGGGAGGCCGCACAGAGTGATGCCCAGGGTCACAGACCTGTCGGAGCTGCTGTTTGTTAGCTCAAGTCCTGCTCCGAGGTGCTCTGTGTCAGCTCTGAGTGACAGGTGATCTGGGCTGCTCTGCAATGAGGGCTACGTGCACGGTACCTGTGTGCCCAGCCCTGCCGGGGTACCTGCCCAGGGCAGCTCCGTATCCTGGGAGGGGCCTGACCACGAGAGCGCCATGGGCTGCTGGGGAGGGGGGGCCTGCCCAGGTGAGCTCCATATCCTGGGATTGCCCTGACCACGAGAGCCCCGTGGGCTGCTGGGGACCTGGTAAACGATGTCGGGACAGTCAGTGAAGCCACCGAGGATATACATCCGGTAGTTCCTAATTCCTACACCCTGCTGGTCATTCTACCATCCACCAGGACACGGTATTCTGTATTAGCCTTCAGGGATGCCTTCTTCTGGATTCCATTGGTCCCCGAAAGGCTCTGCTGCCCTAGTAACCAGATTTGGGAATGGAGAAATGCTGCCGCCTTGTGGCCGTTTGCCACAACAGCAGCTTTAAACCCAGTGCTCATGGTCACTAAATATTCACACTCATTGCAGCCTGTAAATGGCACCTGCCCTGAAAAACAATCCTGGGGTCGAAAATGGACCCAAAACTTCTAAAGAGGGCAACCATGCAAGAGGACAATTTCAAGAGGTTAATTGTACTCTCCGTTTTTTTCTGTTTTTCTGTACCAGAAGTTTAAAACGGCCCCTCCGCCACGCCCCGGTACCCGAGGCCTCCGTTGCCCTGCCTGGGCGGGCGGCGGGGCGCTGCCGGGGCGGGCTGGCCGCGGGGATGGCGGTAAGGCGCAAGGACAAGCGAAGCTGGGCCTCAAGAGGCAGCCCGCGGTCCCCGCCCCCGTCTACGGCCATACCACCCTGAACGCGCCCGATCTCGTCTGATCTCGGAAGCTAAGCAGGGTCGGGCCTGGTTAGTACTTGTGATGGGAGACCGCCTGGGAATACCGGGTGCTGTAGGCTTTTGGCCTCCCGCTGCGGCTCCGCCTTCTCCTTTAGTCGCCCGCGGCGGTGGCCGCCAGCTCCGCCCCCCGCCGGGCACCGCTGCAGGCCCCACCTCCTCCGCCCACCCCCCACCACCACCACAGAGCGCCAGAGGGGCCGCTCCATGCGGCCCGAAGGCGGCCCTGGAAGGCAGCGGCACACCCGACGCTCCGGGGGTGGCTGGCCCGGACCCAGACTCCGCCGCGGGCCCGGGTGCCGTCCGTGCGGCCCGCGAGCCCCTCCACCTGCACCTGGCCGGCCCCACCGGCGCCCAGCCCCGGCGCCGCCACCTGTCCGCCGGTGTGGCTCTCCGCAGCTCTCTCCGGATAAAGCTGGATAAAGGTCTGGACGGGAAGGAGGGGCAGTGATTCAGCCTATTGCTCTTAGTGCCCCTCCCCCACACTCAGGAGCCCTTTGTGACAAGGCCACAGCTCTGTGATGCAGGCCTGGGGTTCTGCCATCAAGTGAACTCCCAGGGCTCTGTTGCCTGAGGGCGGCAATGCAGTTCAGAAGACGGAGAATCTCTTTTCTTTGAAAAACACTGTTGCTATCTGGCTGAGATCCAGCCCAACTTCCTGGGTGATTGATATCATCCTTGGCTTCCTGTGTGGACTGGGGCTCTTCCTCGTGTTACTCCCCTGCTTCCAGAGTAATCCATTCTTAGCACCACCTAGGAAACCTAGAAACATCAGGAAGCATCAAGTAGAGCTGAAGGGGAGGAGCAGGAGTAGGAAGAAAAGTCGATCTTTGAAAGCTTGCAGAGATTGCCTGGAAGAACTGGAGGGGACTCACAACCTGGCTTCACCTCTGCGGAGCTGCCTGGGGAGGCTTCCTGGCAAGGGCAACTTTCATCAGCTCTCATGGCAAGACCCTCCTGGTGAGACGTGCAAAGCAGTGCCTGCTGGAGCCTGTGGAGGATACTGCTTGAAGGGTTGGGAACCCTGCAGGAACACCTCCTGTAGGGTTTCCTTCCTGGTTCAAGACACTCGAGAGGTGCTGGAAGCACATATTACAAGGTTTTGGGTAAAGCACGGGTGGACCCTACCCCTCAAGGTCCTCAAGCCCATCAATCTCTTGAAGTCGACAAAGTTCCAACCCTCCACCACCCTGCGGTTAGCCTCGTCCCCTTCAGCCACCTGTGTATCTGGGTCCCACTCAACAGTCACGTTTGCTGAGTTCCCGGAGAAACCTCCTCAGGCTCATTCAGGAGAGAAGGTGAGAACAGAAGAGTCCGTTCCTGCCCTGAAGAGGCCTCTCCTTGTCCCCTCCACTGTGTGTAAGGAAATCCAGAGTGCCCTGAGAGCGATTCCACCTGGTGACTACCATGGGCCCTCAAAGGCTTCTCTGACTGCACAGCAGGGCAGGCCACCTTCTCAGTCCCTCACACTCAGCCTTGTGGGCAGAACCTGGAAGAGTGAGACTGTGGAGTGGGTCAAGAGGGACAGCCTAGAGCCAGGTCCAAGTTCAGCAATGGTCAGGAACGAGCCAAGAGAGGAGAGTGGTGGTCAGGCCTCAGGAGACCCCTGCCATAGGGTAACAGTGATGGAGGTGAACTTAGGATCCCAATCTTTGAGAGGTGAAGAGGCCAGGGAGGCTATGGAGGCCAAGGAGTCTCCTGCTCTTCAACCACAGTCTAGTGTTATCTTGGAAACCAAAGTGTTGACAAAATCCCAAACCACAAATGCACCTATGAGGAGTTTAGAGGTGCCAGGGGCCAGTAAAAGTTTCCTACTACCTAGAATGTCTGTTTTCCAACATCTAGGTGAGCCATGCCTTAACATGGAGGTTGCTAGTGAGTTTAACTCCAAAGTAAAGGTACAGTCAGACAACCAGCTTCAGGACTTTCCCAAACACAGGTTCCTTGCTGCAGACAACTTGGCTTCTCAGGTGCCTCAGTGCCATCCCCAGAGAGTCCCCACCAGAGACACGTTAGCTTCCCAGGAGCCAAGTGGCCTTATGGAAGGCCAAAGGAGCAACCTAGGGCAGCAGGAGCCCCAAACTTCAAAACTCCAAGACTCATGGAAGAGCCAGAGCAAGATGATTGCCCCTACTTACAAAAGAGAGGACCGTAGGAGGCATAAACCAGGAGAGCATGAAGAGAGGTTTAAAGAATGAGGGACCCCTCAAGCTGGAAGTATGAGCCGCCCTGCCCAGGTCAGGGGCATAACAGACTCTATTGGGAGCAGATGTCTCCAGCTCATGCCAGAGAAGAAATATAGCCCTCCAGAAAGCCTCTTCAGAAAAAGGATGAGGCTATTTTTAAAGTGGATTTTCCCCAATAAAAAAGTCAATGGTCGAGATGCTCTGCAAAGAAAAAAAAAAAAAGCCCATATCAGCCACTGCCCGGAGTCACGGATCAGTCAAAAGCAGATCAATCTTGAAGAGTGAGACTGCTGAGGGTCAGGCACTCATGACAGCTGTTGGACAGATCGTAGAAGAAAAAAGAGCAATTCACCATGGACTTCATGCCACAAAGTTAAATGAGCACAGACTGGAATTCCAAGTCCCAGTATGTGGGGGTTTCTGCTACCATAGGCTTACCTCCTACCCAGAGCAAGGGAGAATGATGGGTTCTACAGCCTGCAGTCATAAAGCCACCTCCAAGGGCCAGAGTTGTTCTGTCAGGGAAAGGGAAGTCAGACACCAACATAGTTTGAAAAGTGTAAGGTTCGACGATGAGCAGCTGGGCCTAAGGTGCCTCCCATCCTTGTCCCCCAGGAAGAGTGTGTTTCCAGTTAGTACCTGCCAGTATGGGCCAAGGATTCCAGGTGCCCCAGCCCGCCATAAACACTGTCCAAGGCATTGTCATCTTTGGGGAGGTGTCTTGCCTGGTCGACAGTAAAATCCTTCTTTAGTCTTCCCTTTAGTAGGAAAACATGTCTCCAAGTAAAAATTCAGTCCATGTAGAGAAAATGATTTTCTCATTAGCACATCCAAGATATTTAATGTTCCCCAATACATATATATATATATTTTTTTCTAATAAAAGCATAGTGTAATGGCAAAAAAAAAAGAAATTTAAAACGGCATGGAAAAATGCTGAACATTAGGAATAATTAAAGATATGCAAATCCAAATTACAAAAACCTATCCGCTCACACCAGTCAGAATGGCCATCAGCAAGAATTCTGCAAAAAGTAAATGCTGAAGGGGTTTTAGAGAAATGCCTACCCTTGGTCCAAAGTGGGACATGGTAAGAGCCAGTAATGAAAAGAAAAATGAGGTGCCTTGTAAAGGTAAATACTGAGCTACCATTCAATCAAGCATACCCACTGCTGGGCCTATCGCCTGAGGGGATGAGAATCAAAAAAACACAGGCTGGGCTTCACTGGTGGCGCAGTGGTTGAGAGCCCGCCTGCCAATGCAGGGGACACGCGTTCATGCTCCGGGTCGGGAAGATCCCACGTGCCGCGGAGCGGCTTGTCCCGTGAGCTAGGGCTGCTGGGCCTGCGCGTCCGGAGCCTGTGCTCTGCATTGGGAGGGTCCACCGCAGTGAGAGGCCCACGTACCAAAAAAAAAAAAAAAAAACAAAAAAAAACACAGGCTGGCAATCCTCCACTCCAGCAATATTTACCATAGCCAACACTTGGAAGCTACAAAAGTGTCCATCATCAGAGGAAGGCACAAAGAAGAAGTGGTCCATGTACACAATGGAATATGACTCCAATAAAAAATATATATAAATACAATTTATAAAACAAACCTAAGTAAGGAGACATCAGCTTTTGGGGGCACATTCCACTCTAATATATAACCGAGGAACACCACTGCCCGGATGGTCTGTTTCCCTAGTTCCCAGGTTGGGAAAAGCAGAAATGCTGCCGCCCTCTGGCCGTTACCTGCAACAGCAGCTTTAAGACCTGTGCTAAGGGTCACTTCATATGCAGCAGTACTGGTGGGCTGTAAATGAAACCTGCCCTCAAAACGTCTTGAGGGAGGTAATGGCCAAAATATTTCTAAATGTCACACACACTTCACGAAGACAATTTGAAGAGGTAAGCTGTACTCACAGTTGAAGAAAAGAAGGACATGCCAGAAAGCTCAATTTCAAGGGATTATGAGACGCATGCAAATCCAGCCACAAAGTGGTATCGGCTCACACTAGTCAGAACACACATCAGCAAAAAAACTACAAACAAAAAATGCTGAAGGTGTTGTGGAGAAGTGCATACCCTCAACTTTAAGCGGGACGTAACCTGGAAAGAGCCACTAATGAGAACAGACTGGAGGTGCCTCTACAAGGTAAACATTCCGCTACCATATGATCCAGCAGGCCCACTCCTGGGCCTATAACCTAAGAAGACAGAATTGGAAAGACACAGGCAGGCAAATGTGCATTGCCGCAGCATTACAATAGCCATGACGTGGAAGCAACCAAAAAGTCCATCAACAGATGAGTGGACAAAGAAGAACTGGTACATGTACAGAGAGAATATTAGCCAAGGAAGAAAAGGACACCATGCCATTTGCAGCACCGTAGATGAGTCTAGAGGTGATCACGTGACTTGTAGTAAGTCAGAAAGAGAAAGACACGTATCGTAGGATATCACTTATAGATGTTACCTAAAAATTGATACCAGTGAAGATATTTCCACAGAGAAGGGCAATCCCAGATTCATTAAACAAACTTATGGATCACCAACGGAAAGGTGTGAGGATTGGATACATTACGAGATTGGGGTGAACAGACATATACAAACACAGGTGAAATATATAATCACCAAAGACCTACAGAATACCAAGAGAAGACTACTCAACATTCTGTCATAACGTACATGGGAAAAGGATCCCAGCAAGAACAGACATATGTATATGTGTAAAAGAACCACATCTTGCACACCTGCAACAAGCCAAACATTGTAATCAAACATGCTGTGATTAAAAAAATAAAAAAATTAAATTAAGAAAACGAACAAGAAGTAGTGAGACAAACTTAAGGGGCCTTCTCCTGGCACATTCCATTCTAAATTACAACCTAGAACACGACTTCCATTGAGGCTCTGCTGCCCTAGTAACCAGATTTGGTAAGGGAGAACTGCTGCCCCCTTGTGGCCGTTTCACACAACAGCACCTTTAATCCCAGCGCTAATGGTCAGTTGATATTCAAAATCATTGCAGGCCTGTAAATGACACCTGCCCTGAAAACAAATCCTGGGGTCATATATCGACCAAAAAATTCAAAAGACGTCCATATTTCAAAACGACACTTTCAAGAGGCATATTTTGTTCTGCATATTTGTTCTGCACATTAGGGTTCTGCTTCTTTTGCTTTCTTTCTTTCTTTGTTAAAAAAAAAAAACGGGAATGGAAAAAGGCAACCCTCAGAATGGGAGAAAATATTTGCAAACGAATCCACGGACAAAGGTTTAATCTCCAATATATATAACAGCTCATGCAGCTTAATATTAAAAAAAACAAACAACCCAATACAAAAATGGGCAGAAGATCTAAATAGACGTTTCTTCAAAGAAGACACAGAGATGGCCAAGACGCACATGAAAAGCTGCTCAACATCACTCATCATTAGAGAAATGCACATCAAAACTACAGTGAGGTATCACCTCACACCTGTTAGAATGGGCATCATCAGAAAATGTACAAACAACAAATGCTGGCGAGGGTGTGGACCAAAGGAACCCTCTTCCACTATTGGTGGGAATGTAAATTGATACAGTCACTATGGAGAACAGCATGGAGGTTCCTTAAAAAACTAAAAATAGAATTACCATAGGATCCAGCAATCCCACTTCCGGGCATATACCCAGAGAAAACCATAAATGAAAAAGACACATTCACCACAATGTTCATTGCAGCACTATTTACAATAGCCAGGTAATGGAAGCAACCTAAATGCCCACAGACAGACGAACGGATAATGATGTGGTCCATCTATGAAACGGAATATTACTCAGCCATAAAAAGGAACGAAACTGGGTCATCTGTGGAGACGTCGACGGATCTAGAGACTGTCATACAGAGTGAAGTAAGTCAGAAGGAGAAAAACAAATATTGTATATTAATGCATATATGTGGAACCTAGAAAAATGGTACAGATGACCCGGTTTGCAGGGCAGAAATAGAGACACAGAGGTAGAGAACAAACGTATGGACACCAAGAGGGGGGAAGCCATGGGTTGTTGGTGGTGGGATGAGTCGGGAGATTGGGATTGTCCTGTATACATGTATATGCATAAAATAGATAACTAATAATAATCCTGCTGAATAAAAAAATAAACTTAAATTTCAAAATTTTTTAAAATAAATAAAATTTTAAAATAAAACGGAAAAAAAGTTCTTCCCTTCACACAGATGTATTTATAGGAATGAATTATTTCCATGCTTATATCTATAAATACATAGAAGAGGAATAAAATCTAACTTGAAGCAAAAAAGAAGAAAAAAAAAAACCAGAACCCACCAGTTATACACAGGAAAACCCTATCAGGGCACTGGCTCCAGCGGCAAACAATTCTGAAGTTGGTCAGAGGTGGGGAATCATCTCCCATGCAGCCAGCAGCCCCCCCACCCCCGCAAGGAGCGTCCTCATTGCAAAGCTGGGGGACCGTGCCGAGGCGTCTGTGAGTAAACGTGAGCTGAGCCCCAGGCCAGCTGCTGCTGAACTGTTCCCACCCTTCCCAGGTAAAACACCTGAATATGTCCAAGGACTTGAAAGCCCAGAGGAAGGGCCGTGGAGCCACAGCAGCGACAGCACGCAGGCCGACTTGGTGCCTGCAGGCCAACCAGGATGGTCCTGGCCCCGGGCGCTCTTCTGGAAGCTTTCCATTTCCCTGCCTGAGATACTCCTCCTGTCCCGGCCCCCACTGCTTTTTTCCTTCCTCACCTCTGCCCGGGGAGAAATTCCAACGGAAGGTATGGGTGACACATCCTCTTCTTTAGCAGGTGGCAGCCCGGCAACTCCTGCAGAAAGTCCAGCAGAGCCCCACTCACACCGGGCCACCCACAGAGCCGTGGCCCCTTACTCCCTCCCACCAGCACAGCCCCGAGACTGCTGACGGGGCAGAGAATATGGCGTCAGGCACAGCTGCAGGGGCTCTTGCTGCCTGGAGCCGTGTTTATATGGACCTCAACCCAGGCACACCTGGGGAGGGCTGGCCGGCAGGGTCAGGCTGCCCAGGTCAGCCCATCCTCACCCCTCAGGGACTCACATTGCAGAAAATGGACCTCGCTGAACCGGCCAGGTCCAAGGAACAGGTGTGGGCTCCTGAGAGTCTGGATAGACAAGGGGCTGCAGCTCCGGCTTGTTTTCTAATCCTTTTATCTGGCCCATGAGTGGGAGACAACTTCAAGAAGACCCTCTCCTAATGAGAGGAACCCAGGAGTCAGGGAGAGGAGGGGTGATGGGTGGAGACAGAGGCCTGGTGCCCCGGCTGCGGTGGAAGCCTCTGGAAGACCAGGCAGAGGGAGGCCGCACAGAGTGATGCCCAGGGTCACAGACCTGTCGGAGCTGCTGTTTGTTAGCTCAAGTCCTGCTCCGAGGTGCTCTGTGTCAGCTCTGAGTGACAGGTGATCTGGGCTGCTCTGCAATGAGGGCTACGTGCACGGTACCTGTGTGCCCAGCCCTGCCGGGGTACCTGCCCAGGGCAGCTCCGTATCCTGGGAGGGGCCTGACCACGAGAGCGCCATGGGCTGCTGGGGAGGGGGGGCCTGCCCAGGTGAGCTCCATATCCTGGGATTGCCCTGACCACGAGAGCCCCGTGGGCTGCTGGGGACCTGGTAAACGATGTCGGGACAGTCAGTGAAGCCACCGAGGATATACATCCGGTAGTTCCTAATTCCTACACCCTGCTGGTCATTCTACCATCCACCAGGACACGGTATTCTGTATTAGCCTTCAGGGATGCCTTCTTCTGGATTCCATTGGTCCCCGAAAGGCTCTGCTGCCCTAGTAACCAGATTTGGGAATGGAGAAATGCTGCCGCCTTGTGGCCGTTTGCCACAACAGCAGCTTTAAACCCAGTGCTCATGGTCACTAAATATTCACACTCATTGCAGCCTGTAAATGGCACCTGCCCTGAAAAACAATCCTGGGGTCGAAAATGGACCCAAAACTTCTAAAGAGGGCAACCATGCAAGAGGACAATTTCAAGAGGTTAATTGTACTCTCCGTTTTTTTCTGTTTTTCTGTACCAGAAGTTTAAAACGGCCCCTCCGCCACGCCCCGGTACCCGAGGCCTCCGTTGCCCTGCCTGGGCGGGCGGCGGGGCGCTGCCGGGGCGGGCTGGCCGCGGGGATGGCGGTAAGGCGCAAGGACAAGCGAAGCTGGGCCTCAAGAGGCAGCCCGCGGTCCCCGCCCCCGTCTACGGCCATACCACCCTGAACGCGCCCGATCTCGTCTGATCTCGGAAGCTAAGCAGGGTCGGGCCTGGTTAGTACTTGTGATGGGAGACCGCCTGGGAATACCGGGTGCTGTAGGCTTTTGGCCTCCCGCTGCGGCTCCGCCTTCTCCTTTAGTCGCCCGCGGCGGTGGCCGCCAGCTCCGCCCCCCGCCGGGCACCGCTGCAGGCCCCACCTCCTCCGCCCACCCCCCACCACCACCACAGAGCGCCAGAGGGGCCGCTCCATGCGGCCCGAAGGCGGCCCTGGAAGGCAGCGGCACACCCGACGCTCCGGGGGTGGCTGGCCCGGACCCAGACTCCGCCGCGGGCCCGGGTGCCGTCCGTGCGGCCCGCGAGCCCCTCCACCTGCACCTGGCCGGCCCCACCGGCGCCCAGCCCCGGCGCCGCCACCTGTCCGCCGGTGTGGCTCTCCGCAGCTCTCTCCGGATAAAGCTGGATAAAGGTCTGGACGGGAAGGAGGGGCAGTGATTCAGCCTATTGCTCTTAGTGCCCCTCCCCCACACTCAGGAGCCCTTTGTGACAAGGCCACAGCTCTGTGATGCAGGCCTGGGGTTCTGCCATCAAGTGAACTCCCAGGGCTCTGTTGCCTGAGGGCGGCAATGCAGTTCAGAAGACGGAGAATCTCTTTTCTTTGAAAAACACTGTTGCTATCTGGCTGAGATCCAGCCCAACTTCCTGGGTGATTGATATCATCCTTGGCTTCCTGTGTGGACTGGGGCTCTTCCTCGTGTTACTCCCCTGCTTCCAGAGTAATCCATTCTTAGCACCACCTAGGAAACCTAGAAACATCAGGAAGCATCAAGTAGAGCTGAAGGGGAGGAGCAGGAGTAGGAAGAAAAGTCGATCTTTGAAAGCTTGCAGAGATTGCCTGGAAGAACTGGAGGGGACTCACAACCTGGCTTCACCTCTGCGGAGCTGCCTGGGGAGGCTTCCTGGCAAGGGAAACTTTCATCAGCTCTCATGGCAAGACCCTCCTGGTGAGATGTGCAAAGCAGTGCCTGCTGGAGCCTGTGGAGGATACTGCTTGAAGGGTTGGGAACCCTGCAGGAACACCTCCTGTAGGGTTTCCTTCCTGGTTCAAGACACTCGAGAGGTGCTGGAAGCACATATTACAAGGTTTTGGGTAAAGCACGGGTGGACCCTACCCCTCAAGGTCCTCAAGCCCATCAATCTCTTGAAGTCGACAAAGTTCCAACCCTCCACCACCCTGCGGTTAGCCTCGTCCCCTTCAGCCACCTGTGTATCTGGGTCCCACTCAACAGTCACGTTTGCTGAGTTCCCGGAGAAACCTCCTCAGGCTCATTCAGGAGAGAAGGTGAGAACAGAAGAGTCCGTTCCTGCCCTGAAGAGGCCTCTCCTTGTCCCCTCCACTGTGTGTAAGGAAATCCAGAGTGCCCTGAGAGCGATTCCACCTGGTGACTACCATGGGCCCTCAAAGGCTTCTCTGACTGCACAGCAGGGCAGGCCACCTTCTCAGTCCCTCACACTCAGCCTTGTGGGCAGAACCTGGAAGAGTGAGACTGTGGAGTGGGTCAAGAGGGACAGCCTAGAGCCAGGTCCAAGTTCAGCAATGGTCAGGAACGAGCCAAGAGAGGAGAGTGGTGGTCAGGCCTCAGGAGACCCCTGCCATAGGGTAACAGTGATGGAGGTGAACTTAGGATCCCAATCTTTGAGAGGTGAAGAGGCCAGGGAGGCTATGGAGGCCAAGGAGTCTCCTGCTCTTCAACCACAGTCTAGTGTTATCTTGGAAACCAAAGTGTTGACAAAATCCCAAACCACAAATGCACCTATGAGGAGTTTAGAGGTGCCAGGGGCCAGTAAAAGTTTCCTACTACCTAGAATGTCTGTTTTCCAACATCTAGGTGAGCCATGCCTTAACATGGAGGTTGCTAGTGAGTTTAACTCCAAAGTAAAGGTACAGTCAGACAACCAGCTTCAGGACTTTCCCAAACACAGGTTCCTTGCTGCAGACAACTTGGCTTCTCAGGTGCCTCAGTGCCATCCCCAGAGAGTCCCCACCAGAGACACGTTAGCTTCCCAGGAGCCAAGTGGCCTTATGGAAGGCCAAAGGAGCAACCTAGGGCAGCAGGAGCCCAAAACTTCAAAACTCCAAGACTCATGGAAGAGCCAGAGCAAGATGATTGCCCCTACTTACAAAAGAGAGGACCGTAGGAGGCATAAACCAGGAGAGCATGAAGAGAGGTTTAAAGAATGAGGGACCCCTCAAGCTGGAAGTATGAGCCGCCCTGCCCAGGTCAGGGGCATAACAGACTCTATTGGGAGCAGATGTCTCCAGCTCATGCCAGAGAAGAAATATAGCCCTCCAGAAAGCCTCTTCAGAAAAAGGATGAGGCTATTTTTAAAGTGGATTTTCCCCAATAAAAAAGTCAATGGTCGAGATGCTCTGCAAAGAAAAAAAAAAAAAGCCCATATCAGCCACTGCCCGGAGTCACGGATCAGTCAAAAGCAGATCAATCTTGAAGAGTGAGACTGCTGAGGGTCAGGCACTCATGACAGCTGTTGGACAGATCGTAGAAGAAAAAAGAGCAATTCACCATGGACTTCATGCCACAAAGTTAAATGAGCACAGACTGGAATTCCAAGTCCCAGTATGTGGGGGTTTCTGCTACCATAGGCTTACCTCCTACCCAGAGCAAGGGAGAATGATGGGTTCTACAGCCTGCAGTCATAAAGCCACCTCCAAGGGCCAGAGTTGTTCTGTCAGGGAAAGGGAAGTCAGACACCAACATAGTTTGAAAAGTGTAAGGTTCGACGATGAGCAGCTGGGCCTAAGGTGCCTCCCATCCTTGTCCCCCAGGAAGAGTGTGTTTCCAGTTAGTACCTGCCAGTATGGGCCAAGGATTCCAGGTGCCCCAGCCCGCCATAAACACTGTCCAAGGCATTGTCATCTTTGGGGAGGTGTCTTGCCTGGTCGACAGTAAAATCCTTCTTTAGTCTTCCCTTTAGTAGGAAAACATGTCTCCAAGTAAAAATTCAGTCCATGTAGAGAAAATGATTTTCTCATTAGCACATCCAAGATATTTAATGTTCCCCAATACATATATATATATTTTTTTCTAATAAAAGCATAGTGTAATGGCAAAAAAAAAGAAATTTAAAACGGCATGGAAAAATGCTGAACATTAGGAATAATTAAAGATATGCAAATCCAAATTACAAAAACCTATCCGCTCACACCAGTCAGAATGGCCATCAGCAAGAATTCTGCAAAAAGTAAATGCTGAAGGGGTTTTAGAGAAATGCCTACCCTTGGTCCAAAGTGGGACATGGTAAGAGCCAGTAATGAAAACAAAAATGAGGTGCCTTGTAAAGGTAAATACTGAGCTACCATTCAATCAAGCATACCCACTGCTGGGCCTATCGCCTGAGGGGATGAGAATCAAAAAATCACAGGCTGGGCTTCACTGGTGGCGCAGTGGTTGAGAGCCCGCCTGCCAATGCAGGGGACACGCGTTCATGCTCCGGGTCGGGAAGATCCCACGTGCCGCGGAGCGGCTTGTCCCGTGAGCTAGGGCTGCTGGGCCTGCGCGTCCGGAGCCTGTGCTCTGCATTGGGAGGGACCACCGCAGTGAGAGGCCCACGTACCGAAAAAAAAAAAAAAAAAAAAACACAGGCTGGCAATCCTCCACTCCAGCAATATTTACCATAGCCAACACTTGGAAGCTACGAAAGTGTCCATCATCAGAGGAAGGCACAAAGAAGAAGTGGTCCATGTACACAATGGAATATGACTCCAATAAAAAATATATATAAATACAATTTATAAAACAAACCTAAGTAAGGAGACATCAGCTTTTGGGGGCACATTCCACTCTAATATATAACCGAGGAACACCACTGCCCGGATGGTCTGTTTCCCTAGTTCCCAGGTTGGGAAAAGCAGAAATGCTGCCGCCCTCTGGCCGTTACCTGCAACAGCAGCTTTAAGACCTGTGCTAAGGGTCACTTCATATGCAGCAGTACTGGTGGGCTGTAAATGAAACCTGCCCTCAAAACGTCTTGAGGGAGGTAATGGCCAAAATATTTCTAAATGTCACACACACTTCACGAAGACAATTTGAAGAGGTAAGCTGTACTCACAGTTGAAGAAAAGAAGGACATGCCAGAAAGCTCAATTTCAAGGGATTATGAGACGCATGCAAATCCAGCCACAAAGTGGTATCGGCTCACACTAGTCAGAACACACAGCAGCAAAAAAACTACAAACAAAAAATGCTGAAGGTGTTGTGGAGAAGTGCATACCCTCAACTTTAAGCGGGACGTAACCTGGAAAGAGCCACTAATGAGAACAGACTGGAGGTGCCTCTACAAGGTAAACATTCCGCTACCATATGATCCAGCAGGCCCACTCCTGGGCCTATAACCTAAGAAGACAGAATTGGAAAGACACAGGCAGGCAAATGTGCATTGCCGCAGCATTACAATAGCCATGACGTGGAAGCAACCAAAAAGTCCATCAACAGATGAGTGGACAAAGAAGAGCTGGTACATGTACAGAGAGAATATTAGCCAAGGAAGAAAAGGACACCATGCCATTTGCAGCACCGTAGATGAGTCTAGAGGTGATCACGTGACTTGTAGTAAGTCAGAAAGAGAAAGACACGTATCGTAGGATATCACTTATAGATGTTACCTAAAAATTGATACCAGTGAAGATATTTCCACAGAGAAGGGCAATCCCAGATTCATTAAACAAACTTATGGATCACCAACGGAAAGGTGTGAGGATTGGATACATTACGAGATTGGGGTGAACAGACATATACAAACACAGGTGAAATATATAATCACCAAAGACCTACAGAATACCAAGAGAAGACTACTCAACATTCTGTCATAACGTACATGGGAAAAGGATCCCAGCAAGAACAGACATATGTATATGTGTAAAAGAACCACATCTTGCACACCTGCAACAAGCCAAACATTGTAATCAAACATGCTGTGATTAAAAAAATAAAAAAATTAAATTAAGAAAACGAACAAGAAGTAGTGAGACAAACTTAAGGGGCCTTCTCCTGGCACATTCCATTCTAAATTACAACCTAGAACACGACTTCCATTGAGGCTCTGCTGCCCTAGTAACCAGATTTGGTAAGGGAGAACTGCTGCCCCCTTGTGGCCGTTTCACACAACAGCACCTTTAATCCCAGCGCTAATGGTCAGTTGATATTCAAAATCATTGCAGGCCTGTAAATGACACCTGCCCTGAAAACAAATCCTGGGGTCATATATCGACCAAAAAATTCAAAAGACGTCCATATTTCAAAACGACACTTTCAAGAGGCATATTTTGTTCTGCATATTTGTTCTGCACATTAGGGTTCTGCTTCTTTTGCTTTCTTTCTTTCTTTGTTAAAAAAAAAAAACGGGAATGGAAAAAGGCAACCCTCAGAATGGGAGAAAATATTTGCAAACGAATCCACGGACAAAGGTTTAATCTCCAATATATATAACAGCTCATGCAGCTTAATATTAAAAAAAAACAAACAACCCAATACAAAAATGGGCAGAAGATCTAAATAGACGTTTCTTCAAAGAAGACACAGAGATGGCCAAGACGCACATGAAAAGCTGCTCAACATCACTCATCATTAGAGAAATGCACATCAAAACTACAGTGAGGTATCACCTCACACCTGTTAGAATGGGCATCATCAGAAAATGTACAAACAACAAATGCTGGCGAGGGTGTGGACCAAAGGAACCCTCTTCCACTACTGGTGGGAATGTAAATTGATACAGTCACTATGGAGAACAGCATGGAGGTTCCTTAAAAAACTAAAAATAGAATTACCATAGGATCCAGCAATCCCACTTCCGGGCATATACCCAGAGAAAACCATAAATGAAAAAGACACATTCACCACAATGTTCATTGCAGCACTATTTACAATAGCCAGGTAATGGAAGCAACCTAAATGCCCACAGACAGACGAACGGATAATGATGTGGTCCATCTATGAAACGGAATATTACTCAGCCATAAAAAGGAACGAAACTGGGTCATCTGTGGAGACGTCGACGGATCTAGAGACTGTCATACAGAGTGAAGTAAGTCAGAAGGAGAAAAACAAATATTGTATATTAATGCATATATGTGGAACCTAGAAAAATGGTACAGATGACCCGGTTTGCAGGGCAGAAATAGAGACACAGAGGTAGAGAACAAACGTATGGACACCAAGAGGGGGGAAGCCATGGGTTGTTGGTGGTGGGATGAGTCGGGAGATTGGGATTGTCCTGTATACATGTATATGCATAAAATAGATAACTAATAATAATCCTGCTGAATAAAAAAATAAACTTAAATTTCAAAATTTTTTAAAATAAATAAAATTTTAAAATAAAACGGAAAAAAAGTTCTTCCCTTCACACAGATGTATTTATAGGAATGAATTATTTCCATGCTTATATCTATAAATACATAGAAGAGGAATAAAATCTAACTTGAAGCAAAAAAGAAGAAAAAAAAAAACCAGAACCCACCAGTTATACACAGGAAAACCCTATCAGGGCACTGGCTCCAGCGGCAAACAATTCTGAAGTTGGTCAGAGGTGGGGAATCATCTCCCATGCAGCCAGCAGCCCCCCCACCCCCGCAAGGAGCGTCCTCATTGCAAAGCTGGGGGACCGTGCCGAGGCGTCTGTGAGTAAACGTGAGCCGAGCCCCAGGCCAGCTGCTGCTGAACTGTTCCCACCCTTCCCAGGTAAAACACCTGAATATGTCCAAGGACTTGAAAGCCCAGAGGAAGGGCCGTGGAGCCACAGCAGCGACAGCACGCAGGCCGACTTGGTGCCTGCAGGCCAACCAGGATGGTCCTGGCCCCGGGCGCTCTTCTGGAAGCTTTCCATTTCCCTGCCTGAGATACTCCTCCTGTCCCGGCCCCCACTGCTTTTTTCCTTCCTCACCTCTGCCCGGGGAGAAATTCCAACGGAAGGTATGGGTGACACATCCTCTTCTTTAGCAGGTGGCAGCCCGGCAACTCCTGCAGAAAGTCCAGCAGAGCCCCACTCACACCGGGCCACCCACAGAGCCGTGGCCCCTCACTCCCTCCCACCAGCACAGCCCCGAGACTGCTGACGGGGCAGAGAATATGGCGTCAGGCACAGCTGCAGGGGCTCTTGCTGCCTGGAGCCGTGTTTATATGGACCTCAACCCAGGCACACCTGGGGAGGGCTGGCCGGCAGGGTCAGGCTGCCCAGGTCAGCCCATCCTCACCCCTCAGGGACTCACATTGCAGAAAATGGACCTCGCTGAACCGGCCAGGTCCAAGGAACAGGTGTGGGCTCCTGAGAGTCTGGATAGACAAGGGGCTGCAGCTCCGGCTTGTTTTCTAATCCTTTTATCTGGCCCATGAGTGGGAGACAACTTCAAGAAGACCCTCTCCTAATGAGAGGAACCCAGGAGTCAGGGAGAGGAGGGGTGATGGGTGGAGACAGAGGCCTGGTGCCCCGGCTGCGGTGGAAGCCTCTGGAAGACCAGGCAGAGGGAGGCCGCACAGAGTGATGCCCAGGGTCACAGACCTGTCGGAGCTGCTGTTTGTTAGCTAAAGTCCTGCTCCGAGGTGCTCTGTGTCAGCTCTGAGTGACAGGTGATCTGGGCTGCTCTGCAATGAGGGCTACGTGCACGGTACCTGTGTGCCCAGCCCTGCCGGGGTACCTGCCCAGGGCAGCTCCGTATCCTGGGAGGGGCCTGACCACGAGAGCGCCATGGGCTGCTGGGGAGGGGGGGCCTGCCCAGGTGAGCTCCATATCCTGGGATTGCCCTGACCACGAGAGCCCCGTGGGCTGCTGGGGACCTGGTAAACGATGTCGGGACAGTCAGTGAAGCCACCGAGGATATACATCCGGTAGTTCCTAATTCCTACACCCTGCTGGTCATTCTACCATCCACCAGGACACGGTATTCTGTATTAGCCTTCAGGGATGCCTTCTTCTGGATTCCATTGGTCCCCGAAAGGCTCTGCTGCCCTAGTAACCAGATTTGGGAATGGAGAAATGCTGCCGCCTTGTGGCCGTTTGCCACAACAGCAGCTTTAAACCCAGTGCTCATGGTCACTAAATATTCACACTCATTGCAGCCTGTAAATGGCACCTGCCCTGAAAAACAATCCTGGGGTCGAAAATGGACCCAAAACTTCTAAAGAGGGCAACCATGCAAGAGGACAATTTCAAGAGGTTAATTGTACTCTCCGTTTTTTTCTGTTTTTCTGTACCAGAAGTTTAAAACGGCCCCTCCGCCACGCCCCGGTACCCGAGGCCTCCGTTGCCCTGCCTGGGCGGGCGGCGGGGCGCTGCCGGGGCGGGCTGGCCGCGGGGATGGCGGTAAGGCGCAAGGACAAGCGAAGCTGGGCCTCAAGAGGCAGCCCGCGGTCCCCGCCCCCGTCTACGGCCATACCACCCTGAACGCGCCCGATCTCGTCTGATCTCGGAAGCTAAGCAGGGTCGGGCCTGGTTAGTACTTGTGATGGGAGACCGCCTGGGAATACCGGGTGCTGTAGGCTTTTGGCCTCCCGCTGCGGCTCCGCCTTCTCCTTTAGTCGCCCGCGGCGGTGGCCGCCAGCTCCGCCCCCCGCCGGGCACCGCTGCAGGCCCCACCTCCTCCGCCCACCCCCCACCACCACCACAGAGCGCCAGAGGGGCCGCTCCATGCGGCCCGAAGGCGGCCCTGGAAGGCAGCGGCACACCCGACGCTCCGGGGGTGGCTGGCCCGGACCCAGACTCCGCCGCGGGCCCGGGTGCCGTCCGTGCGGCCCGCGAGCCCCTCCACCTGCACCTGGCCGGCCCCACCGGCGCCCAGCCCCGGCGCCGCCACCTGTCCGCCGGTGTGGCTCTCCGCAGCTCTCTCCGGATAAAGCTGGATAAAGGTCTGGACGGGAAGGAGGGGCAGTGATTCAGCCTATTGCTCTTAGTGCCCCTCCCCCACACTCAGGAGCCCTTTGTGACAAGGCCACAGCTCTGTGATGCAGGCCTGGGGTTCTGCCATCAAGTGAACTCCCAGGGCTCTGTTGCCTGAGGGCGGCAATGCAGTTCAGAAGACGGAGAATCTCTTTTCTTTGAAAAACACTGTTGCTATCTGGCTGAGATCCAGCCCAACTTCCTGGGTGATTGATATCATCCTTGGCTTCCTGTGTGGACTGGGGCTCTTCCTCGTGTTACTCCCCTGCTTCCAGAGTAATCCATTCTTAGCACCACCTAGGAAACCTAGAAACATCAGGAAGCATCAAGTAGAGCTGAAGGGGAGGAGCAGGAGTAGGAAGAAAAGTCGATCTTTGAAAGCTTGCAGAGATTGCCTGGAAGAACTGGAGGGGACTCACAACCTGGCTTCACCTCTGCGGAGCTGCCTGGGGAGGCTTCCTGGCAAGGGCAACTTTCATCAGCTCTCATGGCAAGACCCTCCTGGTGAGACGTGCAAAGCAGTGCCTGCTGGAGCCTGTGGAGGATACTGCTTGAAGGGTTGGGAACCCTGCAGGAACACCTCCTGTAGGGTTTCCTTCCTGGTTCAAGACACTCGAGAGGTGCTGGAAGCACATATTACAAGGTTTTGGGTAAAGCACGGGTGGACCCTACCCCTCAAGGTCCTCAAGCCCATCAATCTCTTGAAGTCGACAAAGTTCCAACCCTCCACCACCCTGCGGTTAGCCTCGTCCCCTTCAGCCACCTGTGTATCTGGGTCCCACTCAACAGTCACGTTTGCTGAGTTCCCGGAGAAACCTCCTCAGGCTCATTCAGGAGAGAAGGTGAGAACAGAAGAGTCCGTTCCTGCCCTGAAGAGGCCTCTCCTTGTCCCCTCCACTGTGTGTAAGGAAATCCAGAGTGCCCTGAGAGCGATTCCACCTGGTGACTACCATGGGCCCTCAAAGGCTTCTCTGACTGCACAGCAGGGCAGGCCACCTTCTCAGTCCCTCACACTCAGCCTTGTGGGCAGAACCTGGAAGAGTGAGACTGTGGAGTGGGTCAAGAGGGACAGCCTAGAGCCAGGTCCAAGTTCAGCAATGGTCAGGAACGAGCCAAGAGAGGAGAGTGGTGGTCAGGCCTCAGGAGACCCCTGCCATAGGGTAACAGTGATGGAGGTGAACTTAGGATCCCAATCTTTGAGAGGTGAAGAGGCCAGGGAGGCTATGGAGGCCAAGGAGTCTCCTGCTCTTCAACCACAGTCTAGTGTTATCTTGGAAACCAAAGTGTTGACAAAATCCCAAACCACAAATGCACCTATGAGGAGTTTAGAGGTGCCAGGGGCCAGTAAAAGTTTCCTACTACCTAGAATGTCTGTTTTCCAACATCTAGGTGAGCCATGCCTTAACATGGAGGTTGCTAGTGAGTTTAACTCCAAAGTAAAGGTACAGTCAGACAACCAGCTTCAGGACTTTCCCAAACACAGGTTCCTTGCTGCAGACAACTTGGCTTCTCAGGTGCCTCAGTGCCATCCCCAGAGAGTCCCCACCAGAGACACGTTAGCTTCCCAGGAGCCAAGTGGCCTTATGGAAGGCCAAAGGAGCAACCTAGGGCAGCAGGAGCCCAAAACTTCAAAACTCCAAGACTCATGGAAGAGCCAGAGCAAGATGATTGTCCCTACTTACAAAAGAGAGGACCGTAGGAGGCATAAACCAGGAGAGCATGAAGAGAGGTTTAAAGAATGAGGGACCCCTCAAGCTGGAAGTATGAGCCGCCCTGCCCAGGTCAGGGGCATAACAGACTCTATTGGGAGCAGATGTCTCCAGCTCATGCCAGAGAAGAAATATAGCCCTCCAGAAAGCCTCTTCAGAAAAAGGATGAGGCTATTTTTAAAGTGGATTTTCCCCAATAAAAAAGTCAATGGTCGAGATGCTCTGCAAAGAAAAAAAAAAAAAAAGCCCATATCAGCCACTGCCCGGAGTCACGGATCAGTCAAAAGCAGATCAATCTTGAAGAGTGAGACTGCTGAGGGTCAGGCACTCATGACAGCTGTTGGACAGATCGTAGAAGAAAAAAGAGCAATTCACCATGGACTTCATGCCACAAAGTTAAATGAGCACAGACTGGAATTCCAAGTCCCAGTATGTGGGGGTTTCTGCTACCATAGGCTTACCTCCTACCCAGAGCAAGGGAGAATGATGGGTTCTACAGCCTGCAGTCATAAAGCCACCTCCAAGGGCCAGAGTTGTTCTGTCAGGGAAAGGGAAGTCAGACACCAACATAGTTTGAAAAGTGTAAGGTTCGACGATGAGCAGCTGGGCCTAAGGTGCCTCCCATCCTTGTCCCCCAGGAAGAGTGTGTTTCCAGTTAGTACCTGCCAGTATGGGCCAAGGATTCCAGGTGCCCCAGCCCGCCATAAACACTGTCCAAGGCATTGTCATCTTTGGGGAGGTGTCTTGCCTGGTCGACAGTAAAATCCTTCTTTAGTCTTCCCTTTAGTAGGAAAACATGTCTCCAAGTAAAAATTCAGTCCATGTAGAGAAAATGATTTTCTCATTAGCACATCCAAGATATTTAATGTTCCCCAATACATATATATATATTTTTTTTTTCTAATAAAAGCATAGTGTAATGGCAAAAAAAAAAAGAAATTTAAAACGGCATGGAAAAATGCTGAACATTAGGAATAATTAAAGATATGCAAATCCAAATTACAAAAACCTATCCGCTCACACCAGTCAGAATGGCCATCAGCAAGAATTCTGCAAAAAGTAAATGCTGAAGGGGTTTTAGAGAAATGCCTACCCTTGGTCCAAAGTGGGACATGGTAAGAGCCAGTAATGAAAACAAAAATGAGGTGCCTTGTAAAGGTAAATACTGAGCTACCATTCAATCAAGCATACCCACTGCTGGGCCTATCGCCTGAGGGGATGAGAATCAAAAAATCACAGGCTGGGCTTCACTGGTGGCGCAGTGGTTGAGAGCCCGCCTGCCAATGCAGGGGACATGCGTTCATGCTCCGGGTCGGGAAGATCCCACGTGCCGCGGAGCGGCTTGTCCCGTGAGCTAGGGCTGCTGGGCCTGCGCGTCCGGAGCCTGTGCTCTGCATTGGGAGGGACCACCGCAGTGAGAGGCCCACGTACCGAAAAAAAAAAAAAAAAAAAAAAACACAGGCTGGCAATCCTCCACTCCAGCAATATTTACCATAGCCAACACTTGGAAGCTACGAAAGTGTCCATCATCAGAGGAAGGCACAAAGAAGAAGTGGTCCATGTACACAATGGAATATGACTCCAATAAAAAATATATATAAATACAATTTATAAAACAAACCTAAGTAAGGAGACATCAGCTTTTGGGGGCACATTCCACTCTAATATATAACCGAGGAACACCACTGCCCGGATGGTCTGTTTCCCTAGTTCCCAGGTTGGGAAAAGCAGAAATGCTGCCGCCCTCTGGCCGTTACCTGCAACAGCAGCTTTAAGACCTGTGCTAAGGGTCACTTCATATGCAGCAGTACTGGTGGGCTGTAAATGAAACCTGCCCTCAAAACGTCTTGAGGGAGGTAATGGCCAAAATATTTCTAAATGTCACACACACTTCACGAAGACAATTTGAAGAGGTAAGCTGTACTCACAGTTGAAGAAAAGAAGGACATGCCAGAAAGCTCAATTTCAAGGGATTATGAGACGCATGCAAATCCAGCCACAAAGTGGTATCGGCTCACACTAGTCAGAACACACATCAGCAAAAAAACTACAAACAAAAAATGCTGAAGGTGTTGTGGAGAAGCGCATACCCTCAACTTTAAGCGGGACGTAACCTGGAAAGAGCCACTAATGAGAACAGACTGGAGGTGCCTCTACAAGGTAAACATTCCGCTACCATATGATCCAGCAGGCCCACTCCTGGGCCTATAACCTAAGAAGACAGAATTGGAAAGACACAGGCAGGCAAATGTGCATTGCCGCAGCATTACAATAGCCATGACGTGGAAGCAACCAAAAAGTCCATCAACAGATGAGTGGACAAAGAAGAACTGGTACATGTACAGAGAGAATATTAGCCAAGGAAGAAAAGGACACCATGCCATTTGCAGCACCGTAGATGAGTCTAGAGGTGATCACGTGACTTGTAGTAAGTCAGAAAGAGAAAGACACGTATCGTAGGATATCACTTATAGATGTTACCTAAAAATTGATACCAGTGAAGATATTTCCACAGAGAAGGGCAATCCCAGATTCATTAAACAAACTTATGGATCACCAACGGAAAGGTGTGAGGATTGGATACATTACGAGATTGGGGTGAACAGACATATACAAACACAGGTGAAATATATAATCACCAAAGACCTACAGAATACCAAGAGAAGACTACTCAACATTCTGTCATAACGTACATGGGAAAAGGATCCCAGCAAGAACAGACATATGTATATGTGTAAAAGAACCACATCTTGCACACCTGCAACAAGCCAAACATTGTAATCAAACATGCTGTGATTAAAAAAATAAAAAAATTAAATTAAGAAAACGAACAAGAAGTAGTGAGACAAACTTAAGGGGCCTTCTCCTGGCACATTCCATTCTAAATTACAACCTAGAACACGACTTCCATTGAGGCTCTGCTGCCCTAGTAACCAGATTTGGTAAGGGAGAACTGCTGCCCCCTTGTGGCCGTTTCACACAACAGCACCTTTAATCCCAGCGCTAATGGTCAGTTGATATTCAAAATCATTGCAGGCCTGTAAATGACACCTGCCCTGAAAACAAATCCTGGGGTCATATATCGACCAAAAAATTCAAAAGACGTCCATATTTCAAAACGACACTTTCAAGAGGCATATTTTGTTCTGCATATTTGTTCTGCACATTAGGGTTCTGCTTCTTTTGCTTTCTTTCTTTCTTTGTTAAAAAAAAAAAAACGGGAATGGAAAAAGGCAACCCTCAGAATGGGAGAAAATATTTGCAAACGAATCCACGGACAAAGGTTTAATCTCCAATATATATAACAGCTCATGCAGCTTAATATTAAAAAAAAACAAACAACCCAATACAAAAATGGGCAGAAGATCTAAATAGACGTTTCTTCAAAGAAGACACAGAGATGGCCAAGACGCACATGAAAAGCTGCTCAACATCACTCATCATTAGAGAAATGCACATCAAAACTACAGTGAGGTATCACCTCACACCTGTTAGAATGGGCATCATCAGAAAATGTACAAACAACAAATGCTGGCGAGGGTGTGGACCAAAGGAACCCTCTTCCACTACTGGTGGGAATGTAAATTGATACAGTCACTATGGAGAACAGCATGGAGGTTCCTTAAAAAACTAAAAATAGAATTACCATAGGATCCAGCAATCCCACTTCCGGGCATATACCCAGAGAAAACCATAAATGAAAAAGACACATTCACCACAATGTTCATTGCAGCACTATTTACAATAGCCAGGTAATGGAAGCAACCTAAATGCCCACAGACAGACGAACGGATAATGATGTGGTCCATCTATGAAACGGAATATTACTCAGCCATAAAAAGGAACGAAACTGGGTCATCTGTGGAGACGTCGACGGATCTAGAGACTGTCATACAGAGTGAAGTAAGTCAGAAGGAGAAAAACAAATATTGTATATTAATGCATATATGTGGAACCTAGAAAAATGGTACAGATGACCCGGTTTGCAGGGCAGAAATAGAGACACAGAGGTAGAGAACAAACGTATGGACACCAAGAGGGGGGAAGCCATGGGTTGGTGGTGGTGGGATGAGTCGGGAGATTGGGATTGTCCTGTATACATGTATATGCATAAAATAGATAACTAATAATAATCCTGCTGAATAAAAAAATAAACTTAAATTATAAAATTTTAAAATAAAACGGAAAAAAGTTCTTCCCTTCACACAGATGTATTTATAGGAATGAATTATTTCCATGCTTATATCTATAAATACATAGAAGAGGAATAAAATCTAACTTGAAGCAAAAAAGAAAAAAAAAAACCAGAACCCACCAGTTATACACAGGAAAACCCTATCAGGGCACTGGCTCCAGCGGCAAACAATTCTGAAGTTGGTCAGAGGTGGGGAATCATCTCCCATGCAGCCAGCAGCCCCCCCACCCCCGCAAGGAGCGTCCTCATTGCAAAGCTGGGGGACCGTGCCGAGGCGTCTGTGAGTAAACGTGAGCCGAGCCCCAGGCCAGCTGCTGCTGAACTGTTCCCACCCTTCCCAGGTAAAACACCTGAATATGTCCAAGGACTTGAAAGCCCAGAGGAAGGGCCGTGGAGCCACAGCAGCGACAGCACGCAGGCCGACTTGGTGCCTGCAGGCCAGCCAGGATGGTCCTGGCCCCGGGCGCTCTTCTGGAAGCTTTCCATTTCCCTGCCTGAGATACTCCTCCTGTCCCGGCCCCCACTGCTTTTTTCCTTCCTCACCTCTGCCCGGGGAGAAATTCCAACGGAAGGTATGGGTGACACATCCTCTTCTTTAGCAGGTGGCAGCCCGGCAACTCCTGCAGAAAGTCCAGCAGAGCCCCACTCACACCGGGCCACCCACAGAGCCGTGGCCCCTCACTCCCTCCCACCAGCACAGCCCCGAGACTGCTGACGGGGCAGAGAATATGGCGTCAGGCACAGCTGCAGGGGCTCTTGCTGCCTGGAGCCGTGTTTATATGGACCTCAACCCAGGCACACCTGGGGAGGGCTGGCCGGCAGGGTCAGGCTGCCCAGGTCAGCCCATCCTCACCCCTCAGGGACTCACATTGCAGAAAATGGACCTCGCTGAACCGGCCAGGTCCAAGGAACAGGTGTGGGCTCCTGAGAGTCTGGATAGACAAGGGGCTGCAGCTCCGGCTTGTTTTCTAATCCTTTTATCTGGCCCATGAGTGGGAGACAACTTCAAGAAGACCCTCTCCTAATGAGAGGAACCCAGGAGTCAGGGAGAGGAGGGGTGATGGGTGGAGACAGAGGCCTGGTGCCCCGGCTGCGGTGGAAGCCTCTGGAAGACCAGGCAGAGGGAGGCCGCACAGAGTGATGCCCAGGGTCACAGACCTGTCGGAGCTGCTGTTTGTTAGCTCAAGTCCTGCTCCGAGGTGCTCTGTGTCAGCTCTGAGTGACAGGTGATCTGGGCTGCTCTGCAATGAGGGCTACGTGCACGGTACCTGTGTGCCCAGCCCTGCCGGGGTACCTGCCCAGGGCAGCTCCGTATCCTGGGAGGGGCCTGACCACGAGAGCGCCATGGGCTGCTGGGGAGGGGGGGCCTGCCCAGGTGAGCTCCATATCCTGGGATTGCCCTGACCACGAGAGCCCCGTGGGCTGCTGGGGACCTGGTAAACGATGTCGGGACAGTCAGTGAAGCCACCGAGGATATACATCCGGTAGTTCCTAATTCCTACACCCTGCTGGTCATTCTACCATCCACCAGGACACGGTATTCTGTATTAGCCTTCAGGGATGCCTTCTTCTGGATTCCATTGGTCCCCGAAAGGCTCTGCTGCCCTAGTAACCAGATTTGGGAATGGAGAAATGCTGCCGCCTTGTGGCCGTTTGCCACAACAGCAGCTTTAAACCCAGTGCTCATGGTCACTAAATATTCACACTCATTGCAGCCTGTAAATGGCACCTGCCCTGAAAAACAATCCTGGGGTCGAAAATGGACCCAAAACTTCTAAAGAGGGCAACCATGCAAGAGGACAATTTCAAGAGGTTAATTGTACTCTCCGTTTTTTTCTGTTTTTCTGTACCAGAAGTTTAAAACGGCCCCTCCGCCACGCCCCGGTACCCGAGGCCTCCGTTGCCCTGCCTGGGCGGGCGGCGGGGCGCTGCCGGGGCGGGCTGGCCGCGGGGATGGCGGTAAGGCGCAAGGACAAGCGAAGCTGGGCCTCAAGAGGCAGCCCGCGGTCCCCGCCCCCGTCTACGGCCATACCACCCTGAACGCGCCCGATCTCGTCTGATCTCGGAAGCTAAGCAGGGTCGGGCCTGGTTAGTACTTGTGATGGGAGACCGCCTGGGAATACCGGGTGCTGTAGGCTTTTGGCCTCCCGCTGCGGCTCCGCCTTCTCCTTTAGTCGCCCGCGGCGGTGGCCGCCAGCTCCGCCCCCCGCCGGGCACCGCTGCAGGCCCCACCTCCTCCGCCCACCCCCCACCACCACCACAGAGCGCCAGAGGGGCCGCTCCATGCGGCCCGAAGGCGGCCCTGGAAGGCAGCGGCACACCCGACGCTCCGGGGGTGGCTGGCCCGGACCCAGACTCCGCCGCGGGCCCGGGTGCCGTCCGTGCGGCCCGCGAGCCCCTCCACCTGCACCTGGCCGGCCCCACCGGCGCCCAGCCCCGGCGCCGCCACCTGTCCGCCGGTGTGGCTCTCCGCAGCTCTCTCCGGATAAAGCTGGATAAAGGTCTGGACGGGAAGGAGGGGCAGTGATTCAGCCTATTGCTCTTAGTGCCCCTCCCCCACACTCAGGAGCCCTTTGTGACAAGGCCACAGCTCTGTGATGCAGGCCTGGGGTTCTGCCATCAAGTGAACTCCCAGGGCTCTGTTGCCTGAGGGCGGCAATGCAGTTCAGAAGACGGAGAATCTCTTTTCTTTGAAAAACACTGTTGCTATCTGGCTGAGATCCAGCCCAACTTCCTGGGTGATTGATATCATCCTTGGCTTCCTGTGTGGACTGGGGCTCTTCCTCGTGTTACTCCCCTGCTTCCAGAGTAATCCATTCTTAGCACCACCTAGGAAACCTAGAAACATCAGGAAGCATCAAGTAGAGCTGAAGGGGAGGAGCAGGAGTAGGAAGAAAAGTCGATCTTTGAAAGCTTGCAGAGATTGCCTGGAAGAACTGGAGGGGACTCACAACCTGGCTTCACCTCTGCGGAGCTGCCTGGGGAGGCTTCCTGGCAAGGGCAACTTTCATCAGCTCTCATGGCAAGACCCTCCTGGTGAGATGTGCAAAGCAGTGCCTGCTGGAGCCTGTGGAGGATACTGCTTGAAGGGTTGGGAACCCTGCAGGAACACCTCCTGTAGGGTTTCCTTCCTGGTTCAAGACACTCGAGAGGTGCTGGAAGCACATATTACAAGGTTTTGGGTAAAGCACGGGTGGACCCTACCCCTCAAGGTCCTCAAGCCCATCAATCTCTTGAAGTCGACAAAGTTCCAACCCTCCACCACCCTGCGGTTAGCCTCGTCCCCTTCAGCCACCTGTGTATCTGGGTCCCACTCAACAGTCACGTTTGCTGAGTTCCCGGAGAAACCTCCTCAGGCTCATTCAGGAGAGAAGGTGAGAACAGAAGAGTCCGTTCCTGCCCTGAAGAGGCCTCTCCTTGTCCCCTCCACTGTGTGTAAGGAAATCCAGAGTGCCCTGAGAGCGATTCCACCTGGTGACTACCATGGGCCCTCAAAGGCTTCTCTGACTGCACAGCAGGGCAGGCCACCTTCTCAGTCCCTCACACTCAGCCTTGTGGGCAGAACCTGGAAGAGTGAGACTGTGGAGTGGGTCAAGAGGGACAGCCTAGAGCCAGGTCCAAGTTCAGCAATGGTCAGGAACGAGCCAAGAGAGGAGAGTGGTGGTCAGGCCTCAGGAGACCCCTGCCATAGGGTAACAGTGATGGAGGTGAACTTAGGATCCCAATCTTTGAGAGGTGAAGAGGCCAGGGAGGCTATGGAGGCCAAGGAGTCTCCTGCTCTTCAACCACAGTCTAGTGTTATCTTGGAAACCAAAGTGTTGACAAAATCCCAAACCACAAATGCACCTATGAGGAGTTTAGAGGTGCCAGGGGCCAGTAAAAGTTTCCTACTACCTAGAATGTCTGTTTTCCAACATCTAGGTGAGCCATGCCTTAACATGGAGGTTGCTAGTGAGTTTAACTCCAAAGTAAAGGTACAGTCAGACAACCAGCTTCAGGACTTTCCCAAACACAGGTTCCTTGCTGCAGACAACTTGGCTTCTCAGGTGCCTCAGTGCCATCCCCAGAGAGTCCCCACCAGAGACACGTTAGCTTCCCAGGAGCCAAGTGGCCTTATGGAAGGCCAAAGGAGCAACCTAGGGCAGCAGGAGCCCCAAACTTCAAAACTCCAAGACTCATGGAAGAGCCAGAGCAAGATGATTGCCCCTACTTACAAAAGAGAGGACCGTAGGAGGCATAAACCAGGAGAGCATGAAGAGAGGTTTAAAGAATGAGGGACCCCTCAAGCTGGAAGTATGAGCCGCCCTGCCCAGGTCAGGGGCATAACAGACTCTATTGGGAGCAGATGTCTCCAGCTCATGCCAGAGAAGAAATATAGCCCTCCAGAAAGCCTCTTCAGAAAAAGGATGAGGCTATTTTTAAAGTGGATTTTCCCCAATAAAAAAGTCAATGGTCGAGATGCTCTGCAAAGAAAAAAAAAAAAAAGCCCATATCAGCCACTGCCCGGAGTCACGGATCAGTCAAAAGCAGATCAATCTTGAAGAGTGAGACTGCTGAGGGTCAGGCACTCATGACAGCTGTTGGACAGATCGTAGAAGAAAAAAGAGCAATTCACCATGGACTTCATGCCACAAAGTTAAATGAGCACAGACTGGAATTCCAAGTCCCAGTATGTGGGGGTTTCTGCTACCATAGGCTTACCTCCTACCCAGAGCAAGGGAGAATGATGGGTTCTACAGCCTGCAGTCATAAAGCCACCTCCAAGGGCCAGAGTTGTTCTGTCAGGGAAAGGGAAGTCAGACACCAACATAGTTTGAAAAGTGTAAGGTTCGACGATGAGCAGCTGGGCCTAAGGTGCCTCCCATCCTTGTCCCCCAGGAAGAGTGTGTTTCCAGTTAGTACCTGCCAGTATGGGCCAAGGATTCCAGGTGCCCCAGCCCGCCATAAACACTGTCCAAGGCATTGTCATCTTTGGGGAGGTGTCTTGCCTGGTCGACAGTAAAATCCTTCTTTAGTCTTCCCTTTAGTAGGAAAACATGTCTCCAAGTAAAAATTCAGTCCATGTAGAGAAAATGATTTTCTCATTAGCACATCCAAGATATTTAATGTTCCCCAATACATATATATATATTTTTTTCTAATAAAAGCATAGTGTAATGGCAAAAAAAAAGAAATTTAAAACGGCATGGAAAAATGCTGAACATTAGGAATAATTAAAGATATGCAAATCCAAATTACAAAAACCTATCCGCTCACACCAGTCAGAATGGCCATCAGCAAGAATTCTGCAAAAAGTAAATGCTGAAGGGGTTTTAGAGAAATGCCTACCCTTGGTCCAAAGTGGGACATGGTAAGAGCCAGTAATGAAAACAAAAATGAGGTGCCTTGTAAAGGTAAATACTGAGCTACCATTCAATCAAGCATACCCACTGCTGGGCCTATCGCCTGAGGGGATGAGAATCAAAAAATCACAGGCTGGGCTTCACTGGTGGCGCAGTGGTTGAGAGCCCGCCTGCCAATGCAGGGGACACGCGTTCATGCTCCGGGTCGGGAAGATCCCACGTGCCGCGGAGCGGCTTGTCCCGTGAGCTAGGGCTGCTGGGCCTGCGCGTCCGGAGCCTGTGCTCTGCATTGGGAGGGACCACCGCAGTGAGAGGCCCACGTACCGAAAAAAAAAAAAAAAAAAAAACACAGGCTGGCAATCCTCCACTCCAGCAATATTTACCATAGCCAACACTTGGAAGCTACGAAAGTGTCCATCATCAGAGGAAGGCACAAAGAAGAAGTGGTCCATGTACACAATGGAATATGACTCCAATAAAAAATATATATAAATACAATTTATAAAACAAACCTAAGTAAGGAGACATCAGCTTTTGGGGGCACATTCCACTCTAATATATAACCGAGGAACACCACTGCCCGGATGGTCTGTTTCCCTAGTTCCCAGGTTGGGAAAAGCAGAAATGCTGCCGCCCTCTGGCCGTTACCTGCAACAGCAGCTTTAAGACCTGTGCTAAGGGTCACTTCATATGCAGCAGTACTGGTGGGCTGTAAATGAAACCTGCCCTCAAAACGTCTTGAGGGAGGTAATGGCCAAAATATTTCTAAATGTCACACACACTTCACGAAGACAATTTGAAGAGGTAAGCTGTACTCACAGTTGAAGAAAAGAAGGACATGCCAGAAAGCTCAATTTCAAGGGATTATGAGACGCATGCAAATCCAGCCACAAAGTGGTATCGGCTCACACTAGTCAGAACACACAGCAGCAAAAAAACTACAAACAAAAAATGCTGAAGGTGTTGTGGAGAAGTGCATACCCTCAACTTTAAGCGGGACGTAACCTGGAAAGAGCCACTAATGAGAACAGACTGGAGGTGCCTCTACAAGGTAAACATTCCGCTACCATATGATCCAGCAGGCCCACTCCTGGGCCTATAACCTAAGAAGACAGAATTGGAAAGACACAGGCAGGCAAATGTGCATTGCCGCAGCATTACAATAGCCATGACGTGGAAGCAACCAAAAAGTCCATCAACAGATGAGTGGACAAAGAAGAGCTGGTACATGTACAGAGAGAATATTAGCCAAGGAAGAAAAGGACACCATGCCATTTGCAGCACCGTAGATGAGTCTAGAGGTGATCACGTGACTTGTAGTAAGTCAGAAAGAGAAAGACACGTATCGTAGGATATCACTTATAGATGTTACCTAAAAATTGATACCAGTGAAGATATTTCCACAGAGAAGGGCAATCCCAGATTCATTAAACAAACTTATGGATCACCAACGGAAAGGTGTGAGGATTGGATACATTACGAGATTGGGGTGAACAGACATATACAAACACAGGTGAAATATATAATCACCAAAGACCTACAGAATACCAAGAGAAGACTACTCAACATTCTGTCATAACGTACATGGGAAAAGGATCCCAGCAAGAACAGACATATGTATATGTGTAAAAGAACCACATCTTGCACACCTGCAACAAGCCAAACATTGTAATCAAACATGCTGTGATTAAAAAAATAAAAAAATTAAATTAAGAAAACGAACAAGAAGTAGTGAGACAAACTTAAGGGGCCTTCTCCTGGCACATTCCATTCTAAATTACAACCTAGAACACGACTTCCATTGAGGCTCTGCTGCCCTAGTAACCAGATTTGGTAAGGGAGAACTGCTGCCCCCTTGTGGCCGTTTCACACAACAGCACCTTTAATCCCAGCGCTAATGGTCAGTTGATATTCAAAATCATTGCAGGCCTGTAAATGACACCTGCCCTGAAAACAAATCCTGGGGTCATATATCGACCAAAAAATTCAAAAGACGTCCATATTTCAAAACGACACTTTCAAGAGGCATATTTTGTTCTGCATATTTGTTCTGCACATTAGGGTTCTGCTTCTTTTTCTTTCTTTCTTTCTTTCTTTATTAAAAAAAAAAAAAACGGGAATGGAAAAAGGCAACCCTCAGAATGGGAGAAAATATTTGCAAACGAATCCACGGACAAAGGTTTAATCTCCAATATATATAACAGCTCATGCAGCTTAATATTAAAAAAAACCAAACAACCCAATACAAAAATGGGCAGAAGATCTAAATAGACGTTTCTTCAAAGAAGACACAGAGATGGGCAAGACGCACATGAAAAGCTGCTCAACATCACTCATCATTAGAGAAATGCACATCAAAACTACAGTGAGGTATCACCTCACACCTGTTAGAATGGGCATCATCAGAAAATGTACAAACAACAAATGCTGGCGAGGGTGTGGACCAAAGGAACCCTCTTCCACTATTGGTGGGAATGTAAATTGATACAGTCACTATGGAGAACAGCATGGAGGTTCCTTAAAAAACTAAAAATAGAATTACCATAGGATCCAGCAATCCCACTTCCGGGCATATACCCAGAGAAAACCATAAATGAAAAAGACACATTCACCACAATGTTCATTGCAGCACTATTTACAATAGCCAGGTAATGGAAGCAACCTAAATGCCCACAGACAGACGAACGGATAATGATGTGGTCCATCTATGAAACGGAATATTACTCAGCCATAAAAAGGAACGAAACTGGGTCATCTGTGGAGACGTCGACGGATCTAGAGACTGTCATACAGAGTGAAGTAAGTCAGAAGGAGAAAAACAAATATTGTATATTAATGCATATATGTGGAACCTAGAAAAATGGTACAGATGACCCGGTTTGCAGGGCAGAAATAGAGACACAGAGGTAGAGAACAAACGTATGGACACCAAGAGGGGGGAAGCCATGGGTTGTTGGTGGTGGGATGAGTCGGGAGATTGGGATTGTCCTGTATACATGTATATGCATAAAATAGATAACTAATAATAATCCTGCTGAATAAAAAAATAAACTTAAATTTCAAAATTTTTTAAAATAAATAAAATTTTAAAATAAAACGGAAAAAAAGTTCTTCCCTTCACACAGATGTATTTATAGGAATGAATTATTTCCATGCTTATATCTATAAATACATAGAAGAGGAATAAAATCTAACTTGAAGCAAAAAAGAAGAAAAAAAAAAACCAGAACCCACCAGTTATACACAGGAAAACCCTATCAGGGCACTGGCTCCAGCGGCAAACAATTCTGAAGTTGGTCAGAGGTGGGGAATCATCTCCCATGCAGCCAGCAGCCCCCCCACCCCCGCAAGGAGCGTCCTCATTGCAAAGCTGGGGGACCGTGCCGAGGCGTCTGTGAGTAAACGTGAGCTGAGCCCCAGGCCAGCTGCTGCTGAACTGTTCCCACCCTTCCCAGGTAAAACACCTGAATATGTCCAAGGACTTGAAAGCCCAGAGGAAGGGCCGTGGAGCCACAGCAGCGACAGCACGCAGGCCGACTTGGTGCCTGCAGGCCAACCAGGATGGTCCTGGCCCCGGGCGCTCTTCTGGAAGCTTTCCATTTCCCTGCCTGAGATACTCCTCCTGTCCCGGCCCCCACTGCTTTTTTCCTTCCTCACCTCTGCCCGGGGAGAAATTCCAACGGAAGGTATGGGTGACACATCCTCTTCTTTAGCAGGTGGCAGCCCGGCAACTCCTGCAGAAAGTCCAGCAGAGCCCCACTCACACCGGGCCACCCACAGAGCCGTGGCCCCTCACTCCCTCCCACCAGCACAGCCCCGAGACTGCTGACGGGGCAGAGAATATGGCGTCAGGCACAGCTGCAGGGGCTCTTGCTGCCTGGAGCCGTGTTTATATGGACCTCAACCCAGGCACACCTGGGGAGGGCTGGCCGGCAGGGTCAGGCTGCCCAGGTCAGCCCATCCTCACCCCTCAGGGACTCACATTGCAGAAAATGGACCTCGCTGAACCGGCCAGGTCCAAGGAACAGGTGTGGGCTCCTGAGAGTCTGGATAGACAAGGGGCTGCAGCTCCGGCTTGTTTTCTAATCCTTTTATCTGGCCCATGAGTGGGAGACAACTTCAAGAAGACCCTCTCCTAATGAGAGGAACCCAGGAGTCAGGGAGAGGAGGGGTGATGGGTGGAGACAGAGGCCTGGTGCCCCGGCTGCGGTGGAAGCCTCTGGAAGACCAGGCAGAGGGAGGCCGCACAGAGTGATGCCCAGGGTCACAGACCTGTCGGAGCTGCTGTTTGTTAGCTCAAGTCCTGCTCCGAGGTGCTCTGTGTCAGCTCTGAGTGACAGGTGATCTGGGCTGCTCTGCAATGAGGGCTACGTGCACGGTACCTGTGTGCCCAGCCCTGCCGGGGTACCTGCCCAGGGCAGCTCCGTATCCTGGGAGGGGCCTGACCACGAGAGCGCCATGGGCTGCTGGGGAGGGGGGGCCTGCCCAGGTGAGCTCCATATCCTGGGATTGCCCTGACCACGAGAGCCCCGTGGGCTGCTGGGGACCTGGTAAACGATGTCGGGACAGTCAGTGAAGCCACCGAGGATATACATCCGGTAGTTCCTAATTCCTACACCCTGCTGGTCATTCTACCATCCACCAGGACACGGTATTCTGTATTAGCCTTCAGGGATGCCTTCTTCTGGATTCCATTGGTCCCCGAAAGGCTCTGCTGCCCTAGTAACCAGATTTGGGAATGGAGAAATGCTGCCGCCTTGTGGCCGTTTGCCACAACAGCAGCTTTAAACCCAGTGCTCATGGTCACTAAATATTCACACTCATTGCAGCCTGTAAATGGCACCTGCCCTGAAAAACAATCCTGGGGTCGAAAATGGACCCAAAACTTCTAAAGAGGGCAACCATGCAAGAGGACAATTTCAAGAGGTTAATTGTACTCTCCGTTTTTTTCTGTTTTTCTGTACCAGAAGTTTAAAACGGCCCCTCCGCCACGCCCCGGTACCCGAGGCCTCCGTTGCCCTGCCTGGGCGGGCGGCGGGGCGCTGCCGGGGCGGGCTGGCCGCGGGGATGGCGGTAAGGCGCAAGGACAAGCGAAGCTGGGCCTCAAGAGGCAGCCCGCGGTCCCCGCCCCCGTCTACGGCCATACCACCCTGAACGCGCCCGATCTCGTCTGATCTCGGAAGCTAAGCAGGGTCGGGCCTGGTTAGTACTTGTGATGGGAGACCGCCTGGGAATACCGGGTGCTGTAGGCTTTTGGCCTCCCGCTGCGGCTCCGCCTTCTCCTTTAGTCGCCCGCGGCGGTGGCCGCCAGCTCCGCCCCCCGCCGGGCACCGCTGCAGGCCCCACCTCCTCCGCCCACCCCCCACCACCACCACAGAGCGCCAGAGGGGCCGCTCCATGCGGCCCGAAGGCGGCCCTGGAAGGCAGCGGCACACCCGACGCTCCGGGGGTGGCTGGCCCGGACCCAGACTCCGCCGCGGGCCCGGGTGCCGTCCGTGCGGCCCGCGAGCCCCTCCACCTGCACCTGGCCGGCCCCACCGGCGCCCAGCCCCGGCGCCGCCACCTGTCCGCCGGTGTGGCTCTCCGCAGCTCTCTCCGGATAAAGCTGGATAAAGGTCTGGACGGGAAGGAGGGGCAGTGATTCAGCCTATTGCTCTTAGTGCCCCTCCCCCACACTCAGGAGCCCTTTGTGACAAGGCCACAGCTCTGTGATGCAGGCCTGGGGTTCTGCCATCAAGTGAACTCCCAGGGCTCTGTTGCCTGAGGGCGGCAATGCAGTTCAGAAGACGGAGAATCTCTTTTCTTTGAAAAACACTGTTGCTATCTGGCTGAGATCCAGCCCAACTTCCTGGGTGATTGATATCATCCTTGGCTTCCTGTGTGGACTGGGGCTCTTCCTCGTGTTACTCCCCTGCTTCCAGAGTAATCCATTCTTAGCACCACCTAGGAAACCTAGAAACATCAGGAAGCATCAAGTAGAGCTGAAGGGGAGGAGCAGGAGTAGGAAGAAAAGTCGATCTTTGAAAGCTTGCAGAGATTGCCTGGAAGAACTGGAGGGGACTCACAACCTGGCTTCACCTCTGCGGAGCTGCCTGGGGAGGCTTCCTGGCAAGGGCAACTTTCATCAGCTCTCATGGCAAGACCCTCCTGGTGAGACGTGCAAAGCAGTGCCTGCTGGAGCCTGTGGAGGATACTGCTTGAAGGGTTGGGAACCCTGCAGGAACACCTCCTGTAGGGTTTCCTTCCTGGTTCAAGACACTCGAGAGGTGCTGGAAGCACATATTACAAGGTTTTGGGTAAAGCACGGGTGGACCCTACCCCTCAAGGTCCTCAAGCCCATCAATCTCTTGAAGTCGACAAAGTTCCAACCCTCCACCACCCTGCGGTTAGCCTCGTCCCCTTCAGCCACCTGTGTATCTGGGTCCCACTCAACAGTCACGTTTGCTGAGTTCCCGGAGAAACCTCCTCAGGCTCATTCAGGAGAGAAGGTGAGAACAGAAGAGTCCGTTCCTGCCCTGAAGAGGCCTCTCCTTGTCCCCTCCACTGTGTGTAAGGAAATCCAGAGTGCCCTGAGAGCGATTCCACCTGGTGACTACCATGGGCCCTCAAAGGCTTCTCTGACTGCACAGCAGGGCAGGCCACCTTCTCAGTCCCTCACACTCAGCCTTGTGGGCAGAACCTGGAAGAGTGAGACTGTGGAGTGGGTCAAGAGGGACAGCCTAGAGCCAGGTCCAAGTTCAGCAATGGTCAGGAACGAGCCAAGAGAGGAGAGTGGTGGTCAGGCCTCAGGAGACCCCTGCCATAGGGTAACAGTGATGGAGGTGAACTTAGGATCCCAATCTTTGAGAGGTGAAGAGGCCAGGGAGGCTATGGAGGCCAAGGAGTCTCCTGCTCTTCAACCACAGTCTAGTGTTATCTTGGAAACCAAAGTGTTGACAAAATCCCAAACCACAAATGCACCTATGAGGAGTTTAGAGGTGCCAGGGGCCAGTAAAAGTTTCCTACTACCTAGAATGTCTGTTTTCCAACATCTAGGTGAGCCATGCCTTAACATGGAGGTTGCTAGTGAGTTTAACTCCAAAGTAAAGGTACAGTCAGACAACCAGCTTCAGGACTTTCCCAAACACAGGTTCCTTGCTGCAGACAACTTGGCTTCTCAGGTGCCTCAGTGCCATCCCCAGAGAGTCCCCACCAGAGACACGTTAGCTTCCCAGGAGCCAAGTGGCCTTATGGAAGGCCAAAGGAGCAACCTAGGGCAGCAGGAGCCCCAAACTTCAAAACTCCAAGACTCATGGAAGAGCCAGAGCAAGATGATTGCCCCTACTTACAAAAGAGAGGACCGTAGGAGGCATAAACCAGGAGAGCATGAAGAGAGGTTTAAAGAATGAGGGACCCCTCAAGCTGGAAGTATGAGCCGCCCTGCCCAGGTCAGGGGCATAACAGACTCTATTGGGAGCAGATGTCTCCAGCTCATGCCAGAGAAGAAATATAGCCCTCCAGAAAGCCTCTTCAGAAAAAGGATGAGGCTATTTTTAAAGTGGATTTTCCCCAATAAAAAAGTCAATGGTCGAGATGCTCTGCAAAGAAAAAAAAAAAAGCCCATATCAGCCACTGCCCGGAGTCACGGATCAGTCAAAAGCAGATCAATCTTGAAGAGTGAGACTGCTGAGGGTCAGGCACTCATGACAGCTGTTGGACAGATCGTAGAAGAAAAAAGAGCAATTCACCATGGACTTCATGCCACAAAGTTAAATGAGCACAGACTGGAATTCCAAGTCCCAGTATGTGGGGGTTTCTGCTACCATAGGCTTACCTCCTACCCAGAGCAAGGGAGAATGATGGGTTCTACAGCCTGCAGTCATAAAGCCACCTCCAAGGGCCAGAGTTGTTCTGTCAGGGAAAGGGAAGTCAGACACCAACATAGTTTGAAAAGTGTAAGGTTCGACGATGAGCAGCTGGGCCTAAGGTGCCTCCCATCCTTGTCCCCCAGGAAGAGTGTGTTTCCAGTTAGTACCTGCCAGTATGGGCCAAGGATTCCAGGTGCCCCAGCCCGCCATAAACACTGTCCAAGGCATTGTCATCTTTGGGGAGGTGTCTTGCCTGGTCGACAGTAAAATCCTTCTTTAGTCTTCCCTTTAGTAGGAAAACATGTCTCCAAGTAAAAATTCAGTCCATGTAGAGAAAATGATTTTCTCATTAGCACATCCAAGATATTTAATGTTCCCCAATACATATATATATATATATTTTTCTAATAAAAGCATAGTGTAATGGCAAAAAAAAAAGAAATTTAAAACGGCATGGAAAAATGCTGAACATTAGGAATAATTAAAGATATGCAAATCCAAATTACAAAAACCTATCCGCTCACACCAGTCAGAATGGCCATCAGCAAGAATTCTGCAAAAAGTAAATGCTGAAGGGGTTTTAGAGAAATGCCTACCCTTGGTCCAAAGTGGGACATGGTAAGAGCCAGTAATGAAAACAAAAATGAGGTGCCTTGTAAAGGTAAATACTGAGCTACCATTCAATCAAGCATACCCACTGCTGGGCCTATCGCCTGAGGGGATGAGAATCAAAAAAACACAGGCTGGGCTTCACTGGTGGCGCAGTGGTTGAGAGCCCGCCTGCCAATGCAGGGGACATGCGTTCATGCTCCGGGTCGGGAAGATCCCACGTGCCGCGGAGCGGCTTGTCCCGTGAGCTAGGGCTGCTGGGCCTGCGCGTCCGGAGCCTGTGCTCTGCATTGGGAGGGACCACCGCAGTGAGAGGCCCACGTACCGAAAAAAAAAAAAAAAAAAAAAAAAACAGGCTGGCAATCCTCCACTCCAGCAATATTTACCATAGCCAACACTTGGAAGCTACGAAAGTGTCCATCATCAGAGGAAGGCACAAAGAAGAAGTGGTCCATGTACACAATGGAATATGACTCCAATAAAAAATATATATAAATACAATTTATAAAACAAACCTAAGTAAGGAGACATCAGCTTTTGGGGGCACATTCCACTCTAATATATAACCGAGGAACACCACTGCCCGGATGGTCTGTTTCCCTAGTTCCCAGGTTGGGAAAAGCAGAAATGCTGCCGCCCTCTGGCCGTTACCTGCAACAGCAGCTTTAAGACCTGTGCTAAGGGTCACTTCATATGCAGCAGTACTGGTGGGCTGTAAATGAAACCTGCCCTCAAAACGTCTTGAGGGAGGTAATGGCCAAAATATTTCTAAATGTCACACACACTTCACGAAGACAATTTGAAGAGGTAAGCTGTACTCACAGTTGAAGAAAAGAAGGACATGCCAGAAAGCTCAATTTCAAGGGATTATGAGACGCATGCAAATCCAGCCACAAAGTGGTATCGGCTCACACTAGTCAGAACACACAGCAGCAAAAAAACTACAAACAAAAAATGCTGAAGGTGTTGTGGAGAAGTGCATACCCTCAACTTTAAGCGGGACGTAACCTGGAAAGAGCCACTAATGAGAACAGACTGGAGGTGCCTCTACAAGGTAAACATTCCGCTACCATATGATCCAGCAGGCCCACTCCTGGGCCTATAACCTAAGAAGACAGAATTGGAAAGACACAGGCAGGCAAATGTGCATTGCCGCAGCATTACAATAGCCATGACGTGGAAGCAACCAAAAAGTCCATCAACAGATGAGTGGACAAAGAAGAACTGGTACATGTACAGAGAGAATATTAGCCAAGGAAGAAAAGGACACCATGCCATTTGCAGCACCGTAGATGAGTCTAGAGGTGATCACGTGACTTGTAGTAAGTCAGAAAGAGAAAGACACGTATCGTAGGATATCACTTATAGATGTTACCTAAAAATTGATACCAGTGAAGATATTTCCACAGAGAAGGGCAATCCCAGATTCATTAAACAAACTTATGGATCACCAACGGAAAGGTGTGAGGATTGGATACATTACGAGATTGGGGTGAACAGACATATACAAACACAGGTGAAATATATAATCACCAAAGACCTACAGAATACCAAGAGAAGACTACTCAACATTCTGTCATAACGTACATGGGAAAAGGATCCCAGCAAGAACAGACATATGTATATGTGTAAAAGAACCACATCTTGCACACCTGCAACAAGCCAAACATTGTAATCAAACATGCTGTGATTAAAAAAATAAAAAAATTAAATTAAGAAAACGAACAAGAAGTAGTGAGACAAACTTAAGGGGCCTTCTCCTGGCACATTCCATTCTAAATTACAACCTAGAACACGACTTCCATTGAGGCTCTGCTGCCCTAGTAACCAGATTTGGTAAGGGAGAACTGCTGCCCCCTTGTGGCCGTTTCACACAACAGCACCTTTAATCCCAGCGCTAATGGTCAGTTGATATTCAAAATCATTGCAGGCCTGTAAATGACACCTGCCCTGAAAACAAATCCTGGGGTCATATATCGACCAAAAAATTCAAAAGACGTCCATATTTCAAAACGACACTTTCAAGAGGCATATTTTGTTCTGCATATTTGTTCTGCACATTAGGGTTCTGCTTCTTTTGCTTTCTTTCTTTCTTTATTAAAAAAAAAAACGGGAATGGAAAAAGGCAACCCTCAGAATGGGAGAAAATATTTGCAAACGAATCCACGGACAAAGGTTTAATCTCCAATATATATAACAGCTCATGCAGCTTAATATTAAAAAAAAACAAACAACCCAATACAAAAATGGGCAGAAGATCTAAATAGACGTTTCTTCAAAGAAGACACAGAGATGGCCAAGACGCACATGAAAAGCTGCTCAACATCACTCATCATTAGAGAAATGCACATCAAAACTACAGTGAGGTATCACCTCACACCTGTTAGAATGGGCATCATCAGAAAATGTACAAACAACAAATGCTGGCGAGGGTGTGGACCAAAGGAACCCTCTTCCACTATTGGTGGGAATGTAAATTGATACAGTCACTATGGAGAACAGCATGGAGGTTCCTTAAAAAACTAAAAATAGAATTACCATAGGATCCAGCAATCCCACTTCCGGGCATATACCCAGAGAAAACCATAAATGAAAAAGACACATTCACCACAATGTTCATTGCAGCACTATTTACAATAGCCAGGTAATGGAAGCAACCTAAATGCCCACAGACAGACGAACGGATAATGATGTGGTCCATCTATGAAACGGAATATTACTCAGCCATAAAAAGGAACGAAACTGGGTCATCTGTGGAGACGTCGACGGATCTAGAGACTGTCATACAGAGTGAAGTAAGTCAGAAGGAGAAAAACAAATATTGTATATTAATGCATATATGTGGAACCTAGAAAAATGGTACAGATGACCCGGTTTGCAGGGCAGAAATAGAGACACAGAGGTAGAGAACAAACGTATGGACACCAAGAGGGGGGAAGCCATGGGTTGTTGGTGGTGGGATGAGTCGGGAGATTGGGATTGTCCTGTATACATGTATATGCATAAAATAGATAACTAATAATAATCCTGCTGAATAAAAAAATAAACTTAAATTTCAAAATTTTTTAAAATAAATAAAATTTTAAAATAAAACGGAAAAAAAGTTCTTCCCTTCACACAGATGTATTTATAGGAATGAATTATTTCCATGCTTATATCTATAAATACATAGAAGAGGAATAAAATCTAACTTGAAGCAAAAAAGAAGAAAAAAAAAAACCAGAACCCACCAGTTATACACAGGAAAACCCTATCAGGGCACTGGCTCCAGCGGCAAACAATTCTGAAGTTGGTCAGAGGTGGGGAATCATCTCCCATGCAGCCAGCAGCCCCCCCACCCCCGCAAGGAGCGTCCTCATTGCAAAGCTGGGGGACCGTGCCGAGGCGTCTGTGAGTAAACGTGAGCTGAGCCCCAGGCCAGCTGCTGCTGAACTGTTCCCACCCTTCCCAGGTAAAACACCTGAATATGTCCAAGGACTTGAAAGCCCAGAGGAAGGGCCGTGGAGCCACAGCAGCGACAGCACGCAGGCCGACTTGGTGCCTGCAGGCCAACCAGGATGGTCCTGGCCCCGGGCGCTCTTCTGGAAGCTTTCCATTTCCCTGCCTGAGATACTCCTCCTGTCCCGGCCCCCACTGCTTTTTTCCTTCCTCACCTCTGCCCGGGGAGAAATTCCAACGGAAGGTATGGGTGACACATCCTCTTCTTTAGCAGGTGGCAGCCCGGCAACTCCTGCAGAAAGTCCAGCAGAGCCCCACTCACACCGGGCCACCCACAGAGCCGTGGCCCCTCACTCCCTCCCACCAGCACAGCCCCGAGACTGCTGACGGGGCAGAGAATATGGCGTCAGGCACAGCTGCAGGGGCTCTTGCTGCCTGGAGCCGTGTTTATATGGACCTCAACCCAGGCACACCTGGGGAGGGCTGGCCGGCAGGGTCAGGCTGCCCAGGTCAGCCCATCCTCACCCCTCAGGGACTCACATTGCAGAAAATGGACCTCGCTGAACCGGCCAGGTCCAAGGAACAGGTGTGGGCTCCTGAGAGTCTGGATAGACAAGGGGCTGCAGCTCCGGCTTGTTTTCTAATCCTTTTATCTGGCCCATGAGTGGGAGACAACTTCAAGAAGACCCTCTCCTAATGAGAGGAACCCAGGAGTCAGGGAGAGGAGGGGTGATGGGTGGAGACAGAGGCCTGGTGCCCCGGCTGCGGTGGAAGCCTCTGGAAGACCAGGCAGAGGGAGGCCGCACAGAGTGATGCCCAGGGTCACAGACCTGTCGGAGCTGCTGTTTGTTAGCTCAAGTCCTGCTCCGAGGTGCTCTGTGTCAGCTCTGAGTGACAGGTGATCTGGGCTGCTCTGCAATGAGGGCTACGTGCACGGTACCTGTGTGCCCAGCCCTGCCGGGGTACCTGCCCAGGGCAGCTCCGTATCCTGGGAGGGGCCTGACCACGAGAGCGCCATGGGCTGCTGGGGAGGGGGGGCCTGCCCAGGTGAGCTCCATATCCTGGGATTGCCCTGACCACGAGAGCCCCGTGGGCTGCTGGGGACCTGGTAAACGATGTCGGGACAGTCAGTGAAGCCACCGAGGATATACATCCGGTAGTTCCTAATTCCTACACCCTGCTGGTCATTCTACCATCCACCAGGACACGGTATTCTGTATTAGCCTTCAGGGATGCCTTCTTCTGGATTCCATTGGTCCCCGAAAGGCTCTGCTGCCCTAGTAACCAGATTTGGGAATGGAGAAATGCTGCCGCCTTGTGGCCGTTTGCCACAACAGCAGCTTTAAACCCAGTGCTCATGGTCACTAAATATTCACACTCATTGCAGCCTGTAAATGGCACCTGCCCTGAAAAACAATCCTGGGGTCGAAAATGGACCCAAAACTTCTAAAGAGGGCAACCATGCAAGAGGACAATTTCAAGAGGTTAATTGTACTCTCCGTTTTTTTCTGTTTTTCTGTACCAGAAGTTTAAAACGGCCCCTCCGCCACGCCCCGGTACCCGAGGCCTCCGTTGCCCTGCCTGGGCGGGCGGCGGGGCGCTGCCGGGGCGGGCTGGCCGCGGGGATGGCGGTAAGGCGCAAGGACAAGCGAAGCTGGGCCTCAAGAGGCAGCCCGCGGTCCCCGCCCCCGTCTACGGCCATACCACCCTGAACGCGCCCGATCTCGTCTGATCTCGGAAGCTAAGCAGGGTCGGGCCTGGTTAGTACTTGTGATGGGAGACCGCCTGGGAATACCGGGTGCTGTAGGCTTTTGGCCTCCCGCTGCGGCTCCGCCTTCTCCTTTAGTCGCCCGCGGCGGTGGCCGCCAGCTCCGCCCCCCGCCGGGCACCGCTGCAGGCCCCACCTCCTCCGCCCACCCCCCACCACCACCACAGAGCGCCAGAGGGGCCGCTCCATGCGGCCCGAAGGCGGCCCTGGAAGGCAGCGGCACACCCGACGCTCCGGGGGTGGCTGGCCCGGACCCAGACTCCGCCGCGGGCCCGGGTGCCGTCCGTGCGGCCCGCGAGCCCCTCCACCTGCACCTGGCCGGCCCCACCGGCGCCCAGCCCCGGCGCCGCCACCTGTCCGCCGGTGTGGCTCTCCGCAGCTCTCTCCGGATAAAGCTGGATAAAGGTCTGGACGGGAAGGAGGGGCAGTGATTCAGCCTATTGCTCTTAGTGCCCCTCCCCCACACTCAGGAGCCCTTTGTGACAAGGCCACAGCTCTGTGATGCAGGCCTGGGGTTCTGCCATCAAGTGAACTCCCAGGGCTCTGTTGCCTGAGGGCGGCAATGCAGTTCAGAAGACGGAGAATCTCTTTTCTTTGAAAAACACTGTTGCTATCTGGCTGAGATCCAGCCCAACTTCCTGGGTGATTGATATCATCCTTGGCTTCCTGTGTGGACTGGGGCTCTTCCTCGTGTTACTCCCCTGCTTCCAGAGTAATCCATTCTTAGCACCACCTAGGAAACCTAGAAACATCAGGAAGCATCAAGTAGAGCTGAAGGGGAGGAGCAGGAGTAGGAAGAAAAGTCGATCTTTGAAAGCTTGCAGAGATTGCCTGGAAGAACTGGAGGGGACTCACAACCTGGCTTCACCTCTGCGGAGCTGCCTGGGGAGGCTTCCTGGCAAGGGCAACTTTCATCAGCTCTCATGGCAAGACCCTCCTGGTGAGATGTGCAAAGCAGTGCCTGCTGGAGCCTGTGGAGGATACTGCTTGAAGGGTTGGGAACCCTGCAGGAACACCTCCTGTAGGGTTTCCTTCCTGGTTCAAGACACTCGAGAGGTGCTGGAAGCACATATTACAAGGTTTTGGGTAAAGCACGGGTGGACCCTACCCCTCAAGGTCCTCAAGCCCATCAATCTCTTGAAGTCGACAAAGTTCCAACCCTCCACCACCCTGCGGTTAGCCTCGTCCCCTTCAGCCACCTGTGTATCTGGGTCCCACTCAACAGTCACGTTTGCTGAGTTCCCGGAGAAACCTCCTCAGGCTCATTCAGGAGAGAAGGTGAGAACAGAAGAGTCCGTTCCTGCCCTGAAGAGGCCTCTCCTTGTCCCCTCCACTGTGTGTAAGGAAATCCAGAGTGCCCTGAGAGCGATTCCACCTGGTGACTACCATGGGCCCTCAAAGGCTTCTCTGACTGCACAGCAGGGCAGGCCACCTTCTCAGTCCCTCACACTCAGCCTTGTGGGCAGAACCTGGAAGAGTGAGACTGTGGAGTGGGTCAAGAGGGACAGCCTAGAGCCAGGTCCAAGTTCAGCAATGGTCAGGAACGAGCCAAGAGAGGAGAGTGGTGGTCAGGCCTCAGGAGACCCCTGCCATAGGGTAACAGTGATGGAGGTGAACTTAGGATCCCAATCTTTGAGAGGTGAAGAGGCCAGGGAGGCTATGGAGGCCAAGGAGTCTCCTGCTCTTCAACCACAGTCTAGTGTTATCTTGGAAACCAAAGTGTTGACAAAATCCCAAACCACAAATGCACCTATGAGGAGTTTAGAGGTGCCAGGGGCCAGTAAAAGTTTCCTACTACCTAGAATGTCTGTTTTCCAACATCTAGGTGAGCCATGCCTTAACATGGAGGTTGCTAGTGAGTTTAACTCCAAAGTAAAGGTACAGTCAGACAACCAGCTTCAGGACTTTCCCAAACACAGGTTCCTTGCTGCAGACAACTTGGCTTCTCAGGTGCCTCAGTGCCATCCCCAGAGAGTCCCCACCAGAGACACGTTAGCTTCCCAGGAGCCAAGTGGCCTTATGGAAGGCCAAAGGAGCAACCTAGGGCAGCAGGAGCCCAAAACTTCAAAACTCCAAGACTCATGGAAGAGCCAGAGCAAGATGATTGCCCCTACTTACAAAAGAGAGGACCGTAGGAGGCATAAACCAGGAGAGCATGAAGAGAGGTTTAAAGAATGAGGGACCCCTCAAGCTGGAAGTATGAGCCGCCCTGCCCAGGTCAGGGGCATAACAGACTCTATTGGGAGCAGATGTCTCCAGCTCATGCCAGAGAAGAAATATAGCCCTCCAGAAAGCCTCTTCAGAAAAAGGATGAGGCTATTTTTAAAGTGGATTTTCCCCAATAAAAAAGTCAATGGTCGAGATGCTCTGCAAAGAAAAAAAAAAAAGCCCATATCAGCCACTGCCCGGAGTCACGGATCAGTCAAAAGCAGATCAATCTTGAAGAGTGAGACTGCTGAGGGTCAGGCACTCATGACAGCTGTTGGACAGATCGTAGAAGAAAAAAGAGCAATTCACCATGGACTTCATGCCACAAAGTTAAATGAGCACAGACTGGAATTCCAAGTCCCAGTATGTGGGGGTTTCTGCTACCATAGGCTTACCTCCTACCCAGAGCAAGGGAGAATGATGGGTTCTACAGCCTGCAGTCATAAAGCCACCTCCAAGGGCCAGAGTTGTTCTGTCAGGGAAAGGGAAGTCAGACACCAACATAGTTTGAAAAGTGTAAGGTTCGACGATGAGCAGCTGGGCCTAAGGTGCCTCCCATCCTTGTCCCCCAGGAAGAGTGTGTTTCCAGTTAGTACCTGCCAGTATGGGCCAAGGATTCCAGGTGCCCCAGCCCGCCATAAACACTGTCCAAGGCATTGTCATCTTTGGGGAGGTGTCTTGCCTGGTCGACAGTAAAATCCTTCTTTAGTCTTCCCTTTAGTAGGAAAACATGTCTCCAAGTAAAAATTCAGTCCATGTAGAGAAAATGATTTTCTCATTAGCACATCCAAGATATTTAATGTTCCCCAATACATATATATATATTTTTTTTCTAATAAAAGCATAGTGTAATGGCAAAAAAAAAAAGAAATTTAAAACGGCATGGAAAAATGCTGAACATTAGGAATAATTAAAGATATGCAAATCCAAATTACAAAAACCTATCCGCTCACACCAGTCAGAATGGCCATCAGCAAGAATTCTGCAAAAAGTAAATGCTGAAGGGGTTTTAGAGAAATGCCTACCCTTGGTCCAAAGTGGGACATGGTAAGAGCCAGTAATGAAAAGAAAAATGAGGTGCCTTGTAAAGGTAAATACTGAGCTACCATTCAATCAAGCATACCCACTGCTGGGCCTATCGCCTGAGGGGATGAGAATCAAAAAAACACAGGCTGGGCTTCACTGGTGGCGCAGTGGTTGAGAGCCCGCCTGCCAATGCAGGGGACATGCGTTCATGCTCCGGGTCGGGAAGATCCCACGTGCCGCGGAGCGGCTTGTCCCGTGAGCTAGGGCTGCTGGGCCTGCGCGTCCGGAGCCTGTGCTCTGCATTGGGAGGGACCACCGCAGTGAGAGGCCCACGTACCGAAAAAAAAAAAAAAAAAAAAAACACAGGCTGGCAATCCTCCACTCCAGCAATATTTACCATAGCCAACACTTGGAAGCTACGAAAGTGTCCATCATCAGAGGAAGGCACAAAGAAGAAGTGGTCCATGTACACAATGGAATATGACTCCAATAAAAAATATATATAAATACAATTTATAAAACAAACCTAAGTAAGGAGACATCAGCTTTTGGGGGCACATTCCACTCTAATATATAACCGAGGAACACCACTGCCCGGATGGTCTGTTTCCCTAGTTCCCAGGTTGGGAAAAGCAGAAATGCTGCCGCCCTCTGGCCGTTACCTGCAACAGCAGCTTTAAGACCTGTGCTAAGGGTCACTTCATATGCAGCAGTACTGGTGGGCTGTAAATGAAACCTGCCCTCAAAACGTCTTGAGGGAGGTAATGGCCAAAATATTTCTAAATGTCACACACACTTCACGAAGACAATTTGAAGAGGTAAGCTGTACTCACAGTTGAAGAAAAGAAGGACATGCCAGAAAGCTCAATTTCAAGGGATTATGAGACGCATGCAAATCCAGCCACAAAGTGGTATCGGCTCACACTAGTCAGAACACACATCAGCAAAAAAACTACAAACAAAAAATGCTGAAGGTGTTGTGGAGAAGTGCATACCCTCAACTTTAAGCGGGACGTAACCTGGAAAGAGCCACTAATGAGAACAGACTGGAGGTGCCTCTACAAGGTAAACATTCCGCTACCATATGATCCAGCAGGCCCACTCCTGGGCCTATAACCTAAGAAGACAGAATTGGAAAGACACAGGCAGGCAAATGTGCATTGCCGCAGCATTACAATAGCCATGACGTGGAAGCAACCAAAAAGTCCATCAACAGATGAGTGGACAAAGAAGAACTGGTACATGTACAGAGAGAATATTAGCCAAGGAAGAAAAGGACACCATGCCATTTGCAGCACCGTAGATGAGTCTAGAGGTGATCACGTGACTTGTAGTAAGTCAGAAAGAGAAAGACACGTATCGTAGGATATCACTTATAGATGTTACCTAAAAATTGATACCAGTGAAGATATTTCCACAGAGAAGGGCAATCCCAGATTCATTAAACAAACTTATGGATCACCAACGGAAAGGTGTGAGGATTGGATACATTACGAGATTGGGGTGAACAGACATATACAAACACAGGTGAAATATATAATCACCAAAGACCTACAGAATACCAAGAGAAGACTACTCAACATTCTGTCATAACGTACATGGGAAAAGGATCCCAGCAAGAACAGACATATGTATATGTGTAAAAGAACCACATCTTGCACACCTGCAACAAGCCAAACATTGTAATCAAACATGCTGTGATTAAAAAAATAAAAAAATTAAATTAAGAAAACGAACAAGAAGTAGTGAGACAAACTTAAGGGGCCTTCTCCTGGCACATTCCATTCTAAATTACAACCTAGAACACGACTTCCATTGAGGCTCTGCTGCCCTAGTAACCAGATTTGGTAAGGGAGAACTGCTGCCCCCTTGTGGCCGTTTCACACAACAGCACCTTTAATCCCAGCGCTAATGGTCAGTTGATATTCAAAATCATTGCAGGCCTGTAAATGACACCTGCCCTGAAAACAAATCCTGGGGTCATATATCGACCAAAAAATTCAAAAGACGTCCATATTTCAAAACGACACTTTCAAGAGGCATATTTTGTTCTGCATATTTGTTCTGCACATTAGGGTTCTGCTTCTTTTGCTTTCTTTCTTTCTTTGTTAAAAAAAAAAAACGGGAATGGAAAAAGGCAACCCTCAGAATGGGAGAAAATATTTGCAAACGAATCCACGGACAAAGGTTTAATCTCCAATATATATAACAGCTCATGCAGCTTAATATTAAAAAAAACAAACAACCCAATACAAAAATGGGCAGAAGATCTAAATAGACGTTTCTTCAAAGAAGACACAGAGATGGCCAAGACGCACATGAAAAGCTGCTCAACATCACTCATCATTAGAGAAATGCACATCAAAACTACAGTGAGGTATCACCTCACACCTGTTAGAATGGGCATCATCAGAAAATGTACAAACAACAAATGCTGGCGAGGGTGTGGACCAAAGGAACCCTCTTCCACTATTGGTGGGAATGTAAATTGATACAGTCACTATGGAGAACAGCATGGAGGTTCCTTAAAAAACTAAAAATAGAATTACCATAGGATCCAGCAATCCCACTTCCGGGCATATACCCAGAGAAAACCATAAATGAAAAAGACACATTCACCACAATGTTCATTGCAGCACTATTTACAATAGCCAGGTAATGGAAGCAACCTAAATGCCCACAGACAGACGAACGGATAATGATGTGGTCCATCTATGAAACGGAATATTACTCAGCCATAAAAAGGAACGAAACTGGGTCATCTGTGGAGACGTCGACGGATCTAGAGACTGTCATACAGAGTGAAGTAAGTCAGAAGGAGAAAAACAAATATTGTATATTAATGCATATATGTGGAACCTAGAAAAATGGTACAGATGACCCGGTTTGCAGGGCAGAAATAGAGACACAGAGGTAGAGAACAAACGTATGGACACCAAGAGGGGGGAAGCCATGGGTTGTTGGTGGTGGGATGAGTCGGGAGATTGGGATTGTCCTGTATACATGTATATGCATAAAATAGATAACTAATAATAATCCTGCTGAATAAAAAAATAAACTTAAATTATAAAATTTTAAAATAAAACGGAAAAAAGTTCTTCCCTTCACACAGATGTATTTATAGGAATGAATTATTTCCATGCTTATATCTATAAATACATAGAAGAGGAATAAAATCTAACTTGAAGCAAAAAAGAAAAAAAAAAACCAGAACCCACCAGTTATACACAGGAAAACCCTATCAGGGCACTGGCTCCAGCGGCAAACAATTCTGAAGTTGGTCAGAGGTGGGGAATCATCTCCCATGCAGCCAGCAGCCCCCCCACCCCCGCAAGGAGCGTCCTCATTGCAAAGCTGGGGGACCGTGCCGAGGCGTCTGTGAGTAAACGTGAGCCGAGCCCCAGGCCAGCTGCTGCTGAATTGTTCCCACCCTTCCCAGGTAAAACACCTGAATATGTCCAAGGACTTGAAAGCCCAGAGGAAGGGCCGTGGAGCCACAGCAGCGACAGCACGCAGGCCGACTTGGTGCCTGCAGGCCAGCCAGGATGGTCCTGGCCCCGGGCGCTCTTCTGGAAGCTTTCCATTTCCCTGCCTGAGATACTCCTCCTGTCCCGGCCCCCACTGCTTTTTTCCTTCCTCACCTCTGCCCGGGGAGAAATTCCAACGGAAGGTATGGGTGACACATCCTCTTCTTTAGCAGGTGGCAGCCCGGCAACTCCTGCAGAAAGTCCAGCAGAGCCCCACTCACACCGGGCCACCCACAGAGCCGTGGCCCCTCACTCCCTCCCACCAGCACAGCCCCGAGACTGCTGACGGGGCAGAGAATATGGCGTCAGGCACAGCTGCAGGGGCTCTTGCTGCCTGGAGCCGTGTTTATATGGACCTCAACCCAGGCACACCTGGGGAGGGCTGGCCGGCAGGGTCAGGCTGCCCAGGTCAGCCCATCCTCACCCCTCAGGGACTCACATTGCAGAAAATGGACCTCGCTGAACCGGCCAGGTCCAAGGAACAGGTGTGGGCTCCTGAGAGTCTGGATAGACAAGGGGCTGCAGCTCCGGCTTGTTTTCTAATCCTTTTATCTGGCCCATGAGTGGGAGACAACTTCAAGAAGACCCTCTCCTAATGAGAGGAACCCAGGAGTCAGGGAGAGGAGGGGTGATGGGTGGAGACAGAGGCCTGGTGCCCCGGCTGCGGTGGAAGCCTCTGGAAGACCAGGCAGAGGGAGGCCGCACAGAGTGATGCCCAGGGTCACAGACCTGTCGGAGCTGCTGTTTGTTAGCTCAAGTCCTGCTCCAAGGTGCTCTGTGTCAGCTCTGAGTGACAGGTGATCTGGGCTGCTCTGCAATGAGGGCTACGTGCACGGTACCTGTGTGCCCAGCCCTGCCGGGGTACCTGCCCAGGGCAGCTCCGTATCCTGGGAGGGGCCTGACCACGAGAGCGCCATGGGCTGCTGGGGAGGGGGGGCCTGCCCAGGTGAGCTCCATATCCTGGGATTGCCCTGACCACGAGAGCCCCGTGGGCTGCTGGGGACCTGGTAAACGATGTCGGGACAGTCAATGAAGCCACCGAGGATATACATCCGGTAGTTCCTAATTCCTACACCCTGCTGGTCGTTCTACCATCCACCAGGACACGGTATTCTGTATGAGACTTCAGTGATGCCTTCTTCTGGATTCCATTGGTCCCCGAAAGGCTCTGCTGCCCTAGTAACCAGATTTGGGAATGGAGAAATGCTGCCGCCTTGTGGCCGTTTGCCACAACAGCAGCTTTAAACCCAGTGCTCATGGTCACTAAATATTCACACTCATTGCAGCCTGTAAATGGCACCTGCCCTGAAAAACAATCCTGGGGTCGAAAATGGACCCAAAACTTCTAAAGAGGGCAACCATGCAAGAGGACAATTTCAAGAGGTTAATTGTACTCTCCGTTTTTTTCTGTTTTTCTGTACCAGAAATTTAAAACGGCCCCTCCGCCACGCCCCGGTACCCGAGGCCTCCGTTGCCCTGCCTGGGCGGGCGGCGGGGCGCTGCCGGGGCGGGCTGGCCGCGGGGATGGCGGTAAGGCGCAAGGACAAGCGAAGCTGGGCCTCAAGAGGCAGCCCGCGGTCCCCGCCCCCGTCTACGGCCATACCACCCTGAACGCGCCCGATCTCGTCTGATCTCGGAAGCTAAGCAGGGTCGGGCCTGGTTAGTACTTGTGATGGGAGACCGCCTGGGAATACCGGGTGCTGTAGGCTTTTGGCCTCCCGCTGCGGCTCCGCCTTCTCCTTTAGTCGCCCGCGGCGGTGGCCGCCAGCTCCGCCCCCCGCCGGGCACCGCTGCAGGCCCCACCTCCTCCGCCCACCCCCCACCACCACCACAGAGCGCCAGAGGGGCCGCTCCATGCGGCCCGAAGGCGGCCCTGGAAGGCAGCGGCACACCCGACGCTCCGGGGGTGGCTGGCCCGGACCCAGACTCCGCCGCGGGCCCGGGTGCCGTCCGTGCGGCCCGCGAGCCCCTCCACCTGCACCTGGCCGGCCCCACCGGCGCCCAGCCCCGGCGCCGCCACCTGTCCGCCGGTGTGGCTCTCCGCAGCTCTCTCCGGATAAAGCTGGATAAAGGTCTGGACGGGAAGGAGGGGCAGTGATTCAGCCTATTGCTCTTAGTGCCCCTCCCCCACACTCAGGAGCCCTTTGTGACAAGGCCACAGCTCTGTGATGCAGGCCTGGGGTTCTGCCATCAAGTGAACTCCCAGGGCTCTGTTGCCTGAGGGCGGCAATGCAGTTCAGAAGACGGAGAATCTCTTTTCTTTGAAAAACACTGTTGCTATCTGGCTGAGATCCAGCCCAACTTCCTGGGTGATTGATATCATCCTTGGCTTCCTGTGTGGACTGGGGCTCTTCCTCGTGTTACTCCCCTGCTTCCAGAGTAATCCATTCTTAGCACCACCTAGGAAACCTAGAAACATCAGGAAGCATCAAGTAGAGCTGAAGGGGAGGAGCAGGAGTAGGAAGAAAAGTCGATCTTTGAAAGCTTGCAGAGATTGCCTGGAAGAACTGGAGGGGACTCACAACCTGGCTTCACCTCTGCGGAGCTGCCTGGGGAGGCTTCCTGGCAAGGGCAACTTTCATCAGCTCTCATGGCAAGACCCTCCTGGTGAGATGTGCAAAGCAGTGCCTGCTGGAGCCTGTGGAGGATACTGCTTGAAGGGTTGGGAACCCTGCAGGAACACCTCCTGTAGGGTTTCCTTCCTGGTTCAAGACACTCGAGAGGTGCTGGAAGCACATATTACAAGGTTTTGGGTAAAGCACGGGTGGACCCTACCCCTCAAGGTCCTCAAGCCCATCAATCTCTTGAAGTCGACAAAGTTCCAACCCTCCACCACCCTGCGGTTAGCCTCGTCCCCTTCAGCCACCTGTGTATCTGGGTCCCACTCAACAGTCACGTTTGCTGAGTTCCCGGAGAAACCTCCTCAGGCTCATTCAGGAGAGAAGGTGAGAACAGAAGAGTCCGTTCCTGCCCTGAAGAGGCCTCTCCTTGTCCCCTCCACTGTGTGTAAGGAAATCCAGAGTGCCCTGAGAGCGATTCCACCTGGTGACTACCATGGGCCCTCAAAGGCTTCTCTGACTGCACAGCAGGGCAGGCCACCTTCTCAGTCCCTCACACTCAGCCTTGTGGGCAGAACCTGGAAGAGTGAGACTGTGGAGTGGGTCAAGAGGGACAGCCTAGAGCCAGGTCCAAGTTCAGCAATGGTCAGGAACGAGCCAAGAGAGGAGAGTGGTGGTCAGGCCTCAGGAGACCCCTGCCATAGGGTAACAGTGATGGAGGTGAACTTAGGATCCCAATCTTTGAGAGGTGAAGAGGCCAGGGAGGCTATGGAGGCCAAGGAGTCTCCTGCTCTTCAACCACAGTCTAGTGTTATCTTGGAAACCAAAGTGTTGACAAAATCCCAAACCACAAATGCACCTATGAGGAGTTTAGAGGTGCCAGGGGCCAGTAAAAGTTTCCTACTACCTAGAATGTCTGTTTTCCAACATCTAGGTGAGCCATGCCTTAACATGGAGGTTGCTAGTGAGTTTAACTCCAAAGTAAAGGTACAGTCAGACAACCAGCTTCAGGACTTTCCCAAACACAGGTTCCTTGCTGCAGACAACTTGGCTTCTCAGGTGCCTCAGTGCCATCCCCAGAGAGTCCCCACCAGAGACACGTTAGCTTCCCAGGAGCCAAGTGGCCTTATGGAAGGCCAAAGGAGCAACCTAGGGCAGCAGGAGCCCAAAACTTCAAAACTCCAAGACTCATGGAAGAGCCAGAGCAAGATGATTGCCCCTACTTACAAAAGAGAGGACCGTAGGAGGCATAAACCAGGAGAGCATGAAGAGAGGTTTAAAGAATGAGGGACCCCTCAAGCTGGAAGTATGAGCCGCCCTGCCCAGGTCAGGGGCATAACAGACTCTATTGGGAGCAGATGTCTCCAGCTCATGCCAGAGAAGAAATATAGCCCTCCAGAAAGCCTCTTCAGAAAAAGGATGAGGCTATTTTTAAAGTGGATTTTCCCCAATAAAAAAGTCAATGGTCGAGATGCTCTGCAAAGAAAAAAAAAAAAAGCCCATATCAGCCACTGCCCGGAGTCACGGATCAGTCAAAAGCAGATCAATCTTGAAGAGTGAGACTGCTGAGGGTCAGGCACTCATGACAGCTGTTGGACAGATCGTAGAAGAAAAAAGAGCAATTCACCATGGACTTCATGCCACAAAGTTAAATGAGCACAGACTGGAATTCCAAGTCCCAGTATGTGGGGGTTTCTGCTACCATAGGCTTACCTCCTACCCAGAGCAAGGGAGAATGATGGGTTCTACAGCCTGCAGTCATAAAGCCACCTCCAAGGGCCAGAGTTGTTCTGTCAGGGAAAGGGAAGTCAGACACCAACATAGTTTGAAAAGTGTAAGGTTCGACGATGAGCAGCTGGGCCTAAGGTGCCTCCCATCCTTGTCCCCCAGGAAGAGTGTGTTTCCAGTTAGTACCTGCCAGTATGGGCCAAGGATTCCAGGTGCCCCAGCCCGCCATAAACACTGTCCAAGGCATTGTCATCTTTGGGGAGGTGTCTTGCCTGGTCGACAGTAAAATCCTTCTTTAGTCTTCCCTTTAGTAGGAAAACATGTCTCCAAGTAAAAATTCAGTCCATGTAGAGAAAATGATTTTCTCATTAGCACATCCAAGATATTTAATGTTCCCCAATACATATATATATTTTTTTTCTAATAAAAGCATAGTGTAATGGCAAAAAAAAAGAAATTTAAAACGGCATGGAAAAATGCTGAACATTAGGAATAATTAAAGATATGCAAATCCAAATTACAAAAACCTATCCGCTCACACCAGTCAGAATGGCCATCAGCAAGAATTCTGCAAAAAGTAAATGCTGAAGGGGTTTTAGAGAAATGCCTACCCTTGGTCCAAAGTGGGACATGGTAAGAGCCAGTAATGAAAACAAAAATGAGGTGCCTTGTAAAGGTAAATACTGAGCTACCATTCAATCAAGCATACCCACTGCTGGGCCTATCGCCTGAGGGGATGAGAATCAAAAAATCACAGGCTGGGCTTCACTGGTGGCGCAGTGGTTGAGAGCCCGCCTGCCAATGCAGGGGACACGCGTTCATGCTCCGGGTCGGGAAGATCCCACGTGCCGCGGAGCGGCTTGTCCCGTGAGCTAGGGCTGCTGGGCCTGCGCGTCCGGAGCCTGTGCTCTGCATTGGGAGGGACCACCGCAGTGAGAGGCCCACGTACCGAAAAAAAAAAAAAAAAAAAAACACAGGCTGGCAATCCTCCACTCCAGCAATATTTACCATAGCCAACACTTGGAAGCTACGAAAGTGTCCATCATCAGAGGAAGGCACAAAGAAGAAGTGGTCCATGTACACAATGGAATATGACTCCAATAAAAAATATATATAAATACAATTTATAAAACAAACCTAAGTAAGGAGACATCAGCTTTTGGGGGCACATTCCACTCTAATATATAACCGAGGAACACCACTGCCCGGATGGTCTGTTTCCCTAGTTCCCAGGTTGGGAAAAGCAGAAATGCTGCCGCCCTCTGGCCGTTACCTGCAACAGCAGCTTTAAGACCTGTGCTAAGGGTCACTTCATATGCAGCAGTACTGGTGGGCTGTAAATGAAACCTGCCCTCAAAACGTCTTGAGGGAGGTAATGGCCAAAATATTTCTAAATGTCACACACACTTCACGAAGACAATTTGAAGAGGTAAGCTGTACTCACAGTTGAAGAAAAGAAGGACATGCCAGAAAGCTCAATTTCAAGGGATTATGAGACGCATGCAAATCCAGCCACAAAGTGGTATCGGCTCACACTAGTCAGAACACACAGCAGCAAAAAAACTACAAACAAAAAATGCTGAAGGTGTTGTGGAGAAGTGCATACCCTCAACTTTAAGCGGGACGTAACCTGGAAAGAGCCACTAATGAGAACAGACTGGAGGTGCCTCTACAAGGTAAACATTCCGCTACCATATGATCCAGCAGGCCCACTCCTGGGCCTATAACCTAAGAAGACAGAATTGGAAAGACACAGGCAGGCAAATGTGCATTGCCGCAGCATTACAATAGCCATGACGTGGAAGCAACCAAAAAGTCCATCAACAGATGAGTGGACAAAGAAGAGCTGGTACATGTACAGAGAGAATATTAGCCAAGGAAGAAAAGGACACCATGCCATTTGCAGCACCGTAGATGAGTCTAGAGGTGATCACGTGACTTGTAGTAAGTCAGAAAGAGAAAGACACGTATCGTAGGATATCACTTATAGATGTTACCTAAAAATTGATACCAGTGAAGATATTTCCACAGAGAAGGGCAATCCCAGATTCATTAAACAAACTTATGGATCACCAACGGAAAGGTGTGAGGATTGGATACATTACGAGATTGGGGTGAACAGACATATACAAACACAGGTGAAATATATAATCACCAAAGACCTACAGAATACCAAGAGAAGACTACTCAACATTCTGTCATAACGTACATGGGAAAAGGATCCCAGCAAGAACAGACATATGTATATGTGTAAAAGAACCACATCTTGCACACCTGCAACAAGCCAAACATTGTAATCAAACATGCTGTGATTAAAAAAATAAAAAAATTAAATTAAGAAAACGAACAAGAAGTAGTGAGACAAACTTAAGGGGCCTTCTCCTGGCACATTCCATTCTAAATTACAACCTAGAACACGACTTCCATTGAGGCTCTGCTGCCCTAGTAACCAGATTTGGTAAGGGAGAACTGCTGCCCCCTTGTGGCCGTTTCACACAACAGCACCTTTAATCCCAGCGCTAATGGTCAGTTGATATTCAAAATCATTGCAGGCCTGTAAATGACACCTGCCCTGAAAACAAATCCTGGGGTCATATATCGACCAAAAAATTCAAAAGACGTCCATATTTCAAAACGACACTTTCAAGAGGCATATTTTGTTCTGCATATTTGTTCTGCACATTAGGGTTCTGCTTCTTTTGCTTTCTTTCTTTCTTTGTTAAAAAAAAAAAAACGGGAATGGAAAAAGGCAACCCTCAGAATGGGAGAAAATATTTGCAAACGAATCCACGGACAAAGGTTTAATCTCCAATATATATAACAGCTCATGCAGCTTAATATTAAAAAAAAAACAAACAACCCAATACAAAAATGGGCAGAAGATCTAAATAGACGTTTCTTCAAAGAAGACACAGAGATGGCCAAGACGCACATGAAAAGCTGCTCAACATCACTCATCATTAGAGAAATGCACATCAAAACTACAGTGAGGTATCACCTCACACCTGTTAGAATGGGCATCATCAGAAAATGTACAAACAACAAATGCTGGCGAGGGTGTGGACCAAAGGAACCCTCTTCCACTACTGGTGGGAATGTAAATTGATACAGTCACTATGGAGAACAGCATGGAGGTTCCTTAAAAAACTAAAAATAGAATTACCATAGGATCCAGCAATCCCACTTCCGGGCATATACCCAGAGAAAACCATAAATGAAAAAGACACATTCACCACAATGTTCATTGCAGCACTATTTACAATAGCCAGGTAATGGAAGCAACCTAAATGCCCACAGACAGACGAACGGATAATGATGTGGTCCATCTATGAAACGGAATATTACTCAGCCATAAAAAGGAACGAAACTGGGTCATCTGTGGAGACGTCGACGGATCTAGAGACTGTCATACAGAGTGAAGTAAGTCAGAAGGAGAAAAACAAATATTGTATATTAATGCATATATGTGGAACCTAGAAAAATGGTACAGATGACCCGGTTTGCAGGGCAGAAATAGAGACACAGAGGTAGAGAACAAACGTATGGACACCAAGAGGGGGGAAGCCATGGGTTGGTGGTGGTGGGATGAGTCGGGAGATTGGGATTGTCCTGTATACATGTATATGCATAAAATAGATAACTAATAATAATCCTGCTGAATAAAAAAATAAACTTAAATTATAAAATTTTAAAATAAAACGGAAAAAAGTTCTTCCCTTCACACAGATGTATTTATAGGAATGAATTATTTCCATGCTTATATCTATAAATACATAGAAGAGGAATAAAATCTAACTTGAAGCAAAAAAGAAAAAAAAAAAACCAGAACCCACCAGTTATACACAGGAAAACCCTATCAGGGCACTGGCTCCAGCGGCAAACAATTCTGAAGTTGGTCAGAGGTGGGGAATCATCTCCCATGCAGCCAGCAGCCCCCCCACCCCCGCAAGGAGCGTCCTCATTGCAAAGCTGGGGGACCGTGCCGAGGCGTCTGTGAGTAAACGTGAGCCGAGCCCCAGGCCAGCTGCTGCTGAACTGTTCCCACCCTTCCCAGGTAAAACACCTGAATATGTCCAAGGACTTGAAAGCCCAGAGGAAGGGCCGTGGAGCCACAGCAGCGACAGCACGCAGGCCGACTTGGTGCCTGCAGGCCAGCCAGGATGGTCCTGGCCCCGGGCGCTCTTCTGGAAGCTTTCCATTTCCCTGCCTGAGATACTCCTCCTGTCCCGGCCCCCACTGCTTTTTTCCTTCCTCACCTCTGCCCGGGGAGAAATTCCAACGGAAGGTATGGGTGACACATCCTCTTCTTTAGCAGGTGGCAGCCCGGCAACTCCTGCAGAAAGTCCAGCAGAGCCCCACTCACACCGGGCCACCCACAGAGCCGTGGCCCCTCACTCCCTCCCACCAGCACAGCCCCGAGACTGCTGACGGGGCAGAGAATATGGCGTCAGGCACAGCTGCAGGGGCTCTTGCTGCCTGGAGCCGTGTTTATATGGACCTCAACCCAGGCACACCTGGGGAGGGCTGGCCGGCAGGGTCAGGCTGCCCAGGTCAGCCCATCCTCACCCCTCAGGGACTCACATTGCAGAAAATGGACCTCGCTGAACCGGCCAGGTCCAAGGAACAGGTGTGGGCTCCTGAGAGTCTGGATAGACAAGGGGCTGCAGCTCCGGCTTGTTTTCTAATCCTTTTATCTGGCCCATGAGTGGGAGACAACTTCAAGAAGACCCTCTCCTAATGAGAGGAACCCAGGAGTCAGGGAGAGGAGGGGTGATGGGTGGAGACAGAGGCCTGGTGCCCCGGCTGCGGTGGAAGCCTCTGGAAGACCAGGCAGAGGGAGGCCGCACAGAGTGATGCCCAGGGTCACAGACCTGTCGGAGCTGCTGTTTGTTAGCTCAAGTCCTGCTCCGAGGTGCTCTGTGTCAGCTCTGAGTGACAGGTGATCTGGGCTGCTCTGCAATGAGGGCTACGTGCACGGTACCTGTGTGCCCAGCCCTGCCGGGGTACCTGCCCAGGGCAGCTCCGTATCCTGGGAGGGGCCTGACCACGAGAGCGCCATGGGCTGCTGGGGAGGGGGGGCCTGCCCAGGTGAGCTCCATATCCTGGGATTGCCCTGACCACGAGAGCCCCGTGGGCTGCTGGGGACCTGGTAAACGATGTCGGGACAGTCAGTGAAGCCACCGAGGATATACATCCGGTAGTTCCTAATTCCTACACCCTGCTGGTCATTCTACCATCCACCAGGACACGGTATTCTGTATTAGCCTTCAGGGATGCCTTCTTCTGGATTCCATTGGTCCCCGAAAGGCTCTGCTGCCCTAGTAACCAGATTTGGGAATGGAGAAATGCTGCCGCCTTGTGGCCGTTTGCCACAACAGCAGCTTTAAACCCAGTGCTCATGGTCACTAAATATTCACACTCATTGCAGCCTGTAAATGGCACCTGCCCTGAAAAACAATCCTGGGGTCGAAAATGGACCCAAAACTTCTAAAGAGGGCAACCATGCAAGAGGACAATTTCAAGAGGTTAATTGTACTCTCCGTTTTTTTCTGTTTTTCTGTACCAGAAGTTTAAAACGGCCCCTCCGCCACGCCCCGGTACCCGAGGCCTCCGTTGCCCTGCCTGGGCGGGCGGCGGGGCGCTGCCGGGGCGGGCTGGCCGCGGGGATGGCGGTAAGGCGCAAGGACAAGCGAAGCTGGGCCTCAAGAGGCAGCCCGCGGTCCCCGCCCCCGTCTACGGCCATACCACCCTGAACGCGCCCGATCTCGTCTGATCTCGGAAGCTAAGCAGGGTCGGGCCTGGTTAGTACTTGTGATGGGAGACCGCCTGGGAATACCGGGTGCTGTAGGCTTTTGGCCTCCCGCTGCGGCTCCGCCTTCTCCTTTAGTCGCCCGCGGCGGTGGCCGCCAGCTCCGCCCCCCGCCGGGCACCGCTGCAGGCCCCACCTCCTCCGCCCACCCCCCACCACCACCACAGAGCGCCAGAGGGGCCGCTCCATGCGGCCCGAAGGCGGCCCTGGAAGGCAGCGGCACACCCGACGCTCCGGGGGTGGCTGGCCCGGACCCAGACTCCGCCGCGGGCCCGGGTGCCGTCCGTGCGGCCCGCGAGCCCCTCCACCTGCACCTGGCCGGCCCCACCGGCGCCCAGCCCCGGCGCCGCCACCTGTCCGCCGGTGTGGCTCTCCGCAGCTCTCTCCGGATAAAGCTGGATAAAGGTCTGGACGGGAAGGAGGGGCAGTGATTCAGCCTATTGCTCTTAGTGCCCCTCCCCCACACTCAGGAGCCCTTTGTGACAAGGCCACAGCTCTGTGATGCAGGCCTGGGGTTCTGCCATCAAGTGAACTCCCAGGGCTCTGTTGCCTGAGGGCGGCAATGCAGTTCAGAAGACGGAGAATCTCTTTTCTTTGAAAAACACTGTTGCTATCTGGCTGAGATCCAGCCCAACTTCCTGGGTGATTGATATCATCCTTGGCTTCCTGTGTGGACTGGGGCTCTTCCTCGTGTTACTCCCCTGCTTCCAGAGTAATCCATTCTTAGCACCACCTAGGAAACCTAGAAACATCAGGAAGCATCAAGTAGAGCTGAAGGGGAGGAGCAGGAGTAGGAAGAAAAGTCGATCTTTGAAAGCTTGCAGAGATTGCCTGGAAGAACTGGAGGGGACTCACAACCTGGCTTCACCTCTGCGGAGCTGCCTGGGGAGGCTTCCTGGCAAGGGCAACTTTCATCAGCTCTCATGGCAAGACCCTCCTGGTGAGATGTGCAAAGCAGTGCCTGCTGGAGCCTGTGGAGGATACTGCTTGAAGGGTTGGGAACCCTGCAGGAACACCTCCTGTAGGGTTTCCTTCCTGGTTCAAGACACTCGAGAGGTGCTGGAAGCACATATTACAAGGTTTTGGGTAAAGCACGGGTGGACCCTACCCCTCAAGGTCCTCAAGCCCATCAATCTCTTGAAGTCGACAAAGTTCCAACCCTCCACCACCCTGCGGTTAGCCTCGTCCCCTTCAGCCACCTGTGTATCTGGGTCCCACTCAACAGTCACGTTTGCTGAGTTCCCGGAGAAACCTCCTCAGGCTCATTCAGGAGAGAAGGTGAGAACAGAAGAGTCCGTTCCTGCCCTGAAGAGGCCTCTCCTTGTCCCCTCCACTGTGTGTAAGGAAATCCAGAGTGCCCTGAGAGCGATTCCACCTGGTGACTACCATGGGCCCTCAAAGGCTTCTCTGACTGCACAGCAGGGCAGGCCACCTTCTCAGTCCCTCACACTCAGCCTTGTGGGCAGAACCTGGAAGAGTGAGACTGTGGAGTGGGTCAAGAGGGACAGCCTAGAGCCAGGTCCAAGTTCAGCAATGGTCAGGAACGAGCCAAGAGAGGAGAGTGGTGGTCAGGCCTCAGGAGACCCCTGCCATAGGGTAACAGTGATGGAGGTGAACTTAGGATCCCAATCTTTGAGAGGTGAAGAGGCCAGGGAGGCTATGGAGGCCAAGGAGTCTCCTGCTCTTCAACCACAGTCTAGTGTTATCTTGGAAACCAAAGTGTTGACAAAATCCCAAACCACAAATGCACCTATGAGGAGTTTAGAGGTGCCAGGGGCCAGTAAAAGTTTCCTACTACCTAGAATGTCTGTTTTCCAACATCTAGGTGAGCCATGCCTTAACATGGAGGTTGCTAGTGAGTTTAACTCCAAAGTAAAGGTACAGTCAGACAACCAGCTTCAGGACTTTCCCAAACACAGGTTCCTTGCTGCAGACAACTTGGCTTCTCAGGTGCCTCAGTGCCATCCCCAGAGAGTCCCCACCAGAGACACGTTAGCTTCCCAGGAGCCAAGTGGCCTTATGGAAGGCCAAAGGAGCAACCTAGGGCAGCAGGAGCCCCAAACTTCAAAACTCCAAGACTCATGGAAGAGCCAGAGCAAGATGATTGCCCCTACTTACAAAAGAGAGGACCGTAGGAGGCATAAACCAGGAGAGCATGAAGAGAGGTTTAAAGAATGAGGGACCCCTCAAGCTGGAAGTATGAGCCGCCCTGCCCAGGTCAGGGGCATAACAGACTCTATTGGGAGCAGATGTCTCCAGCTCATGCCAGAGAAGAAATATAGCCCTCCAGAAAGCCTCTTCAGAAAAAGGATGAGGCTATTTTTAAAGTGGATTTTCCCCAATAAAAAAGTCAATGGTCGAGATGCTCTGCAAAGAAAAAAAAAAAAAGCCCATATCAGCCACTGCCCGGAGTCACGGATCAGTCAAAAGCAGATCAATCTTGAAGAGTGAGACTGCTGAGGGTCAGGCACTCATGACAGCTGTTGGACAGATCGTAGAAGAAAAAAGAGCAATTCACCATGGACTTCATGCCACAAAGTTAAATGAGCACAGACTGGAATTCCAAGTCCCAGTATGTGGGGGTTTCTGCTACCATAGGCTTACCTCCTACCCAGAGCAAGGGAGAATGATGGGTTCTACAGCCTGCAGTCATAAAGCCACCTCCAAGGGCCAGAGTTGTTCTGTCAGGGAAAGGGAAGTCAGACACCAACATAGTTTGAAAAGTGTAAGGTTCGACGATGAGCAGCTGGGCCTAAGGTGCCTCCCATCCTTGTCCCCCAGGAAGAGTGTGTTTCCAGTTAGTACCTGCCAGTATGGGCCAAGGATTCCAGGTGCCCCAGCCCGCCATAAACACTGTCCAAGGCATTGTCATCTTTGGGGAGGTGTCTTGCCTGGTCGACAGTAAAATCCTTCTTTAGTCTTCCCTTTAGTAGGAAAACATGTCTCCAAGTAAAAATTCAGTCCATGTAGAGAAAATGATTTTCTCATTAGCACATCCAAGATATTTAATGTTCCCCAATACATATATATATTTTTTTTCTAATAAAAGCATAGTGTAATGGCAAAAAAAAAGAAATTTAAAACGGCATGGAAAAATGCTGAACATTAGGAATAATTAAAGATATGCAAATCCAAATTACAAAAACCTATCCGCTCACACCAGTCAGAATGGCCATCAGCAAGAATTCTGCAAAAAGTAAATGCTGAAGGGGTTTTAGAGAAATGCCTACCCTTGGTCCAAAGTGGGACATGGTAAGAGCCAGTAATGAAAACAAAAATGAGGTGCCTTGTAAAGGTAAATACTGAGCTACCATTCAATCAAGCATACCCACTGCTGGGCCTATCGCCTGAGGGGATGAGAATCAAAAAATCACAGGCTGGGCTTCACTGGTGGCGCAGTGGTTGAGAGCCCGCCTGCCAATGCAGGGGACACGCGTTCATGCTCCGGGTCGGGAAGATCCCACGTGCCGCGGAGCGGCTTGTCCCGTGAGCTAGGGCTGCTGGGCCTGCGCGTCCGGAGCCTGTGCTCTGCATTGGGAGGGACCACCGCAGTGAGAGGCCCACGTACCGAAAAAAAAAAAAAAAAAAAAACACAGGCTGGCAATCCTCCACTCCAGCAATATTTACCATAGCCAACACTTGGAAGCTACGAAAGTGTCCATCATCAGAGGAAGGCACAAAGAAGAAGTGGTCCATGTACACAATGGAATATGACTCCAATAAAAAATATATATAAATACAATTTATAAAACAAACCTAAGTAAGGAGACATCAGCTTTTGGGGGCACATTCCACTCTAATATATAACCGAGGAACACCACTGCCCGGATGGTCTGTTTCCCTAGTTCCCAGGTTGGGAAAAGCAGAAATGCTGCCGCCCTCTGGCCGTTACCTGCAACAGCAGCTTTAAGACCTGTGCTAAGGGTCACTTCATATGCAGCAGTACTGGTGGGCTGTAAATGAAACCTGCCCTCAAAACGTCTTGAGGGAGGTAATGGCCAAAATATTTCTAAATGTCACACACACTTCACGAAGACAATTTGAAGAGGTAAGCTGTACTCACAGTTGAAGAAAAGAAGGACATGCCAGAAAGCTCAATTTCAAGGGATTATGAGACGCATGCAAATCCAGCCACAAAGTGGTATCGGCTCACACTAGTCAGAACACACAGCAGCAAAAAAACTACAAACAAAAAATGCTGAAGGTGTTGTGGAGAAGTGCATACCCTCAACTTTAAGCGGGACGTAACCTGGAAAGAGCCACTAATGAGAACAGACTGGAGGTGCCTCTACAAGGTAAACATTCCGCTACCATATGATCCAGCAGGCCCACTCCTGGGCCTATAACCTAAGAAGACAGAATTGGAAAGACACAGGCAGGCAAATGTGCATTGCCGCAGCATTACAATAGCCATGACGTGGAAGCAACCAAAAAGTCCATCAACAGATGAGTGGACAAAGAAGAGCTGGTACATGTACAGAGAGAATATTAGCCAAGGAAGAAAAGGACACCATGCCATTTGCAGCACCGTAGATGAGTCTAGAGGTGATCACGTGACTTGTAGTAAGTCAGAAAGAGAAAGACACGTATCGTAGGATATCACTTATAGATGTTACCTAAAAATTGATACCAGTGAAGATATTTCCACAGAGAAGGGCAATCCCAGATTCATTAAACAAACTTATGGATCACCAACGGAAAGGTGTGAGGATTGGATACATTACGAGATTGGGGTGAACAGACATATACAAACACAGGTGAAATATATAATCACCAAAGACCTACAGAATACCAAGAGAAGACTACTCAACATTCTGTCATAACGTACATGGGAAAAGGATCCCAGCAAGAACAGACATATGTATATGTGTAAAAGAACCACATCTTGCACACCTGCAACAAGCCAAACATTGTAATCAAACATGCTGTGATTAAAAAAATAAAAAAATTAAATTAAGAAAACGAACAAGAAGTAGTGAGACAAACTTAAGGGGCCTTCTCCTGGCACATTCCATTCTAAATTACAACCTAGAACACGACTTCCATTGAGGCTCTGCTGCCCTAGTAACCAGATTTGGTAAGGGAGAACTGCTGCCCCCTTGTGGCCGTTTCACACAACAGCACCTTTAATCCCAGCGCTAATGGTCAGTTGATATTCAAAATCATTGCAGGCCTGTAAATGACACCTGCCCTGAAAACAAATCCTGGGGTCATATATCGACCAAAAAATTCAAAAGACGTCCATATTTCAAAACGACACTTTCAAGAGGCATATTTTGTTCTGCATATTTGTTCTGCACATTAGGGTTCTGCTTCTTTTGCTTTCTTTCTTTCTTTATTAAAAAAAAAAACGGGAATGGAAAAAGGCAACCCTCAGAATGGGAGAAAATATTTGCAAACGAATCCACGGACAAAGGTTTAATCTCCAATATATATAACAGCTCATGCAGCTTAATATTAAAAAAAAACAAACAACCCAATACAAAAATGGGCAGAAGATCTAAATAGACGTTTCTTCAAAGAAGACACAGAGATGGCCAAGACGCACATGAAAAGCTGCTCAACATCACTCATCATTAGAGAAATGCACATCAAAACTACAGTGAGGTATCACCTCACACCTGTTAGAATGGGCATCATCAGAAAATGTACAAACAACAAATGCTGGCGAGGGTGTGGACCAAAGGAACCCTCTTCCACTATTGGTGGGAATGTAAATTGATACAGTCACTATGGAGAACAGCATGGAGGTTCCTTAAAAAACTAAAAATAGAATTACCATAGGATCCAGCAATCCCACTTCCGGGCATATACCCAGAGAAAACCATAAATGAAAAAGACACATTCACCACAATGTTCATTGCAGCACTATTTACAATAGCCAGGTAATGGAAGCAACCTAAATGCCCACAGACAGACGAACGGATAATGATGTGGTCCATCTATGAAACGGAATATTACTCAGCCATAAAAAGGAACGAAACTGGGTCATCTGTGGAGACGTCGACGGATCTAGAGACTGTCATACAGAGTGAAGTAAGTCAGAAGGAGAAAAACAAATATTGTATATTAATGCATATATGTGGAACCTAGAAAAATGGTACAGATGACCCGGTTTGCAGGGCAGAAATAGAGACACAGAGGTAGAGAACAAACGTATGGACACCAAGAGGGGGGAAGCCATGGGTTGTTGGTGGTGGGATGAGTCGGGAGATTGGGATTGTCCTGTATACATGTATATGCATAAAATAGATAACTAATAATAATCCTGCTGAATAAAAAAATAAACTTAAATTTCAAAATTTTTTAAAATAAATAAAATTTTAAAATAAAACGGAAAAAAAGTTCTTCCCTTCACACAGATGTATTTATAGGAATGAATTATTTCCATGCTTATATCTATAAATACATAGAAGAGGAATAAAATCTAACTTGAAGCAAAAAAGAAGAAAAAAAAAAACCAGAACCCACCAGTTATACACAGGAAAACCCTATCAGGGCACTGGCTCCAGCGGCAAACAATTCTGAAGTTGGTCAGAGGTGGGGAATCATCTCCCATGCAGCCAGCAGCCCCCCCACCCCCGCAAGGAGCGTCCTCATTGCAAAGCTGGGGGACCGTGCCGAGGCGTCTGTGAGTAAACGTGAGCTGAGCCCCAGGCCAGCTGCTGCTGAACTGTTCCCACCCTTCCCAGGTAAAACACCTGAATATGTCCAAGGACTTGAAAGCCCAGAGGAAGGGCCGTGGAGCCACAGCAGCGACAGCACGCAGGCCGACTTGGTGCCTGCAGGCCAACCAGGATGGTCCTGGCCCCGGGCGCTCTTCTGGAAGCTTTCCATTTCCCTGCCTGAGATACTCCTCCTGTCCCGGCCCCCACTGCTTTTTTCCTTCCTCACCTCTGCCCGGGGAGAAATTCCAACGGAAGGTATGGGTGACACATCCTCTTCTTTAGCAGGTGGCAGCCCGGCAACTCCTGCAGAAAGTCCAGCAGAGCCCCACTCACACCGGGCCACCCACAGAGCCGTGGCCCCTCACTCCCTCCCACCAGCACAGCCCCGAGACTGCTGACGGGGCAGAGAATATGGCGTCAGGCACAGCTGCAGGGGCTCTTGCTGCCTGGAGCCGTGTTTATATGGACCTCAACCCAGGCACACCTGGGGAGGGCTGGCCGGCAGGGTCAGGCTGCCCAGGTCAGCCCATCCTCACCCCTCAGGGACTCACATTGCAGAAAATGGACCTCGCTGAACCGGCCAGGTCCAAGGAACAGGTGTGGGCTCCTGAGAGTCTGGATAGACAAGGGGCTGCAGCTCCGGCTTGTTTTCTAATCCTTTTATCTGGCCCATGAGTGGGAGACAACTTCAAGAAGACCCTCTCCTAATGAGAGGAACCCAGGAGTCAGGGAGAGGAGGGGTGATGGGTGGAGACAGAGGCCTGGTGCCCCGGCTGCGGTGGAAGCCTCTGGAAGACCAGGCAGAGGGAGGCCGCACAGAGTGATGCCCAGGGTCACAGACCTGTCGGAGCTGCTGTTTGTTAGCTCAAGTCCTGCTCCGAGGTGCTCTGTGTCAGCTCTGAGTGACAGGTGATCTGGGCTGCTCTGCAATGAGGGCTACGTGCACGGTACCTGTGTGCCCAGCCCTGCCGGGGTACCTGCCCAGGGCAGCTCCGTATCCTGGGAGGGGCCTGACCACGAGAGCGCCATGGGCTGCTGGGGAGGGGGGGCCTGCCCAGGTGAGCTCCATATCCTGGGATTGCCCTGACCACGAGAGCCCCGTGGGCTGCTGGGGACCTGGTAAACGATGTCGGGACAGTCAGTGAAGCCACCGAGGATATACATCCGGTAGTTCCTAATTCCTACACCCTGCTGGTCATTCTACCATCCACCAGGACACGGTATTCTGTATTAGCCTTCAGGGATGCCTTCTTCTGGATTCCATTGGTCCCCGAAAGGCTCTGCTGCCCTAGTAACCAGATTTGGGAATGGAGAAATGCTGCCGCCTTGTGGCCGTTTGCCACAACAGCAGCTTTAAACCCAGTGCTCATGGTCACTAAATATTCACACTCATTGCAGCCTGTAAATGGCACCTGCCCTGAAAAACAATCCTGGGGTCGAAAATGGACCCAAAACTTCTAAAGAGGGCAACCATGCAAGAGGACAATTTCAAGAGGTTAATTGTACTCTCCGTTTTTTTCTGTTTTTCTGTACCAGAAGTTTAAAACGGCCCCTCCGCCACGCCCCGGTACCCGAGGCCTCCGTTGCCCTGCCTGGGCGGGCGGCGGGGCGCTGCCGGGGCGGGCTGGCCGCGGGGATGGCGGTAAGGCGCAAGGACAAGCGAAGCTGGGCCTCAAGAGGCAGCCCGCGGTCCCCGCCCCCGTCTACGGCCATACCACCCTGAACGCGCCCGATCTCGTCTGATCTCGGAAGCTAAGCAGGGTCGGGCCTGGTTAGTACTTGTGATGGGAGACCGCCTGGGAATACCGGGTGCTGTAGGCTTTTGGCCTCCCGCTGCGGCTCCGCCTTCTCCTTTAGTCGCCCGCGGCGGTGGCCGCCAGCTCCGCCCCCCGCCGGGCACCGCTGCAGGCCCCACCTCCTCCGCCCCCCCCCCTCGCCAACACCACCACAGAGCGCCAGAGGGGCCGCTCCATGCGGCCCGAAGGCGGCCCTGGAAGGCAGCGGCACACCCGACGCTCCGGGGGTGGCTGGCCCGGACCCAGACTCCGCCGCGGGCCCGGGTGCCGTCCGTGCGGCCCGCGAGCCCCTCCACCTGCACCTGGCCGGCCCCACCGGCGCCCAGCCCCGGCGCCGCCACCTGTCCGCCGGTGTGGCTCTCCGCAGCTCTCTCCGGATAAAGCTGGATAAAGGTCTGGACGGGAAGGAGGGGCAGTGATTCAGCCTATTGCTCTTAGTGCCCCTCCCCCACACTCAGGAGCCCTTTGTGACAAGGCCACAGCTCTGTGATGCAGGCCTGGGGTTCTGCCATCAAGTGAACTCCCAGGGCTCTGTTGCCTGAGGGCGGCAATGCAGTTCAGAAGACGGAGAATCTCTTTTCTTTGAAAAACACTGTTGCTATCTGGCTGAGATCCAGCCCAACTTCCTGGGTGATTGATATCATCCTTGGCTTCCTGTGTGGACTGGGGCTCTTCCTCGTGTTACTCCCCTGCTTCCAGAGTAATCCATTCTTAGCACCACCTAGGAAACCTAGAAACATCAGGAAGCATCAAGTAGAGCTGAAGGGGAGGAGCAGGAGTAGGAAGAAAAGTCGATCTTTGAAAGCTTGCAGAGATTGCCTGGAAGAACTGGAGGGGACTCACAACCTGGCTTCACCTCTGCGGAGCTGCCTGGGGAGGCTTCCTGGCAAGGGCAACTTTCATCAGCTCTCATGGCAAGACCCTCCTGGTGAGACGTGCAAAGCAGTGCCTGCTGGAGCCTGTGGAGGATACTGCTTGAAGGGTTGGGAACCCTGCAGGAACACCTCCTGTAGGGTTTCCTTCCTGGTTCAAGACACTCGAGAGGTGCTGGAAGCACATATTACAAGGTTTTGGGTAAAGCACGGGTGGACCCTACCCCTCAAGGTCCTCAAGCCCATCAATCTCTTGAAGTCGACAAAGTTCCAACCCTCCACCACCCTGCGGTTAGCCTCGTCCCCTTCAGCCACCTGTGTATCTGGGTCCCACTCAACAGTCACGTTTGCTGAGTTCCCGGAGAAACCTCCTCAGGCTCATTCAGGAGAGAAGGTGAGAACAGAAGAGTCCGTTCCTGCCCTGAAGAGGCCTCTCCTTGTCCCCTCCACTGTGTGTAAGGAAATCCAGAGTGCCCTGAGAGCGATTCCACCTGGTGACTACCATGGGCCCTCAAAGGCTTCTCTGACTGCACAGCAGGGCAGGCCACCTTCTCAGTCCCTCACACTCAGCCTTGTGGGCAGAACCTGGAAGAGTGAGACTGTGGAGTGGGTCAAGAGGGACAGCCTAGAGCCAGGTCCAAGTTCAGCAATGGTCAGGAACGAGCCAAGAGAGGAGAGTGGTGGTCAGGCCTCAGGAGACCCCTGCCATAGGGTAACAGTGATGGAGGTGAACTTAGGATCCCAATCTTTGAGAGGTGAAGAGGCCAGGGAGGCTATGGAGGCCAAGGAGTCTCCTGCTCTTCAACCACAGTCTAGTGTTATCTTGGAAACCAAAGTGTTGACAAAATCCCAAACCACAAATGCACCTATGAGGAGTTTAGAGGTGCCAGGGGCCAGTAAAAGTTTCCTACTACCTAGAATGTCTGTTTTCCAACATCTAGGTGAGCCATGCCTTAACATGGAGGTTGCTAGTGAGTTTAACTCCAAAGTAAAGGTACAGTCAGACAACCAGCTTCAGGACTTTCCCAAACACAGGTTCCTTGCTGCAGACAACTTGGCTTCTCAGGTGCCTCAGTGCCATCCCCAGAGAGTCCCCACCAGAGACACGTTAGCTTCCCAGGAGCCAAGTGGCCTTATGGAAGGCCAAAGGAGCAACCTAGGGCAGCAGGAGCCCCAAACTTCAAAACTCCAAGACTCATGGAAGAGCCAGAGCAAGATGATTGCCCCTACTTACAAAAGAGAGGACCGTAGGAGGCATAAACCAGGAGAGCATGAAGAGAGGTTTAAAGAATGAGGGACCCCTCAAGCTGGAAGTATGAGCCGCCCTGCCCAGGTCAGGGGCATAACAGACTCTATTGGGAGCAGATGTCTCCAGCTCATGCCAGAGAAGAAATATAGCCCTCCAGAAAGCCTCTTCAGAAAAAGGATGAGGCTATTTTTAAAGTGGATTTTCCCCAATAAAAAAGTCAATGGTCGAGATGCTCTGCAAAGAAAAAAAAAAAAGCCCATATCAGCCACTGCCCGGAGTCACGGATCAGTCAAAAGCAGATCAATCTTGAAGAGTGAGACTGCTGAGGGTCAGGCACTCATGACAGCTGTTGGACAGATCGTAGAAGAAAAAAGAGCAATTCACCATGGACTTCATGCCACAAAGTTAAATGAGCACAGACTGGAATTCCAAGTCCCAGTATGTGGGGGTTTCTGCTACCATAGGCTTACCTCCTACCCAGAGCAAGGGAGAATGATGGGTTCTACAGCCTGCAGTCATAAAGCCACCTCCAAGGGCCAGAGTTGTTCTGTCAGGGAAAGGGAAGTCAGACACCAACATAGTTTGAAAAGTGTAAGGTTCGACGATGAGCAGCTGGGCCTAAGGTGCCTCCCATCCTTGTCCCCCAGGAAGAGTGTGTTTCCAGTTAGTACCTGCCAGTATGGGCCAAGGATTCCAGGTGCCCCAGCCCGCCATAAACACTGTCCAAGGCATTGTCATCTTTGGGGAGGTGTCTTGCCTGGTCGACAGTAAAATCCTTCTTTAGTCTTCCCTTTAGTAGGAAAACATGTCTCCAAGTAAAAATTCAGTCCATGTAGAGAAAATGATTTTCTCATTAGCACATCCAAGATATTTAATGTTCCCCAATACATATATATATATATATTTTTCTAATAAAAGCATAGTGTAATGGCAAAAAAAAAAAGAAATTTAAAACGGCATGGAAAAATGCTGAACATTAGGAATAATTAAAGATATGCAAATCCAAATTACAAAAACCTATCCGCTCACACCAGTCAGAATGGCCATCAGCAAGAATTCTGCAAAAAGTAAATGCTGAAGGGGTTTTAGAGAAATGCCTACCCTTGGTCCAAAGTGGGACATGGTAAGAGCCAGTAATGAAAAGAAAAATGAGGTGCCTTGTAAAGGTAAATACTGAGCTACCATTCAATCAAGCATACCCACTGCTGGGCCTATCGCCTGAGGGGATGAGAATCAAAAAAACACAGGCTGGGCTTCACTGGTGGCGCAGTGGTTGAGAGCCCGCCTGCCAATGCAGGGGACATGCGTTCATGCTCCGGGTCGGGAAGATCCCACGTGCCGCGGAGCGGCTTGTCCCGTGAGCTAGGGCTGCTGGGCCTGCGCGTCCGGAGCCTGTGCTCTGCATTGGGAGGGACCACCGCAGTGAGAGGCCCACGTACCGAAAAAAAAAAAAAAAAAAAAAAACACAGGCTGGCAATCCTCCACTCCAGCAATATTTACCATAGCCAACACTTGGAAGCTACGAAAGTGTCCATCATCAGAGGAAGGCACAAAGAAGAAGTGGTCCATGTACACAATGGAATATGACTCCAATAAAAAATATATATAAATACAATTTATAAAACAAACCTAAGTAAGGAGACATCAGCTTTTGGGGGCACATTCCACTCTAATATATAACCGAGGAACACCACTGCCCGGATGGTCTGTTTCCCTAGTTCCCAGGTTGGGAAAAGCAGAAATGCTGCCGCCCTCTGGCCGTTACCTGCAACAGCAGCTTTAAGACCTGTGCTAAGGGTCACTTCATATGCAGCAGTACTGGTGGGCTGTAAATGAAACCTGCCCTCAAAACGTCTTGAGGGAGGTAATGGCCAAAATATTTCTAAATGTCACACACACTTCACGAAGACAATTTGAAGAGGTAAGCTGTACTCACAGTTGAAGAAAAGAAGGACATGCCAGAAAGCTCAATTTCAAGGGATTATGAGACGCATGCAAATCCAGCCACAAAGTGGTATCGGCTCACACTAGTCAGAACACACATCAGCAAAAAAACTACAAACAAAAAATGCTGAAGGTGTTGTGGAGAAGTGCATACCCTCAACTTTAAGCGGGACGTAACCTGGAAAGAGCCACTAATGAGAACAGACTGGAGGTGCCTCTACAAGGTAAACATTCCGCTACCATATGATCCAGCAGGCCCACTCCTGGGCCTATAACCTAAGAAGACAGAATTGGAAAGACACAGGCAGGCAAATGTGCATTGCCGCAGCATTACAATAGCCATGACGTGGAAGCAACCAAAAAGTCCATCAACAGATGAGTGGACAAAGAAGAGCTGGTACATGTACAGAGAGAATATTAGCCAAGGAAGAAAAGGACACCATGCCATTTGCAGCACCGTAGATGAGTCTAGAGGTGATCACGTGACTTGTAGTAAGTCAGAAAGAGAAAGACACGTATCGTAGGATATCACTTATAGATGTTACCTAAAAATTGATACCAGTGAAGATATTTCCACAGAGAAGGGCAATCCCAGATTCATTAAACAAACTTATGGATCACCAACGGAAAGGTGTGAGGATTGGATACATTACGAGATTGGGGTGAACAGACATATACAAACACAGGTGAAATATATAATCACCAAAGACCTACAGAATACCAAGAGAAGACTACTCAACATTCTGTCATAACGTACATGGGAAAAGGATCCCAGCAAGAACAGACATATGTATATGTGTAAAAGAACCACATCTTGCACACCTGCAACAAGCCAAACATTGTAATCAAACATGCTGTGATTAAAAAAATAAAAAAATTAAATTAAAAAAACGAACAAGAAGTAGTGAGACAAACTTAAGGGGCCTTCTCCTGGCACATTCCATTCTAAATTACAACCTAGAACACGACTTCCATTGAGGCTCTGCTGCCCTAGTAACCAGATTTGGTAAGGGAGAACTGCTGCCCCCTTGTGGCCGTTTCACACAACAGCACCTTTAATCCCAGCGCTAATGGTCAGTTGATATTCAAAATCATTGCAGGCCTGTAAATGACACCTGCCCTGAAAACAAATCCTGGGGTCATATATCGACCAAAAAATTCAAAAGACGTCCATATTTCAAAACGACACTTTCAAGAGGCATATTTTGTTCTGCATATTTGTTCTGCACATTAGGGTTCTGCTTCTTTTGCTTTCTTTCTTTCTTTGTTAAAAAAAAAAAACGGGAATGGAAAAAGGCAACCCTCAGAATGGGAGAAAATATTTGCAAACGAATCCACGGACAAAGGTTTAATCTCCAATATATATAACAGCTCATGCAGCTTAATATTAAAAAAAACAAACAACCCAATACAAAAATGGGCAGAAGATCTAAATAGACGTTTCTTCAAAGAAGACACAGAGATGGCCAAGACGCACATGAAAAGCTGCTCAACATCACTCATCATTAGAGAAATGCACATCAAAACTACAGTGAGGTATCACCTCACACCTGTTAGAATGGGCATCATCAGAAAATGTACAAACAACAAATGCTGGCGAGGGTGTGGACCAAAGGAACCCTCTTCCACTATTGGTGGGAATGTAAATTGATACAGTCACTATGGAGAACAGCATGGAGGTTCCTTAAAAAACTAAAAATAGAATTACCATAGGATCCAGCAATCCCACTTCCGGGCATATACCCAGAGAAAACCATAAATGAAAAAGACACATTCACCACAATGTTCATTGCAGCACTATTTACAATAGCCAGGTAATGGAAGCAACCTAAATGCCCACAGACAGACGAACGGATAATGATGTGGTCCATCTATGAAACGGAATATTACTCAGCCATAAAAAGGAACGAAACTGGGTCATCTGTGGAGACGTCGACGGATCTAGAGACTGTCATACAGAGTGAAGTAAGTCAGAAGGAGAAAAACAAATATTGTATATTAATGCATATATGTGGAACCTAGAAAAATGGTACAGATGACCCGGTTTGCAGGGCAGAAATAGAGACACAGAGGTAGAGAACAAACGTATGGACACCAAGAGGGGGGAAGCCATGGGTTGTTGGTGGTGGGATGAGTCGGGAGATTGGGATTGTCCTGTATACATGTATATGCATAAAATAGATAACTAATAATAATCCTGCTGAATAAAAAAATAAACTTAAATTTCAAAATTTTTTAAAATAAATAAAATTTTAAAATAAAACGGAAAAAAAGTTCTTCCCTTCACACAGATGTATTTATAGGAATGAATTATTTCCATGCTTATATCTATAAATACATAGAAGAGGAATAAAATCTAACTTGAAGCAAAAAAGAAGAAAAAAAAAAACCAGAACCCACCAGTTATACACAGGAAAACCCTATCAGGGCACTGGCTCCAGCGGCAAACAATTCTGAAGTTGGTCAGAGGTGGGGAATCATCTCCCATGCAGCCAGCAGCCCCCCCACCCCCGCAAGGAGCGTCCTCATTGCAAAGCTGGGGGACCGTGCCGAGGCGTCTGTGAGTAAACGTGAGCTGAGCCCCAGGCCAGCTGCTGCTGAACTGTTCCCACCCTTCCCAGGTAAAACACCTGAATATGTCCAAGGACTTGAAAGCCCAGAGGAAGGGCCGTGGAGCCACAGCAGCGACAGCACGCAGGCCGACTTGGTGCCTGCAGGCCAACCAGGATGGTCCTGGCCCCGGGCGCTCTTCTGGAAGCTTTCCATTTCCCTGCCTGAGATACTCCTCCTGTCCCGGCCCCCACTGCTTTTTTCCTTCCTCACCTCTGCCCGGGGAGAAATTCCAACGGAAGGTATGGGTGACACATCCTCTTCTTTAGCAGGTGGCAGCCCGGCAACTCCTGCAGAAAGTCCAGCAGAGCCCCACTCACACCGGGCCACCCACAGAGCCGTGGCCCCTCACTCCCTCCCACCAGCACAGCCCCGAGACTGCTGACGGGGCAGAGAATATGGCGTCAGGCACAGCTGCAGGGGCTCTTGCTGCCTGGAGCCGTGTTTATATGGACCTCAACCCAGGCACACCTGGGGAGGGCTGGCCGGCAGGGTCAGGCTGCCCAGGTCAGCCCATCCTCACCCCTCAGGGACTCACATTGCAGAAAATGGACCTCGCTGAACCGGCCAGGTCCAAGGAACAGGTGTGGGCTCCTGAGAGTCTGGATAGACAAGGGGCTGCAGCTCCGGCTTGTTTTCTAATCCTTTTATCTGGCCCATGAGTGGGAGACAACTTCAAGAAGACCCTCTCCTAATGAGAGGAACCCAGGAGTCAGGGAGAGGAGGGGTGATGGGTGGAGACAGAGGCCTGGTGCCCCGGCTGCGGTGGAAGCCTCTGGAAGACCAGGCAGAGGGAGGCCGCACAGAGTGATGCCCAGGGTCACAGACCTGTCGGAGCTGCTGTTTGTTAGCTCAAGTCCTGCTCCGAGGTGCTCTGTGTCAGCTCTGAGTGACAGGTGATCTGGGCTGCTCTGCAATGAGGGCTACGTGCACGGTACCTGTGTGCCCAGCCCTGCCGGGGTACCTGCCCAGGGCAGCTCCGTATCCTGGGAGGGGCCTGACCACGAGAGCGCCATGGGCTGCTGGGGAGGGGGGGCCTGCCCAGGTGAGCTCCATATCCTGGGATTGCCCTGACCACGAGAGCCCCGTGGGCTGCTGGGGACCTGGTAAACGATGTCGGGACAGTCAGTGAAGCCACCGAGGATATACATCCGGTAGTTCCTAATTCCTACACCCTGCTGGTCATTCTACCATCCACCAGGACACGGTATTCTGTATTAGCCTTCAGGGATGCCTTCTTCTGGATTCCATTGGTCCCCGAAAGGCTCTGCTGCCCTAGTAACCAGATTTGGGAATGGAGAAATGCTGCCGCCTTGTGGCCGTTTGCCACAACAGCAGCTTTAAACCCAGTGCTCATGGTCACTAAATATTCACACTCATTGCAGCCTGTAAATGGCACCTGCCCTGAAAAACAATCCTGGGGTCGAAAATGGACCCAAAACTTCTAAAGAGGGCAACCATGCAAGAGGACAATTTCAAGAGGTTAATTGTACTCTCCGTTTTTTTCTGTTTTTCTGTACCAGAAGTTTAAAACGGCCCCTCCGCCACGCCCCGGTACCCGAGGCCTCCGTTGCCCTGCCTGGGCGGGCGGCGGGGCGCTGCCGGGGCGGGCTGGCCGCGGGGATGGCGGTAAGGCGCAAGGACAAGCGAAGCTGGGCCTCAAGAGGCAGCCCGCGGTCCCCGCCCCCGTCTACGGCCATACCACCCTGAACGCGCCCGATCTCGTCTGATCTCGGAAGCTAAGCAGGGTCGGGCCTGGTTAGTACTTGTGATGGGAGACCGCCTGGGAATACCGGGTGCTGTAGGCTTTTGGCCTCCCGCTGCGGCTCCGCCTTCTCCTTTAGTCGCCCGCGGCGGTGGCCGCCAGCTCCGCCCCCCGCCGGGCACCGCTGCAGGCCCCACCTCCTCCGCCCACCCCCCACCACCACCACAGAGCGCCAGAGGGGCCGCTCCATGCGGCCCGAAGGCGGCCCTGGAAGGCAGCGGCACACCCGACGCTCCGGGGGTGGCTGGCCCGGACCCAGACTCCGCCGCGGGCCCGGGTGCCGTCCGTGCGGCCCGCGAGCCCCTCCACCTGCACCTGGCCGGCCCCACCGGCGCCCAGCCCCGGCGCCGCCACCTGTCCGCCGGTGTGGCTCTCCGCAGCTCTCTCCGGATAAAGCTGGATAAAGGTCTGGACGGGAAGGAGGGGCAGTGATTCAGCCTATTGCTCTTAGTGCCCCTCCCCCACACTCAGGAGCCCTTTGTGACAAGGCCACAGCTCTGTGATGCAGGCCTGGGGTTCTGCCATCAAGTGAACTCCCAGGGCTCTGTTGCCTGAGGGCGGCAATGCAGTTCAGAAGACGGAGAATCTCTTTTCTTTGAAAAACACTGTTGCTATCTGGCTGAGATCCAGCCCAACTTCCTGGGTGATTGATATCATCCTTGGCTTCCTGTGTGGACTGGGGCTCTTCCTCGTGTTACTCCCCTGCTTCCAGAGTAATCCATTCTTAGCACCACCTAGGAAACCTAGAAACATCAGGAAGCATCAAGTAGAGCTGAAGGGGAGGAGCAGGAGTAGGAAGAAAAGTCGATCTTTGAAAGCTTGCAGAGATTGCCTGGAAGAACTGGAGGGGACTCACAACCTGGCTTCACCTCTGCGGAGCTGCCTGGGGAGGCTTCCTGGCAAGGGCAACTTTCATCAGCTCTCATGGCAAGACCCTCCTGGTGAGACGTGCAAAGCAGTGCCTGCTGGAGCCTGTGGAGGATACTGCTTGAAGGGTTGGGAACCCTGCAGGAACACCTCCTGTAGGGTTTCCTTCCTGGTTCAAGACACTCGAGAGGTGCTGGAAGCACATATTACAAGGTTTTGGGTAAAGCACGGGTGGACCCTACCCCTCAAGGTCCTCAAGCCCATCAATCTCTTGAAGTCGACAAAGTTCCAACCCTCCACCACCCTGCGGTTAGCCTCGTCCCCTTCAGCCACCTGTGTATCTGGGTCCCACTCAACAGTCACGTTTGCTGAGTTCCCGGAGAAACCTCCTCAGGCTCATTCAGGAGAGAAGGTGAGAACAGAAGAGTCCGTTCCTGCCCTGAAGAGGCCTCTCCTTGTCCCCTCCACTGTGTGTAAGGAAATCCAGAGTGCCCTGAGAGCGATTCCACCTGGTGACTACCATGGGCCCTCAAAGGCTTCTCTGACTGCACAGCAGGGCAGGCCACCTTCTCAGTCCCTCACACTCAGCCTTGTGGGCAGAACCTGGAAGAGTGAGACTGTGGAGTGGGTCAAGAGGGACAGCCTAGAGCCAGGTCCAAGTTCAGCAATGGTCAGGAACGAGCCAAGAGAGGAGAGTGGTGGTCAGGCCTCAGGAGACCCCTGCCATAGGGTAACAGTGATGGAGGTGAACTTAGGATCCCAATCTTTGAGAGGTGAAGAGGCCAGGGAGGCTATGGAGGCCAAGGAGTCTCCTGCTCTTCAACCACAGTCTAGTGTTATCTTGGAAACCAAAGTGTTGACAAAATCCCAAACCACAAATGCACCTATGAGGAGTTTAGAGGTGCCAGGGGCCAGTAAAAGTTTCCTACTACCTAGAATGTCTGTTTTCCAACATCTAGGTGAGCCATGCCTTAACATGGAGGTTGCTAGTGAGTTTAACTCCAAAGTAAAGGTACAGTCAGACAACCAGCTTCAGGACTTTCCCAAACACAGGTTCCTTGCTGCAGACAACTTGGCTTCTCAGGTGCCTCAGTGCCATCCCCAGAGAGTCCCCACCAGAGACACGTTAGCTTCCCAGGAGCCAAGTGGCCTTATGGAAGGCCAAAGGAGCAACCTAGGGCAGCAGGAGCCCCAAACTTCAAAACTCCAAGACTCATGGAAGAGCCAGAGCAAGATGATTGCCCCTACTTACAAAAGAGAGGACCGTAGGAGGCATAAACCAGGAGAGCATGAAGAGAGGTTTAAAGAATGAGGGACCCCTCAAGCTGGAAGTATGAGCCGCCCTGCCCAGGTCAGGGGCATAACAGACTCTATTGGGAGCAGATGTCTCCAGCTCATGCCAGAGAAGAAATATAGCCCTCCAGAAAGCCTCTTCAGAAAAAGGATGAGGCTATTTTTAAAGTGGATTTTCCCCAATAAAAAAGTCAATGGTCGAGATGCTCTGCAAAGAAAAAAAAAAAAAGCCCATATCAGCCACTGCCCGGAGTCACGGATCAGTCAAAAGCAGATCAATCTTGAAGAGTGAGACTGCTGAGGGTCAGGCACTCATGACAGCTGTTGGACAGATCGTAGAAGAAAAAAGAGCAATTCACCATGGACTTCATGCCACAAAGTTAAATGAGCACAGACTGGAATTCCAAGTCCCAGTATGTGGGGGTTTCTGCTACCATAGGCTTACCTCCTACCCAGAGCAAGGGAGAATGATGGGTTCTACAGCCTGCAGTCATAAAGCCACCTCCAAGGGCCAGAGTTGTTCTGTCAGGGAAAGGGAAGTCAGACACCAACATAGTTTGAAAAGTGTAAGGTTCGACGATGAGCAGCTGGGCCTAAGGTGCCTCCCATCCTTGTCCCCCAGGAAGAGTGTGTTTCCAGTTAGTACCTGCCAGTATGGGCCAAGGATTCCAGGTGCCCCAGCCCGCCATAAACACTGTCCAAGGCATTGTCATCTTTGGGGAGGTGTCTTGCCTGGTCGACAGTAAAATCCTTCTTTAGTCTTCCCTTTAGTAGGAAAACATGTCTCCAAGTAAAAATTCAGTCCATGTAGAGAAAATGATTTTCTCATTAGCACATCCAAGATATTTAATGTTCCCCAATACATATATATATATTTTTTTTTCTAATAAAAGCATAGTGTAATGGCAAAAAAAAAAGAAATTTAAAACGGCATGGAAAAATGCTGAACATTAGGAATAATTAAAGATATGCAAATCCAAATTACAAAAACCTATCCGCTCACACCAGTCAGAATGGCCATCAGCAAGAATTCTGCAAAAAGTAAATGCTGAAGGGGTTTTAGAGAAATGCCTACCCTTGGTCCAAAGTGGGACATGGTAAGAGCCAGTAATGAAAAGAAAAATGAGGTGCCTTGTAAAGGTAAATACTGAGCTACCATTCAATCAAGCATACCCACTGCTGGGCCTATCGCCTGAGGGGATGAGAATCAAAAAAACACAGGCTGGGCTTCACTGGTGGCGCAGTGGTTGAGAGCCCGCCTGCCAATGCAGGGGACACGCGTTCATGCTCCGGGTCGGGAAGATCCCACGTGCCGCGGAGCGGCTTGTCCCGTGAGCTAGGGCTGCTGGGCCTGCGCGTCCGGAGCCTGTGCTCTGCATTGGGAGGGTCCACCGCAGTGAGAGGCCCACGTACCAAAAAAAAAAAAAAAAAACAAAAAAAAACACAGGCTGGCAATCCTCCACTCCAGCAATATTTACCATAGCCAACACTTGGAAGCTACAAAAGTGTCCATCATCAGAGGAAGGCACAAAGAAGAAGTGGTCCATGTACACAATGGAATATGACTCCAATAAAAAATATATATAAATACAATTTATAAAACAAACCTAAGTAAGGAGACATCAGCTTTTGGGGGCACATTCCACTCTAATATATAACCGAGGAACACCACTGCCCGGATGGTCTGTTTCCCTAGTTCCCAGGTTGGGAAAAGCAGAAATGCTGCCGCCCTCTGGCCGTTACCTGCAACAGCAGCTTTAAGACCTGTGCTAAGGGTCACTTCATATGCAGCAGTACTGGTGGGCTGTAAATGAAACCTGCCCTCAAAACGTCTTGAGGGAGGTAATGGCCAAAATATTTCTAAATGTCACACACACTTCACGAAGACAATTTGAAGAGGTAAGCTGTACTCACAGTTGAAGAAAAGAAGGACATGCCAGAAAGCTCAATTTCAAGGGATTATGAGACGCATGCAAATCCAGCCACAAAGTGGTATCGGCTCACACTAGTCAGAACACACATCAGCAAAAAAACTACAAACAAAAAATGCTGAAGGTGTTGTGGAGAAGTGCATACCCTCAACTTTAAGCGGGACGTAACCTGGAAAGAGCCACTAATGAGAACAGACTGGAGGTGCCTCTACAAGGTAAACATTCCGCTACCATATGATCCAGCAGGCCCACTCCTGGGCCTATAACCTAAGAAGACAGAATTGGAAAGACACAGGCAGGCAAATGTGCATTGCCGCAGCATTACAATAGCCATGACGTGGAAGCAACCAAAAAGTCCATCAACAGATGAGTGGACAAAGAAGAACTGGTACATGTACAGAGAGAATATTAGCCAAGGAAGAAAAGGACACCATGCCATTTGCAGCACCGTAGATGAGTCTAGAGGTGATCACGTGACTTGTAGTAAGTCAGAAAGAGAAAGACACGTATCGTAGGATATCACTTATAGATGTTACCTAAAAATTGATACCAGTGAAGATATTTCCACAGAGAAGGGCAATCCCAGATTCATTAAACAAACTTATGGATCACCAACGGAAAGGTGTGAGGATTGGATACATTACGAGATTGGGGTGAACAGACATATACAAACACAGGTGAAATATATAATCACCAAAGACCTACAGAATACCAAGAGAAGACTACTCAACATTCTGTCATAACGTACATGGGAAAAGGATCCCAGCAAGAACAGACATATGTATATGTGTAAAAGAACCACATCTTGCACACCTGCAACAAGCCAAACATTGTAATCAAACATGCTGTGATTAAAAAAATAAAAAAATTAAATTAAGAAAACGAACAAGAAGTAGTGAGACAAACTTAAGGGGCCTTCTCCTGGCACATTCCATTCTAAATTACAACCTAGAACACGACTTCCATTGAGGCTCTGCTGCCCTAGTAACCAGATTTGGTAAGGGAGAACTGCTGCCCCCTTGTGGCCGTTTCACACAACAGCACCTTTAATCCCAGCGCTAATGGTCAGTTGATATTCAAAATCATTGCAGGCCTGTAAATGACACCTGCCCTGAAAACAAATCCTGGGGTCATATATCGACCAAAAAATTCAAAAGACGTCCATATTTCAAAACGACACTTTCAAGAGGCATATTTTGTTCTGCATATTTGTTCTGCACATTAGGGTTCTGCTTCTTTTGCTTTCTTTCTTTCTTTGTTAAAAAAAAAAAACGGGAATGGAAAAAGGCAACCCTCAGAATGGGAGAAAATATTTGCAAACGAATCCACGGACAAAGGTTTAATCTCCAATATATATAACAGCTCATGCAGCTTAATATTAAAAAAAACAAACAACCCAATACAAAAATGGGCAGAAGATCTAAATAGACGTTTCTTCAAAGAAGACACAGAGATGGCCAAGACGCACATGAAAAGCTGCTCAACATCACTCATCATTAGAGAAATGCACATCAAAACTACAGTGAGGTATCACCTCACACCTGTTAGAATGGGCATCATCAGAAAATGTACAAACAACAAATGCTGGCGAGGGTGTGGACCAAAGGAACCCTCTTCCACTATTGGTGGGAATGTAAATTGATACAGTCACTATGGAGAACAGCATGGAGGTTCCTTAAAAAACTAAAAATAGAATTACCATAGGATCCAGCAATCCCACTTCCGGGCATATACCCAGAGAAAACCATAAATGAAAAAGACACATTCACCACAATGTTCATTGCAGCACTATTTACAATAGCCAGGTAATGGAAGCAACCTAAATGCCCACAGACAGACGAACGGATAATGATGTGGTCCATCTATGAAACGGAATATTACTCAGCCATAAAAAGGAACGAAACTGGGTCATCTGTGGAGACGTCGACGGATCTAGAGACTGTCATACAGAGTGAAGTAAGTCAGAAGGAGAAAAACAAATATTGTATATTAATGCATATATGTGGAACCTAGAAAAATGGTACAGATGACCCGGTTTGCAGGGCAGAAATAGAGACACAGAGGTAGAGAACAAACGTATGGACACCAAGAGGGGGGAAGCCATGGGTTGTTGGTGGTGGGATGAGTCGGGAGATTGGGATTGTCCTGTATACATGTATATGCATAAAATAGATAACTAATAATAATCCTGCTGAATAAAAAAATAAACTTAAATTTCAAAATTTTTAAAAATAAATAAAATTTTAAAATAAAACGGAAAAAAAGTTCTTCCCTTCACACAGATGTATTTATAGGAATGAATTATTTCCATGCTTATATCTATAAATACATAGAAGAGGAATAAAATCTAACTTGAAGCAAAAAAGAAGAAAAAAAAAAACCAGAACCCACCAGTTATACACAGGAAAACCCTATCAGGGCACTGGCTCCAGCGGCAAACAATTCTGAAGTTGGTCAGAGGTGGGGAATCATCTCCCATGCAGCCAGCAGCCCCCCCACCCCCGCAAGGAGCGTCCTCATTGCAAAGCTGGGGGACCGTGCCGAGGCGTCTGTGAGTAAACGTGAGCTGAGCCCCAGGCCAGCTGCTGCTGAACTGTTCCCACCCTTCCCAGGTAAAACACCTGAATATGTCCAAGGACTTGAAAGCCCAGAGGAAGGGCCGTGGAGCCACAGCAGCGACAGCACGCAGGCCGACTTGGTGCCTGCAGGCCAACCAGGATGGTCCTGGCCCCGGGCGCTCTTCTGGAAGCTTTCCATTTCCCTGCCTGAGATACTCCTCCTGTCCCGGCCCCCACTGCTTTTTTCCTTCCTCACCTCTGCCCGGGGAGAAATTCCAACGGAAGGTATGGGTGACACATCCTCTTCTTTAGCAGGTGGCAGCCCGGCAACTCCTGCAGAAAGTCCAGCAGAGCCCCACTCACACCGGGCCACCCACAGAGCCGTGGCCCGTCACTCCCTCCCACCAGCACAGCCCCGAGACTGCTGACGGGGCAGAGAATATGGCGTCAGGCACAGCTGCAGGGGCTCTTGCTGCCTGGAGCCGTGTTTATATGGACCTCAACCCAGGCACACCTGGGGAGGGCTGGCCGGCAGGGTCAGGCTGCCCAGGTCAGCCCATCCTCACCCCTCAGGGACTCACATTGCAGAAAATGGACCTCGCTGAACCGGCCAGGTCCAAGGAACAGGTGTGGGCTCCTGAGAGTCTGGATAGACAAGGGGCTGCAGCTCCGGCTTGTTTTCTAATCCTTTTATCTGGCCCATGAGTGGGAGACAACTTCAAGAAGACCCTCTCCTAATGAGAGGAACCCAGGAGTCAGGGAGAGGAGGGGTGATGGGTGGAGACAGAGGCCTGGTGCCCCGGCTGCGGTGGAAGCCTCTGGAAGACCAGGCAGAGGGAGGCCGCACAGAGTGATGCCCAGGGTCACAGACCTGTCGGAGCTGCTGTTTGTTAGCTCAAGTCCTGCTCCGAGGTGCTCTGTGTCAGCTCTGAGTGACAGGTGATCTGGGCTGCTCTGCAATGAGGGCTACGTGCACGGTACCTGTGTGCCCAGCCCTGCCGGGGTACCTGCCCAGGGCAGCTCCGTATCCTGGGAGGGGCCTGACCACGAGAGCGCCATGGGCTGCTGGGGAGGGGGGGCCTGCCCAGGTGAGCTCCATATCCTGGGATTGCCCTGACCACGAGAGCCCCGTGGGCTGCTGGGGACCTGGTAAACGATGTCGGGACAGTCAGTGAAGCCACCGAGGATATACATCCGGTAGTTCCTAATTCCTACACCCTGCTGGTCATTCTACCATCCACCAGGACACGGTATTCTGTATTAGCCTTCAGGGATGCCTTCTTCTGGATTCCATTGGTCCCCGAAAGGCTCTGCTGCCCTAGTAACCAGATTTGGGAATGGAGAAATGCTGCCGCCTTGTGGCCGTTTGCCACAACAGCAGCTTTAAACCCAGTGCTCATGGTCACTAAATATTCACACTCATTGCAGCCTGTAAATGGCACCTGCCCTGAAAAACAATCCTGGGGTCGAAAATGGACCCAAAACTTCTAAAGAGGGCAACCATGCAAGAGGACAATTTCAAGAGGTTAATTGTACTCTCCGTTTTTTTCTGTTTTTCTGTACCAGAAGTTTAAAACGGCCCCTCCGCCACGCCCCGGTACCCGAGGCCTCCGTTGCCCTGCCTGGGCGGGCGGCGGGGCGCTGCCGGGGCGGGCTGGCCGCGGGGATGGCGGTAAGGCGCAAGGACAAGCGAAGCTGGGCCTCAAGAGGCAGCCCGCGGTCCCCGCCCCCGTCTACGGCCATACCACCCTGAACGCGCCCGATCTCGTCTGATCTCGGAAGCTAAGCAGGGTCGGGCCTGGTTAGTACTTGTGATGGGAGACCGCCTGGGAATACCGGGTGCTGTAGGCTTTTGGCCTCCCGCTGCGGCTCCTCCTTCTCCTTTAGTCGCCCGCGGCGGTGGCCGCCAGCTCCGCCCCCCGCCGGGCACCGCTGCAGGCCCCACCTCCTCCGCCCACCCCCCACCACCACCACAGAGCGCCAGAGGGGCCGCTCCATGCGGCCCGAAGGCGGCCCTGGAAGGCAGCGGCACACCCGACGCTCCGGGGGTGGCTGGCCCGGACCCAGACTCCGCCGCGGGCCCGGGTGCCGTCCGTGCGGCCCGCGAGCCCCTCCACCTGCACCTGGCCGGCCCCACCGGCGCCCAGCCCCGGCGCCGCCACCTGTCCGCCGGTGTGGCTCTCCGCAGCTCTCTCCGGATAAAGCTGGATAAAGGTCTGGACGGGAAGGAGGGGCAGTGATTCAGCCTATTGCTCTTAGTGCCCCTCCCCCACACTCAGGAGCCCTTTGTGACAAGGCCACAGCTCTGTGATGCAGGCCTGGGGTTCTGCCATCAAGTGAACTCCCAGGGCTCTGTTGCCTGAGGGCGGCAATGCAGTTCAGAAGACGGAGAATCTCTTTTCTTTGAAAAACACTGTTGCTATCTGGCTGAGATCCAGCCCAACTTCCTGGGTGATTGATATCATCCTTGGCTTCCTGTGTGGACTGGGGCTCTTCCTCGTGTTACTCCCCTGCTTCCAGAGTAATCCATTCTTAGCACCACCTAGGAAACCTAGAAACATCAGGAAGCATCAAGTAGAGCTGAAGGGGAGGAGCAGGAGTAGGAAGAAAAGTCGATCTTTGAAAGCTTGCAGAGATTGCCTGGAAGAACTGGAGGGGACTCACAACCTGGCTTCACCTCTGCGGAGCTGCCTGGGGAGGCTTCCTGGCAAGGGCAACTTTCATCAGCTCTCATGGCAAGACCCTCCTGGTGAGACGTGCAAAGCAGTGCCTGCTGGAGCCTGTGGAGGATACTGCTTGAAGGGTTGGGAACCCTGCAGGAACACCTCCTGTAGGGTTTCCTTCCTGGTTCAAGACACTCGAGAGGTGCTGGAAGCACATATTACAAGGTTTTGGGTAAAGCACGGGTGGACCCTACCCCTCAAGGTCCTCAAGCCCATCAATCTCTTGAAGTCGACAAAGTTCCAACCCTCCACCACCCTGCGGTTAGCCTCGTCCCCTTCAGCCACCTGTGTATCTGGGTCCCACTCAACAGTCACGTTTGCTGAGTTCCCGGAGAAACCTCCTCAGGCTCATTCAGGAGAGAAGGTGAGAACAGAAGAGTCCGTTCCTGCCCTGAAGAGGCCTCTCCTTGTCCCCTCCACTGTGTGTAAGGAAATCCAGAGTGCCCTGAGAGCGATTCCACCTGGTGACTACCATGGGCCCTCAAAGGCTTCTCTGACTGCACAGCAGGGCAGGCCACCTTCTCAGTCCCTCACACTCAGCCTTGTGGGCAGAACCTGGAAGAGTGAGACTGTGGAGTGGGTCAAGAGGGACAGCCTAGAGCCAGGTCCAAGTTCAGCAATGGTCAGGAACGAGCCAAGAGAGGAGAGTGGTGGTCAGGCCTCAGGAGACCCCTGCCATAGGGTAACAGTGATGGAGGTGAACTTAGGATCCCAATCTTTGAGAGGTGAAGAGGCCAGGGAGGCTATGGAGGCCAAGGAGTCTCCTGCTCTTCAACCACAGTCTAGTGTTATCTTGGAAACCAAAGTGTTGACAAAATCCCAAACCACAAATGCACCTATGAGGAGTTTAGAGGTGCCAGGGGCCAGTAAAAGTTTCCTACTACCTAGAATGTCTGTTTTCCAACATCTAGGTGAGCCATGCCTTAACATGGAGGTTGCTAGTGAGTTTAACTCCAAAGTAAAGGTACAGTCAGACAACCAGCTTCAGGACTTTCCCAAACACAGGTTCCTTGCTGCAGACAACTTGGCTTCTCAGGTGCCTCAGTGCCATCCCCAGAGAGTCCCCACCAGAGACACGTTAGCTTCCCAGGAGCCAAGTGGCCTTATGGAAGGCCAAAGGAGCAACCTAGGGCAGCAGGAGCCCCAAACTTCAAAACTCCAAGACTCATGGAAGAGCCAGAGCAAGATGATTGCCCCTACTTACAAAAGAGAGGACCGTAGGAGGCATAAACCAGGAGAGCATGAAGAGAGGTTTAAAGAATGAGGGACCCCTCAAGCTGGAAGTATGAGCCGCCCTGCCCAGGTCAGGGGCATAACAGACTCTATTGGGAGCAGATGTCTCCAGCTCATGCCAGAGAAGAAATATAGCCCTCCAGAAAGCCTCTTCAGAAAAAGGATGAGGCTATTTTTAAAGTGGATTTTCCCCAATAAAAAAGTCAATGGTCGAGATGCTCTGCAAAGAAAAAAAAAAAAAAGCCCATATCAGCCACTGCCCGGAGTCACGGATCAGTCAAAAGCAGATCAATCTTGAAGAGTGAGACTGCTGAGGGTCAGGCACTCATGACAGCTGTTGGACAGATCGTAGAAGAAAAAAGAGCAATTCACCATGGACTTCATGCCACAAAGTTAAATGAGCACAGACTGGAATTCCAAGTCCCAGTATGTGGGGGTTTCTGCTACCATAGGCTTACCTCCTACCCAGAGCAAGGGAGAATGATGGGTTCTACAGCCTGCAGTCATAAAGCCACCTCCAAGGGCCAGAGTTGTTCTGTCAGGGAAAGGGAAGTCAGACACCAACATAGTTTGAAAAGTGTAAGGTTCGACGATGAGCAGCTGGGCCTAAGGTGCCTCCCATCCTTGTCCCCCAGGAAGAGTGTGTTTCCAGTTAGTACCTGCCAGTATGGGCCAAGGATTCCAGGTGCCCCAGCCCGCCATAAACACTGTCCAAGGCATTGTCATCTTTGGGGAGGTGTCTTGCCTGGTCGACAGTAAAATCCTTCTTTAGTCTTCCCTTTAGTAGGAAAACATGTCTCCAAGTAAAAATTCAGTCCATGTAGAGAAAATGATTTTCTCATTAGCACATCCAAGATATTTAATGTTCCCCAATACATATATATATTTTTTTTTCTAATAAAAGCATAGTGTAATGGCAAAAAAAAAAAGAAATTTAAAACGGCATGGAAAAATGCTGAACATTAGGAATAATTAAAGATATGCAAATCCAAATTACAAAAACCTATCCGCTCACACCAGTCAGAATGGCCATCAGCAAGAATTCTGCAAAAAGTAAATGCTGAAGGGGTTTTAGAGAAATGCCTACCCTTGGTCCAAAGTGGGACATGGTAAGAGCCAGTAATGAAAACAAAAATGAGGTGCCTTGTAAAGGTAAATACTGAGCTACCATTCAATCAAGCATACCCACTGCTGGGCCTATCGCCTGAGGGGATGAGAATCAAAAAAACACAGGCTGGGCTTCACTGGTGGCGCAGTGGTTGAGAGCCCGCCTGCCAATGCAGGGGACACGCGTTCATGCTCCGGGTCGGGAAGATCCCACGTGCCGCGGAGCGGCTTGTCCCGTGAGCTAGGGCTGCTGGGCCTGCGCGTCCGGAGCCTGTGCTCTGCATTGGGAGGGTCCACCGCAGTGAGAGGCCCACGTACCGAAAAAAAAAAAAAAAAACAAAAAAAAACACAGGCTGGCAATCCTCCACTCCAGCAATATTTACCATAGCCAACACTTGGAAGCTACAAAAGTGTCCATCATCAGAGGAAGGCACAAAGAAGAAGTGGTCCATGTACACAATGGAATATGACTCCAATAAAAAATATATATAAATACAATTTATAAAACAAACCTAAGTAAGGAGACATCAGCTTTTGGGGGCACATTCCACTCTAATATATAACCGAGGAACACCACTGCCCGGATGGTCTGTTTCCCTAGTTCCCAGGTTGGGAAAAGCAGAAATGCTGCCGCCCTCTGGCCGTTACATGCAACAGCAGCTTTAAGACCTGTGCTAAGGGTCACTTCATATGCAGCAGTACTGGTGGGCTGTAAATGAAACCTGCCCTCAAAACGTCTTGAGGGAGGTAATGGCCAAAATATTTCTAAATGTCACACACACTTCACGAAGACAATTTGAAGAGGTAAGCTGTACTCACAGTTGAAGAAAAGAAGGACATGCCAGAAAGCTCAATTTCAAGGGATTATGAGACGCATGCAAATCCAGCCACAAAGTGGTATCGGCTCACACTAGTCAGAACACACATCAGCAAAAAAACTACAAACAAAAAATGCTGAAGGTGTTGTGGAGAAGTGCATACCCTCAACTTTAAGCGGGACGTAACCTGGAAAGAGCCACTAATGAGAACAGACTGGAGGTGCCTCTACAAGGTAAACATTCCGCTACCATATGATCCAGCAGGCCCACTCCTGGGCCTATAACCTAAGAAGACAGAATTGGAAAGACACAGGCAGGCAAATGTGCATTGCCGCAGCATTACAATAGCCATGACGTGGAAGCAACCAAAAAGTCCATCAACAGATGAGTGGACAAAGAAGAACTGGTACATGTACAGAGAGAATATTAGCCAAGGAAGAAAAGGACACCATGCCATTTGCAGCACCGTAGATGAGTCTAGAGGTGATCACGTGACTTGTAGTAAGTCAGAAAGAGAAAGACACGTATCGTAGGATATCACTTATAGATGTTACCTAAAAATTGATACCAGTGAAGATATTTCCACAGAGAAGGGCAATCCCAGATTCATTAAACAAACTTATGGATCACCAACGGAAAGGTGTGAGGATTGGATACATTACGAGATTGGGGTGAACAGACATATACAAACACAGGTGAAATATATAATCACCAAAGACCTACAGAATACCAAGAGAAGACTACTCAACATTCTGTCATAACGTACATGGGAAAAGGATCCCAGCAAGAACAGACATATGTATATGTGTAAAAGAACCACATCTTGCACACCTGCAACAAGCCAAACATTGTAATCAAACATGCTGTGATTAAAAAAATAAAAAAATTAAATTAAGAAAACGAACAAGAAGTAGTGAGACAAACTTAAGGGGCCTTCTCCTGGCACATTCCATTCTAAATTACAACCTAGAACACGACTTCCATTGAGGCTCTGCTGCCCTAGTAACCAGATTTGGTAAGGGAGAACTGCTGCCCCCTTGTGGCCGTTTCACACAACAGCACCTTTAATCCCAGCGCTAATGGTCAGTTGATATTCAAAATCATTGCAGGCCTGTAAATGACACCTGCCCTGAAAACAAATCCTGGGGTCATATATCGACCAAAAAATTCAAAAGACGTCCATATTTCAAAACGACACTTTCAAGAGGCATATTTTGTTCTGCATATTTGTTCTGCACATTAGGGTTCTGCTTCTTTTGCTTTCTTTCTTTCTTTGTTAAAAAAAAAAAACGGGAATGGAAAAAGGCAACCCTCAGAATGGGAGAAAATATTTGCAAACGAATCCACGGACAAAGGTTTAATCTCCAATATATATAACAGCTCATGCAGCTTAATATTAAAAAAAACAAACAACCCAATACAAAAATGGGCAGAAGATCTAAATAGACGTTTCTTCAAAGAAGACACAGAGATGGCCAAGACGCACATGAAAAGCTGCTCAACATCACTCATCATTAGAGAAATGCACATCAAAACTACAGTGAGGTATCACCTCACACCTGTTAGAATGGGCATCATCAGAAAATGTACAAACAACAAATGCTGGCGAGGGTGTGGACCAAAGGAACCCTCTTCCACTATTGGTGGGAATGTAAATTGATACAGTCACTATGGAGAACAGCATGGAGGTTCCTTAAAAAACTAAAAATAGAATTACCATAGGATCCAGCAATCCCACTTCCGGGCATATACCCAGAGAAAACCATAAATGAAAAAGACACATTCACCACAATGTTCATTGCAGCACTATTTACAATAGCCAGGTAATGGAAGCAACCTAAATGCCCACAGACAGACGAACGGATAATGATGTGGTCCATCTATGAAACGGAATATTACTCAGCCATAAAAAGGAACGAAACTGGGTCATCTGTGGAGACGTCGACGGATCTAGAGACTGTCATACAGAGTGAAGTAAGTCAGAAGGAGAAAAACAAATATTGTATATTAATGCATATATGTGGAACCTAGAAAAATGGTACAGATGACCCGGTTTGCAGGGCAGAAATAGAGACACAGAGGTAGAGAACAAACGTATGGACACCAAGAGGGGGGAAGCCATGGGTTGTTGGTGGTGGGATGAGTCGGGAGATTGGGATTGTCCTGTATACATGTATATGCATAAAATAGATAACTAATAATAATCCTGCTGAATAAAAAAATAAACTTAAATTTCAAAATTTTTAAAAATAAATAAAATTTTAAAATAAAACGGAAAAAAAGTTCTTCCCTTCACACAGATGTATTTATAGGAATGAATTATTTCCATGCTTATATCTATAAATACATAGAAGAGGAATAAAATCTAACTTGAAGCAAAAAAGAAGAAAAAAAAAAACCAGAACCCACCAGTTATACACAGGAAAACCCTATCAGGGCACTGGCTCCAGCGGCAAACAATTCTGAAGTTGGTCAGAGGTGGGGAATCATCTCCCATGCAGCCAGCAGCCCCCCCACCCCCGCAAGGAGCGTCCTCATTGCAAAGCTGGGGGACCGTGCCGAGGCGTCTGTGAGTAAACGTGAGCCGAGCCCCAGGCCAGCTGCTGCTGAACTGTTCCCACCCTTCCCAGGTAAAACACCTGAATATGTCCAAGGACTTGAAAGCCCAGAGGAAGGGCCGTGGAGCCACAGCAGCGACAGCACGCAGGCCGACTTGGTGCCTGCAGGCCAGCCAGGATGGTCCTGGCCCCGGGCGCTCTTCTGGAAGCTTTCCATTTCCCTGCCTGAGATACTCCTCCTGTCCCGGCCCCCACTGCTTTTTTCCTTCCTCACCTCTGCCCGGGGAGAAATTCCAACGGAAGGTATGGGTGACACATCCTCTTCTTTAGCAGGTGGCAGCCCGGCAACTCCTGCAGAAAGTCCAGCAGAGCCCCACTCACACCGGGCCACCCACAGAGCCGTGGCCCCTCACTCCCTCCCACCAGCACAGCCCCGAGACTGCTGACGGGGCAGAGAATATGGCGTCAGGCACAGCTGCAGGGGCTCTTGCTGCCTGGAGCCGTGTTTATATGGACCTCAACCCAGGCACACCTGGGGAGGGCTGGCCGGCAGGGTCAGGCTGCCCAGGTCAGCCCATCCTCACCCCTCAGGGACTCACATTGCAGAAAATGGACCTCGCTGAACCGGCCAGGTCCAAGGAACAGGTGTGGGCTCCTGAGAGTCTGGATAGACAAGGGGCTGCAGCTCCGGCTTGTTTTCTAATCCTTTTATCTGGCCCATGAGTGGGAGACAACTTCAAGAAGACCCTCTCCTAATGAGAGGAACCCAGGAGTCAGGGAGAGGAGGGGTGATGGGTGGAGACAGAGGCCTGGTGCCCCGGCTGCGGTGGAAGCCTCTGGAAGACCAGGCAGAGGGAGGCCGCACAGAGTGATGCCCAGGGTCACAGACCTGTCGGAGCTGCTGTTTGTTAGCTCAAGTCCTGCTCCGAGGTGCTCTGTGTCAGCTCTGAGTGACAGGTGATCTGGGCTGCTCTGCAATGAGGGCTACGTGCACGGTACCTGTGTGCCCAGCCCTGCCGGGGTACCTGCCCAGGGCAGCTCCGTATCCTGGGAGGGGCCTGACCACGAGAGCGCCATGGGCTGCTGGGGAGGGGGCGCCTGCCCAGGTGAGCTCCATATCCTGGGATTGCCCTGACCACGAGAGCCCCGTGGGCTGCTGGGGACCTGGTAAACGATGTCGGGACAGTCAGTGAAGCCACCGAGGATATACATCCGGTAGTTCCTAATTCCTACACCCTGCTGGTCATTCTACCATCCACCAGGACACGGTATTCTGTATTAGCCTTCAGGGATGCCTTCTTCTGGATTCCATTGGTCCCCGAAAGGCTCTGCTGCCCTAGTAACCAGATTTGGGAATGGAGAAATGCTGCCGCCTTGTGGCCGTTTGCCACAACAGCAGCTTTAAACCCAGTGCTCATGGTCACTAAATATTCACACTCATTGCAGCCTGTAAATGGCACCTGCCCTGAAAAACAATCCTGGGGTCGAAAATGGACCCAAAACTTCTAAAGAGGGCAACCATGCAAGAGGACAATTTCAAGAGGTTAATTGTACTCTCCGTTTTTTTCTGTTTTTCTGTACCAGAAGTTTAAAACGGCCCCTCCGCCACGCCCCGGTACCCGAGGCCTCCGTTGCCCTGCCTGGGCGGGCGGCGGGGCGCTGCCGGGGCGGGCTGGCCGCGGGGATGGCGGTAAGGCGCAAGGACAAGCGAAGCTGGGCCTCAAGAGGCAGCCCGCGGTCCCCGCCCCCGTCTACGGCCATACCACCCTGAACGCGCCCGATCTCGTCTGATCTCGGAAGCTAAGCAGGGTCGGGCCTGGTTAGTACTTGTGATGGGAGACCGCCTGGGAATACCGGGTGCTGTAGGCTTTTGGCCTCCCGCTGCGGCTCCTCCTTCTCCTTTAGTCGCCCGCGGCGGTGGCCGCCAGCTCCGCCCCCCGCCGGGCACCGCTGCAGGCCCCACCTCCTCCGCCCACCCCCCACCACCACCACAGAGCGCCAGAGGGGCCGCTCCATGCGGCCCGAAGGCGGCCCTGGAAGGCAGCGGCACACCCGACGCTCCGGGGGTGGCTGGCCCGGACCCAGACTCCGCCGCGGGCCCGGGTGCCGTCCGTGCGGCCCGCGAGCCCCTCCACCTGCACCTGGCCGGCCCCACCGGCGCCCAGCCCCGGCGCCGCCACCTGTCCGCCGGTGTGGCTCTCCGCAGCTCTCTCCGGATAAAGCTGGATAAAGGTCTGGACGGGAAGGAGGGGCAGTGATTCAGCCTATTGCTCTTAGTGCCCCTCCCCCACACTCAGGAGCCCTTTGTGACAAGGCCACAGCTCTGTGATGCAGGCCTGGGGTTCTGCCATCAAGTGAACTCCCAGGGCTCTGTTGCCTGAGGGCGGCAATGCAGTTCAGAAGACGGAGAATCTCTTTTCTTTGAAAAACACTGTTGCTATCTGGCTGAGATCCAGCCCAACTTCCTGGGTGATTGATATCATCCTTGGCTTCCTGTGTGGACTGGGGCTCTTCCTCGTGTTACTCCCCTGCTTCCAGAGTAATCCATTCTTAGCACCACCTAGGAAACCTAGAAACATCAGGAAGCATCAAGTAGAGCTGAAGGGGAGGAGCAGGAGTAGGAAGAAAAGTCGATCTTTGAAAGCTTGCAGAGATTGCCTGGAAGAACTGGAGGGGACTCACAACCTGGCTTCACCTCTGCGGAGCTGCCTGGGGAGGCTTCCTGGCAAGGGCAACTTTCATCAGCTCTCATGGCAAGACCCTCCTGGTGAGACGTGCAAAGCAGTGCCTGCTGGAGCCTGTGGAGGATACTGCTTGAAGGGTTGGGAACCCTGCAGGAACACCTCCTGTAGGGTTTCCTTCCTGGTTCAAGACACTCGAGAGGTGCTGGAAGCACATATTACAAGGTTTTGGGTAAAGCACGGGTGGACCCTACCCCTCAAGGTCCTCAAGCCCATCAATCTCTTGAAGTCGACAAAGTTCCAACCCTCCACCACCCTGCGGTTAGCCTCGTCCCCTTCAGCCACCTGTGTATCTGGGTCCCACTCAACAGTCACGTTTGCTGAGTTCCCGGAGAAACCTCCTCAGGCTCATTCAGGAGAGAAGGTGAGAACAGAAGAGTCCGTTCCTGCCCTGAAGAGGCCTCTCCTTGTCCCCTCCACTGTGTGTAAGGAAATCCAGAGTGCCCTGAGAGCGATTCCACCTGGTGACTACCATGGGCCCTCAAAGGCTTCTCTGACTGCACAGCAGGGCAGGCCACCTTCTCAGTCCCTCACACTCAGCCTTGTGGGCAGAACCTGGAAGAGTGAGACTGTGGAGTGGGTCAAGAGGGACAGCCTAGAGCCAGGTCCAAGTTCAGCAATGGTCAGGAACGAGCCAAGAGAGGAGAGTGGTGGTCAGGCCTCAGGAGACCCCTGCCATAGGGTAACAGTGATGGAGGTGAACTTAGGATCCCAATCTTTGAGAGGTGAAGAGGCCAGGGAGGCTATGGAGGCCAAGGAGTCTCCTGCTCTTCAACCACAGTCTAGTGTTATCTTGGAAACCAAAGTGTTGACAAAATCCCAAACCACAAATGCACCTATGAGGAGTTTAGAGGTGCCAGGGGCCAGTAAAAGTTTCCTACTACCTAGAATGTCTGTTTTCCAACATCTAGGTGAGCCATGCCTTAACATGGAGGTTGCTAGTGAGTTTAACTCCAAAGTAAAGGTACAGTCAGACAACCAGCTTCAGGACTTTCCCAAACACAGGTTCCTTGCTGCAGACAACTTGGCTTCTCAGGTGCCTCAGTGCCATCCCCAGAGAGTCCCCACCAGAGACACGTTAGCTTCCCAGGAGCCAAGTGGCCTTATGGAAGGCCAAAGGAGCAACCTAGGGCAGCAGGAGCCCAAAACTTCAAAACTCCAAGACTCATGGAAGAGCCAGAGCAAGATGATTGCCCCTACTTACAAAAGAGAGGACCGTAGGAGGCATAAACCAGGAGAGCATGAAGAGAGGTTTAAAGAATGAGGGACCCCTCAAGCTGGAAGTATGAGCCGCCCTGCCCAGGTCAGGGGCATAACAGACTCTATTGGGAGCAGATGTCTCCAGCTCATGCCAGAGAAGAAATATAGCCCTCCAGAAAGCCTCTTCAGAAAAAGGATGAGGCTATTTTTAAAGTGGATTTTCCCCAATAAAAAAGTCAATGGTCGAGATGCTCTGCAAAGAAAAAAAAAAAAAAGCCCATATCAGCCACTGCCCGGAGTCACGGATCAGTCAAAAGCAGATCAATCTTGAAGAGTGAGACTGCTGAGGGTCAGGCACTCATGACAGCTGTTGGACAGATCGTAGAAGAAAAAAGAGCAATTCACCATGGACTTCATGCCACAAAGTTAAATGAGCACAGACTGGAATTCCAAGTCCCAGTATGTGGGGGTTTCTGCTACCATAGGCTTACCTCCTACCCAGAGCAAGGGAGAATGATGGGTTCTACAGCCTGCAGTCATAAAGCCACCTCCAAGGGCCAGAGTTGTTCTGTCAGGGAAAGGGAAGTCAGACACCAACATAGTTTGAAAAGTGTAAGGTTCGACGATGAGCAGCTGGGCCTAAGGTGCCTCCCATCCTTGTCCCCCAGGAAGAGTGTGTTTCCAGTTAGTACCTGCCAGTATGGGCCAAGGATTCCAGGTGCCCCAGCCCGCCATAAACACTGTCCAAGGCATTGTCATCTTTGGGGAGGTGTCTTGCCTGGTCGACAGTAAAATCCTTCTTTAGTCTTCCCTTTAGTAGGAAAACATGTCTCCAAGTAAAAATTCAGTCCATGTAGAGAAAATGATTTTCTCATTAGCACATCCAAGATATTTAATGTTCCCCAATACATATATATATTTTTTTTTCTAATAAAAGCATAGTGTAATGGCAAAAAAAAAAGAAATTTAAAACGGCATGGAAAAATGCTGAACATTAGGAATAATTAAAGATATGCAAATCCAAATTACAAAAACCTATCCGCTCACACCAGTCAGAATGGCCATCAGCAAGAATTCTGCAAAAAGTAAATGCTGAAGGGGTTTTAGAGAAATGCCTACCCTTGGTCCAAAGTGGGACATGGTAAGAGCCAGTAATGAAAACAAAAATGAGGTGCCTTGTAAAGGTAAATACTGAGCTACCATTCAATCAAGCATACCCACTGCTGGGCCTATCGCCTGAGGGGATGAGAATCAAAAAAACACAGGCTGGGCTTCACTGGTGGCGCAGTGGTTGAGAGCCCGCCTGCCAATGCAGGGGACACGCGTTCATGCTCCGGGTCGGGAAGATCCCACGTGCCGCGGAGCGGCTTGTCCCGTGAGCTAGGGCTGCTGGGCCTGCGCGTCCGGAGCCTGTGCTCTGCATTGGGAGGGTCCACCGCAGTGAGAGGCCCACGTACCGAAAAAAAAAAAAAAAAAAAAAAAAAAACACAGGCTGGCAATCCTCCACTCCAGCAATATTTACCATAGCCAACACTTGGAAGCTACAAAAGTGTCCATCATCAGAGGAAGGCACAAAGAAGAAGTGGTCCATGTACACAATGGAATATGACTCCAATAAAAAATATATATAAATACAATTTATAAAACAAACCTAAGTAAGGAGACATCAGCTTTTGGGGGCACATTCCACTCTAATATATAACCGAGGAACACCACTGCCCGGATGGTCTGTTTCCCTAGTTCCCAGGTTGGGAAAAGCAGAAATGCTGCCGCCCTCTGGCCGTTACCTGCAACAGCAGCTTTAAGACCTGTGCTAAGGGTCACTTCATATGCAGCAGTACTGGTGGGCTGTAAATGAAACCTGCCCTCAAAACGTCTTGAGGGAGGTAATGGCCAAAATATTTCTAAATGTCACACACACTTCACGAAGACAATTTGAAGAGGTAAGCTGTACTCACAGTTGAAGAAAAGAAGGACATGCCAGAAAGCTCAATTTCAAGGGATTATGAGACGCATGCAAATCCAGCCACAAAGTGGTATCGGCTCACACTAGTCAGAACACACATCAGCAAAAAAACTACAAACAAAAAATGCTGAAGGTGTTGTGGAGAAGTGCATACCCTCAACTTTAAGCGGGACGTAACCTGGAAAGAGCCACTAATGAGAACAGACTGGAGGTGCCTCTACAAGGTAAACATTCCGCTACCATATGATCCAGCAGGCCCACTCCTGGGCCTATAACCTAAGAAGACAGAATTGGAAAGACACAGGCAGGCAAATGTGCATTGCCGCAGCATTACAATAGCCATGACGTGGAAGCAACCAAAAAGTCCATCAACAGATGAGTGGACAAAGAAGAACTGGTACATGTACAGAGAGAATATTAGCCAAGGAAGAAAAGGACACCATGCCATTTGCAGCACCGTAGATGAGTCTAGAGGTGATCACGTGACTTGTAGTAAGTCAGAAAGAGAAAGACACGTATCGTAGGATATCACTTATAGATGTTACCTAAAAATTGATACCAGTGAAGATATTTCCACAGAGAAGGGCAATCCCAGATTCATTAAACAAACTTATGGATCACCAACGGAAAGGTGTGAGGATTGGATACATTACGAGATTGGGGTGAACAGACATATACAAACACAGGTGAAATATATAATCACCAAAGACCTACAGAATACCAAGAGAAGACTACTCAACATTCTGTCATAACGTACATGGGAAAAGGATCCCAGCAAGAACAGACATATGTATATGTGTAAAAGAACCACATCTTGCACACCTGCAACAAGCCAAACATTGTAATCAAACATGCTGTGATTAAAAAAATAAAAAAATTAAATTAAGAAAACGAACAAGAAGTAGTGAGACAAACTTAAGGGGCCTTCTCCTGGCACATTCCATTCTAAATTACAACCTAGAACACGACTTCCATTGAGGCTCTGCTGCCCTAGTAACCAGATTTGGTAAGGGAGAACTGCTGCCCCCTTGTGGCCGTTTCACACAACAGCACCTTTAATCCCAGCGCTAATGGTCAGTTGATATTCAAAATCATTGCAGGCCTGTAAATGACACCTGCCCTGAAAACAAATCCTGGGGTCATATATCGACCAAAAAATTCAAAAGACGTCCATATTTCAAAACGACACTTTCAAGAGGCATATTTTGTTCTGCATATTTGTTCTGCACATTAGGGTTCTGCTTCTTTTGCTTTCTTTCTTTCTTTGTTAAAAAAAAAAAACGGGAATGGAAAAAGGCAACCCTCAGAATGGGAGAAAATATTTGCAAACGAATCCACGGACAAAGGTTTAATCTCCAATATATATAACAGCTCATGCAGCTTAATATTAAAAAAAACAAACAACCCAATACAAAAATGGGCAGAAGATCTAAATAGACGTTTCTTCAAAGAAGACACAGAGATGGCCAAGACGCACATGAAAAGCTGCTCAACATCACTCATCATTAGAGAAATGCACATCAAAACTACAGTGAGGTATCACCTCACACCTGTTAGAATGGGCATCATCAGAAAATGTACAAACAACAAATGCTGGCGAGGGTGTGGACCAAAGGAACCCTCTTCCACTATTGGTGGGAATGTAAATTGATACAGTCACTATGGAGAACAGCATGGAGGTTCCTTAAAAAACTAAAAATAGAATTACCATAGGATCCAGCAATCCCACTTCCGGGCATATACCCAGAGAAAACCATAAATGAAAAAGACACATTCACCACAATGTTCATTGCAGCACTATTTACAATAGCCAGGTAATGGAAGCAACCTAAATGCCCACAGACAGACGAACGGATAATGATGTGGTCCATCTATGAAACGGAATATTACTCAGCCATAAAAAGGAACGAAACTGGGTCATCTGTGGAGACGTCGACGGATCTAGAGACTGTCATACAGAGTGAAGTAAGTCAGAAGGAGAAAAACAAATATTGTATATTAATGCATATATGTGGAACCTAGAAAAATGGTACAGATGACCCGGTTTGCAGGGCAGAAATAGAGACACAGAGGTAGAGAACAAACGTATGGACACCAAGAGGGGGGAAGCCATGGGTTGTTGGTGGTGGGATGAGTCGGGAGATTGGGATTGTCCTGTATACATGTATATGCATAAAATAGATAACTAATAATAATCCTGCTGAATAAAAAAATAAACTTAAATTTCAAAATTTTTAAAAATAAATAAAATTTTAAAATAAAACGGAAAAAAAGTTCTTCCCTTCACACAGATGTATTTATAGGAATGAATTATTTCCATGCTTATATCTATAAATACATAGAAGAGGAATAAAATCTAACTTGAAGCAAAAAAGAAGAAAAAAAAAAACCAGAACCCACCAGTTATACACAGGAAAACCCTATCAGGGCACTGGCTCCAGCGGCAAACAATTCTGAAGTTGGTCAGAGGTGGGGAATCATCTCCCATGCAGCCAGCAGCCCCCCCACCCCCGCAAGGAGCGTCCTCATTGCAAAGCTGGGGGACCGTGCCGAGGCGTCTGTGAGTAAACGTGAGCTGAGCCCCAGGCCAGCTGCTGCTGAACTGTTCCCACCCTTCCCAGGTAAAACACCTGAATATGTCCAAGGACTTGAAAGCCCAGAGGAAGGGCCGTGGAGCCACAGCAGCGACAGCACGCAGGCCGACTTGGTGCCTGCAGGCCAACCAGGATGGTCGTGGCCCCGGGCGCTCTTCTGGAAGCTTTCCATTTCCCTGCCTGAGATACTCCTCCTGTCCCGGCCCCCACTGCTTTTTTCCTTCCTCACCTCTGCCCGGGGAGAAATTCCAACGGAAGGTATGGGTGACACATCCTCTTCTTTAGCAGGTGGCAGCCCGGCAACTCCTGCAGAAAGTCCAGCAGAGCCCCACTCACACCGGGCCACCCACAGAGCCGTGGCCCCTCACTCCCTCCCATCAGCACAGCCCCGAGACTGCTGACGGGGCAGAGAATATGGCGTCAGGCACAGCTGCAGGGGCTCTTGCTGCCTGGAGCCGTGTTTATATGGACCTCAACCCAGGCACACCTGGGGAGGGCTGGCCGGCAGGGTCAGGCTGCCCAGGTCAGCCCATCCTCACCCCTCAGGGACTCACATTGCAGAAAATGGACCTCGCTGAACCGGCCAGGTCCAAGGAACAGGTGTGGGCTCCTGAGAGTCTGGATAGACAAGGGGCTGCAGCTCCGGCTTGTTTTCTAATCCTTTTATCTGGCCCATGAGTGGGAGACAACTTCAAGAAGACCCTCTCCTAATGAGAGGAACCCAGGAGTCAGGGAGAGGAGGGGTGATGGGTGGAGACAGAGGCCTGGTGCCCCGGCTGCGGTGGAAGCCTCTGGAAGACCAGGCAGAGGGAGGCCGCACAGAGTGATGCCCAGGGTCACAGACCTGTCGGAGCTGCTGTTTGTTAGCTCAAGTCCTGCTCCGAGGTGCTCTGTGTCAGCTCTGAGTGACAGGTGATCTGGGCTGCTCTGCAATGAGGGCTACGTGCACGGTACCTGTGTGCCCAGCCCTGCCGGGGTACCTGCCCAGGGCAGCTCCGTATCCTGGGAGGGGCCTGACCACGAGAGCGCCATGGGCTGCTGGGGAGGGGGGGCCTGCCCAGGTGAGCTCCATATCCTGGGATTGCCCTGACCACGAGAGCCCCGTGGGCTGCTGGGGACCTGGTAAACGATGTCGGGACAGTCAGTGAAGCCACCGAGGATATACATCCGGTAGTTCCTAATTCCTACACCCTGCTGGTCATTCTACCATCCACCAGGACACGGTATTCTGTATTAGCCTTCAGGGATGCCTTCTTCTGGATTCCATTGGTCCCCGAAAGGCTCTGCTGCCCTAGTAACCAGATTTGGGAATGGAGAAATGCTGCCGCCTTGTGGCCGTTTGCCACAACAGCAGCTTTAAACCCAGTGCTCATGGTCACTAAATATTCACACTCATTGCAGCCTGTAAATGGCACCTGCCCTGAAAAACAATCCTGGGGTCGAAAATGGACCCAAAACTTCTAAAGAGGGCAACCATGCAAGAGGACAATTTCAAGAGGTTAATTGTACTCTCCGTTTTTTTCTGTTTTTCTGTACCAGAAGTTTAAAACGGCCCCTCCGCCACGCCCCGGTACCCGAGGCCTCCGTTGCCCTGCCTGGGCGGGCGGCGGGGCGCTGCCGGGGCGGGCTGGCCGCGGGGATGGCGGTAAGGCGCAAGGACAAGCGAAGCTGGGCCTCAAGAGGCAGCCCGCGGTCCCCGCCCCCGTCTACGGCCATACCACCCTGAACGCGCCCGATCTCGTCTGATCTCGGAAGCTAAGCAGGGTCGGGCCTGGTTAGTACTTGTGATGGGAGACCGCCTGGGAATACCGGGTGCTGTAGGCTTTTGGCCTCCCGCTGCGGCTCCGCCTTCTCCTTTAGTCGCCCGCGGCGGTGGCCGCCAGCTCCGCCCCCCGCCGGGCACCGCTGCAGGCCCCACCTCCTCCGCCCACCCCCCACCACCACCACAGAGCGCCAGAGGGGCCGCTCCATGCGGCCCGAAGGCGGCCCTGGAAGGCAGCGGCACACCCGACGCTCCGGGGGTGGCTGGCCCGGACCCAGACTCCGCCGCGGGCCCGGGTGCCGTCCGTGCGGCCCGCGAGCCCCTCCACCTGCACCTGGCCGGCCCCACCGGCGCCCAGCCCCGGCGCCGCCACCTGTCCGCCGGTGTGGCTCTCCGCAGCTCTCTCCGGATAAAGCTGGATAAAGGTCTGGACGGGAAGGAGGGGCAGTGATTCAGCCTATTGCTCTTAGTGCCCCTCCCCCACACTCAGGAGCCCTTTGTGACAAGGCCACAGCTCTGTGATGCAGGCCTGGGGTTCTGCCATCAAGTGAACTCCCAGGGCTCTGTTGCCTGAGGGCGGCAATGCAGTTCAGAAGACGGAGAATCTCTTTTCTTTGAAAAACACTGTTGCTATCTGGCTGAGATCCAGCCCAACTTCCTGGGTGATTGATATCATCCTTGGCTTCCTGTGTGGACTGGGGCTCTTCCTCGTGTTACTCCCCTGCTTCCAGAGTAATCCATTCTTAGACAAGCGCATGGAGCTTGCTATGACAGGTGTCTTGGAGCATTGTGATGACACGTGCATGGAGAATTTTGATGACAAGAGCATGTAACATTGTGATGAGAAGTCTCATGGAGCATTGTGATGACAAGGACGTGGGGAATTTTGATGACAAGGGACATGGAGCATTTTGATGACTAAGGCAAGAAGGATTGTGATGGTAAGACCGTGGAGCATTGTGATGAGAAGACCATGGATAATTGTGATGACGAGCATCATGGAGCACTGTAATGACAAGGGGCATGGAGCATTTTGATGACAGGGGTCATGGAGCAATGTGATGACATGGGTCATGGAGCATTGTGATGACAAGGGTCATGGAGCATTCTGATGACAAGCTTGTGGAGTATTGTGATGACAATGGCATGGATCATTGTGATGAAAAGGGCATGGAGCCTTTTCATGACAGGGTTCAAGTAGCATTCTGACGACAAGTGTCAGGGAGCATTGTGATGACAACTGTATTGAGCATTGTGATGACAAAAGTCATGGAACATTGTGATGACAAGGGTCATGGAGCATTGTGATGACAAGGGTCATGGAGCATTGTGATGACAAGGGCATGGAGTATTGTGATAACAGGCATCATGAGAGTTGTGATGACAAGTGTTATGGAGCATTGTGATGACAAGGGTTTGGAGCATTGTGATGATAGAGGTCATGGATCATTTTGACTTCAAGGAGCATGGAGCATTGTGATGACAAGGGCATGAAGCAATGTGATCCCAAGATTCATGGATGATTGTGATGACAAGCCCATGGAGCATTGTGGTGAAAAGGTCGTGTAACATTTTGCTGGCAAAGGCATGGAGCATTGTGATGACAAGGGTCATGGAGCACTGTGATGAAAAGCGTCACGGAGCATTGTGATTACAGGGGTGATGGAGCATTGGTATGACAAGGGCATGGATCATTGTGATGACAAGGGTCATGGAGCATTTTGATGACAAGAGTCTCGGATCATTGTTTTGTCAGTGGTCATGGAGTGTTGTGATTACTGCGGTCATGGAGAATTGTGATGACAGGAGACATGGAGCATTCTGATGAGAAGGTCATGGATCATTGCGCTGAAAATATTCATGGAGTATTGTGATGACAGTGGTCATGGAGCCTTGTGATGACAAGGGAATGGAGCATTGTGATGACAAGGTCCTGGAGCATTGTGATAAGAAGACCATGGGGCCTTGTGATGACAAGTCTCATGGAGCTTTCTGATGAAAAAGGGCATGGAGCATTTTCATTAAAGGGGTCATGGAGCCTTGTGATGACAAGGGAATGGAGCATTGTGATGACAAGGTCCTGGAGCATTGTGATAAGACCATGGGGCCTTGTGATGACAAGTCTCATGGAGCTTTCTGATGAAAAAGGGCATGGAGCATTTTCATTAAAGGGGTCATGGAGCATTGTGATGACATGGGCATGGAGCATTGTGATGAGTAGGACATGGAGCATTCTGATTTCATGCATCATGGAGCTTTGTGATTACAAGGCATGTAGCCTTGTGATTACAGGGGTCGTGGATCATTTGATGAAAAGGGCATGGATCATTGTGATGAAAAAGGCATGGAGCCTTGTCATGACAGTGTTCAAGGAGCATACTGACGACATGTGTCAGGGAGCATTGTGATGACAAGTGTATTGAGTATTGTGATGACAAAGGAAATGGAGCATTGTGATGAGAAGACCATGGATAATTGTGATGACGAGTGTCATGGGACGTTGTGATGACAATTGTTATGGAACATTGTGATCACAATGGTTTGGAGCATTGTGATGACAGAGGTCATGGAGCATTTTGATTTCATTGTGATGACAATAGCATGAAGCATTATGATGATGGGGATGGTGTATTGTGATGACAAGATTCATGGAGCATTGATATGAAAAGGGGCATCAAACATTGTGATTACAGGGGTCTTGGAGCATTGTGATGACAAGCGCATGGAGCATTGTGATGAGAAGTCCATTGAGCATTCTGATGACATGCGTCATGGAGCTTTGTGATGACAAGGGCATGGAGCATTGTGATTAGATGAGTCTTGGAGCATTGTGATGACAAGGGTCATGGAGCCTTGTGATGACAAGGCCGTGGAACATTGTGATCGCAGGGGTCATGGAGCATTGTTATGACAGGGGTAATGGAGCATTGTGAGGACAAGGGCATGGAGCATTGGTCTGAAAAATTTCATGGATTATTGTGATGAGAGTGGGCATGGAGCATTATGATGACAAGGGCATGGAACACTGTGATACATGGGTCATGGAGGATTGTAATGACAAGGGTGTGGAGCATTGTGATGAGAAGGGCATCGAGCATTGTGATGACAAAAATCATGGAGCTTTGTGATGACAAGTGCATGGAGCAATGTGATGAGAGGGTTCATGGAGCATTGTGATGACAATGGCATGGAGCATTGTGATGCCAAACGTCATGGAGACTTGTGATGACAAAGGTCATGGAGAATTTTGATGAAAAGTGCGTGGTGCATTGTGATGAGAAGGGCAGGGAGCATTGTGATGACAGGGTTATGGAGCAATTTGATGAAAAGGGTCATGGAACATTTTGATGACAGGGGTTATGGAACATTGTGATGTCAGGGGTCATGGAGCATTGTGATGATAAGGGCATGTAGCATTGTGATGACAGGGGTCATGGAACATTGTGATGACAGAGGTGATGTTGTATTGTGATGACTAGTGATGGAACATTGTGGTATCAGTGGTGAGAGCGCATTTTGATGAGAAGTGCGTGGAGCATAGTGATGACAAGGTTTATGGAGTGTTGTGATCACAAGGTTGTGGAGCATTGTGATGACAAGCACATTGAGCATTGTGATGACAATGGTCATGGATCACTGTGCTGACAAAGGCATGGAGAATGGTGATGACAAGGGTCACAGAGCATTGTGATGAAAAGTTCAAGGAGCATTTTGGTCACAAATGACACAGAGCCTTGTGATGACGAGGGCATGGACCAGAGTGATGACAAAGGTCATGAAGCATTGTGATGACTGGAGTTACGGGGCATTGTGATGACAGGGGTCATGGAGCATTGTGATGACAAGGGCATGGAGTATTGTGAAGACAAGTGTCAGGGAGCATTGTGATGACATATGTCATCGTCCATTGTTATGACAATGGCATGGAGCATTGTGATGCCAAATGTCATGCAAGATTGTGATGACAAAGGTAATGGAGCACTGTGATGACAAGCACATGGCTCATTGTGATGACATGGGTTATGGAGTATTGTGCTGACAAGTGCATGGAGCATTGTCATGACAAGGGTCATGGAGCATTGTGCTAACAAAGGCAAGGAGCATTGTGATGAGAAGGCCATGGAGCATTCTGATGACATGTGTCATGGAGCTTTGTGATGACAAGGCCATGGAGCATTGTGATTACAGGGGTCTTGGAGCATTGTGATGAAAAGGGCATGGATCATTGTGATGGAAAAGGCACGGAGACATTTCATGACAGGGTTCAAGGAGCATACTGACGACAAGTGTCAGGGAGCATTGTGATGACAAGTGCATGGCGCATTATGTTGACATGGGTCATGGAGCATTGTGCTGACAAGCGCATGGAGCATTGTGATGACAATGGTCATGGAGCATTGTGCTGACAAAGGCATGGAGCATAGTGATGACAAGGGTCACAGAGGATTGTGATGAAAAGTTCATGGAGCATTTTGGTGGCAGAGGTCACAGAGTCTTGTGATGACGAGGGCATGGACCATTGTGATGACAAAGGTCATGAAGCATTGTGATGACTGGAATCACGGAGTATTGTGATGACAGGGGTCATGGAGCATTGTGATGACAAGGGCATGGAGCATTGTGATGAAAGGGGCATGGAGCATTTGTCTGACAGGTTTCATGGATTATTGTGATGACAGTGGGCATGGCGCATTGTGATGAAAAGGGCATGGAGCATGGTGATGACAAGGTCATTGATTATTGTGAAGACAGGTGTCAGGGAGCATTGTGATGACATATGTCATGGTGAATTGTGATGACAATAGCATGGAGCATTGTGATGCCAATTGTCATGGAGGATTGTGATGACAAATGTAATCGATCATTGTGATTTCAAGGGCTTGGAGCATTGTGATGACAAGAGTCATGGAGCATTATGATGACAAGGGCATGGAGGATTGTGATGACAATTGCATGGAGAATTTTGATGATAAGAGCATGTAACATTGTTATGAGAAATGTCATGGAGCATTGTGATGACGAGGACATGGAGAATTGTGATGACAAGGGACATGGAGCATTGTGATGACCAGGGCATGGAGCATTGTGATGGCAAGACTGTGGAGCATTGTGATGAGAAGACCATGGATACTTGTGATGATGAGCGTCATGGAGCACTGTAATGCCAAGGGGCATGGAGCATTGTGATGACAGGTCTCATGGCGCATTGTGATGACAGGGGTCATGGAACATTCTGATGACAAGCGTCATGGAGCCTTCTGATGACAAGCTTGTGGAGTATTGTGATGACAATGGCATGGAGCATTGTGAAGAAAAGGGCATGGAGCATTTTGATGAAAAAGGTATGGAGCCTTTTCATGACAGGTTTCAAGGAGCATTCTGATGACAAGTGTCAGGGAGCATTGTGATGACAAGTGTATTGAGCATTGTGATGACAAAGGTCATGGAGCATTGTGATGACAAGGGCATGGAGTATTGTGATGACAGGCATCATGGAGCGTTGTGATGACAAGTGTTATGGAACATTGTGATCACAATGGCTTGGAGCATTGTGCTCACATTAGTCATGGATCATTTTGATTTCAAGGAACATGGCGATTTGTCATGAAAAGGGCATGAAGTAATGTGATCCCAAGGTTCAGGGAGGATTGTGATGACAATGGTAATGGAGTATTGTGATGACAAGCACATGGAGCACTGTGATGACATGGTCATGTAGCATTTTGCTGACAAAGGCATGGAGCATTGTGATGACAAGCGTCATGGAGCACTGTGATGACAAGCGCCATGGAGCTCTGTGATTACAGGGGTCATGGAGCATTGGGATAGCAAGGGCATGGATCATTTTGATGACGAGTGTCATGGAGCATTTTGATGACAAGAGTCCTGGATCATTGTGTTGTCATGGATCATGGAGCGTTGTGATGACAGTGGTCATGGAGCACTGTGATGACAAGGGAATGGAGCATTGTGATGACAAGTCCGTGGAGCCTTGGGATGACAAATCTCATGGAGCATTCTGATGAAAAGGAGCATGGATCATTGTGATTACAGGGGTCGTGGAACATTGTGATGACAATGGCATGGAGCATTGTGATGAGAAGGTCATGGAGCATTCTGATGACATGCATCATGGAGCTTTGTGATCACAATGGCTTGGAGTATTGTGATTACAGGTGTCTTGGAGCATTGTGATGAAAAGGGCATGGATCGTGGTGATGAAAAAGGCATGGAGCCTTGTCATGACATGGTTCAAGGAGCATACTGACGACAAGTGTCCGGGAGCACTGTGATGACACGTGTATTGAGCATTGTGATGACAAAGGTCATGGAACATTGTGATGAGAACACCATGGATAATTGTGATGACGAACATCATGGGGCGTTGTGATGACAAATGTTATGGAACATTGTGATCACAAGGGTTTGGAGCATTGTTATGACAGAGGTCATGGAGCATTTTGATTTCATTGTGATGACAATAGCCTGAAGCATTATGATGATGGGCATGGTGCATGGTGATGACAGGGTTCATGGGGCATTGAGATGAAAAGGGCATGGAGCATTGTGATGAGAAGACCATGGAGCATTCTGATGACATGCATTATGGAGACTTGTGTTGACAAGTCCGTGGAACATTGTGATGGCAGGTGTCATGGAGCATTGTTATGACAGGGGTAATAGAGAATTGTGATGACAAGGGCATGGATCTTTGGTCTGAAAAGTTTCATGGATTATTATGATGAGAGTGGGCATGGAGCATTGTGATGACAAGGGCACAGAACACTGTGATACATGGGTCATAGAGGATTGTCATGACAAGGTCATGGAGCATTTTGATGAGAAGGGCATCGAGCATTGTGATGACAAGCATCATGGATCTTTGTGATGACAAAGCTCATGGAGCATTTTGATGAAAAGGGCGTGGTTCATTGTGATGAGAAGGGCAGGGAGCATTTTGATGACAGGGTCATGGAGCAATTTGATGAAAAGTGTCATGGAACATTTTGAGGACAGGGGTTATGGAACATTGTGATGTCAGGGGTCATGGAGCATTGTGATGACAGGTGTTATGGAACATTGTGATGACAGGGGTGAGGGAGTATTGTGATGACTAGTGATGGAACATTGTGGTATCAGTGGTGAGAGAGCATTTTGTTGAGAAGTGCATGAAGCATTTTGATGACAAGGTTTATGGAGCATTGTGATGACAAGGTTGTGGAGCATTGTGATGACAAGTGCATGGCGCATTGTGATGACATGCGTCAAGGAGCATTGTGCTGAAAAGCGCATGGAGCATTGTGATGACAATGGTCATTGAGCATTATGCTGACAAAAGCATGGAGCTTTGTGATGAGAAGAGTCAGAGAGCATTGTGACGAAAATTTAATGGAGCATTGTGGTGACAAAAGTCACAGAGCCTTGTGATGATGAGGGTATGGACCAGTGTGATGACAAAGTTCATGAAGCATTGTGTTGACTGGAGTCACGGAGCATTGTGATCACAGGGGTCATGGAGCACTGTGGTGACAAAGGTATGGAACATTGTGATGACAAGGTCATGGATTATTGTGATGACAGTGGGCATGGAGCATTGTGATTACAGTCGTCTTAGAGCATTGTGATGACAAGGGCATGGAGCATTGTGATGAGAAAGCCATGGAGCATTCTGATGACATGCGCCATGGAGCTTTGTGATGACAAGGGCATGGAGCATTGTGATTATAGGGGTCTCGGCAAATTGTGATGACAAGGGTCATGGAGTCTTGTGATGACAAGGCCGTGGAACATTGTGATGTCAGGGTTCATGGAGCATTGGTATGACAGGGGTAATGGAGCATTGTGATGACAAGCGCATGGAGCATTGGTCTGAAAAATTTCATGGATTATTGTGATGAGAGTGGGCATGGAGCATTGTGATGACAAGGGCACGGAACACTGTGATACATGGGTTATGGAGGATTGTAATGACAAGGGCATGGAGCATTGTGTAGAGAAGGGCATTGAGCATTGTGATGACAAGGACATGAAGCAATGTGATCCCAAGTTTCATGGAGGATTGTGATGACTAACGCATGGAGCATTGGGATGACAAGCTCATGTAGCATTTTGATGACAAAGCCATGGAGTATTGTGATGACAAGAGTCATGGAGCACTATGATGACAAGCGTCACGGAGCATTGTGATTACAGCATTCATGGAGCATTGGGATGACAAGGGCATTGACCATTGTGTTGACAAGGATCATGGAGCATTGTGATGAAAGGGTCATGGAGCATGTGATGTCAAGGTCATGCAGCATTTTGAATACAGTGGCGTGGAGGACCATTGTGATGATAATGGGCAATGTTTTTGTGATGACAATGGCATGAAGCATTATGATGATGGCAATGGAGCATTGTGATTACTGGGATCTTGGAGCTTTTTGATGAAAAGTTTCACGGAGCGTTGTGATGACAGGTGACATGGAGCATTGTGATGACAAGGGCACGAAACATTGTGATACATGGCTCATGGAGCATTGTAATGACAGGGCATGGTGAATTCTGATGACAAGGGCATGGAGCATTGTGATGACAACCGGCATGGAGCTGTGTGATGACAATGGCATGGAGCAATGTGATGAGAGGGGTCATGGAGCATTGTTATGACAATGGCATGGAGCATTTGGATGAAAAGGGCATGGATCATTGTGATGAAAAAGTCATGGAACCTTTAATGACAGGGTTCATGGAGCATTTTGATATCAAGGAGAATGGAGCATTGTGATGACAAGTTTATGGAGCATTGTGATGGCCAGGTCATGTAGCATTTTGCTGACAAAGGCATGTAGCATTGTGATTATAGGGGTAATAGAGCTTTGGGATGACAAGGGCATGGAGCATTGGGCTGAAAATGTTCATGGAGTATTGTGATGACAGGGGACATGGAGCATTGTGATGACAAGGGAATGGAGAATTGTGATGACAAGACCATGGATCATTGTGATGAAAAAGGCATGGAAACTTTAATGACAGGGTACAAGGAGCATTCTGACGACAACTGTCAGGGAGCATTGGGATGACAAGTGTATTGAGCATTGTGATGACAAAGGTCATGGAGCATTGTGATGACAAGGGCATGGATTATTGTGATGACAGGCATCATGGAGCGTTGTGATGACAAGTGTTATGGAACATTGTGATCACAAGGGTTTGGAGCACTGTGATGACAGAGGTCATGGATCATTTGGATTTCAAGGAGCATGGAGCATTGGGATGACAAGGGCATGAAGCAATGTGATCCCAGGATTCATTGCGGATTGTGATGACAATGGGAATGGAGTATTGTGATGAGAAGCACATGGAGCATTGTGATGACAAGATCATGTAGCATTTTGCTGACAAAGGCATGGAGCATTTTGATGACAAGGGTCATGGAGCATTTCGATGACAAGAGTCCTGTATCATAGTGTGGTAATGGGTCATGGAACATTGTGATGACAGTGGTCATGGAGCATTGTGATGACAGGGGTCATGGAGCATTGTGATGAGAAGGTCATGGAGCATTGGGCTGAAAATGTTCATGGAGTATTGTGATGACAGTGGTCATGGAGCATTGTGATGACAAGGGAATGGAGCATTGTGATGACAAGATCCTGGAGCATTGTGATGAGAAGACAATGGAGCCTTGTGATGACAATTCTCATGGAGCATTCTGATGAAATGGGGAATGGAGCATTGTGATTACAGGGGTCTTGGAACATTGTGATGACAAGGACATGGAGCATTGTGATGAGAAGGCCATGGAGCATTCTGATGACATGCATCATGGAGCTTTGTGATGACAATGTCATGGAGAATTGTGATTACAGGGGTCTTGGAGCATTGTGAAGAAAATGGCATGGATCATTGTGATGAAAAAGGCCGTGGAACATTGTGATGGCAGGTGTCATGGAGCATTGTTATGACAGGGGTAATGGAGCATTGTGATGACAAGGGCATGGAGAATTGGTCTGAAATGTTTCATGGATTATTGTGATGAGAGCGGGCATGGAGCATTGTGATGACAAGGGCAAGGAACACTGTGATACATGTGTCATGGAGGATTGTAATGACAAGGGCATGGAACATTGTGATTAGAAGGGCATCGAGCCTTGTGATGACAAGCCTCATGGAGCTTTGTGGTGACAAGGGCATGGAGCAATGTGATGAGATGTTTCATGGAGCATTGTGATGACAATAGCATGGAGCACTGTGATGCCAACGGTCATGGAGCTTTGTGATGACAAAGGTCATGGAGCATTTTGATGACAAGTCATGGTTCATTGTCATGAGAAGGGCAGGGAGCATTGTGATGACAGGGTCATTGAGCAATTTGATGAAAAGGGTCATGGAACATTTTGATGACAGGTGTTATGGAACATTGTGATGTCAGGGGTCATGGAGCATTGTGATAATAAGGGCATGTAGCATTGTGATCACAGGGGTCATGGAACATTGTGATGACATGTGTGAGGGAGTATTGTGATGACTAGTGATGGAACATTGTGATATCCGTAGTGAGAGAGCATTTTGATGAGAAGTGCATAGAGCATTTTGATGACAAGTTTTATGGAGCATTGTGATGACAAGGTTGTGGAGCACTGTGATGACAAACGCATGGCACGTTGTGATGACATGTGTCAAGGAGCATTGTGCTGAAAAGCGCATGGAGCATTGTGATGACAAGGGTCATGGAGCATTGAGCTGACAAAGGCATGGAGCATTGTGATGACAAGTGTCATGGAGCATTGTGATGAAAAGTTCATTGCTCATTGTGGTGACAGTGTCACAGAGCCTTGTGATGACAAGGGCATGGACCATTGTGATGACAAAGGTCATGAAGCATTGTGATGACTGGAGTCATGGAGCATTGTGATGACAGGGGTCATGGAGTATTGCGATGACAAGGGCATAGAACATTGTGATGACAGGGGCATGAAGCATTGGTCTGACAAGTTTCATGGATTATTGTGATGACAGTGGGCATGGCGAATTGTGATGACAAGGGCACGGAACACTGTGATACATGAGTCGTGGAGGATTGTAATGACAAGGGCATGGAGCATTGTGATGAGAAGTGCATCGGACATTGTGATGACAAGTGTCATGGAGCATTGTGATGACAAGGGGCATGGAGCTTTGTACTGACAAAGGCAAGGAGCATTGTGATGACAAAGGTCAGAGAGCATTGTGATGAAAAGTTCATGGAGCATTGTGTTGACAAAGGTCACACAGCCTTGTGATGACGAGGGCATGGACTATTGTGATGACAACGTTCATGAAGCTTGTGATGACTGGAGTCACGGAGCATTGTGATGACAAGGGCTTGGAGCATTGGTCTGACAAGTTTCATGGATTATTGTGATGACAGTGGGCATGGGGCATTGTGATGAAAATGGCATGGAGCATTGTGATGACAAGTTCATGGAGTATTGTGAAGACAGGTGTCAGGGAGCATTGTGATGATATATGTCATTGTCCATTGTGATGACAATGGTATGGGGCATTGTGATGCCAAGTGTCATGGAGGATTGTGATGACAATGGTAATGGAGCATTGTGATGACAAGGGCATGGAAACTTGTGATGACAAGGTCCATTGAGAATTTTGATGACAAGGTCGTGAAGCATTGTGATGACAAGAGAATGGAGAATTGTGATGACAAGTGCATGTAACATTGTGATGAGAACTGTCATGGAGCACTGTGATGACTAGGACGTGGATAATTTTGATGACAAGGGACATGGAGCATTGTGATGACCAGGGCATGGAACATTGTGATGAAAAGTGCATGAATCATTGTGATGAAAAAGGTATGGAGCCTTTTCATGTCAGGGTTCAAGGAGCATTCTGACGACAAGTGTAATGGAGCATTCTGATGACACGTGTATTGAGCATTGTGATGACAAATGTCATGGAGCATTGTGATGACAATCATCACGGAGCATTGAGATTACTGGGGTCATAGAGCATTGGTATGACAAGGGCATGGATCATTGTGATGACAAGGGTCATGGAGAATTATGATGACAAGAGTCCCGGATCATTGTGTTGTCAGGGGTCATGGAGCATTGTGATGACAGTGTTCATGGAGCATTGGGCTGAAAATATTAATGGAGATTTGTGATGACAGGGGTCATGGAGCATTGTGATGACAAGGGAATGGAGCATTGTGATGACGTACTCTCTGAGCATTGTGATGACAAGGGCATGGAGCATTGTGATGAGAAGGCCATGGAGCATGCTGATGACATGTGTCATGGAGCTTTGTGATGACCAGGGCATGGAGCATTGTGATTACAGGGGTCTTGGAGCATTGTGATGAAAAGGGCATGGATGACTGTGATGAAAAAGGCATGGAGCCTTGTCATGACAAGTTTCAAGGAGCATACTGACGACAAGTGTCAGGGAGCATTGTGAGGACAAAGGACATGGAGCTTTGTGATGAGTAGACCATGGATATTTGTGATGACGAGCATCATGGGGCGTTGTGATGACAAGTGTTATGGAACATTGTGATCACAAGGATTTGGAACATTGTGATGACAGAGGTCATGGAACGTTTTGATTTCATTGTGATGACAATAGCATGAAGCATTATGATGATGGGCATGGTGCATTGTGATGCCAGGGTTCATGGAGCATTGAGATGAAAAGGGGCATGGAGCATTATGATTACAGGGGTCTTGGAGCATTGTGATGAGAAGAGCATGGAGCATTGTGATGAGAAGTCCAGGATCATTCTGATGACATGTGTCATGGAGCCTTTTGATGACAAGACCATGGAACATTGTGATGGCAGGGTTCAGGGAGCATTGTTATGACAGGGGTAATGGAGCATTGGTCTGAAAAGTTTCATGGATTATTGTGATGAGAGTGGGCATGGAGCATTGTGATGACAAGGGCATGGAACACAGTGATACATGGGTCATGGAGGATTGTAATGACAAGGGCTTGGATCATTGTTATGGGAAGGGCATCAAGCATTGTGATGACAAGCGTCATAGAGCTTTGTGATGACAAGTGCATGGGGCAATGTGATGAGAGGGCTCATGGAGCATTGTGATGAAAATGGCATGGAGCATTGTGATGCCAAGGGTCATTGAGTTTTGTGATAACAAAGGTCAAGGAGCATTTTGATGAGAAGGGCAGGGAGCATTGTGATGACAGTGTCATGGAGCAATTTGATAAAAAGTGTCATGGAACATTTTGATGACAGGTATTATGGAATTTTGTGATGTCAGGGGTCATGGAGTATTGTGATGAAAAGGGTCATGGCACATTTTGATGACAGGGTTTATGGAACATTGTGATGACAAGGGTCATGGAGCATTGTGATGATAAGGGCATGTAGCATCATGATGACAGGGTTCGTGGAACATTGTGATGACAGGGGTGAGGGAGTATTGTGATGACTAGTGATGGAACATTGTGATATCAGTGGTGAGAGAGAATTTTGATGAGAAGTGCATGGAGCATTGTGATGACAAGGATTATGGAGCATTGTGATGACAATGTTGTTGAGCATTGTGATGACAAGCGCATGGTCCATTGTGATGACATGGGTCATGGAGCATTGTGCTGACAAAGGCATGGAGAATTGTGATGACAAGGGTCACAGAGCATTGTGATGAAAAGTTCATGGAGCATTGTGGTGAAAAAGGACATAGAGCCTCGTTAGGACGAGGGCATGTACAATTGTGATGACAAAGGTCATGAAGCATTGTGATGACTGGAGTCATGGAGCATTGTGATGACAGGGTTCATGGAGAATTGTGATGACAAGGGCATGGTGCATTGTGATGACAAGGGCATGGAGCATTGTGATGACAGGGGCATGGAACTTTGGCCTGAGAATTTTCATGGATTATTGTGATGACAAAGGTCATGAAGCATTGTGATGACTGGAGTCATGGAGCATTGTGATGACAGGGTTCATGGAGCATTGTGATGACAAGGGCATGGAGCATTGTGATGACAGGGGCATGGAACTTTGGCCTGAGAATTTTCATGGATTATTGCGATGAGAGTGGGCATGGCACATTGTGATGACAATGGCATGGATTATTTGTGAAGACAGGTGTGAGGGAGCATTGTGATGATATATGTCATGATCCATTGTGATGACAATGGCATGGAGCATTGTGATGCCAAGTGTCATGGATGTTTGTGATGACAAAGGTAATGTAGCATTGTGATGACAAGGGCTTGGAGCATTGTGATGACAAAGGTCATGCAGCATTGTGATGACAGGGTTCATGGAGCATTGTGGTGACAAGGGCATGGAGCATTGTGATGAGAAGGGCCATTGAGAATTTTGATGACAGGTCGTGAAGCTTTGTGATGACAAGCACATGGAGCTTGCTATGACAGGGTTCATGGAGCATTGCGATGACAAATGCAAGGATAATTTTGATTACAAGAGCATGTAACATTGTGGTGAGAAGTGTCATGGAGCATTTTGATGACAAGGACGTGGATAATTATGATGACAATGGACATGGAGTATTGTGATGACCAGGGCATGGAGAATTGTGATGACAAGACCGTGGAGCATTGTGATGAGAAGACCATGGAAAATTGTTATGACAAGTATCATGGAGCACTGTAATGACAAGGGGCATGGAGCATTGTGATGACAGGTGTCAAGGAGCATTGTGATGACAAGCATTTGGGGTATTGTGATGACTATGGCATGGGGCATTGTGATGAAAAGGGCATGGAGCATTGTGATAAAAAAGGCATGGAGCCTTTTCATGACAGGTTGCAAGGAGCATTCTACGACAAGTGTCAAGGAGCATAGTGATGACAAGTGTATTGAGCATTGTGATGACAAAGGTCGTGGAGCATTGTGATGAAAAGGGCATGGAGTATTGTGATGACAGACTTCATGGAGCGTTGTGATGACAAGTTTTATGGAACATTGTGATCACAAGTGTCTGGATCATTGTGATGACAGAGGTCATGGATCATTTTGATTTCAAGGAGCATGGAGCATTGTGACGACAAGGGCATGAAGCAATGTGATCCGAAGGTTCATGGAGGATGGTGATGACAATGGTAATGGAGTATTGTGATGAGAAGCGGATGGAGCATTGTGATGACAAGGTCATATAGCATTTTGCTGACAAAGGCATGGAGCATTGTGATGACAAGCGCCGTGGAGCACTCTGATGACAAGCGTCATGGATCATTGTGATTACAGGGGTCATGGAGCATTGGGATGAAAGTGGCATGGATCATTGTGATGATAAGGGTCATGGAGCATTTTGATGACAATAGTCCCTGATCATTGTGTTGTCAGTCGTCATGGAACGTTGTGATTACAGTGGTCATGTAGCATTGTGGTGAGAAGGTCATGGAGCATTGGGCTGAAAATGTTCATGGATTATTGTGATGACAAGTGGCATGGAGCATTATTATGACAAGGAAATGGAGCATTGTGATGACAAAGTCATGGAGAATTGTGATGAGAAGACCTTGGAGCCTTGTGATGACAAGTCTCATGGAGCATTCTGATGAAAAGGGGAGGGGAGCATTGTGATTCCAGGGGTCTTGAACATTGTGATGACAAGGGCATGCAGCATTGAGATGAGAAGGCCATGGAGCATTCTGATGACATGCATCATGGAGATCTGTGATGACAAGGGCATGAAGCATTATGATTACAGGTGTCTTAGAGCATTGTGATGAAAAGGGCATGCATCATTGTAATGAAAAAGGCATGGAGCCTTGTCATGACAGGGTTCAAGGAGCATACTGATGACAAGTTTCTGGGAGCATTGTGATGACAAGTGTATTGAGCATTGTGATGACAAAAATCCTGGAGCATTGTGATGAGAAGACCATGGTTAATTGTGACGCCGAGCGTCATGTGTCGTTGTGATGACAAGTGTTATGGAACATTGTGATCACAAGGGTTTGAGGCATTGTGATGAAAGAGTTCATGGAGCATTTTGATTTCACTGTGATGACAACAGCATGAAGCATTATGATGATGGGCATGGTGCATTGTGATGACAGGGTCCATGGTGCATTGAGATGAAAAGGAGAAAATATATACTGAAAGAATCAGGACAAAGTTACAGCAGAGAATATATAAAAAGCCAGTAAATTTGAACATATCTGTAAAGTGGACAACTTCCTAGCTCCTAAAGTTTACCAAAACTGACACAAGGGGAAAACATTTAAGGCCATCATGTCTGCCCTTGGCATCCTCAGAGCGCCCTGGGCTCAGGATGCAGCTTCTTTAATCCACAGCAACCTGCGGAGTAGTGGGGTGTCTGCAGGAGTTTGGAAAACAGACCTCACTGAAGGTGTTTGTGTGGCCATCTCTGCTGTGACTAAACAAAGGGCAGGGGAGCAGGGGTCCAAGGGCAGGGCCCTCAGAGCCGGGCAGGTCCAGGGATGTGGCCCAAGCATATAGGAACAGGCCAAAGAGCGCCTTCTTGATATGCACATCGGCCCTGCCTCTGAACTTTCCACTCAGGCCACCCTCCTACTTGAAGTGTGTGTGGAACGTGTCCGCGGAGTACACCTCGCTGCACAGGAAACCATAAGTCTGGGCATCGTAGCTTCCTGCCAGGTGACCGAAGGTCGCAGGCAGATGGGTCCCTGGGACACACGTGGAGAGGCTCCTGCGCGGGCCACAGGCCACCCACTGCTCCTGCCCCAGAGTGGGGACCACAAAGAAGCCCTGTCGGAGTCCCCTGCCTCTAGAGGAGGTATTGGACCAACAATTGTAGAAAACGGGGTCTTTGCGGGCAACTCATTGGAGGGACACAAATAAATATTTGCCAACTTTCTGCTGAAGCTTATGAGCGATCACACCTGAGCCTCTTACAAGGTCAGCTGTTTAGCTAAACATGAGCTCATGATCTAAATTTACACAATAATGAAGAAATCAGCTACAACTTGAGACATTCAGCAAAAACAATCAATACCAGTATTAGATTCCCAAGGCCATCCATCAGATGTTGGAATAATCAGCTGCAAGGCAGAAAATATACATAAAACTAGAACTGAAACAAAGAACAAGGATGGTTTAAAAGACTGGTAGGATCTTTAAAGCATTTTTAAAGTACACGTCATTGATAAAGCTAAATACTCGAAGGTTGTGTAATACAACAGATTAATCATGGAGAAGAGTGAAATTATGCTGTTTTGAAAAATATGACAGATCAGATTTTCTGCCTAATTATATAAGAAGATTTATCTAAAAAATAAACATTATTTCAAAGACTTATTGGCTGTGAAATAAGTTAAGGGTATTTCAAATGGCTTGTCTGCAAAGAAAGGTGAGATGTAGGGAAATACAGAAAGTCGAGGGGAAAATATGTCAATATATACATTGCTATATGGTGAACTAAGCCTTAGACCAGCAACAATGTGGAGGACCTGACCCTTAGATACTTACAAGTAAGCTGGAATGTTCAAAAATTTCAACTCTTTATAATTAAAAAGATTTATTAAAATTAATAACCAAGTGTTTTAATTGACATCAGAAGATCAAAACAATCAACCCTGAGAACAGAGAAAAAATATAAATAAAGATATGAGCAGAACTTAATAAAACAGAAAACGTATAAAATTGAGGTGATTTAGTAAGTCAAAAGAATATTCTTTGAAAAGATTAAAAAACACACTTTGATTAAGCAAAACAAAAACATAAGTAAAGAATATACAGAAAGAATCAGGCCAATGTTATAGTAGAGAATATATGAAATGCCAGTAAATTTGAACATTTCTGTAAAGTGGACCATTTCCTAGCTCCTAAAGTTTACCAAAACTGACACAAGAGGAAATCATTTAAGGTCATCTTATCTGCCCTTGGCATTCTCGGAATGCCCTGGCCTCAGAATGCAGCATCTGTAGTCCATGGCAACCTGCGGAGGGGGGGTGGGGCTGCAGGAGTTTGGAACACTGCACTCACTGAGGGTGTGGGTGTGGCCATCTCTGCTGTGACTGAACAAAGGGCAGGGGAGCATGGGGTCCAGGGCTGGGCCCTCAGAGCCCAGCAGTGCCAGGGGCATGGCACAAGCATTTAGGCCCAGGCCAAAGGGCGCCTTCTTTGTCTGCACAGCAGCCCAACCTCTCACCTTTCCACTCAAGCCGTGCTCTTACTTGAAGTGTGTGTGGAACGTGTCCGCGCAGTACACATCGCTGCACTGGTAACCATAGGTCTGGGCATCGTAGCTTCCTGCCAAGTGACCGAAGTTCGCAGGCAGATGGGTCCATTGGACACACACGGAGAGGCTCCTGCCCGGGCCACAGGCCGCCCACTGCCTCTGCCCCAGTGCGGGAGCCGCAATGCCACCCTGTCTGAGTCCCCTTCCACTTGAGGGAGTATTGGCCCATGACTTCTAGAAAACGGGGTCCTTGCGGGCAACTCTTTGGAGGGACACAAATAAATATTTGCCGACTTTCTGCTGAAGCTTATGAGCGTTCACACCTAAGACTCTTACAAGGTGAGCTGTTTAGCTAAACATGACCTCATGATCTAACTTTACACAATAATAAAAAATCAGCTACAACTGGAGACATTCAGCAAAAACAATCAATACCAGAATTAGATTCCCAAGGCCATCCATCCGATGTTGGAATAATCAGCTGCAAGGCAGAAAATATACATAAAACTGGAACTGAAACAAGGAACAAGGATGGTTTAAAAGACTGGTAGGATCTTTAAAACATTTTTAAGGTGCACGTCATTGATAAAGCCAAATACTCGAAGGTTGTGTAATACAACAGATTAATCATGGAGAAGAGTGAAATTATGCTGTTTTGAAAAATATGGCAGATCAGATTTTCTGCCTAATTATATAAGAAGATTTACCTTAAAAATACACATTATTTCAAAGATTTATTGGCTGTGAAATAAGTTAAGGGTATTTCAAATGGCTTGTCTGCAAAGAAAGGTGAGGTGTAGGGAAACACAGAAAGTCGAGGGGACAATATGTCAATATATACATTGCCATATGGTGAACTAAGCCTTAGGCCAGCAACAATGTGGAGGGCCAATGTTATAGCAGAGAATATATGAAATGCCAGTAAATTTGAAGATTTCTATAAAGTGGGCAATTTCCTAGCTCCTAAAGTTTACCAAAACTGACACAAGAGGAAATCATTTAAAGTCATCATATCTGCCCTTGGCATTCTCGGAATGCCCTGGCCTCAGAATGCAGCAGCTGTAGTCCATGGCAACCTGCGGAGGGGGGGAGGGGCTGCAGGAGGTTGGAACACAGCCCTCACTGAGGGTGTGGGTGTGGCCATCTCTGCTGTGACTGAACAAAGGGCAGGGGAGCAGGGGGCCCAGGGCAGTGCCCTCAGAGACCAGCAGTGCCACGTGGGTGGCACAAGCATTTAGGCCCAGGCCAAAGGGCTCCTTCTTTGTCTGCACAGCAGCCCAACCTCTCACCTTTCCACACAAGCCGCGCTCGTACTTGAAGTGTGTGTGGAACGTGTCCGCGCAGTACACCTCGCTGCACAGGTAACCATAAGTCTGGGCATCGTAGCTTCCTGCCAGGTGACCGAAGTTTGCAGGCAGATAGGTCCCTGGGACACATGCAGAGAGGCTCCTGCCCGGGCAACAGGCTGCCCACTGCCTGTGTCGCAGAGCGGTGGCTGCAAAGCCACCCTGTCTGAGTCCCCTTCCTCTTGAGGGAGTATTGGCCCAACACTTCTAGAAAACGGGGTCCTTGCGGGCAACTCATTGGAGGGACACAAATAAATATTTGCCGACTTTCTGCTGAAGGTTACGAGCGTTCACACCTAAGCCTATTACAAGGTCAGCTGTTTAGCTAAACATGCGCTCATGATCTAACTTTACACAATAATGAAGAAATCAGCTACAACTGGAGACATTCAGCAAAAACAATCAATACCAGAATTAGATTCCCAAGGCCATCCATCAGATGTTGGAATAATCAGCTGCAAGGCAGAAAATATACATAAAACTGGAACTGAAACAAGGAACAAGGATGTTTTCAAAGACTGGTAGGATCTTTAAAGCATTTTTAAAGTACACGTCATTGATAAAGCTAAATACTAGAAGGTTGTGTAATACAACAGATTAATCATGGAGAAGAGTGAAATTATGCTGTTTTGAAAAATAGGGCAGATCAGATTTTCTGCCTAATTATATAAGAAGATTTATCTAAAAAATAAACATTATTTCAAAGACTTATTGGCTGTGAAATAAGTTAAGGGTATTTCAAATATCTTCTCTGCAAAGAAAGGTGAGATGTAGGGAAACACAGAATGTCGAGGGGAAAATATGTCAATATATGCATTGCCATATGGAGAACTAATCCTTAGGCCAGCAACAATGTGGAGGACCTGACCCTTAGATACTTACAAGTAAGCTGGAATGTTCAAAAATTTCAACTCTTTATAATTAAAAAATACTTATTAAAATTAATAACCAAGTGTTATAATTGACATCAGAAGATCAAAACAATCAACCCTGAGAACAGAGAAAAAATATAAATAAAGATATGAGTAGAACTTAATACAACAGAAAACGTATAAAATTGAGGTGATTTAGTAAGTCAAAAGAATATTCTTTGAAAAGATTTAAAAAACACACTTTGATTAAGCAAAACAAAACATAAGTAAATAATATACTGAAAGAATCAGGACAATGTTACAGCAGAGAATATATAAAATGCTACTTAATTTGAACATTTCTGTAAAGTGGACAATTTCCTAGCTCATAAGTTTACCAAATCTGACACAAGGGGAAATCATTTAAGGCCATCATGTCTGCCCTTGGCATCCTCAGAATGCCCTGGGATCAGGATGCAGCTTCTTTAGTCCACAGCAACCTGCGGAGTAGTGGCAGGTCTGCAGGAGTTTGGAAAACAGTCCGCACTGAAGGTGTTTGTGTGGCCATATCTGCTGTGACTAAACAACGAGCAGGGGGGAAGGGGGAGCAGGGGGCCCAGGGCATGGCCCTCAGAGCCCAGCGGTGCCAGGGGGGTGGCACAAGCATTTAGGCCCAGGCCAAAGGGGGACTTCTTTGTCTGCACAGCAGCACAAACTCTCACCTTTCCACTCAAGCCGCGATCTTACTTGAAGTGTGTGTGGAACGTGTCCGCGGAGTACACCTCGCTGCACAGGTAACCATAAGTCTGGGCATCGTAGCTTCCTGCCAGGTGACCGAAGGTCGCAGGCAGATGGGTCCCTGGGACACATGCGGAGAGGCTCCTGCCCGGGCCACAGGGCACCCACTGCCCCTGCCCCAGATCGCGGACCGCAAAGCAGCACTGTCGGAGTCCCCTGCCTCTAGAGGGAGTATTGGAACTACAATTCTAGAAAACGGGGTCCTTGCGGGCGACTCATTGGAGGGACACAAATAAATATTTGCCGACTTTCTACTGAAGCTTATGAGCGATCACACCACAGCCTCGTACAAGGTCAGCTGTTTAGCTAAACATGAGCTCATGATCTAACTTTACACAATAATGAAGAAATCAGCTACAAGGGGAGACAATCAGCAAAAACAATCAATACCAGAATTAGATTCCCAAGGCCATCCATCAGATGTTGGAATAATCAGCTGCAAGGCAGAAAATATACATAAAACTAGAACTGAAACAAAGAACAAGGATGGTTTAAAAGACTGGTAGGATCTTTAAAGCATTTTTAAAGTACACGTCATTGATAAAGCTAAATACTCGAAGGTTGTGTAATACAACAGATTAATCATGGAGAAGAGTGAAATTATGCTGTTTTGAAAAATATGACAGATCAGATTTTCTGCCTAATTATATAAGAAGATTTATCTAAAAAATACACATTATTTCAAAGACTTATTGGCTGTGAAATAAGTTAAGGGTATTTCAAATGGCTTGTCTGCAAAGAAAGGTGAGATGTAGGGAAATACAGAAAGTCGAGGGGAAAATAGGTCAATATATACATTGCTATATGGTGAACTAAGCCTTAGGCCAGCAACTATGTGGAGGACCTGACCCTTAGATACTTACAAGTAAGCTGGAATGTTCAAAAATTTCAACTCTTTATAATTAAAAAGATTTATTAAAATTAATAACCAAGTGTTTTAATTGACATCAGAAGATCAAAACAATCAACCCTGAGAACAGAGAAAAAATATAAATAAAGATATGAGCAGAACTTAATAAAAAAGAAAACATATAAAATTGAGGTGATTTAGTAAGTCAAAAGAATATTCTTTGAAAAGATTTAAAAAACACACTTTGATTAAGCAAAACAAAAACATAAGTAAAGAATATACTGAAAGAATCAGGCCAATGTTATAGCAGAGAACATATGAAATGCCAGTAAATTTGAACATTTCTGTAAAGTGGACAATTTCCTAGCTCCTAAAGTTTACCAAAACTGACACAAGAGGAAATCATTTAAGGTCATCATATCTGCCCTTGGCATTCTCGGAATGCCCTGGCCTCAGAATGCAGCATCTGTAGTCCACGGCAACCTGCGGAGGGGGGGCGGGGCTGGAGGAGTTTGGAACACTGACCTCACTGAGGGTGTGGGTGTGGCCATCTCTGCTGTGACTGAACAAAGGGCAGCGGAGCAGGGGGCCCAGGGCAAGGCCCTCAGAGCCCAGCAGTGCCAGGGGGGTGGCACAAGCATTTAGGCCCAGGCCAAAGGGCGACTTCTTTGTCTGCACAGAAGACCAAACTCTCACCTTTCCACTCAAGCCGCGCTCTTACTTGAAGTGTGTTTGGAATACGTCCACGCAGTACACCTCGCTGCACAGGTAACCATAGGTCTCGGCATCGTAGCTTCCTGCCAGGTGACCGAAGGTTGCAGGCAGATGGGTCCCTGGGACACATGCGGAGAGGCTCCTGCCCATGCCACTGGCCGCCCACAGCCTCTGCCCCCGAGCGGGAGCCGCAAAGCCATCCTGTCTGTGTCCCATTCCTCTTCAGGGAGTATTGGCCCAACACTTCTAGAAAACGGGGTCCTTGCGGGCAACTCATTGGAGGGACACAAATAAATATTTGCTGACTTTCTGCTGAAGCTTACGAGCGTTCACACCTAAGCCTCTTACAAGGTCAGCTGTTTAGCTAAACATGAGCTCATGATCTAAATTTACACAATAATGAAGAAATCAGCTATAACTGGAGACATTCAGCAAAAACAATCAATACCAGAATTAGATTCCCAAGGCCATCCATCAGATGTTGGAATAATCAGCTGCAAGGTAGAAAATATACATAAAACTGGAACTGAAACAAGGAACAAGGATGGTTTAAAAGACTGGTAGGATCTTTAAAACATTTTTAAGGTACACGTCATTGATAAAGCTAAATACTCGAAGGTTGTGTAATACAACAGATTAATCATGGAGAAGAGTGAAATTATGCTGTTTTGAAAAATATGGCAGATCAGATTTTCTGCCTAATTATATAAGAAGATTTATCTAAAAATTACACATTATTTCAAAGACTTATTGGCTGTGAAATAAGTTAAGGGTATTTCAAATGGCTTGTCTGCAAAGAAAGGTGAGATGTAGGGAAACACAGAGAGTCGAGGGGAAAATATGTCAATATATACATTGCCATTTGGTGAATTAAGCCTTAGGCCAGCAACAATGTGGAGGACCTGACCCTTAGATACTTACAAGTAAGCTGGAATCTTCAATAATTTCAACTCTTTACAATTTAAACATACTTATTAAAATGAATAACCAAGTGTTATAATTGACATCAGAAGATCAAAACAATAAACCCTGAGAACAGAGAAAAAATATAAATAAAGATATGAGCAGAACTTAATAAAACAGAAAATGTATAAAATTGAGGTGATTTAGTAAGTCAAAAGAATATTCTTTGAAAAGATTTAAAAAACACACTTTGATTAAGCAAAACAAAAACATAAGTAAAGAATATACAGAAAGAATCAGGCCAATGTTATAGCAGAGAATATATGAAATGCCAGTAAATTTGAACATTTCTGTAAAGTGGACAATTTCCTAGCTCCTAAAGTTTACCAAAACTGACACAAGGGGAAATCATTTAAGGCCATCATGTCTGCCCTTGGCATCCTCAAAACGCCCTGGGTTCAGGATGCAGCTTCTTTAGTCCACGGCAACCTGCGGAGTAGGGGCAGGTCTGCAGGAGTTTGGAAAACAGTCCTCACTGAAGGTGTTTGTGTGGCCATCTCTGCTGTGACTGAACAAAGGGCTGGGGAGCAGGGGGCCGAGGGCAAGGCCCTCAGAGCCCGGCAGGTCCAGAGATGTGGCCCAAGCATTTAGGACCAGGCCAAAGAGCGCCTTCTTGATATGCGCATCGGCCCTGCCTCTCACCTTTCCACTCAGGCCGCCCTCCGACTTGAAGTGTGTGTGGAACGTGTCCACGGAGTACACCTCGCTGCACAGGTAACCATAAATATGGGCATCGTAGCTTCCTGCCAGGTGACTGAAGGTTGCAGACAGATGGGTCCCTGGGACACACGTGGAGAAGCTCCTGCCCGGGCCACAGGCCGCCCAATGGCCCTGCCACAGAGCGGTGACCGCAAAGCAGCCCTGTCGCAGTCCCCTGCTCTAGAGAGAGTAATGGACCAACAATTCTAGAGAACGGGGTCTTTGCGGGCACCTCATTGGAGGGACACAAATAAATATTTACCGTCTATCTGCTGAAGCTTATGAGCGATCACACCTGAGCCTCTTACAAGGTCAGCTGTTTAGCTAAACATGAGCTCATGATCTAAATTTACAAAATAATGAAGAAATCAGTTACAACTGGAGACATTCAGCAAAAACAATCAATACCAGAATTAGATTCCCAAGGCCATCCATCAGATGTTGGAATAATCAGCTGCAAGGCAGAAAATATACATAAAACTAGAACTGGAACAAGGAACAAGGATGGTTTAAAAGACTGGTAGGGTCTTTAAAACATTTTTAAAGTACACGTCATTGATAAAGCTAAATACTCAAAGGTTGTGTAATACAACAGATTAATCATGGAGAAGAGTGAAATTATGCTGTTTTGAAAAATATGTCAGATCAGATTTTCTTCCAATTATATAAGAAGATTTATCTAAAAAATACACATTATTTCAAAGACTTACTGGCTGTGAAATAAATTGTGGGTATTTCAAATGGCTTGTCTGCAAAGAAAGGTGAGATGTAGGGAAACACAGAAAGTCGGAGGGAAAATATGTCAATACATACATTGCTATATGGTGAACTAAGCTTTAGGCCAGCAACAATGTGGAGGACCTGACCCTTAGATACTTACAAGTAAGCTGGAATCTTCAAAAATTTCAACTCTTTATAATTAAAAAGATTTATTAAAATTAATAACCAAGTATTTTAATTGACATCAGAAGTTCAAAACAATAAACCCTGAGAACAGAGATAAATATAAATAAACATATGAGCAGAACTTAATAAAACCGAAAACGTATAAAATTGAGGTGATTTAGTAAGTCAGAAGAATATTCTTTGAAAAGATTTAAAAAACACACTTTAAGCAAAACAAAACGTAAGTAAATAATATACTGAAAGAATCAGAACAATGTTACAGCAGAGAATATATAAAATGCCAGTAAATTTGAACATTTCTGTAAGGTGGACAATTTCCTAGCTCCTAAAGTTTACCAAAACTGACACAAGGGGAAATCATTTAAGGACATCATGTCTTCCTTTGGCATCCTCAGAACGCCTTGGGCTCAGGATGCAGCTTCTTTAGTCCACAGCAACCTGCGGAGTAGGGGCGGGTCTGCAGGAGTTTGGAAAACAGTCCTCACTGAAGGTGTTTGTGTGGCCATCTCTGCTGTGACTAAACAAAGGGCAGGGGAGCAGGGGGCCGAGGGCAGGGCCCTCAGAGCCCGGCAGGTCCAGGGATGTGGCCCAAGCATTTAGGACCAGGCCAAAGAGCACCTTCTTGATATGCACATCAGCCCTGTCTCTCACCTTTCCACTCAGGCCGCCCTCCTACTTGAAGTGTGTGTGGAACGTGTCCACGGAGTACACCTCGCTGCACACGTAACCATAAGTCTGGGCATCGTAGCTTCCTGCCAGGTGATTGAAGGTCGCAGGCAGATGGGTCCCTGGGACACACGTGGAGAGGCTCCTGCCCGGGCCACAGGCCACCCAATGCCCCTGCCACAGAGCAGGGACCGCAAAGCAGCCCTGTTGGAGTCCCCTGCCTCTAGAGGGAGTACTGGACCAACAATTCTAGAAAACGGGGTCTTTGCGGGCACCTCATTGGAAGGACACAAATAAATATTTGCCAACTTTCTGCTGAAGCATATGAGCGATCACACCTGAGCCTCTTACAAGGTCAGCTGTTTAGCTAAACATGAGCTCATGATCTAAATTTACAAAATAATGAAGAAATCAGCTACAACTGGAGACATTCAGCAAAAACAATCAATACCAGAATTAGATTCCCAAGGCCATCCATCAGATGTTGGAATAATCAGCTGCAAGGCAGAAAATATACATAAAACTAGAACTGAAATAAGGAACAAGGATGGCTTAAAAGACTGGTAGGATCTTTAAAACATTTTTAAAGTACACATCATTGATAAAGCTAAATATTCAAAGGTTGTGTAATACAACCAATTAATCATGGAGAAGAGTGAAATTATGCTGTTTGGAAAAATATGGCAGATCAGATTTTCTTCCAATTATATAAGAATATTTATCTAAAAAATACACATTATTTCAAAGACTTATTGTCTGTGAAATAAATTGAAGGTATTTCAAATGGCTTGTCTGCAAAAAAGGTGAGATGTAGGGAAACACAGAAAGTCGGAGGGAAAATATGTCAATACATACATTGCTATATGGTGAACTAAGCTTTAGGCCAGCAACAATGTGGAGGACCTGACCCGTAGATACTTACAAGTATCTGGAATCTTCAAAAATTTCAACTCTTTATAATTAAAAAGATTTATTAAAATTAATAACCAAGTGTTTTAATTGACATCAGAAGATCAAAACAATCAACCCTGAGAACAGAGAAAAAATATAAATAAAGATATGAGCAGAACTTAATAAAAAAGAAAACGTATAAAATTGAGGTGATTTATTAAGTCAAAAGAATATTCTTTGAAAAGATTAAAAGACACACTTTCATTAAGCAAAACAAAAACATAAGTAAAGAATATACAGAAAGAATCAGGCCAATGTTATAGCAGAGAATATATGAAATGCCAGTAAATTTGAACATTTCTGTAAAGTGGACCAGTTCCTAGCTCCTAAAGTTTACCAAAACTGACACAGGAGGAAATCATTTAAGGTCATCATATCTGCCCTTGGCATTCTCGGAATGCCCTGGCCTCAGAATGCAGCATCTGTAGTCCATGGCAACCTGCGGAGGGGGGGCGGGGCTACAGGAGGTTGGAACACTGCCCTCACTGAGGGTGTGAGTGTGGCCATCTCTGCTGTGACTGAACAAAGTGCAAGGGAGCAGGGGACCCTGGGCAGGGCCCTCAGAGCCCAGCAGTGCCAGGGGCATGGCACAAGCATTTAGGCACAGGCCAAAGGGCGCCTTCATGTCTGCACAGCAGCCCAACCTCTTACCTTTCCACTCAAGACGCGCTCTTACTTCAAGTGTGTGTGGAATACGTCCACGCAGTACACATCGCTGCACAGGTAACCATACATCTGGGCATCGTAGCTTCCTGCCAGGTGACCGAAGGTCGCAGGCCGATGGGTGCCTGGGACACCTGAGGAGAGGCTCCTGCCCGGGCCACAGGACGCCCACTGCCTCTGCCCCAGAGTGGGGTCTGCAAAGCCACCCTGTCTGTGTCCCATTCCTCTTCAGGGAGTATTGGCCCAACACTTCTAGAAAACGGGGTCCTTGCGGGCAACTCATTGGAGGGACACAAATAAATATTTGCTGACTTTCTGCTGAAGCTTACGAGCGTTCACACCTAAGCCTCTTACAAGGTCAGCTGTTTAGCTAAACATGAGCTCATGATCTAAATTTACACAATAATGAAGAAATCAGCTACAACTGGAGACATTCAGCAAAAACAATCAATACCAGAATTAGATTCCCAAGGCCATCCATCAGATGTTGGAATAATCAGCTGCAAGGTAGAAAATATACATAAAACTGGAACTGAAACAAGGAACAAGGATGGTTTAAAAGACTGGTAGGATCTTTAAAACATTTTTAAGGTACACGTCATTGATAAAGCTAAATACTCGAAGGTTGTGTAATACAACAGATTAATCATGGAGAAGAGTGAAATTATGCTGTTTTGAAAAATATGGCAGATCAGATTTTCTGCCTAATTATATAAGAAGATTTATCTAAAAATTACACATTATTTCAAAGACTTATTGGCTGTGAAATAAGTTAATGGTATTTCAAATGGCTTGCCTGCAAAGAAAGGTGAGATGTAGGGAAACACAGAAAGTCGAGGGGAAAATATGTCAATATATACATTGCCATATGGTGAACTGAGCCTTAGGCCAGCAACAATGTGGAGGACCTGACCCTTAGATACTTACAAGTAAGCTGGAATCTTCAAAAATTTTAACTCTTTATAATTTAAAAATACTTATTAAAATTAATAACCGAGTGTTATAATTGACATCAGAAGATCAAAACAATAAACCCTGAGAACAGAGAAAAAATATAAAGATATGAGCAGAGCTTAATAAAACAGAAAACATATAAAATTGAGGTGATTTAGTAAGTCAAAAGAATATTCTTTGAAAAGATTTAAAAAACACACTTTGATTAAGCAAAACAAAACATAAGTAAATAATATACAGAAAGAATCAGGACAATGTTACAGCAGAGAATATAGAAAATGCCAGTAAATTTGAACATTTCTGTAAAGTGGACAATTTCCTAGCTCCTGAAGTTTACCAAAACTGACACAAGGGGAAATCATTTAAGGTCATCATATCTGCCCTTGACATTCTCGGAATGCCCTGGCCTCAGAATGCAGCATCTGTAGTCCATGGCAACCTGTGGAGTGGGGGCGGGGCTGCAGGAGGTTGGAACACTGCCCTCACTGAGGGTGTGGGTGTGGCCATCTCTGCTGTGACTGAACAAATGGCAGGGAAGCAGGGGGCCCAGGGCAGGGCCCTCTGAGCCCGGCAGGCCCAGGGGGTGGCACAAGCACTGAGGCCCAGGCCAAAGAGCACGTTCTTGGTCTGCACGACATCCCGGCCTCTAATCTTTACACTCAGGCCGCCCTCCTACTTAAAGTGTGTGTGCAACGTGTCCGTGGATTACACCTCGCTGCACAGGTAGCCATAGGTTTGGGCATCGTAGCTTCCTGCAAGGTGACCAATGGTTGCAGGCATGTGGGTCCCTGGAGCACACGCAGAGAGGCTCCTGAACCCGCCCCTGGCCATTCAGTTCTCCTGCTCCAGAGAGGGGGCCACAAAGCAGCCCTTTCTGAGTCCCCTGCTACTAGAGGGAGTATTGGCCCAACACTTCTAGAAAACGGGGTCCTTGCGGGCAATTCAGTGGAGGGACAAAAATAAATCTTTGACGACTTTCTGCTGAAGCTCACGAACGTTCACACCTTCGCCTCTTACAAGGTCAGCTGTTTAGCTAAACATGAGCTCATGATCTAAATTTACACAATAATGAATAAATCAGGTACAAATGGAGACACTCAGCATAAACAATCAATACCAGAATTAGATTCCCAAGGCCATCCATCAGATGTTGGAATAATGAGGTGCAAGGCAGAAAATATACATAAAACTGGAACTGAAACAAGGAACAAGGATGTTTTAAAAGACTGGTAGGGTCTTTAAAACATTTTTAAAATACATGTCATTGATAAAGCTAAAAACTCGAAGGTTGTGTAATACAACAGATTAATCATGGAAAAGAGTGAAAGTATGCTGTTTTGAAAAATATGGCAGATCAGATTTTCTGCCTAATTATATAAGAAGATTTATCTTAAAAAATACACATTATTTAAAGACTTATTGGCTGTTAAATAAGTTAAGTGTATTTCAAATGGCTTATCTGCACAGAAAGGTGAGGTTTAGGGAAACACAGAAAGCTGAGGGGAAAATATGTGAATATATACATTGCTATATGGTGAACTAAGCCTTAGGCCAGCAACAATGTGGAGGACATGACCGTTAGATACTTACAAGTAAGCTGGAATCTTCAAAAGTTTCAAATCTTTACAATTAAAATGATTTATTAAAATTAATAACCAAGTGTTTTATTTGACATCAGAAGATCAAAACAATAAACCCTGAGAATAGAGAAAAAATATAAATAAAAATATGAGCAGAACAATAAAACAGAAAACTTATAAAAGTGAGGTGATTTAGTAAGTCAAAAGAATATTCTTTGAAAAGATTTAAAAAACACATTTTGATTATGCAAAACTAAAACATAAGTAAATAATATACAGAAAGAATCAAGACAATGTTATAGCAGAGAATATATAAAATGCCAGTAAATTTGAACATTTCTGTAATGTGGACAATTTCCATGCTCCTAAAGTTTACCAAAACTGACACAAGAGGAAATCTTTAAAGCCATCATGTCTGCCCTTGCAATCCTCGGAACGCCCTTACCTCAGGATGCAGCTTTTCTAATCCATGGCAACCTGTGCAGAGGGTTCGGGGTTGCAGGAGTTTGGAACACTGCCCTCACTGAGGGTGTGGGTGTGGCCATCTCTGATGTGACTGAAGAAAGGGCCGGGGAGCAGGGGTCCCAGGACAGGGCTCTCAGAACCCGGCCGGCCCCGGTGTGTGGCACAAGCATTTAGGCCTAGGCCTAAGAGCGTCCCATGGTCCTACCTGCCTGCGACCTTCGGTCACCTGGCAGGAAGCTACGATGCCCAGACCTATGCTTAATGGCGCAGCGAGGTGTACTCTGCAGACACGTTCCAAACCCACTTCAAGTAGGAGGGTGGTCTGTGTGGGAAGGTGAGAGGCCGCGCTGACATGCAGACCAAGAAGGCACTCTTTGGCTTGGGCCTAAATGCTTGTGCCAAACCCCTGGGCCTGCCGGTCTCTGAGGGCCCTGCCCTGGGCCCCCTGCTCCCCTGTATTCGTTCAGTTACAGCAGAGATGGCTACACCCACACTCTCACTGAGGGCAGTGTTCCTACGTCCTGCAGCCTCGCCCCCTCTCTGCAGGTAGCCATGGACTACAGAAGCTGCATCCTGAGGCCAGATCATACTGAGGTTATCCAGGGGAAGACATGATGGCCTTAAATGATTTCCTCTTGTGTCAGTTTTCATAAACTTTAGGAGCTAGGAAATTTTCCACTTTACAGAAATGTCCAAATTTACTGGCATTTCATATATTCTCTGCTATAACAGTGTCCTGATTCTCTCTGTATATTATTTACTTATGTTTTTGTTTTGCTTACTCGAAGTGTGTTTTTTAAATCTTTTTAAAAATATTACTTAGGCTTACTAATCACCTCAATTTTATACGTTTTCTGTTCAATTAAGTTCTGCACATATCTTTATTTATATTTTTCTATGTTCTGAGTTTATTGTTTTGATCTTCTGATGTCAATTAAAACACTTGGTTATTAATTTTAATAAATCTTTTAAATTATAAAGATTTGAACATTTTGAAGATTCCAGCTTACTTGTAAGTATCTAAGGGTCAGGTCCTCCACATTGTTGCTGGCCTAAGGCGTAGTTCACCATATAGCAATGTATATATTCACATATTTTCCCCTCGACTTTCTGTGTTTTCCTACCTCTCAACTTTCTTTGCAGACAAGCCCTGTGGAATACACTTAACTTATTTCGCAGCCAATAAGTCTTTAAAATAATGTGTATTTTTTAAGATAAATCTTCTTATATAATTAGGCAGACAACCTGATCTGCCATATTTTTCAAAACAGCATAATTTCACTCTTCTCCGTGATTAATCTGTTGTATTACACAACCTTCGAGTTTTTTGCTTTATTAATGACATGTACTTTAAAAATGTTTTAAAGACCCTACCAGTCTTTTAAAACATCCTTGTTCCTTGTTTCAGTTCTAGTTTTATGTATATTTTCTGCCTTATACCTGATTATTCCAACATCTGATGGATGGCCTTGGGAATCTAATTCTGGTATTGATTGTTTTTGCTGAATGTCTCCAGTTGTAGCTGATTTTTTCATTATTGTGTAAAGTTAGATCATGAGCTCATGTTTAGCTTAACAGCTGACCTTGTAAGAGGCTTAGGTGTGAAGGCTCGTAAGTTTCAGCAGAAAGTTGTCAAAGATTTATTTTTGTCCCTCCACTGAATTGCCCGCAAGGACCCCGTTTTCTAGAAGAGTTGGGCAAATACTCCCTCTAGTGGCAGGGGACTCAGACAGGGCTGCTTTGTGGTGTCCGCTCTGGGGCAGGGGCACTGAGCGGCCAGGGGACCAGGCAGGAGACTCTCCGTGTGTGTCCAGGACCCACCTGCCTGCGACCTTCGCTCACCTGGCTGGAAGCTGCGACGCCCAGACCTATGGTTAAATGTGCAGACAGGTGTACCCTGTGGACACGTTCCACACACAGGTCAGGTGGGAGAGCAGCCTGAGTGGGAAGGTGAGAGGCCGGTCTGCCGTTCCGACAAAGAAGGCGCTCTTTGTTCTGGGCCTAAATGCTTGTGCCAACTCCCTGTGCCTGCTGGCTCTGAAGGCCCTGCCCTGGGAACCCTGCTCCCCTGCTCTTTGTTCAGTCACTGCACAGATGGTCACACCCACACACTCAGTGAGGGCAGTGTTTCAACCTACTGCAGCCCCGGCCCCTCTCCCTATTTTGCCATGGACTACAGAAGCTGCAGCCTGAGGCTGGGACATTCCGAGGATGCCAAGAGCAGGCATGATGGCCTTAAATTATTTCCTCTTGTGTCAGTTTTGGTAAACTTTAGGAGCTAGGAAATGGTCCACTTTACAGAAATGTTCAAATTTACTGGCATTTCATATATTCTCTGCTCTAACATTGTCCTGACTCTTTCTGTATATTCTTTACTTATGTTTTTGTTTTGCTTAATCAAAGTGTGTTTTTTAAACCTTTTCAAAGAATATTCTTTTGACTTACTAATCACCTCAATTTTATATGTTTTCTGTTTTATTAACTTCTGCTCATATCTTTATTTTTATTTTTCTGTGTTCTCAGGGTTTATTGTTTTGATCTTCTGATGTCAATTAAAACACTTGGTTATTAACTTTAATAAATCTTTTTAATTATAAAGAGTTGAACTTTTTAAAGATTCCAGCTTACTTGTAAATATCTAAGGGTCAGGTCCTCCACTTTGTTGCTGCCCTAAGGCTTAATTCACCATATAGCAATGTATATATTGATATATTTTCCCCTCGACTTTCTGTGTTTTCCTGCTTCTCACCTTTCTTTGCAGACAAGCCCTTTGAAATACCCTTAACTTATTTCACAGCCAATAAGTCTTTAAAATAATATGTATTTTTTAAGATAAATCTTATATAATTAGGCAGAAAATCTGATCCCCCATATTTTTGAAAATAGCATAATTTCACTCTTCTCCATGATTAGTTCCGGGCCATAAATGGGTGGCAGTGACAGCTTCCTCCAGCTTCGTCCACTTTCACGTTCCCAGACCCCTTCACACCCTGCACTTTCCAGCACACTCACTCACTCCCAGCCAGGCCTCGGCTTCACACAGTCTCTGCCCAGATTCGCTCACGCTCACAGCTTGCTTGCAGTCAGTCTCCACTCATCCTCCATGGCATCCCATGCAGCTGCTCTACTAGCCCTCAGCCTGTTGAATCTATGGACCTCCCCTGGTAAGGCTGAGGGGAGGTTTAGTGTGGGGGGGCAAGTATCAGGGGTGTCTAGGGCTCAGACTGCTTGACGCTGGACGTGAGGGACTCTGTGAGTTAGGACTGCATGTTTCAGTGAACCTGGGTTGTGCCCCGTGTGTTTGCCTGTGAGTGGCGGTGTACCTGGGCTCCTGAATTCCAATGTGTATCTGTCTCTTGGTGTATCCAGGGCCTATGACTAGCCCCGTCTCTTCAGGCTCTATTTCCTGCTGCCTCTGTTTCCCAGGCAGGAGAGAACAGAGTATACTGTTAAAGTGGAGGGAATGGGAGGTATTGGTCTAAGAAGGGTCAAAAAATTTAACAACTCCTATGTTCTGTTAATGCCACCCTCCTGTTACCCACCTCACCCCCTTCCCTACCCCACATCCTTCCCCCCACTGACACTGTAACCAGCGTGAACTCTTCATTTGTGGGGAAGTTGAAAAGACTCAGGAGAGAAGTTGGGGTGATCAGGGCAGCAGGAGGGCATTTGTGGGGCTCAGGACGGCTGTCGTTTGCCGAACTGCTTAGAAGTGCTTCAATATATTTAGCGAATATCAGGTCTAGCTGCCGCCACACACAGACAGGCATCCTTAATGCCAGTGAGGGCTGTGGCCTCCGTTCCTCAGTGTCCCTGTGTCCTGACACTAATCCTACCCCAGCTCTGGGAGGTGCCAACGACGCTGAAGACTGCTGCCTGTCTTTGACCCAGCTCCCCTTCCCTGGATTCCTGGTGCTAGCCTATCGCTACCTGCTCATCAACAATGGCTTCAGGGTGTCTTCCATTGTGTGAGTTGCAGGACAAGCCTGACTATCCTCATCTCCCCCATCAGCCCCTGGGGAGACCCACCCCCACCTTCTTATCTCTCTTTTCCTTGCCAAGCCCAAACTCTGCAAGGAAGCCCCTGAAACAGGCTCCTGGGTGTGGTCCCCAGCCACAGCTCCTCATACCAGGGCCTTCCAGGAAGCTGGGTTCCAGGGCTCTATTTTCTCTGACCTCTGACCTCTGTCTCCATATTCTCCACGCTGAGAGGTTACCAGCTCTGTGCACCCCTAGACCAGCCCTGGGTGGGCCGCATCATCCGGAGACTGCAGAAGAACTCAGCCAAGGCAAGCCTGGCCCTCCCCAGCCCTGCCTCCTCCCTCCAAGCCCCTGCCCAAGACCCCAGCCCATGACCTTGCCTCTCCTTCCTCCCCCAGGGAAAGCACTAGAGCAGGTAGCCCATGATAGCCCCAGAGGGAGCCCTGTGTCTGAGGGAAAGAATGTGAATCACTGAAGCCCTGGGGAACCAAGGACCAGAAGGGAGGACCACGCTTCCTGCTCCCCTGCACCAGAACTGACCCAGCTGGGGTGGGGCAGGAGTGTGGGTGTGAGTGTGAGTGTGAGTGTGGATGAGTGTGGTGGAAGCACAACTTCTCCATGCCCAGACTGCAGTGTTTCCAATAAAGCCCAGCTTGTACCCACGAATCCATCTGTCTGCTGTCTGTTTGCTGTCTGTCCAGGAGGACTGTGACAGGAAGGGTGAGGTGGAAGGGCCGGGTTAGTTTCCACCCTGCAGCCCAAGCAACATCCTCATCCACCTCCACCTAATATGCTGTGTTCTCAGGATCAGCTCCCATGATCAGGGCCCCACATCATGTCTCCTCACAGCCCTATCAGACTCCACGGCTCAGCAACATTAAACTTGTGCCCGTCCACTGAATGACCCAAACTCTCTGAGCCCTCTGAGTTTTTGCCTTCCAGGACAGGTGCTCAAGCATCCAGGTGTCTCAGGGATGTGGTATCATGGGGGTGGGGAAGGGAGTTGTTGGGAACCAGCTCTCATGGCTGGGGAGGGCCAGGAGGCCCAACTCTGTTGCCTGGGGTGAAAGAACCCATCCACCCAAGTCATGCCCTCTGTCTGGAATTCTTCTCTCTCTTCTGCCTACCTGGCTTCCCATCTGAGTCTGGATGACTCCTCCTCCAGGAAGCCTTCCCTGACTCCACACAGGGTTAGGCAGCCTCCCTCCCTCCCAAGCTCCCAGGGCCCTCTGCCCCTCTCTTCTTGCAGCACTCAAGATGCTGAGTTATAATTGTTAGTTTGTCAGCCTTCCTGAACAGGGATCTTGTCTATTTTGGTTTCCACTGTCTCCCTGGTATGAAGTACGTGGCTTGGCACAAGGTAGTCACTGAAAAAAATATTTTTCTTGAGAGCAGATAAATATATAAGAAAAGGGTCAGCAGCCAGAGGTGAGGGCCCATCTGTCCACATAGAATCTGACCTCCAGGCCAGCCCTCTTCTCTCGCCCAGTCACTTTGGGCCAGGTCCAGCCCCATCTGGGTCCACGTGGCAACCCTGGGGCCATGCTTCTCAGGGGTACTGATGGACAGACCTGGGAGCCAGAGGTCAGAGTGGGAGAGGAAGGAAAAAGGAACATCCAGAGAGCTGGGGAGATTCAGCATGGGGAGACCCCCACCACCTCATAGCCACATGGGCTCCAGGGCCAAGGCAACACTGAGACCAGAGGAGTCACAGGGAAGGAGTCTCAGCTCTGGGAGACAAAAGCCCTCGACTCTTGGGACATCTCACAAGACTGTTCTGGGAGGAATGAACTCCTCGTGCTCGGGAAGTCCTCTGGGAAAGCTGGGTGGTTGCCCAACTATGGCCCCTAAGGGCCTGTCCAGCTGGGAGCAGCAAGTCTGTGCCCCTGGGGTTGGGATGACAGCTAGTACAGCAGACTGAGCATCCTCACCTGGGAACAGGGGCCACCACTACACCATATACCTTATCTGGTAACAAAAGCAGACCTGGGCAGGCTTGGGCAAACTTGGAAGGGAAGCAGCAGTGAGGGTTTGTGCCAGCCCTTCCTCACTGAGCTGGGAGCATGGCAGCTTCTTCCTCACCTCTGCTCCTAGGACGAGGTGTCCAGAACCTCAGGTAAATCAGGTCTTGGAGTCAGAGGAGTGGGTGGAATGCGGATAGTTTGCAAGAACAACTGGTATAGCCCGGAAATTTGGCTCCGCTACCTGGGGGAAATTACCTATCCATTCATGCATGCATGCAGCCATCCATCTAGCTGTCTCTGCATCCATTAGACCTCACCCATCCATCCACCCACCCCCCACCAACTCATCCGTCCATTAAGTCAGCCAACCATGGAGTTCCAGAGTTCACAGCTGTGGACACTCTTTGGACCTGTGCCCTGCACTGTAGCAGGCAGAGGACAAACACAGGTGTGAGGGGGGTACATCCCCTCAAATCCTTCTGGGTCCCCAGTGAAACCAAGCAAAGTTCAGCCTGACAAAGAGGCAGACACAAACCCACCCTCTGGACGCTTGCAGAAACACACAGATGGAGTAGAGAAGGTGAGGGTGGGAGCCCTGAGTAGGTGCTACCAGGAGAGAGGCACCTGGACACCACCTCCCTGACACTGCCACAGGTGGGGGGCGCAGGGATGCAGTAACAGGTCATGAGCTCAATGACCAGTCCCCAATCCCCCAATCCTGTTTCTGCCCCTGACTGTGCAACTCTGGGGAAGTCCCTTCCTCACTGCCCCCTCCAAGACCTTACTTCCCCCATCTGTCAGGTGGGGGATGGGGGGCTTCATTTTTAAGGGTCCCTCCAAACAAAGACAATTCCTAAATCTTTGTGTCTTAGGCTAACCCTCCCCAGCATTCACACAGTCTCCCCAAAGTCATGCACATTCAGAAAGGTCCCTAGTGGCACAGTGGTTAAGAATCCGTCTGCCAATGCAGGGGACACAGGTCTGAGCCCTGGTCCGGGAAGATCCCACATGCCGCCGAGCAACTAAGTCTGTGTGCCACAACTACTGAGCCTGTGCTCTAGAGCCCGTGAGCCACAACTACTGAGTCCATGTGCCACAACTACTGAAGCCCGCACACCTAGAGCCCTTGCTCTCAACAAAGAAAAGCCACCTCAGTGAGAAGCCCTCGCACCACAACGAAGAGTAGCCCCCACTCGCCGCAACTAGAGAAAGCCCACGAGCCTCAAAGAAGACCCAACGCAGCCAAAAATAAATAAATAAATTTATTTATTTATTTTAAAAATAGAAAGAAAGGAAAGTCTTCACTTCCCGGGGCCCCAGGGACCACCCTCTGGGAATAAAGGGAAAGCTGAGGTCCAGGAAGAAAGAAAATAATCCAGGTGCTGGTGAAGTGGCTGGAACAGCCCCCTGCTGGACCCTGGAGGCCTGGAGGGTGAATAATTTTGAAGAAGCCTGAGCCCTCCCCACCTCTTCTTCGGCCAGTGCCTTTCCTCCTGGCTTTCTCCTTCCCTGTTTTTCCCACCCCCAGCCACCAACCCTCCCGGACACTAGGTCTTTTTCCCTTATCTCCCTGCCAGACACAGGAGGGCTTAGCCCAGCAACCTGTGACTTGTCCTGATCCACTTAAACATTCTCAGAACTCTGATTTCATCTAATCAACACCTGCCCTGTTTCACAATGATTCACTGACAAGTGTTGAGTCTTTATTTATTCCAAGTTCTGACAGGACTGCCTACCTGACAATGATGAAGCTGCCTGCTCTCTGAGGGGTGGGGTGGACTCCTAGCTCCCTAACCAGGATATGGGGGCCTTGCTGCCTGCCTCTAAGTAGCCACCTTCCTCTCTCAGGCACATGACACTTGCTAAAGGTTTAAGGCGGGCAGCTGAGTGACACCTCCCTACCTGAAGTTCTGTGGTCCCAGCAGCCAACATCTCCCTAAAGGGACCTGACATCCCTACTTAGGGAGCTCCCAGGCTTTTTGTCCACCTCTATGGGGGACAAAAAGCTTCCTATCCACGGGGGAATTCCCTGATGGTCCAGTGGTTAGGACTTGGCGCTTTCACTGCCGGGACCCCAATTCAATCCCTGGTTGGGGAACTGAGATCACACAAACCTCTCGGCCCCCCCAAAAAAACGGGTCCCTGATAGAGTTCCCAGGAAACTACCATTGCCAACGTTGCTCTGCCCAGGGCCTGGCACAGAACAAGGCGTAGTACACATGTGAGTAACAGAAAATGGAATTGAACGTGACCCTTTCCCACAATTACCCCAGCACCGCTCACCCCATGGAGCACATCCAGTTCTCGGGGTTGGGGCTGTCTCAGTTACATGGCTAAGTGTTTGGTCAGAGCCAGCTCCATACGGTTTTGATCAGGTTTTCATCATCTCATGTTCAATTTCTCGGCAAGCCTTCACCACATACTCCCTTCTCCGGCCTCCGGGAAACTCAGAAACAGCCAGAAAACCTTGGGAATGAGAGCTTCACAAGGGAGCAGGACTCCCAAGTGGGGAGTTTCCTCCAAGAGGCCCGCTGTCAGAAGAAACAGGCACTTTTCTGGTCAGAGAACTTTCGTGATGGCCCCCGAGACTCTGTCCACGTGGGAGGACTTGGTTCTGTAGTACGAGCTCTATCACCACTGGTGTTTACTAGGTGCTGGGCACTGCTTTAAGCACTATTACCATTCTTATGTTGCAGCTGAGGAAACTGAGGTGCAGAGGTTAAATGACTTACCCAGGCTGGATGGCCGGTAAAGTGGCAGAGCTGGAGGTCCTGGCTGGGCAGACGGGCTCCAGAATCTGACTCTTAGCTACCACACATACTACCTCTCTGAGTCGATCCACCTCCTAAATAAAAATGGGAAATAGTACAGCAGGTGCAGGTCTGAGGAAGTGGCCCTCAGAGAACAGGGAAAACCGTTCCTTTGAGGTGCTGACCATGTGCCAGGCTCCAAGCTGAGTCCTTTATGTGCATTATCATTGCATCCTCAAACAACCCTATGAAGTGGGGATCGCTAGTCCCATTCTATGTATGAGAAAATTGAGGCACAGAGAGGTAGAGTGATCTCCCAAGTCCACTCAACTGGTGAGTGGCAAAGCTGAGACTGCAGCCCGTCTGCCTGACGGGTAGCACTTAGGCTGAGGGCTGGGGGCTGGGATGTCCAGATGGGGTAGAAAGGCTTGGCTTTGTCAGAAGAGCTGGGAAAAAAACAAGAGAAGGAGCTGAAGGTCTCAGGCAGGACCCCAGTGCTTGAGCTCAGACACAGATATGCCCCTTGGAGGCCTCCTGGGCCGGCCTCTCCAGCAGAAGGGGAGCCTGCTTCCCCAGAGCCTCCAGGAGGAAGTGGGCACAGGTTCTCAAGGTCTTCTCAGGCCTCAGTTTTTCCAGGAGTGGGGCAGAGGAGAAGGGGCTCAGCCTACAACTATGCCCACCTTCTTACCTCCATTCCCAGGGGAATAGCAGAGGCCAGAACCTGGTAATGTTGAAAGGAAAGGAGGAACGGAGGGCAGGGTTGGGATCTGGAGGGTAGGGATAGGGGAAGGACTAGAGGTTCTGTGGGCGGGACTTCTGGAAGGAGTGGGCCTCTCAGGGGGCCTTGAGCCAGCCTGGCTGGGGCTCCTGTAGGGCAGAGCTTCTGGGGACTTCAAGGGTGGGATCAGATCCTGAAGGACCCACTTCTGAGGGCTGGTTCCATCTCCTGAGGGGCCATGCATGGGGTGGAAACTCTGAGGATCAGAGTAGATGGGGGAGTCAGACCTCCCAGCCCACTTCTATTCCTAGGACCTTTGAGTCTTCCATGCTCCAGAGAGGAAGCATAAGACCTGAGCTTCCCTGGGCTCCAACCCGGCCGAAGTAGGATGGCTATAACCCCAGCAGCTTTGACACTGCCCTATCAGACAACAGGACCCCTCCACCCCCCCACCCCCACCCCCAGAGTTCTGGATCTCAGAATCGCACTCACTGGAAATCTGGACTTATTACCATCAAAACCTCAATCACCTTACCGACCTCATACCTGTCAGACTATCATTTCAAGGATCCTCCCCCAAGAGGAAGACACCCCTTCCTACCAGGGACCCAACACTATAAAGCCCTCCATCAATTCAGGAATCCTGGAAGGACATCCCAACACCTATTGGTGTCCCCACTACTGACAGGAGCCCCATTCATGTCAAGGTCCCCCCATTACTATCAGGCCACCATTCTTCTTGGGAAATCCTATCTCTGTCAGGAACACCCAAGCCTGTCAGGCAGGACAGCAGCGACGCACCACTCCAGGAACACCATTTTCCATGTAGTCTATGTAAATGGCACCTCTTGGCATGGCAGCCCTAAGCGTCAGAGCATCTGTTAACACAGGGTCTCCAGTGGTCTTGGTGCTGCCATGACATAGAGTCCCAGCCCTGGCAAACCCTTTTGTCTAAAGTGATGCTACATCACTGTCTGGAACCCAGAAATAGTTATTCACGCCAGGCACTGTTCTGGGTGCTGATGGTACAATAGTAAGCAAGACAGATATTTTCTTGAGATTCAGGGAGCTGAATGTAATCCTTTGGGGATTCTACGATGGAATGCAAGATCTACTGGTAAGTTAAGACTAATATAATAGGAAATTCCTCAAACACAGAAAGGGCTTAAGATTGTGGGCAGTGAAAAAAAAGATAAATACCTTGATAGTCCACCCTATGGCTGTCCAACATCAACATGCATCCTTCTTACCAAACCCTAGACTTAACATTTTAAGGGTGTCACCTAGCATAAGATCACTTTTGTTTATAAAACCAAAAAAATTCACTGCTCCCCAAAAAGAGACTCTTCAGAGCCTTAGCAATTACCACACCTGTCTTAGCTTGAGCTGCCATAATAAAATACCATGGACTGAGTGGCTTAAACAAGAGAAATTTATTTTCTCACAGTTCTGGAGGTTAGAAGTTCAACATAAAGGTGCCAGTATGGTAAGTTTCTATTGAGAGCTCTCTTCCTGGCATGTAGATGACCACCTTCTTACTAGGTCCTCACATGGCAGAGATCTCTCACTCTTCCTCTTCTTTGAAGTCCACAGTCCTATAAGACTAGAGCCCTACCCTTATGATCTCATTTAACCTAAATTACTTCCTAAATACCCTATCTCTAGATACAGTCACATTGAGGGTTAGGTCTTCAACATATGAATTCTAGGGGACAGAGTTCAGCCCATAGCAAAAGCCAAATCTAAATCCAAGAACTCAGAATGACATCCATTCCTCCTCTAGTTTTGTTGTAATCTCATCTCTCTATTCTACAACACCTGATGACCACCAGCAGCGCACCTGATTGGTCAGGATAGGTTGGGTGATGCTGCAATAACAAATGACACCTAAATCTGAGTGGCTGAACACAACAAAATTCTATGCTGCACACATACCAACCCTGCTGTGGGTCTAGGCAATCTCTAGCACAACTGTACTCCATGTGGTGGCTCAACATTACAGGCTGCTTTGATCTCTTGGCATGTTTTTTCATCTCAACACATGTTTCCATGATGACTCCAGCCAGGCAAGACAGCAAGGGGAACCCTTCCTTAAATGCTTCTATCCACAAATGGCACATGCCATTTCTGAACACATTTCATTGGCCAAAGTGGGTCATACCTCCATGTCTAACTTCAAGGGAGCAACTGCCAGGAGGAGAAGCAAACCAGAATCTTGGTGAGTAGTAGTAATATGTCCACAACAACCTATATTCAAGAATGGAATAAAGGAGGATGAAAGAAAAGAGGAGTCAGTTAAAGAAATGGAGACATTTCAGAGCCAGGAAGGAAATATGAATAAAAGCTGTAGTCAGTAGTTCTGAAAATAGTCCTGGGGCTTAACTAGAATTTATTACTTCTTTCTTAATTAGTTTTCTATTGCTGTGTAACAAATCACCACAAATTCAGCAGCTTCGAACAATCCAAATTTATTATCTCACAGTTTCTGTGGGTCAACAGTCTGGGTACAGGTTAACTGGGTCCTCTGCTCAGGGCCTCACCAGGCTAATCTCAGGTGTCAGCCAGGCTGCCATCTCACCTCAGGCTCTGAGTCCTCTTCCAAATTCACTGGGTGTTGACAGTTGTGGTTTTAGGACTGAAGCCCTGAGTTCCTAGAGCTGCCTGCAACTCCCTGCTCCATGGCCCTCTTTGCAACGTGGCAGTTTGCTTCTCCAAGGGCAACATGAGAGCATCTGCTGCTGCTTTTTATTTATTTATTTATTTATTTATTTATTTATTTATTTATTAGTTTCTGCTTTATAACAAAGTGAATCAGTCATACATATACATCTGTTCCCACATCCCTTCCCTCCTGCATCTCCCTCCCTCCCACCCTCCCCATCCCACCCCTCCAGGTGGTCACAAAGCACCAAGCTGATCTCCCTGTGCTATGCGGCTGCTTCCCACTATCTATCTACCTTATGTTTGGTACTGTATATATGTCCATGCCTCTCTTTTGCTTTGTCACAGCTTACCATTCCCCCTCCCCATATCCTCAAGTCCATTCTCAAGTAGGTCTGTGTCTTTATTCCTGTTTTATCCCTAGGTTCTTCATGACATTTTTTTAAAAATTCCATATGTATGTGTTAGCATACGGTATTTGTCTTTCTCTTTCTGAGTTACTTCACTCTGTATGACAGACTCTAGGTCTATCCACCTCATTACAAATAGCTCAGTCTCGTTTCTTTTTATGGCTGAGTAATATTCCATTGTATATATGTGCCACATCTTCTTTATCCGTTCATCCGATGATGGACACTTAAGTTGTTTCAATCTCCAGGCTATTGTGAATAGAGCTGCAATGAACATTTTGGTACATGTCTCTTTTTGAATAATGGTTTTCTCAGGGTATATGCCTAGTAGTGGGATTGCTGGGTCATATGGTAGTTCTATTTTTAGTTTTTTAAGGAACATCCATACTGTTCTCCATAGTGGCTGTACCAATTCACATTCCCACCAGCAGTGCAAGAGTGTTCCCTTTTCTCCACACCCTCTCCAGCTTTTATTGTTTCTAGATTTCTTGATGATGGCCATTCTGACTGGTGTGAGATGATATCTCATTGTAGTTTTGATTTGCATTTCTCTAAAGATTAATGAGGTTGAGCATTCTTTCATGTGTTTGTTGGCAGTCTGTATATCTTCTTTGGAGAAATGCCTATTTAAGTCTTCTGCCCATTTTTGGATTGGGTTGTTTCTTTTTTTGCTATTGAGCTGCATGAGCTGTTTATAAATTTTGGAGATTAATCCTTTGTCCGTTGCTTCATTTGCAAATATTTTCTCCCATTCTGAGGGTTGTCTTTTGGTCTTGTTTATGGTTTCCTTTGCTGTGCAAAAGCTTTGAAGTTTCATTAGGTCCCATTTGTTTATCTTTGTTTTCATTTCCATTTCTCTAGGAGGTGGGTCCAAAAGGATCTTGCTGTGATTTATGTCATAGAGTGTTCTGCCTATGTTTTCCTCTAAGAGTTTGATAGTTTCTGGCTTTACATTTAGGTCTTTAATCCATTTTGAGCTTATTTTTGTGTATGGTGTTAGGGAATGATCTAATCTCATACTTTTACATGTCCCTGTCCAGTTTTCCCAGCACCATTTATTGAAGAGGCTGTCCTTTCTCCACTGTACATTCCTGCCTCCTTTATCAAAGATAAGTTGACCATATGTGCGTGGGTTCATCTCTGGGCTTTCTATCCTGTTCCATTCATCTATCTTTCTGTTTTTGTGCCAGTACCACACTGTCTTGATTACTGTAGCTTTGTAGTATAGTCTGAAGTCAGGGAGCCTGATTCCTCCAGCTCCATTTTTCGTTCTCAAGATTGCTTTGGCTATTCGGTGTCTTTTGTTTTTCCAAACAAATTTTGAAATTGTTTGTTCTAGTTCTGTGAAAAATGCCAGTGGTAGTTTGATAGGGATTGCATTGAATCTGTAGATTGCTTTGGGTAGTAGAGTCATTTTCACAATATTGACTCTTCCAATCCAGGAGCATGGTATATCTCTCCATCTATTTGTATCATCTTTAATTTCTTTCATCAGTGTCTTATAATTTTCTGCATACAGGTCTTTTGTCTCCTTAGGTACGTTTATTCCTAGATATTTTATTCTTTTTGTTGCAATAGTAAATGGGAGTGTTTTCTTGATTTCACTTTCAGATTGTTCATCATTAGTGTACAGGAATTCCAGAGATTTCTGTGCATTAATTTTGTATCCTGCTACTTTACCAAATTCATTGATTAGCTCTAGTAGTTTTCTGGTAGCATCTTTAGGATTCTCTATGTATAGTATCATGTCATCTGCAAACAGTGACAGCTTTACTTCTTCTTTTCCAATTTGGATTCCTTTTATTTCCTTTTCTTCTCTGATTGCTGTGGCTAAAACTTCCAAAACTAAGTTGAATAAGAGTGGTGAGAGTGGGCAGCCTTGACTTGTTCCTGATCTTAGTGGAAATGGTTTCAGTTTTTCACCATTGAGGATGATGTTGGCTGTGGGTTTGTCATATATGGCCTTTATTATGTTGAGGAAAGATCCCTCTATGCTTACTTTCTGCAGGGTTTTTATCATAAATGGGTGTTGAATTTTGTCAAAAGCTTTCTCTGCATCTATTGAGATGATCATATGGTTTTTCTTCTTCAATTTGTTAATATGGTGTATCACATTGATTTGCGTATATTGAAGAATGCTTGCATTCCTGCAATAAACCCTACTTGATCATGGTGTATGATCCTTTTAATGTGCTGCTGGATTCTGTTTGCTAGTATTTTGTTGAGGATTTTTACATCTATGTTCATCAGTGATATTGGCCTGTAGTTTTCTTTCTTTGTGACATCCTTGCCTGGTTTTGGTATCAAGGTGATGGTGGCCTTGTAGAATGAGTTTGGGAGTGTTCCTCCCTCTGCTATATTTTGGAAGAGTTTGAGAAGGATAGGTGTTAGCTCTTCTCTAAATGCTTGATAGAATTCGCCTGTGAAGCCATCTGGTCCTGGGCTTTTGTTTGTTGGAAGATTTTTAATCACAGTTTCAATTTCAGTGCTTGTGATTGGTCTATTCATATTTTCTATTTCATCCTGAGTCAGTCTTGGCAGGTTGTGCATTTCTAAGAATTTGTCCATTTCTTCCAGGATATCCATTTTATTGGCACAGAGTTGCTTGTAGTAATCTCTCATGATCTTTTGTATTTCTGCAGTGTCAGTTGTTACTTCTCCTTTTTCATTTCTAATTCTATTGATTTGAGTCTTCTCCCTTTTTTCTTGATGAGTCTGGCTAATGGTTTGTCAATTTTGTTTATCTTCTCAAAGAACCAGCTTTTAGTTTTAGTGATCTTTGCTATCGTTTCCTTCATTTCTTTTTCATTTATTTCTGATCTGATCTTTATGATTTCTTTCCTTCTGCTAACTTTGGGGGATTTTTGTTCTTCTTTCTCTGATTGCTTTAGTTGCAGGGTCAGGTTGTTTACTCAAGATGTTTCCTGTTTCTTAAGGTGGGATTGTATTGCTATATACTTCCCCCTTAGAACTGCTTTTGCTGAGTCCCATAGGTTTTGGGTCGTCGTGTCTCCATTGTCATTTGTTTCTAGGTATTTTTTTTATTTCCTCTTTGATTTCCTCAGTGATCACTTCGTTTTTGAGTAGTGTATTGTTTAGCCTCCATGTGTTTGTATTTTTTACAGATCTTTTCCTGTAATTGATGTCTAGTCTCACAGCATTGTGGTCGGAAAAGATACTTGATATGATTTCAATTTTCTTAAATTTACCAAGGCTTGATTTGTGACCCAAGATATGATCTATCCTGGAGAATGTTCCATGAGCACTTGGGAAAAATGTGTATTCTGTTGTTTTTGGATGGAATGTCCTATAAATATCAATTAAGTCCATCTTGTTTAATGTAGCATTTAAAGCTTGTGTTTCCTTATTTATTTTCATTTTGGATGATCTGTCCATTGGTGAAAGTGGGGTGTTAAAGTCCCCTACTATGAGTGTGTTACTGTCGATTTCCCCTTTTATGGCTGTTAGCATTTGCCTTATGTATTGAGGTGCTGCTACGTTGGGTGCATAAATATTTACAATTGTTATATCTTCTTCTTGGATCGATCCCTTGATTATTATGTAGTGTCCTTCTTTGTCTCTTCTAGTAGTCTTTCTTTTAAAGTCTATTTTGTCTGATATGAGAATTGCTACTCCAGCTTTCTTTTGATTTCCATTTGCATGGAATATCTTTTTCCATCCCCTTACTTTCAATCTGTATGTGTCTCTAGGTCTGAAGTGGGTCTCTTGTAGACAGCATATATCTGGATCTTGTTTTTGTATCCATTCAGCCAATCTGTGTCTTTTGGTGGGAGCATTTAGTCCATTTACATTTAAGGTAATTATTGATATGTATGTTCCTATTCCCATTTCCTTAATTGTTTTGGGTTCGTTATTGTAGGTATTTTCCTCTTGTTGTGTTTCTTGCTTAGAGATGTTCCTTTAGCATTTGTTGTAAAGCTGGTTTGGTGGTGCTGAACTCTCTCAGCTTTTGCTTGTCTGTAAACGTTTTAATTTCTCCATCAAATCTGAATGAGATCCTTGCTGGGTAGAGTAATCATGGTTGCAGGTTTTTCTCCTTCATCACTTTAATTATGTCCTGCCACTCCCTTCTGGCTTGTAGAGTTTCTGCTGAGAGATCAGCTGTTAACCTGATGGGGATTCCCTTGTGTGTTATTTGTTGTTTTTCCCTTGTGGCTTTTATTATGATTTCTTTGTGTTTAATTTTTGACAGTTTGATTAATATGTGTCTTGGCATACTTTTCCTTGGATTTCTTCTGTATGGCACTCTCTGTGCCTCCTGGACTTGATTAACTATTTCCTTTCCCATATTAGGAAAGTTTTCAACTCTAATCTCTTCAAGTATTTTCTCAGTCCCTTTCTTTTTCTCTTCTCCTTCTGGAACCTCTATAATTCGAATGTTGGTGCGTTTAGTGTTGTCCCAGGGGTCTCTGAGACTGTCCTCTATTCTTTTCATTCTTTTTTCTTTATTTTGCTCTGCAGCAGTTATTTCCACTATTTTATCTTCCACCTCACTTATACGTTCTTCTGCCTCAGTTATTCTGCTATTGATCCCATCTAGAGTATTTTTCATTTCATTTATTGTGTTTTTAATCGATGCTTGATTCATCTTTAGTTCTTCTAGGTCCTTGTTAACTGTTTCTTGCATTTTGTCTATTCTATTTCCAAGATTTTGGATCTTGGAAATAGAATCTTGGATCATCTTTACTATCATTATTCTGAATTCTTTTTCAGGTAGACTGCCTATTACCTCTTCATTTGTTAGGTCTGGTAGGTTTTTATCTTGCTCCTTCACCTGCTGTGTGTTTTTCTGTCTTCTCATTTTGCTTATCTTACTGTGTTTGGGGTCTCCTTTTTGAAGACTGCAGGCTCATAGTTCCCGTTGTTTTTGGTGTCTGTCCCCAGTGGCTAAGGTTGTTTCAGTAGGTTGTGTAGGCTTCCTGGTGGGGGGGGACTAGTGCCTGTGTTCTGGTGGTTGAGGCTCGATCTTGACTTTCTGGTGGACAGGTCCACGTCTGGTGGTGTGTTTTGGGGTGCCTGTGGCCTTATTATGTTTTTAGGCAGCTTCTCTGCTAATGGGTGGGGTTGTGTTCCTGTCTTGCTAGTTGCTTGGCATAGGGTGACCAGCACTGTAGCTTGCTGGTCGTTGACTGAAGCTGGGTGCTGGTGTTCAGATGGAGATCTCTGGGAGATTTTTGCCACTTGATATTATGTGGAGCTGGGAGGTCTCTTGTGGACCCATGTCCTGAAGTTGGCTCTCCCACTTCAGAGGCACAGCACTGACTCCTGGCTGCAGCACCAAGAGCCTTTCATCTACCCAGCTCAGAATTAAAGGGAGAAAAAGTAGAAAGAAAGAATTAGTAGAAGAAAGAAAGAGAGAGAGAAAGAAAGGAATAAGGAAAGAAAGGAAGAAACAAAGAAAGAAAGAAAGAAAGGAGGGAGTGAGGGAGGAAGGATGGAAAGAAAGAAAGAAAGGAGGGAGGGATGGAGGAAGGAAAGAAAGAAAGGAAGGAAGAAAGAAAAGAAGAAAAAGAGAGAAGGAAAGAAAGACAGGAGGGAAGGAGGGAGGGAGGGAGGAAGGGAAGGTAGGAAAAAAAGAAAGAACAGTTAAAGTAAAATAGAATAAATTATAAAATATAGTAGCATTATTAAAATTAAAAAGTAATTATTGAAAAAAAACGGACAGATAGAACCCTGGGACATATGGTGGAAGCCAAGCTATACAGAGAAAATCTCACACAGAAGCATACACATACACATTCACAAAAAGAGTACAGGGAAAAAATCGAAAATCTTGCTGTCCAAGTCCACCTCCTCAATTTGGGATAATTCGTTGTAAAAAGAGGAAAAGGGGAAAAAGTCTGAAATCTTGTCCTCAAAGTCCACCTCCTCAATTTGGGATGATTCTCTATCCATTCATGCACTCCACAGACACAGGGCACATCAAGTGGACCATGGAGCTTTAATCCGCTGCCTCCGAGGCTGCACAGATTTCCCGGTCTCTTCTGTGCTCTCACAGCTCCCGGGTCTCAGCCTTGGACCTGGCCCCGCCTCTGCGTGTAGGTCGCCGGAGGGTGTCCGTTCTTCGCTCAGACAGGACGGGTTTAAAGGAGCCACTGATTTGGGGGCTCTGTCTCACTCAGGCCGAGGGGAGGGAGGGGCACACAGTGCGGGGCGGGCCTGCGGCGGCAGAGGCCGGCGTGACGTCGCAGCAGCCAGAGGTGCTCCATGCGCTTTCCCGGGGAAGCCGTCCCTGTGTCCCGGGACCCCAGCAGTGGTGGGCTGCACAGGCTCCCCGGAAGGCAGGGTGGACAGTGACCTGCGCTTGCACACAGGACTTGTGGCGGCGGCAGCAGCAACCCCAGCATCCCACGCCCGTCTCCGGTGTCCGTGCCTTTAGCCGTGGCTCACGCCCGTCTCTGGAGCTTCTTTAAGCAGCGCTCTTAATGCCCTCTCCTTGCGCACCAGGAAACAAAAGGGAAGAAAAAGTCTCTTGCCTGTTCGGCAGCTCCAGACTTTTTCCATGGACTCCCTCTGGGCTAGCCGTGGTGCACTAACCCCTTCAGGCTCTCTTCCTGCCACCAGCCCCAGTCCTCTCCCTGCGCTCCGACTGAAACCCGATACCCGAGCCTCAGCTCCCAGCCCCACCCGCCCCGGTGGCCGAGCAGACAAGCCTCTCAGGCTGGTGTGTGCCTGAGGGCACCGATCCTCTGTGCCAGAATCTCTCTGCTTTGCCCTCCACACCCCTGTTGCTGTGATCTCCTCCGCTACTCTGAAGCTTTCCCCCTCCTCCACCCGCAGTCTCCGCCCGTAAAGTGGCTTCTAGTGTGTGGAAACCTTTCTTCCTTCACAGCTCCCTCCCACTGGTGCATGTCCCGTCCCTATCCTTTTGTTTCTCTTTATTCTTTTTTCTTTTGCCCTACCCAGGTATATGGGGAGTTTCTTGCCTTTTGGGGGGTCTGAGGTCTTCTGTCAGCGTCCAGTAGGTGTTCTGTAGGTGTTGTTCCACGTGTAGATGAATTTCTGATGTATCTGTAGGGAGGAAGGTGATCTCCGCATCTTACTCTTCCGCCATCTTCCTCCCTGCTGCTGCTTTTTATTTCTTAGCCCTAGACACTTTTTTAAAGGGCTCACCTGATTAGGTCAGGCCCACCCAGGGTAATCTCCCTTTCAACTAACTCAAAGTCAACTGATTTTGCTTCCTTAATTACATCTGCAAAGCCCCTTCATTTTTGCCATATAGTATAACCTAACCACATCACTGATATCCCATCATATTCACAGGCCAGGAGGCCAAGGGGATCCCCTCAAAGCGAGATTATACAGGATATGCACACCATGAGGGAGGAATATTAAATTCTGTTTGCCACACTTCCTCTATGATTCATTGCCTTTACCTCCAACTGGCACTTCAGCTGGTTGATATTCTATGCTGGCTAAGGGACCCAAACCTTCATGCCTAGGGAATACTGGTCCCTGATGGTCCTGCCTGATTAAGGTTACAGGAGTCTTCCATGAACTTTGACCACTGGGCATGGCATCACTAGGAGGTGCCCCAAGTACCCAGGGATTACCCCCACATACATAGCTTCTCACACCACTTGCCTTCCGCTGCCTCACCCACATCAGGATTAACCACAAAGCCCTGTCCCTCCTGAGCCTCTGTGCTTGCTGTTCATTCCACCTGGAATGTCCTACCTCCTGCCTTACCCATCCTCAAGGCTCTGCAGAGCTCCCTGTTACATGGAGCCTCCCTTGCCTTCCCTCTAGCCCCCCTACCCATCAGGCTCATCACCAGCGACACAGGTCACCTTCTGCTTGGTTTCAGAGGCCCTTGTTTCCTGCACATCTCCTGAGAAGGCTCAGTCCAGGCCCAGAAATCCTGGGGCCCAGAGTGGCCCAAACTGCAGAAAATGAAAGAGAGGGGGTGTTCAGGAAATCCTGGCAGTGACTGAGGCAGTCCTTCAAGATGCTGAGGGCAGGAGGCAGAGAAGGAGGGTGTACTATTGCTCAAGACTTCCCCCCATCCTGATGTCCAGTCACCTCCAGAAGTGCTGTGCAATATCCTTCGCACACTTGGACTAAAGGGACAAGCTCTGCCCTGCAGGCTGGGTCAGGAACCTCTGGATGTGGACAGAGGGTTTGGAGAAGGATTTGCGGGGTGAAGCAGACCCCCTCCTAGGATCAGGGACTTTCAGAAGCTGAGTCATCAGGCTTCTTGCTCATTTCCAGCTCCTTTCTGGAATATGAGAGCCCAGGCTCCTCAGACCAGAGCCCCACTTCCACAGGCCACACAATCTATTTTTCTCTAGACACTATATGCCCTCTGCAGGCCCCATGAGGTTGGAGCACAGGCCAGGAAACTCGCATCCCCTTTCCCTGTGCACTGGATGCCCCCTGCAGGCCTTGTGAGGTTGAGAGCCACAATGGGATGGATTAAACAGAACACACATATACACACAAGCACAAAAGTGGGGACACCCTTACCCACTTACATACGTCCATACCGACACACACATACACAGGCATATAATCAATCACACAGCCAATCACTCGCATCTACCAAGGACACACCACAGACAGTTAAGCATATAATCACAGTACAGACACAAGGGGACATATAGACACACATACACTATTACACACAAACCGTCATGGGTACACAGACACAAAGACACATATGGACACAATCCTTCCTCCCAGAGAAGAGTATTTGTTTGGAATCAATAGGTTAAAAAGCCACCTGGGGAACAGGGTAATATCATGAATGGTGGACTTAATAAAAGAAGGTACCTAAACTGCCTCTCAGTCTAATGGGGCCTGTTGACTAGAGAGCCTTTTGTTTTGCTGGGCACTGGAGTGGTTACAGTTGTGGAACAGTATGGACAAGAGTTGGGGTAGAGCTACTAAAAAGAGAAATTTGGAGTTTGCAAGAGCTTAATCTATATAACTTGTATGAAAGCACATTCTTAGAAGTTGGGCTCCTGAACTCAGAAAGCCAGATTGAACTATCCTCACTGCATCCCAGGACACCCTAAAAAGAGAGAGGCCTCCTGATGCTGGTAATATATGGGAGGTGATGAATGAGAAAAGGGGATGGACCTAACTACCACTGAATGCACCCACTGTGTGTCAGGCACATGGACCACCTCACAAGATACATATTATTCCCATTTTACAGATCCTGTTCCCTCGACTGTCCAGGGTTCTAAAACAAGATTCAAATAGAAGAGTTTGAGTATAAAAACCCTGTTGTTTCCACTACATTAGTAATGGCAAATGCAAGGAATATACGTTTCCATTCCCTACTCATGTTCCCAACAATGACAGAACATATATGTTTTCCCCACTGATCCAGATCAGTGATTGGCAAACTATGGCCCAGCCAGCCTGCTGCCTGTTTTTGTAAATAAAACTTTATTGGAATATAGCCATGCCTGTTCATTTACATATTGTCTATGGCTGCTTTGGGGCTACAACAGCAAAGCTGAGAAGTGACTACAGAGACAGTATGGCCTGCAAAACCTTATTTCCTAGCTGAACCTTTAACAAAAAAGTTTGCTAACCTCTGAGCCAAACCCAGCCTCAAATTGGAGTTGGCAAGTCTTATTGCCTTTGGTGCCTTGACATTGAAGGATGGTCAGATAAATAAATAACTGGGATGTATGGATAGATGGATGGACTGAACCAACAGATGGACAGACATATATGGGTAATATATCAGAGATTTGCTCCAAATATGTACCAATGTTCTGCCATTTATAAGCGGTGAAACATGGGGTAAATTAATCTTTCTGGATATTAGTTTCCTCATCTGTAAAATGGGGATAATAATACAATGATCATTATCTAGGGCTCTTTCTATTGCGAGTGAAAAAAACCCAACTTAAAGTAGCTTAAGCAAAAAGTTAAATTTGTCATATCACATAACTAGATTAAGATTTGGTCTACTTCAGCACTGGTTGGACTCAGGGAATCAAATTATGTTATCTCCATCTTTTAACTTGAATTCTCTCTAATTTTTTTTTTGTGGCACACAGGCCTCTCACTGCTGTGGCCTCTCCTGATGTGGCGCACAGGCTCCGGACGCCCAGGCTCAGTGGCCAGGGCTCATGGGCCCAGCCGCTCTGTGGCATGTGGGATCTTCCCGGACCGGGGCATGAACCCACATCCCCTGGATCGTCAGGTGGACTCTCAACCACTGCACCACCAGGGAAGCCCCGAATTATCTCTAATTTTTTTTATGTGGAGGCCTCATTCTGGTTATAGACAGGTGATTTTCTAGCAGCAGAAAATATGACCACTGGAAGCCTCAAGTCCACATTTGTATAGTGAGTGATCCAAAACACAAGGCCTCTTTCTCCTAATATCAAAGCTCATGAAAAGCTTTGAACTGTGCTTGTGACACATACTCAGTTCTTCAATATATTACAGTGCCCAGGGAATGGAGTACTCTTATCAGATCACTGTACTGAACATAGCCACAAAGACCACGTGAAGTGAGAGAGAACTTCCCTAAAGGAAGCAGGAAAAGGAGTATTAAAAAGTGTCTAGGGGGCTTCCCTGGTGGCGCAGTGGTTGAGAGTCCGCCTGCCGATGCAGGGGACACGGGTTCGTGCCCCGGTCCGGGAAGATCCCACATGCCGCGGAGCGGCTGGGCCCGTGAGCCATGGCCGCTGAGTCTGCGCGTCCGGAGCCTGTGCTCCGCAACGGGAGAGGCCACAGCAGTGAGAGGCCCGCGAACCGCAAAAAAAAAAAAACAAAAAAAAAAAAGTGTCTGCATGAACAAAAACATCACTCACAGCATTCTACTTCATAGATTTGTCATGAGAAAATGATTTTAGAGCACTTAGCATGGTGCATGGCACTTAAGTATCAAAAAATGTTCATTATTACCATAACTGATAAATAGATGAATGGATGCATTAAATATACAGCTAATGGTTAAAAATACAGATGAATAAATGAAGAGAAAGATGTGAAAAGACAGATGAAAGTAAAGATGGGAGAATGGACCACTGAAGAGACAAAGATGGGGAGACATATGGACACATAGATGGACGGATGGATCAATTGATAAATGGTTGGATGGATGATGGAAAGATAAGGCAGACAAAAAAGGGGTCACAGTTAAGTTTCTCATATCATATGCTCTAGGGCTGGGAATGGGAAAGAGAAGAGCACTCTACAATTGGTGTCTCCTGAGAGGTCTCCTCCTCTGGTCTCTGTCTCTTGGGTCCCTCTCATCAGGTGGGTTAAACACTTGCTCCCCTCCCTCATCTCTAGTTTCCTTCTGTCCCTAGGAACTAACCAGCCCCTCTCCTCAGAAATCCCCTCTCAATTCCAGGATAGGGAAGGCATGGCAGAAGGGGGTGTTCTAAGCCAGGTTCCCCTCATGCTATCGATAATTCTCTGACTCAGTTTGGGGCACAGGAAAATAATGGGGGAGAGGGACAGTACTGGCTGGGCCTGGAGGGTGAAGCCCTAGAGTCCTGAGATGTGAGGTATGGGAGCCGGACCTGCTTCCAAAGAACTTTCCCTTTAGCCCTGCTTGTCGAAGAGAGGAGTAGGTCTCAGATGAGGGATGTGTAGTCACTGTGATAGGCCTATGGAGACCTGGGAGGAGATCTTCCCCAGTCTTACCCTGCTACTTGCCATTGTCCTCAGGGAATCTGGGGGACCAGCTGGGTCCCATCTTTCCCACTCCAGTAGTCTTAGGACCACAGAGAAGAGGTGGGAGTAAGGAGAAACCTGGGAAAGAGGGAGCCCCACAACCATATTGCTCTGACCTCTAATCCTGAACCAAGCTCTGACCCCTAGCCTTAAAACTCATGTTCAAATGCCTTCAAGGGGACGACACTGCAAACCTTCCCCTAACAGGGACAATGCAACCCACTTCCCTTGTCCAAAATGTTGAGCGCTGACGTTCTCAGAGCTAAAGACAAAGAGTGGGAAATGGGGACAGGGAGGCTACTAAGGAGTTATGAAAGGGAGAAAAGGTTCCAGATAGATGGAGACAGTGGGGAGTGCACTCAGTGGAAAGGTATTCTGCTGCCAACTCGTGTACTGCAATTCAATTCAGACACTAACTACCCAGAGCTAGTGTTAGACTCCACAGGTTTAAGGGCACAGTCCCAACAAGCCTGCCTCCACTTGAACTGCCAGTCACAAGTGGGGTCCCCAGGCCACCTGCATTTCTGCCTAACTAGCTACAAGTCCAGAGGTCTTCAAACCCCCCTCAGGTCCAATAGTTCACTAGAATGACTCACACAACTCAGAAGTGCTATCCTGACAACTAGTTTTTTATAAAGTATATATATCAGGAACATCCAAACGAAAAGACACACAAGGAGGGTCTCAGTGCAGAGCTCCCATGCTCTCTCCCCATGGAGACACAAAGGGCACGTCACCCTCCCATTACATCAACATGTTCACCAACCAGGCAGTTCCATGAGCTTTGGGGTCCACAGTTTTTACCGAGATTTCATACAGAGGCAGGAATGAATTGTTGGCAACATGACTCGATCTCCTCTGACGGATTGGCTCAAAGCCCCAATTCTGCAATGATATGGTTGGTCTTTCTGCTGACCAGGCCTCAGCCCAAGTCACCTCATCTCTTAGCATCAACTCAGGTGGGAGCCGAGGGACCCATAGATAACAAAGACACTCGTATTACTTTGAGGTATTCCAAAGATTTAGAGTCTCCCTCTCAGGAACCAGGGACAAAAGCCAAATTGTTTAGTATACAACAGACAGAGCCCTGCGTCTGAGTGAAGGGATGTGAATTACCGAAGCCCTGGCGACCAGGCCTCCTGTTCCCGTGCACCAGACTTGACCCAGCTGCAGCAGGGCAGGAGTGTCGTCACTGTGAGTGTGAGTGTAAGTGAGGGTGAGTGCGGTGGAAGCACAGCTTCTCCATGCCCAGACTGCAATGCTTCCCACTGGCATCCGTGGATCTGTCTGTCACCTGTCTGTATGTAGCCCAGGCAGGGGACGATAGGTATGAGAGGGGAAAAGAGTGTGGGATGGTGGGAAGAGGATAGGTGAATCCATTCTCCACACTTCAGCCTGAGGGAACTTTTACTTCACTCATTTCTGGTCATTCTCTCCCATACCGTCCAGCCGCAAGGCTCCCTTCCCACCTCCACAGACCAAATAGGGCAGCTATTTCCAACCTCCCACACTGGGTTAATTGCTCTTTCTTGGCTTTGCCAAAGCACCCTCCACTGCCCTCAGCCAGTCAGCTTGTCTATTGTAGTGATCTTATTGACTCTTTTGATTCCCCTGCCCCGTCCAACCCAGATGACAAGCTCTCTGAGGGCAGAGTCTGTGCCTGGTTTCTCTGCTGTATCCTCATGCCCAAGCACATCACCCGGAACCTAGTAGTCACTCGATAAATGTTTGTGGATTAGTGACTGCAGGAACAAAAATCACATGAAAGGAGGTCTCAGCTCAGAGAGGAAGGGCTGTGACCCTCTAACCATGAAGTGACTTGGCCAAGGCCACTCAGCCAACAAGTGTTCCCATAGCCTGGCCCGTCTTGACTGGGCCCTCTCTGGAGCCCTATTCCTCCTCTGCCCAGAATCGTACAAACAGAATGGGGCAGACAAGAAAGGTAATTGTCGGAGCAGAAGCCAGGAAGACAGAGAGGAGAGGGGACTGGCAAAACAGTACTGGACAGCGTCCCAAAGCTCTTTTCTTGCTGCCTGGTGCTGAGGTCTCCGTCTTCCCAGGGTGCAGCTCTGAAATCTCACTCCACCCTTATAAAAGAGGGTCCGTGCCCTGCCTCTTCGTAACAAACCCTAACCCCACCCCTTTATTGATAGGCTCTGGCTCCACCTTCTGGACTACCCCTCCTCTGAAGAAATGCCCTGGCTCCGCCCCTTCCGGGTAATAGGTAAGCCCCACCCCTAGCGCGTGACGGTGTCGTTGTGACCTAACGCACCGGCGTCTTTCCAGGGTGGAGCCAGAGAGGGTGGGCATTTAGGCTGTGCCGACCCCTCAACCCCCATCCAGGTGACCACGATCCCCGAAAATCCTCACGCGGGACCCCAAATATCCCAGCCCCATGACCTCGAAGGCCTTTGGCTCTAACCCCCTAAATGCCCCATGCCCCCGAGAGGCCCTACCACCCAATCCCTTAACGTCTAGTGCCTCCCAAATCTTCAATCCAACCCTGTCCCGATGTGGCAACTGAGTCTTCCCGGGGGCACCTGTCTCGTATTACCCGAGAACAAGTCAGACTGGTCCAGAGAATAACAGAGAAGGGGATCCTCCCAGGGATTTGGGGAATCCTTGATCCAATCATGCCGCTCCCCAGGAGACGTTGGGAACCGAGGACATGTCGGGATTGAGGAGACACGAGGTGATGCAGGAAGCTGAGGAGGAGGAGGAGGAGGAGGAGGAGGAGGAGGAGGAGGAGTGAGTGGAGGCGGGGTTCTGCGGAGGAGGAACCTAGGCGCTCCCGGGTGGTGGGGAAGGGGCGGGGAGGGCGCGAGGTTTCTGGGGCGAGAGAAGTGGGAGGTGTGGGGCCTCTTAGGGGGCGTGGACTGGAGGAACCGCCTCTAAAGGGCTAGGCGGAGCCTTCCACAAGAGGGGCGAAGCGTCCAAGGGGCGGAGTCGGTGGGGTCAGCCCCGCCCCGCCCCGGCTCTGCCTTCTCTTTGCAGGATCTACTGGGGCTGTTTCTACTTTTTCCCCTGGCTGCGCATGTGGCGGAGGGAGCGGAGGCGAACGGCTTGTGATACCGCGGACCCGCCCGGGGCATGGACGAGGCTCAGTCCGGGAGAACCGATCGCGGGGAAGCCGGGAGCCTCCGCCCCGCCTCATGCCTGTGCCGGGTCGCCCCACAGCTCAGCGCACCCTCGGGAGCAGAAGCTGGAGCCTCTGCGGGGCCTGATGAGCTCTTTGTCAAGCCGACTGGGCACTGCTCTCCAGCGCTCCAGTCGCAACATCCCCCGCCGCACCCCTACTGCCGCTGCCTAGCCAGCTGGTGCATTAAAGATTTAAACCGAAGCCACCGTCCTGCCCTCCTGATTCTGCCGCCGCTGCTGCCATTCGGGCTGGGAGCCCCTCTCCATGCCGGCTGTTTCCATATTGACAGGGCCTCTCTCCCTGATAAGGGGTCCATCCGTGTCCAGGCTCCCATTATTCCTAAGGGCCCCTCATCAGAGTCAGGCCTCCCCTTACTACCAGTGATTGCCTTCCACCACCTAAGCCCCCCGCCCCACCACACACACACTCGTCTCTGTGAGTGGCCTGTATGGAGGGAGCTCAATAATCCTGGCTTTATCTTCCTCCCAGCCTTGTCCCCACGTCCATAAGTCCTCACAATCCCAGCACTCTGCTGCCACCTTCCTCCTGGACAGGACTTTGCCAGGTGCCTGAAGCATCATCTCCTCCTGGGAGTGGATCGAAAATACTTCCAGCCCATAGTTGTAGGAAGTAGGCTGTGAGAGGAGGGAAAGATTCCTAGAAGCTGCCACCCTCGGCCTGCCATAGGGGAATGACTGAGAACTGTTGGAGGTCTTTCCTACAGTTAACACCACAGCTTCTGGCTCCTTCAGTTGGATCCCGAGTTGAAAGATACTTGGCATCAGGGACTTCCCTGATGGTCCAGTGGATAAGACTCCATGCTCCCACTGCAGGGGGTATGCGTTCTATCCCTGGCTGGGGAATTAAGATCCCGCGTGCCGTGCAGCGCAGCCAAAAAAAAAAATTAAAAAGGTACATAGGTGCTTGGCATCAGCCCCCCGAAGTGTAACCTCCCTAGGAGAACCCAAGGGCCACTGCTCCCTACCTTTCCTTTCTGTCTTGTCACCGAGTTGGGCTGAAACCGACTAGCTACTGAAATGGATGAAGGGTCTGGGACTCCTAGGGGGTCTGCTTTCAGTTAGGGACTGGCCGCAGCACCAGGGAGGGCACCACAGAATTAAGTTAAAGGGACGGCACTCTACAGTTGGTGTCTCCTGAGAGGTCTCCTCCTCTGGTCTCTGTCTCTTGGATCCCTCTCATCAGGTGGGTTAAACACTTGCTCCCCTCCCTCATCTCTAGTTTCCTTCTGTCCCTAGGAACTAACCAGCCCCTCTCCTCAGAAATCCCCTCTCAATTCCCAGGATAGGGAAGGCATGGCAGAAGGGGGTGTTCTAAGCCAGGTTCCCCTCATGCTATCGATAATTCTCTGACTCAGTTTGGGGCACAGGAAAATAATGGGGGAGAGGGACAGTACTGGCTGGGCCTGGAGGGTGAAGCCCTAGAGTCCTGAGATGTGAGGTATGGGAGCCGGACCTGCTTCCAAAGAACTTTCCCTTTAGCCCTGCTTGTCGAAGAGAGGAGTAGGTCTCAGATGAGGGATGTGTAGTCACTGTGATAGGCCTATGGAGACCTGGGAGGAGATCTTCCCCAGTCTTACCCTGCTACTTGCCATTGTCCTCAGGGAATCTGGGGGACCAGCTGGGTCCCATCTTTCCCACTCCAGTAGTCTTAGGACCACAGAGAAGAGGTGGGAGTAAGGAGAAACCTGGGAAAGAGGGAGCCCCACAACCATATTGCTCTGACCTCTAATCCTGAACCAAGCTCTGACCCCTAGCCTTAAAACTCATGTTCAAATGCCTTCAAGGGGACGACACTGCAAACCTTCCCCTAACAGGGACAATGCAACCCACTTCCCTTGTCCAAAATGTTGAGCGCTGACGTTCTCAGAGCTAAAGACAAAGAGTGGGAAATGGGGACAGGGAGGCTACTAAGGAGTTATGAAAGGGAGAAAAGGTTCCAGATAGATGGAGACAGTGGGGAGTGCACTCAGTGGAAAGGTATTCTGCTGCCAACTCGTGTACTGCAATTCAATTCAGACACTAACTACCCAGAGCTAGTGTTAGACTCCACAGGTTTAAGGGCACAGTCCCAACAAGCCTGCCTCCACTTGAACTGCCAGTCACAAGTGGGGTCCCCAGGCCACCTGCATTTCTGCCTAACTAGCTACAAGTCCAGAGGTCTTCAAACCCCCCTCAGGTCCAATAGTTCACTAGAATGACTCACACAACTCAGAAGTGCTATCCTGACAACTAGTTTTTTATAAAGTATATATATCAGGAACATCCAAACGAAAAGACACACAAGGAGGGTCTCAGTGCAGAGCTCCCATGCTCTCTCCCCATGGAGACACAAAGGGCACGTCACCCTCCCATTACATCAACATGTTCACCAACCAGGCAGTTCCATGAGCTTTGGGGTCCACAGTTTTTACCGAGATTTCATACAGAGGCAGGAATGAATTGTTGGCAACATGACTCGATCTCCTCTGACGGATTGGCTCAAAGCCCCAATTCTGCAATGATATGGTTGGTCTTTCTGCTGACCAGGCCTCAGCCCAAGTCACCTCATCTCTTAGCATCAACTCAGGTGGGAGCCGAGGGACCCATAGATAACAAAGACACTCGTATTACTTTGAGGTATTCCAAAGATTTAGAGTCTCCCTCTCAGGAACCAGGGACAAAAGCCAAATTGTTTAGTATACAACAGACAGAGCCCTGCGTCTGAGTGAAGGGATGTGAATTACCGAAGCCCTGGCGACCAGGCCTCCTGTTCCCGTGCACCAGACTTGACCCAGCTGCAGCAGGGCAGGAGTGTCGTCACTGTGAGTGTGAGTGTAAGTGAGGGTGAGTGCGGTGGAAGCACAGCTTCTCCATGCCCAGACTGCAATGCTTCCCACTGGCATCCGTGGATCTGTCTGTCACCTGTCTGTATGTAGCCCAGGCAGGGGACGATAGGTATGAGAGGGGAAAAGAGTGTGGGATGGTGGGAAGAGGATAGGTGAATCCATTCTCCACACTTCAGCCTGAGGGAACTTTTACTTCACTCATTTCTGGTCATTCTCTCCCATACCGTCCAGCCGCAAGGCTCCCTTCCCACCTCCACAGACCAAATAGGGCAGCTATTTCCAACCTCCCACACTGGGTTAATTGCTCTTTCTTGGCTTTGCCAAAGCACCCTCCACTGCCCTCAGCCAGTCAGCTTGTCTATTGTAGTGATCTTATTGACTCTTTTGATTCCCCTGCCCCGTCCAACCCAGATGACAAGCTCTCTGAGGGCAGAGTCTGTGCCTGGTTTCTCTGCTGTATCCTCATGCCCAAGCACATCACCCGGAACCTAGTAGTCACTCGATAAATGTTTGTGGATTAGTGACTGCAGGAACAAAAATCACATGAAAGGAGGTCTCAGCTCAGAGAGGAAGGGCTGTGACCCTCTAACCATGAAGTGACTTGGCCAAGGCCACTCAGCCAACAAGTGTTCCCATAGCCTGGCCCGTCTTGACTGGGCCCTCTCTGGAGCCCTATTCCTCCTCTGCCCAGAATCGTACAAACAGAATGGGGCAGACAAGAAAGGTAATTGTCGGAGCAGAAGCCAGGAAGACAGAGAGGAGAGGGGACTGGCAAAACAGTACTGGACAGCGTCCCAAAGCTCTTTTCTTGCTGCCTGGTGCTGAGGTCTCCGTCTTCCCAGGGTGCAGCTCTGAAATCTCACTCCACCCTTATAAAAGAGGGTCCGTGCCCTGCCTCTTCGTAACAAACCCTAACCCCACCCCTTTATTGATAGGCTCTGGCTCCACCTTCTGGACTACCCCTCCTCTGAAGAAATGCCCTGGCTCCGCCCCTTCCGGGTAATAGGTAAGCCCCACCCCTAGCGCGTGACGGTGTCGTTGTGACCTAACGCACCGGCGTCTTTCCAGGGTGGAGCCAGAGAGGGTGGGCATTTAGGCTGTGCCGACCCCTCAACCCCCATCCAGGTGACCACGATCCCCGAAAATCCTCACGCGGGACCCCAAATATCCCAGCCCCATGACCTCGAAGGCCTTTGGCTCTAACCCCCTAAATGCCCCATGCCCCCGAGAGGCCCTACCACCCAATCCCTTAACGTCTAGTGCCTCCCAAATCTTCAATCCAACCCTGTCCCGATGTGGCAACTGAGTCTTCCCGGGGGCACCTGTCTCGTATTACCCGAGAACAAGTCAGACTGGTCCAGAGAATAACAGAGAAGGGGATCCTCCCAGGGATTTGGGGAATCCTTGATCCAATCATGCCGCTCCCCAGGAGACGTTGGGAACCGAGGACATGTCGGGATTGAGGAGACACGAGGTGATGCAGGAAGCTGAGGAGGAGGAGGAGGAGGAGGAGGAGGAGGAGGAGGAGGAGTGAGTGGAGGCGGGGTTCTGCGGAGGAGGAACCTAGGCGCTCCCGGGTGGTGGGGAAGGGGCGGGGAGGGCGCGAGGTTTCTGGGGCGAGAGAAGTGGGAGGTGTGGGGCCTCTTAGGGGGCGTGGACTGGAGGAACCGCCTCTAAAGGGCTAGGCGGAGCCTTCCACAAGAGGGGCGAAGCGTCCAAGGGGCGGAGTCGGTGGGGTCAGCCCCGCCCCGCCCCGGCTCTGCCTTCTCTTTGCAGGATCTACTGGGGCTGTTTCTACTTTTTCCCCTGGCTGCGCATGTGGCGGAGGGAGCGGAGGCGAACGGCTTGTGATACCGCGGACCCGCCCGGGGCATGGACGAGGCTCAGTCCGGGAGAACCGATCGCGGGGAAGCCGGGAGCCTCCGCCCCGCCTCATGCCTGTGCCGGGTCGCCCCACAGCTCAGCGCACCCTCGGGAGCAGAAGCTGGAGCCTCTGCGGGGCCTGATGAGCTCTTTGTCAAGCCGACTGGGCACTGCTCTCCAGCGCTCCAGTCGCAACATCCCCCGCCGCACCCCTACTGCCGCTGCCTAGCCAGCTGGTGCATTAAAGATTTAAACCGAAGCCACCGTCCTGCCCTCCTGATTCTGCCGCCGCTGCTGCCATTCGGGCTGGGAGCCCCTCTCCATGCCGGCTGTTTCCATATTGACAGGGCCTCTCTCCCTGATAAGGGGTCCATCCGTGTCCAGGCTCCCATTATTCCTAAGGGCCCCTCATCAGAGTCAGGCCTCCCCTTACTACCAGTGATTGCCTTCCACCACCTAAGCCCCCCGCCCCACCACACACACACTCGTCTCTGTGAGTGGCCTGTATGGAGGGAGCTCAATAATCCTGGCTTTATCTTCCTCCCAGCCTTGTCCCCACGTCCATAAGTCCTCACAATCCCAGCACTCTGCTGCCACCTTCCTCCTGGACAGGACTTTGCCAGGTGCCTGAAGCATCATCTCCTCCTGGGAGTGGATCGAAAATACTTCCAGCCCATAGTTGTAGGAAGTAGGCTGTGAGAGGAGGGAAAGATTCCTAGAAGCTGCCACCCTCGGCCTGCCATAGGGGAATGACTGAGAACTGTTGGAGGTCTTTCCTACAGTTAACACCACAGCTTCTGGCTCCTTCAGTTGGATCCCGAGTTGAAAGATACTTGGCATCAGGGACTTCCCTGATGGTCCAGTGGATAAGACTCCATGCTCCCACTGCAGGGGGTATGCGTTCTATCCCTGGCTGGGGAATTAAGATCCCGCGTGCCGTGCAGCGCAGCCAAAAAAAAAAATTAAAAAGGTACATAGGTGCTTGGCATCAGCCCCCCGAAGTGTAACCTCCCTAGGAGAACCCAAGGGCCACTGCTCCCTACCTTTCCTTTCTGTCTTGTCACCGAGTTGGGCTGAAACCGACTAGCTACTGAAATGGATGAAGGGTCTGGGACTCCTAGGGGGTCTGCTTTCAGTTAGGGACTGGCCGCAGCACCAGGGAGGGCACCACAGAATTAAGTTAAAGGGACGGCACTCTACAGTTGGTGTCTCCTGAGAGGTCTCCTCCTCTGGTCTCTGTCTCTTGGATCCCTCTCATCAGGTGGGTTAAACACTTGCTCCCCTCCCTCATCTCTAGTTTCCTTCTGTCCCTAGGAACTAACCAGCCCCTCTCCTCAGAAATCCCCTCTCAATTCCCAGGATAGGGAAGGCATGGCAGAAGGGGGTGTTCTAAGCCAGGTTCCCCTCATGCTATCGATAATTCTCTGACTCAGTTTGGGGCACAGGAAAATAATGGGGGAGAGGGACAGTACTGGCTGGGCCTGGAGGGTGAAGCCCTAGAGTCCTGAGATGTGAGGTATGGGAGCCGGACCTGCTTCCAAAGAACTTTCCCTTTAGCCCTGCTTGTCGAAGAGAGGAGTAGGTCTCAGATGAGGGATGTGTAGTCACTGTGATAGGCCTATGGAGACCTGGGAGGAGATCTTCCCCAGTCTTACCCTGCTACTTGCCATTGTCCTCAGGGAATCTGGGGGACCAGCTGGGTCCCATCTTTCCCACTCCAGTAGTCTTAGGACCACAGAGAAGAGGTGGGAGTAAGGAGAAACCTGGGAAAGAGGGAGCCCCACAACCATATTGCTCTGACCTCTAATCCTGAACCAAGCTCTGACCCCTAGCCTTAAAACTCATGTTCAAATGCCTTCAAGGGGACGACACTGCAAACCTTCCCCTAACAGGGACAATGCAACCCACTTCCCTTGTCCAAAATGTTGAGCGCTGACGTTCTCAGAGCTAAAGACAAAGAGTGGGAAATGGGGACAGGGAGGCTACTAAGGAGTTATGAAAGGGAGAAAAGGTTCCAGATAGATGGAGACAGTGGGGAGTGCACTCAGTGGAAAGGTATTCTGCTGCCAACTCGTGTACTGCAATTCAATTCAGACACTAACTACCCAGAGCTAGTGTTAGACTCCACAGGTTTAAGGGCACAGTCCCAACAAGCCTGCCTCCACTTGAACTGCCAGTCACAAGTGGGGTCCCCAGGCCACCTGCATTTCTGCCTAACTAGCTACAAGTCCAGAGGTCTTCAAACCCCCCTCAGGTCCAATAGTTCACTAGAATGACTCACACAACTCAGAAGTGCTATCCTGACAACTAGTTTTTTATAAAGTATATATATCAGGAACATCCAAACGAAAAGACACACAAGGAGGGTCTCAGTGCAGAGCTCCCATGCTCTCTCCCCATGGAGACACAAAGGGCACGTCACCCTCCCATTACATCAACATGTTCACCAACCAGGCAGTTCCATGAGCTTTGGGGTCCACAGTTTTTACCGAGATTTCATACAGAGGCAGGAATGAATTGTTGGCAACATGACTCGATCTCCTCTGACGGATTGGCTCAAAGCCCCAATTCTGCAATGATATGGTTGGTCTTTCTGCTGACCAGGCCTCAGCCCAAGTCACCTCATCTCTTAGCATCAACTCAGGTGGGAGCCGAGGGACCCATAGATAACAAAGACACTCGTATTACTTTGAGGTATTCCAAAGATTTAGAGTCTCCCTCTCAGGAACCAGGGACAAAAGCCAAATTGTTTAGTATACAACAGACAGAGCCCTGCGTCTGAGTGAAGGGATGTGAATTACCGAAGCCCTGGCGACCAGGCCTCCTGTTCCCGTGCACCAGACTTGACCCAGCTGCAGCAGGGCAGGAGTGTCGTCACTGTGAGTGTGAGTGTAAGTGAGGGTGAGTGCGGTGGAAGCACAGCTTCTCCATGCCCAGACTGCAATGCTTCCCACTGGCATCCGTGGATCTGTCTGTCACCTGTCTGTATGTAGCCCAGGCAGGGGACGATAGGTATGAGAGGGGAAAAGAGTGTGGGATGGTGGGAAGAGGATAGGTGAATCCATTCTCCACACTTCAGCCTGAGGGAACTTTTACTTCACTCATTTCTGGTCATTCTCTCCCATACCGTCCAGCCGCAAGGCTCCCTTCCCACCTCCACAGACCAAATAGGGCAGCTATTTCCAACCTCCCACACTGGGTTAATTGCTCTTTCTTGGCTTTGCCAAAGCACCCTCCACTGCCCTCAGCCAGTCAGCTTGTCTATTGTAGTGATCTTATTGACTCTTTTGATTCCCCTGCCCCGTCCAACCCAGATGACAAGCTCTCTGAGGGCAGAGTCTGTGCCTGGTTTCTCTGCTGTATCCTCATGCCCAAGCACATCACCCGGAACCTAGTAGTCACTCGATAAATGTTTGTGGATTAGTGACTGCAGGAACAAAAATCACATGAAAGGAGGTCTCAGCTCAGAGAGGAAGGGCTGTGACCCTCTAACCATGAAGTGACTTGGCCAAGGCCACTCAGCCAACAAGTGTTCCCATAGCCTGGCCCGTCTTGACTGGGCCCTCTCTGGAGCCCTATTCCTCCTCTGCCCAGAATCGTACAAACAGAATGGGGCAGACAAGAAAGGTAATTGTCGGAGCAGAAGCCAGGAAGACAGAGAGGAGAGGGGACTGGCAAAACAGTACTGGACAGCGTCCCAAAGCTCTTTTCTTGCTGCCTGGTGCTGAGGTCTCCGTCTTCCCAGGGTGCAGCTCTGAAATCTCACTCCACCCTTATAAAAGAGGGTCCGTGCCCTGCCTCTTCGTAACAAACCCTAACCCCACCCCTTTATTGATAGGCTCTGGCTCCACCTTCTGGACTACCCCTCCTCTGAAGAAATGCCCTGGCTCCGCCCCTTCCGGGTAATAGGTAAGCCCCACCCCTAGCGCGTGACGGTGTCGTTGTGACCTAACGCACCGGCGTCTTTCCAGGGTGGAGCCAGAGAGGGTGGGCATTTAGGCTGTGCCGACCCCTCAACCCCCATCCAGGTGACCACGATCCCCGAAAATCCTCACGCGGGACCCCAAATATCCCAGCCCCATGACCTCGAAGGCCTTTGGCTCTAACCCCCTAAATGCCCCATGCCCCCGAGAGGCCCTACCACCCAATCCCTTAACGTCTAGTGCCTCCCAAATCTTCAATCCAACCCTGTCCCGATGTGGCAACTGAGTCTTCCCGGGGGCACCTGTCTCGTATTACCCGAGAACAAGTCAGACTGGTCCAGAGAATAACAGAGAAGGGGATCCTCCCAGGGATTTGGGGAATCCTTGATCCAATCATGCCGCTCCCCAGGAGACGTTGGGAACCGAGGACATGTCGGGATTGAGGAGACACGAGGTGATGCAGGAAGCTGAGGAGGAGGAGGAGGAGGAGGAGGAGGAGGAGGAGGAGGAGTGAGTGGAGGCGGGGTTCTGCGGAGGAGGAACCTAGGCGCTCCCGGGTGGTGGGGAAGGGGCGGGGAGGGCGCGAGGTTTCTGGGGCGAGAGAAGTGGGAGGTGTGGGGCCTCTTAGGGGGCGTGGACTGGAGGAACCGCCTCTAAAGGGCTAGGCGGAGCCTTCCACAAGAGGGGCGAAGCGTCCAAGGGGCGGAGTCGGTGGGGTCAGCCCCGCCCCGCCCCGGCTCTGCCTTCTCTTTGCAGGATCTACTGGGGCTGTTTCTACTTTTTCCCCTGGCTGCGCATGTGGCGGAGGGAGCGGAGGCGAACGGCTTGTGATACCGCGGACCCGCCCGGGGCATGGACGAGGCTCAGTCCGGGAGAACCGATCGCGGGGAAGCCGGGAGCCTCCGCCCCGCCTCATGCCTGTGCCGGGTCGCCCCACAGCTCAGCGCACCCTCGGGAGCAGAAGCTGGAGCCTCTGCGGGGCCTGATGAGCTCTTTGTCAAGCCGACTGGGCACTGCTCTCCAGCGCTCCAGTCGCAACATCCCCCGCCGCACCCCTACTGCCGCTGCCTAGCCAGCTGGTGCATTAAAGATTTAAACCGAAGCCACCGTCCTGCCCTCCTGATTCTGCCGCCGCTGCTGCCATTCGGGCTGGGAGCCCCTCTCCATGCCGGCTGTTTCCATATTGACAGGGCCTCTCTCCCTGATAAGGGGTCCATCCGTGTCCAGGCTCCCATTATTCCTAAGGGCCCCTCATCAGAGTCAGGCCTCCCCTTACTACCAGTGATTGCCTTCCACCACCTAAGCCCCCCGCCCCACCACACACACACTCGTCTCTGTGAGTGGCCTGTATGGAGGGAGCTCAATAATCCTGGCTTTATCTTCCTCCCAGCCTTGTCCCCACGTCCATAAGTCCTCACAATCCCAGCACTCTGCTGCCACCTTCCTCCTGGACAGGACTTTGCCAGGTGCCTGAAGCATCATCTCCTCCTGGGAGTGGATCGAAAATACTTCCAGCCCATAGTTGTAGGAAGTAGGCTGTGAGAGGAGGGAAAGATTCCTAGAAGCTGCCACCCTCGGCCTGCCATAGGGGACTGACTGAGAACTGTTGGAGGTCTTTCCTACAGTTAACACCACAGCTTCTGGCTCCTTCAGTTGGATCCCGAGTTGAAAGATACTTGGCATCAGGGACTTCCCTGATGGTCCAGTGGATAAGACTCCATGCTCCCACTGCAGGGGGTATGCGTTCTATCCCTGGCTGGGGAATTAAGATCCCGCGTGCCGTGCAGCGCAGCCAAAAAAAAAATTAAAAAGGTACATAGGTGCTTGGCATCAGCCCCCCGAAGTGTAACCTCCCTAGGAGAACCCAAGGGCCACTGCTCCCTACCTTTCCTTTCTGTCTTGTCACCGAGTTGGGCTGAAACCGACTAGCTACTGAAATGGATGAAGGGTCTGGGACTCCTAGGGGGTCTGCTTTCAGTTAGGGACTGGCCGCAGCACCAGGGAGGGCACCACAGAATTAAGTTAAAGGGACGGCACTCTACAGTTGGTGTCTCCTGAGAGGTCTCCTCCTCTGGTCTCTGTCTCTTGGATCCCTCTCATCAGGTGGGTTAAACACTTGCTCCCCTCCCTCATCTCTAGTTTCCTTCTGTCCCTAGGAACTAACCAGCCCCTCTCCTCAGAAATCCCCTCTCAATTCCCAGGATAGGGAAGGCATGGCAGAAGGGGGTGTTCTAAGCCAGGTTCCCCTCATGCTATCGATAATTCTCTGACTCAGTTTGGGGCACAGGAAAATAATGGGGGAGAGGGACAGTACTGGCTGGGCCTGGAGGGTGAAGCCCTAGAGTCCTGAGATGTGAGGTATGGGAGCCGGACCTGCTTCCAAAGAACTTTCCCTTTAGCCCTGCTTGTCGAAGAGAGGAGTAGGTCTCAGATGAGGGATGTGTAGTCACTGTGATAGGCCTATGGAGACCTGGGAGGAGATCTTCCCCAGTCTTACCCTGCTACTTGCCATTGTCCTCAGGGAATCTGGGGGACCAGCTGGGTCCCATCTTTCCCACTCCAGTAGTCTTAGGACCACAGAGAAGAGGTGGGAGTAAGGAGAAACCTGGGAAAGAGGGAGCCCCACAACCATATTGCTCTGACCTCTAATCCTGAACCAAGCTCTGACCCCTAGCCTTAAAACTCATGTTCAAATGCCTTCAAGGGACGACACTGCAAACCTTCCCCTAACAGGGACAATGCAACCCACTTCCCTTGTCCAAAATGTTGAGCGCTGACGTTCTCAGAGCTAAAGACAAAGAGTGGGAAATGGGGACAGGGAGGCTACTAAGGAGTTATGAAAGGGAGAAAAGGTTCCAGATAGATGGAGACAGTGGGGAGTGCACTCAGTGGAAAGGTATTCTGCTGCCAACTCGTGTACTGCAATTCAATTCAGACACTAACTACCCAGAGCTAGTGTTAGACTCCACAGGTTTAAGGGCACAGTCCCAACAAGCCTGCCTCCACTTGAACTGCCAGTCACAAGTGGGGTCCCCAGGCCACCTGCATTTCTGCCTAACTAGCTACAAGTCCAGAGGTCTTCAAACCCCCCTCAGGTCCAATAGTTCACTAGAATGACTCACACAACTCAGAAGTGCTATCCTGACAACTAGTTTTTTATAAAGTATATATATCAGGAACATCCAAACGAAAAGACACACAAGGAGGGTCTCAGTGCAGAGCTCCCATGCTCTCTCCCCATGGAGACACAAAGGGCACG